>NC_140797.1:2467708-4867708 GCF_037176805.1 Vigna unguiculata
GTACGGGTATCATAGTATCCGTACCCATGGATACCCATACTCGCTAAACTTTAATTCAGAAAAATACCCTTATATATATATATATATATATATATATATATATATATATATATATATATATATATATTAGTAAAAAACACTACGAGTCTTCATTCAATATTGGTCGTCAGATTCTTATTCCACAATAGAGTAAATTACTTCCAGGTACTGTGGAGGCATTGATGTGTCTCCAAGACTGGTTATGGACCAACATGGAAGATAATGAAATTAACACTTTTACTTAAATATTTTAATTAAGTGATTGTTAGAAATTTGTAATGAACTTCTTATGTTTTCAGGCTCTTCTAGATTAAAATTGGACAACATGAAACTTTAAACAATGTTGCAAGAGGTGGACATTGATGAAGTTAGTAATTTCTTTAATATTTCATTCAAAAATAAACTACAATAAAAATTGTTAGTGATTTTTTATTTGTTTGTTTTTCAAGAATCAATCGGAGAAATGGGACGTTTTGATCCAAACACTAATTATGGTTAAATATTTGTTTATTTAAATATTTTTGTAAATACCCACGGGTACCCATTTGTTAGAAATTTGTAATGAACTTCTTATGTTTTCAGGCTCTTCTAGATTAAAATTGGACAACATGAAACTTTAAACAATGTTCTAGATTTAAAAAACCTTCCTCTCTCTCTCTCTCAATTAGCCCCTTATGGTTTGTTTTTCAGCCATCCTTGGTTGCTCCTTAGCCATCTTGGGTTTCCATGCCCTTTCACCCTTTTGCCAAAGGAAATTTTTGCAAAATATGCCAATTCAATGCACAACCATTCAACCAATCATGTTTCGTGATAATTAATATAATTCTATAGTTATCTCATCATTCAACATGCTCAATCATATTATTAAAAACAATAATAATTAAATAACACACAACCCAAGTCCTCTCACACAACTAAGTACTATCAACCATTTGAGCTAGTACTTTTCCACGTCACATCAATCAATATTAAATGACTTAAAGGCTCCCACTACCCGCATTTATTAATTAATTAAATTTCGCGGGTCTTACACCGGAGCGGGGCTAGCTTGGGAGATTTTCTATAGAGTTGTTTTTATTATGAATTTTACTGATTTGTAATATTTACTTTATGAACATGGATTTAATTTATAATTGAGTTTATAAGTTGAATTTGAGATACCTTATAATGTAATAAAGTTTTAAATTTCTCGCGTTTTTGGTAAATGAGGTTTTCATTAATTGACTATTCTTTACTATTTCTTTATTTTACTATTTAAATCTGTAATATCCTGTCGGGATGTTACAGTTGCAGCACTGAATTTTCAGCAAGCACACTGCTCATTCAATATTTTTAGTTTGTTGCACCAAAAGACACTTAAGTTGGCTATTACCGCTTCGCTTGTAGTCCCAGATTAGGATCTTTATCACACAACCAATTGAGTTAAATCAGCAACTAACTTCACTCCACTGAACACGATCCAAAATGTTGCTGGCTAGAGCATATTTCACCAAGCTTTCACACCAAATAAATGCACTAAGAAACCATCTTTACAAGGACCTCTGAATCATTTCCACAAACACGTGGTATGCAACCACTAACTAAACCAATTCTGATTAAAGCACCCAAAATTTGGACACTCTACCAACAAAGCAACGAAACCAACCAGCAACCAATATTAGTGAACACTTCCACACTTCTAGCTCATGAATATGATGGAGCAACCAAAAAACCCCAATGTTCTTCCACATTCGAATAAAAATGCCAAACAATAATTACCTCAAGTGGAGCATACGTGAAGATATTGTTGGATGCAAGAAGAACCCTAATCATGAAAATCCACTTTTCTGCCTTTTAGAAGAGCAAAAAACGAAGAATGACAAAACCCACAAAACAAAAATGAGAGAACGCACCACGACCCCATCTGAAGGAAAAATGTGAAAATTCTAAACGAAACTTGAAGGAGGGAAACCAACCAAGCTCTGAATACCATATGATGAAGGATCATCTCGGATTTAGAGGTGAAATTTGTCTCAAATGAAAATGGTATAATCCCTAGAACGAAAATGGGAGAAAATGGAGGACGTCGATTGGGGGTTTTGTGGAACGGGAGGAAACCACGCCACTTGGAGGAGATTCCAAGATAAGTGAGGAAGATCCACCACTTTGAATCGAAGATTCAAAGATAAGGATCAGTGGTTCTGAGGAGAACCTCGAGACTTGAGCGAAAACTCATTGTTTCATAAAACTCAAATCTCAATACAAATGTGTCTCACAAGGGCTTATATACTATGGGCCGAAATTTTGGAAATAAAACATAAAGTAATCCCCATATTTTGCCCCACTCCCTCTCTAGGTGTCAACATCCTCACCTGGATTCATATATGCTCCCACGTGACAAGTCACACAAGCATCACAAAAAACAAATAGAAAGGGTAACCTGAGAAAGAAAAATAATTCAATCAATAAATAATAAGAATTAACCCTCACCCGATTTTTCTTAGGCAATTTTTGTTTATTGGCTTTTTTATAATGTTCCACCCTAATCTCATAACCAATATGAGAAACATTCATTCACAACCTTGGTCCTTAGGGATTATCATACTTCCACGAATCTACCCATTCGTGGTCCAGCTCTACAGACCTCTCCGCCCGCAATCCAACTCTACGAACCTGCCCGCCATAGTCAAACATGCGTGAACCCCTACTATGAACCTCCCCACTCATAGTAGCCTCAAGTGTGAGCACGGAACATAAGAACCTCCCTGTTCGTATCCCCACATAAGAGTACAAAAGATACGGACCTCCCCGCTCGTAACTAATCCAACATATCCCTAACCAAGCCATCCATCCCATCCATGAAAATCCATCTGCAATGGACCCCTGTCCTGACACTATCGCTTGGCGCTACCTAAGCGCCGCTAGGCTAAAACGTGCTCCTGACTGCTTGGCAGTGTTCCCATGCCGCTAGGCGCTACAGGCCTAGGGACCCTTATGTTTGTGGCTTATCGCCTACTACATCTTATTTTAATTTCAAGTATATTTAGTTATCCAATTACATGAATCTCACTTCATATCAAAACGTAACACTCTTGGTTACAAATTATATTATTTTACTTTTCTTTTATATATATATATATATATATATATATATATATATATTATACCACACCTAGCCGGCCTAGCCAAATTATAACCATAAAACTCGTCTCTGTATCCCCTAGGGACGCAAATAATCACCATGTATGAACGATTGATAATACCCGGCCAAAACCGCCAAAGAAGTAACCGGCCTAAGCCGCTTACTGAGGATAATTAAACAAGAACTTAGCATATTCAGGGCATTACAGCAAGGACCTTAGGGCCCACGATAGTCGAATTAAGGACCAAGCCCACCTATGGCCCAAGCAGGAGCCCAACCCATGACGTGGCAAGACATAATTAATAAATCTATAAATAAGCACGGACCTCAAAAATTAAAGGTACAAGTTCATTACTCCCCTAATCACGAGATTTGACTTTCTAAGAGTTTTTGCTGACTTAAGCATCGGAGTCTCTTCTGCAGGTAACCCCTCTCGGGTCCAAACCAGGTCACACCGAGATATCCACAGAAGACATATACCAGCTGGGAGGAAGCCTACTAAGGAGAATGCGGATTGGGGTAAGGTAACGCTTGTGTCTGACATATCTTATTTGTTCTTCTGCAGGAACATATATATATATATATATATATATATATATATATGTGTGTGTGTGTGTGTGTGTGTGTGTGTGTGTTAAATATATTAATTATTCCATTGCCAAAACAACACAATAAAAATAACAAGGTTAAATTACTCTTTTGGTCCCTCTATTTGTCAAGAAATTTCAGTTTGGTGCTTAAGTTTTTCGTTATCTCAATTTAGTCCTCATTTTCTTAAAAATGATTCAATTTGGTCCTCGTCGTTAGTTTGACCAAACGGTGTTAAAGTCAACGCCACGTGTCAATTTCTAGTTTTTTTGAATTTTTGAATTTTTTTGAATTTTTTTAGTTTTTTACACATGTCACTTCATAGTTGTGCCATGTGTCAAAGTGACTCAATTTGGTCCCTATATTTTTTTTAGTTTCAATTTAGTCCCAATTTTTGTAAAAATGAAGTAATATTATCCTTCCTTAAATTGACACTAAATTTAGTTTTCTATAAATCTTATGGTGTTATTCTTACTAAAATAAACGTTTTTATTAAATATCTCTAAAAATATTTTAAATTAACTTTAAATTCTATACAAAACATTAGACTTTGGTTTTTTTTTTTAACTTTAAATTTAGTTCCTAAACTTATGTGTGACAAGTTATTTGATTTTTAATCTTCACTAAGTTTGTATAATATGATACACTTGATGCCTTTATATATGATGATAAAATTGTTAATTTTTGAAATTAAGTTTGGGGTTTAACTTTGTTTAATAATAAAACTAAAAACAAAACTTGTTTAAAAATATTTCAACAAATATTTAATAAAAATGTCAATTTTATTAAGAATATCATCATAAGTTGTATACAAAGATTAAATTGAGTATCAATCTAAGGAGGAATAATATTGCTTCACTTTTACAAAAATTGGGACTAAATTGAAACTAAAAACAAATATAGGGACCAAATTGAGACATTTTGACATGTGGCACAACTATGAAGTGACACGTGTAAAAAATAAAAAAATTAAAAAAAAAAGTTAAATTTTTTTCAAAAATTAAAAAATTCAAAAAAAACCAAAAATTGACACGTGGTGTTGATTTTAACACTGTTTGGTAAAAATTAATAGCGAGGACCAAATTGAGTCATTTTAAAGAATATGAGGACCAAATTGAGAGAACAAAAAGATTGAGGACCAAATTGAAATTTCTTAACAAATAGATGGACCAAAAAATTAATTTAACCAAAATAACAACATACTCTTGTAACTTTTCTTATGCCACCAAATAATAAACTGACTAAAACAATAACCCTAAATATTAAAACATATTCCTGTATTTTAATTTGTCTCAATTTAGTCCTAAGTTTTGTAAAAATTGTGCAATTTTGCCCACCTCCAAATTGAAACAAAAATTAAATTTTATATAAATGTTATATAAATATTTTTATTAAATTTGATTTTTTTTATTCAAATTGATTTTTTATTATATATTTTCAACAAAACTAAGTTTTTTTAAATTTGTTTCACATTCAATTTTACTTAAAATTGTTTTCAAATTTTAAATTTATTTGTTTTTTATTGTTACATAAACTAGTTAATTTTTCTTAAGTTTATATAATTATTCTTTTTACACCAACTAAAACCTTTTTATAAAAATTATTGAATTTTACACATTTTAAAACTATACAATTATTTAAGATATTAATTCAAATAAAAAACAATATTAAAGAATGATGCAATAAAATATCAATATAATTTATGATTTTTTTTGTTATTAGCATTATTTTCTATAAACAACTTTAAAACAATTTTAAATAAAGTTTACTATAAAATATAAATTAAAATAAACTTAATCTTGTTAAAAATATTTACTTGAAATATCAATTTTGATAGAAATATTTGTGCACATTTATATAGAAATTAAATTTGGTTTAAATTTGGAGGGACAAAATTGAACAATTTTTACAAAAATTGGGACTAAGTTGATACAAAAATTAAAATATTGGGACCAAATTGAGAATAGGAAAATGACACCTGGCATAATAGTGACACGTGGCACCATCATTGCCACATGGCACGATGTCAGCTTGACATGTGACAAATTTTTAATTTTTTTAAAACTTTAAAAAAAAGTAAAAATAAAATTCAAAAAAATTAAAAAAAATAAAATAAAATAAAAATAAAATAAAAAATTCAAAAAATCCAGAAACTAACACATGGCACCCCATTTAACATCGTTACTACACCACTAACGGAAACGACTTGATTGCATCAAATTTCCCAACATAGGGATCAAAGTGAGATAGAAAAAAAAATTAAGGGACCAAATTGATATTTTGCTACGAAAATGGGGACCAAATGCTGCATTTGCCATAAATCTCTACTACCAAACATGATGTGACCCCAATAAGGCTTATAGCATTGGGCCAACGCCTAGGCCCATTCCTTTTAATTTCTTTTAATTTCTTTTATTTTTAATTAAATAAAACTTGTTCTAATTGAATATTTTTGTTAAATGCAACCCATTTTCAAAGTTGTCAATTGATATTGGGCCTGTAGCCTAATTCTCACCACAACCATGATTTAAATCAGCATGCACACATAGTGGGCCGAGAAGCCCAATTTAAGTTGTTGCCATTCTACCATACAGCATCTGTGAATGGTGTAGAGAGACATGGGCTGAATCCTTGCTCCAATGGCCCAAAGATGGCATCACACAATCACGCTTCTTCAATTCTTTTCCACAACAACCATCATCAACCTGTTTTCAGTAAGACAATCACACTACGTCAGCGAACACCACTATGTGGCATGTGGCAGCGTCAAGGATCTTCACGCATGCAACGTCCACAGGTATTGGGCTTCCAGCCCAATTACTTTTCGCGTGTGCAGCACATCACCAAACATAGCAATGTGTTGAAGCAACTCATTTTCTTCATCCCGCATTGAATCAACATTTGATTCTACATAGCAATTGGGCCGAGCCCAATTCTCCCATACCTCACGCTACCGCTAGGGTTCTGGACAACGGCCTATCTTTACATTTCACTCTGCCAGCCAAACATCACGCCAATCTTCACAGCGACTAGGGTTCCCTTTCGTAGATCAACATCACCATCACGCGAACCCTACCCTATTTTGCTTCTCTGCTAAGGGTTCGTACCTTCATGCTTCTGTCACGCAAACCTTAACAACCTCCCCTAAGGTTTCCTCACGCGAGCTCTTCTTCCCTCACATGGACACGCTTGCTTCATGCGTTCCATCCTAGCACCGTTAAAGCTTCATGTTTCTTTCACTTAGTCGTTAGGACAACTTGTTAGAAACGACACTTCCTTTGTTCTTTTCTATTTTCTCCGATTGCCTCTCTTTTAAGAAGGGGCAAGCCATTGTTTGTAAACACTTAGCTTTGATGAATGAGATTTTCGGTAGAGATCACTCCCATAGTTCATCAGCTCACCCTAAACCCTAGATTAGGTGTTAGCCTCTTAGGGTTTACCAAACCAACGAGAAACCAGAGCGAACCGAGTGATAACCTTCTTCATCGAACCTTTCCGCTGTGTTTCCCTTGCTCTCCGCGAGTTTCAATCGGTGGAACGTCGATTGGAGAGGCTTTCCGGCGAGTACCGCGACGAAGGAGCCTTATCAAGTGGTATTTCAGAGCCACTCGTGCTTGGACCGTGCTGAGATAAGTATTCTTCGTGTTATCTCGTTTTCTTCTTCGCTGTTTGCTTCCTGTCTTGTTCATACTATGCTTGCGTTTCACGTTTGATTTGTTGCTTCACTATGATTGAATTTTGTGCTAAAATTGATTCACTGTCTTGTTCTCATTTTTTGAATCAATACTGATGATATTATGTCTTAGATCTCTGATTCTGTCATTGAATGCATGTCCGTTAGGGTTTAATTTCAGTTTTGATTACCTAGCTTTACAATTTTATAATCTGTGTTTTGTCTTAGGAATTATTTAGTTCCTTTGTCACTGATTCCATAGCAGTTGTGCCTACAATGTGTTTTGTTCAATGTTTTGTATTTGTTCAGTGTCTGTTTTGTTGTAATAATTAGTTTTTATGGTATGTTCAGTTCTAAATTTGCTATTAGATCATTAGCAAATTGTTCTGTAGTGCCTTATTTTTCACTGCTCGCGTTTCATTTCTGCTTATATTGTTCCTGTTTACTTCTGTTGAATTTGTTGTTGTTCTGAAAATCAATTACCGGCCAATGATTGTACAGACTGACCTCTACTTCTTCCACTAAATTCATGAGACATCTGATTCTGCTCAATTTGTTTCCGTGGAAGTTTGGCTAGTTTTGGTCCACACATAGGCTGAACTTTGCTGAGTCTTTGCTTCTTTGTTTGCATTAGTTGATTCTGCTTCAATTTGACTTTTATGCTATGTGAAAACTGCTTCAGTTTTGTTGGTTAGTGTGCATCTGCTGAATTTTTGTAAGCTGTTTGAATCAATGCTTGATTTTAAAGCCAGTACCATGTTTTCATTCCAGTATTGATGTGTGGTCTTGTGATTGAAACAACTTTATCCTAGTAGTTCTATGCTCCATAGTTTAAAGACTGCATCTGTCTTACTCCACTGTGTTGTTTTATGTGTTGGTAGAACTTTAGTCTTAATTTGAATGCTTTGGCCAAGATCCTGCTGTTGTTTTCACTCCAGCTTTTGCCATATCAGTTCCCTTGAGACAATATATTGTGGTGTTTTGTTCTGCTTAATCAGTGTTTCTATTATTTCCCCACCTATCCAAGGTTTTTTTCATTGCTTACACTGATTTACAACAGATTCATAACTGGCAGATTTTTGTGCTTGTCTAAGCTGACTGAGTTGCATATTGTTGTTGTGTACTCCTTGGTTATATCATGTTATGCAGCAATGAGTCTTGAGTATTCTGTTTTTGATGTCTGAATCATCTGTGTGAATTCTGCTACAGAGTCGTTTATGTGCATTGCTTGCTTTCAGTTGTATTGGTTGATATTAGCATTTGCACTATCATGTCATATTGCTTTGAATCCTTTGTTCCAGTGTTGTTTCTTACTTATTCTTCACTGTCAGACCTTGTTGTCTAGTGTGCTTGTCATCATTTTTATTTTTTTCAGTTGAATCAATTTTGCACTCTGTCATATGCAATTGACCATTTGAATGGAATTGGAAAACTGCAATTGAGGTAAACTGTGCTTTAAAAGATAAGTTGCATATGTGATCTATGTGAGTTGAAAAGCAAATCTATGGAAAAGAATATGATGTCAAAATCTCCATTGATAGATAATGTTTGACTCATTTGAGTGAAAAGAAAGAGTGAATAAAAAATAGTTAACTTCGTGTTGACCATTCTTTTCAAATATATACCACACCTAGCCAATTCAACCAAGTAATAATAATAAACGTCCACCATATCTACACGCAAAGTTATTCAGGTAACCGGCCTAAGCTGACCTAATCCTAACCGGCCTAAATTTGTAACCTAAGACACTAAAACCAGCCTAGGACCACATATTAGCAATAGCGACACGAGCCACCAAAGAGGTAATCGGCCTATGCCGACCACCCTGGTATACTTAATGAAATCAAAGCCCACAACAGTCGAGACTAAGGGCCTAGGCCAAAGCCCAAACCAAGGCCTAACCCATGGAATAGGCAAACGTAATTAATAATCTATAAATACACATGGAACCCACGAATTAAGGTACACATTCATTACTCCATTAATCACCTGATTTGACTTTTTGAGAGCTTTGGCTAACTTAAGCTTCGGAGTCCCTTCTACAGGTAACCCCTCTCGGGTCCACGCCGATATATGCCAAAGGGGAAGAAGCCAACCGAGGAGATAATGGATATGGGTAAGGTGATACTTGTGCCTAACTGATCTTATTTGTTCTCTGCAGGAACAAAATACAATGTGCATATGCTATTGATTCAACTTATTTTTTGAGTCTTGTTTGATTTTAGTTTTGCTCATCTTACTCTAGATACATTCCTTAGGTTCCTTTTGTGTGTCTTTGGTGGACCTCCAAAGGTGCGTGAAGAACTCCATGGCAGCGGAAATTGGAGGAAGGAATGAAGGCAAGTTGGAAGGCACTTGCAAGCAATGGAAAATGAGAGAGGTGATAGGATTTCCTAATCTATGCTAGCCTAAGGAAGGTGGCTAGAGGTAGAGAGGAAATCTCTAGAAAGGGGGTGACTCTCAAAGGCAATAGAGGGAGGAGTGCTTTCAACTCAAGTTGCATCTATTGCTTAAAATTTCAAGAGTGTCTACAAATGAGTGAAATTTTGGCTTTTATATGAAGTTATTTACACATGAGAAAGGAGAGCCATTTGATGGAGTGTGCCTTGATCTTAGCCCTTAGATCTAGCTTGGAGAAGGAGGTAAGATCATGCCCCTTGGATCTTGGCTTGAAGAACAAAAAGGATTCTTAGCCTTTAGATGTGATGACCATCCTTAGTCAAACCATGAAGCAAAAAGGAACCTCCTTGCCTTGCTATTCTTGGCCATGTATGAAGAAAATTGGACTGAGCCCAATTTGAATCCCATCCTATGTTCCTTTCATGTCTTATGTATTATTGGAAAGCAAAGCCCAAACAATGGCCCAATTTAAATCTACACTACTAGATTTACATGCACTTCTTCAAGTCTTTGTGATCTCTTTGGCCCATGTAAAGAATGTGAGAAGCCCATTGAATTTGTGATCATCTAATGGGAGGCCCTTTTGAATCTTCTACATCATTGATCTTGTAATTGGGCCTTTTAATGGGCTTGGGCTTGGGCTTAGGCTTGAAGGTGCAATTGGGCTTGCTGGGGTCACATCATCCCCTCCCCCTTGAAGAGGATTTTCCCTCAAATCTTGGTTGTCATCCTCATTAGCTATAGTACCTGTATAAGGAACTAAGTCAGTGATATTCAGCTAGAAGATCTAATTGATAAGCATTATTGTTGATCTTCTTTATGATTTGGAATGGACCATCATCACAGAGACTAAGTTTGGATTTTCGTAATTGAGGAAATCTTTCCTTCCTTAGATGAAGCCAAACTAAGTCACCCTCATTGAATGATCGAACTCTCTTACCCTTGTTTTTAGAGTTGGCAATCTTTTCCATTTGAGCTTGCATTTGACTCTTAACCTTCTCATGAAAATCTTTGGTAAATTGAGACTTAGAAACCCCTTCTTTATGAACAAAGTCAAAAGAAGATGGAAGAGGGAGCAAGTCTAGAGGAGTGAGAGGGTTAAAGCCATATACAACCGCAAAAGGTGAGAGTTTGGTGGTACTATGGACCACTCTGTTGTAGGAAAACTCAATGTGGGGAAGATACTCATCCCAAGATTTATGGTTCCCCTTAAGCACAACCCTAAGCAATGTGGAGAGGGATCTATTGACTACCTTTGTTTGCCCATTAATTTGAGGATGACAGGAAGTAGAAAAAGAAAGTTTAGTTCCAAGCCTAGACCACAAGGTCCTCCAAAAGTGGGTAAGAAACTTAGTATCCCTATCAGACACAATTGTTTTGGGTAAGCCATGAAGACGAACCACTTCTCTAAAGAACAACTTTGCAATGTGGCTTGCATCATCGACTTTGTGGCATGGAATAAAATGTGCCATTTTCGAAAAATGGTCCGCAACAACAAAAATCGAATCAACACCCCTAGAAGTCCTTGGAAGCCCTAAGACAAAGTCCATGCTAATATCCTCCCAAGGGGTGGAAGCCACAGGTAAAGGAGTATACATCCCAATAGGCATTGTGCTAGACTTAGCATGCAAACAAGGCAAACAACTAGTGCAATGTTTTTGAATATCACGTTTCATGTGGGGCTAAAAGAATTTTTCTTTAAGCATTGCCAACGTTTTGGCGACCCCAAAATGTCCCATAAGTCCCCCCTCATGCATCTCAATGATTAAGAGTTTACAATGAGAACCACACGGAATGCATAGGCGGGCTTCTTTGAAAAGATATCCATTTGAGATATAGAAGCCACCTTGGGACTTATTTAAGCAATTAGAATAAATAGGAGCAAAGAAGGGATCTTGACTATACAATTCACAAATATTGTCAAATCCAAGAATTTGAGATCCAAGTTTGGCTAAAAGAGTATATCTTCTAGAAAGTGCATCAGCCAAAACATTGGATTTCCCTGTCTTGTATTTAATGATATAAAGGAATTGTTCTAGAAATTCAACCCACTTTGCATGCCTCTTGTTGAGCTTATGCTGACTTTTCAAATACTTGAGAGTTTCATGATCAATGTGAATTATAAACTCTTTAGACACAAGATAGTGTTCCCAAGTATGAAGAGCTCGCACAAGAGCATACAACTCTTTGTCATAGGTGGGGTAATTACGAGAAGGCCCATTGAGTTTTTCACTGAAATAAGCAATTGGATGGCCTTCTTGTAATAAAATCGCACCTACTCCAACCCCAGAAGCATCACATTCTAGCTCAAAAGTTTTCTCAAAGTTTGGAAGAGCTAGAACTGGTGCTTGGGTGAGTTTAGCCTTGATCTCCTCAAAGGCTTGTTGTTGCTTATCACCCCACACAAAAGGTGTGTCTTTCTTGACAAGTTCATTGAGGGGTGAGGCAATTGTGGAGAAGTGGGGTAGAAACCGTCTATAGAAGCTAGCTAGCCCATGAAAGCTACGGATGTCCCCAACATTCTTTGGCACAGGCCATTCTTGGATGGCTTTGATTTTGTCGGGGTCAACATGTACCCCACTTTTATTGACCACAAACCCAAGAAAGATGACACTCTCTACACAGAAAGTGCACTTGTCTAAGTTGGCATAGAGTTGATGGTCTCGAAGGAGAGACATGACTACCCTAAGGTGTCCTAGATGAACTTTGAAGCTATAGCTATAAATTAAAATGTCATCAAAATAAACAACCACAAACTTCCCCAAACAATCTCGTAGGACGTGATTCATTAGTCGCATGAATGTGCTAGGAGCATTTGTTAGGCCAAAAGGCATGACTAACCATTCATATAGACCAAATTTAGTTTTGAAAGCAATTTTCCACTCATCGCCTTTGGCAATTCGAATTTGGTGATAACCACTTTTAAGGTCTATTTTTGAAAACATTTTGGCCCCATGCAATTCATCCAACATATCATCTAGTCTAGGGATGGGGTGCCTATACTTTATGGTAATGTTGTTGATGGCCCTACAATCACAACACATGCGCCATTTGCCATCCTTTTTGGGCACCAACAACACGGGAACAACACAAGGACTAAGACTCTTTTGGACCCATCCTTTGTCTAACAACTCGATCACTTAAGTCTCTATCTCTTTAGTCTCAATTGGATTTGTCCTATAGGTTGGTCTATTAGGTAGACTAGCCCCTGGGACAAAATTAATTTTGTGCTCTATTCCTCTAAAAGGTGGAAGGCCTTGGGGACCATCCTTAGGGAAAAGATCCATAAATTCATGGAGAAGAGCACGGACAAAAGGAGGTAGATCCTTAAGTGTAGGATGTTGGAGACATGTAAGGACAGCATGACACAACAAAAGGTAGGAAGAGTGTTCAACATGAAGAGTTTGTAAAAGAGTTTTATGAGTGAGAAGCACTTCATTATGAACATCCTTAGAAGGAGAGACTTCCTCCACCTTTGTTTTAGAACCTTGGATAATTTAGTAGAGTTGGTGGAACTCTTTTCCTCCCTCCTAGCTCTCATTTGAGCTTGGTCACTAGCAACTTGAGTAGGAGTGAAGGGATGTAACACAAAAGTTTTGGAATGATGTTGAAGGGTGATCTCATTGGTATAGCCATGGTGGGTGGTTTTGCGATCAAATTGCCACGGCCTACCTAAGAGAATATGGCAAGCTTCCTTTGGAATTACATCACATAAAACTTTGTCTTTGTACTTTCCAATAGAGAACTTAACCAACACTTGATGCTTGACTTCGAGATCCCCATCTTCATTAAGCCAATGAAGTTTGTAAGGTTTGGGATGGGGTAACAAAGTCAAGTTCAACTTCTCAACCATTCTTATGCTACAATAGTTGCAACAAGACCCGCTATCAATGATCAAAGAACAAGTATTGTTCAAAACATCACAGCGAGTGTGAAAAATGTTTTCTCTTTGATCATTGAGAGGAAGGGTTGGTTGGTTATTGACAAGCCTCCTAATCATTAAGAGGGACCCTTCTTGAGGGTAAGAATGAAGTTTGTCTTTGGATGACTTGTCACTGTGGGAGTCACTAGAAGAGGAAGATTCCTCATAAGACTCCTCTTGACTACTGTAGAGGTCTTGGCCCTTTAGCACAATGGTGCGCTTGGTAGGACATTGTGATGCCACATGACCTCTACCTAAACACTTAAAACACTTGATTTCACTACCTCGCTTGGAGGTCTCACCCTTATCTTGACCTTTTGTTGGGTGTCTATGAGCGGTCTCCTTGACATGAGAAAAATCTTTCTTTTGAAAATCAGATTTTGAAAAAGAGAGTGAAGAATCCTTGCGAATAGGTTTCCTCAAGAGTTGTTGCTCCACTTTGATGCACATTTGAACAAGTTCATTTAAATTTTGATATGGGAGCAACTCAACTCTATCTCTTATGTTGTAGTTTAGACCACTCAAGAACCTAGCAATTGTTAGATCTTCTTCCTCATCTATCCCAGCCTTCAAGATGTACAACTCCATCTTTTGCCTATATTCCTCCACAAACATGGTTCTTTGTTGGAGCCTTTGGAGTTTATCCATAAGCTCTCTTTTGTAGTATGAAGGAACATGGCGAGCATGGAGGGCCTCTTTGAGATCAAACCAATATTCAATCTCTAGGCCTTTTTTTCGCTTTTGGAGGACAAAGGTTGTCCACCAATTTAAGGCATGACCTTGGAAGTTGAGGACAGCAAGAGAGACACATCTCTCTTTCTCAACCACGTGGCTGTCAAATAGTTGTTCAACTTTTGCCACCCAATCTAGATATGCCTCAACATTGTCTTTTCCATGGAAAGGAGGCAAATCTATTCTTGTTTCTTTGGGGTGAGGAGGAACACGCCTTTGTCTCCTAGTGTGAGGAGATTGCCTTGGAAAGGGGCGTTGTAAGTCCTCCTCCTCGCCACTAAGATCATGATGATGTCTTGATGGGGGGCAAGAAGATCTAGGAGAAGCACGGTGAGTGTGTGGAGGATTCCTTAATTGTTCAGATATGAAGTGCAAATTGGCTTGCATGGTAGCCATTTGAGCCTTGATGTCACTCACCTCTTTGGTGAGTTTGTGAAGCATACGAGGGGAAACAACACCCTCATCATCCGCACTAGTGTTATGTTGTGGTGAATTTTGTTGGGTTTGCACCCTTGCACGTGTAGCCCTTCTAGTGCTCATGATTGACACGATCTAGAACTTTAGACAAAGTGTGAATATAAGTTTGAAGAACACAAGTGAACCTCCAGGTAGGCGAGGTGAGTCGAAAAAGGCTACTTAATAACCAAGGCCAATCCTAGCCAAGGCACACTTGGGCAAGTTTGAAAGAAATTCACACAATGGCTAAGTGTTAAATGATGAGAATCACTAGACACTAGTTGTCAACAAAGAACAAAGAAATCTATAAAACAATAAAGACGGGTCCATAATTGGCAAAAAATTATGTAGAGACTTTGGTCTCAAAATTTTAAGCCACTAAACAACGTGAAAACTTGAATATAAGCTATGCGGCCTAATGTAAGGTGAGAAAGCACTTAGAACTTTCAACACACTTACAACTAAAAGCGAATTACTAATGGAGGATAAAGGTTCTACTTAGGAGATGGGATTGAACACCTTGTGGTTCCCCAAGACACCTAAGGAGGCCAAAATTACAAGTTCAAAGAGAGTTAAAATTGGTACACAAAATTTTAGGCAAAGAGGAGCAACCCAAGAACACCAAACTTTTAGAGAACTTTGAGTCGAAAATAAGGTACAAAGGATGCTCCAAATTGACCAAAATAAGTGACCAAATTGTAGAAAAACTAGTAAACTAAAAAGATGCAACAATTACAAGCCACAATGGCCAACAAAAATGCTTGAAATTGGTGTTGGAAGCTACTCCCGAGTCCAACTTGAACACCACAATTTTGGACAGCAAAGTGATGCACTCCCAATAGCACTTTGGTGCCAAATGAAGCCTTAGTTGATGGCTTTGAAGTATACACCAATTGGAGGAATATTTGGACCTCTTGTGGATGCAAAATGCAACACTAAACAACAACAAAACCTGGCCAAAATAATGAACAAAACAACAAACAAACTATGCCAAAGGCATTGGTTAGCTCTCACTCAAGCAAGAAATTGATGGTTCAAAAATTTCCAAAGTATGGTGAAGGTGAGAGGAAGAATTCAAGCACACTCTCTAGAGTTTTACTTCTCAACCACCACCTAAAATGCTACCTTAGACTACCAACCAATTTGGAAAACCAAATCACTTAATTCACAATCAAGAGCATTGAGGCCAACAATACTTGCCAATTGAAATGTATAACACAAGAAAAGCTAATTAAGAAAGCTAAACCACATTGAATATGATTTGACAAGACTGAATTGAATAGCCAAAAACAAGGACAAGCAAGAAATTAAGGCTTGAAATAAAGGAAAGCACAGCAAAAGGAATCCTAGAATGGAACTAGAATGGAGTAAAAACCAAAAACAGAAATTGCAATGCTAATAAAATGCTTATGGTATTCATTGTATGTGTGCCAATGTGAGGGAAGTAATCTACTCCAAATGAAAGCAATTGATGGCAATATGGAATACACACATAAACAAGCAAATGTATAGAGCAAGAGCATTGAAATTCGGAAGCAAAACACACCAAAAACACACTAAACAATGATTTTCCCGAAAACACAGCACCAGAAAACGCTGATAGATGCCTTAACTTTGAAGATTTATCATACTTTTTGTACTGGACATATTTGAATGATTCTTTTTGCTAATTTTTCGTCCAGATGTTACGAAAATTAGGCAAAAATCATAAGGTGATTCGGTGCTATAAATCGTTCCAGTTAAATCACACAAGAAACGTGTGCGTCAGGACACAAGTGAAAACAGCAGCAAATTGGCACTCAAAAACGCAAAAAGTTGCTTCGACTTCAAAAATTTGTATAGAATTCAATTCTCAACATAATGGAATGATTCTTGTTGGATAATTTTCGTCTATGACTTAGCTTTTTGAAGCAACAATCAGCTTAAAATTTGGTGCACTGAGTCACTCGTGACACTTCTCAAACAGAAGGTGTGCAGTGGAAAAAAAGTTAAAAACATAAGCAAAAGCAGAGTGAAAGGGGAAGATGTTCAATAGACAAATCAATTTGATTTGGAGCTTGAGTATGATCTAGAATCAAGCATAGATGAAGATGAACATCTTAGGACACTCTAAGGCACAAACCAATCGGTGAAATGACATTAAAACAGTGAAGAAAGTTGACTCAAACAACCACACGCATAGCATGAAGCTTCATTGAATTTTGGAGTGGAATTTGGCACAGTTTCACTCAAGCAAGTGCAGAAAATGATTGTAAATGGTGGAAAATTGAAGAAACATGTAAAAGAAAGCATGAACAATGCATAGAACACAACTTGAACGGTGGAAATTGAAAAGAAAAAGGAATCACTGAATAAAAATGACAAGAAACATAATGGAAGCAATAACATGGTGCTGAAATGTAAAGGAAAGCTAGTAAAGGATGTGAACCATACCAAGCAAGGAAATCTACAAATAGAGTGTAGAACACTCTTGTAGTCTCATAGTTGCATGGAATCAATGGAGAAACACAAAATAATAGACAATGAACGGTAAATGTGAAAGAGAAAAACAAAATAGAAGGAGAAGAAGATGAGAACAAGACAAAAAAAATGAAGGAAACACAAGACTACGAAATAACCTTATCAAACCATGAGAGACCATGGTTTGATGGCTCTTGATACCATTATGGTGGAGCTCCAAAGGTGCGTGAAGAACTCCATGGCAGCGAAAATTGGAGGAAGGAATGGAGGCAAGTTGGAAGGCACTTGCAAGTAATGGAAAGTGAGAGAGGTGATAAGATTTCCTAATCTATGCTAACCTAAGGAAGGTGGCTAGACGTAGAGAGAGGAAATCTCTAAAAAAGGGGGTGACTCTCAAAGGCAATAGAGGGAGGAGTGCTTTCAACTCGAGTTGCATCTATTGCTTAAAATTTCAAGAGTGTCTACAAATGAGTGAATTTTTGGCTTTTATATGAAGTCATTTACACATGAGAAAGGAGAGCCATTGGATGGAGTGGGCCTTGATCTTAGCCCTTAGATCTAGCTTGGAGAAGGAGGCAAGATCACGCCCCTTGGATCTTGGCTCGAAGAACAAGAAGGATTCTTAGCCTTTAGATGTGATGACCATCCTTAGTCAAACCATGAAGCAAAAAGGAGCCTCCTTGCCTTGCTATTCTCGGCCATGTATGAAGAGAATTGGGTCGAGCCCAATTTGAACCCCATTCTATGTTCCTTTCATGTCTTATGTATTATTGGAAAGCAAAGCCCAAACAATGGCCCAATTTAAATCTATACTACTAGATTTTGATGCACTTCTTCAAGTCTTTGTGATCTCTTTGGCCCATGTAAAGAATGTGAGAAGCCCATTGAATTTGTGATCATCTAATGGGAGGCCCTTTTGAATCTTTTTCATCATTGATCTTGTAATTGGGCCTTTTAATGGGCTTGGGCTTGGGCTTGGGCTTGAAGGTGCAATTGGGCTTGGTGGGGTCACATCATCCTTTTTTATTTGTTAGCTTATTTTCTTGCTTGTCTTTATTGGCTCTCCATTGAGTTTGTCATTACTTCCATCACTTGATGTTGTCCTTGCCTCAAATTTGAGCTTTTATTGGGTTTCTGATTTGTACTCTCAAGCAACAGTTTGATTTGCACTTGGTTCTATTTTGATTTTTGCATTCTCACTGTTTTGGCAGCCCTTGTAGGTGAAGCCTCTTCTTGGAGGAGGAGGGGTGAGTGAATCTATTGTAAGAGTACACTGCCGAGAGAATTGTGGCGTGAGCTTGGCCTTCAAAGGAGAGCAAACACTTGCGGGCTACCATTTTGGGGCTGGACAGAGAGGGTGGTTAGCAAAGAGCACTACAACCGAGCCTAGTTCTTTTAGTTTTGTTGTGTTATTACTGTTTTTCATGTCACGGTATTTTGTGGTGTAATTTTTTTTCTTATTTCAGTTTTCTCCTTTTATTTGGCTTAGGTGGGAAAAAGCTTTAGAGCAATCCCATCCTTAGCATTTAATTGTAATAGTTTTTAAACGTGTAATGTGAGATTCAAGGGGTTCCAAAGGCCACTTGAATTTTCACTTAGGATTTTCGTCTAGCTTATGTTTTAAGTCTTCATGTTTTATGTTTTTCAATGTCCAAGTTTTGTGTGATTTGTGTGTTTACCATTTATGTTTTAGGTCACCGTGATATCTAGGTGCAATGTGTTTATCACTTAGTTGACCATCTTTTGGTCTTTAGATTTTATTTTGTTCACACAATCTGTTTTCATTTGTATTTTTATTGAGAATTTTTGTGAAAGAAATTTAGAGATCTCTGGCTAGGAACGGCTTGGTTTCTAAGCTTTTCCATGAGATTCACCTCCCTTTCTTGGGAGCATCTCTAGAAATGTTTTCCACTATTTTCTCTTTGTGAAAAAAAAAATTGTTTTGCCAAAAGTGTTTCAAAATGAGTTTTTCTTCTAGGCGTATGCATATAGATAGGCATAATAGTGTGCATTTAGATAGGCATAGTAGTCATGAGTTGCATCATACCATTCATAGTGATATTCCTTTCTTTGGTGAAGATATAGGACCAATATCATTTAGAGATTGGATGTGGGATACTGAGAAATTGGTGCAACCAATGTTTAGTAAAGATAGTCATATAGACATTCTTAGGCATGTTACATCTAGGTTTGTAGGATGTGCATTTCATTGGTGGCAAGATAGGCATTCTAATATGAAAAAGGGGAGAAAACCATGCCTCAATACATTTTATGAATTAAAAACATGCACGTGGAAACATTTCATCCCCCCTTCTTTTAGGATCACAAAAGAGCAGCAAGCTAGGATAGAAGACTTCATTAACATAGGGGATGCATTCATCCAAAACATTGCTAAGTTTTCTAGACTAGAAAAGGATTTTAAGCACAATTTGGACTTGCTCTTGAGTGAACAAAGAAAGAGAGAAAAATATAAGAGAGAGCAAGCAAAGCTTGAAAAGCTTCGAGAGTATGAAAAGAAGAGAGAAAAAGCAGAGTTTGATAAGCTTTGTGCTAAAAGAGAACAAGAGGAAAAAGAGATAAAAGAGAGGAAGAAAAGAGATGAGGAAGAAAAGTCTAAAGAGGAGAATCTAAGAAAAGCAAATGAAGAGAATGAGAGACAAGAATTAGAGGAAAGAGAGAAAATAAGACACACGAGTGAGCTTGAAAAACAGTCACAACTGATAGAGTTAAAGATCATTTCAAAAGTAAAGAGGGAACTAATTGTTAAGGATTTGGTGTTCAATCCTTCACTAATCCCTTCCATTAAGTTCCAATTTTCAAAGGGAGTTCTCCCATCTTTAACCTCTATTCACTTTATCATTAAATCTTTCAAGTTGTTTTTCTCTCAAATATTTTGTTCTCCATCTCATTCCCTTATTTCATCCTCCTCCACATCTTGTGCCAAACCACACTTTGACTCTAAAATTTTTCAAAAATCATCTTAGTCAAAGTGTAAAACATTCTTTTTGTGAAGTGGGCCTAATACCATCTTTTTCAATCTTTAAGAGCCCATTTTCACACATTTCCCAATCACCTATACTGCATGGTGATTATGCTTTTAATTTAATTTTATTTGATGACTACTGCAGATTTGTTTTTGATCCTGGTGGAACTCTAACTTTCGTTGTTGTGGGCCTTCAATAACCCTCTAGATCTGAGGACAAATCCTCTTCAAGAAGGAGGGGATGATGTGACCCCAATAAGGCTTATAGCATTGGGCCTTCAATAACCCTTTTAATTTCTTTTATTTTTAATTAAATAAAACTTGTTCTAACAATCACACTACGTCAGCCAACAGCACTATGTGGCATGTGGCAGCGTCAAGGATCTTCACGCATTCAACGTCCACACGTATTGGGCTTCCAACGCAATTACTTTCCGCGTGTGCAGCACATCACCAAACAAAACAACGTGTTGAAGCAGCTCATTTTCTTCATCCCGCGTTGAACCAACATTTGATTCTACATAGCAATTGGGTCGAGCCCAATTCTCCCATACCTCACGTTACCGCTAGAGTTCTGGACAGCGGCTTGTCTTCACATTTCACTCTGCCAGCCAAACATCACGCCAACCTTCACAGCGGTTAGGGTTCCCTTCCGTAGATCAACATCACCATCATGCGAACCCTACCCTATTTTGCTTCTCTGTTAAGGGTTCACACCTTCACGCTTCTGTCATGCAAACCTTAACAACCTCGCCTGGTGTTTTCTCACGCGAGCTCTTCTTCCCTCACAAGGACACGCTTGCTTCATGCGTTCCACCCTAGCACCGTTAGAGCTTCATGTTTCTTCCACTTAGTCGTTAGGACAACTTGTTAGAAACGTCGTTTCCTTTATTCTTTTTTCTTTTCTCCAGGTGCCTCTCTTCTATAAAGGGGCACGCCATTGTTTGTAAACACTTAGCTTTGATGACTGAGATTTTCGGTAGAGATCACTCCCACCATTCATCAGCTCACCCTAAACCCTAGATTAGGTTTTAGCCTCTTAGGGTTTACCAAACCTGCGAGAAACCAGAGCGAACCGAGTGATAACCTTCTTAATCGAACCTTTCCGTTGCGTTTCCCTCGCTCTCTGCGAGTTTCAATCGGTGGAACGCCGATTGGAGAGGCTTTCCAGCGAGTACCGCGACGAAGGAGCCTCATCAAAACATCTGTCAAGCATCAATATAACTATGCCTTCACCTAATCAGCAACATTAACATCCCAAAATACAAGTAAGTTCTGAATTAACACCAAATTTTCAAATTTTAAAATTGTAGGCTTCATCCCACTTTTAACGAGTGTGTAATAAACTTCAAACACTTCTTTTATTTTAATAGGAATAATCAAAGAGTAGTTCCATCGGTTACCTATCATTAAAGCTTAATCCAAACTGAAAACCAGCCATGACAAGTTCAATTGCTTAAGAACATTGTTCTGTGATAAAAATAGAATCATAGAATTGGGAGAAAAGATAACATTATCTTAGCTTGCACAAATGTGTGATGTTGAAGTTACCAACGACCCTTTTTGCAAATGGTTACTTTTTTATTCTCATTTAGTTTTATATTCTCAATGCATGATGTGTTAAGTCATTATTGGTTTTAATGACTTAACTATAATATATAAACTATGTTATTATGTTTTGTGTTGTATCGTTTGTTTGACTATCATTTAAATCTAGGCATGATATATTTTTTTTCTGAAATAGACCATCCACATGATAAATATTACTCATCACCCATTTTCCATTATGCAGGTGGTGCGGGTGCACTTATCTAATATATGGAATGTTTTTCTTCCTACCTCCCCTTTTTTTAATTCTCGGATTTTCCAATTTTTAAGGTGGAATATATGATTGCATATGGATGTTTTGCAACTTACATATGTTTAGGTTATTCGTAACATTTCATTATATAACATTTCAGTGTCTGAATTATATATGTACGAAGAAGATCTGTTTAAAGCTTGTGGATATGTTTTTTTTTTCGTGCATTTTGTTGTTCCAAAAAGTGTCTAATAATCATTTATATTAGAGGTACAAATATATGATAACTAATTAATACTTGATTTTGTTTATAATGCAATAGAAAAAGAAAAAAAAAGTGAATTATGGAGTCAGTCTAATAATTAATAAATAATTTTTGTAATTTTAAAAAATATTTCAAATAAATTTTTGTTGTTATTAATTATGAAAATATATAAATTATGATATATTTTGTACTGGATTTTAACCATCAAAATATGATACATTTGTAGTGGTTTTTAACTATCAAAATATAATACATTTTATGGCGTTTTTTAACTGTCAAAATATGATTCATTTTCTAGCAGTTTTTAACCGTCAAAATATGATTCATTTTTTGATAGTTTTTAACCGTCAAAATATGATAAAATATAATCAAATTAGACTATATTTTGTAGCGGTTTTTAACCGTATTATTTTTTCTTTTCTGACAAAAATACCAACGATTAGAATATTTTTGTCACATTTGTCAAAAACAGTTTGTGACAAATGTAATTCTGACGGTTTTTTAAACCGTCAGAAATGTCATTTGTGACGGTTTTTAACTGTTAGAACTTGTTTTGGATTTTAACCGTCACAATTATTCACTTTTTTTTGTAGTGAGAGTATCAGTGGGTAGGGATGCAACAACTGATGTAGACCTGGGCAGAGGAGGTGACATGGACTACCTTTAGGGCGAGGTCCTAGAGAAATACTTCCCTGATAGCGCCAGACACGAGAGGGAAGCTGAGTTCCTTACATTCCAGCAAGGGACTATGACTATGTAGACCTTCACAAATAGGTTAAGTATCTGGCAAGGTTCTACTCGCAAGTTGTCATAAAAAAGTGAAGGTGCAGAAAATATGAGGGCGGGCTAAAACACGAGCTATGCAGGTTCTTAGTACCACTAAGGATCAGGGAGTTTACTCTTTTGGTCGACCAGGCCAAAGTAGTTGAGCAGCTGGAGACGGCGCCCAATAGAGTGGCATGACCATAGAAGGCCACTACAGACTCGAGGCAGCAAAAGAGACCCTATAGAAGACCACGGTCCTCAGCCAGAAAAGTGTAGTGTTATAACTATGGTGGAGAGCATTTCATGAGGGACTACCCAAAACTCTCTGGTAGCTTTAGGGAGGCTCGAGCACTAGCAAGTGCTATGTTTGTGAGCAGATTAGACACTTTGTTTGATAGTTTCCTAAGAAGAAACCAATAGGTTGAGCTTAGACGAAGAAGACACCAGGAGAGCGAGCTAGAGCAACGAGGCAAGTGTTTGTCCTGACTAGCACTAAGGCGACTCAATTAGATAACCTAGTGCAGAACTCTTGTTTATTGTTTAATCAATGTGTGGTGGTGTTGTTTGATTCAGGAGTCACTCACTCATTCATATCCAAGGAGTGTGTGGGGAGGCTCGAGTTGGTAATGCGAGATTTGGGGTGTGAGTTGGCAGTCGCAACCATATCTAGATAAATTCGTTGTGTTGTTCATCGATGATATTCTCATTTATTCCAAGGATCGAGAAGAGCATCAGATCATCTAAGAGTGGTGCTAGTAGTTCTCAGAGAGCATTAGTTGTATGGAAAGCTATCTAAATGTGAGTTTTGGCTGGACGAGGTGCAATTCCTAGGTCACGTAATATCAGCCCAAAGGATAGTAATGGACCCAGTGAAGATTGAAACAACGGTGAAGTAGGGGAGGCCACAGACTATTACTGAGGTGCAGAGTTTCTTGGGTTTAGCATGTTACTATAGATGATTCTAGAGGGGTTCTCTAAGATGGTGAGTCCATTGACACAGGTCACCAGAAAGGATCAGCCCTTCTCTTGGACAAACGAGTGCGAAGCCTGTTTCGAGGATATGAAGAGAAGATTGACAACTACACTAGTGTTGGCCATTCCAAACACGACCAAGATGTTTTAGGTGTATTATGATGCTTCATATCAGAGTTTTGGTTGTGTGCTGATGCAGGAGAAACAACTAGTAGCTTGTGCATCTCGAAAACTGAAGGTGCATGAGAAAAATTATCCAACTCATGATATGGAGTTAGATATAGTGGTTTTTGCTCTCGAAACGTGGAAGCATTATTTGTATGGTTCCCAATTCCAGGTGTTAAATGATCACAAGAGTTTAAAATACTCGTTTGATCAAAAGAAGTTGAATATAAGACAAAGGCACTGGATGGTATATTTGAAAGATTACGACTTTGAGCTTCTATACCACCCTGGTAAAGCTAATGTCATTGTAGATGCCCTGCGTAGAAAGATAGTTCACATGTCTACACTGATGATGAAAGAACTGGAACTGATTGAGAAGTTGCGGGACATGAACCTAGAAGTGCAAGTGGGTTCAGACCACATCCGGTGTGGTATGCTAAAAGTTACAAATGAGTTCCTAGAGGAGATCCGAGTGGAACAGCGTAAGGATCAGGACTTGCAACAGATAGTCGGGTGGTTAGGTACCGACAAAGGGAAGGATTATCATATGGGCAAGGATGGTATCCTACGGTTCAGGAACAAAGTGTGTTCCATGGGGACCACGACTGAGAAAAAGGATTTTGGACGAACGTCATAAGAGTCGTCTTAGCATACATCCTAGTATGATAAAGATGTATAAGGATCTGAAGGAATCTTTCTGGTGCACAGGTATAAAGATAGACGTAGCTTTTTTTGTGGCGTCACGTTTGGTGTGTCAGAAGGCGAAGATTGAACATTAGAGGCTGAATGGTACATTGGAGCCTCTAGATATTCCTTAATGGAAATGGAACAACATTTCTATGGATTTTGAACCCATCTGCCGATGTTTGTGAGAGGCCATGACTCAATCTAGGTAATCATAGATAGGTTGACGAAATGCATTCACTTTCTGCCTATCAATCAGAAGATGTCTATGGATAAACTGGCAGTGTTGTACATCAGGGAGGTAGTCAAGTTGCATAGGGTGTCGGCGAGTATTGTGTCAAATCGAGATTCACGTTTCACCTCGAGATTCTAGCAGTCATTATAGGAATCTTTAGGCACACAACTAAGAATGAGCTCAGCCTATCACCCTCAGAGATATGGTCAGTTAAGAGAACCATTCAGTCACTAGAGGACTTGTTGAGGACGTGTTAGATCACCGGGTACTTGGAGTGATATGCTCTCATTGGTTGAGTTCACATACAACAACAATTATCACTCTAGCATATGAATGGCACCATACGACGCTTTGTATGATAGGAGGTGCAGGACACCATTATGTTGGCAGCAGGATGGAGAGTCGATGGTACTCGACCCAGAATTTTTGTAGTAGATAATTGAGAAGGCAAAGGTAATATAGGATTGGATGTGGACCACTTAAAGCAAACAGAAGTCTTATACAGATAAGAGGAGGAGGCCGCTTGAGTTTGAGGTAGGTGATCATGTATTCCTTAGAGTTACACCGATAGTAGGCATTGAGAGAGCTCTTAAGTCGAGAAAACTGACTCGTAGGTTTATCGCGTCGTACCAGATCACGAGGAGGATTTGGCTAGCGGTGTACAAGATTGCTCTACCACCTCACTTGGCAAACTTGCACGATGTCTTTCATGTATCACAGTTGAGGGACTACATTATAGACCCTAGAGATGTACTGCAGGAGAACAATGTCCAGGTGCGCGAGGATTTGGCAGTGGGAGTTGGACCAGTGAGAATCTTGGATTCTCAAGTCAAGCAACTTAGAGGGAAGGAGATTCGGACTATAAAGGTCCTCTAGGACGAGGCAACCTAGGAGATGACGTGGAAAACGGAAGACCTCACGAGGCAGTCTTATCCACACCTATTTCTTGGTAAGTCCAGTTTTCGAGGATGAAAATTTATAAGGTAGAAGGAATGTAAGACCCAAGAAATTTAATTAATTAAATAAATAATTAATTAAAAAATATGGGTAGTGGGAGCCTTTATGACATTTAAAACTGACTTTCATGACGTCGAAAAGTACTAGCTAAAATGGTTGAGAGTACTTGATTGTGTTAAGAGGATTTGGGGTTTGAGTCCTATGTATGTCATTTGTGTGTTATTTAATTGATTACTATTTTAATAATAATAATATCCTTGATCATGATGAGTGATAATATAATCCTAGATTTATAGGGTTATCGTGAAACATGAATTGGGTGAATTGGTTGTGCACTTGCTCTAAGACTAGATGGGTGTGTGTTCAAACCTTAGCCTATGCAAAATGACTTCCTTTTTGCCAAATTTCATTTTGGCATGAATGGGAAAAACTAGAGAACCCTAGCCTTCTAGAGTTGGAAAGGGTTGGAAAAACCTAATTGAATGGCCATTGATTAACCATTAAACACCTTTTAATGGTATTTTCGTTTTAGCCATTAAGGCACTTAAAGTAGAGTGTAAAGTGAGTATAGAAATGGAAGTGAGGAAAGGAAAAGGACTATTAGTCATACATCAATCTAGTATACTGAAAAAGAGGGCTAAGAGTGGATTTAGAAGCCTGAATGACGTGTGGAAAGGGAGAAGTGAACTATTTAATGTACTTTATCCGCTCGCTGGGCTACGAGAGGAGCAATATTACAATATTACCTAAAAAAAAGAATTTGTGTGATACATCAAAATAATTGAGTCAAGGAATGGGTTTTCTCTATCACCAAGGTTACAAGAATTGCAATTGGAAGCACATAATCCAGTTTAGGGGAGATGTTTAATTGTTGTGTTTGATTTTATATTTCTAATTGTGAATGGTATGATATGTATGGATTATTTTTCTATGTTTTCTTTGGACTATGTCAAATTTCTGGAAATTTACAGAAACCGCTTGACGACGTTGAAGGGCCCGCTAGGCGACTCATACATTTGTGAGTTTTCTGAGCTTTTGGGGATGAACCGTTTGGCGGTGATGAACAACCGCCAAGTGACTCATGGGACTTTTGGCTCATTTTGTAGGTTTTGTGATTTCTGGTTTGTTTGATCAAGGGGAAAAGGGAAAATTAGTTGTTGATTAGCATTGAATGTTGAAATCATTGAAATGTGATGTGGATTAAGGTAATAGGATAAATTTTTCATTTAAGGAGTATGCCATGATTTGGACTATAATTGGAGACAAGTTTCGTTGCGATTGAATTGTAATTAAATGAAAGTGGAATGGAGCACGTTAAAGAGTGGTGGTGAGGGAAATTGATAGGATGGTATGGAGTGTTGAAATTTGGGTTTCGTACTGGTGTAGTACCATTCTGGAAATTTGTCCAAAAAGTAATGCACCGATTGAAGGCTCCTAGATTGCCGCCAAGTGTCGATGTGATAGTGGTTGCAGTGGGGTTTTTATGGGTTGAGGTTCGTAGGGTTGGAGTTCTCTGAGTGGGTATTGTAGTTTATATGGAAAGGAAATAAAATAAGGGGACAATAATGGAGGTGTGTCGTATTGGAGATTTGGCATTGATAGTGAATGGTTGAGTAATAGGCATGGATAGGTAGTGGAGTCAGATTTTGTTTGAGTATACTTGACTTGGGGTTAACTATAAGAGTGAAAGGGTGCACATGGGGTAAGTACCAGTAGGAATGAAGAAAAATAGGACCACAATGTGCTATTACAGAAACTCTAAGAGTTTCATTGGGGGTACCTAGCTTTGCCATAAGTTAACGAAATTGTAACTACTTGAGAGTACATTCTTAGGTCTATATAACTAGTGAATTGATGTATATAAGATAAAGTATGATGAATTGGTTTGTGGTTGAAGGTAGCTAGGGATATTGGAGGAAATTTGGATAGGAACGAATATAGATTGGTTGTCTTGGGATTCATTTAGGATTGTCAGAAAACCTGTATTGCACAAGTATTAGTGTAGCACCTGGCGGTGGTGTTTGTCCCGCCAGGCGATAACTACAAAATCAGTGGGATAATAGGGTGCGTGGCGTCTAGCAATGGGGTTCATTCTGCCATGCGATAGTTGCAGGATTAGAGCTTCAAAGGTGCATGGGGCTTGGTGGGTTGTGACGTTCGTCAGGCGGTCTGGAGCGAAATTTTGCCTGGCGACTCTAGAGCAGCGCCAAGCGATAATGTAGAGGCAAGATTGTTTTATGCTTTGAATGTGCATGGTCTACAATGCTTTGGTGATACCTTAAAGATCGACTTGTTGGAGTGTTCCTTAAGTTGTGGCTTGGAACGATATCCCATGAGTTCTGGCTTGGGATAAATGGAAAACATGTAGCATTACTTGAGTTGTGGCTCAGAATGACATATCCTGAGTTGTGGCTTGAGATGGAATGAACACGAGGAATCCTTGAGTTGTGGCTCATACAGATGGGTCTAGAAAGATTGCCCTCCTTAGTATTTAGCCGACGAATTTGGTAGTCTTGGGACATTATGAACTAGGCTTCGTATTGGAAACTCCACCTGGCGTTACGGAGTATGGTCCGTAGCAGGTTTCCTGCAAGTGTTCTACAAGTTGTGGCTTGTAGGTGTGGCAACAAGGCATCTTAAGGTGTTCATCTAAAGACGTAGACCATGGATAACATGGGGGTGACCATGTGGTGTTGAATCAAAGGATAGAGTTCCTTTGATGAGTGTATATTTTATATCGTGTTGAATTATTCTAGTTTTATTTGTTAGCTCACCCTATATACCTGTGCTTGGCGATGATCGTGTAATACGTTACACAGGAGCAGATGATGTTGCATGTGGTTCTGATGAGGCTTAGCATTGGAGAGGGGCTAGCTAGGAAAAGCTTTATGGAGCTTTATTATTTTTTTTTTCTTTTATGGATTTTGTAAAGCTTTATGTTGCCAGTTTTTGACATGATATTTGAGTTTTATAAATTGTGGATTTTGGATCATTTTTCTATATAATAAACGTTTAAATTTTCCTGTATTTTTTGGAATTGAAGCTATCATAAATGATGTTTTATTCTTATTTCTTTATTTTAGTATTTAAATTTGTAATATCTGACGGGGATGTTACATAATATTGCTAGGTGCAGAGCCAAGGTCTAGTTTTTTTAATGGCTGATGGGGGCGAGGAGTGTTGCAACTTCCTTTTTTATTTGTTGAGACATGGTTTTGCTATCCTCGGTACAATTGTAGGTTTTGGCTCCTTTTAAGAGCTTGAAAAGAGGCTTTGCCTTTTGCACTAAGCATGATAGGAAATGAGATAGTGAGACCAGACTGTCATTCAAGCTCTAGACCTCTTTCAAGTTGGTCGGGTTTCTCATGTTGAGTATGACTTCTTATTTGTCTAGGTTGGCTTCTATTCCACGTTGGGTTAACATGAAGCCCAAGAACTTGCTGCCACCTACACCAAAGATACATTTTTTCGGGATTAATCTCATATTATGGTGGCATACCTTATCGAAGACGGTCTATAAGTGTGTTGGATGGTCGGCAGTGTTGTACATCAGGGAGGTAGTCAAGTTGCATAGGGTGTCGACGAGTATTGTGTCAAACCGAGATTCACATTTCACATCGAGATTCTGGCAGTCATTATAGGAATATTTAGGCACACAACTAAGAATGAGCTCAGCCTATCACCCTCAGAGATATGGTCAGTTAAGAGAACCATTCAGTCACTAGAGGACTTGTTGAGGATGTGTTAGATCACCGGGTACTTGGAGTGATATGCTCTCATTGGTTGAGTTCACATACAACAACAATTATCACTCTAGCATATGAATGGCACCATACGACGCTTTGTATGATAGGAGGTGCAGGACACCATTATATTGGTAGCAGGATGGAGAGTCGATGGTACTCGACCCAGAATTTTTGCAGTAGATAATTGAGAAGGCAAAGGTAATATAGGATTGGATGCGGACCACTTAAAGCAAACAGAAGTCTTATACAGATAAGAGGAGGAGGCCGCTTGAGTTTGAGGTAGGTGATCATGTATTCCTTAGAGTTACACCGATAGTAGGCATTGAGAGAGCTCTTAAGTCGAGAAAACTGACTCGTAGGTTTATCGGGTCGTACCAGATCACGAGGAGGGTTTGGCTAGCGGTGTACGAGATTGCTCTACCACCTCACTTGGCAAACTTGCACAATGTCTTTCATGTATCACAGTTGAGGGAGTACATTATAGACCCTACACATGTACTGCAGGAGAACAATGTCCAGGTGCGCGAGGATTTGGCAGTGGGAGTTGGACCAGTGAGAATCTTGGATTCTCAAGTCAAGCAACTTAGAGGGAAGGAGATTCGGACTATAAAGGTCCTCTAGGACGAGGCAACCTAGGAGATGACGTGGAAAATGGAAAACCTCACGAGGCAGTCTTATCCACACCTATTTCTTGGTACGTCTAGTTTTCGAGGATGAAAATTTTATAAGGTAGGGGGAATGTAAGACCCAAGAAATTTAATTAATTAAATAAATAATTAATTAATAAATGTGGGTAGTGGGAGCCTTTATGACATTTAAAACTGACTTTCATGACGTCGAAAAGTACTAGCTAAAATGGTTGAGAGTACTTGATTGTGTTAAGAGGATTTGGGGTTTGAGTCCTATGTATGTCATTTGTGTGTTCTTTAATTGATTACTATTTTAATAATATTAATATCCTTGATCATGATGAGTGATAATATAATCCTAGATTTATAGGGTTATCGTGAAACATGAATTGGGTGAATTGGTTGTGCACTTGCTCTGAGACTAGATGGGTGTGTGTTCAAACCTTAGCCTATGCAAAATGACTTCCTTTTTGCCAAATTTCATTTTGGCATGAATGGGAAAAACTAGAGAACCGTAGCCTTCTAGAGTTGGAAAGGGTTGGAAAAACCTTATTGAATGGCCATTGATTAACCATTAAACACCTTTTAATGGTATTTTCGTTTTAGCCATTAAGGCACTTAAAGTAGAGTGTAAAGTGAGTATAGAAGTGGAAGTGAGGAGAGGAAAAGGACTATTAGTCATACATCAATCTAGTATACGTAAAAAGAGGGCTAAGAGTGGATTTAGAAGCTTGAATGACGTGTGGAAAGGGAGAAGCGAACTATTTAATGTACTTTATCCGCTCGCTGGGCTACGAGAGGGGCAATATTACAATATTACCCAAAAAAAAAGAATTTGTGTGATAGATCAAAATAATTGTGTCAAGGAATGGGTTTTCTCTATCACCAAGGTTACAAGAATTGCAATTGGAAGCACATAATCCAGGTTAGGGTAGATGTTTAATTGTTGTGTTTGATTTTATATTTGTAATTGTGAATGGTATGATATGTATGGATTATTTTTCTATGTTTTCTTTGGACTATGTCAAATTTCTAGAAATTTACAGAAACCGCTTGACGACGTTGAAGGGCCCGCTAGGCGACTCATACATTTGTGAGTTTTCTGAGCTTTTGGGGATGAACCGCTTGGCGGTGATGAACACCCGCCAAGTGACTCATGGGACTTTTGGCTCATTTTGTAGGTTCTGTGATTTCTGGTTTGTGTGATCAAGGGGAAAAGGGAAAATTAGTTGTTGATTAGCATTGAATGTTGAAATCATTGAAATGTGATGTGGATTGAGGTAATAGGATAAATTTGTCATTTAAGGAGTATGCCATGATTTGGACTGTAATTGGAGACAAGTTTCGTTGCGATTGAATTGTAATTAATTGAAAGTGGAATGGAGCACGTTAAAGAGTGGTGGTGAGGGAAATTGATAGGATGGTATGGAGTGTTGAAATTTGGGTTTCGTACTGGTGTAGTACTATTCTGCAAATTTGTCCAAAAAGTAATGCACCGCTTGAAGGCTCCTAGATTGCCGCCAAGTGTCGATGTGATAGTGGTTGCAGTGGGGTTTTTATGGGTTGAGGTTCGTAGGGTTGGAGTTCTATGAGTGGGTATTGTAGTTTATATGGAAAGGAAATAAAATAAGGGGACAATAATGGAGGTGTGTCGTAGTGGAGATTTGGCATTGATAGTGAATGGTTGAGTAATAGGCATGGATAGGTAGTGGAGTCAGATTTTGTTTGAGTATACTTGACTTGGGGTTAACTACAAGAGTGAAAGGGTGCACATGGGGTAAGTACCAGTAGGAATGAAGAAAAATAGGACCACAATGTGCTATTACAGAAACTCTAAGAGTTTCATTGGGGGTACCTAGCTTTGCCATAAGTTAACGAAATTGTAACTACTTGAGAGTACATTCTTAGGTCTATATAACTAGTGAATTGATGTATATAAGATAAAGTATGATGAATTGGTTTGTGGTTGAAGGTAGCTAGGGATATTGGAGGAAATCTGGATAGGAACGAATATAGATTGGTTGTCTTGGGATTCATTTAGGATTGTCAGAACACCAGTATTGCGCAAGTATTAGTGTAGCACCTGGCGGTGGTGTTTGTCCCGCCAGGCGATAACTACAAAATCAGTGGGATAATAGGGTGCGTGGCGTCTAGCAATGGGGTTCATTCTGCCATGCGATAGTTGCAGGATTAGAGCTTCAAAGGTGCACGGCGCTTGGTGGGTTGTGACGTTCGTCAGGCGGTCTGGAAAGAAATTTTGCCTGGCGACTCTAGAGCAGCGCCAAGCGATAATGTAGAGGCAAGATTGTTTTATGCTTTGAATGTGCATGGTCTACAATGCTTTGGTGATACCTTAAAGATCGACTTGTTGGAGTGTTCCTTAAGTTGTGGCTTGGAACGATATCCCATGAGTTCTGGCTTGGGATAAATGGAAAACATGTAGCATTACTTGAGTTGTGGCTCAGAATGACATATCTTGAGTTGTGGCTCGAGATGGAATGAACACGAAGAATCCTTGAGTTGTGGCTCATACAGATGGGTCTAGAAAGATTGCCCTCCTTAGTATTTAGCCGACGAATTTGGTAGTCTTGGGACATTATGAACTAGGCTTCGTATTGGAAACTCCACCTGGCGTTACGGAGTATGGTCCGTAGCAGGTTTCCTGCAAGTGTTCTACAAGTTGTGGCTTGTAGGTGTGGCAACAAGGCATCTTAAGGTGTTCATCTAAAGACGTAGACCATGGATAACATGGGGGTGACCATGTGGTGTTGAATCAAAGGATAGAGTTCCTTTGATGAGTGTATATTTTATATCGTGTTGAATTATTCTAGTTTTATTTGTTAGCTCACCCTATATACCTGTGCTTGGCGATGATCGTGTAATACGTTACACAGGAGCAGATGATGTTGCATGTGGTTCTGATGAGGCTTAGCATTGGAGAGGGGCTAGCTAGGAAAAGCTTTATGGAGCTTTATTATTTTTTTTCTTTTATGGATTTTGTAAAGCTTTATGTTGCCAGTTTTTGACATGATATTTGAGTTTTATAAATTGTGGATTTTGGATCATTTTTCTATATAATAAACGTTTAAATTTTCCTATATTTTTTGGAATTGAAGATATCATAAGTGATATTTTATTCTTATTTCTTTATTTTATTATTTAAATTCGTAATATCTGACGGGGATGTTACATAATATTGCTAGGTGCAGAGCCAAGGTCTAGTTTTTTTAACGGCTGATGGGGCCGAGGAGTGTTGGAACTTCCCTTTTTATTTGTTGAGACATGGTTTTGCTATCCTCGGTACAATTGTAGGTTTTGGCTCCTTTTAAGAGCTTGAAAAGAGGCTTTGCCTTTTGCGCTAAGCATGATAGGAAATGAGATAGTGAGACCAGACTGTCATTCAAGCTCTAGACCTCTTTCAAGTTGGTCGGGTTTCTCATGTTGAGTATGACTTCTTATTTGTCTAGGTTGGCTTCTATTCCACGTTGGGTTATCATGAAGCCCAAGAACTTGATGTCACTTACACTAAAGAAACATTTTTCGGGATTAATCTCATATTATGGTGGCATACCTTATCGAAGACGGTCTATAAGTGTGTTGGATGGTCGGCAGTGTTGTACATCAGGGAGGTAGTCAAGTTGCATAGGGTGTCGGCGAGTATTGTGTCAAATCGAGATTCACGTTTCACCTCGAGATTCTAGCAGTCATTATAGGAATCTTTAGGCACACAACTAAGAATGAGCTCAGCCTATCACCCTCAGAGATATGGTCAGTTAAGAGAACCATTCAGTCACTGGAGGACTTGTTGAGGACGTGTTAGATCACCGGGTACTTGGAGTGATATGCTCTCATTGGTTGAGTTCACATACAACAACAATTATCACTCTAGCATATGAATGGCACCATACGACGCTTTGTATGATAGGAGGTGCAGGACACCATTATGTTGGCAGCAGGATGGAGAGTCGATGGTACTCGACCCAGAATTTTTGTAGTAGATAATTGAGAAGGCAAAGGTAATATAGGATTGGATGTGGACCACTTAAAGCAAACAGAAGTCTTATACAGATAAGAGGAGGAGGCCGCTTGAGTTTGAGGTAGGTGATCATGTATTCCTTAGAGTTACACCGATAGTAGGCATTGAGAGAGCTCTTAAGTCGAGAAAACTGACTCGTAGGTTTATCGGGTCGTACTAGATCACGAGGAGGATTTGGCTAGCGGTGTACGAGATTGCTCTACCACCTCACTTGGCAAACTTGCACGATGTCTTTCATGTATGACAGTTGAGGGACTACATTATAGACCCTAGAGATGTACTGCAGGAGAACAATGTCCAGGTGCGCGAGGATTTGGCAGTGGGAGTTGGACCAGTGAGAATCTTGGATTCTCAAGTCAAGCAACTTAGAGGGAAGGAGATTCGGACTATAAAGGTCCTCTAGGACGAGGCAACCTAGGAGATGACGTGGAAAACGGAAGACCTCACGAGGCAGTCTTATCCACACCTATTTCTTGGTAAGTCCAGTTTTCGAGGATGAAAATTTTATAAGGTAGAGGGAATGTAAGACCCAAGAAATTTAATTAATTAAATAAATAATTAATTAAAAAATGTGGGTAGTGGGAGCCTTTATGACATTTAAAACTGACTTTCATGACGTCGAAAAGTACTAGCTAAAATGGTTGAGAGTACTTGATTGTGTTAAGAGGATTTGGGGTTTGAGTCCTATGTATGTCATTTGTGTGTTATTTAATTGATTACTATTTTAATAATAATAATATCCTTGATCATGATGAGTGATAATATAATCCTAGATTTATAGGGTTATCGTGAAATATGAATTGGGTGAATTGGTTGTGCACTTGCTCTAAGACTAGATGGGTGTGTGTTCAAACCTTAGCCTATGCAAAATGACTTCCTTTTTGCCAAATTTCATTTTGGCATGAATGGGAAAAACTAGAGAACCCTAGCCTTCTAGAGTTGGAAAGGGTTGGAAAAACCTTATTGAATGGCCATTGATTAACCATTAAACACCTTTTAATGGTATTTTCATTTTATCCATTAAGGCACTTAAAGTAGAGTGTAAAGTGAGTATAGAAGTGGAAGTGAGGAGAGGAAAAGGACTATTAGTCATACATCAATCTAGTATACTGAAAAAGAGGGCTAAGAGTGGATTTAGAAGCCTGAATAACGTGTGGAAAGGGAGAAGCGAACTATTTAATGTACTTTATCCGCTCGCTGGGCTACGAGAGGGGCAATATTACAATATTACCCAAAAAAACAGAATTTGTGTGATACATCAAAATAATTGAGTCAAGGAATGGGTTTTCTCTATCACCAAGGTTACAAGAATTGCAATTGGAAGCACATAATCCAGGTTAGGGGAGATGTTTAATTGTTGTGTTTGATTTTATATTTGTAATTGTGAATGGTAGGGTTGGAGTTCTATGAGTGGGTATTGTAGTTTATATGGAAAGGAAATAAAATAAGGGGACAATAATGGAGGTGTGTCGTAGTGGAGATTTGGCATTGATAGTGAATGGTTGAGTAATAGGCATGCATGGGTAGTGGAGTCAGATTTTGTTTGAGTATACTTGACTTGGGGTTAACTACAAGAGTGAAAGGGTGCACACGGGGTAAGTACCAGTAGGAATGAAAGAAAAATAGGACCACAATGTGCTATTACAGAAACTCTAAGAGTTTCATTGGGGGTACCTAGCTTTGCCATAAGTTAACGAAATTGTAACTACTTGAGAGTACATTCTTAGGTCTATATAACTAGTGAATTGATGTATATAAGATAAAGTATGATGAATTGGTTTGTGGTTGAAGGTAGCTAGGGATATTGGAGGAAATCTGGATAGGAACGAATATAGATTGGTTGTCTTGGGATTCATTCAGGATTGTCAGAACACCAGTATTGCGCAAGTATTAGTGTAGCACCTGGCGGTGGTGTTTGTCCCGCCAGGCGATAACTACAAAATCAGTGGGATAATAGGGTGCATGGCGTCTAACAAAGGGGTTCATTCTGCCATGCGATAGTTGCAGGATTAGAGCTTCAAAGGTGCACGGCGCTTGGTGGGTTGTGACGTTCGTCAGGCGATCTGGAACGAAATTTCGCTTGGCGACTCTAGAGCAGCGCCAAGCGATAATGTAGAGGCAAGATTGTGTTATGTTTTGAATGTGCATGGTCTACAATGCTTTGGTGATACCTTAAAGATCGACTTGTTGGAGTGTTCCTTAAGTTGTGGCTTGGAACGATATCCCATGAGTTCTGGCTTGGGATAAATGGAAAACATGTAGCATTACTTGAGTTGTGGCTTAGAATGACATATCCTGAGTTGTGGCTCGAGATGGAATGAACACGAGAAATCCTTGAGTTGTGGCTCATACATATGGGTCTAGAAAGATTGCCCTCCTCAGTATTTAGCCGACGAATTTGGTAGTCTTGGGACATTATGAACTAGGCTTCGTATTGGAAACTCCACCTGGCGTTACGGAGTATGGTCCATAGCAGGTTTCCTGCACGTGTTCTACAAGCTGTGGCTTGTAGGTGTGGCAACAAGGCATCTTAAGGTGTTCATCTAAAGACGTAGACCATGGATAACATGGGGGTGACCATGTGGTGTTGAATCAAAGGATAGAGTTCCTTTGATGAGTGTATATTTTATATCGTGTTGAATTATTCTAGTTTTATTTGTTAGCTCACCCTATATACCTGTGCTTGGCGATGATCGTGTAATACGTTACACGGGAGCAAATGATGTTGCATGTGGTTCTGATGAGGCTTAGCATTGGAGAGGGGCTAGCTAGGAAAAGCTTTATGGAGCTTTATTATTATTTTTTTTCTTTTATGGATTTTGTAAAGCTTTATGTTGCCAGTTTTTGACATGATATTTGAGTTTTATAAATTGTGGATTTTGGATCATTTTTCTATATAATAAACGTTTAAATTTTCTTGTATTTTTTGGAATTGAAGCTATCATAAATGATGTTTTATTCTTATTTCTTTATTTTATTATTTAAATTCGTAATATCTGACGGGGATGTTACATAATATTGCTAGGTGCAGAGCCAAGGTCTAGTTTTTTTAACGGCTGATGGGGGCGAGGAGTGTTGCAACTTCCCTTTTTTATTTGTTGAGACATGGTTTTGCTATCCTCGATACAATTGTAGGTTTTGGCTCCTTTTAAGAGCTTGAAAAGAGGCTTTGCCTTTTGCGCTAAGCATGATAGGAAATGAGATAGTAAGACCAGACTGTCATTCAAGCTCTAGACCTCTTTCAAGTTGGTCGGGTTTCTCATGTTGAGTATGACTTCTTATTTGTCTAGGTTGGCTTCTATTCCACGTTGGGTTATCATGAAGCCCAAGAACTTGCTGCCACCTACACCAAAGAAACTTTTTTCGGGATTTATCTCATATTATGGTGGCATACCTTATCGAAGACGGTCTATAAGTGTGTTGGATGGTCGGCAGTGGTGGCGAATTTGATGACCATATCATCCATATAGGCCTTCATTATCTTCCTAATAAGGTATGTGAACATTTTATCCAATAGGTGTTATTAAGTTGCCATCTCGTTCTTCAAACCGAAGGGCAGACCTTGTAGCAGAAGTTAGCTCCTTTTGTCATGAAGGTCGTTTTCTCCTAATCAGATGGATACATATGAATCTGGTTGTACCCTGAGTATGCATTATGGAAGCTTAAAAACTCATAATTTGTCATGTTAAGCTGATCAATGTTGGAGAATGGATATGTGTCCTTCAGGCATGCTTTGTTGAGGTCGAAGTAATAAACAGACATGTTCCATTTGTCGCTGGTTTTCTTCACCATGACAACATTGGCAAGCCATGTTGTGTAGGTGACTTCTCTAAAAAAAATTGGCTTTGAGGAGCACCATTACTTCTTTGTTGACAACGACCTGATGTTCTTCTCCGTGCTTTCTTTCTTTTAGGGCCACGGGCTTAACCTACGGAAGGATGGATAAATGACGACATAAGAATTTGGGGTCAATATCGAGCATGTCGACCGGGCACCAAGCATATAAATGTGTTATGTTTGATAAGTTCTATGACATGGCTATGAACTAACACTCTTATGTTGATATCAACCTTCGAGAGCTATGATAGTTGGGTTCCTGTAGGAATGAGGCCGACTGTCCTCTGGGAACTCGGCTCTAGGTTAAGGTCAAAGGTGTTATCATCTAGATCGACCTAAGTAATTAATGAGTGCATATTTTTGCCCTCATTCAGTGTTTAATTGTGGGTATTTAATTGAATTTGTGTGTTTAAAGATTGATTTAATTGGGATTTCCTATAATTGGCTTTATTGAGCATGAGATACAAAAACATGTTAAAAATAGCTTTTTAGTTGCATAAATGTTCTTTGGATATTTTGAGGTGTGTTAGTGCAGCTGTAGCTAAGTTGAACTCATAGAGGTGTGGAAATAAATTTCTTAAAGCTTCATGACACCTTAAAAATAAATCCAAGAATAAGAAATTATCAAAATCACAAAAATCCAAGCCAAGCATTGCATGAAGACGGCAAGAAAAGCTTGAAAAAGTGAAGAAGTTTAGCTAAGCCAAGAAGAGAGCAACAAAAAATTGGACCTTGCGGTTTTCTTTATCTTTATGATAGAAGATAATTTAGGAAAAATATATCTTTAGATATTTTATTTGATATTTTTAAATAATTATCTTATTTAATTATATCATAAAATATTAAAAGATATTAACTACCAAATCTTTTTAAATATGACAAGATCTTCTTGAATCTTTTTAGATCCACAACAAACAAATATATCTTGAAGATATTGGATTATTTAGAAGATAATTTAAGGAGATTACAAAGGGTTGATTTGGAAAATTAATACAAATATTAATTGGTGATAATTTATCATATACCTTTAAGTAATTAATTAATTTAATTATATTAGATATTAATATTATCAACCAACTATATTTGTCAAATAGTCTATATCTCTCCAAATATTTTTAAATATTTATCTTTATATTTATTTTAAAAGATATTTGAGAGATTTTAGCAATAGAAAAGTCCAGTCCAAGTCCTATATAAAGAGACCATGGGAGTAGGAAAAAAACAAGCTCGGCACGTCGGAAATGAGGAACCCTTAGGGGGGCCTAATTTCTTTCTCTCTCTTTTCTTCTCTCTATTCTTCTTTTATTTTAACTAGTGCAGTACCCCTTTTTGGCCCTAGTTAATTTCGAGATTCTGCCTTGGTTTAAGAACCGAGGCATATTAAAGCGAGGCCAAAAGGCACCCGCTTTTGGCCTCGATCATTACCCGAAGCCATAGATCTCTTTTCTGCATCGGTTGTAGAGAGACCGAAGCCATAAATTCAATATTTAAAAAAAATCGCAGCCTCTGTGAAGCTTCCTCGCGCACCAACCATGGCAATTCATGTTCCACCATTGTCGGTAGCCACCGCTTCTCCATCTTCTCTGCAACGCGCAACCACCGCATCACCATACCCCATCGAACCACCATGAGCAAGCTGCCCGCAGTTCGAATTTACAGCAGCTGAGCCATCACCACCGCGCTTGCAGCAACAACAACATTCAAAACACCATTAACGCTCCACCATGGAAGTAGCGAGAACGAACCATCACACCGGAACAGTTGCAGCAGCGAAACAGCAGCGAAAACGCAAACGCAGCACTAACATCATCGTGACACAGATCTGCATTACGTCCAACCTTTCAGCCACGCAGTCGCGCATCATCTCGACGCTGCCATCACCATCGAGAGTTCATCTTCACGTTGCCACCACAACTATTGAAGACACAGCATCACCACCATCATTTCCACTGCAACGCCGGCACGAGCTCCACCTTTGCACATCGAACCAGATTCGCGACCACCATAGTAGCAGCGGAGACGTATCCTCTATTGCAGCAGCGAACCAGAACAATGCCAGCAGCAATCACGCGAGCACACACCAAAGATGCGAGTTTAGCCACCGCAATTCCGTTCTTCATCTCACTAGCAGCACCCATCGCGAATCCTTCGGGTAGTCCACCAAGTAGTGACAAGAACTCCATCGTTCAGCAATTGACAGCAGCAGCAGCAGCGAACATAGCTTCCACACCACCACGCGAACGCAACAGCAGCAGGCAGTCCATCTCACCTGGGGTTCGCGTAGAGAGAATTGGGGAAGAAGATGAATAGTGATCGGGGTTCGCGATTTGGGGATTTTAACAGGCTCAATGGCCTCGGTCGAAGGGGACCCGAAGCCAAAGGGGGCGACGCTGATGAAATTTATAAATTAGGGTTTCTAGGCAGGGTTATAGGCTTCGGTTCTATTTCAACCGAGGCCTAAAACTGCCCAATATTGCCTCGGTCGAAAAGCAACTAAGGCCAAATGTGTTCTCGTTGGCGCCAATTTTAAAATTTTCATTTATGGGTTGCCTAATAGGCGTCGGTTCTTAAGGAACCGAGACCTAAAGCTGCTTACGGCACCGATTGTTTGTAGAACCGAAGCAATATAGGTTGCTGAAATTGCAAAATTGCCACCGCCTCCTTATAGGCTTCGGTTCCGCCATAAACGAGGCCTATACGGCAAGTTAAATTATCAAATTTGCACTAGTGTTTTATTTTGTATTCCATGGATTGCTAAACTTCTTGGGTTGATTCCATTGTAATTTCATTATGGATTCTGAGGTTAGAATGAAATAATTTCTTTGTTCTTTTTATTATTGTTGAGGTTTTCATTTATCTATGTCTTTTATCTTTGAATCACGTAAGAAGTAATGATTTTAAATCTATATGCATGTTGATCATATGAGCCCAAGGGTTTTTAAATTGAATTGAAACTTTACTTTGATTTTATTTAGAAACTTTACTTTGGTTAAAGGTATTTTGATTAAATGAGTTTTTACCAATAATTGAGACTTTACTTTGGTTAAAGGTATTTACTCTAACTAAAATTAATTGAGACTTTACTTTGATTAATTAAGCTTTTTATTTGGTGAGGAGATAATTAGGCATAGTAAAATTTGATTGAGACTGTATTTTGGTTGAATTTACCATGGATAATCTAAAAGTTCTCACTTTTAATTAAGATTGTACTTTGATTAAAAGTGAGAATGCCAACAAATTAATTGAGACTTTACATTGATTAATTTGTACATCTACAACAATAATTAATTGAGCAATAATCTTTATATAACCAATGATGAATCTATTTTGAAAAAGCAATGGAATCAATCTATTTTCTTTACTATTATTTTTATCTCTTTTTATCTTTCCTATTTCTTTCTTGTTTATCTTAATCCTCCCATATTTTTATTATTTTATTTGACTAACTCTTTTGTATAGATTTTATAAGAACTAATTTGTTAAAAATCAAATCCATGTTCGTTGGGAGACGACTTATGGTTACTTTACCCTTTCTATTTTGTTGACTACTTTCTTAACAATATTGAAGTTGTTATAGCTTAGTAGTATTAATTTGATCGCGTCAACGATAGTGTTATATGTAATCTGGAAACATTGGTCAACATGATTGCATTATATGTCGCGGTGAGGCTCTATCTGTAGTGAGGTGGGTCGCTCTATCATTGTTACCTAGGGTGACTCATTGGTGCTTGTCGGGCTAGTAGAGGCACATATGGCGTCATTTAATGTTTAATTTTGAGTATTTAATTGAATTTGTGTGCTTAAAGAGTGATTTAATTTACAATTCTGATAATTAGGCTATTTGAACTTGTGTGATAAAAGTGAGTTTTAGCTGCCTAAATTATTTTTGGATATTCTAACGTTTGTTGCTGTAGCTGAATTTAAGATTTAGCTCATTTAAGGTGGAAAAATAAATTGATTGAAGTTACAAACCACCTTTAAATAAATCACTTGTGCACCCCATACACTACTTATACACTCCCCTCTTTCCAAATGGGCCATACAAAAATTTGTTCTGCACTTCTAGTTTCTACTAAGTTGCACCCTTTTCTCCACTCATTAATAAGAGGCACTCAGATGTTGCCATGTGGCAATTCCAAACTTTCAAATCTGTCCAACCACATGATGACGCGTGTCATGATCCTCTAATCACTAAATTGGCCAACCATATGCTGCCACGTCATCATCATCATCAACCTTCATCTCTCCCATCAGCAACTCTAAGCAGCCATGGAAACCACCATTACAAGTCGACAACCACTACACCGCCACCACCATTGTAGCAAGACGCAACATCATAGCACCTTGTTGGAAACGAAAACCACTGCAAATCACTACGAATGCACGAGCAGCGAGAGAAAAACGCGAACCAAATTCGCGCACACCATGAGTCAAGCACCAACAGGTCATTATCACCATGAAACCTGCGCCTATTCGAACCATCCAAGATGACGTCGTCACTAGTAGCCACTGTGCAAAACCACCATTGATGGAGCTTCATTCACGCTCCAATAGAATAATGGATTCCCTCTGCATCACGCCTGAATCCACAAATCAGCGCATCCACATTCACCACGAATCAGAGTTGCACCTTCAGTCATCACCATGCCGAAAACCGTGAGCCATGGAAGCCACGCAAATTTGCAGCAACACCTGCAGGATCTTCACGCATCTGCTTGTCAGAAACCTGAACTGTCGCAGCCACATCACTGGAGAAGAAGAAGAGTGATGCAACAACTATTGTGAAACCACCATACTTCATGTTAGCAAGCATCCAGTGGCAGGAAACCCTAAGAGAGGAGAGAGAGATTTGGACTGATGAGGGAGAAGAATAAGAGGTCACGTGTTAATTTGTTATTCACAATCAACGAGTCAACTCTGGTTAATCATTCAAAGACTAGTCAAACATTGCAGATTCTGGTCAATGTTGGTCAAATGGTAAAACAAGAGAGGCAGAATTGGAAATTGGACAGAAATTAAGTTGCTAAATAATTAATTAAAGATTTTTAATGAATTATCTTTGGTATATCTCAAATTATCAATAGAGAAAATCTTCCAAATATTTTAGAAATTAATAAAATCTTTTAATTATTTGAGAAATATTATATCAAGAGACAAAAGATTTTAGCAATTGAAAAGTCCATTCCAAGTCCTATATAAAGAGACCAAGGGGGAAGCAGAGAAAAATAAGCTCGGGACTTCGGAGTTTAGGAACCCTTAAGGGGGGCCTAATTTCGTTTCTTTTTTCTCTCTCTATTCATCTTCTATTTTTATTTTACTTTTGCATTCATGGAGTTCTAAACTTCTTTGGTTAATTCCATTGTAATTTCTTAATTGAATTCTAAGGTTAGATCAATTAATTTGTTTATTCTTTTGATTCTTGTTAAGATTTATTTTCATCTATGTCTTTTAGGTCTTAATTTAGTAAAAGTAATGATTTTTACATTGTAGCAAGTTAGCATGGTGTTAAATCTACATAACATAATAATCGTATGAGTCCAAGGGTTCTTAAATTTTAATTGAGAAGTTACTTTGATTAATTTTAGAAACTTTCATATGATTGCATGAGTTTTTGCTAATGATTGAGAAGTTACTTTGATTAAAGGTGAAAACTTATATTAGAATTAATCGAGAAGTTACTTTGGTTAATTAGCTTTTTACTATATATAAGAGGTAAAAAAATGGACATGATTAGGATTAGTAATATTTAATTGAGGACTTACTTTGGTTAAATTTAGGTTTAATTACTCGTAAGGTACCTAGTTTTATGCTAGTGTGTCAAATTGGTACCCGGTTTTAAAAAAGTGTCAATTGCATACCCAAATACGTTTATGTGCATCAATTGAGTCCATCCCATTAAATTGTGACAAACGGCGTTAAGAATGTGATGATGTGGCAATTACGAACGGATACGTGTCAATTTAAAAAGCAGTTGTGCTTGAAAAAATAATTGTACAATGACGTGGTTTGGTATATTTAAAAATCAGTGTGTTGTGCCCTAATTGAGGAACTAGGTTTTCGCTAATTTCTTCCTCTGCTTCATCTCCTTTGCCTTCTTTCTTCTAGTTTGCAGTTCATTGTTGATTCGAAGAGGTCATTGTTGGTGAATCTACAATGTCTCGCAATGAAGGGTGTTCATGTTATTCGTGGGGTTCGCAGAAGCAAAGTGTCTCCTCCACTAGTGGTTCGTATAGGGTGTTGGGTGAATCCCCTCTTTGCTTTTGTGGGGAGATTGCTGTGTTGAGAGTGGCTAAATAGTTAGGAATGTTGGAAAACAATTTTGGGGTTGTCCTAATTATAAGGTTGGAGTAGATGTATGATTTTAATTTAATTTTGATTGAATCTTTAATTAGCATTGACTGTTTTGTATTAATGTTGGATTCTTAGTTGTTGCAAACAGCGGAGTGGTGGGAATGAGGTATTTAAAGGGTGCAATTACTTCAAATGGTTGAATGGAGATAATGGAGATGAAAAAGATGCTACCATTGGGAGACAAAGGAGAAAGATTTATAGCCTGGAAAAAGCACTTGTGATTTCTGATAAATGGGTTAAAATTTTAAGTGTGATAATAATGTTTTTGCTTTTCGTTAATGTAATATTAGTTTGTAAGTTAGTACAAAAGGGCTACTGAAATGTTGTTAGAGTGATTGTTTCAGTAAGTAGCACTGTAATGTTGTAACGGATTGTTATTGAATGAATGAGAAGCTTGAGTGATATTGTATACTGACTCAGTTTTTGATTTATTCACACTTAACAATATTTGATAATGAAGATAAGGTGCCCATAAGAGAAAACAAATAATATTAAAGTGGTTCAGAATGCCATTTGACTACATAATATTGTTCTTCAAATACCCTCTACTGATAGAGGACTATCCCAAGATTCCATACAAGAAGAACTTGAAGATGAACCTTTACAATTTAAAGGACATATGACAAGGGCAAGGAGCAAGAGATTGAAAGATCAAAACTATTCAAGGCTCCTGATGCTACAAGCAATCTGAAATTCAAAGAATATGAAGATCATGGCTTGAAGCACATTTGAAGGATAATTTTTAGGAAAATTAGTTTATGTTTTTAGACTTTTGGTTTCCTCTTAGAAATTAGTTATGTTCTATGTTTTTCGGCTTTGCGCTTTCTTTTATAAATTAGTTTATGTTTTTATGTTTTGGGCTTGGGCCTTCTTGTAGAGTTCTTAGGTTTTCTTAAACTTATGTACCTATATATAGAGGTACCAAAAACAATGTAGACACTTTTAGTCATATATTGAATTTGATTTCATTAAAGAGATGATTCTCTTTGTTCTTGGCTCAGGCCTCCGATTCTTATCAAAGATTAACATCTTTGTGGTGAATCTTCACTTGACTTATCAATCTGCTAGATTGCGGTATCCTCCATCTTTGTCTTCTTCTGTGTTCTTCTCTAATTTATTCGTGTCGTGCCTCTTGAGGATTCAAATTCAGAAACGATCATACTCTTTCCTGGATAGGATCGTATCATTTGGTATATAGAGCAAGGTTCTGATTTGAATTTCCTCTTCTATGTTATTTTTCTGTCATATGAAAAAAAAACTACAATTTTTCAATGTCTGTTTGTTTTGTATTTTGTTTTAAATTTTGTTTGTTTCATTTGTAAGGAATAAAACCCCTAAAGTTGTTTCCAATTTGGTTGAATTTTTTTATTTTGCATTTTTTTTTCTTTTCTGTTCTATGTTTAAATTGTGAATTTCTACATTTGATTCATGGAAATTATTCGTTTTTGTGTTTGGGATTTGCAAGTGCACTTACTTTGATTTATATAAGTATGGGGGTTTGAAGGATAAATTGTTTATTTTGTGTTTTTTGTTGAACTGCAAAAAGAAAAAAAATTGTGGATCAAAGTCAAACGGAAACAAATATATATTGAAAAAAAAGGATCTAAAAAAAGTACAACAAAAAAAATTGTGGATCAAAGTCAAAAGGAAACAAATATATATTGAAATAAAAGGGATAAAAAAAGGAGTTCAACATAACTTTTTGTTACAATTTTATTTGTGGTTTATTGATATCTACTTGCAATTAGTCTTTTCTTAGAGTCTCCGTATTGTCTTCTTTAAATCTCTTTGGTAGTCCTATTATTTTCTAATTTTAATTTTCTTGTTTTGTGTTTTTAAAATTCCTTGAACGTTTTGTCTAAAGTTTTGTATTTTCTTTAACCTCTTGAGTCAAGACTTAGATCTCGCAATGTTTTTCACTTTGTTTGTTCACTCTTTGCTTAAGCTACTAGAGTTATTTGCCAAGGCCTGAAGGGAATTTGAGTGGTAAAAGGTAAGAGAGTACATTCAAGAAAAAACCTATAAGTGTGATACACAACTGAGAATTTGATAGAATCACTTAGAAGAGTGGTGAGATCCTAAATATATTTTATTATACTAACATTTTCTTACAGGAACTAGCAATATTGAGTAATGCAACATGTTTCCACAAAGGCATCCTTCTAGAATTGGTTTAACATATGGTTTAAATTATCTTACTCCTAAGCAGGATCATTTGGTTGGAGGACTTGAATGTACCAAGAGAGTGACACGTAGAGATACACCTAGTGTTTATGAAGCCTTGGTAGAGGACGCCAATGCCTTGGAATCCAGAATTATAAAGCTAAATGGCAAGATTGCTAGTATTAACCGGAAGCACAATCCTGATAGAAAATCATTGCCAAAGACAAGTACACTAAGATGATCCAAATGTGAAGGCTATGGGCATGAAACTCATCAAGGTCCTAATGGGGATGCAAGTCCCATGACTCATGAAGACCTCAAGAACTATATTTCATACTTGAGAGAGGAGGAAGAAAGGACAATGAAAATATAGATGTATTGAAAAGAAGGCAAGAACAAAAGTTAAAAAGAGCCCATGAGAAGGAAACACTTATAGAAAATGAAGCAAAGGAAAAGAGAGAAAGAGACGAGAAAGAAAAGAGAGAACAAGAAGAGAAAGAAAAGAGTGAGAAAGAAGAGAAAGAAGAGAAAAAAGAGAGAAAGAAGAGCAAGAAAAAGTAAAGAAAGAAGAGAATAGAAAAAGAGAGAAGCAAGAAAAGAGAGAAAAAGAGAAAGAAGTACGAGAGCATTATGAATTGTCAATGAAAAAAGGTATTAACTTTCCTCTTATTGTTTTATTGCCTATGGACGAATTATTCATCAAAGAGCAATGACATCAACAATGGAAAGAAGAAAAGATACTTAGGGAAGACTTATTCATCAAGCAACAAGGAGATCAACAATGGGAAGACGAAATGATGATAAAAAAAGACACAAGCTTAGAAATATATGCTTATGAATTAACTTGTTTACCCATTTCTAACAAACCTATGGGTGATCAAAGTCATTCCTATAATTGGGTTGTTTGTTTGAGCAATATTCCTTTTCTTTTCTTTGAGCATTTTATCTTTAATTTAAAATTGTTTGATGATTTGTGTAGATGGGTATTTGACCCTAGAGGCAGACCTCCAAAATCTTTGATAATAAGATATTAACCTCTTTCAGGATCCAAATCTCATTTTAGTAGAATTTCTAGTATTTTATTTTATATTTTATTTATGTTTGTGTTTGTGCGTAGGACCTTCTAGAATTAGAGTCGAATTCTCTCCAAACAAGGGAGAATGATAAGGAATCTTCAAATGAGACGAATTTGAGGACAAATTCATTTTAAGAAGGAGGGTATGATAGAGGACTATCTCTTAAACTTTAAGTGGTAAAAATTTAAGGACCAATTATCTTCAAGAAGGAGGGAATGATAGAGGACTATCCCAAGATTCCATACAAGAAGAACTTAAAAATGAACCTTTACAATTTAAATGACATATGACAAGAGCAAGGAGCAAGAGATTGAAAGATCAAAATTATTCAAGGCTCCTGATGCTACAAGCAATCTGCAACTCAGAGAATATGAAGATCATGGCTTGAAGCACATTTGAAGGATAATTTTTAGGAAAATTAGTTTATGTTTTTAGACTTTTGGTTTCCTCTTAGAAATTAGTTATGTTCTATGTTTTTGGGCTTTGCACTTTCTTTTATAAATTAGTTTATGTTTTTATGTTTTGGGCTTGGGCCTTCTTGTAGGGTTCTTAGGTTTTCTTAAATGTGCCTATATATAGAGGTACCAAAAACAATGTAGACACTTTTAGTCATATATTGAATTTGATTTCATTAAAGAGAGGATTCTCTTTGTTCTTGGCTTAGGCCTCCGGTTCTTATCAAAGATTAACATCTTTGTGGTGAATCTTCACTTGACTTATCAATCTGCTAGATTGTGGCGTCCTCCATCTCTATCTTATTCTGCGTTTTTCTCTGATTTATTCGTGTTGTGCCTCTTGAGGATTCAAATTCAGAAACGATCATACTCTTTCTTGGATAGGATCGTATCATCTACTGAGTTTGTAAATAACAACACTAAGTAAAGGTGCTTCCAAAATAACAATACTACATTGTAAAATAACAACATTAAGTTTGTAAATAACAACAAATACATATTGATGTTCCAAAATAAAACAATTATGCCCTAATTTCTTCATGGCTTTGTGATTGGTCCCTTTCTAAATGACATTTTTTCTCTGAAAGTGGTAGTTGTTGTTAGTTGAATTTGATTGGTTGAAGTAATTTGACTTGGTTGAGGTACTTGAGTCTATTGGCATAAAGAATTTTGGGTTGGCTGGGTAGGGTGTCTTGGCTGCTGATTTGTTGTTGCTGGCACAACTAGTTCAAATGTAGTAATTTGACTTTGCTGAGCACCACTCATATCAGTTGGCTGAGTAGGTTGAGTAGGTTGACTTGATTGAAGTGAATCAGTTGGCTGATTTGCTTGAGTTTGTACAGTAGGTGTTATTCCTTCTTGTGTAGCTATTGGAGTTAGTTGCTGCTCTGTTGGAGGTGCCTGAGGACAAGTATTTCTTTTATGTCCAAGTGCTCTGCAAATCGCACATCTTTTATGTGTTCCACCTTGCCTCACTTGTGTGTCATCCTTCCTCAGCTCCCAAAACTCCAACCTTCGTTTCTTTTTTGGTCTTCCAGACATCACTCTTTTAGCAGGAGGTAACACATCATCATAAGACATATTCCATTCACATGATATATCATTGACAAATAGGTCTCCTCGTATGTTGACTTTAAAAACCAGTGTGGGAGATAATCCTCTGCATTCAAATTCAGAAATCGGATGGCACTCAGTGCGTGACAGTAGGGAATTGCTGTTATGGTCCATTTCCTGCAGCTACACTCTTGTTTGTCTAAATCCACCACAAATTTCTCCCCAATCATAGAAGTATGGCTGACCTCAAATAGTTTTTGTCCAGACCAACTGCAATGAATACAAAATCTAATTAAATAAAAGCCACAACATAGTCAGATTTAATCAAACAACATTGCAATTAGTTCCATCAAATATGTTTACCTTGGTAACCAATATTTGGTCTTGTTTGCTTCCTTCTCTAGTCTATCTTTAAATTTTGGGCAAATAGAACCATGAAATGCATTTACCTTCTTTCTATTGGAAGCCCATCTCTACATCAGATACATTCGAATTTCTTCCATCATGGTTATAATGGGTTTACTCCTAGAATCCACTATTGTGCTATTGAAACCCTCAGACATGTTGTTGACAACAGTGTCAGATGCTGGCCTTGATGTAAATCGAGACTTGGAACAAAATCTGCTTGTAGAAAAAAAAAACAGTTTAAATTAAAAACAATTTACACCAGGTATTTGTATCAGATGGTTACATAAAAACATTATTTAAAACATGCCTTGGGGGAATTTGTATCAGATGCTTAAATGCATCAACATTCAACTCTTTAATGTCCCTCGTCACAACCTCCCATGCTTGAGGGTGTGTGGCATATGCTGCTTTCCACAATAGACGCTTTAGATTTTTGCCTAGGAATTTTTTCCTGAAATTGGAGTATATATGACATACACAAAATCTTTGATCCACACCAGGCAACAATTCTTGCAATGCTGGAAGCAGTCCCTACAATTTTGAGTGCATAACAACTGATTTGTAAAATAATTAGGACTCACAATTAAACATTAAAATAGGAGGGGAATATAGTTACTTACTTTTTGTTGGTCTGACATGAAAGTGATTTTCGAACAAATTTCAGGTCCTCCTAGGTCTTCTATCATCAAATCAAGAAACCATGTCCATGTTTCCTTATTCTCTAATTCTACCACTACGTATGCCAATGGAAGCATTGGGTCATTTCCATCTCTGCCCACAGCTGTTAACAGTTTTCCCCCATATTTTCCCTTCAGAAAACAACCATCTACACCAATTGTAGGCCTACAACAGAAGAAGCTACCTTTACAAGCCTTCAGGCCTACATATAGTCGTTTGAAAATTGGATTGCCCTCATTCTCATCAACATGGAATTTGACAGTGGAACCTGGATTTGACCTTAACAGCTCATGTGCATAGTCATGACCTCCACCTACTGAATACCACAATTCTTTGACATTCACGTAACCCATTTCCCTCAAAATTGACATTATCTTAAAGTAACTCCATATGTCTAGGTCACATGATAAAATACTACTCTCTCTAATGTATTTCAGTGACCCATCATTTACAAACCTTCCCCCATGGTGAAAAACCACTTCGAAATTTTCGTCCATCTCAACTGCTATATTCCTATCTATATATCCTTGTCACATATGAAAATGCCCAAACTATCAAACACAAATTACAAACCATACCACCAACACACCAAGACAGCGACAAAATGAACAAAGGGGGACCACACAGTAAACTTAACACCGTCACCGTCACATATAGTGGGGGACCAAACGAATATAGTAATCTGACTGCACCGCATTACAAATAAGAAAAGCAAAACAATGAAAGTACAAAAAACATCAAACACATTGAATAAACCCCAAAACTTATCACAATCTCAAACAAACGAATGAAACCCTAAAATGAGCAATGAAACCAATCACAGTCAGGAACACATACCTTTCTTCCACCACTCAACCCACGTCGCTCTCAATGATGCCTTCGATAAACCACTGAATGCCAATGAAAGCCTACGATTCGATTCGCGTACGTGTCGTCTTCTCCTCTCTATCTCTGTTCTTCGAACTCGAAAAAAACTTTACCAAATTTCGTATTTCATTTTTCACTTCTATAATTAACGTAAAAAATCTACCAATATCCACGTCAACAATTGTATGATGGCCACGTGTTCTAAAATTGCTTCTTAGACCAACTTAAACCAGTCAACGTTAACCATTGTAACGGCGTCTAAATAATTGGACTTACTTGATGCACATAAACGTATTTGGGTACGCAATTGACACTTTTTTAAAACTGAGTACCAATTTGACACACTAGCACCAAACTGTGTACCTTACGAGTAATTAAACCTTAAATTTACTAAGATTAATCTACAAAGTTTTTGCCTTTGATTGAGAAGTTACTTTGGTTGAAAGTAAGGACGTCAACAAATTAATTGAGAAGTTACATTGATTAATTTGAAGTCTTAAACAAGAAATCAATAACAATAATCTTTAAAAAACCAATGATGAATTCTATTTTGAAAAAGCAGTGGAATCGACCTATTTTTCTTTACTATTAGTTTTATCTTATTTTATCTTTTTATCTTTATCTCTCATATTTTTATTATTTTATTTGACTAACTGTTTTGTATAGATTTTATAAGAACTAACTTGTTAAAAATCAATTTCGTGTTCGTTGGGAGACGACTTTGGGTTAACTTTACCATTTCTATTTCCTTAACTACTATCTTAGCAATATTGAAGTTGCTATAGTTTAGTAGTATTAATTTGATCGCGTCAACGACAGTGTTATCAGTGCGGTGGGCCATTCGCATCCCAAAGGTCGTAAATAAATCAATATATACTTTGGTGTGGACACGTTCTCTGGTGAAACCGAGTAGGGGTTCTAGGTAAGGCTGAATCATGTTAATGTTGATGTCTAACTCTTTGAAGGTGTGCCAAAATAGGAAATCGATCGGCTACCTTGGTGAATCAAAATCTTGTGCACTCGATAGTTGACAATGGTTGTTGTGATGAAGAGCAGATCGTCTTGATCCAGGTCATATATGCAAAAGTCCTCATTAGAGAAAGTTATAGGAGGTAAGCGTTGTGGTGGGAATTGGCTCACGGAGTTGATACTCCTTTAGTACCTCTTTGGTGCCACTTAGGAGCTTTCCCCTCCGACGAAACCTTTGGCGATATTGTGAATGCTTCTCCTTACTTTAGCGGGGTTAGGTTAAGCATGGACGACATGGTTTTGAATTAGTAGTTTGTGGGAGGTGAAACGACCTATGAGCTGGGACGAGCTCAAATCCCAGGATGACATGGACCATGTTGAGCTGGTTCAATTGTCCACGTACTTGCACTATGTAGCCACCACATCCTCTACCTCAACATCATCCTCCTTGTCGTTGCTTCAACCGCTAGCTCCCTATTGAATAAAGTGGGCAAAGCGTTGGAGTGGACCAACTCTTCGATGAGATCCATTAGATGTTAAAGTTTACCTATGGTGTATTTTATGCTCTAGTGGTAGAAACACTCTCTTGCACGCTTCCATGAGTATGATATCTATACTAGCATACAAGGGAGTGTACTGGTTGTACCAAGACGTAGTCCAATCATTAGTATTATTCTTCCTGAATTTTCCTCTTGTTGGGATACTAGCTTTTTCGCCCTCTTTAGTTTGTTCTCTTCAATGGCCAAGTACTTGTCATCTCTTTCTCTCAGGTCGTCCATGTTATCTAGCCTTTCTATGAAGAGGGAATCAGACAAAGGTCCGAGTTGGAGACCACTGATCAAATGCATGATAATGGATGGAGTGAGTTATGGGATCGTGGTTGTTGTGGCAGTGAACCTCTCCATGAACTGCCTGAGGGTCTTATTTTCCCTATACTCTATGTACTTCAAGGCGGCCAATGAGGTAGGCACCATTTTGCGAGCCGCGAACTGACTGGACATAGCGCTTAACACTTTAAAATAGTCCATCGAGTACGTGGGCATCGTATAGTACCAGTCCAAAGTCAATTCATCTAATGTGCTAGGAAACAACCTGTTAAAAACACTTTTATCCTAAGTATGAATACTAACCTAGATCAAATATCTTTCAGATGGGTAGCTAAATCAGTCGTTTCATCGTACTTGCGAATGTTGGAGAGAATCCCCTTTGGAATGTTGATTCGGGCTACCTTTGTTGTGAAAGGATGAAAATTTTCGACTTTAGGTGGGCATGATAAATTTGTCCTCTCTCGAAAATTTTGAGGGTGTACTCGGGAAGCTCGACGTTCTACAAAATTTACTCACCTATAAAGATGTCAAGTAGAATTTTGAGATTCTGATGACTCTCTATCCTAGTAGGGGCTACAGTGTCTTCACTTGCCATGATCTCGTTTTGAGTGGTGGGAACCATCCATGAGGGATCTGCGTCAAGTTGATCGGTCATGACTCTCACGGGAGTCTTGTGGAAATGGCGGACTACACTTTGTCTGAGAATTGCGTTGGCCTTTCTCGTAAAGGTTTTCTGGCATGCAAAGGTCCATGACCCCATTGAAGGGATTCCTATTCTCCAAGCTGATCAACTTTTGGTTTAACACTTGGAGGTATGCCTATGTTAAGCGCACATGGCTTCAACCTCAGAGTTATAGTGTTTGTGTTGCTCCTTGTTTTTTTGGATTACCATTTGCATTTAATTCTAAAGGGTCGTCACTAGGTTTGAACTCCATCTCATGTGTCTAGTAATGTTTTATTGGGCCTAATGATGGGTGCCAAATTTTCTTACCCGGATCCTGAGCATGAAGCTTCAGACAGGTGTAACATTTTGGAAGCTTTAACATGTCATGATTGGATGCTTTGGAGGGTTGGAACACAAGGGAAGATCCACTTGCAAAAGACTCCCTAATGATCAAGTCAATAAGAGAGTTTGGATTTTTTGAATAAGAGAGAACGAGTATGAGTGAGTGAGTATTTCCAATGAAATATTATGTGTATTTATAGGATTTTTTAGCCCTATGATTCAAGTGATAAAACTAGTAACATGAGATTGGCTATAAATACCTTTAATATGTGAATATTTAATCCAGTAGATGTATCTTAGAATATTTTCTAACCATTTTAGGTTAGTGAAATTTAATGCAAGTGCTACTTGCTAGAGACTCGTGGGTAAGGTGTTTAAGTACCTGATAGGTCAAAGTATGGAGGTGCATGGCAATGACATGGTAATCATATTCATGCTAACAACATGTAATTGTCTTGATAGAAGTATTCACTACGTTGAGAACATACAATATGAGGTTGAATCCCTGGAAGTGGTGTTCAGGGTGGGAAAGGAAAATTATTATGCTTCATGTTGACAAACTGGACAATTGTGCAATCCATGATAAAGGTTAGGCATTTGTCGAAATAGGAAGCCCACAAAACATAAAGGAAATACAATTACTCCTTGAAAGACTCATTTCACTATTGTACTTTATGTCAAAATTTGAGAAGACTAAACTCATAATCTCTACCTTGTGAAAATTAGAGGTGTCAATTTGGCCCTTAGCCCATGGGCCAGTCCTGACCCACTTTTCAAAAAGCCCCTTTTTAGGGGGGCCCTAAATGAGGGGGCAAAAAAAAGCCCCAGCCCCCAAAGCCCCCTCTCTAGTGGGTTAGGGCTAGGGCTAAGGTGGGTTAGGCCCACCAAATAATACTATATTAAGCTAGAAGACCCAAATCGAGAAACTGGATGGGTCTGAAGACCTAGACGTGCTTGATGACACCGAGAGGCTTGACAGGCCTGACGACCCAGACAAGCACGCTGACCTGGACGGGCCCGACGATCCGAATAGGCCCAACGAAACGGAATTGCCCTAAAAACCGAACGGACTCGATGATCCGGACGGGCACAACGACCAGGACAGGCCTGACGATCTAAGCGAACCCAACGACCCGAACAAGCACGACGATCTGAACGGGCGGAACAACCCTGATGAAAAGGACGAGACCGACGACCCTGACGGGCCCGACAATTTGAATAGGCCTAATGATCGAGACGATCCCAACAATCCAAACGGGTACGATAACCAGAACGAGCGGAGGGGCTGGACGACGCGAACGGGCCCGACGACGCGAATATGCCCGATGACTCGGACGGGCCCGACGACCCAGACGGGCTAGACGACACGGACAGGCTAGACGATCCGAACGGACCTAATGACCCTAACGGGCTCGACAATCTAGACAAGTTCGACGAGCCAAACAAGCCCAACTACCCGAAAGGGCCCGACGACATGGACGGGTCTAAGGACCTGAACAGGCCCGACAACTCAGACAAGCTCGACGATCCAAACAACCTCGTTGACATAGACGGGCCTGACGACCGGGCCGGATCCGACGACTTGGATGAGCACGACTATCCGAACGACCCGGACGGATCCGATGACCCGAATGGGCCCAATGACCTAGAAGGGCCTGATGACCCGGATACGATCCAAATGGGCTTGACGACACGGTCGAGCCAGACAACCCAGATGGGCCCAACGACTTGGAAGGGAACAACGACTCGGACGAGCCTAATGACCTGGAAGGGCGCAACGACTCGGACAGGTCCGAAGGGTTCATATCGATGGGCCCGCATGGGTCGTCAGGCATGTCCGGGTCGTTGGGCATGGCCAAGTCATCAGGTTTATCTTGATTGTCGTGCCCATTATGGTCGTTAGTCTCATTTGGATTATCGGTCTCATCCGAATCATCGGGCCTGTCTGGATAGTCTTTCTCGTCAGAGTTGTTTGGCACGTCCGGGTTGTCGGGCCCATCCGGGTCGTCTGGCATGTTCAGGTCATCAGGCTTGTTTGGGTCGTCTGGTTCGTCCGTGTCGTCGGGCCCATCCGAGTCGTATGGGTCGTTACGCTCGTCTAGGTCGTTGGACCCGCCTATTCATCAGACCTGTCCTAGTCGTATGGGTTGTCACGCCCGTCTCGGTCGTCGGGCCCGTCCGTGTCATTGAGCCCATCTAGATCGTCAAGCCTATTTGGGTCGTTGGGCTTGTCCTGGTCATCATGTCGTCGAGCCCGTCCTAGTCGTCGGGCCCATCTGGGTTATCGAGCCTATCCGATTCGTTTGACTCGTTCGGATCGTCAGGCCTAGCCGGATAGTCGACCCAATTGGATCCTCTAGCCTGTTTGGATCGTCAGGCATGATCGAGTCGTTAGGCCCATTTGGTTCGTTGGACCCGTCTGGGTCATCGAGCCCGTATGGGTCATCGTGCTTCTCGAGGTCGTCGGCCTATTCGGGTCGTCGTGCTTGTCCGGGTCGTTAGGCATATCCCATATATTATGAAGATGAAAGCCCATGGGTTAGCCCTGACCCACAATGCTTTTGTAGGGTTTTTGGCCCTATGGGCTTCTTTGATGGGGGCTTTTTTCCATGTGGGCTTTTTTGGCCCCAGCCCACATAGGCCAGGGCCAAGCTATGTGAGTTGGGCCAAATTGACACCTCTAGTGAAAATAACCACCAAGTTCAAATGGGATATTACATGCAATTAGATATTCTCATTTATCATAATCTCCCTTTGCATAACGTGATAAAAAAACTCAATCTAGTTGAACACATGATATAATGATCGGTAGAGTTATATGAGTACTACATAAAGTACAAACAAAAAGCTTTATTAAATCTTAATGTTTTGTCATAGTGGTGGCTACTTCTCATGGACACTATAGTTTATTAAAGAAAAATACAGAAAAACCTAGAATAAGAATGGTATATGAAACTAGATCAAGTCTGGGAATCAGTTGTGTGTGAGAAAGGTATTAACACCCAACAACGTTCGTTCGTAGACGGTTTGATGGGAACCTCCCTAACCATGGCCAAGAGCTTACAAGAGGATGAATGTCATCAGTGAAAGGTGGGCCCAAGCCCAAATCTATTAGGCCTATCTAGGTTATAATAAATATAGTAAGTTTCTTTTGGGCGGTATTTAGGCCTAGGGTTGTAATGTAGGGTTTTGGGCCTAGAGGAGATGACCCTAAGGAGACACTTGGGGATCACCGGGGAGATACATTACCAATGAAATATGAGTCCAATCCATATATATAGGATTGACATCACCTCTAATCCAAAATCCTAAGACAATAAATTTATGTGTTCATCAAAGTTTTTAAAATTTATGTGTTCATCACCTCTAATCCAAAATTCTAAGACAATAAATTCATTTGAACTTTTATATTCTGAATTGTACAATCCGAAGTGCAAAATAAAGAGTGCAATCCGGACTACATTGTTTGGAATGGATCTTTTAAAGATAAAATGAACTTTGTGTGGAATTGTAGAAAGAATGAAGGGGCACACCTTACTTGAATTAATTACGACCATACTCTATGCAATGAAGGGGCTGTAGAAAGAAGAAGACCATAGGGTGGAGGTGGAGAAAGAAGATGGGGTGGAGATGGAGGAAAGTATAGAGGCGTGATGGTGAAGGAAGAGGCAAGAAGATGAGGGTAAATTTGTCTTTTCATCTTGCTTATGGAGGTGTAGAAAGAAAGTATGGACGTGTAGAAAGAAATAGTCTTCATCCCGTGTACGAAGTTTTCTTAGCTATGTATCACAGTCTATAAATTTCTTACGGGATATTGTTGTAAAAAACTGGATTAAAAAATGTTATCAATGCGATCATAATTGCACAACGCAAATTGCAATTATGCACTGTGCAGGTGAGCAATCTGCTTAAAATTGACTTAATTTGTAGCTTTTGACAAGTGTAATTTCAGTTATGCAACTCTTCCATAATTGTAATATAGGCTATGCCATCCACGTTTGTAACAGGAAGTTAATAGCTTCCTTTATTGTCTAACTAACGATGCATATGGGTTATGTCCCTATGTCCGGAAACGTACACCAATTCCTGGTCCAAAAGCAACTTTAGGTCACCTTGGGGTTCAACGTTCTTCTCATCTATAGTCAAACTGTGTTGCCTCCTTAGTGCCATCTTTGTCTACCAGAACGGAACATAAGCTTAATTAGTTGATGAAGAAGCCCACTGTAACTGAACCCCAAGACAATGCCGCAACAAATATTTTAATTTATAAAGGGGTAATTCCTCAGTCAAATACGTTAAACCCCGTAACACGGATACCTCACCTACTGTTAATTTAATCATAATCATAATAGGATATAATTATTAGACTTAATGGTAATTTTTATTTTCCACTTTCTTTCTTGAACTCAGATACTAAGTTTAAAATGTGATATAAATTTAGGAATAGCACTCTTGAATAAACCTTTTTAGTCTAGGGACTGTTTGGTGACACCCTTTCGACTGCACTTTTTGTTATGTTGTAGTTTGAAAGTGATTCCTACTCGCGTTTGGTGACAAGAAGTACCCAGCGATCGCCCAAGAGATTAATTAATTTATTAACAATGATGGGTTTGTGAGCCAGAAGTGTGCAGCAGTGCGCTGAAAATGAAAATGGCTTCTGATTGCGGTGAAGCAGTGATGGATTCTGTTGGAACAACATCATCATCATTGTCAGCATCAATTATCAAGATCACCAAATTCGTTGAGTAGAACCAAATGGGAGGGAGTCATGACCAGAGCCAAAACTTCTCCACCAACCCTTCCGACTACAAGCTTCTAGAAGAAGTTGGTTATGGCGCCACCGCCACCGTCTACCGAGCCATCTATCTTCCCTTCAACCAGGTGGTTGCCGTCAAATGCATGGATCTCGATCGCTGTGACATCAATCTGGTTCCTATCTTCTTCCTCCTCACTGCTCTTTGATAACGCATTTGATCAATCAGTTAATTAATCGATGTTTGATATTGCAACAGGATGATTTGCGAAGGGAAGCGCAGATGATGAGCCTGGTCGATCATCCGAACGTACTGAAGGCATACTGCTCCTTCGCTGTGGAGCGGAGTTTGTGGGTTGTGATGCAGTTCATGGACGAGGGCTCCTGTTTGCATCTCATGAAGATTGCGTACACGGAGGGGTTCGAGGAGGAGGCAATCGGATCCATCCTCAAAGAAACTCTGAAGGCCCTGCAGTACCTCCACCACCACGGCCACATTCATCGGGACGTCAAAGCCGGCAACATTTTACTTGGCAGCAGCGGCGCCGTCAAGCTCGCCGACTTCGGTGTTGCCGCTTGTTTGTTCGACGCCGGCGACAGGCAGCGCTACAGAAACACTTTTGTGGGGACCCCTTGCTGGTATCTCATAACAGCATTTGTTTCTCATTCACTCTCTCTGTACAGCGTAACATTATATGTTCTTGTCATCTTTCTCCCGCAGGATGGCTCCTGAGGTTCTGCAACCTTCAAGTGGCTATAATTCTAAGTCAGTCATTCATCCAATTAATCTTCTTATTGGCTGTCTCTGCCGATTACCTTAACATTGTACATTCTGTCACTGCTAACTCAAAACATTTGATTTTGCCAACGTGTTTAATAAGGCCCTTTATAGAAAATTGTTTTATCCCCTTTTTCAGTATAAGACTCCTTTGTAATCGAATGATGAATTGATTTTTTTCCCCTAAAATACCCTAATCAAATATTTGAAACAAATTACTAAAAGTTTTTCTTACTTGATCTGGTTTGATAGAACATGGGCTCACGGCACCTAAGTTTCTCTCTCTCAACTACTTTAACTTTAAATATACGACGACAATTTTGGAACAACAATACAAACCTATTGTTTATAACTAATTTTCTTAAAGGGTGTTATTAAAGGCATGACTAGTGTACTGCAATGGTTTAATGTTTTTTGGTAAATAGTTTAATTAAGCATGATTTAGTATGACTTTGGGAGCGAGCTTCTCAAATTCTTGACTGTGAACTTTGAAGCTGGTTGACAAAAGCTGAAAAAAGCGTATTCTTATAGGCTTTTCCATGAAGTTTATTGAATAGGTTGAGGAGAAGAGCTTATAAAATGTTCATAAGCTATTTTCAAAAGCCTAAATTAGCTTTGTATGAGCTCTTTCAATAGCCCTCTTGATCATGCAGAATTGCTTATGAAAGGTTGTAGTTTCAATTGACTACAATTCTTTCTGGTTTGTTTGTTTCTTTGTTCAATGGACTCTTTTTGTTTATATTGGGATTGAATAATGGCCAAAGGTTATTGTTATTGCTAAAGTTCATAAATGTTGAACAGGGCTGATATTTGGTCTTTTGGGATTACGGCACTTGAGTTGGCTCATGGTCATGCCCCATTTTCAAAATACCCTCCAATGAAGGTATACATTCAGTGGTTTCGAAGAGACAGTGTCTAAAAGGATGTTGGCATTTGACTGTGTGATATAATTTGTAATATAAGATGACTTCGCTTTTTTTTTTTTTTTTTTTCATGTATAGGTTCTTCTAATGACCATACAGAATGCCCCTCCCGGACTTGATTATGACCGTGATAAGAAGTTCTCTAAGGTATTGCTGTTCTTTCTGGATGGATTTTTGTTACACGATTTGTCATTATATGATACATGTAGTTTTATTTAGTTCATTACTCATGGCACATAAAATTGAATTTTGGTTCTGATATGGTTCTTATTCATAATGTGTTTCTTGTTCAACCGTTGTCTAATTAAAGTATTTCCAGTTGTGATCAGTCTTTTAAGGAAATGGTTGCTATGTGCCTAGTGAAAGACCAAACAAAAAGGCCATCAGCAGAGAAGTTACTGAAACATTCCTTCTTCAAACATGTTAAGCCTCCCGAGCTCTCTGTAAAAAAACTGTTTGCTGACTTACCCCCTCTTTGGAATCGTGTAAAAGCACTCCAGGTTGGTTTTCATGAGGCCTTGGTGCAGGTTTTAAATTTTTTCTTCCAGCTACCTTTACTTGACTTCACGAATTCTTGCAGCTCAAAGATGCAGCTCAACTTGCAATGAAGAAAATGCCTTCTGCAGAAGAAGAGGCAATATCTCAGGTTAAAGCTGATGTTCAAATCTTTATTTCTCACATACTGTGATTAGTTTAGTGATTCTTCGGAGCATTATTTGAAGGAAGGACATAACCAAGTTAGCCACTTGATAAAAAATGAGAAACCTGACTGTTTCAAGTCATGGTTATGGTACATGTGAAAATGAGAGTGAGTTAGGGAGTGGAGAGAACATGATAAAAGAATAGTGTGGGGATAGGTCATGGAAGATGGAACCACTCTAATACTATGATGAAAATTTTGGAGCAGATAGAGGAAGGGAGACAAAAGAAAATGAAACACTATTTGGTATTAACTGAGTTGTATCACAATGTATGGAAGTATTTGGTATAGTCATAAAAGCAGAAAACTTAACATTATTTATACTAATCTAATTCTAACTATTTAAAGAATTAAATCATGATAAAGAAATATGAAAAGCCATCCCAAAAGATTATAAGAAATAGGGAGACTAATCCTAGAGGATCATATAACAACAATAACAAAGCCTTTTTCTACTTGATGAGGTTGATTACATGAATTACACAATGCCATTCATCACAACTAAAAAACAAAGCTTCAAAAATATTAATTAGCTTGAGATCTCTATTGACCACTTCAACATCTGTTTCGGTGCCGCCCTCCTCCTTATCACTGAAAAGCATGCTATCAAGCTATGGGCTAAGATTTTCTCGTATTCAAACAGTAACCATGATTTACACATTCCAAAGACTTACCCTTATTGAAGAGATGGAAGGGTTTTGGGGAACTTTGTCCCTAATCCCTATAAAAGTTTTTTATGTATGACTAACCAAACGACTGCTTTTGGCAACTGTACATTTAAAGCTTCACTTAACATCAAATGCAACATATATATGTTTCTTGTAGAAAACAAAAGATTATCACCTTTACGGGCTCCATAGATAACAGAATTATATATTTTGCTTTAGAGTCAATACCAACGAGGAGTTAGCACGTGGAACTTTCATATTGATGATTTGAAAGCTCAAGCTTCATTGGTATGTATTTTCATTTTAGATTTATTTGCTTGACTAGTTTGTCCCTTATTGGATCTGAACTAATGTCTTCAATTTTTCTAGGTGAGGGATGATGATGATATTGTTGAGATGAGGGAAGAAGATCAAAACAAAAACAATTTTTTCACTAATTACAAGGCTGTGAGAATACCTTGCCACTGAATTTTGATGTTGTTCAGTTGTTATACTGTAAAAAAAAAAATTATTTTCTTTTGTTGTTGTCATGACAGGGTGCAATTGATTCAGAGAAATCACCACTGAATAAAATCACATCACAGGTAGGGGCTATAGACATAAAACAGACACAGCAAAATGAATGCTTCAACAAAAACAAGAAGATTCCAGAAAGCAAAATCCAGGAACCTGCACTGCCCAAAAATATTATTTGTAAGAGAAATGGGTCAACATCAGAGGCAATGACATCTAATATACAGAAAGATATAATTATGAGCAAAATTAGAGGCCAAACAGTAAAAACCCGTCAAACTCAAAGTGGACCACTGTTGCCAGTCACAGTTCTCAATCATTTCAAATCAGAAAGGGAACAAACATCAGAAAGGTACCTTATTCTCTTTTTTGGGTTATATCTTGTTGTATTTTAGATTATGATTAGATTTTAACAAATTGTATGATGAAATGAAGTTAGTTACTCTTATAGTTTCCTAAATATTGACAGTTAGTTACAAGTCAGTGACAACAGAGGATCTGTAGCTAGTTAAAACAATTAGGTTCATAGCTACAGAGGTTGGAAGGACATGAGTTCAGCTTAAGTAGGAGGAAACGTAGAAACAAGAGTGAAATTTAGAGTTGTAGCATTGATAAATAAAATATTCAGTGGCTCTGTTGTAAGGGGAAACTTCTGGATGAGATTTCTCTTTTCTGAATAATATTATTCTACTTAGTATGGGACTCCTTACATTGTCCCCCCATTGTGACTGACTTCCACAACGACTTTCACTCAACTGGCCCTATAGTAGCCATTTTCTCTTTTATGGCTTCATTCACTTGCACCTTGATATTATAGGTATCCCTTTTCATAGACCTACTCTAAACAAAAAATCCAATTGTTGGGCCTTAAGCACAAAAGGATAGCCCAACCCAAAAAGATTTATCCATGAAAGGGGAGGGGAAGTGTTGTTAGAGATTTTCAAATATCAATCGTTAGAGTTTTACGTAAATCTTGTAATTAGAGATATTATGAGATGTAGTGAGTTGTATGTATTTATGTAAACAATGAAAATTACTATTCATTGTTTTCATAGTCATAAATAAGAGGCTCTGCACTAAATATTTGGTAAACAAAATTCACCTTGAGCCTTTAGTTCTCTTTTTTTAACATGGTTTTGGAGTCAAACAAGGTAGTTAATGTGTTAGTTAATCACCTTATGGTAGTTAACTAATAAAGGAAACTCGTGAGAGAACTTTCTGTGGATGGACTGATTTTGTTAAATGGTTTAGGAGGTAGTTAGTTGTTAGTCAAAGGTAGTTAAAACAATAATTACTTAAAACTTGCAAGAGATAATTACTCAAAACTTGCAAGAGAAGCTTTTCTCTTAGTAGATGGCATCAATCATGACATAGTTAGGAGTTAGTTAGTTAGTTGGTTGGTTACAAAAGCTTGTAAGAGAAGCTTCTTCTTGGCTTGTGAGGGAAGTTTCTCCAACCATAACTGATAAGCCTAGGTTGTCTTAACTAGGTATAATTTAGGAAAGCTTCTACAATAAGTTTCTTCTCTCTATAGTTACTTTGTATACAAGTCTTTTTAGACAGTTTTTAATGAAATTTAATTGTATCTATAGAATTGTATATGTTATGAATGTGTTGTGTGTCTAATGCAGACCACACAATATGTATTTATACTATTGAATAGAATCAATTACAATAAAGACCTAATAATTAGGAATCAATTATACTAATTTTCGATATTTTGTAACGGTTGATTTCCTAGAAATCTATAACAGCTGATTATATTCTAACAGTCTCCATGGATGATTCTTTTTCTCCATGAAGTTTCTGTTGGACTTGAAGTGTTGATGTTGTAAACATTGCTAGGACTAGTTTTTTTATTTAGTTGAGTAATTTAACCTAGTAACTTGTAAGACCATTTTGGGCAATGGCTATATAGCATGAAGCTAATCTCATGGACCTAGGTACAGGCTTCTTGCAACTGTGGACAATTGAGTTTGCTAACAAGAGTAATTGGGTGACCTTGTTGGATTGAGGTCATTTGAAAGGGCACGACCCAAATGAGTGAAAGTTAACTTCATAGCCCCATCATCCATGGAGTCGTTGCTGATTGTAAGGACATAGGGTCCATTGGAAAAAGGTAACCTTAAATTTAAAACGTAATTTGCAAGAAAAGGTGGTGGCACTCAAACATTGAGGCATTTCCCACCATAACTTTGAGGGCCAAAGTTGTTGTAGTAAGAACGCTTCCAGAAGGAGGAGGAGTTGAATAAAGTCTTAGACTTTATTTCGCTGTAAACAATCTAACAATTAAACAAAGCAACACAATAGTTTTATATTGGTTCAACCAAACACATGGACTAGTCCAATTTTTCCTTAAGACAACTTCTTATGACGTTCCACTTTTGATCAAAGAGTACGAAATGAGTATGCAACTACTCTTGGTTATATTGGGTACACAAACATCTCCTAGTTAACTTGTCTTAATCTTCTCTAAGATTAAAAACTCAAGAGATTGTAACAAGAAAACTCTTAGAGAGTGAGGAATACAAAGGTTTAGCTCTCGCAAAACTTAGTACACCTAAACGAAATTGTAAACTAGCTCTTTCCAACGATATAGTTTTTCTATGTATTATTCTCTTGAGACCATGGTTATAAAACTCCCGAGTTTACATGCCTGATAATACCTTGCGAGTTAACTCGCAAGCAACTTGGTTTTCAAGCAGAATCGGTGGACTCGGACGTGGAATCGCTGGAACTAGAAGATTGTTGATCCTTATACCATTTGAGAAATTTGTTGAATATAGCAAGTGTATCAGATGAAACAAAAGAAGGAGGATCCTCAACAAACGATGGTGGGGAAAGATCGGTCTGAATAGCTACAATAGATTGAGGAGGATGACCATATAATGCATAACACTTGTCAATCTTGTGACCTAGCTTGCCACAATGTTCATACTTAGGACGCCGTTTTCCCTGAGGGCAAGTCCGATTATCACGATGGGATGCCATAATAAATCAAATACAAAACAAAAATGCGAATCACAGCGGAAACAACGAACAAAACAGATCCCAATATTAGATGATTGCAAATTCCTTAAAATGGCATAAAGAACATGGTGCAGAACCTCCAGAAATGCCTCAAAGCATAAAACAATTGCAAAATTGCGAAAGAGGCTTGGGGCTTAGGAAAGAAGAACTACTGTACGAATCCCTTCTCAAACATAAAATTTGCGAAAGAGACTTAGGACTTAGGGCTAAAGGTTTAGGAAAGAGGAACTACTGTAGAGAAAATAGGGTTTGAGATTAATCTCCCTTGTGTATAAACCGCACATAGGGTAATCTATTTATAATAGAGAGAGGTACAACTAAAAAGAGTAACTAAAACATAAATAGAGTAAATAGAAGATATTGTTTGATATTGTGATTAACAATATCTAACAATATCTTAATAATATCAAACAATATCTAAAGAATATTTAACACTTCCCCTCAAGCTGGAGCATACAAATCGTATGTGCCAAGCTTGTTACAAATATAATCAATTATAGGCCCCATAAATTGTATCTGCTAACTGATCACTTGAGTTAACAAACTCAGTCTTGATGTCTCCAGACATGATCTTTTCCCGAATGAAATGACAATCAATCTCAATGTGTTTGGTTCTCTCATGAAAGACAGGATTAAAGCTAATATGAAGAGCAACCTGATTGTCACACACAAGTGTCATTTGGGTAACATCTCCAAATTGTAACTCTCTCATCAATTGCTTGAGCCAAACAAGTTCACAAACAGTTGAGACCATAACTCTATATTCTGCTTCTGCACTGGATCTTGCTACAACACTATGTTTCTTACTTTTCCACGAGATCAAGTTACCACCAATGGAGACACAATACCTAGATGTAGATCTTCTATCAGAAGGAGATCTTGCCCAATCAACATCTGAATAGCAAACAACTCTTGTATGGTTATTAGAACCATATAACAATCCTTTTCTAGGGGATTTTTTAATATACTTCAAGATGCGAATGATTGCATTCCAATGATCTTCACATGGGGAATTAAGAAATTGGCTTACCACACTGACTGCAAAGAAAATGTCAGGACGAGTAACGGTAAGATAATTCAATTTCTCAACCAATCTTCTATACTGCTCATGATCAGATATAGGCTCCCCCTGATTTGATAGAAGTTTAGTATTGGGATCCATGGGTGTATCAACAGACTTTGAACTCATCAACCCAGTTTCCTCCAGAATATCCATGGCATACTTTCTCTAAGATATAACAATACCATCATTGGACTGTGCCACCTCAATACCCAAGAAATATCAGAGTTTGCCAAGATCTTTGGTCTGAAAATGGTGACAGAGATGCTGTTTCAACTGAGAGATGCCATGGTTGTTACTCCCTGTAAGAACGATGTCATCAACATATACTATTAAGTAAACACATCCAGCACTTGAGTGTTGATAAAAAACAGAATGATCTGCTTCACACCGAGTCATACCAAATTGCTTAACAACATTGCTAAACTTTCCAAACCAGGCCCTAGGAGATTGTTTTAGGCCATATAGGGATTATCATCCCAGAAGACTCCCCCTAACCCCTCATTTCATTCAATCACGAGGTTATATACCAACTACATAAGCCCAAATCATTGGTTGTCCGCACTTTTACAAACCAAAAGAACTCTAATAACAATGAGACACACATACTGGAAATTACTAATTCATCATAGGCTATTGCTTCCTACACCCTATCAAAAGAAATACCCTCGCTCGCTGCACTATGTCGCTGCCACTAGCACTACAGTCATTGCTGCATGTGTCTTCTCCGCTGCACCTCCAACGACAGCTTCGTTATCCACTACACTCTTTGACAGAATAGAGAGAGAGAGTAAATTCTTGGATTTGGTGGAAAGCTTGTTCTGTAAAGCTTATTCTAGAATGTATTTGATATGTTCCTGTTCTTGCAGAGACAATATTAGCTCATTATGGGATTCAAACTTTATCTTACCACAATCTTTGAGCTTCTCGGATGGACACTCCTTCGGTCCTATTCGTCATGTCTTCGTTACTTGACACTTGGTAGAACATGGGGAAGTTACTTATAGAAAGGACTCGAATGATAAAGTCAGAAAAGCTTTCAAAGTAAAATCCTAGATTATGCACTAATGAAATATTGTACCTTTAATTGTTGGGGTCCACTCTTATTTATAGAAGACTAATCCTATTTTGCTTGGTTTAGATTATGGGCTGGGCCTTGATTATCTTTTTAGTGGTCCAGTACTTTATTGAGCTTATATGGGCTCAGTTGGACCCAGGTTTCAGGTTGAATACTTTTTCGTAATGGTTTAACTGATTCATTCTAAGTTAGAGTATGCAGCATTACTGGTTGTGATAGGTGTTCGAGGAGGCAGTGTAGTTAATCAACTTGGCCGTCATGTGGGTTCAACTATGGATCGTGTGGTATTCCTTTAAGCCTAGTGGCTATTTATAAGTTAGTGGCCTTTGGGGTTGGCGACCTTCCAAGATGGTGGTAAATTCTGAATACTATGACATAGCGGCCAGTTCAATGGTACAGTTCCAAAAAGCTTCTATCTGAAATCTTGTTATCGAAATCTTGTTCCATAACACATTTAATGTGTTATGGGAAGTTTGTTCCAAAATTTTTGTTTCAGATAGCTCATTCCAAAAAACATCTCATGTTGTGGAAAGCTTGTTCAAGAAAGTGTGTTTTTTAATGCATCTCATATGTTAGAAATTGTTTTGGAAATCTTGTTCTAGAAGTTCATGAAAGTTTGTTCTGGAATTCCAGAGCAGGTGACCTTGAAGTCACTATTACGAAGGATAAAAGGGTAATTTTAAAAATTATGAGGGTGTAGTTAAAAATTATTGGGGTGCAAGAAGCAAAAATCTTGGGTTAAAGAAGAGACATTTAATTTTAAACGTTTCTGGGTATGGAGCAGTAGCTGTTGTAAAAGGGGAAACTTTACGATGGAAGAGTGTTGTCCTATTGTTTGTTCTTTTCATCTAATTCAACAAAATCTGTTTTCTGTTTCCCATTCCTAGCTCTTGGTTCTTAATAAAAGTCAACAATAAAGAATATGTAGGCAAGAAAGTTTTTACCATTAGATTTGTCCAATATGATTATACAATCTTGTTACTTGTGTGTAATTTTAAGTTTGTATTAATGGATCCATCGTCTCACAGGTGGCTCTTTCCATTTCTTATGGATAGTCCACTGCTATTGCTCTGTCTCCATAACATCGTTGTTTGCTTTTTTAAGACATTTAATGCTTTGTTACTCTTTAGGCTTGAGAATGGAAATCAGTTACCGGGTGAGAAAAATAATCGTGAAGTGCGACGACCTCCAAATTTTAGTGGACCGTTGATGCTTTCTGCACGAGCCTCAGCAAATAGTTTATCAGCTCCAATAAAGTCTTCGGGAGGTACTTAAACTATACGTATGCACCAGCAAGCTATGTGCAGAATTTCAACTAGCTTGTGAACCAAACCATCTTAATTCTGAGTTTAATTTGGTTACCATCACTCCTGGTAGGGTTCAGGGATTCCTTGGATGACAAGTCTAGGGCTAATCTAGTACAAATTAAAGGGAGGTTTTCTGTGACATCAGAAAATTTAGATCTTGTAAAGGTGTGCTCTATTTTTACAACTGAATTGTCTATAATCATTTACCTTTAACTGACATCACATTGCAAAATAGGATATTCCTGGAAGTTCAGTTTCACTTAGATCTTCACAGGTTGGTTATTGTTCTAATTAATTACTATTTATGTATTTGTATCATATAGATGCCCTGAACTGATGTTTATGTTCCCATAACATTTGATATAGGGCTCATCACTGCGGAAATCTGCCAGTGTTAGTGATGGGATGTTGGATTCCGAACAAATGGTTTGTGCATAAGCCATATTCATATCTATACCAGCATGTTACTTATTTGGTTTATGCTCTCAACAATTTATAAAGTTAAATGGATAGAGCTCATTTTCAAATTTGGAAAACCTTTTCTTCTTGAGTTGTTTGCAGAGCATATATGATGTATAATTTATTATTTTTTTGATATATAAGGCTCATTAATCTTCTATTGAATCTGTTTCTCTTCAGCCAATTAGTCAGGCCTCCCAAGATTCTGCCACCAATAACATCTCTGCATCACTTCTTATGACTCACCTTCAAAATCTTCTCCAGCAAACATTAATGCAACAGGTGAGGAAAATTTCGGAAAGTTAATCACGAAACTCACTTTGCCCATATATGATCTCATTGAAAGTTCTATTTTATACCAGGATCTTATAGTGAATCTGTTGAGTAGCTTGCAATCTGCTGAAGGTATTGAAGGTGAGAGTGAAGGATTTTCCTTTGATTATACTTGAAGCAATTGTTGACGATTTTGAATGATATAATGATCCAATCAATATTGTCAGTTTCACAGAATGGAAAGTTGCCACTAATACCTTGCAGTTCACAAATAAATAGGGGTGTGAGTAATTTTTGCTCAATTTATCCTTTAAACTAGTGTGCTTAATTAATTTTCAACTTGTGTATGGTTCGATTTTCTTGGAAAAATTGTTCACTCTTTCTCTCATTACATAAACCTCTACTAAATCCTATAATGTAACAGTTATTCATCAGCTTGATGTTCTCCTTAGACGTTTGTCATTGACAGGTCGACACAGCAGCTGCAGGGAGGGAACGTTATCTGCTGCTCAAAATAATGGAGCTTCAGACTCGGTTAGTTATATCAATCTAAATATTGTTTCTCACTATTCACTTTAACTTTTACTTCAAATAGCTTATCTAACTCTTTCCCCCATATTACAGTATGGTCACTTTGACTGATGAATTGACTGCTGAGAAGTTAAAATACATGCAGGTAATTTTCTGTAGAAACTGTTAGGTTGCATTCTTTGTTTCATTCTTAAGAAAAAAAATATCATTAATGTATTTTAATTAATATTTTTGAGATTAAAGAAAATAAGATTTGAGATTAATCTCCCTTGTGTATAAATCACACATAGGGTAATCTATTTATAGTAGAGAGACGTACAACTAAAAAAAGTAACTGAAAATAAATAGAGTAAATAGAATATATTGTTTGATATTGTGATTAACAATATCTAACAATATCTTAATAATATCAAACAATATCTAAACAATATCTAACACTCCCCCCAAGCCGGAGCATACAAATCGTATGTGTCAAGCTTGTTACAAATATAATCAATTATAGGCCCCGTAAATTGTATCTGCTAACTGATCATTTGAGTTAACAAACTTAGTTTTGATGTCTCCAGACATGATCTTTTCCCGAATGAAATGACAATCAATCTCAATGTGTTTGGTCCTCTCATGAAAGACTGGATTATAGCAAATATGAAGAGCAACCTGATTGTCACACACAAGTGTCACTTAAGTAACATCTCCAAATTGTAACTCTCTAAGCAATTGCTTGAGCCAAACAAGTTCACAGGTAGCTAAGGCCATAACTCTATATTCTGCTTCTACACTGGATCTTGCTACAACACTTTGTTTCTTACTTTTTCACGAGATCAAGTTACCACCAATGGAGACACAATACCCAAATGTAGATTTTCTATCAGAAGGAGATCCTGCTCAATTAGCATCTAAATAGCAAACAACTCTTGTATGGTTATTAGAACCATATAACAATCCTTTTCCGGGAGATCTTTTAATATACTTCAAGATACGAATGACTCCATTCCAATGATCTTCACATGGGGAATTAAGAAATTGGCTTACCACACTGACTGCAAAGGAAATGTCAGGACGAGTAACGATAAGATAATTCAATTACCTGTTAGGTTTCTTAGAGCTAGAAACCCAAGCTACTCGGGCAGAACTCACTCACACCAACACAGAAAGAAACAGAAATAGACTTTTATTATTCTCTCAAAGAATGCGTCCAGGGAAAGACAACAATTCCCCCCTCACAGGATCTGTTATGACTCCTGTTTACACTTACAAAAACAAAACGAATACCCCCTTTTACAACACTACCCCCCTTCTTATTTATACTTTTCCTAAAACAAACTTTCATTCCCAAACAACCTACTAACAGACTAACTAACTAACTAACTCAGTTCTTATTTCTTCTCACATACACCTTTAATATTCTATCATTACTCCCCTCTGGCTGAGCAACCTTGTCCTCAAGGTTGAAGTCAGGGAACTGCTGTTGGATAGTTGTGACGTCTTCCCAAGTAGCTGTTTCTACCCCTTTATCCTTCCACTGAATTAAGACTTGCGGTCTTGCATCTTCCTTCCCTGGTATAGGTCCCCATCTGTTATCCAATATCTTCTCTGGGAACCAATTAGAGGTCCTGCCTTGCAAACCTTCTGGCAGGTCTTTCTCAACTTGATGAGTGCCTACTGCTTTTTTTAATTGTGAAACATGAAATACTGGGTGGATCCTGGCAGTTTCTGGAAGTTGTAATCCAAAGGCTACTGGACCTACCTGTTTCAGCACTAGAAAAGGACCATAATATCTAGCAGATAGCTTTGGGTGCAGTCTGGTGGGCATTGAGACCTGTCTATGGGGGCGAATTTTCAGAAAAACCCAGTCCCCTACTTGGATGGAGGATTGTTTCCTGTGTTTATTCGCATATTTCGTCATATGCTCTTGGGCTCTTGCGAGGTGGAACTTGAGTTGGCTCAAAGCTTCATCTCTGGTCATGAGATCTTGTGCTACTGCTTCCACAATGGTTTCTCCTGGAATAAATCTGCTGATGGAAGGAGGTGGTCTGCCATAAACTATTTCAAAAGGGGATTTTTGGGCTGCCCCGTGAAAACTGGTGTTATACCAGTATTCTGCCCATGAGAGAAAGTGAGACCAAGATTTGGGTTGTTCTGAGCTAAAGCATCTCAAGTATGTTTCTAAGGTTCTATTTAAGACTTCAGTTTGGCCATCTGACTCAGGATGGTACGCAGTGCTCATGTTTAACTGTGTTCCCTGCATTCTGAATAACTCCTTCCAGAAGAGACTTAAAAATGTAGGGTCTCTGTCACTAACAATAGATGCAGGAATCCCATGTAGTCTCACTATTTCTTTGGCAAACACCTCTGCTATGCTCTTGGCTGAATAAGGATGTTTAATTGGTATGAAATGCCCATATTTACTTAGTCTATCCACCACCACCAAGACTGAATCATACCCATTGGATTTTGGTAGCCTGACAATGAAGTCCAAACTAATGTCCTCCCATACTGCATTGGGTATGGGTAAAGGTTGTAGCAACCCTTGTGGTGAAGATGCTAGGTACTTGTGTTGTTGACACACCAAACAAGCAGCCACAAAATCTGTTACCATCTTCTTCATTCCAATCCAGTATAGTGATTGGCTTATCCTCCTGTAAGTTCTGAACACCCCTGAGTGACCTCCTGTAGATGTGGTATGGTATTCAGCCAGCAGTCTTGGAATCCAAGCAGAGTTGGCTGATAGCACGAGCCTGCCTTTATGATGAAGTCTTCCATGTTCTAAAGTATACTGCCCCTGCTTCCCAGGATTCTCTTTCAGCCCTTTTATGATCTTCTGTAATTCTGCATCTTCTTCCACTTCTGCCAATATCTTCTGGAAGTCCTGCCAGAATGGTATGGACATTATAGTCAATTCTTTGTCATCCTCCTCATTCTCCCCCCTTCGAGAAAGGGCATCAGCTACTTTGTTGGATGCTCCAATTTTATAAACAATATTAAATTCATATCCCATCAATTTGGCCAACCAATTCTGCTGGTTTTGTGTGGTGATACGCTGCTCTAACAAATACCTTAGACTCCTCTGATCTGTATATACTGTAAATTTTTGCCCCAATAAATAAGGTCTCCAATGCTGTATGGCTAAAACTAAAGCCATCAACTCCTTTTCATAAATGGACTTAGTTAAGGAAGTGTCCGATAGGCCTTTGCTGAAGAAAGCAATAGGACGTTTGTCCTGTGTTAGCACAGCACCCAGCCCACTGCCTGATGCATCACACTCAATGGAAAAAGGTTGGCTGAAGTCTGGTAGTTTTAGAACAGGGGCTGTTGTTATAGCTTTCTTTAGAGCCTCCATAGCCTTAGTGCTTTCTTCATTCCAGCAGAAACATCCCTTCTTTAATAGACGTGTTAATGGTTTTGCTACTTTTCCATAGTCTCGGATGAATCTTCTATAATACCCAGTCAACCCAAGAAAACCCCTCAAGGCTTTAAGATTTTTTGGCAAAGGCCACTGATGAATTGCTGCCAGCTTGTCTTGATCCATCTCTACCCCTTTTTTAGATATTACGTGGCCCAAATATTTCACCTCTTGTCTCCCAAACTCACACTTCTTTTTATTTGCAAAGAACTGTTGCTGCTGCAGTGTATGCAACACCTGTTTTAAGTGACCCATGTGATCCTCCCATGATTGGCTGTAGATTAAGATGTCGTCAAAGAACACCAATACGAACTTCCTTAAGTATGGCTGCAAAACTGTGTTCATGGCACATTGGAAGGTTGCTGGCGCGTTGGTTAGCCCAAAGGGCATGACCAAGAACTCATAGTGGCCCTGATGTGTGCGGAAAGCTGTTTTCTGTATATCCCCTTCATACATCCTGATTTGGTGATAACCTGCCTTCAAATCAACTTTGGAAAAATAGGTAGCACCATGTAGTTCATCCAATAACTCTTCTATCACGGGTATTGGAAATTTATCAGCCACAGTGACCTTATTCAAGGCCCTATAGTCTATGCAAAACCTCCAACTCCCATCTTTTTTCTTTACTAGGATGACTGGACTGGAATATGGGCTATTGCTGGGCCTGATGATTCCAGATTTCAGCATTTCCTCCACCTGTTTTTCTATCTCAGATTTCAGCAGATGAGGGTACCTATATGGTCTCACATTGACAGGGTTTTCACCTACTTTGATAGGTATTTTATGATCAATCCCCCTCCTTGGTGGCAGCTCCAGTTTTTCTTGGAAAATGATCTTATGTTCCTGCAAAACCTCCTCCAATTCCTCCTGCTGCTTGGCTGACAATCCTTTCCCCCCTTCTTCCTCTTCGTGACTGGTTAATCCCAACTCCCACACTAAGGAGATTGCTTCAATTTCAGTTTCCTTCAACAGGGCTTGTGGTGTCACAATTCTTTTTGTCAGAGTGGGATCCCCTTGAATGTTCACCACTTTTCCAGCCACATTAAAACTCATGGTTAAGGTGTTCCAATTTACCTTAACTTCTCCTAAAGATGCTAGCCATTCCACTCCTAAAATCACATCAACTCCTCCTAATTCAAACAGGAAAAATGTCTCTTTAACAACATGATTCTCCAAATTAACTTCTACATCTTTGCAACACCCTTGTGTTTGCTTCTTGTGTCCATCCCCTAATCTGACACAGTAAGGAGGGGTATCTTCCACCATTAATCCCAATTCTGTCACCAATTGTGCTGAAACAAAATTATGACTCGCCCCACTATCAATTAAAATTAATACCTTTCGCCCATTGATATCTCCCTGCAATTTCATGGTATTATTTTGCGTTAAGCCTCCTGCTGAGAACAGAGATAGCTCCATTCTTTTGTTTTCCAACACTCCAATTCTCTCCTCTCCTCCATCCTCCTCTCTGCCCTCACTATTCTCCTCATCTTCTGCTAGAATTACCACTCTCAAGCTTTTTTCTGGGCAGCGGTGGCCTGGCCCAAAAGCTCCTCCACAATGAAAACATCTTCCTTCTTCCCTTCTCTTTAGGTACTCTGGGTAAGGCAAGTTTCTGACTGCCCTGTTTTTACTCCCTCCTGTTGTTGGATTTCCACTTGTCCTAGAGCCCATAGATGAGGTTCCCCCTCCTTCTTTCCTTGCTGTACTCATATTGCTGGGAGAAGACTGAGAGTTTCCAGCCCCTTTAAAAGTCTCAGTTCTTGATACCACACCCATTCCTCTCTGAAATCTGGTGTCTGCTGCTGATGTTGTCCGATAGGTGTTTGTTCTTCCTGCCCATGATTCATTAAGAGACTCCTCCACATCCCTAGAGATCTCCATTGCCCTCATTAAATCCCTTGGATCATGTGGCTTTACTTGGCTTCTGATCCGGCTTTGTAATCCTGCAAAAAAATACCCCAGTAGTTGTTCTTCTGATAAATCTGGAATTTGAGCCACCAATCTTTCAAATTCTTGTACGTATTCTTCTACTCCCTCATTCTGCCTTATGGATGCTAATTTCTCAAAGACTGTACTCCTATCCTTGCCTCCAAATCTTTTATTCAAAGCTTCGACAAAACTCTCCCAAGATGGGTTCTTGGATTTCTTTTTCCAGAAGCTAAACCAATGACTAGCGTTTCCTTCCATACTTATGAATGCTAATCGTAATTTCTCTTTTGGAGAAATATTTTGAATCTCAAAGAACTTTTCTGCTCTAGCAATCCAGCCCATAGGATCACTGCCTTCAAAAGTTGGTAACTCTACCCTTTTCATCCACTGCTTCTGGACCTCTTCTTCACTGTCAGAATCAGACTCCTCCTTTCTGATCATCTTTACAACTCCTTTCTTGTTGTTAACAGAATTCTCCCCATTTTCAGAACTCTTCTCAGACCCTTCTTCTGATTTCTTGCTATTCTTAATCATATTTCTGATTTCGTGAAGATTTTCTTGAATTTCCAAGATAATCTTCCCATTCTCGCTGGTCCACCTTTCCAACGCAGCAACTCTTCCCTCCATGATAACAGGCCCTTGGATCCGGCAGGTCGGACCAATTGTTAGGTTTCTTAGAGCTAGAAACCCAAGCTACTCGGGCAGAACTCACTCACACCAACACAGAAAGAAACAGAAATAGACTTTTATTATTCTCTCAAAGAATGCGTCCAGGGAAAGACAACAATTCCCCCCTCACAGGATCTGTTATGACTCCTGTTTACACTTACAAAAACAAAACGAATACCCCCTTTTACAACACTACCCCCCTTCTTATTTATACTTTTCCTAAAACAAACTTTCATTCCCAAACAACCTACTAACAGACTAACTAACTAACTAACTCAGTTCTTATTTCTTCTCACATACACCTTTAATATTCTATCATTACCCAACCAATCTTCTATACTGCTCAGGATCAGATATAGGCTCCCCCTAATTTGGTAGAAGTTTAGTATTGGGATCCATGGGTGTATCAACAGACTTTGAACTCACCAACCTAGTTTCCTCCAATATCCATGGCATACTTCTTCTGATATATAACAATACCATCATTGGACTGTGCCACCTCAATACCCAAGAAATATCTGAGTTTGCCAAGATCTTTGGTCTGATAATGGTGACAGAGATGTTGTTTCAACTAAGAGATGCCATGGTTGTTACTCCTTGTAAGAATGATGTCATCAACATATACTATCAAGTAAACACATCCAGCACTCGAGTGTTGATAAAACACAAAATGATCTGCTTCACACCAAGTCATACCAAATTGCTGAACAACATTGCTAAACTTTCCAAACCAGGCCCTAGGAGATTATTTTAGGCCGTATAGGGATTTGCAAAGACGACATACCATCTTAGAAGACTCCCCCTGAGCAACAAACCCAGGAGGTTGCTCCATATAGATTTCTTCTTGCAAATCATCATTGAGGAAAACATTTTTAACATCCGGTTGATAAAGAGGCCATTGTTGTAGAGTAGCCATGGCGATAAATAAATGAACAGAAGCCATTTTGGCACGGGAGAAAAGATATCTCCATAATCCAACCCAAAAATTTAAGTATAACCTTTGGCCACCAGACGAGCTTTGAGGCGATCAATAGTACCATCAGGTCCAACTTTGATAGCAAACACCCACCTACAACCAACAACAGATTTCTCATACAGTAACGGGACTAGTTCCCAAGTTGCGCTATTATGAAGAGCACTTAGTTCATCTATTATGGCCTGACGCCAACTAGGATGGGCTAAAGCTTCACGGACAGTTTTTGGAATGGTCACGAAAGAAAGACATGTTTAAAAAGGTAATGACAATTGATGATAACTCAAAGGAATATAATGGGAAGAGGAATTACCGTAGAACACATACCTTTTTGGAGGGCAATGGGAAGGTCAGACTTAGGTGTCAAAGCCGGAGGAGACAGAGTTGTTGGCACTTGAGTGGAGTCACATGGTGGTGGAGGAGAAGCTGACTGTGGAACAGGAATCGATGGTGGAGGAGACACAGTAAGAGGGTCACAAGCAAAAGGAACATTAAAGGTTCTAGGAGTGTTGATAGGATTGAATGGAGACAGATGTGAAGATTGACTTTTAAAATAAATGGAGAACTCATCAAAGGTGACATCTGCATACACAAAATAACGATTAAGAAAAGGAGAAAACATTTCTATCTTTTTTGTGCTCTTGTAAACCCTAAGAAAACACACTTATGTGGTCTAAGAGAAAGCTTGTCAAGATTAGGACTGAAATTATGAACAAAACATGTAGACCCGAAAACTCTTAGAGGTAAGGGATGAAGAGGTTCATGAGGGAATAAAATGGAATGAGATATGTTATTCTTTAAAACTGAAGAAGGCATGCGATTAATGAGATAACAGGCAGTAAGAATAGCATCACCCCAAAAATGTTCAGGAACCTCTCCATGAATTAAAAGAGTGCGAGTTGTTTCAATATGTCTATTTTTACGTTCAGCTACACCATTTTGTTGAGAGGTATAAGCACAAGAAGTTTGATGCAGAATACCGTGAGAAACCATAAATTGTTTAAAAGAATGAGAAAGATATTCACAACCATTATCACTGCGCAAAACTCTAGTAGAAACATCAAACTCAATTTTAATTTCATTAAAAAAAATTGAAAGGTATGAAATAATTCCTAACGATTTTTCACTAAAAATAACCAAGTACATCTGGAATAATCATCGATGAAAGTAACAAAGTATTGAAAACCTAAAGTAGACTTAACAAAGCTAAGACCCCAAATGTCAGAGTGAACCAAGGCAAAAGGGGACGAAACATCACGTATGACACTACAAGGAAAGGAATTACGACTATGCTTGCCTAATTGACATGACTCACACACCAAACGAGACAACTAGGACAAGGCAGGGACAAGCTGCTGTAACTTGGCAAGGCTTAGATGACCTAACTGAGCATGAAGAAGTGGGACGAAGACGATAAAGACCATGAGACTCAGGGATATACGTGAAAGAAAATACCATCATTGGACTGTGCCAATCACCTGTTTTGAACTCCGGTCCTGTAAACACACAAAATTATTGGTAAAAGAAAAACACAATCAAGAGAACAAGTTAGACGACTGATGGACAACAAGTTAAAAGGAGACTCAGGGACATAAAGAACATTATCAATGGTTAAAGAAGAGAAGAGTTTAACAGTGCCAATACCGTGGAGAAAGAGAAGAGAGAGGAAAAAAAAACCCTAAAATACCAAAGAGTTATGATGGAATCAACAAGACCAGATCCAGAAAGAGTAGGACGAGACATTCCAGCGCAGGTGATCGCTGTCGGAGACGTTAGTGACGTGTCGCCACGCACGACAGCGAAACAGAAAGAGGCGCGGCTTCGAACAACGCATGAAGGAGCGTCGCTGCTTCGATGGCGACGATTCTGGCAGCGTTGAGGTCGCCTGGCCGGGGCAATTAGAACCGTGTGGTCGCCAGTCAGAACTGACACTCCGGTGCCGGCGGCGATGATAGCGATGACGGTGGAGGTAGCAGTGATAGCGGCGATGGCGGAGGTAGCGGTTGCAGCGACAAGGGCGACGGAAAAAATAATGCCAAAAAATACCTTAAGCTCTTGTTACCATGTTGAGAATAAAGAAAATAAGGTTTAGAATTAATCTCCCTTGTGTATAAACCAAACATAGGGTAATCTGTTTATAGTAGAGAGAGGTACGATGAAAAAGGAGTAACTGAAAATAAATAGAGTAAATAGAAGATATTGTTTGATATTGTGATTAACAATATATAACAATATCTTAATAATATCTAAACAATATCTAACAAATATCATGTTAGGTATTAGTGAAAAACTTTAACATCCTGACTAAGTTGCATCTTAAAGTTTCATCAATTACTTGTCATCACATAAAAACACTATAAAACAAGAAAAAAAAAATACAAAGAGTGTGACAATGAAAACACTATAAACTAACAAAACCTAAACATCTGAAGGCTTAAACATTTTCTAAAGAAACCAAAATTAAAAGTAGAAGGTAAAGAATCAAACCAATCTTAACAAGAGCAATGTTAACAAAACTTAGTACATTTATTACCCTCACGAAAGATATGATAAACTTCAAAATCCATTTGTTGCAGGACCTAAAATAAAAGAAATTGTGGTACTAAATTGTAATTACAAAGAATTACAAAAAGAAAAAGAAAAAGAAAACAATAGTTTGTTAGACGGTTATAGATGGGAGTGAGGGGACTATATAGCTGGTGTAAAAGCAGAGGATGGGTAATCAATTTGTGTGGAGAAAGCCATTCTGCAACGTTTCAATATATATTTTGTTCGATATCCATTCTTTCATTGGATTCCCTACGTTGGTATTCAGTCTTCGAGAGTCTTCCTGTCCTAGTTTGTTGTTACATTGGTATCAGATGTACCCTTCTAACCACGTTTCCGCCATGGCTGATAACACTCGCAATCAAGCTCTCCTTCGCGAAATGGAGGAACGTCTCAATTTGAAAATGGAAGAACACTTCATGTCCATCGGTGCTTCTCTCAAAGCAACAGCTCCAAGAATTATTTCAGCAATATGAAAACAAAAGAGGTTCAAATTCTGGTAACAATACGCAACCCTATGCTTGTAATACGCGAATGGCTCGTTTGGATTTTCCTCGATTTAATGGTGATGGTGTCAAGAATTGGATCATTTAGTGTGAGACATTTTTTTCCATTGATCAAACCCCTAACGATTACAAGGTTAGGCTTGCGGTGGTGCATTTTGAGGGAAAGGCACTTTAGTGGCATAATGTCTATGTCAAAACTATTGGGTTGAACAACTTACCTTTGTGGGACGAATACACTTGTATTCTGTTGGGCCGTTTTGGGGAAATTTGTGATGATCCCATGGCTAAGTTGATGCAACTTTGGCAGAAAGGCTCTATCACAAAATATCATGAAGAATTTGATGCAATTGTATCTAGAGTAGACTTATCTTCTTCACATCAGCTTAGTTGTTTTCTTGGTGGTATGAAACAGGATATGCAAATGATGGTGAGGATGTTTCAACCAACCACTATCATTAAGGTATTTTCGTTAGCCAAAATGTATGAGTCTGCCAGCACTCAATCTTCTCCCCATAAATCATTTTCCAAACCACTCAAATTCAATCCAACAATAAAAACCCCACTATTATCCACCCCATCCGACCAGGTTGACAAAGCCAAACCTTCTGCACAAGTCAAAAAAACTTTAACCCCGACCTATATGAGTGAGCGGAGGAGCAAGGGTTTGTGTTATTTTTGTGATGAACCTTTCACTCCAGCACATAGTTTGACACATAAGAAATTGCAAATTCATGTAATGGAGTTGGAGGAAGAAGTGGATTCTGAAGCAAAGAAAAGTGCTGGACAGCACAGCGGCACGAATGAGATAGTGGATCCTTTGATTTCTGTGAATGCTTTGACTGGTCTCACGAATTTCAGAACAATGCGTGTAACTGGCTGATTCAAGAAGCACCCTCTCCACATATTGATTGATAGTAGCAGCACTCAACTTCCAGATGTGTCTTTATCTAGGAAGTTAGGATGCAAAATTGAGACGATGAATCCTTTGAATGTGACTGTAGTGGATGGAACTAAAGTTCAAACTTCTTATATTGTTAGGACCTTTAAGTGGTATTTACAGAATACTCCTTTCCAGATCTGATGTTGTTACCACTTGGTTGTTGTGACATGGTGCTTGGTATTGAATGGTTGGTGACTCTCGGTGATATCACATGGAATTTTGACAAACTGACAATGGAGTTTTCTGTGAATGGTAAGAGACAGGTGCTTCGAGGGGCTTCCTGCAGTGGCCTTAAGACCATTAAAAAACAATAGTTCCACAAAACATTATTGTCAGGGGTTCATTTCTCAATGTTGCAATTATGTCCTACCGAGAATGTTGTGCTGCTTCACTCATTGTCTCCTCATACAGAACAAACCCAGCTTCATAGTAGCATTGAAGAGTTATTGGCGTCCTTTCCTGATCCTTTTCCAAGAACCTGCAGGATTACCTCCACGAAGAGAAAGCCATGATCATAAGATTCCTTTACTGCAAGGAGCTAACCCAGTCAACAAAAGACCTTACAGATATGCCAAACAACAGAAAGACATTATAGATGGGTTAATCTTGGAATTCCTCAAATTTGGTATCATTCAAAACAGCAACAGTCCATACTCAAGCTCAGTGGTGTTTGTTGGCAAAAAAGATGGCAGTTGGAGGCTTTGCGTTGATTACCAAGACTTGAACAAAACTATTGTTAAGAATCGATTCCCTATTCCATAGGTATAAGATTTGTTAGATGAATTATGTGGTTCCACTATCTTCTCTAAAATCGATTTGAGATCTGGATATAACCAGGTAAGAATGGCAGAGGAGGATATCTACAAAACTACTTTCAAAACACATGCTGGACATTATGAGTATCTAGTCATGCCATTTGGCTTTACTAATGCCCCATCAACATTCCAAGCATTAATGAACACTGTGTTTCACGATTTTTTGCAAAAATTTCTTTTGGTATATTTTTATGATATCCTAATCTATAGTAAGAGCTTCGAAGATCACTTGACTCATCTGCACAACGTATTACTAGTTATGAGGGCTAATGCTCTATATGCTAAGAAGTCTAAATGTTACTTTGGGGTTAGTAGAGTGGAATACTTGGGACACTTTATCACTAATGAAGGCATTTCCACATATCCTGCAAAAGTTGCAGTAGTGAGGCAATGGCCATTACCTCAATCCTTATGGCAGTTAAGGGGTTTTCTTGGCTTAGCAGGGTACTACCGAAGATTTGTGTGCAGATATGGCACCATAGCTAAACCTCTCACGGATATGTTGAAGAAAGACAATTTCTATTGGTCTCAGGAAGCCAAGCTTGCTTTCCAACTCCTCAAGGATAAATTGAGTCAAGCACTAGTTTTGGCTTTACCAGACTTCTCTAAAGTTTTTGTGGTAGAGGTTGATGCTTCCAGCTTGGGAGCGGGAGCAGTGCTAATGTAGGATCATCATCATCCAATAGCCTCTATCAGCAGAAGTTTAAGTCAGCAACAAGCTCTGTCTGCCTATGAAAAAGAATTACTTGCAGTGGTGTTTGGGGTCCAGAAATGGCGACATTACTTGCTACCCAAAAAGTTTGTAATTAAGATTGATCATTGAAGTCTTAAGTACATATTGGAACACACTTCAACAGCTTTCCAACAAAAATGGTTGGTGAAGTTAATGGAATTTGACTTTACAATTGAGTATAAACAAGGTACAGAGAATGTTGTTGCTGATGCACTTTCTAGGGTGCAATGTGATGCTCTTGTGGTTCACCAACCTGCTTCAGATCTCCTAGACAGGATGAAGGCTCGTGGCTAGTTGATGTAGACTTATAGAAGATCATTAGCGAATTACTACAAGACCCTCTATCTCATAGGCACTATACTTGGGTGAGAGGGGAACTTAGAAGGAAAGGGAGGTTGGTGATTGGCAAGGATCAGGAGTTGAGAAAATTGATCTTCACCTGGCTGCACTTTACTGCTTGTGTAGGTCATTTAGGGAGAAACGCTACTCTCCAACAAGTAAAGGCTGTAGTATATTGGAAGGGAATGACCAAGAATGTCAAAAGATTTGTTCATCAGTGCATTACATGTCAGAAAAATGCAAATATGATAATGCTGCTTCTCTTGGTTTACTCCAATCGCTACCTGTTCCAGACCTAGTTTGGCAACACATTACCATGGACTTCATAGAAGGTCTTCCTAGTTCTTATGGTAAATGAGTTATATTTGTGGTAGTGGATCAATTGAGCAAAGCTGCTCATTTTATGGCATTGCAACATCCCTACACTGCTACAGATGTGGTTCAATGTTTCATGGATAACATCTTCAAATTACATGGGTTTCCAGCCTCCATCACATTGGATAGAGATCCCAATTTTTAGCAGATTTTGGAAAGAATTCATGGAGTACCAAGGGGTTCAGGTACAACTTTGTACCTCAAGCGGATGGTCAGACGGAAGTGGTGAATAGATGCATTGAAACATATTTGAGATGTATGTGTTCAGATGATCCGAAGCAGTGGTCCAAATGGTTGCCCTTGGCGGAGTGGTGGTACAATACTACCTATCATAGTATTATCAAAGCCACATGAAACGGGCTCAAGAGCGTATGAAACAGTTAGCTGATAAACACAGATCAGAGAGGTCATTTGACATTGGTGATTTGGTTTTTGTCAAACTACATCCCCTATAGGCAAGTCTCAGTGGCTTTTCGCAACAATGCCAAACTAGCTCCTAAGTATTATGGCCCTATTCCGTGGTGGAGAAGATTGGAGCAGTAACCTATAAGGTTAAGCTCTCTGCTAATTCCCTCATTCACTCAAGAAATTGGTGGGGGCAGCCACCACTTCTGACCATTGTCCCATCACTGATGAAGAAGCAGCAATTAAAGAGCCTGAAGCCATATTGGACAGAATGACGGTGAAAAAGGGAAATCAAGCGGTAACAAAGGTGCTGGTCAAGTGGAAGCACCAACTGCCAGAGGATGCCACCTGGGAATTCTTTTTTGATCTTAAAAAAGAGTTTCCAGCTTTTAATCCTTGAGGACAAGGGTTGGCTTGAGTGGGTGGGATGATGCAGGACTTAATTGTAACTACAAAGAATTAAAAAGAAAAAAAAAACAATAGTTTGTTAGACGGTTATAGATGGGAGTGAGGGGATTATATAGCTGGTGTAAAAACAGAGGATGTGTAATCAATTTGTGTAGAGAAAACCATTCTGCAATGTTTCAATATATTTTGTTCGGTATCCATTCTTTCATTGGATTCTCTACGTTGGTATTCATTCTTCGAGAGTCTTCCTCTCCTGGTTTGCTGTTACACCATATCCTTGGGGATGTTAAAAGCCTTCTACCAACATGCTTTCTACCTTCACGGAACAATACCAAATTTTTGGAAAGCATTTCAATCTAAAGAGGAAAAAAACTTATGCAGTTTGTAGTTTTTACTATGTTTGAATTACATACATTTTATTTCAACAAACTTTTCTATAGGTACTTGTAGGCGAAAAAAAAACATCTTCAGGCATTAAAATTAGTTTATGAATGAACTAACTTGTGGAGAAATTTATTTCATTATCTTCTCCTAAAAATGTTTGTGTGGGAGAAGTTTGTCTACGAAAACAAATAATCATTAGCCTACATAGCCTTTGCTTGGAATATGTCTTGAAGCTTTAAAATTAAAATCAAACTAACCATTTTGTAATGGAACAGTTGCAACAACAGCTAACGACTCTCCAAACTAAGGAACAAAATAGGGAGAAGGGAGAGTACGTTGCGTGAAAGCTGATTAATTCCACTGCGTTTTGGATATTGAAACTAGAGTTGTGTATCTTCCCGATCCAATTTGACTTGCCAAGCAAAATGTTTGTATGAAGTTACAGAGTTACAGATGTAATACAAGATTATTTATTTCATTCAATATTCCTATGCATTCAAGCTTTCTCTGTTGTATCTTCTGCAACCTTGCTTAGTTTGCCGATCCATTACGGATTTTTGTAAAGAAATATATACGGGATCTAATATATCTTATATTTTAGCTTGTATATTATTAATGTGTTGTACCAATCGAAAAGCGCATCTTTGATTAAGTAGAGATTAAAACGAAAGGACTGATCAAATGTGAAGAAAAAAAAATCCATGGTTAATAGTTAATTCTAAACATTTATTATATCGTGAAACAAGTATTTAGCCTGTGCATGTCGCAATCTAAATGTTCATGTTATTTTATATATCTAATTTAAGTTGTAATGAATAAATAATATTTTTATACATTGATATTATATTATATATTTTGATTAAAATATTAATTAATTAATTAAACAGGTTGGCAATCTCATTATTAATTGGAGATATTATTTTTTTGGTTTAAATACCTTTTTGGTCCTCATTTTCGTAGTGTTTGTTGCGGATGGTCTTCATTTTGACAGAATGTTTAGAATGGTCATCATTTTTACCGAATGTTTAAAATGGTCCTCATTTTCGCAATTCGTGTTTTATTTGGTCATTTTTTGTAATGTCGTTTAAATCATTAATGAAGCATTGTACATGTGCCACAGTTTGTATTAGGGTATGTTACGTGTATTGTACATGTGTGGTAATTAGATATTTGGGGATAAATAAGTGAGTTAGGGTTTTGGTAAGGAATGTTTGGGCAGTGGGTGAGTTTTGACAATCTTGTTCCTCCATTACCAATTGGTGTTGTTGCAATCTTCTTCTTCCTGCAATCCCATTATATAGGTATGTTACGGTCCCAATCTTCTTCCTTTACCTCTGGTTGTAATCGTTGGAGGCAACCGTGTTGTATCACTTCGTGCATTGTTGGTGGTTCAACGAGAAATGGATTAACCCTGATTTGTAGTTGCGGAGAGATGACAACTTTGAGGATGGTAAGAACTCCAAAGAATATTAGTAGAAAATTTTGGGTACAATCTGTTTTTAATTTTGTGTTAATAATAAATTGGTTTTAATTTTTGGTTTATTGATTTACAGAGTGGTGGTTCCAATAATGTGGACTACAACTTTTTCAAATGGTGGTGTTGATGAAAAGGATGTCATCATCATGACACAAATGAGGCAGATTAATGATTTGGAGAAGTCATTGAAGGTGGCTGAGAAGATGCTGCAATTAGTAATAGGGTTCACTTGTGTTGTTATTGTATTATTCGTACTGTTATTGTGTGTAATCTTTTAAAGTCCAATCTGTTTTGTACTATTGTTAAATGAAAAAATGAATTAGTTTGATTATGTTGATATTAGTCCCAACATGTTCAAAATGACATTTTAATCTGAGCATTGAAGTAAGTGATATTGATCTAAGCTTGGAAAAAACTAAATTGATCTAAGTCTGGAAGAAGTTAAATTCATAACATTAATTCATCCTCATCAAAATGCACTACATCAATTTTTGGCAAAAGTGAAATTGAACGAAGTTTAAGAAAGTCAAGATGCAGTACATCAATAATGAATTCTACATCAGAAATTCCAAAAAATAACTAAGACGTTTGTAGCTGCTAAGACGTTTTAGAAATTCTACATTTTTTTCTATGACCTCCTTTGTTGATTTGTGTGTTATCCTTTCTCAACTCTCACTCTTCCAACCTTTTTTTTTCTTGGGTCTTCCTGGTAAGATCCTCTTATGTGGTGGATGGACGTCAGGGTAGGGAGTTTTTTCCCATAAGACTTCACCATTGACCGGAAAGATGATGGATTAATATATTTCTTCGTAGATGGATCTCTTGAAGCAGATTGGTATGAAGTCCTCAACATTGACATTGATGAAATTCATTGCTGCAATAGCATGACAGTAAGGGATAATAGTCAGAAGCCATTTCCTACAACTGCAATGTTGAGCATCCACATTCACTGTGTACTTATCTCCAACCATGGATATGTGCCTCACTTCAAATAGCTTTTCACCTTCCACTTCAATTTCACCTTCCACTTCAACATCACTATTCAGACCACTGGAATCCCCAATCTCTACTTCAGCAGCCTCTTCATGGGCCTTTACGTCACCACCGTGGTGGACAACAACATCGAACCTATCATCACTCATTGCCCTAAAGTAAATTAAACAGATAAAAAATATGTATTATTAAGCCTACTTTAACGCAATGGGGACCACTGCTATAATCAATTACAAATAAAATAATTTTGGGACCATTACACCGACAAACAAACAAACTAAAATAATACCCCATTGAACCCCACCTACAGACACAAACTACACAAAATCATAGAAGTAATTTAGAAATCATGCAGAACATTACAACAATCGAAAGACAAACAAACCCCAAAATAGAATTACGAAAACCCTAACCCACGAGCAAACACAACCAGAAAACCCTAACCCCACTTACCCTCGTTGATGATGATTAAGTGGAAAATTGAAATGAAGAGCGCAACTGCAATCCAATGATGAAATGGTAAGTACTAGCTGCTTCCTCTGCAAATCCGAGCTCAAGAAAGACGAAGATGAAGAAATTTCCCTAATTGCAAAATTTCCCCTAAATTGAAAAATTAACGTTAATAGCTATATGTACAGTACACGTAACACACCCTAATACAAACTGTGCCACCTATACAATGCTCCGTTAATGATTTAAACGGCGTTACAGAAAAGGACTAAATAAAACACGAATTGCGAAAATGAGGACCATTTTAAACATTCGGTAAAAATGAGGACCATTTTAAACATTCTGTCAAAATGAGGACTATCCGCAACAAACACTACGAAAATGAGGATCAAAAAAGTATTTAAGCCTATTTTTTTACATAATTACGTTAATTAAATAATTTAATAAAATATATTTAATAATACATTAGTTTTTATTTTTTATTTTGTAAAAATAATTGCATTATCTTAAAGCAAAAATATTGGTAATTACATTTTTTAGTTAATTTTAAATAGAATTTACAGGAGCAGAATTGTTTTTGTATGCATTTCCTAAACCGTGCGATGTGACTCCAGAGCTTGCTTGCTGCCGTATCTATGCACCACATGATCATGTCACACTGTCTCTCACGAGAACTACACAATACAATTATGAAACTGCAAAACCTTTCAAGCACAATCACACTGCCAGCTGTCACATGCCAATTATAACCCTTGTAATATAATTTGTAACTTTTCCACTCCCAACCCTCTAAAATCAATAAACATCTACTGTTACTCGTGTCATCTTTTTCCAACAATAGTAATTGGTTATTTTGGACACACCATCAATTTTTGGTCATATACTTCAATAGTTTGTAACTCGAGAAGGATGAAATGGTTCTTAACCCAGGGTTAGGAGGAAGAGGGGCTTTAAGGTAAATTGACACACTAAGGAATCATTCTGATATCATTTTCAAAAGCTTGCAGTGGGCACACTGCTCAATTGCATGTCTCTCTCCCCTCTCTGCTCACTCGCTTCTTAAATCTAGGAAAATTCCAGTTCCTCGTCAGAATCAAAATGCCCTTTCTTAGAGGTTTTAGATTTAACCTCTTTTTGGTGTCTCTCTTTGCTACTTGGGTTCGAATCCAAACCAAGGTGGAAAGTTACCAATACAAAGTTGGAGATCTAGATTCCTGGGGGATCCCCACTTCATCAAATTCAAAAGTCTATGACAAATGGTCCAAATATCAGAACCTCAAGATCGGTGATTCCCTCTGTAAGTTCTTCCTTCATATTCAGTACTCCCCATCTTTTCAAAAGGTTTGCCAATTCAACACTAACATGTCGAATATGTGTAGTGTTTCTGTACCCACCAAGCCAAGATTCATTGATTCAAGTGACAGAGGAATCCTACAAGAGCTGCAACCTTAAAGATCCAATCTTGTACATGAACAATGGGAACTCCTTGTTCAACATTACATCAGAAGGGGAGTTTTACTTCACCAGTGCAGAGTCTGGTCATTGCCAAAAGCATCAAAAGCTTCACATAACTGTGGGAGTTGGAGGAAACACCGACACACTTTCTCCATCTTCACTGCCTCAATCCGCACCTTCTTACCCAACTGCTTTTGGCGACATTCCCATGTCGGCCTCTAGTACTTCTTCTTCACCTCACCCAAATTCAAGATTTTCATTCATACTTATTGGATTCTTCCTCTGCGCACTCTTCCCGACCCTATTAAGATAATTGCAAATATACTGATTTTGGCTTCTTTTTATATTTCCTAATGTCATGCAACCATTGATATGTATAATTTTTTTTTGTTTTAATTTACTACTCTTTGCTATTGTAAAAGTGGATCAAATGGTTCCTTAAAATTAATAAATTCCTATACAATTTATTAGATTTCACAATTTTAAAAGCTAAATTCAGGGTTTATTCATTTTTAATATCTTATTATTATAATGTTATGGTTATGATTAGTAGTGGATCCCCTAACATGGATTTGGATGGCATGCCAATCATAAAAATTTAGATGTTCGATTTTGATTTTGTTCATAACCAAATCATGGGTTTTGCGACAACGAGGAAAATAAGAAAATGATAAAGAATATATAGTATATTAAAGAAAATAAGGAAAATATAGGTTTAGCCTGTGTTCAAGTCGTCACAATCATCCACAAAGCTCCAACAAATCTCAACCTTAGCCTTGATCTCAGGTATGACGCTCTTGCATTCCTTCCGATGCTGTCGGCATTGAAGTATTTTTTGAATGATTCTTATTAGGGCTGAGCATAGGACGGTTTGTCTTGGATACGAGTCCATTGTCCAATATCATTAATCCAGTTCAATCCGGTTTGATTTAATATCTGAAATCCTTATCCGTCCGTTTATTTTATTACGCAGATCGGGTTCGGGTAATTTAGATTATGGATATGGGTAGGTTTTCGGTTTATAAAATAGTATAATTTAGAAAAAAAATTGTGCTCACAAGGTAAGGGTTGGGGGAGACGACGGAGGCACCGCAACCGCTATGACAGAGGCCCCACAACAGCTCTAGTAAAGGCCTTGCAATAGCTCCGACGTGTTGCTCTGACAGAGGTCCTACAATAACTTTGAAGACTGTCGTAGAGACAAGTGTAGGGTAACCACGCACAAGAGGTTTAGTGGACAAGATGATAGGAGGAGGAGGGTGATCGCGCACAACGGGCTCAGTGAACAAGACAATGGGAAGAGGAGGGTCGCCAAACCTAGTGGACAACACTATTAGGAATAAGAGGTTGCAATTTAAACGAAGGTACACAAGGAATGTTTAGGGTTGGGGATAAAAACTTTAGTTTTATATTTAAAATATGGATCGGGTGGAGTATTGGTAGATTTAGTATTCAAATTTCATATATCACTGAATCGGTCCATTTTAACCCGATTTATTCTATCCAATTTAACTCGAATCGACGTAAACTGTCCATTTACCCATTTTTCTTTTCGGATGGGTCGGATTCGGGCGGGTATCATTTTTATGCTCAACCCTAATTCTTATGTTGTGGATTGACATAAATTCAAACCATGTGCCTTTGCTTCTTTTTTAGAGGAACAATATCAAAAACTTTTACTAAAAATTCAAAAAAATACATTATCCATATCTTCTGTGAAACTTTTCACAATTAATTCTTCAATCAATATATTATTCATAAACCCTAATTATCATTCAGCACGTACTAGTTAAATGAAATTTGAATTTCAGTCACAGATTCTAAAGTAAGAATTCAAGAACAATAACATATCAAATAAATTTCAAAACACCTAACAAATGAAGATTGTTCTTATTAGAATCTCAAGCATGGAACTTTGGACGAGTGGCAAGATCCAAACGGTGGATATGACCTTGATGACTTGAGTGTTTCTGATGGTTGAATCAAAGGGGAATATCCACTTGAAAAAGACTTTTTGATGCTCAAGTTAATAAAAAGATTTTAAGATCTATTTGAATGTATGAGTCAGTATGAGAAAGTGTGTACTCCAAAGAAAAATATTACATGTATTTATAGGATTTCTTATTTTTATGAAATTTGTTACAAAATCTGAAGTATCAATAATAATAATAATAAAAACATACCACATATAAGATAAATTAGTAAAATAATAATAATAATAATAATGTATTATAAAACCAAGTTAACCATATATACCATTGATATATGGTATAAGAGGAATTATGATATCAATACATCATGTAATCAAACTATCAACATTTGACCATATATTCTATTAATATACGCAACATCACCAAAAAAATATTATGTTAAATATTTAGCCTCTTTAGGCCAATAATGTTGAATGGGCTTCGTTCGGGTGCGCTCCTTAGTGTATTTATTGGGTAGATTGAATTTGTTTTGCAGTAACTAACTCTTTGGCAATTGTCGTCTAGTTTACTCAATATTACATATGATTTTGACATTTATCTTGTATGAATTTCATATAATTCTTAATGAAACATACCTGTCAACATTCAATTTCGTCCGGTAAGAAATAAAATTTTGACTTTGATAATAATTGGGAGAAGGGAAAAATAGGAAAAAAGTGAACAATGATTTAAATATGGATATATTACTACTTTTACTTTCGTCCTATTTTAATTTTTTATTTAATTTTATCTTATTTAATTTTATCTTGTTTCTTATTTTATTTAATTTTATCTTTTTTTATTTTATCTTTTTTTATTTTATTCTTTTTATTTAATTTTAATTTTAATTTGTAATTTTGATTTTAATTTTTTTCTTCTTATTTTATTTCGTTTATTCTTTTTCCAAAAAATATATAAAAAAAATGATAACACTAAAAAAGAGAAATGAAAGTCAACGAGGATGCAATGGCTGCTTTTGGTATCTCTTCCTCCTTCGTGCAAGGAAAAATAGTAAGTGGTCATATTTTGTCACTACAGTGCTTCTTGGCATGGAAAAGGAAATTTTTGGTATGTGTGTGTCATTGCCGCAGCAACCATGTTAGGACGTCGTTACGATGCAATTATTGGCTTGGCTAGCAATTGGCCAGACAGAGAGAAAAACAACGTTACATTAGGAGGTTGAGCCACATTTTGGAGGGGAGATTCAAATGCTTTCTAGGAGACCTCAAACACAATTTCATCACAGAAGGGGAACAGAACATGGGAGAATACTTGAAAAACAAAAGAGGAGAAACAAGCGAGCCAACGAAGGAAAGAATTGTTTGAGACGTGAAGCCACCAACTGATAGAGACCGCAAGAGGTAAGTACTTCATCTGAATACTTGAATGTTTGAGGTGAACCTGATGTTGTTGTGTTGTGCTTGAGAATGAATACAATGTAGTCATATATTAAAATTTACGTGTCATTTATTTGACTCATTGAATTTGTTGTGTACATTACTACATTATTGTTGTTTGAATCCTCCATTATCACCCTCGACTGAACCCTTCGCCATCATTCATCACCACATAGCTAGCCAGAATCAACCACCAATCCTTCTTTGTTTGTTCATTCTAATATAGTTGGCATCAACAATACACAAAAAACTCATTCTCCATTTCAATCCCGCAACATCCCATTTGAACTCTTGCAACATTCCCATTTGTAGAACCACCACCTCAACATCACAACACCATTTCAACCTGCAAACAAAACCCAAAAGCAAAAAACCAGAATCACAACTCCATCCCTGCAATACAACATCTCACCGGACCAGAACCCCATTCCAGCACAAAGCTCTCACGTTTCACCTTCGACAATCGTTTACACCCAATGCGGAACACTGAAACAAAGGAAAGGGAACCTGCACACGAATTGGGTTTATGTTTAAATCACGTTGATTTTTTTTTAAAAAAAGGAACTGAACTAGAATCTCCAGTGGTGTTCCTAGTTCACGGAGACGGCCCTATGATGGCGGTCTTGATCGCAGTGATCTGAGCGTTGTCGGCAGTGGCCTTGGGATGCTGGAGCGGAGGTCGTTCGAGTCGGGTCTGAGAGGAGGGAGAGTGAAGGTCGCATATCCTAGGCTCTCGTCGTCGAGGTCCGTGGTGGACGTCACTGTCACTAACAACGTCTTTGGCTGGTTGCAGCAGGGTCACGACCTCTTGGGGTTAGGTTTCAATGCGTGCGCGAGAAAAAAGTTGTTGAGTCTCGCGAAGGAGATCGACGTCTCCAGCATCCATTGGCATCGCTGGCAAGCCAACCCCGTGGTGGTGTGGTGAAGCAAAGATGAGGGGCGTTCTAGTGGATAGTGACGAGTGACGGAGACTTGGTGGCTCCAGGCAATGGAAAAGGGGCTGCCCTTGGTGGAAGAGAGGTTTTAGCTTAATTAGGGTTAGAGAAAAATTGGGTATGACCCTGTTCGGTTATTTCGTGCACCCGCAATGTTAATTTTCTACACACCCACGAGTTTCCTAAGGTTGGATGGTTATTCACTTCCTCCACTTCCATTTATGACAATCTTGCACCCCTGCCTTGATTTTGTTTGTTGAGATTTCGCTACATTATTTACTTCCTCGCGCACATCCATCATTGCTAATTTCGCACCCTATGTTTTTGTTGGTCTTGTTTTGGGTCTGATTGTTTTTTCTGGCTGCACCCCAATTTTCACAGTTTACACCTTTTTGTATTTTTTACTTTATTTTTAGATTTTTATTCATTACACCCCACTGTTTACAGCCTGCACCCTCCCATGCATCTTGTTTTTTTTTTCACCTAGTTTTTATTTATTTAATCTAACATTCATTTTATACACGTTATTTTCCTAAAAACCCAAAAATATTTGAAAATCATAAAAATTCACAAAAATAGAAAAAATAAAAAATACCAAAAATAATTTTCTTTCTCTTTGTTGTGTATGTCCGGTCATTCGCACCGTGTGACACTCATTTTTTTAAAAAATATCGAAAAATATTTTCTTTTTTTCTTTTGGTGTCTGTCTGACCGCTCACGTTGTGTGACTATTTTCCAAATAATCTCAAAAACACCAAAAAAATACAAAAATTTTAAAATACAAAATATCAACATTTTTAAAAAACAAGCTTTTTAAAGAACTACATAACCTTGATTTCTCATATAACACAACCACACGGTTACCAAACAACAAACAAGTATCCTGTACCAGGTTACCTGACTGAGTCGCCTCTGTGGTCGTCAATGCAAATACATGCCCTGGTGCTCTGGGCCTATCTCCTATGGGTTTCTTGGCTAGTGCACCTCCAGCTGGTTTCTTGTTAGGACAATGTTTGGCGTAGTGTCCCGTCTGATCACACACGTAGCACTTGCCAGTGCTATTGCTGCCTCCAATGCTACCAGAGGGTTTTGGACAATCCGTCCTCAAGTGCTCACCTCCATAGTTGAAACACTATAGTTTTTTGGAAGAATGTGGTGGTCTGATATATGGCTTCTTCTGCTAACGGGGGTCTGTCGTGGTCCGCTGTGGTCGAGTCCCACTGTTAGGTCCCGTCTCTAGCTGCTCCACCGCATTGGCCTGCTCCACCAAGATCGGAAACTCCCTGATGTGGAGTGATACTATAAATCAGCGCAACTCATGTTTCAACCCACCCTCATACTTCTTGCACCTCCACTCCTCAGTGACTGTAGGTGAATAAAATCTAGCCAGATACTCAAACTTGTCTGTGTATGCCTGCACAGTCAGGTTCCCCTGCTGAAAGGTGAGGAATTCAGCTTCCCTCTTGTGTTTCACCGAATCCGGAAAGTACTTCTCCAGGAACCTGGTCCTGAAGGAAGTCCAAGTGATCTCCTCGGCACATGTCTGTATCAACTGCTGCATGCCCACCCACCAATACTTCGCATCTGCCACTAGGAAGAAAGTGACAAATGACAATCTCTGTGCATCTGTGCAGTCTATCACCCTGCAGATCTTCTCACACTCTCTCAGCCATGCGTCTACCTCATCAAGGGTGGATCTACCAAAGAATTTTGAGGGCTTATGCCTCATGAAATCCTCCATCGTCACAGGGCGAACTAGTGCCACCACGACCCTAGGCTGAGCGGCAATAGGCTGCATCGCATCCACCATGCGATGAATTGCCTGAGCGATCTCGTCAACTCCAGCAGTGTTTCTCCTTCTCCTGTTAGCCATGGCCTGAGCACGTCACATTTTTACAGCTGGTTAAATTACACAGCTTAAATCAGAATTTCACATCTAAACTAGTAAATCAATAGTAAAACAACACAATCAATTAGTCACGCAATCGCAACACGACGAGCTCACTCCCCTTAGACCCCAAGAAAATCATTTTGAAAACAAAGCTAAATGTAACCTCCCGTCAGGATATTACTGATTTAAATAAATGAAACAAATAAAATCATAAAGATGTCGCATTTATGAATAAACTTCATTTCCCAAAAGCGCGAGAAATTTAAAATTTTATAATTTCAATATTTAAATCCAAATCCAGAACAGTCTCATAGAATTTTACATTTTATTTCAAAATAAAAATAACATAAAGTCATAAAAAGTCTCCCAAGCTATCCCCACTCCGTATCTAAGCATCACCGGCACCACTTGCATCAACATCCTCTGCTCACGTGTACCGCGTACACGATCATCGCCAAACACAAGCAAATAGGATGAGATTATGAAATCAACATACATCATAGTAATAAATATACAACCAGCCATAAAACTATATTTTCTGCAGAGAACCAAAATACAATTTCTTTCTCTATTCTCTATCATCTGGCCACAACCAGACCGTTCGTGTTCTACCTCTTCTAGTGATTACCCCAAGGTAATTTGCTGCCAAACCTATCGGTCACAACCGACAGAACACGTGCGGGAACCAATGCCACGAATCATACACCATAACGCCAGGTGAAGTTTCCAAATACGAACATAGTCCGTAATGTCCCAAGACTACCGAACTCGTCAGCGATTTACTGAGGAGGGCAATCTATCTGGACCCATCCATACTGGACCCAACCAGTACTGATGTCTTTACAACCTATGCAGTTTTGGTTCCTCAACCCAGCATACAAACCTCCCTTGGCCTTTCATCAATCCCTTTTGGATTGTTCTCCCATTGTCTAAATTGCTATCCATTTTGTAGTTGTACTAAGGTAAACCATCCAAGTGCACCTAATTGGTTGTCTTAATAAAACCTCATCCTTCACTCCATAATATAGTATGTTATTCAGTACCTAATGCTTACTAACACCATTGCCTCAACGTTAGATTCACTCTCATATTTGTTCTCATTCCTGATACATTAGTGTGGCTAAGTCTTAAATCTCAAACACCAAACAGTGTACTTATTAATCATTACATTCCATGTGAAACTCATCCTTTCAGCACTCGAACTTCTTTCCGCCAGATTGTGCCCTGCATTACCCTAATAGTCGAAATGCCCATCTCATATGATTATACTCTTCTAATGTTATACCAGTTACCCTCGCTTACACACAATCCCTCATCCATTCTTCATTCCCACAACCGTACCCTATCAACCCCAAACAATTTCCAATATCCACTATTCAAATTTCACACACACTCATTAGCACATTATCAAAGCATTTCAATCACCAGCAATACTCCCGACATCAAACCCCAAGTGTTCAACCCTAAAAGACTTTGTCACTGTTGAATTTCTCTATCAATTACACTCGAGATCAAACGTTACCACACCAGATCATCTCCCAAGGCCCTCCCCTTGCTTTCCCTCCAAATAACTCACGCCAAAATAGACAGAAAAACCCAAATCGAGTCTCAAACCCGCGTCGCCTGTCGGTCCCAACCAATCCCGCCAGGCGCTTCATACAGAAAAACCCAGAATGGTGTAAAACACATGCGTCGCTTGGCGGCCGGGAATGTGCATCCAGTTCATACATTTCATGGTATATTATCGAAAGAAAAAATAAATTAATGATTACAACTCCCCTAACTTGGTTTTCCTTCGCTTAAAGCTTTGACGATTAAGAGTTCTCCCTACACGAATTGCCTCCTTAGCCTTCTCTCAATTCACCCCCAAAAGTCTCACTCAAACCTCACAAGGCCTCAGATTTTCGTGCTCTCTTTTTGGGTATATTTTCCAGCTTGCAAAACTCTCTCTATTAACCCACTTTTTCCTTTTAAAGTGTGCCTAAAAACTAGGTGAATTTCCTAAAACGAAAATTGGTATTAAGTAGTGGTTAATGCCATTTACTAACTCATTATGGCTATTTTCCAGCCACCCCTCAGCTGCCATACTACTAGGGTTTTCCTTCAACCTTTCCTATTCAAACCAAAGCTAAAAATACCAAAAAAAATTTGAGTTCACCAAGGTTTGAACCCATCATCATTCTATTGCCAAATCAATGTCAAACCATCCTACCAACTCATGTTTCATGCTAACAATTATAATCCAACTATCATATTATTTCACAGCATGATTAACATATATTTTAAAATAATAACGAATAATAACACAAAATTGGCATACATAAGACTCGAACCTAAGCCTTCTCACACAATCAAAGTACTCTCAACCACTTGAGCTAGTACTATTCCATGTCATACCAATCATAATTTAATGTCATAAATGATTTTCCCACCTGCATTTATTAATTAATTAATTATTTAATTAATTAAAATCCACGGGTCTTACAAGCGGCCTAGGTCGAACACCCTTAACTTAATGATTAAACTCGTTTTCCAATTCCCCACCCTTACCATAAGTAACCGGCCTGGGTCGAACATCCTTAACTTAATGATTAAACTCGTTTTCCAGTTCCCCACCCCTTACCACAAATAAGCGGCCTAGGTCGAACACCCTTAACTTATTGATTAAACTCGTTTTCCAATTCCCCACCCTTACCACAAATAAGTGACCTAGGTCGAACACCCTTAATTTTAAATCGTTTAAGTTTCCCACCCTTACTACAAGTAAACGGCCTGGGTCGAACACCCTTCTAAATTAACACGGACTCTAACCAAATACGGCCTACATCACAACTCATTTACAATAACATCATTCCACACACTACTATAACACATCATATCGGCAACGCACAACAACAAACATACAAAGAATAACCATCACATTAACAGTAAAGTAGATAATGTACGAATTAATGGAAAATTAGACAATGTACGAATTAATAGAGACTTAGAATCAAATCAAATTGACAGCATTCAAACACCAATCCTAAGCCACCCCCTATTCGACATCTTTCGCTTCCACCGCATCATCAGGATTTGCATCTACCTTCTCAACCTCCGCCACCTTCCCTGCATCCTCCCCGGGACTAGATTCCACCTCATCCACGAGCACACCGTCAACCACGTCTTTATTCACATCAAATCTAACATCACCAACATCCACATCTTTGTAAAAGAAAGCCGCTTGCTGCAACCCCTTCTGGAGTCCATTTATATGTTCCTGGATAACATAACTCTTCAAATCATCAAGCTCCACCTCCAGACCATCATGTTTCTCCTTCATCTCATCATAATTTGCCTCCAAATCAGCAATGCGGCCCTTCAATTTCTCCTCCAAGTCCAAGCAGCGCACTCTCCACGTTGTCAGCCTTTTCCTCTCTTCTAGCCATTCTTCCTTTTCCTTCTTCCAGGCCTCCTTCTCCTCGGCATGTTTGTCAACCTTCTCTTGCAACTCTTCCAGCTTCTCCTGATTCCCTTCCTTCAACTCCCTCTGGTACAAGGACCCAACCCGGGGCCCCAATAGTAGTGCCTTGCTACAAAATTCCACCATAGTCCTCACCAGATGGTTAGGATCCATGTTATCAATTGAATTAATCAACGTCTCCGGCACATTAATTTCAATATCTCGCCGCACAACCGTCTCTAGCAGCTTAATCAGTCCAGCCTCCGGCCCTGTTGTGCCGCTAGATAACCTTGTCCCTAATAGAGCGGCCCAGACTTTCTTCACATCTTTGCGCCTACCAGGCCTAGCCGACAGCTCGGCCTTTCTTTTCGTCCCACCATGTACGTGAACATCCACCAATGACTCTTGCAAGTTAGGAACCTCAGTGTTCCTAGCAGCTTTAGCTCTAGTCGCTTTCTCCTTTCGTAATGTCTAGAAGAGAGTCAAGTTCCTTTTTCCCATCTACACCATGTGACTTATAAACAACAACACACATCCATCAGACCACTCAAACACAATATAATACTCAAATATACAAAAAGATACCTTCAATATCAATAATCGGATGAACCGAATTATAAACCCTAACTAAGCCCTTAGTAGGAATCTTATTGCTAAAAAGCATCACCGCATCCACCACCTCCCGGTCAGCTACCGACAACTCCTCCCTCGCCATCCCCTTATATCTCCAAGGGTTGCCAGTCCAGAAAAAGGGAAATTTAGTACTCCCATCGTTGGTGTAAAAATGTGAGCGTCCGACTTGCTTTACCACCACTTTAAAGAACCCATCTTTAAAGTGTTTGAAAGACTGAGTAAAAGCATCAAGTCTGTTAATTCTGGGCCGACTTATAAGCGACAACCACGTGGTCGGACTTCTCGGCCTCGTATCAAAAAAGTAGAGAAACGCCCGTAGAGTAGGTTGCAAGTACAAAGCCATACACAACAACCGAAACGCCTGCAAGTATGCCTAACTGTTTGGATGCAGTTGAGTCAGAGCAACGTTCAACAAATGCAGCACTCCCATGGTGAACTCGTCAAACGGCAACCGGATGTGCAGTTGTGAAAAATGACACATGTACATGTAAAAGAACTCTTCGACAGCTCCATCTCGGCTGTGGCAGACACATTCTACTACAGTTACCCTCTCTAGCAACACTATATCCCTTCGAGCACCTTTCTCAAAGATAGGAGTACAGTTCAGCCACGACTTCAGCAATCGCGACCATCGGAATATCGAGTGTTGCGTTTGCACATCCGCTGCAGCCCACTCATATCCCGCCTTCGCCAGCCAACTGCTCTCCGCCAGCTCCTCAGGTGGATCCTCCCTAACTTCCACTATTCTCTCCATTGGGATCCTTTCCACATTTTCCGGTTCCTCCCTATCACTACTACCCGACCGACTAGTTCCACTCCCCCCTAACCGCTCACTACTCGAACCTGATAAGGAAACCCTATCACTACTACTAGACATACATGTTCTTTTTAGGATGACGGTGGAAATAAGGAAGATATCGGACAACTCTAATGCACACAAACAACTGATCTAAGATTTCTAACAAATGAAGCAACATGAACACATTCCTAACAACTTCTTCATTTATAAACATGAATTCCAAACGCTATAACTTCTTCCCGCCAAAAGTATTAAGTCGCATGAAGTGTCACAACGCACACCAAGAGTCACCAACCTTAAAATAACGATGCAAAGTCCTTTCGATTAGACCTCTGGCATCTGCCACCCCTTCACCTACCACAAACCTATTTAGATTCCAAGCCTTAATATTGTTCATCACACTTAAAGGATGGGGACTAGTGTACCACACTTAGCCGGCCTAGCCAAACATACTTCTCATCCTTTGCCACTATAGCTATACCGGCAAAGACTGGGGGACTAGTGTACCACACCTAGCCGGCTTCACCTGATTATAGCCGCCTACATAGCCCCCAAAGACGCAAATAATCACCATGTATGAACAAGTAACAGTACCCGACCTAAGCTGCTAGAGGGTAACCGGCCTAAGCCGCTAACTTAGGATAATTAAGCAAGAACTCGACAAATTCAGAGTGATACCAGCAAAGCCCCTAAGGGCCCATGATAATCGAACTAAGGGGCCTGACCTAAGATCTAGGCCCACCTACGGCCCAAACAGGGGCCCAGCCCGTGACGTGGCTAAACATAATTAATAATCTATAAATATGTATGGACCCCAACAATTAAAGGTACGCATTCATTACTCCCTTAATTACGAGATTTGACTTTTGAGAGTTTTGGCTGACTTGAGCGTCAGAGTCTCTTCCGCAGGTAACCCCTCTTGGGTCCAAACCGGTCCAAACCGAGATACTCACAAATGACATGCACCAACCAGGAGGAAGCCTACTGAGGAGATTGCGGATTGGGATAAGGTAACGCTTGTGTCTGACGTATCTTATTTGTTCTCCGCATGAACAAAATAAAATAAAATAATAATAATAATAATAATAGTAAAATAAAATAATAAGAATAAGAATAAGAATAATAATAATAATAAATAATAAGGATAATAATAATAATAATGGTAAAATAAAATAAAATTAATAATAAGAATAATAAGAATAATATTAAGTGTGTCGTATTTAGAATAAAAACTCTAAACATCTCGTCAATGTCAAAAAGAAGAATCATGGTAATCATGGCAATGATTGGGTCACAAAAGCCAAAAAGAAGAATCATGATAATCATAGCAATGATTGGGTCACAAAGAGAACTCAATACAACGGAAACCACAAGCACACACATAGTCTCTTTAAAACCACATACGACAAACATCAAGAAGTTAAACAATACAAGAATTTGATTCAGGAGAAAGCTTCCATGCATCAATATATAACGCAGTTGCATATAATATCTTTAAAACAAGAAATGACAACTCCCCTAACCTGGAATTCTGGCTCCAAAAGTACTCTTAGAATCCTTCCTTACACCATAATTGATCTCCCATTTGATCTCCACCCTTAGGCACTCCTTCCAGCCTTCTCAACTCTCCTAAGTTCTACTTTTTGGGTTCTAAAACTCCCTTTTGGTAGCCACACGAAAATGCCTTCCCAAGAGCAGCACTCTTCTCCCTTTCATCCATTGCCTTATTAATTCTCCCTTAATTAACCAAAACGAAAATAACAATTAACACCATTAACATGCGAGTTCATTGCAGTGTAACAAATTATTCCATGCCTCTTTGGTTTCTCTGTCGGCTACTAGGGTTTCTAGGTTTTCCCTAACATTGCAGAACCAAAAAAAAAAATAATAATAAAATGCAAATAAGTCAAGGCTAAATTGTGCTAGCAAGGTTTGAACCTACCTTAACTCAATTACCAAACAATTGCACAACAATTCAACCAATTCATGTTTCATGATAAATCATACACCTCTAGGATTATATTATCACACACCATGATCAAGCATATTATTAAAATAATAAAAAAATTAAATTAATATGCTAATCATACACCTAAGTCCTCTTATAATAGTCAAGTACTCTTAACCACTTGAGCTACCATTGTTCCTTGTCTTCTCTATCCATATTAATGAACTTAGGGATTCCCGCCCTCACATTTATTAGATAAATCTTTATTTATTTATTTAATTTTCTCAGGTGTTACACTTAGACACCAAGGTTTCCTCTATTTTGGAGTTAGCCAATTAGGTTCAAGTTTATAGGGAAGAACCTATTAAGCGCTTAGGAGAATAAGGGTGTATTGCTTCTCAGACAACTTCCTTACAAAGGACCATGTCACATACTTTGAGGGTAAGGCATGTGATGAAGGCTTGATCTCTACCAAGGATAATGGTCCATGGCATATGGTTAGAAGAAAGGGCATTCCTTAATCACTTTACATTGCCTTTATTTTCTCTAGTTTAAATTCCATGAAGTTGGATTCATTAACTATTTTTAAGTTGACTTGTTGACCTTGACCTTAGGTTAACTAATTGACTCAAAGATTAACTTAACCTAAGTCAACATGTTAATTCAATTTTAACTTGTTTTATAAGTTCATTAAGAGGTGGGACAAGGAAGCACAAGTGGCACATTTAGAAGGCTTTTGGAGAGCACATGTGGAGGAGAGAGAAAGAGCAAAACTTTCTAGAAACATCTAGAAAGGATGACCACATGCCTTGGTGCCACCAAGAAGTCTATAAACATCTAGAAGGAGCATCTACCTTGCCTTTTTGTTGGCCTACTTTCTAGACTCTAGGTTGTGTTATTTGCATTGTAATCCTGTTTAAAACTTTGTGCTTTTTCTTATAGACCCCTAAACACTTCTATATAAGGGGTTCTCTAACACTTGTAAAAAGGGTTGAATATTTTACATAATTAAACACCTTTGTGTATCAAGCTTTTGTGATAGTGTTCCTCTCTCGGGAGTGAATTCTTTTAAGCCTTATCTTGAGCCTAGACTCAAGTGGCAGCACCATCACTTATCTTTAGAGGAGTTCATGGCTTTGCCTCTCCTTTAAAGTGGTGTGCTTCTCACATCAATCCCTTTCTATTCTTTTCCATTTTTATGCTTTCTTTCTCCTTTGATTGTGTAAGACCCGAGAAATTTAAATCATTAAATAAATAAGTATTTAATAAATGCAGGTAGTGGGAACCTTTATGACATTTAATGCGGGCGTTTATGACATGGAAAAGTAATAGCTCAAATGGTTGAGAGTTGATAAGGAATCTTAAAGTGAGACGAATTTGAAGACAAATTCATTTTAAGAAGGAGGGTATGATAGAGGACTATCTCCTAAACTTCGAGTGATACAAATTTGAGGACAAATTCTCTTAAAGAATGAGGGAATAATAGAGGACTATCCTAAGATTCCATACAAGAAGAACTTGAAGATGAACCTTTACAATTTAAAGGACCTATGATAAGGGAAAGGACTAAGAGATTGAAAGATCAAAACTATTCAAGGCTCATGATGCTACAAGCAATATGAAATTCAAAGAATATGAAGATCATGGCTTGAAGCACATTTGAAGGATAGTTTTTAGGAAAATTAGTTTATGTTTTTAGACTTTGGGTTTCCTCTTAGAAATTAGTTATGTTCTATGTTTTTGTGCTTTCTTTTATAAATTAGTTTATGTTTTTATGTTTTGGGCTTGGGCCTTCTTGTAGGGTTCTCAGGTTTTCTTAAACTTATGTGCCTATATATAGAGGTACCAAAAACAATGTAGACACTTTTAGTCATATATTGAATTTGATTTCATTAAAGAGAGTATTCACTTTGTTCTTGGCTTAGGCCTCCGGTTCTTATTAAAGATTAACATCTTTGTGGCGAATCTTCACTTGACTTATGAATCTGCTAGATTGTGGCGTCCTTCATCTCTGTCTTATTCCGCGTTCTTCTCTGAATTATTTGTGTCGTGCCTCTTGAGGATTTGAATTCAGAAACGATCATACTCTTTCCTGAATAGGATCGTATCAAGAGTACTTGATTATGTTAAGTGGACTTGGATTCGAGTCCTAAGTATGCCAATTGTTTGTTAATTTAATTGTGTTATTGTTTTTTTTTGGTGTATGCTTGAGACTAGAGTAAGAATATAAAATCATAGAGAAGTAGGAATTACCAAGAAACATGAATTATTTTAATGGTTGTGCTTGTACTTGGTAATTGGGAGGTTGTGGGTTCAAATCTTGGTTAGAGTAAAATCATATCATTTTTTATGCCTCGGGAATGAATTTAGGAGATGAAGAGCTGGAGATAGGTTCCACGAATCTGGACACATACAAAGAGGTTAATTGGACTTAATTAGGCTTTAAGGACCCAATTAAATGGCAAAACTTAATTTAATTCGTTTTAAATTAATTTTTAGAGTTGAAAAGTGAGGAAAATTCACTTAATTTTCGCGTGGCTGCCAACCAAGGAAGTTTAAGACCCTAAAAGTTGAGTTGGGAAAGTGTTAGAGGGTTGGGAGAAGGTCTTTGGTTGGGAGTTCAAAGGTGGGACGAATTAGGAGCAAAGAGGAACGCTAAGGGAAATCATTGTAGCGAAAATTCCAGGTTAGGGAAAGTTGAACATGTGTATTTCTTTTCTCTTTTGTGTTTTGATGCATGATTCTTATTGTTCTTCTCTGACGTATGTGTATACCACGATGCTGAAGTTGACATTATTTTCTTCTCTTATCTCTTATATTGGGTGGATGCGACTTTGAAGGGTGTGTTTAAATCTATGAGTGTCGTTCATGTGACTATTTTTGGAAGCTAGATATATTTACTTTTCTTTATCTTTTGATGATTGATGAATAAATCTGAATCGTGCTTGTTCTATGGGGTTTGGATTCGGGATTGACGAATACTCTGCCCTTTCTTTTTGATTCTCGGAAGCTGGTTCATGGGGTCTGCAATTAATTTCGTTGAGATCAAATGTTGGCTAGGTGCAGCGCATAGAGTGGAAGCGTGGTGCAGTTCGTTCTATATGAAAATAGTTTATGTATTAGTGATGATAATTTATATATAAATACGATCATATATATATATATGAATAACTTTGGATGAATAATTGGTGCTTGATTATGTGGTTGTGCAATTGAGTGCCTTTAAAATGACCAAAGTAGGTGCAATTACGCTAATTCTTGGATTTTTCGCGTAGCAGGGATCACCGGGCAGTGGTTTCCTGTTTCTAGGCGCTAGGTCATTGATCTTTTTTCGCTAGGCGGCAAGATTAAGTCACTAGGTGTTACAATTTTTCTGGTTTGTGTAGTTTTCATAAAACTGCGTTTTTCGGTTCGTTAACCGTCGATTTAGCTGAATTTTTGACAGAGGGTTTATAACATGTTGCTCTTTAGTTTGAGCGGTGTGATCTTAGTTTGGATATTTGTAGTTGGAGATATATGATACGCATGGTTGTTGGATTGGAAGTCTTTAAAGTGCATAGTGATGATAAATTGTGGGCTTGGCATAATGCATTTGGAATGAATAGAATGTTGTAGAAACTGTTTTGGAGTTAAATTCAATATGGCGTGATTATAAAATAAAATGTGTAAGGGATTATTGTGAAACCTTAAGTGATGGTGTAATGAATTCATGATGTATGTGATTATGTTGGATTGTGATCCAATCATGTGATTATGACTGAATAAGCATATTTGATGTTATTGATTGTATGTTGAGTGCTTGGGGTTCTTTGGAACTTGCTCCAAAGTTTCAAAAAAAACCTAGTAGCAGTGATGCTACTAGTGTGATGCCTAGCGGTGTGGGGTGTGCCACCAGGCGATAAAGGAAAACCAGAAACAGCCTACAACACGTGGCGCTAGCAGAAAGGGTGATTCCGCCCGACAACGTGTGTGATGCGCCATGCGGTTTGGGGTGCTGAATTAGACTGTGAGGATAATTCTACACGACTTGGATGGAGGTCTTGATGCAATGCTTTGCTGGGGGCCCAGTTACGAGTGTAACTTGTATTGGAGTAACATATTTGATGTTATTGATTGTATGTTGAGTGCTTGGGGTTCTTTGGAACTTGCTCCAAAGTTTCAAAAAAAACCCAGTAGCAGTGATGCTACTAGTGTGATGCCTAGCGGTGTGGGGTGTGCCACCAGGCGATAAAGGAAAACCAGAAACAGCCTACAACACGTGGCGCTAGCAGAAAGGGTGATTCCGCCCGGCAACGTGTGTGATGCGCCATGCGGTTTGGGGTGCTGAATTGGACTGTGAGGATAATTCTACACGACTTGGATGGAGGTCTTGATGCAATGCTTTGCTGGGGGCCCAGTTACGAGTGTAACTTGTATTGGAGTAACATGTGGCCACTCAAGGTTGTAGCCTGATGGTTTTAGAAGTCTAGTGGGGTGTATGAGATCGTGACTCGTATGGTGGGGTTCCAGAAGATTGCCCTCTTTAGTGTAACTGATTGAGTTTGGTAGTCTGGGGACAACTACAGACTGCGGTTCGTTTTGGGGAACTTCACTTAGTGTCACAGATTGTGGTCGTGACAATTTATTCCCACATGTGGACTATTAGGTGGTGGCCTGTAGTCGGAGGGGAGAGTAGACACTCTTGCAGCAAAGATCGATTAATGTACTCATCAAAGGGTGTAAAATCAAGAGGAGTCCAGAGGAAGATATGAAAGTTTGGGTATGAGATTTGAGTGTAGTAGAAGTGTTAGGGGTTTTTAATTGTTATTATAATGTATCTTGTAATGCGTTTTTATTTTGACCTCACCCTATCTGTGTTTGTTTGGCGATGATCATGTAACTTGTTACATGGGAGCATATGTTGGTACAGGTGAGCACATGGATACTTAGAGCTTGAGTGAGGTCAACATGGAATTGTTTTATGGATTTTATGGATTATTTTTGTAATCAGTTACTATAAATTATTTTATATTTGTAGGCGTTGAACGCATTTATGGATATTGTATTTTAGTGCTTTTAATAAAGGGAAAAGTATGTTTTTGGTCCCTCAAGTTTGACCCAAATTTGAAAATGATACCTGGTTGAAACTTGGCCACTGTTTGGTCCCTGTATTTTCGAAATCATTGTTTTTAGTCCCTATTTTTGGACGGCGTTAAAATACAAACGACGTGTCACGTGTTATTTAATCTTTTATATATAAAAAAACCTAGCGTTGGTCCCTGAAATTTGGACTTAGTTTGAAAATAGTCCCTGGTTGAAACTTGGTCAATGTTTAGTCCCTACACATTGAATAATAATTATATAATAATAATAAAATACTATACTAATAATAATATATAATTATTAATAGTATTATTATATAATAATAATAATAATTAATATTAAAATAAATAATAATATTATAACTATTATTAATATTAATACTAATTATATAACAATAATAATATATCAGTAATAATATAAATAATAATTAATAATATTAATATATCAGTGATAATATTAATAATAATTAATAATATTATTTATTAATATTATTATTAATAATATATAATAATAATTATTAATAATATATAATAATAATAATTATTATTATATTAATATTATTATTTATTATTAATATTTTTTTAATATTAGTAATATTAGTAATTAATAAGATTTTATAATAATAACATTAATATTATTAATAATATAATTATACTGATGTATAATTATTAATAGTATTTTTAATATTATTATTGATATATTAATATAATTAATTATTATTAATATATGATAATATTATTATTATTAACAATTATATTATATTATTATTATATAATATTATTATTATTAATAGTAGCAGTATTATTATATTTTAACTATGATTTTGTATATGCAGGGACCAAACAATGACCAAGTTTCAACAAGGATCATTTCCAAATTAAGTTCAAACTTCAGGGATCAAAAACATATTTTTTTCTAGTTTTTGTGAAAAGCGTCAACCTAGCCGACACTAGCTTTTTTTTATATATATAAAAAATTAAATAACACGTGGCACGTCGTTTGTTATTTTTAACGCTGTCCAAAAATAGGGATTAAAAACAATGATTTCGAAAGTACAGGGATCAAACAGTAACCAAGTTTCGACCAGGGACCATTTCCAATTGGGTCAAACTTGAGGGACCAAAAACATATTTTTCCCTTTAATAAAGTTTGAAATTTTCCCGTGTTTTGAGAAAGAGCTTTGGTTATTAAATACGTTTTATTTTAGCTTCATTTATTTTATTTAAAATAGTAATATTCGACTAGGATGTTATGTAACACCCCAATTTTGGGATGTCACAGATAGTTAGAAAATGAACGCATTTGATGAAAAAGGATTATCATTGAAAATATATTAATAAAAAAACTTTTAATTTAATTAAATTACATAATTCCAAACGTTATTTTGTCAAAAACTTCTAATAACATTTGCGGATAAAAGAAAATTTCATAATTTTTAGTATCTGATTTAAAACAACTAAATATATATTATAAAAACTCCCGAGTCCACCCCAACCTCTCATCAATCTACTCCATACAAAGATTATCTGGAATATCATCTGCTCCCATATAACACACACATTATACGATAATCGCACATACAACAAACACACAAACAAACAAAGAGGGGTAAGCTAACCATAAATAATGATATTTATAAAAGAAATTCATAAATAAAACATGTCCAATAATACTCAATGTCGCATTCAAGTAACACTTAAGCATTATGATCACAATCAATCCTTGGTTTGAACACGCAAACCCCAAAATCCAAAGAATCATACCAAACCAAACATAACATCACATTCATCTAAAATCTTCAAACATAATGATCATAATAAATCTTTGGTTTTCTACGGCCTTTCACCCCACAACAATATCTAGTTTCCTAGAACAGATGGTTCGATGTGTCCCATTATCGCAGCTAGACTGTCTCCCTTATTCCTCAAGGAATTATGAGTAAAAACGTCGATGCATCGCACATCGGGCACTATACTTGTAATGAGCCGAAATAAGGTGAAACATCTTTTCCCTCCCCACTGCTTCACACAGGCGAAAGGGTACAGCACTCGAACCAATCCTCTACAACAACTTCACACAGGCGAAGAGGACCCATTTCCACTGCTTCACACAGGCGAAAGAGTCTTTACTAGGTTCTTAGGTACGGAAAACCTCAAACAACACTTAATTTCACCAAGATTCTTCAAGCAAGGAAAAACACTCCCAACACTCAACACATGAGAATTTCATATTGCCAACCAAATACACACCATCACATCATGCTTGAAAAATAAAGTCCCATAACATAAACCCAAGAACTTATCAAACAATACATTCTTACAACGAACTCTACAGGCGACATTCATTAAACACTAACATAACATCACATGCTAGTAACTATCCGTAAACCACCTCTTAAACTTCATAACCATGCAACCCATGAAAACATATGGAAAAATGCATGTGAAACTACACCTAGAAGTTCCTAACTAGAATGAAGCAAGTCAACATGGCCATCATTTAAAATACCTTGATATGCAACTCATGTGCGTTGAGTATGTTTTTAAAAACCAAAAGTAAAGAATCCAAGCATTGAAAATACTATACATACATGAAGAGAACCGTGAACAAGGATATGTTTGCATGCATTTTATATGGATAAAGAAAAGAACAAAAACACATTCTTTCTAATGGAAACCGTGAATCCATATGAAAAGGAAACAACCGCGTGCCTTTTGGGAAGAAACAAAAATAAGTTTATATGTTTTGTCCAATGAAAACAAAACTACCACTTAAAAGAAGTGGAACCCGCGTCTAAAATAAAGCATGCACCAATCATAAACAAACCATGTAATGTTACGTGTGATAGACACCAAAAAGCTTTAAGAAAGAGAAATTATGCACCAAAAACTTTTAGCAATAAATCTTTGCACGTGGACCCCATCCATGCACCAACCAAAACATGCTAAAGACAAAAATTAAACTACCCACAAGGCTATGAAATGCATTTACGTAAAGTTAATTAGAAAAAGAAGAAAGAGAAACTAACATGCATGTGTTGACATGAAAGAGAAAAGAAAGAGGAAGAAAAAGAAAAGCAAAAACCATGAACCCATCCTCATCCTGCAACGTGAATAAAACAGAAGATAGAAGAAAGAGAACTATGTGTGTGGCTAACGGAAACAAAGAAAAAACATACACCCATCCTCCAACCAATGTTTGACACCTCTCACACATGCATTAAACTCATGCACCAATGTTTAACACATGCATTAAACTCACGGAAACCACCCTCCATGCACCAACTACTGCGTATTAAAATGAAGAAAAGGGTTTGCACCATGTTTCTCTCCAATCAACCCAATCTTGATTTATAAAACACAAGAATTGACAAAAGTGGCCCCACCACAATGCTATAGTCAAATCAAAAAGCAAGAGAAAGAATCATGCACACCTAAACTAATGTATAAAAAGAAACCATTAATGAGAGCAAGTTAACCACATTTTTACGTGAAAGAGAAAAGCAAAGGAAGAAAGATAACGTATCGTGAACCCATGAATCATGCACACAGCCCAACTATCAAAGCTTCACAAAACTGGAACCCAAATATAACACCAGGAAAAAAAGAGAGAAGACCTTATATGTATTCAAGGGAGACTAGCCCCTAAAATAAACGTGTGGCTGTACCATAAAATAAAGAACCCTGAAACTGACCACTTCCAACGTGAACAATCCCATGCATAAACAAAACGAAAACGAAACCGGCACCAAGAAAAATAACCTGCAAAACATATGCTTTCTAAAAACATCACACGGCCATGAATAAAAGAAGATTGATGGCATATACATGCATCTACGTGAAGGCTCACCTATGCTTAAGTGGAAAATCAAAGAGAAAAGAAAAGAAAACAATGACAGTAACAACATTCATCACGATTCAATGTACCATGCACACTCTTCAAATTTTCATACATCAATCAAACAAGAAACAAGAGAAGAAAACAAGGTTGGCTTCCCTACCTCGATTACTTTCTCCGATACAGTTTCTCTCACAGTCTCTTCCGTTCCTCAAAAGTTCTTTCTACCGTTAAACCCTCGTCGTCTTCTCTCCTCACCTCTATTTGCACATTTTAAAAACCCTAAGGTGTTTTATTTATTTTTATCCGTAACATTTTTCTATTAATATTCTAGAAGATAAATATAATATTCTTTTATTACATATGATTTTACAAAACGACCAACGAAACTAAGCCAACTGGGTTTGAACCTGCATCCTTGCACACAACTTTCACCATTAGGCTACATGCCGTCACAAGACATATCATGCATTACAAGTATTAAAACACTTATACTTCACAAACCATAATTCCTTAAATCACTTAAATAATTATTATAAATACAACAATAACTTAAATCACTCAAATAATAATTATTTCATATTTCATAATTTAATAACCTAATTAAATAAATTAACAATATTAACCAAGCCATTACTTTTATCCATATGTTTCCCTTTAGTTTAATTTTTTTCGGGTCTTACATGTTACAAATTGTCTCGGTTTTTGCATTACTTTGTTCTTGGGTTTTATCACCTTAAGTGCACCACTTCTTTATTATTTTGAATCAATCCATCTTCTTCCTCCTTTTTAGTTTTGTGAAAGGAACCTTCACATCTAGATAGGATGATATCTTAATGTGTAATAGGGATTTCACTTAGCTTTCTAAATCACTCACACCATATTCCAAAATCTTAAAAAGGAACAATATAATCCTACATCGGCGTGTAGTTGATTTTGTGATGCTTTGTGTGTTATTGTCTTTTGGTCTAAGTACTTTGACTATTGGAATGGCGAGCTTCCTCAATGTGGACCCCTGTTGTAGTGAAGAAATAGAAGGTCACATCAAGGGTGCCAACTGTTGTTGCGAGCTCCCCGACCAAAAAGACATAGGTCGATTTGAGCATGTTTGTTGCCAAGCTTGTGAATGAAGGTCGTGTTACTACCGTAAGGATGTTTGTGTTGTTGTTTATGGTGGATTTAATGGTCGACGAAGCCTCTGGTGAACGGAGGGTAGAGGTAGTGATTGAGAATGAGGGTTTTGAACTTAAAAAGGGCCCCCGCCTCGAAGAATTACCACAGGTGCTGCCCCAGGTTCGTGTGATTGAGCCTCCAATCCCACCTAAGCATTGGTGATGTTGCATTCACTTCTACTTCCTTCTTCTTCCCTGGATTAAAATTGAGATTTTTAGGAGTTACCGCCACGAGTGAGCTGTGTGCAATTTTGATAAATTATTTGAAGTATGCAAAAATTGCATTGTACACCTGCTTCCTATCACAAAAAACAAGCATTGTTATCCTCAACAAATTAGTATGATCAGTAAGCAAGAGTTCATAAAGTAATAGTCATGCAATAAAATAGTACCTAGATGTCACATAACTAACTTAAGTAAATTACTATTTGAATACCTGTGATAAATGGAATGAGATGGAACTTGAGGAAATGAAATATAATAAAATTTTCATTCTTTTATTACATATTTTTTGTAATATAATACAACACAGTTTCTCTAGGAAGTAAATGGAATGGTAATAACATGTTCTAGTATACTAATATACTAGATGCTAGTATACTAATTAAACTAAAACTTAATTCCACGGCTAAACTTCATAAAATTAAAACAATTGGTTCTAACATATTTTTTCTAAACCTAAATAGATGAGTACAATTTTTCAGCTGTTTTATCAATGGTGGAGTGTGGAATATGATGGAAGAGCAACATTACACAATATAAACACGTCGGTGTGGCTATACCACTACAATAACATGTCTCCTTTCAAAAGTTAGCAAAAATTCGACATGTAATTTTGTCATAGTACCACCATTTAATAACAATGTTTTACCATCCATCTGTTGTTGTAGGCTAAGAACCAAAAATCTATATAGCTAGATATGACCATCTATTCAACAAACAACAAATTAAACAACACCAACAAGATATGATAAAAAAAAGGGGAAACCACAACCTTAGATATAAGTGTAACGAGCTTGAGGGTCCTGAAACAAAGTCACAAAATAGACATAAAAAATGGTACATTTATTTATTGTTTTAAAAAAAGGGAATTAATGATTGGGAGAAGGAAACCTGAAATCTCCTTTGTTTTAGTCTTAAAGAGAAAGAAACAACAAAGGCTAACAAAAATAATTGAAATTGATTTGCCCTATAAGGCTACAATAAACATATCTTCACAAATATCAGCAAGCCTCCTTAGTTTCCATACCAACCAACTAGATCCTTTGTTGGGATTCCAATAAAGAAAAAGCCCATAAGTCTAAGACATGTTGCAATTTGGGTTTAAGGCTCCATAATCACCTCCATACTGCACATAGATGGGTCTTGGTTCATCTGGGTTCATCCAAGAGATGGTCACTACTTTTCCCTCATAATCACCTTACGTGATGTACACTTGTAGTGGAATTAATTAATAACTGAATAAAAAAGGCATAACCTCAAAATTTGAAACTTTTTCACATGTCTAAATTAGAATCTCATCAATGTTGTGTTAAGTAATTAACATCAAGTTATAGATAATAAAATAGGCTTTGTTATCTTTGAAAAACTTACTTGTTAAGGTGCATTGTAACCCTTTCAAATTGCAAATACTTCATAATAGATGGACATGTCCTCTGCTAGCCACATCAAAGAGCTAGTGATCCTTACACTCCTATCTATGATGTAACTGTTGAGATACATTCAATGCTAACTATATACATGTTCTTTCAAACATATATCTGAAACCAACTTAGTAAAGAACAATATTGCATCGAACCTATTCATGCATTCAACACAACATGTAAACGGCATAAATCAACATATTAGTTAGAGGTTGGTCAAGAATAACATAGTAAGAAAATTACATCTTAAGAAACATAGTAAAAGTTTGAGAACTAACGCGATAACCCAATTCCAACTAAGTTTGAGAACTTTCTAAAAGGCTTAAATGTATCTATCACTCATATTATACTAATCTTTTAAATCATGAAATTTTGTGTGTTTTCTTCTTCATTTCAACTTTGTCGACTCCAGACCCTCTTGGTTTGACCAAGTCATTTCTGTGGGATTCCCCACCCTACATAAATTATCGATAAAGGGTAAAAAAAACATCACATTTTAGTATTATGGTGGTGGAAACATAAACCAGGAAAAAAGTTATGAAAAGGGGTAAAAATAACTACAACCAACAACTAACAAAATCATAAAACATAATAATAAATTCTACCTTATCAAACAATGTTAACTTCACGGCCAAGGGGTTATGGGTCATCCATGCCCAAATCCATTGATTTCACCATTCCAAGATCCTCCTCACTTTTGTAAACTCGCAATAGCCCTATAGGAAAAGTAGAAAGAAATACTTGTATTGCATCAATAAGACTTTTGAATAACTGAACATGAATCTAAATTTCATTGAATTAGAAAGACAAGAATAATATATACCTACAAAAGCATGGTAAGTTTGTTGTCCCTTACAGTAGGAATTACCTTTGTTTGGAGAACCATATCCAATTGTATTGCCTTTCTTCTACAAATTTACCTTGTCTCGACAATTCTAGCATTGACCACCCTTTGGATCTTGTTCTGATTCTTGCTATGCTCTTGTGCATTCTTTGTACCTGCATAGACAGTACAAATCTAACTTTGATAAGCATGTATGATTCTTGTTTCACCATATCTAATATTTAAGAAATAAAGGAAGCAAACTTGTCTCATAACAAGGTCTTCAGCTTATATTTCCACTATTCTAGAAGAAACGCAACTCAAACTTCAAATTAATAGGATTGAAAGCTAATACTTTTTTTGGGTTGTCATGCAAAGCAACCAAATAATTCATCAACGAAATCCATAACAAGCACAAATTAAAGCTTTTTACAATAAAATTTAGCAAACCCCTAAGTGCATAATAAAAATGTAAAAGTATACCCTATTAACCTAACACTAACATTATAAATCCAAAAAAAAAAACAAATATACCCTTTAATGCTTACCTCCGCAAACCCAAAAGAAACACAACTCAAAATCTGAAGAACGATAATGATGTCTGGATATGTTTCACCGAATAAAAAGCAGAAGAATACCCATTGATGAAGGAGACCTACATAAACGAAACAGAAACAAAGTTCGGTTAAACAAAGAAGTAGAAGAAGAACCTTTTATGAAGAAGGAGAATCCAAGCTACTGATTTTGAACAATACCTAACAATGAATCTGATGTTAATCGGTTAAGAAGCAGAAAAAAACCTTTACATCAAGATGAAGAAGGATAAGTTCATAAAAGAAGTAGAAAAAGCAGAAGACTATTTAACGAAGACCGAGAAGGAGAACTCGAATACAAAGTTGAGAGAAACCAATCATAAGCGGGAGAAGGGGAGAAGAAGAAGAGAAGAAGTAGGAGAAAGTGTGATACAAAAGAAGAAGAAGAAGAAGAAGAAGAAGAAGAAGAAGAAGAAGAAGAAGAAGGAGAAGAAGAATGTCTAATACATCAATCAATCATCTCACCTACCAAAGAGGAGAAGAAGAAGCATGAAAGTCCAAAGAAGACAGAAAAGATGAAAAAGCCCTCAATTTTGGATAAATGTCAACGAATTGCAATATCTATTTTAGTAACTTCATTATCATAACATTTTCTTAGATATATAACAGACATAGTTCATAACATTCCTTAAGTGTTTTGGGAACAAAATAGAAACATCCTGTTTATATGAACTCTTTGCACGGGCAATGAAAGCTTTCATCTCACCCACTAACTATTTGCAATGATTAATAAAAATTTTAATCTCTTGAGGCGGATCACAAAATTGTGGTATCATTTTAGCGTTGGACACCATTTTAGGAATATCTTCAATGGCTCCATTAGCTAGAGGTGCCAATTGGGAGAAACTCTTCTTCAAGTACTTCACAACCTCCTCCTGCTCCACAATGCAATCTTCCATCTACTTCAACCTAGCTTGGCTCCTTCCTTCAATTTTTGTTGATTTCCATCACTCCTCTTGTTCCACTATATAATCCTTCATTTGCTTCATCAAAGTTTGGTGCTATTCTTCAACTTCTGTTAACTTCTAACGCTCCTAATTTAATTATGCCTTGAATGATGTAGCCATTTCCTTCATTTCATGCCTCATTTCTTTAACTTGAATCTATGCCTCCATTAGTCTCTTAGAGCCTTTTGTTTATGTCTCTTGGCTTCCTCATAGAGTTGCTTCCAATGTTTTTCTACTTCCAATGTTGCATTCTTTTCCTTTTCCTCATGGCTAATTTCTTACTCACACCTACAAGAACTTGTTTTACTTGAAACGTGTGGCCTCTTTCGGCTCTTCGATTTCTATGGACTTCTTCATATGCTTGTTCCTTTTCTTCTTTTTCTTTTCTCATATCCGCAAAATCATTATGTGTTCTTTGTAGCTCTTTCATCAATTTATCATTTCTATTCTTCGTCTCATCCAATTTCACCTTCAACTATTTTACCTCATCAGACTCTACATCTTGGGATGGCCCTTCATTTATCGACTGATCAACAATTGGTTTTAAAGGTAATCTAACCTCCTTAACCCTTTTTATAACCCAAATACAATAACTAATTCTCTCATCCACTACTTTTGGTTTTTGATCATTTTCTAGTCATACTACCTTTTCCAAGGTGTTTCTGACTTTCCTTAATATCTCAATGTAATGTCCATCTTCATTGTAAACAAGCAAATGGGAGAGAAAACTAGGCATAGGTGTTTCTTTCACTGGATGACCAAATTGTTTTTAAACCACAATTGGGTTATAATTTATGCAACCCCGAGTACCACAATAATGGATGAAACTTATGTTATGTTGCCAAGACGGACGTCAACTAATTTTCTTTTCACATAAGGTGGCAAAAAGTTGATCCTAGTCATTTCCTCCCCTCGTCTCCGATTTCCGACGTATCAGTTCTTCGATCGGACATTTGACATTGTCCATTCTTTTAAAAACACAAGTATCAAGCCATACATATAACGCCGACAGACAACAAAATATTTTCTTTCCTGTTCTCTTATGACAAAAACTCATTGTCCCATATACATCGACCAAGATTATAGTCACGTGATTTTCCAATCTTGTTTTGACTAATACAAAGACATCTACTGCAACATAGTCCATAAAATCCTCAACTCTGGAAAAAAGCATAATGACATATGAGGTGAGAGCTACCACATCTATGAAGGTTTCTTGTGCTTCCTTTCCAGCCAAATGATGTAAGTATTGTTCCAAATACACCTGCAGAAGCCCTCTCACTGTGTTCTTTGTCATAAATCTATTCTCCAAATCTTCATGATGTAGCTTCATAAGGCTAACAAGGCATGATGCTTTAAATATTGGTAGGGACTTTTACGCTCTATTGGTAAACCTAAAATCTATTCAAACTCTTCTATGGTGGCACCAATTGAAAGTTTTGGAACATGAACATCTTAACGGAGGATCATAATACTGAGACAGGGTGGAAATAGCATGAGCTTGCACCTCTACCTCCATCAAATTCAACAAATTCCCACATTTTCTCTTTAAAGTGTTCTTCCTCATAATCGTCAACAAATTCCAAGATTGCTTCATCGTATCAGATCTCATCACTACTAGAAAAAAAAGCATTTGATCCACCGATGAAATTAGTGGCTAAATGGGTAAAATCGGTGGCTAACACCCTTAGCCACAAAATTAGCCATCGAAAATAAATAGTGGTGAAAACCCTAGTCGCAAAACAGTTAGCCACCGATATTGTAGTCGCTAATTGGTTACTATAAATTTTGTTACCGTGAAGTATTGGAGACCAATTTAGCAACTAGACTTTTGGTCGCTAATTAGGTCGCTAATAGCAGTGTATTATAATTTAATGAAATGGTTTTCGGTCGCTAATATACAAATAGATATGTTTTCTAATTTAATTAAAATAGTATCGGTGGCTAAATCAGTGGCTCCATCAGTGACTACATCGGTGGCTAAATCGGAGGCTAAATCGGTGACTAAATCGGAGGCTAAATCAGTAGCTAAATTGAAGGCTAAATCGGTGGCTAAACTAGTGAATAAATTAGTGCCTAAATCAACCTGCTTATATTCAATTTTCTACCTGCTTATAAATGTTGAATATTTAATTATACTAAATAACAATAAACTGCAATATATAATATAATAAAAAATAGTGTAATACATTATCCAACATAAAACCAAAATGAAATTAATTCTAAATACATATGTAAGTTTTAAAGTTATCATAAAATTAAACCTAATTAATGCTCATCTGGACTACCATCACTAGAACGATCTATTACAACATCTCCATTGTGAGAAGGATCAGAAGGGTCTAAAATAAGATTCTTCAACTAGAGGTGTTGTAAAACAAGTTTCATATGCTCTTCTTGTTGGCGTATGCGTTCTTTCTGTTGCTTATTATCTTGCATCAGTTGTGCCATATTTTCTTCAAATGTCTTATTCTTAGCTTTTAATTCACCACCTCCACCCCCTCGTGTCATTTTGAAGTGAAATTATTGCGTATATAACATTTGATAGAGGTATGAAATTAGAACAATCAATTTTCAACAAAAAAAATGAGTTAATTAAGATAAAAAGACTCAAACTTGATTGTGTTTTCTATAACCAAATGTGTTGGTTCTCTTGCCTTTCATCATTACAACTATTAGAAATCATGATCATATTGATGTAAATCATTATTAACACAAGATATACAATCAGTTTTAATGCATCAATTACTGAAGAGGTATCTGTGTCATCAAAATCACTATCAATGTCACCCACACTCTCACTTGAAATGTATTTCCCCTCATATTCTTCATCTATGTTTGTTTCATTTAGTAAGTTTATTGTTATTTCTTCGCCCTCACCATCAACATCAACAAAAGAATAATGAATGAAGTTTGAATCAACATGTAGCACTACTTGAAGTTGTAGAAGCTCATCATCTTGGTATGGAGTCTCTTTTAGTTTTGAAATAGTGAGTTTAGCCAAGAAGGAGGGGGGTTGAATTGGCTTTATAAAACTTTTTCGAAAGCTTAAACCTCTTTTCAATTGAATCTAATGGACTGGAAAGTTTGGATGTAAATGCAACAGACCAGTACACTTTCAGTTAATTAAAATATAAAACAGCAGACTAAATTGTTCTTGATGCTATGAAACAGTCGATTAAAAAGACAAATCAATCGGCTAAAATACTGGAGAATTATGCAGAATGCAGAATTCGCGAATTCAAGTCAAACAATAATCTTTTACATACAAGACTTGTTCCAATCAGTATTTATAACAAGTATAAAGCCTCAGATTACACAAGAACGCATTAAATCACACCAAAGATCAAATTGCTTGGTTTTCTTGAGTTTTTAAAGAGTTTCAAAGAGAGTGAGATGAGGGAAAGAAGAATGCACAACTGTTTTTATACTGGTTCACTCAATCACAAAGCTACATCCAGTTTACCAGGACAACCTGAGCCCGGTTTCTACTATATTCAAAAGTTTTACAAATCATACACCAAGATTACACTTTTGAACAACAAAACTCACAAGATTTTTGACTCACACAAAAATCTAGACACACACCCTACAAGAATCACAGTTGCAGACCTGAAATCACATCAGGCAAACCAACCAGAGGCACAAGAACATCCAAACCTGATGGTGGCTGACCCTAGCCAACCATACATGTGTTCTTCAAGCTACTCACAAGCCAAAATGCCTCCAAGATCAACCAAGATCAACCAAGATCAACCAAGATCTTCAAAACACGAGTTCCAGTTGTGTATTATAGAGAGAGAACGCTTCCTAGAGATGAATGGCAAAATTTTGTGCTCAAAAACTCAGATTTGCACCTCTGCTCGCGAAAACATAGCTTATATAGTCTGGTTTAAGTGAAAATAGTCGATTGAATTTTCCGTACAGTTAGTTGATTTCACCTGACTTAAGTGAAATCAGTTGATTGAAAATTAATTCAACTGACTGAATGCATTCATACCAGAAACTATATACAACAAGCCTTTTAACCTGTTAAAACCCTTTTTAACAGATTAAAAGAGACACACTATGGCACACAAGACATCTAACATATGTCATATAGCCTTCCAACTAGATATAACACTAACACATTACATTTAACATGTTATATAGAGATTTAACACACTAAAACATAATCTTCAAATGGATCTTCATCAATCTTCATCAAACACTTAAGATCTTCATGCACATGGCTTTATCAATTCTTTGCTTCAAGCTTGCTTGTGCCAACAGTCTCATGCTCAATTTGCCTTACTATATTATCAATCATTCTACTACGAGCTTTTGTCTTAATAACTCCTAACCAACCTTGGTGTCCCTCAGGATATTTAGTGTAATAAACTTGTTGTACTTGTTGTGCAAATGTAAATGGATCATATGCTTTATTATATCTCCATGATTGTTTTACTTGAACGATTCCATACTTATTATCTACTTTGGTTCCTATATTAGGAGTATTATAAACCATTCACATTGAAAGAGAACTAAATTCATGATTGGTAAGTCAGTAAACTCCATTTGAATAATATTAGACAATACTCCATAAAAATTTGACTCTAATTGATCATTGCTTCCTTGTACATAAATATCATAGTTAGAGGAATTCATTCCTTCAATCCAATGAATAGTATGGAATTTATATCCATTGATAACATGGATATGCCATGAATCAACTTTTCGCTTTGGAGCCTGACAATACACAATTTCGTCCGATAACATTGATAAAAATAACAATAGAAACAAATTAATTAAAGTTCAATTGAGAAAAATAAATAAATAAAAAAATAAAAAGGTAAAAATAATATATATGTTTTAGTTTGAGAAAGAATAAATATCTATATTTATGTTATTTTATTATTATTATTATTATTATTATTATCATTATTTATTTTATTTTTTTACTTTATCTTATTTTTATTTTTATTTTATCTTTATTTATTTTCTTTTTATTTTGCTTTTTCATTTCATTTTATTATTATTTTATTATTATTATTATTATTATATTATTCTTTCTTTTATTATAACTTCATTTTGTTTGACTCTCTCATTCTTGTTTAGTAAAAAAAAGAAAAAAACAACAACAAACGAAAAAAAAACGAAAAAAAGAAAAAAGAGGAATAGGAGAACAAGAGGGTCTCTGATATCAATAGACCTATATATTTTTACAATAGACCTATATCATTTTAATATTGGTTAGTTGAAAGATGTTCAGATGTGCATAAGTTATGCTATGATTTTTTTTATATTGAGAATTACGTGTAGTAACTAGCTAGCCATGGTCATGATGGTTGAAGGAGTAGGAAACAACATCTACTCTTAGCCTTATCCCACGTCTCGAGGAGGCAGAGAAAAGAGAACAAAAAAAATAGAACTACATAATAAAAAGAGGAAGATTCATAAGAAAAAAAATTTCATTACCGAGGGGACGAGGAGAAAAAGGAAAAGGAGAACAAAAAAGCAACAAGGATCAAGATCACCAAGCACCAGCACAAACGAAGAAAGTTAAAGCTCTAAGGTAAGCACTACACATATTTGATTCGAGTGATCATGTTATTGTGTTTCATTTGCTTTGTTCCCTCTTTTATACTTGAATGCTATGAACGAGCATGATATAATTGATTGTTTGCTGCATTTATCTGTTCGAATTACAATTCAAATGTACCTCATGCCATGTAGTCAGTCAAGTGTTTAATCACAAGCTAATTATTGTTTACAAAAGGTATGAACTAAGAAGGAAATATAAACATCAAATGAGAATGTTAAAGAAACTTTGTGGAGCTCGCTAATTTGAAGATGAAAGCCAAAAAGTGAGATGAAAATGCTTAGAGGGAAAGGCGAGAGGGAAAGTTGAAAATGAAATAGAAGTGGGAAAGTGAAAAGTTTAACCTGCCACTCACGTTTCTTAAAAAAAATATATTAGAATTTGTGTAGGTCATAAATATTCAAGAAAAAAAAAGTTAAAACCCCTACTGTTATTATAATTTTAGACAACCAACCAAACTATCCTAAATCATGTTAATTTAGGAAGGGAAGAGGGGCATAATGTTATAACCTCTGCAAAATAACCCATACTAAATATCATTTTTTTAGTAGTGATTCTAACGACAGAAACTGATCGATGAACATATGAGGTATGAGTGAGATAATCTAGAGAGATAACAGAGAAATACAAAGGAAATAACCCTAGAAAGATAGCTAAGTGTGTGTGTTAAACTTTATTAAACAGAAGCCTTTTATAATTTAGCCTTTTACCTTTAAAAGTTTATTTTAAGGAGTCTTAGTGTTCTTTTTTTTATTAATGATAATTGTTCCCTCTTAAGCTCTCGAGAGGGTATGTTCAAGAAAATTTATTGTATCTGATTTTTCATAATGGAAATTTTTTCACTTTTCCTGTTGATCATGTTTCTTATACACTGACTAGTCTAGCTGTCCCACGTTGGCTCACTTGACCCACATTACCTCACTTTGGAACGTGGTTCACTAAATGGTAAAAACCATCCCTCAATTCTCGGTCTTTTAAGTGGAAGCGCAAATATAAGATGACATGGTAGTTTCACAAAAGTATAGCCCGCGTCATGGCCCCTACAATGACATTACTTATAGGCCAATCTTCGACCTCCCGAAGTCCAATCTCATGTATTTTCAAGGATGGGTACTCTTCCGATATCTAATCAACCTTGGTGATAGACAAATGTATAGATTTCCCCTAGGATACATATAGATCACCAGCCCCCTAGGCCTAAGTTGGTATTTATGCCAAGGGTCAAGCATATTATGAGAGAACCATGTTAGACATCTTTGACTCAAACCTTAGTGATATATAAATGTATAAATCGCTCTCAAAGAGACATATGGATCACCAGCCCCATAGGCCTAAGATAGCTTTTATGTCAAATTTCACGCCTATTAGGAGAGAACCTCGCCAGACATCTTTGACTCAAACCTTGGTGAGATATAAATGTATAAATCGCTCTCAAAGAGACATACGCATCACTTGCCCCCTAGGCCCAAGTTGGCATTTAGGAAGTTTGTTTGAAAAAAAACTGCCAATATGTGATATACTACGTACTAATTTGACAACACAAGAAAAGAAAGCCTTGTAGTGATGTGGTAGGTGTAGGTGGCCTATCAGGGATCATGTTGTTTGAGTTTTCTAAAAACCTTTTAATATACAATACTACAAGGCTTTATCTTCTATTGTTGTTGCTTCCTTGTGACGTTTGGTGGAAGGCCTACTCTATGGTCCCCCTTCCTGTTCTCCCTTATTGTCTTCATTATAGGTTAAAAAATTACTCCTTTAACTTCGTCGCATGTTATTACTTTGTGCTTGTGGCATCTTGAAATGACCCAAATATGCCGTGGTTGTTTATTGTGTGCCTATGGAGATTTGTGGTTTCGGTTGCATCGAGATTGTTGAGTCTTAATGTTTGTCTGGATTTCTTAGTGTAAATGTGCTTTAACTGTTAGGCATTGATATCTAGGTCTTCATTTACACATGAGAGTTTCTGGGTTTTCTAGGTTTCTTATCCAGTAGCTTTTGCTGTAGTTTGGTTGCTAAATATTGAATGTGTCTGAGTTTCAAGGCTTCTAGATTTCAAGGTTGCTGGGTTTCAAGGTTTTTGGGTTTTAGGGGTTCGGGCTTTTTATGTTTAAAGACCTAGGAAAAACAATTATATTTTTGAGGTGGTAATTGGACATGAGGAATATTAATTAAATTAAAATGTAATGACGAAAACAGAAGTGAAGTGTAGCACAATTGGTTAGAGCTTTGTCATGGGTTAGTGGTCAAGGGTTTGATTCCTATGGTGTGCATTTAAAGCAATTATATTTTAAATATTGTTCTATAATTTTTTGGGAGTGCTTATGTGTGCTTATGGGCGTCACTTATTTGTTTCTTGAAGACATTGAATGTATGATATTATTGTACTTTTTTTGTTGGGTAGACAAGAAAAATGGGATATTTCATATGGTTGGAGGGTTGGTCTGGAACTTAGAGGTTATGCATTTGAACCCTGGCTAGAGCAAAAGGAAAATATAGTGGAAATTAAGGCATGTTATGTGGGTAAAAAAAAAAAACATTGGAACAGGGAGAGGAAAGGTTGGGTAAGCTTCTTTTTGTTATGTTTATACCATAACCAAGTATCTACTTTATAACCCTTGTCACAAAGTTGACTTATACTTACCAAGTTGTGCTTTAACCCTTCAACTAGAAGCACATTATGGATGTTAAATGAGGCTTCATTGCTTATGACTCCACTTCCACGTATCCTTCCTTTGTTGTTGTCACCATAAGTCACAAAGCCTTTATCCTTTAGCTCCAACTTTTCAAACTTGGACTTGTAACCCGTCATATGGCTCGAGTAGCCACTATCTAGGTACCATAGGTCTTTCTTTTCATGTTTTATAACCTGCAAAACAAAATAGTATTACAAGGTACCCTTTGATAGTTTGGGTTCAACATGGTTATACCTTTCTAGATCCTTTTGGGATCCATTTCATAAGACCTCTTAGAACATCATATTTCCTAGCATAAGAATTCTTATTAGCATGACCCCTCTTGATACAATAGTTGCAAGAGATGAATGACATAGCATTTGGGTCACTTTTATAAAAGAAACTAGAGAACTTCTTGGATTTCTTTTCAAAGATAGGATTATAACCAAGTCTAGTTAATACAATTTTAAGAGCCAAAAATAGTTTCTAGGTTTGTTTTTCCTCTTGTGAACTTTGCATAGGTTTTCTAAAGATATTTCAATTGATTTTTCAAAACAGTGCAGTTTTCACAAGATTTTGTAGCCAACTACTTTTCAGAACAATTTATTGAATTACTGTAAATCATTTCTAAATGTTCGAAATCAATTTTTAAATCAGTTGTTTCTGATTCCAGTTGACTAACTCTATTTTCCAACTAGCTGTTTAATCCTTTTAACTGATTGTTCATGATAATAATTTTGTTACCTCACTATGCAACTCTTCAAAGTCATGCAACAATTGATAATGGTCATTTTTATCTTTTGATGACAAGGAACTCACTTGGCTTAGTGAGGATGATTCATATCCATCCATGAGGACTAGGTTTATTTCCTCACTTGCTTCTTGAGATGAACTACTTGTTGAATCATCATTGTCCTCCCAAGCTATGTAAGCACGTCTTTCCTTGGCCTTTTTCTCCTTTTTCCTGCCACCAAAAGTCTCCTTCTCTTTGTTAATGTTAGGACATTCAATCTTGACATGTCCTTATTTTCCACAATTATAACATGAGAAATTTGAAGTATTACTTGAATAATTTCGTTTAGAAATGTACCTCCTTTGATTATGTTTGTTGCCTTTTCTCTTGAGATACTTCCAAATCTCTTGATTGTAGATTCAAGTTCTCATTATCACATGATTTAGCCACCTCTTTCTCGGTTTCATCACTTCTTTTGGAGCTAGCCTTCAAGGCTATGGTTTTCACCTTTTTCTCACTTGATTCAAGCTAATTAGCCTTTGTATCTCAATTTCATGCTCCCTTAGCTTTCCAAATAGTGTAGCTGTAGTGATGATGGACAAATCCTTTGATTTTGAGATGGCAGTCACCATTGGTTGCCAATTTCTATCAATGCACTTTAGCACCTTGATGTTTAGCTCCTCTTTGTCAAATTCTTTGCCTAAACTCGTGATGTGGTTGACAATGTAAATGAACCTCTTTTGTACTTTAGCTATGGACTTTCCTTGTTGCATCTTGAAAAGCTCATACTCGTGTAACAAGGCATGCTTCATTGCTCTCTCCACATCATTCGTCCCCTCATGTTATCCACACTTCCACAGAGTCCCCTACAAAACCTATTAGATTGAAATGGTGATTTAAGCTAAGAATGGGGGTTGAAATGACTATTTAAAACTTTTTCGAAACCTTAAACCCCCTTTTGATTGAATCAAATAGAGCACAAAATTTGAATGCAAAAGCTGCATAACAGTACACTTTCAATTGGTCAAAAAATAAAATAGCAGATTAATTTGTTCTTGAGCCTATGAATCAGTTGATTAAAAATTCAAATTAATCGGCTAAAATCCTGGGAAATTATGCAGAATGTAGAATTCATAGATTTAACTCAAACAACAAACTTTTATACACAAGACTTGTTCCAAACAATATTTCTAATAGGTATGCACTATCATATTACGCAGAAACACAATTATACACAACAAAGAATGATTTACTTGATTTTCTTGAGATTTTAAAGTGACTTAAGTGTGTGAGATGAAGGAAAGAGAATGACACAATTATTTTTATACTAGTTCACTCAATCACAGATCTACATCTTGTTTACTAAGATAACCTGAGCTTGGTTTCCACTATATTCAAAAGTTTTAAAAATCACACACCAAGATTACATTTTTGAACAAAGAAACACAACAAGATTTTTGACTCACACAAAAATCTAGCCTAAAACCTTGCAAGAATGACACTCATAGATTTGGAATCACACAAGGTAAACAATTAGAGGCACAAGAACAAAAAAATCTGATGGCGTCTCTCTCTAGCCAACCATACACGAGTTCTTGAAGCTAATCCCAAGCCAAAATGCCTCCAATATCAACCAAGATCTTCCATCTTTATCTTGCAACTGTAAAATGCAGAGAGAGAGAGAGAGAATTTTTCAATGATGAATAACAATTTTTCGTGCTCAAAAACTCATAATCGTGCCTCTCCTCTCGAAAACATAGCTTATACAATTTATATGGTCGGTTCTCTTTGGGTATGAGAGAAGGTCAATCGCATGTACTTTTTATAGGAGTCTTGACTTTGAATTGTTGAGAGGAGTATGGTCTCCTATGGGATCATTCTATGGGGGCTGAGCCCCTCTCGGATTGTAGGCACCGCACCGGCATGAGGGCGATGTTGACTGAAGTATCAGCCTTTCCACCACTGATTCCACTCATTCTACCCCTACCTGGTGTCTTTCCTCTGAAGCTTTTGTGCAACAACTCATCCCTCCTTCATCTTTTTGCGAAACATAACCTCTTCCGCCTTGATATGTGACACTGCTCTCGTCCGAACTTCCCTCATGCTCCTTGGAGGTCACTAAAATCAACGACTCACACAAGAGCCCTACTCTTAACCTTTTATGAAGGCATCCACAAACATGTCTTCATCTAGCCGCGACACCAAAACCGTAACCTCCATGAACCTCTTCACATAGCCTTTCAGTGTTTCTAACTAGTTCTACTGCACATAAAAAATTTCACTCAACTTTAATGCCTTTGGTTTGTTGGGTGAGTACTAAGCGGTAAAAAGGCTAACAAACTCTTCAAACCCATTTATAGAGTAGACTAGCATACGGCTAAACCAATCTAGAGTGTTGCCTACCAATGTTCCAACAAAAATCTTACATCAAACTTCATCTAAGTGTCCACTTATCATCATTTGAGCTCGGAATATCTCCACATGGGTGACTAGATCTTGTATCCTGGTGAACACGTCTATTTTGGGTATCATGCAATATGCATGTATGGTTGCCACCATAACCTTCTTGGGAAATGGTTGGAAATCCTGATTCCCCGTCGTAGTGGGGTCCTCTAGCACCACGCTCCTCTACAAAGTCCTTTGCACCTCCTTACTTTGCCTCGTCAGCACCTTCTAAGCTCTCATGGCTGCCTTTGCTCGCTGTTTCGGTGCTACTCCCACTTCCTGCATCACCTAACTCAACCGTCAGTTATCCCTCATCTTCCTTTATTATCTCACCTGCCTCTTTAATCAACTTCCTTGTCGACGCAAGGAACCATTCTATCGAGCCCCACGATAGACGCCAAAGTATTCCTACGTAAGCTCTCAAGAGAGTATGGTCAATAACATTTATTGTGTCTGATTTCACGTAATGAAATTTTGTCCCTTTTCCTATTGGTCAATGTTCCTTATACACTGACTGGTAAAATATGTCCTTTAACTCTCAGCCTTTTAAGTGGAAGCACAAATATTGGATTACGTGGCAGTTTCATAAATGTGTGGTCTGCGTCATGGCCCCTACAACCAGTGGCGGAACTTGAAGAAAAAAGTTAGGGGTGCCAAATTAAATTTGTTATATATAATTTTCTTTTAGTTAGAAAAAAAAAGTTTTTCATTTTTTCTTCTCATTTCCTCTTCTTAAAACAAACACACATAATAATAGAATTCAAATATATATGATTATTATTCGCTATTATATCATGTTATTATATCATGATACCAAACCATGAATATCATTTTAGATCAGTCCTTTGCACCTCATCAATTTGATCCGTGGGTATTGTCAAATTTGAAGACGCTTTTTCCGGATCGCGTTCTAATGAATTTTTAAATTCATTATATATATATATATATATATATATATATATATATATATATATATATATATAACTCTAGGAATTTTAGAGATTTGATTTTCATTGTCTTGAATTCTTGGTTCTCATGAAATTTCTCATGAAAAGTTTAGTTAACATATATGCATTTTTTTCATCTTTATGACAAACCTTCTTTAAATAAAGAATCAATTTTTTTACTATTTATCATAATTTTTCTAATATAAATTTATCACATCTCACCTATTTAGAAAAAGATAAAATTTATATTCAGAAATCGCAATTATCACAATGCAAGACATAACAAAACTCATACCACTTTAATTAAATAAGCAACACGGTATAAATCCAAAACTTTAAAAAAAATTTACCATAGACAGCAGAAAACACAAAATCCCTAAATTTCATTTATAATAATTTGGAAAAAAGTATAATTAGGGTTCATACTAATTTTATAAAAGAATCTTTAAAATCATAATTAGGTTTATACTAATTTGTGATAAACTTAATTTGGAGGAACATCCTAAAAAGAATCATAAATCTATGTCGTTGTATTTATTTCTCTTCACACACTTTCACGATAATTTACACGGTAAAAAAATCTTATAGCCAAAAAAAATCTTAATCTCTTTTATAAATCAATATTTCCATTAAATATTTTATTTTATCCTTTATTATAATTTTCATAATATAAATTTAATATAAAAAAATATATAAATATAATTAAAATATATATATATATATATATATATATATATATATATATAAAATAAATTCCAAAAAAATATATTGGGGGAGCCGTGGCTCCCCTCGGTCAAAGCATAGTTCCGCCCCTGCCTACAACGACATCACTTATAGACCGATCTTCGACCACCCCAAGTCCAATCTCAAGTATTCTAAGGGATGAGTTCCGAAGGATTTGGGTTCGAGTCTTGTGTATGTCAATTGTGTGTTATTGTAATTGTTTATTATTTTTAATCGTAATATACTTGATCTTGATGTGTGATAATATAATTCTAGATGTATAGGAATTATCACGAAACATGAATTCGTTGATTTGATTGTGCACTTGCTTTGAGGATTGGAGGGTTGTGTGTTTGAATCTTAGCTTGTACGAAATAAGCTTCCTTTTTGCCAATTTTTTTTTTTTTTGCAGGAATGTGTAGGAACAGACAAACCCTAACTGTCAGAAGGCATCGATTATTTAAAGATTATTGCTCAATTAATTATTGTTGTAGTTTTGCAAATTAACCAAAGTAAATTCTCAATCAAAAGCAAGAAAATCATAGTAAATTTAACCAAAGCACATTCTCAATTAAATATTATTATCTTTAATCATGTTCATTCTTTTACCTCTAAAATCATGCAAAAAGCTAATTAACCAAAGTACATTTTTGATTAATTCTAGTTAAAGTTTTCACCTCTAATCAAAGTACATCTCAATCATTTGCAAAAACCCATTCAATCACATGAAAGTTTCTAAATTTAATCAAAGGACATTCTCAATTAAAATTAAAAACCTTTGAACTCATATGATTGATATGCATATAGATTAAAAAATCTTACTAATTAGCTATGATGTAAAAATTGTTATTTTTCACATGATTCAAAGATAAAATACATAGATGAAATAAAACCTCAACAATAATAAAAAGAACAAAGAAATTATTTCATTCTAACCTCAGAATCCATAATGAAATTACGATGGAATCAACCCAAGAAGTTTAGAACTCTATTAAATACAATAAAATAAAAATAGAAGAAGAAAGCAGAGATGGAGGATGAAATTAGGCCCCCCTAAAGGGTTCCTAAATTTCGAAGTCCCAAGCTTGTCCTTCCTGCTTCCCTCTTGGTATCTTTATATAGGCCTTGATTGGACTTGGATCTTATATTTTCAATTACTGAAATCTTTTATCTTTTTATATAATATTTTTCAAATAATTAAGAGATTTTATCAGTTTCTAAAATATTTGGAAGATTTACTCTGTTGATAATATGAGATATATCAAAGATAATTAATTAAAAATATTTAATTAATTATTTAACAACTTAGTTCTCATCCAATTTTCAAATTTGATAACGTTATCGTTCACATGATCAAATTAATACTACTAAATTATAGCAAATTCAGTATTGCTAAGATAGTAGTTAAGGAAATAGAAAGGGTAAAGTTAGCCCTAAGTCGTCTCCCAACGAACACGGGATTGTTTTTTAACAAATTAGTTCTTATAAAATCTATACAAAAGAGTTAGTCAAATACAATAATAAAAATATAGGAGGATTAAGATAAACAAGAAAGAAATAGAAAAGATAAAAATAATAGTAAAGAAAATAAATTAATTCCATTGCTTTTTCAAAATAGATTCATCATCGATTATCTAAAGGTTATTGTTCAATTAATTATTGTTGTAGATTTGCAAAATAATCAATATAAAGTCTCAATTAATTTGTTGGCGTTCTCACTTTTAACCAAAGTACAATTTCAATTAAAAGTGAGAACTTTTAGATTATCCATAGTAAATTCAACTAAAGTACAATCTCAATCAAATTTTATTATGCCTAATCATGTTTATTCTTTTATCTCCTCAACAAATAAAAAGCTTAATTAATCAAAGTAAAGTCTCAATTAATTTTAGTTAGAGTAAATACCTTTAATCAAAATAAAGTCTCAATTATTGGTAAAAACTCAAGAAGTTTAGCAATCCATAGAATGCAAAAGTCCCGAGCTTGTTTCCTATTCCCTTGGGTCTCTTTATACATGACTTGGACTAGGCTTTTCGATTATTAAAACCTCTCAAATATCTTTTAAAGCATTTGGCATATATAATTGGTTAATAATTTATGATATAATTAAATTAATTAATTATTTAAAGATATCTCATAAATTATCACCAAATAATATTTGCATTAATTTTATAAAAAAACCCTTTTCAATCCTACAGTCCAAATTTGCTAGGAAATCCAAAAAGATGAATATTTGCACCTAAAGCCCTCTCGCTTGACCAGTCTTTGACCAGATTTGAACATTTGACCAAAGTTTAACTAGTTGACCATTTGACCAAAGTTTGACTAGTTGACCATTTGATTGTCCATTGACAGGATGACATGTGGCATTTCCTTCTCTCTCTCCCAAAATTAGGGTTTCCCTTCTATCTAGTTGCTGCCACAGGTGCAAGGACGTTGTTGCAGTGCTGTTCGTTAATGGATGATGGTGCATTCGCTCTGCTTCATCTGGTGACTCCGAACTACACTTCTAACGAGGCTGATGGCGTTTTCTAGTGAAACTCGAGTGGTTGTTCATATTAAAGTATAATGCAAATTCTAGAAGAATCTAAAAAAATATAACATAGAGTTATTGAAATGTAAAGAAACTTCTAGAGTATTGGAGAAAAGCCTAGGATAGAAAGAAAAATCAAGAACATTCAAATATGTAGAAAAATCTAGAAGTATTTGCATTAGTTATAGCTAGGAGTTTCTAGAATAATCTATGGGACTATAAATACCCATGTATCCTACCATTTTGTAACATCAAGAACAACTAACACAACATCCAATACAACTACTCTCAACTACAAATACACTTCTCCAACTACTACTTTCACACTCTACTATCTACACATTTTCTCTATCCCTTCAACTATCCCTTTCACAACCTTGAATTACTATCAGTGGTACCAGAGCTACGTTCGGTCATCTACTGGGCGTAGATAAACTTTTCAACTACAAAAAAATTAGAACTCCATTCTATACTACTTCCAAAATATTTTCTCAACCTATGGCCACTACCAATCAAACATCATCAATTCCAGTACCTATTTTCACAAGAGAAAATTATGATTTTTGGAGTGTCAAAATGAAGACATTCTTTCGCTCCCAAGACTTATGGGACATTATAGAAGAGGGATTCACTATTCCAGAAGACACTTCCACTCTTACTGCAGCTCAGAAGAAGGAGTTGAAGGAAAACAAACAGAAGGATTCAAGGGCTTTATTTGCTCTTCAACAAGTAGTTGATGACACTATCTTTCCGAGAATAATAGGTGCCACAAACGCAAAGCAAGCTTGGAACACAATACAAGAAGAGTTTCAAGGAAGTGATGAGGTACGCAATGTTAAACTTCATTCCCTAAGACGAGAGTTTGAATTAATAAGAATGAAAGAATTTGAGACCATTAAAGACTACTATTCTAGAATAAAGGAAATAGTTAGTTAGATGAGAGCCTATCAAAAAAATCGTTGAGAAAATTTTAATTTCTATTCCCCAAAAATATGATGCAATCGCAACTGCGATTGAACAAACAAAAGATTTGGCCACATTGTCAGTAACACAACTAATGGGCTCTCTTGAAGCTTATGAACAAAGATTGAAAGGCATGAAAAAGACTCAGTCGAAAATGCCTTTCAATCAAAACTAAAATTACGGTCTCAGAATAAAGAATATGAAGGAAATAAAAGTAGAGGAGAAATTTCTGGAAATAAAGAAAATTCTAGAAGCTTCCCTATGACTCGTCAAGGAAAATATCCCCCATGTGGCATATGTAAAAAGACAAGTCACATGGAAAAAGATTGTTGGCATCATGGAAAACCTCAATGTCAATACTGCAAGAAATTTGGGCACGTAGAGAAGTATTGTCGTAATAAAAATAAGCATCAACCAAACTTTGCTGAAGAACATAATCAGGAGCAACGCTTATTTTATGCCAATCAAGAATCTCCTAACGGAGGAGAAAGTTGGTACTTGGATAGTGGATGCAGCAATCACATGGCCAAAGATCAAAGCATCTTAAAAGACATTGATAAATCTGTCAATGTCAAAGTTCGACTAGGAAACGGTACCACAGTGGAGTCTCAAGGCAAAGGAACTGTCATGGTGGAGACAAAGAAAGGTATGAAATTCATCAAGGATGTTTTATTGGTTCCCAATCTTAAAGAAAATCTTTTAAGTATTGGTCAAATGATGGAGAATGGATATTCTCTCCACTTTGAGAAAGATACATGCAAAATTTATGACAGTAGAAAGACAGAAATTGGACAAGTAAAAATGGAGAAGAGAAATAGAAGCTTTCCCATAAGCTTCAAACCTGGAACTAATATTGTCATGAAGGCAGAAGTTGATGACTCGTGGCTTTGGCATAGGAGATTTGGCCACTTCAACACATATGCCTTAAAGCTTCTATATAAGAAAAACATGATGAGAGATCTTCCATGCTTAAAAGAGAATAATGAATCATGCGAAGGATGTCTCCTTGGTAAACAACATCGATTACCATTCTCGACCGACAAAGTATGGAGAGCTAAAGACTTACTAGAGTTGATCCATACTGATGTTTGTGGACCAATGAGGACGCCTTCACATCACAACAACAGGTACTTCATCCTCTTCATTGATGACTTCTCTAGAATGACATGGGTTTATTTCTTAAAGGCAAAGTCAAAAGTCTTTGGAATATTCAAGAAATTCAAGGCCCTTGTTGAGAAGCAAAGTGGAAAACAAATAAAAGTACTTCAAACTGATCGTGGAAAGGAGTATACATCTCGCGAGTTTGACAAATTCTACGAAGATGAAGGCATAGAGAGACAACTCACAGTCGCATATACTCCACAACAAAACGGTGTATCAGAAAGAAAAAATCGCATAGTCATGGAGATGGCAAGATCAATGCTAAAAGAGAAAGGTATGCCTAACACTTTTTGGGCTGAAGCAGTCTACACTGCAGTTTACATTTTAAACAGATGTCCAACTAAGGCAGTCAAAGACAAGACTCCTATTGAAGCTTGGAGTGGAAGAAAGCCATCAGCCAAACACCTATGAGTATTTGGATCTATCTGCTACATACATGTTCCTGATAAAAGGAGGCACAAGCTTGAAGACAAGACTATACGAGGAATATTCTTGGGATATAGCACACAATCAAAAGGTTATCGAGTTTACAACCTACAAACAAAAAAGCTCGTCATTAGTCGAGATGTTGAAATTGATGAAAATGCTTCTTGGAATTGGGAAGAAGAAAAAGTTGTTAAAAGCACCACTTTAGTTCCAGTGCAACAATATCAAGAAGAAATTCAAGAAGAGGCAGAAGCTTCAGGTACGCCTTCTCCACCTCCATTAGAAGATTCTTCACTAGAGTCCATTCCAAGACGAGTAAGATCTTTGGTAGACATATACGAAACCTGCAATATGGCCATGATTAAGCCTAACTGCTATGAGGAAGCATCAAAGCAAGAAATATGGGTCAAGGCTATGGAAGAAGAGGTTAAAATGATTGAGAAGAATAACACTTGGGAGCTCGTAAACTATCCTCAAGGAAAAGACATCATTGGAGTGAAATGGGTATATAAAACAAAGCTCAATCCTGATGGAACTATACAAAAGCATAAGGCCAGATTGGTCGCAAAAGGATACTCACAACAACCAAGAATCGACTACAATGAGACATTTGCTCCAGTCGAACGACTAGATACAATAAGAGCTCTAATAGCCCTAGCAGCACAAAAAGGATCTAACATCTATCAACTAGATGTCAAATCAGCCTTCCTAAATGGAGTGCTCGAAGAAGAGATTTATGTTGAACAACCTCAAGGCTTCATCAATAAAGGCAATGAAGGCAAAGTACTAAGACTAAAAAAAACCTTATACGGCTTGAAGCAAGCTCCTCGAGCATGGTAGAGCAAGATTGATCAATAATTCATCGATCAAGGATTCAGGAGGAGCAAAAGTGAGCCAACACTATATATTAAAGCACAAGGTCAGTATCACCTCATTGTCTCCTTATATGTCGATGGTCTTATCTATACAGGAAACAATTTGGAGATGATGAAAGAATTTAAAGAAGACATGATGAAGACATTTGAGATGACTGACCTTGGGTTGATGAACTATTTCCTCGGTATAGAGGTGAAACAACAAGAAGACAACATATTTATCTCTCAAAAGAAATATATTGAAGCCCTATTGAAGAAGTTCAAGATGTATGATTGTAAACCTGTCGCTACTCCATTGGTGGTAAATGAGAAACTACAAAAAGATGATGGAGCACAAGAAACAGATGCATCACGCTACAGAAGTTTGATTGGAAGTCTCTTATATCTCATAGCCACAAGACCAGACATTATGTATGCCACAAGTCTTCTATCAAGATTCATGCAAAAGCCAAGTCAGATTCATTATGGAGTAGGGAAAAGAATTTTAAGATATCTACAAGGCACAAAGGAGTTTGGAATATGGTACAAAACCATGACTAACTCAAGGATCATTGGCTACACCGATAGTGATTGGGCAGGATCAAAAGATGACATGAAGAGCACCTCAGGCTATGCTTTCTCGCTTGGATCGGGAATATTCTCTTGGGCATCAAAGAAGCAAGCAACTGTTGCACAATCAACAGCTGAAGCAGAATATGTGGCTGCTGCTGAAGCAACAAGTCAAGCTATATGGCTTCGAAAGATATTCAAAGATATGGGAGAGAAACAAAGTGGACCTACTACAATCAACTGTGATAATAAATCAGCTATCGCAATGACAAAGAACCCAATACATCACAGTAGAACAAAACACATAGCAATTAAATACCACTTCATCAGAGAAGCGGAAACAAATATGAAGATACGACTTGAGTACTGCCCGACAGAAGATCAAATTGCAGATATCTTCACAAAGGCCTTACCAAGACCAAGATTTGAACTACTACGCGCTATGCTTGGAGTTACCGAATTTGCATCAAGGAGGAGTATTAAAGTATAATGCAAATTCTAGAAGAATCTAAAAAAATATAAGATAGAGTTATTGAAATGTAAAGAAACTTCTAGAGTATTGGAGAAAAGCCTAGGATAGAAAGAAAAATCAAGAACATTCAACTATGTAGAAAAATCTAGAAGTATTTGCATTAGTTCTAGCTAGGAGTTTCTAGAATAATCTATGGGACTATAAATACCCATGTATCCTACCATTTTGTAACATCAAGAACAACTAACACAACATCCAATACAACTACTCTCAACTACAAATACACTTCTCCAACTACTACTTTCACACTCTACTATCTACACATTTTCTCTATCCCTTCAACTATCCCTTTCACAACCTTGAATTACTATCAGTTCATGTGCAGATTTGGTGTGGTCATGTTTTCTGCAAGTGTGTCGTGAGGTGGTGCTTCTGCTTGGCAGGAATGCTGTCGCGTTCTCGCTCTGCTATTGGTAGAGGCGCGATGTTTTTCATTCTTCCGATGAATCACATGGAGGAATCAATGGTTGTTTTGGCGTTTGCGATGGAGGCTCACACAGATTTGCTATTGTTGGAAGATGGTTGTTTGCAAATGCGTTAGCATTGCCTGGTGCATCGTCAAGGATGATGGACGCACATGGTTGAGGACTTCATCGCAGGTGGTGGCTCGAATCGCTTTCAGATCTGGTTCGTGGTATTCGCAAGATGGCTTGCATTTTCAAGGTGCAGGGATGGTGTTGACAAAGGTGCGATGAAAGCTTGTGCGTATAGGTACAAGCGCTGCTGTTTCAGGCACGAACTCAGGTGCGACGGCTATACTTGGACGTCAACGAAGGTCCAGGAGTGGTGAAAGAGGTGTTGTCGGCGTTGTAATGGTGGTTTCCATGGCTGCCTAGGGTTTCTGATGGGAGAGATGAAGGTTGAAGATGATGATGACGTGGCAGCGTATGGTTGGCCAGTTTAGTGAGTGGAAGATCATGAAATGTGTCATCATGTGGTTGGATAGATTGGAAAGTTAGGGATTGCCACATGCCAAAATCTAAGTGCATCTAGTTTATGAGTGGAAAAATGGATGAAAATAAACAAGGACAGGGGGTGTTAAAGTAGGTTTTGTGAGGCCCATTTGGAAAGAAGGGAGTGTATAAGTAATGTATGGGGTGTAAAAATGATCTTTCTAGAACTTGTTGATTTTAGCCTTATTTAAAGGTGTTTTGTAACTTCCATCAATTTATTTTCCTACCTTAAATGAGCTTAATCTTAACTTTAGTTACATCAACAAACTTTAAAATATTCAAAAATAATTTATGAAACTAAAAATAACTTTTTACGACATTTTTAACACACAAGTTCAAATAGCCTAATTATCAGAACTATTAATTAAATCATTCTTTAAGCACAAAAATTCAATTAAAAATTAAAAATTAAACATTAAATGGGGGCAAAAATATGAACTCATCATCGACTCCTCTTGTTTGACCATTTGACCAACTTTGCCAAGATTTGTTCAGAGTTGACTGCTACTTTGACCATTTGACTCGTTGATTTGCAATGGCACACTAACACGTGGTGGCTTCGCTCTAGCGACGTTTATGGTGACCAACTTGATTTCTGGCATGCTTTTGTGGTGGCAGCGTGAGGAGAAGAAGAGGAGTTCATGAGTCACGTGGATGGAGAAGGTTTCATCTCCTTTGTTGGCTACAACCATTGTGACGTGTTGGTGCGGTGGTTCGTGGTGGCATCGTGATGGGTGGCTGATTCAGGCTAGGGTTTCTGGTTTGTGGGGGAGAGAAGAAGATGATGATGTAGCATCATTTTGTTGGCTGAATTTTAAATGCTTGGATGTCGCCATGTGTCATTCTCTGATTGGTCAGTTTAATAAGTGGAGGATTGCCACATGGCATGATCTGAGTGCATCTTAGTTTATGAGTGGAAAGAGGGGTGAAAATTTACAAAGGCAAGTGTGTAGAAGTAGGTTTTCTAAGCCCCATTTGAAATAAGGAAGTGCATATGTAATTACTAGGGGTGCATCCAGCTCCTGATTTATTTTTGCAGAATTTGATTTTGGCTTTATTTTGTAACGTGAAACAATTTAATTTCACACTTTTAAAGAACCAGATTTATCTTCAGCTGCATCAACAAACGTTAGAACATTCAAGAATAATTTATGCAACTAAAAAGCACTTTTTAAGTCATTTTTATCTTACAAACTCCATAAGTCCAATTATCACAAATCCTAATTAAATCACTCTTTAAGCACAAAAATTCAATTAAATCCCAAGAATTAAAAATTAAATGAGGGCATAAATATGAACTCATTAACATCAGTTGGAGAAAATATTGAGGATCTGGAGCTAATTTAGAGAGGAGATCAAGACTAGAGAAATTTTGGTGCAAGAATGACTCTAACTTATTCACGTGGAGCAAGGATTTCTAATTCAGGGGTGTTGAACTTGTAATTTTGATGTAATTAGTTAATTGCATGTTGTATTACTTTCTGCAAAATCTTGAGTTTCTGGGTTTTTGGAAATTTTCCAGAAACCGCTTGGCGGACATTTAAAGACGCCAAGCGACGCATGTTGTTCAAGCCCAGTTTTTGGGTTTCTACTTTGAACCATCTAGCGGTGATGAACTGCCGCCAGGCGACCTATGCAAATGTTGCTTTTTTTTGTGTTGTGGGAGTCTTTGTAATCTGTGATGTGGAGTAAACTGACAAATTGGGTGGAGAGAACCTTCGATTACTATAAATGGATGAATTAAAGATGTCATTGGTGTTAGGGTTGCATCAATTTGGGAATTTTGGGTAGCATGATTTGTACTGCAAATAGTGGTAATTTCTTTGTATAAGTGATTGGTAGTTATTTGCCTATGGAATGGAATGTAATAAATAGTGCTTGTGAGTAAAATTGACAAATTGGTATGAGTTGTTGGAGATTTGGGTTCACGCAGGTGTAATACAAATCTAGAATTTTTCCAAAAAGTGATGCACCACCTGGCGGCTCATAGCTTGTCACCAGGCGATAATCGGTGACAGTAGCCTTGGTGGCTGATCTTATGATGCTTGAGTTTGGGGATTCTTGTGGCAAAATTAAGTGGAATCAGATGTGTGAAGATTGGTGAAAGTGAAATCGTTAGTAACTTGTATACCTTAGGTCATAGGCGTGATTTTCCAAAAGGGAGAAATTAAAAAGTAGAAGGTATAATAAGTGAGGAAAAATAATTGCAGGATGACTAATATTATTATGGTAGTAATAAAATTTATGGCAGTAACTAGTATAGATTATAATCCTAAATTTGGGCTCCTTTTCCCCAAAATTAATGGTAGTTAAAGAAAATATGTTATAGGTGTATAAATTTAAGGTGCGATAAATGGTGTAACTGAAATGTGGCATAATATGAATTTTTATTTACAGTGATGTTTTGGTACTATGATAGGGTTCAATTATGGTTGAATTGACTGGAATACATGACTGGGAAGTATGGATTGTTCTTTAACTAAGGGTTGGCATAATCAATAGAGTGGATATGAGTGAGAGAATGGGTGTGTTAATAATGCATCAGAAGTGTAGGTTTCAGAATTGTTGAATAGGATGTAAGAAACTTGGGAATGGTGCATTGTGTTATTAATGTTTGAATGTGTAGCATAAGCTTTGTTGTGCCTAAAAATTAGTAACGCCTGGCGGTAAGGTCTGAACCACCAAGCGATAGCTACTAAACCAAGGAGTTTTGGGTCGCTTGCGATGAGCACGGTTCTGCCAGACGACAGATGGAAGAGTAGTGAGCACTGCAACATGTGGCGCCTAGTGACAGGGAAGGTTCCGCCAGGCAATAGTTTCAATTCTAGAGACCTCTAGAGCGTATGGCGTTTGGCGGCTTGTGGCTTTTGCCAAGCGGTCTGCAACTGGTTTCCGCCTGGCGCTGCTTGAGTGTGGATGTTCGTGGTCTTCGGAGCTTTGGGTGATACCTTAAGGTGGACTTTGCTAGAGCATTCCTTGAGTCGTGGTTCGAAATGGTATCCCTTGAGTTGTGACTCGGGATGGAGGCTAAACATGTGACATTCCTTGAGTTGTGGCTCAAAATGACATCTCTTGAGTTCTGGCTCGGGATGGTGGATAAACACGAGCATTCATTGAGTTGTGGCTCAGATTGGCGAGTGTTACCGGTGTGAGTGCACGAGTTGTGGCTCGTATAAAGGGTGTCCACTTGATTGAACAATCATAGGTTGTGGCTAGTGATGTGCTAATCTTGTGTCGAGAGTACGAACTATGGTTCGTATTGGAAACTTCACCTGGCGTTATGGAGTGTGGTCCGTAGCATGTTTTCCCGCACATGTTCTATAAGTTGTGACTTGTAGGTGGTGGCCGCAAAGAGGATCTTGAGGTTATCATCTAAAATATATAGAACGAGGATAAACATGGTGGTAACCATGATTTGTGGAATCAGAGGACAGGGTTTCTCTGATGTTTGTGTGTATAAGTTGAATTGTGATGTTTATATATATATATATCACTAGTGCAGTAAGGACTTTTGGCCCCGGTTGTTTTTTATATTCTGCCCTGGTTCTAGAACCGAGGCATATTGGGGAGAGGCAAAAAAGGGTGGTTTTTGGCCTCAGGTGTCAACCGAAGCCATATGGGGTACTTTTCTACCTCGGTTCTCTGAGGACCCGAAGCCATAGGGGTACTTTGCTCGCACCACCATTAGCACTGTTGCGCTCATCCTCGCCATTGAGATCGTCAGCAAACGTTGTCACGACCAGACCTTCACCAGCATTGAACGACCAACCCACCGCGACGCTCAGACCCATGCTACCATTGCACGGTCTGAATGCGACAACGACAAACCACCATGAACCAATAGAGCCAAGAGATCTAGAGATCCAGCACCTGCACCGCCGTTCAAAGCAGAACTTCAAGCCACTGTTGCGGGCAACCCTACCACTGTGTCGCCATCACCACCGCAAACAAAGGAAGAGATTGATCACCAAATCACGCCTTTGCCGTGAGCCGCGAGCACGCCTCCTTCGCCAATGACGAACCAAACACCACCGCACGAGAAAACAAACACGAGAATGCCTCCACCACGTGCAAAGTGTTCGCTCAAGGACGAAGGTGAACAGTGCGAAGTCGCGAATTTGGGAACCTAAATAGGGCATATGGCCTCGGTTCAGTTAATAACCGAGGCCTAAAGTCCCTTTATGGCCTCGGTCAATAAAGACCTGAAGCCAAATGTGAAGGCGCTGGTGTCATTTTTGAAATTAGGGTTACTGGCTGACTTATAGGCCTCGATTCTTTTTTAACTGAGGACAAAAACCTCTTCATATTGCCTCGGTTCAAAAACACCTGAAGCCAAAAGTGCTGACGCTGATGGCATTTTTGAAATTTCGATTACTGGGCTGCCTTATAGGCTTCGATTCTTTTGCAACCGAGGTCTAAAACCTCTTATTGCACCAGTTTTGCACACACCCAAGGTAATATAGTTGGACAAAATTGCAGAAATGTCACCGCCTCCTTATAAGCTTCGGTTCCACTATAACCGAGGCCTATAAGACGAAGTAAAATGTCAAATCTGCACTAATATATATATATATATATATGTATATATATGTATATACACATATATATATATATATATACATATATATATATATATATATATATATATATATATATATATATATATATATATATATATATATATATATACATATATATATATGTATATATAAATATACATATATATATATATATGTATATTTATATATATATATATATATGTATGTACATATGTATATTTATACATACATATACATATATATATATATATATATATATGTGTATTAGTTCACTTTATTTATTTGTGTTAATGTGTTATACAAAGCAAATGATGTTACGGGTAGATGAAATGAAAAAAATTATGTAGGTTGATGTAATTAAATTAGATATTCTCAATAAAAGAAATTTCAACAACATTAACTGCGTGTATCGAATGCAAATCTAAAAACTTTGGGCTAACATGAAAATAAAAAGTAAAAATCAACCAAATTAATTCCAATCGGTGTCAACTTAACTAATTGGTTGACAATGGAAAACAATTTTGAGTCATGTTTATGTTTGAATATTTACACTTGTGCCGAAAGGATATAATGAAATTACATAGAATTGGAAGGAGGAGAATTGAAGTGAAGCAAATAAAAACGTGACGTGTGACGTAATAAGAGGGTTGAACCTAAAAAGTTTTTACAAGAGATTGTTTAACCCTAATCTAGAAGAATGAGGAAGTGAAAAGGGGGCAGCCTTGAAGGTGGACTCCTTTGGCCGTGGGGCAGTGAGCCAAGGGACAAGCATCAAGGTCATTTCCCCACCAACTCAAGCTAATGTCCTCCAACCCCAAACAAAGATACAAAAGCACTGCCATGAAGGCAAGCCCTGCATCAAGTGCCCCAGAGAGCACATAGTTGTGACGCTTCCACCACTCTGGCTTGTACCTGAACACAACAAAACCAGAAAAAAACCCCACAATGATCCAACTTGTATAGTTCACTGCAGTCGCGGGAGGCATCATTCCAGTGGCACCGATCAGCACCGGCATATTTATCAGTCTTATCCACTCTTGCTGTGGGAAGCTCCTCGCTGCCATCCACACCACTACAGGAGCCACTGCTCCTCCCAGGAAGAACCAGTTTACCTTCTCGTAGCTTCCCAGGTCCCCGAAAATTCTTCTTGGCCCTATCAAACCCCAAATAACCGATGCGTCGTAGAACACTGTGTCACTTGGACACGTCCACACAGAGGATGAGTCTTTGCATATGTCTGGGATTGTCTCCATTAACCACCACGCAGTCAACAAATACACCAAACTTGCGATCATCGTTCCCACAATCTAATCAATCAATCAATCAACACCAAACTTGTACAATTACTTCACATGCTTTTGTCTTAACATATCTAAAACACCTAACCTGTGCCATGAACATGGTTCTGGGAGGAATTTTCATGTAGTGACCGAGCTTGAAGTCTTGCAAGAAAGTGATGGCCTGCGTCATGCTAATGTAACCATACACCTTGAAGCACATGTTTGCCACTGGATATCCCGGGTACACATACCCTATGATGTATTCCGTTATTATGTTCAAGCCCGGGCTCTGTACAAATATCAGTCTCATGATTAAAATTATTGCACCCAGAAACACAATATCTGAATGTATTTACCTGATTTGTGATTGCAGTAATAATACCAATGGGGAGAGTGAAGAATATGGCAACGGCACATGCTAGCAGAACACCCCACCAGGGCAACTGTAGCTGCGCCTTGTAATACTCGCAAGTGAAGACGGTTGCTGCAATGGTCGCTGCCAGTATGCACACGAACCACCACTCTGGAACTTGTTTGTACCTCCTCATAAGCTTCGTGTGAATGTCCACACTCTTTTCCTTAAAACTCCATTTGCTTTGCTCCCATATTTCTCTGCGTGCAACAATCTCATCAATTGCATACTTAAACATGGTTCATCACATTCCTACACATACCTTCCGTGAAAGAGAGCTACATGCATAATGGTAGCAGTGAGTGCAGCAAATCCAACTCCATAGGTCATGGCAAAGAAGGTGCTCAGGTAGAGTCTACCTTGTCGCTCATACGCTTCAAGATCAAGGTGGAAATTCGAGTCTATTATGGCTGTGATGTTATAAACCTGACCTTGCTCGGTGAAGAGTTTGTTGGAGAAAATGGGGAACGTTTTTGCATGGTACACATTCAACCAATAGCAGAGTGGATTCAGAACGTACATCACAAACACGAATCCCACGGCAACGTTGGCGGTCGCAAACCATGGGCTCGCCAGTGGGCTTCCGAGGTAAGAGGAAATGGTCGACCAGTCCAGCCCAACTGCTCCTATACCAAGCCCGTACAGGCCCGACCCGAGCTGATGGGCCAGAATGTTGTTGGGAAACAACCAGCATACCCAAGAGAGAGAGACCAGCATTTGGAAGATGTATCCAGGGAAGATGTAGTAGGCGAAGCTGCACAAAAACGCCACTACAAAGAACTGCGACCGCGTTAACCCTCCCTTCTCTCTTTCATCCTTCTCGTGCAGTGCCCTGGATCAGTGTAATTCAAGACATCATTTTCAATCGTTTTAACTCTAAAAAATGCAAAAACAACTCATGAATTTTGTTGTCTTGCATCTCAAAAGTTACTCACCTCACAATCCATAAGTCACTCAAGAAGGATAAATTAATTTCGACACCCTTATCCATATTTTTTTGTTATTTACCAATTTCAAAAGCTTCTTAACCTTGTAGTGTCCAACACATCTTTAGAACTGTTTGATCTTATGGAACTTGCCTCCACTACTTTTATAAGACTTTATTTAATATCCTTAACTCGCGATTAGAGCTTCAATACAACTGAATGTCTATCTTCTTTGTGTCGAACACTTACAGTAATCTCATCTATCTCTTGTTATCTTTTGTACATAAAAAGAATCTTCTTGGAATTTAGTCCAATACTTTGTTTTATTGTTTAGATTCATAAATTTGATTTGATAAAACTAATACACTAAGTAAATTTGTTAAACAACAAAAACATGGTACTATTTGTTGTCACCAAAATCATGGATGTAAATATATAGACTATCGTCTCATCTAATCATGCATAATACTTGGGTACCTTAAGAACCTTGCTGAGGTTGAATTCCTCGAGGATCTAACACCTTAAAAGCAATTTGTAGGAAAATTGAATTATTTGTCTCTCACAAGACCTTATATAGTTAGTTAATATTCTAGTCCAATTCATGCAACAATACAGTGAGGATCATTGGGAGATCCGAGAGTCCTGACATATTTGAAGAAGAGCCTATAACAAGAGGCTAGGTTTTATGTTAATAGTGATCTAAGTCTAAAGGAGTGGTATCGATAGTACTTTGAGGTTGTGAAAGGAATAGTTGATGGGATAGAGAAAATTATGGAGATAGTAATAGTTGGAAGTAGTATGTTATGTAGTTGTGAGTGGTGTGTTAGATATTGTCTTACTTGTTGTCATTCATAAAATGGTAGAGTACATGGGTATTTATAGACATCATCACACTTACATGATTATTGTAAAACATTCTAACTAGAACTTTTATGTAAAATGTTCTAGATTTTTACCTATGTAGAAGGTTCTTGATTCTTTTTCTCCTATCTTAGTCTTTTTCTACATTGTTCTAGAATTTTAATTTCATTTCAATACTTTCTTACCTTAGGATTTTCTAGATTCTTCTAGAATTTGTATTACACTTTAATACTCCTCCTTGATCCAAATTCGATAACTCTAAGCATAGCACACAGTAGTTCAAACCTTAGTCTTGGTAACGCCTTCGTCAAAGTATCTAAAATTTGGTCTTCTTTTGTGCAATACCAAGTCAAATCTTGATATTTGTCTTTACTTCTCTGATGAAATGATATTTAATTGCTATGTGTTTTGTTCTACTAAGATGCTTTGGGTTCTTCGTCATTGCAATAGTTGATTTATTCTCACAGTTGATTGTAGTAGGTCCACTTTGTTTTTTCCCATATCTTTGAATATCTTCTAAAGTCATATAGCTTGACTTGTTGCTTCAACAACAACCACATTTTTTAGCAGCAGTAGCAACAGAAGTCATGGTTGCTTTCTTTGTTGATGCCCAAGAGAATATTCTCGATCTAAGCGAGAAAGCATAACTGAAGTGCTCTTCATGTCATCTATTGACCTTGCCCAATCACTATTAGTGTAGTCGATCATCCTTGAGTTAGTCATGGTTTTGTATCATATTCCAAACTCCTTTGCTCCTTGTAGATATCTTAAAATTATTTTTCCTATTCTATAATGAATCTAACTTGGTTTTTGCATGAATCTTGATAAAAAGGCTCTTAGCATACAAAATTTTTGGTCATGTGGTTGTAAGATATAAGAGACTTCCAATCAAACTCCTATAGTGTGACACATCTACTTCTTATGCTCCATCATCTTTTTGTAGGTTCTCGTTTACCACTAATGGAGTAGCGACAAGTTTACAATAATACATCTTGAACTTATTCAATAGATCTTCGATATATTTCTTTTGAGAGATAAATATACCTTTTTTTTGTTGTTTCACCTCTATACCGAGGAAATAGTTCATCTAGCCAAGGTCGGTCATCTCAAATGTCTTCATCATGTCTTCTTTAAATATTTCATCATTTCCATATTATTTCCTATATTGATAAGATCATCGACATATACGAAGACAATGAGATGATACTGACCTTATGCCTTAATATATAGTGTTGGATCACTCTTGCTCCACCTAAATCCTTGATCGATAAAGTATTGATCAATCTTGCTATATCATGCTCGAGGAACTTGCATCACGCTGTCTAAAGCTTTTTTAGTCTTAGTATTTTGCCTTCATTGCCTTTATTGATGAAGCCTTGTGGTTGTTCAAGATAAATCTCTTCTTGGAGCACTTCATTTAGAAAGCATGATTTGACATCTAGTTGATAGATGTTCCATCCTTTTTATACTACAAGGGCTATTAGAGCTCTTATTGTATCTTATCGTGTGACTGGAGAAAATGTCTCATTATAGTCAATTCCTGTTGTTGTGAGTAGCTTTTGCGACCAATCTGGCCTTGTGCTTTTGTATAGTTCCATCAGTATTAAGCTTTGTTTTATATACGCATTTCACTCCAATGATGTCTTTTCCTTAAGGACAATTTACGAGCTCCCAAGTTTTATTCTTCTTAATCATTTTAACCTCTTCTTCCATAACCTTGACCCATACTTCTTACTTTGATGCTTCTTCATAGCATTTAGGCTCAATCATATCCATATTGCAAGTTTGGTATATGTCTACCAAAGATCTTACTCGTCTTGGAGTGGACTCCGGTGAAGAATCTTCTAGTTATTGTTGTTGTGGAGGTGGGAAAAGTGTACCTAAAGTGTTGCTTTTAACAATTTTTTCTTCTTCCCAATTCCAAGAAGCATTTTCATCAAATGCAACATCTCGTCTAGTAATGAGCCTTTTTGTTGTTAAGTTGTAAACTCTATAGCCTTTTGATTGTGTGCTATATCTCAAGAATATTCCACGTATAGTCTTGTCTTCAAGTTTGTGCCACCTATGATCAGGAACATGTATAAATACACATAGGTGTTTGTTTGATGGCTTTCTTCCACTTCGAGATTCAATAAGAGTCTTGTCTTGGACTACTTTAATTGGACATCTATTTATAATGTAAATTGAGGATTAGACTGCTTCAGCCTAAAAGTTGTTAGGCATACTTTTCTCTCTTAACATTGATCTTGCCTTCTCCATGACTGTGTGATTCTTTCTTTCTGACACACCATTTTGTTGTGGAGTATATGTGACTATAAGTTTTCTCTCTATGCCTTCATCTTCACATAATTTGTCAAACTCGCAAGATGTGTACTCCTTTCCATGATAACTTCTAAGTACTTTTATTTGTTCTTCACTTTTCTTCTCGACAAGGGCCTTGAATTTCTTGAATATTCCAAAGACTTCTAACTTTGCCATTAAGAAATAGACCTATGTCATTCTAGAGAAGTCATCGATGAATATGATGAAATACCTATTGTTGTGATGTGAAGGCGTCCTCATTGGTCTGCAAACATCAATATGAATTAACTATAGTATGTCTTTTGCTCTTCATGCTTTGTCCGTCAAGAATGGTAATTGATGTTGTTTACCGAGGAGACATCCTTTGCATGATTCACTATTCTCCTTCAAGCATGGAAGATCTCTCATCATGTTTTTTTTTATATAGAATCTTTAAGGCATGTGTGTTGAAGTGGCCAAATCTCATATGCCAAAACCATGAGTCATCAACTTCTGCCTTCATCGTAATATTAGTTCAAGGTTTGAACCTTATGGGAAAGCTTTTACTTCTCTTCTCCATTTTTACTTGGCCAATTTCTATCCTTCTATTGCCATAAATTTTGCATGTATCTTTCTCAAAGTGAAGAGAATATCCATTCTCCAACATATGGCCAATATTTAAAAGATTATCTTTAAGATTGGTTGATGAATTTTGTACCCTTCTTTGTGTCCACCATGACAGTTCCTTTGCCTAGAGACTCCACTATAGTGTCATTTCCCAACTAAACTTTGACATTGAATGATTTATCAATGTCTTTGAAGATGCTTTGCCCTTTGGTCATGTGATTATTGCATCCACTATCCAAGTACCAACTTCCTCCTCTACTAGGAGATTCTTGATTGGCTTAGAATAAGTGTTGCTCTTAATTATATGCTTCGGCAAAGTTTGCTTGATACTTATTTTTATTACAACAATACTTCTCTATGTGGCCAAATTTCTTGTAGTACTGAAATTAAGGATTTCCATAATGCTAACAATCTTTTTCTAAGTGACTAGTCTTTTTACAGATGTCACATGGAGGATATTTTCCTTGACGGGTCAGAGGGAAGCTTCTAGAATTTTCTTTATATCTAGAAATTTCTCTTCTACTTTTATTTCCTTCATATTCTTTATTCTGATACCGTACTTTTAGTTTTGATTGAAAGGCATTTCCGATCGAGTCTTCTTCATGCCTTTTCAATCGTTATTCATAAGCTTCAAGAGAGCCCATTAGTTGTGTTACTGACAATGTAGTCAAATATTTTGTTTATTCAATTGCGATTGCATAATATTTTTGGGGAATAGAAATTAAAATATTCTCAACGATTTTTTTGTCAAGAATATTTTCCCCATAGGTTGTCATCTGACTAATTATTTCCTTTATTCTAGAATAGTAGTCTTTAATGGTCTAAAATTCTTTCATTCTTGTTAATTCAAACTCTCGTCTTAGAGAATGAAGTTTAACATTGCATACTTCATCACTTCCTTCAAACTCCTCTTGTATTGTGTGTCAAGCTTGCTTTGCACTTGTGGCACCTATTATTCTTGGAAAGATTGTGTCATCAACTGCTTGTTGAAGAGCAACTAAAGCCATTGAATCTTTTACTTGTTTTCCTTCAACTCCTTCTTCTAAGTTGTAGTAAGAGTAGATGTGTCTTTTGAAATAGTGAATCCTTATTCTATAATGTCCTATAAGTCTTGGGAGCGAAAGAATGTCTTCATTTTGATACTCTAAAAATCATAATTTTCTCCTATGAAAATAGGTACTGGAATTAATGATGTTTGATTGGTAGTATTCATGGGTTGAGAAAATATTTTGGAAGTAGTGCAGAAGTTATAGTTTCTTTTAAGTAGTTGAAAAAATTATCTACGCCCAGTAGATGACTGAACGAAGCTCTGGTACCACTAATACTACTTTGAGGTTGTGAAAGAAATAGTTGATGGGATAGGGAAAATTAGGGAGATAGTAGAATGTGGAAGTAGTAGTTGGAAGTAGAATGTTATGTAGTTGTGAGTGGTGTGTTAGATGTTGTCTTACTTGTTGTCATTCGTAAAATGGTAAAGTACATGGGTATTTATAGACCTCATCTCACTTACATGGTTATTCTAAAACATTCTAACTAGAACTTATGTAGAATGTTCTAGATTTTTACTTATGTAGAATGTTCTTGATTTCTCTCTCCTATCTTAGGCTTTTCTACATTGTTCTACAACTTTCATTACATTTCAATATTTTTATCTTAAGATTTCCTAGATTCTTATAAAATTTGCATTACAATTTAATAGGTATGATTCATATTTGGCTAGTTGTCCACGTACACGACGTTTATTGACAAAATGGTTTGTTAATCGGTGGTTCTCCTTTTGCCGTGGAAGACCAAGAAATAAGAAACAATGTCTAAATCTAATAGTAATGTGGGTTTCCGGACTTAAATGTCCAATCCATCTCACACTATTTTTATATCAAACCTCAAGTCAACCTGCAGGCCTCGTAACTCATTATCATCCCTATCTAGATCATACGCAAAGGCTAACTAAAAAAAAAAAAAAAATCCAAGGTAGCAACAATAAACAAGTTAAAATGGCTTAAAAGGACTTGAGTGAATATTCCAAGAATACGAAGTTTCTTTGGAAATCAATGTTATACATTGGTCAAAATCCAGTTTTTCAAGAAATAACAAAACATATGAAAATGAAGTATCATGTTATTCAGGGTGCAATAAGCAAAGAAATTATTCATCTAATATCTGCCTAGTGATATTCACGAAAAACTATTTTTACACAAACACATGAAAAATAAAAATCGAACTACTCTTACGAATTCGATGTTAAAGACTTTAAGTTAACTTATTATAATTTTATTCAAACATTCTTTTAAAATTTGATAAGTAATATATATTTTTAATAATATTTTCCTTAATTTATTCTTTATTTGTTAGGTAAAAACATGTGATTAAAAATATCTTTATAGGAAAATTGTAGGATGTAATCGGTAAGTTGAAGGACATGTTATAGGATGTTTATTTTTTGGGAATTAATTTGTAAGTTGATTGGGAGTGAGGTAAATTAATAATGGTTACTTTTATCACCTAAAGAGGGAAACTTGAACTAAATTTGTTGGCCACCACATTGCCGCTGGCTCCACCAAGTATCTTCTAAATATGCCAGCCCATCCGAAACCCAGTACCTGCCATTCAATTCAATGAAATTTATATTACTACATAATAATGAGATTAATTAATCCATTAATTAATTAATTAATTAACGAACCTGTGTGGTGATGACTACAAGGAGGGAAACAAAAAAGGAGATGTGTTGGCGGTAAAAGATTTTGACAGCGGTCACTACGTGAATGGCGTACACATTGCCGGCACCAGAGTTAGCAAATATCGTTATTAGAACATGCTCCTTCACGTTGAACGGCCCTGGGTTCAACCTAAACTCCCACCGTGTCCCGCTCAAGAACACGCGTTTCGTTATTGTCGCCGCCATCAGCTGCCCCAGCGGCACCACTGCGATCTGCGCAGAGATGGCGGTGATGGCCAGGGGCTCCCTGCGGTACCAGAAAAACTGGTTCAGAAAGGACAACACAACGCAGGAGAGGCTTCCCAGCACCCACATTCGAAACGTCAGAATCGGAAGAGAAGGATCGTCGGTCGTTGCCACCGTCATAGCCACTTGCTTTATCGGCGAGTTCTCTTCTTCTTCGTCTTCTTCTTCTTCTTCTTCTTCTTTTTCGCCTTCACCATTCCTATTCTTGTTCCTATTCCTAATAATGTTCCTGTTGCTACCACCTTCATCTTCCACTTTGTGAGATACAACACATTGAACACACCATGTCAAGTGAAAAGGTTGTTAAGCATGTAAGATAAGAAAGAACGCATATGAGAGAGGGAGAGAGAGAGGCTTACGAAGAGGGGATGTCATCTCGTGGGAGGATTGCTCCATGTTGATTCACTCTCAAAATCTGTGTTGTGCTATCTTCAAATTCTTCAAATTCTTCAAATAACAAAGAAAAGGGAGAAGAGAAGGTTGCAGAGAGGTAGGTGAAGGTGATGCGTTACAGTGCTCCCCAAAATAGTTTTACTTTTTTTGAAATTTCCAAAATAATCATTTACGATTTTACACCACTCTTTACCCATTTCGATTACGTCGATATTTACATCTGCAAGGCCTAAATCCACACCTGCTTCTACCACAACACTTATTTCTAAAATACAAATGCAATAAAACATTTTATTTATTCATGACAGCAACCTGCTCTAAAACTTCAAAATTAAACTAAACACTCCTTTAACAAAATTTAACATGAATATTTAATTTATACATTTTAGAATACAAGAGAGAGAGATACATTCAATTTGAATATGTGTAGAGTATATAGGGTTATACATTTATAAAGAAGAAAATACAAACAATCTAATCGAGACTATACACACTACATCTAATGCTCTTTCTCATGCACAACTTAAATGTTACAAATATAATCAAATATAGTCTTTGTGATGTGTTAGTAAAACCATATGCTAGTTGATCATTAGAATTAATAAAATTCTGTCTTGCTTTTCTATATACAATCTTTTTCTCAAATAAAATAACAACAATTTCAATACTTTTAAGTCCTTTTATGAAAGATGGGATTTGAGCTTATATAAGACAACTTGATTGTCATATATATGTTTCATATGATTGGTCTCTCCAAAATGCAAGTTTAAGCCAAATAAACTCACAAGAAGTTGAGATCATAGTTTTATAATATGCTTTTGCACTAGATATGACTATAACATTTTATTTCTTGCTATTCTAAGAGGTCAAATTATAACCAATGAAGACATATCCGAAAGTGGATCTCTAAAAAAAAAAGGAACATGTCCAATCAACATCTAAATAACACACAATTTTAGTGTGATTAATGTGCCCATATAAAAAATATTTTTCAGGAGAACCTTTAATGTAATTCAATATATGAATGACAACATTCTAATTATATGCATATGAAGAATTGTGAAATTGACTCACCACAATAACTACCAAGAAAATGTTAGGGTAATACTTGTAAGATAGTTCAAATTTCCAATTACACTTCGATACTTCTCAAGATCTAAGAGTGACTTCACTTGATTAGGTAGGAGTTTGACATTGGAATCCATGGGTATATCAACAGACTTTGAATTCATTCACCTAAATACCTTGCAAATATACAATGCGCATTTTCTTTGAGAAATAACAATTTTATTGTTGGATTGTGCTACCTCAATCCCCAACTTATATGATTCCAAATAGAATAGATGGCAAATATTTAGGGATTGGAATTAATTAAGAACAAAAAATTGGAATTAAAAACAAAATTGATAAAACTTGGGTTAAGAGGAGGCACCACAAACCAAGGTTTGATAAGCCTCAAGGTGACCGCCATAAGAATTGGGAATTCTTGATAAGATCGCAAGATGTAAGGAAAACCCTAACAGAACCTCATAGTTATTTTTGGTAAAATTAGTCTACCTTATTATCAAATCCAAAAGGTTTACAAATACAGAATAAGTTGTGGGTTTTGGGTTCAAATCCTGAGTACAACCGTAATGTCAATATTTTTATTTAATACTCTAACCATGTTATACATGCAATCAACTTGGTCTCATCAAGGTGTTGGATCATCAGCTAGGCCTCCAAAAGATGAGCCACCTTGTGTTGCAATGTCTCTTTGGCTTTTGTAAGCTTCCTCTCGTCATGGGTCCACTTAAGTCTTGAATTGGGTCCTGGTCCAGTCTTGATACCACATCATGTACTTCAGTTTTGATATCCACATCACCAACAAATATCTAAGTTTTTCAAGATTTAAGGTCTTAACAAAGTTGTTGCTTTATCTAAGATGCCATGGTGATAATTGCATGTAAGTACAATGTCATCAATATATACTACTAGATAGATACAACCAACACTTGAGTGCCGATTAAATAATGAATGATCTATCTCACTACGAGTCACCCAAAATTATTGAATAACAATGTTAAAATTGTCAAACCAAGTCCTAGAAGACTGCTTGAGGTCATATAAAGATTTGTAAAGACGACATACCAATATAGAATACTCCCTTTGAGCACTAGAAATTGGAGGTTGCTCCACATAAATTTCTTCATGAAAATCACCATTAATAAAAGCTTTCTTGACATCCAAGTGATAAATAGATTAATGTTGAATGGTAGTCATGGCTATGAATAAGTGAGCAGAGGTCATCTTTTTTATGGGATAAGCTCCTCCGAGTTGTATGACTCAAGCCAAGGGAAGACTCCCCAATAGGTGGTGGTTTACGAGAGCTTGATGATGGTGGAAATATGGTGCACATATAGTGGTTTTGATGTGATAAGATGATGGCTCCTCCTCTATGATGAATGCATGATCAATGACAAAGACCCGGGCCCAACACAGCCCAAGCTAGGGGCTTCCTCTAAGATGCCTAACTACCAACACAGTACCTAATGAGCTCACCTAGTCACATATTTCTTGAAGGCCTTCATGTGTCGCACTTTACTTTAATTAATGTCTTGTAATTAGGAGTTGACTTTGTCTAAGTGTGAATTAATCTTTTAGGTCAACTTACCCTCAAACTATAAATAAGGTCTACCTTGTTTGTAAATACAAATATGATGAAATTAAGAGTTTTTCTCTACACCTTAAGTGTGTCAAATCTCACCATGGTATTATCTTAAGTGTTCAGCTCAAGTGGCGACTCCCCCTTCACTCATCTTGGTGTTAACCCCAAGTGGTGTGGCTTCTCCCATTCGCTTCGTTCTTTAGTTCGATTCGTGTTTCGACGTCACCACACTTATAGCCCATTCGTGTTTTAGTACAATCATATTGCCCCGTTTTAATTTTTGTGTTTCATATGGTTTGTAATTGTTCTTGTCCACCCCCTTGGCTATATTACATCCATTCACCGTTCACATTGCAAATAGAGGTTAGGCCAACTTTAAGGAACGATGGCTAGAGGAAACCTAGAAGAGGTGTTCTAGCCTTGGTTACCTAAGTTGAGTAGTGTGGCATATATTTGACAACATAATAATACTCAATTCAAAGGTAGTTTTTGTTGACAAAAGAAGAAGATTGATTAAAAAGATTTTGATAATGATAAAGATATTGAAGAAAATACTTGAAGATATTGAAGACAGTACATTTTATATTTAAAGTTCTTATTTTAATAGGCTTAAATTTCTCTAGTTAGTTGTACGATTGTTAGAACAACAGTCAGCTCGTAACTCCTCTGAGAAAAACTAAATTTTCAAAAAAAATCAGTGTGGTAATCGATTACCAACTTATGATAATCGATTACCAACTCAAAACTTTTATTTTTCGAAAATCCATTTAAGATAATCGATTACCACGAGTGATAATCGATTACCACTGGCAGTTATAAAATTATTTGATAAAAAACGTACAAGAGATAATTGATTGCCATTTTGGGTAATCGATTACCACTGCAAAACTTTGTTTTCGAAAACCACTAGAATAATCGATTATCTTAAGTGGTGATCGATTATCCTTGCCAGTTTCTGCTCAACTCTTCATTTCTAACTTAGCTTTCGAAAACCTCTTTAAATAGAACTCAGTTCCCAACTTCAAAAGTACCTTTTTAAGATTCAGAGTTCTTGTGTTGTGACTGCAAAGTGGTCCTCACTAAGATTCTTAAAAATAGCTTTGAAAAGCCTAGTATGAGTGAGCGATAACTTTTTCTAAGTGAGTTCTTAGAAGATTGAGTGTTTTGTTGTTGTTAGGAAAGCTAGCCATCCTCTATGTGACTCAGGGAGAGCTTTTGTTCATCTTTTGTAGTTGTTCAAGAGAGGTGTTTTCTAATTCTTTACTCTTTTATAATCTATTTGTACTCTGATTATTAGTGATTGAGTTAATCTTTTTGTATTTTTCCTGCCCCTCTTTACTTAGATTTTACTAGATAATATGAGAATTTGACTTTTTCATATTATCATAATAAAAGATAAGTAAAGGTAAAAACACTAATTTCGTTCGGATTTCAAAAGAAAACAAATTTGAAGACAAACTTGATCATTCCATAGGAGATGGTCTGTATCTGAAAGAAAAGAACTAAGTGGCTATTACCAAGTAGAGGGTCTCGATTTGACACACTATGTCTTTTTGTTTTTTTTTTACTTTTTGAAAAAACCAAATTAGACCAATCTCGTGGAAAGGGTCTATTCAAAAGATTCAGATTCGGTGATCATTACCATGTAGAGAAATCACTTTGTTTTATTATCTTCTTTTTCTGACTTTTTGAAAAACATATTAGACCAATCTTGAGGAGAGGGTCTATATCGAAAGGAAAGAAATCAATGACCAATTCTTCGTAAATGGCCTCGATGTGACAAAGGAATCAATGACCATTGCCTCGCAAAGGGTCTTGATGTAAAGAGATCGAAGACCATTGCTTCGCAGAGGGCCTCGATGTGACATCAGAAATCAATGACCATTGCCTCGTAGAGGGCCTTGATGTAAAGAGATCGATGACCATTGCCTCACAGAGGGTCTCAATGTGGCATAAGAAATCAACGACCAATGCCTCGCAGAGGGCCTTGATTCAAAGAGATCGATGACCATTACCATATAGAGGTTCCCGATCCGAAAAACCATATTCTTTTTGTACTTTGACCTTTTGAAAAAGAGATTAGACCAATCTCGAGGAGAGGGTCTATATTTAAAGGATTCAATGACCATTACCATGTAGAGGGTCTCAATGTGACAAAGAAATCAATGACCATTGCTTCGCGGAGGGCCTTGATGTAAAGGAATTGATGACCATATTGCTTCGCAGAGGGTCTCAATGTAAAGAAAGGAAATCAATAACCATTGCTTAGTAGAGGGTTTTGATGTAAACATAAGAAAATCAATAATCATTGTCTCGTAGAGGGTCTTGATGTAAACATAAGGAAATCAATGACCATTGCCTTGTAGAGGGTCTTGATATATAAAAGGAGAACCTGAATTTTGTTTTTGAAGTGTCGACAAACACTGCGTGGATGCCTAAGATTGGTGAGACTTAAACAAAAAAAATTATCATTGTTGACTTTTTTTTTGGAAATGATTTTCAATGATTTTGTGGAGTATGATGGATGACATGATGTGATGATACATAACATGTTATGATTTCTTTTTGAACCTATATGATGATGCATACATGGATGTGTGGATGCATGAGTGAAATTTTCTTTTTTTCATTTATCATTTTTCTTTTATTTTAATTTGAAAGCAAGGAAAACAAGGCTTGGAGGCTAGTGTGAAAACTGGGCTTGGGGGCCAGTGTGAAAACTAGGCTAGGGGGCTAGTGGAAAAACTAGGCTTGGGGGCCAATGTGAAAACTGGGCTTGGGGGCCAGCGTGAGAACTAAGCTTAGGAGCCAGTGGAAATTGGGCTTGGGGGCCAATGTGAAAACTGGGCTTAGGGGCCAGTGTGAAAACTAGACTTGGGGGCCAGCGTGGGAACTGGGCTTAGAGGCCAGTGTGGGAACTGGGCTTAGGGGCTAGTGTGGGAACTGGGCTTGGGAGCTAGTGTGAAAACTGGGCTTGAGGGCTAGTGTGAAAACTGGGCTTGGAGGCCATTGTGAAAACTGGGCTTGCGGGCCATTGTGAAAACTGGGCTTGGGGGCTAGTATGCAAATTGGGCTTGAGGGCCAATGTGGAAACTGGGCTTGAAGGCCAGTATGAAAATTGGGCTTGGGGGCTAGTGTGGGAACTAGGCTTGAGGGCCAGACAAAACTGGGCTTGAGGGGCCAGTGTGGAAATTGAGCTTAGGGGCCAGTGTAAAAACTGGGCTTGAGGGCCAGTATGAAAACTAAGCTTAGGGGCCGACAAAATTGTGCTTGAGGGGCCAGTGTGGAAACTGAGCTTGGGGGCTAGTGTGGAAACTAGGCTTGGATGTTGACTATCAAGAAGTTTGAGTTGACCATGTAGTTGCTTATTCATGAAGTTGATGTACTCAATGCATATATGGATGATGACTTGGTATGATGCATGAAATGCCTTATGTATGAATTTTCCTTTTGCATATTTTTGAAAACAAATTCGAATTGATCCTCGTTTCATTATTATTTTGAATTCATGGAATCATTCTACTTTGAATTTTTTTTTACTTTTCGAAATCATTTCTTTAGTCTAATTAGCTACTAATGAATCATTTTTTTAATCATTTCTTTTGAAACACTATTTGAATGACATGCATGAAATTGTCAAGGGCTTGAAAATGTTTGGATGTGGTGATAAAGATTAATTAGGGAGTTGCCCTAATTTGAATTGGTCTCGGGGCACAAAATATGTTGGCCTAATTTTAAGGGAAAGTATATGTGCTCACAAGGATAGTTCCCTAATACCTAAATATCAAGGTCACTAGAGCTATGACCCACTTCATGGCATTTCCCATGACAGTTGGTAAACAACAAGAAGTGGGAGTACCAATGAAGCAAACAAACTTTAGCTGGGGTTCTCATAATGACCACTTGGAAAGTACATCCAACGTGACACTGCTACACAATCCCCTTTAATTCTAAGCAACTCAGACCCGGGTATAGGGCCCCACTCATTTAATGAACAAAATGTGTTTATGTGAAGGGAGAATACAATGTATACCCCAACCCACACCTGACAATTATTCCAAATACCAAAATAAAGAAGAATATATACATATTCAATTATTCTATAAAAAAGAGATAAAAAGATTAAAAAAAAGGGAAGAAAAAATATGAAGAAAAACCACATCAATTTTGCACATCCAAATAAATGGCCTGACTCTATAGCATCCCTAGTGGAGTCGCCATCTATCGCAACCGAAATCGCAACGAGATGACGAACCAAAAATTAAAATTTGCAAAAAATAGAGTTAGGAGTCGCCACCATAGTTTATTTTGGAAAACTAAGGAAAAACCAAAAAAGATAAAACAAGGTCTGCGAAAAACCAGATTTTGGGTCCGGTAGTCGATTACGCATGGGGAAGGTATTAGCACCCCACAACGCCCGTCCTAAGACGATACCTTTAATTAAATGTGCAAAAGTTATGTAGTTTTTTAAAATATTTATTTTCCCCAAAAATAATAATAAATGAATTTACAAAAAAAAACATATTTTTTTGTTTTTTGGGTCCGAAGAGGATTAATCCTCGCTCCTACGTATCTCCATGTGAATGGAGAATCAGGGTTACATAGTTCTTTATGAAAAACTATTTGGAAAAATATTTGAAAAATGATTTAATTTTTTTAATAATTTTGAAACCCTTTTTGTTTAAATTTTTAGTATTATTTTAATATTGATGTCACGCGACGCAAGCGGCCGGACAGACACTGAAAATAAATTCCTTTTTTTTAGTTATGTTTAATTACTCGGATAATACCCACTTTGGTACATATGTGTCAATCTGGTACTCGCTTTTAAAAAAGTGTCAATTGCATCCCAACTTTTGTAAAAGTGTTTCAATTAGGTCCCTTTCAAATGTAGTTGACTAACGTCGTTAGTCAACGTGCCACGTGTCAATCTGTGTATTTTTTGATTTTTTTTTAATTTTTTAATTTTGTAAAAATTTTTTATAAAAAAATTATAAAAAATGCCATATGTCAGGTTCCTGTGTGTGACATGTGGCATTGTCAGTGCCATGTGGCATTGTGATGCCACGTGTCAGGTCCCTGTGTGACACGTGGCATTGTCAGTGCCACGTGGCATTGTCAGTGCCACGTGGCATTGTCAGTGCCACGTGGCATTGTCAGTGCCACGTGTCAGTGTCACTATTAGATGTCATTGTGTTGATTTCGATTTAGTCCCTATATATGTCTTTTTGTTTCAATTTAGTACCTACTTATGTGTATCTAATTCAAGTTTGTCCCAATTTTTTTAATAAGTAAAATATTTTTCTATTCCATTTTTTATAAGATTAAAACTAATAAAGTATAAATATTCTTAAAAAATTAAGTACTAATATTTATTTGTTTCTCTCAATTTCAGACCAAATTTATTACTTGTATAAATATTTTACTAATATTTTTTATTAAAAATGACTTTTTAACATATTACTTTATTAATTACTTTTTTATTAAGTACTCATGTTTTGTTAATTTTTTTTTCCAAAATAGAAAAATATTGTCTCTTACTAATTTTAAATCAAAATTTCTGTTTGTCTGAATGTTATACTAATTTTTTTCATTAAAAATGACTTTTACCACTAAATTTTAATATAAATATCAAATACTTAATTTTTGTAAAAATTTTATACTTAATTACTTTTAATTTTATAAAAAAAAATGGATTTTAATTATTAAAAAAATTAGGTCAAGATTGAATGAGATACACATAAGTAGGTACTAAATTGAAACAAAAAGGCATATATGGGGACTAAATCAAAATCAACACAATGACATCTGATAGTGACACTGACACGTGGCATTGCAATGCCATGTGGCACTAATAATGCCACGTGTCACACAAAGGACCCGACACATGGCATTTTTATTTTTATTTTTAAAAATATTTTTAAAAAAATTTAAAAATTTAAAAAAAAATTTAAAAAAATTTAAAAAAATATAAAAAGATAAAATAAAAATTCAAAAAAACCACAAACTGACACGTGGCACGTTGACTAACAGCATTAGTCAACTCTGTCTGAAAGGGACCTAATTGAAGCACTTTTTCAAAAGTTGGGATGCAATTGACACTTTTTTAAAAGCGAGTACCAGATTGACACACATGTACCAAAGTGGGTATCATCCGAGTAATTAAACCTTAAAGTTATTTAAAAGTGGATGTGAATGTCATTACGACGTGAGCAACCAGATAGATATTAAAGAGTAAACAAAGAAAACTATTTTTTATTCTTAGATTGATATATATTTTTTAGAAAAAAAAGGAACGAAAGTCTAAAATGGGTGTCATGCGACGCGAGCGGTTGAACAGACACCAAAGAAATGGGAAAAAATATTTTTTAATGATTTAAAAAATAATTGATAAAAATAAATCAAAAGAAAAAAAAGCAACTGGTAGTGACGTACCTTCAAAAATGTTCAATATCTCCTCACCTTTTCTCTTTTTTTATTCTTTGTCTCCTTTTCTAATATTTTTTTGTTTTTTTTTCAAGAGAGATAAAAATGAGATGGGTTTGTGTGGGTAGTAATGAGAGACAAAGAGAGAGTGTAGAGAATGTTTTCTTCTCTTTCTACCTCCTTTAATATATTTTTTTTTGAAAGAGAGATAAAAAAGAAGGTGTGTATGGGAGTGGTGATGGGAAAGAATTAGAGAAGTGTAGAAAATATCTTTCTTTGGTCATGACAGAGGCGTATTTATACTCACACATTGCAATATCAATGCAATCTCAGCCTTAATTGTAATGAACAATATAAGGAAGAAATCATAGCAAATCAGAGCACAAAATCAATCAAGATTAGTAATATTGATTCTAACCGTTAACAAATTAGAGCACAAAAATCAATCCTAATTAGTAATATTGATTCTAATTATACGAAGAGATATTGTTTTTAATTATTAGAATCATATCACTAATTTCTCTATCAGAACAAAGGTAGAAGATATGTTGAGTTGTTGGGCTCATGAAGAGGAGTGTGATAACAAATTAGACTTTTCCTTCTTTTTTCCTTCTTTTTTTCTTTTTTTTTCATGTCTCTTTTTTTTCTTTTTTTTTTCTAAAATTAAAGTTTGAAAATCTTTGAAGAAAATTTGGTTTAACATTTTTTTATTCTCGATTAACTAAAAAACTTTATTATTTATTATTTTTTTTATATTTTTTTTGAAAATAAATTTATTCACCCGGACAAAATTTGGTGTTGACACTTTGTTTAAGAGATTAATAACTAGATGTAGGGTCTTTTGATTTGAATTAGTATGAATATCAATGTTGATCTTCTTCCCTAAACTCTTATTTTACTTGCACTTGCATTTAAAGTAACTATGACTTTAAGTTAATCAGTAAAATTTTGAGAATTTTTTTTTTGTTTTATAAAAATCGAATTCACCCCCTCTTAATATTTGACCACTGTCTAGTCATTCCGTTGCGCGATACCAGCAATTTGTATCAAAGCTTGCTTTGATATTTATTCAAATTTTTCGAAAATGGTAGGGTCAAACAAAACTTTTGCTGAAGGTGTGTCTATCAATAGAGCTCCACTTTTTACCGGTGAAAATTACCCATTCTGGAATGTTAGAATGCAAATATTTTTCAAATCAATTGATAGGGATATTTGGGATGTTGTTTTGAATGGATCATTTGTTCCTATTAACGTTATTAATGAAGTGCAGGAACCAAAGCCTTTTGCACAATGGACTATTGATGAAAATAGGCAAGCTCAATATAATGTTAAAGCCAGAAACATCATATCATCTACTTTAACTCTTGATGAGTTCTATAGAATTTGTGTTTGCACCAGTGCACGCGAGATGTGGGAAATCCTTTGACTAACTCACGAAGGAATTGATGATGTCAAACGGGCTAGAAAGAACCCTTTGATTCAAGAATATGAAATGTTTTGCACGTAGCAGGGAGAAACCATCTACGATGTGCTGAAGCGATTCACACACATCGTCAACCATCTCAGTGGGCTAGGTAAAACCTTTGATACTGATGAACTTAACATAAAAATTCTTAAATCTTTGAATAGGACTTGGCAGCCAAAGGTGACGCCCATCACGAAGTCACAGAATCTTGCAACAATGACCATGGCGACTTTTTTTTGGAAAACTGAAGGAGCACGAGCTTCAACTGGGCAAGTTGAATGATAAAGAAGATCAAGGAAGAAAGAAGAATATTGCATTCAAAACTGAAGTTGTCAAAGGCAATAAGCAAAAAGGAGAAGAAGATTCTGATGATGATGAGAACCTTAGTCTCATGATAAAGAAGTTCACAAAATTCATGAAGAATAAATGCATAAATCAATTCAAGAGCAGGAGAATCAAGGATCCTCCTCAAACTTTAAATTCTAGGGATGTGGAGAAACTGGTCATGTAAAAGTAGACTGCCCAAATTCAAAAAGGAGTGATGAAAAGAATAACAGAAAATATTTCAAGAAAAAGGCATACATAGCATGGGAAGATAATGTCTCAAGTTCATCCAGCTCTAGTGAATCTAATGAGGAAGAAGCAAAATTTTGCTTAATAGCCAATAATGATCTCTCTACCAGTGAGGTAAGCTCTTATGACAATAAAAATGATTATGATTGTTATACTACACCTAGGCGAACCAAGAAAACTACTCATACACTTCCAATCCTTTGCCGCTATACCTCCACCGACAAAGGTTTGAGGACTGGTGTACTACACCTAGGCGGAATAATAAAACCGCACGGCCAAGCCCATCTACACATAACCCCACAAATGAAATTATCAAGTGAGTAACCAGACAAGCGAAAGCACATAGCGGCCTAGGCCGCCTACTTTAGAAAACAGGACGACATCTGTTGACCACTCCAGACTTAGAATATTACAAACAATGCCCCTAATACCAACAAACATTAGCCCAGGCCCACCTAGGACCCAAGCAATGGCCCAACCCACAAGAAGGACATACATAATTAATAACTCTATAAGTACATGTGGACCCCAGCAATTAAAGGTACACTTTCATTAATCCCTTAATCAAGAGATTTGACTTTCTAAGAATCTTTTCGTTGACTTGATTGTTGGAGCCCTCTCCGTAGGTAACTCCTCAAGGGTCCAAACAATTTACATCTACAGATGGCACATGCAAACCAAGGAGGAGCCAACTCGAGAGATTGAGGATTGAGGTAAAGTGATATTTGTGTCCTTAACATCTCTTATTTGTTTCCCCAGGAACAATTGGCGCCCACCGTGGGCAACGAAGCAACACCCTACCTAGCAATCCGCATAATGTCGAGAATGGTTTCTACTCGTAGCAAAGCTAGAGTCACGAAGCAACCTGAGGCAGGTCCTACTGTGCCTGTTAACGTCACCCAGACTTGGCCGCCATCCCGGGAGGCCAAGCCAAGATGCAACAAGAGCTCACTGACCTGAGTAGTCGCAGTGCTGACGAGATGGAAGTGCCCAGGCGAGAAAACTCGAGGCCGAGAAGAAAGATCAAGGCTGAACCTACCTAGAAAGGGAAGGCCAAGGAATCGTTAGAAGCCCCCAAGTCCCCATCTTACCAGCCTAGTGAGGAAGAAAGTGAGTACAACCCCACTATGAATACCTTCACCACCACTCAGCAAACACCCATCATCTCTACCCATCACATAAACATTCATCATCCCACCATCCCAAGGCACCCCGCAACACCTACCCCTGTTGCCACCCTTCCCACCACCCATATCCCACCTCATAATTTCACCACTACCTTCCCTACCTTCATCCACCATCCCATTGCACCACACCCGTTGCCACCCCAACCACCCAGGCGTCGCCACCCTTTCATTGACGCCATCACTAACACACCTCTCCATGTTCAGTGGGAACCCTTCACATTGGACCACTATACGGGAGAGACCGACCTTGACGAGCACCTTAAAATATACATAACCCACGTCGCCCTTTATACATCCCACGATGCCTTCTTCTGTAACGCTTTTCCCACCACCCTCAAAGGTCCTGCCCTTGAATGGTTCACTGCCCTTCCCCCATACTCCATCGACTATTTTGACACCCTCTCCCACATGTTTACCACTCACTTCGCTGGTAGCCGCCCACATCAAACCACCACCCTATCCCTTCTTAGCGTCAGACAAGAACAAGACGAGACGTTGCATGCTTTCATCGACCACTTCAGCAAAGCCGCCCTTCGCACACCCAACCTCAACCAAGAAATGATTCTATAGTGTATGGCTCTTACCCTTAAACTACGATCGTTCGCTAATAATGTCTACCTCCACCCTGCACCTCCATGCACGAACTCAAGCTTCGTGCCGCAGATTACATACGCATGGAAGAAATACAGAACCTTCACACCAAGTTCTGCAATGATTACAACCCCTCCACCACCGGCCCAGATAAGCCACCTCCACGACCTGACTCTAGGCCTAAAGAGCCTCGACAACCACGTTTCACCAGATATGCTCCTCTAAGCGTCCTAGATCTCAACTTCTCGACGAAGCCCTCCATGCCGATCTCATCCCACCACCTCACAAAACATCCAACTCCCCCAATGCAGACATGATCAAGTACTACCGCTATCACAGAAACAACGACCACACTACAAACGAATGCAAGGCGCTCCAAGACAGAATCAAAGAATTGGTTAGCATTGGCCACTTCCGCCGCTTTGTCTGTAGAGACATACCCCCACATCCCTCACGATCCGACAACCGACATCCCCTTTGCAATACTCGCCACGATCACCGCACCAATCAACAAACCCGCCAAGAACCGCAAATTGCCCGCACTTACGTCAACACAGCTGATCCTCCACTATGCAGCGCAATCAACACCATCGTCGGAGGCTTTGTTGGTGGCGGCTCCACCTCATCAACCAGAAAGAAACACTTCCGTCATCTCCAATCCATCAATCACATAACCCATTCTCACCACAGATGTTGTATGCCTCCCATGACCTTTACTGACGATGATTTTCACGGCATCGACCACCAGCAAGACGATCCCATGGTCATCACGGTCGAACTCGAAAACTATGCGGTCAAGAAGGTGCTTATCGACCAAGGCAGTTCGATCGACATCCTCTACTGGACCACTTACCAAAAACTCCAACTTCCACCCACGACCATGGTTCTTTATGATGAACTTATCTTCAGGTTCTCCGGAGAGAAGGTTTTAACCTATGGATATATCGACCTCCACACTGTCTTTCGGGAAGCATCTCAAACCAAAACAATCCCCATCCGTTTCCTTGTCGTAGACGCACCCACCTCATACAATGTCCTCCTTTGTCGACCATCCCTCAACATTCTAGGCGCCGTCGTCTCCACAACCCACCTAGCCATGAAATTCCCCTCCCCATCATGAGACATCTTTACCATTCATGGCGACCAACGACTCGCACGAGAATGTTACATGGGAAGCCTGCGCCCTCAACTACCAATCCTACAAACCAACAACATTGAACGCCCACCCAGCTCTAGCACGGAGTTATCTGGCGACAACCTAGACCCTAGAGTAGGACGCAACGCACGAATCGAGCCAATTGACAACACTATAAGCTTGGAGCTCCATAATGTACTCTCAGATTGGGTACTGACCTCCAACAAGAACACCGTGATATCTTGACACCCACCCTTATCGCCAACACTGACCTCTTCGCCTAGTCAACCGTAGACTTACCCGGTGTCAACCCTCAGGTCGCGGTCCACAAGCTCTCCGTATATAAAGAAGCCAGATATAAAGAACATCGACTGGCAGCAAAAGTAGAAGTCGAAAAATTACTTAACGCTAGCTTCATCGAGCAAACCCACTACACCACCTAGATATCCAACGTGGTTCTGGTCAAAAAAGAAAATGGCAAATGGCGAATGTGCGTTGACTATACGGACCTCAATAAGGCCTGCCTAGAGACGCCTAATGGGCAAGTATGTCGAAGTGTACGTCGATGACATGGTTGTCAAATCCCAACGCCACCACCAACATGCACAAGACCTGTCCACAGTATTTTCTGCATTACGACAATACAACCTCAGACTCAACCCTGAAAAATGCATCTTTGGCGTCGATTGTGGCAAATTCATAGGATTCATGCTAACACAGCGCGACATCAAAGTAAACCCTGAAAAGTGCACTGTTATCATCGAAATGTAAAGCCCCAACAATATGAAAGAAGTCCAGCGCCTAATAGGCTGCTTAACCGCCATCTCCAAATTCCCACCAAAACTAGCCGAACAACCCCAACCCATATCCAACTACTCAAAAAATCCACGAAGTTCCCTTGGAATGACGAATGTGAGCAAGTTTTCCAAAACCTCAAAACCACCCTTACATCTCCACCTATCCTCCACAAGTTGGATATCCACCAACCACTCTTCATCTACATCATCGCAATAGAACACACTATAAGCGTAGCGCTGGTCGAAGAAATCACTAGCGTCCAACACCCCATACATTTCGTTAGCCGAACCTTGCAAGATCCCGATACCAGAAACCAAATGGTGGAAAAACTAGCACTGTCCTTAGTGCATGCAGCAAGACGCCTACGCCCCTACTTCAAAAACCACAACATCACTGTCAAGATCGACTACCACATCCAAAAAATACTCAAAAAACCTGACCTTGCTGGCCGAATGTCGTCTTGGGCCGTGGAACTCTTTGAATTCAACATTCGTTAGGAACCACACGGCCCCATCAAAGCCCAGTGCGTGCTCGACTTCGTCAACGACCTTCAACACACCCTTGAGGAAGACCAATAAACACTTTATGTAAACGATTCCTCTAATCCGAAGGGCACAGGCACCAACATCGTCTTGGAAGGCCCCAACGATATCCTCATTGAAAAATTCCTTCACTTTGCCTTCAAAACTTCCAATAATCAAGCTGAATACGAAGCCATCTTAGCCAGCTTATCTCTCGCACGCAAAGTCGACATCAAAACACTCATATGCAAGACTGATTCCAAGCTCACTGTGGGCCATCTCAACAATGAATTCCAAATCAAAGATGGCACTCTCCTGCAATACTATCATTTGGTCCGTAATTTCATCCAATATGCTTTCGACCATGTATGCGTCCAATACATCCCGAGAAGTGAAAATGTCAGAGCCGATATCCTATCTAAGCTAGCAAGCACAAAGCTAAAGAGAAGGCATAAATCCCTACTCCAACAAACATTATCCACACCATCTATAACAAACATTTGCCTCAACCTGGACCACACTGAAAACTGGACAACTCTATACATCCAATACCTCAAAACTGGTAACCCCCTACCCAATACTAACAAAGGCTGGCTGGCTAAAGCCGCAAGGTATACGATGATAGGTGACGACTTATACAAGCGAGGGTAGGACCAACCACTGCTCAAATGTGTTACAGCAGAACAAGCCCAATACGTAATGAGGGAGCTCCATGAAGGCATATGTGGATACCACTCTGGCACACGAACCATGACCACTAGAATACTTAGAGCTGGCTACTTCTGGCCAAATATGGAGGCGGATTGTAACATCCCTAGGGAATATTACTTAAAAATAAATATTAAAATAAATAATTGCATTAATAGCCATCTCGATAAAAATCCTAACGCGGGATAATTTCAATTTATTAAGATAGCGCGCCAAAACTCATAACTGAATTCATAACAGGTTACAAGTTACCAAAATTTGTATTTAAAACATAAATTACAATTTAGCAAAACCCTAGCACTACTCCCATGCTAGCCCTCACTCCGCCATCTGAGCATCCTCAGCACCACCTGTATCAACATCTGCTCCCGTGTAACGAATTACACGATCATCGCCACACACAAACAGAAAGGGTGAGCTGAGAAAATAAAATAACAACATATAGAACACCAAATACATCATATACCCATCTTATTCATTATATATATAATTCTTGGCCAAGACCCTAACCCCAAGACTTATCAGTCTCCAAATCACACAATTTGTTAGTCTTGAACTCGGGAACATGATGCTCACACGAACCTGCCCGCTTGTGGTCCTGCCTCTACGAACCTCCCCGCTCGTAGTCTTGCTCTACGGACCTACCCGCCCGTAGTCCAACACATGTGATCCACCAGCCCTCGTACCTCCCCGCACGTGGCATCTCTCAACGTGAGCACGGAACATACGAACCTACCTCGCTCGTATCCCCACGTGAGAGTAACTTGATATGAACCTCCCCGCTCATATCATCACATGTCACACCATCCATGAACCTACCCGCTCATGGCACAGCATCTCCCGATCCAAGCAAAGCATCATTGTCAGTTATAAGCAACACACCAGAAAGCAAGGAGCAACAGCGTTTCCGCCTGGCTCGGCCCACACACCGCCAGGTGAAATTGTTCCAGACCGCCTGGCGGTATTCACCTCCCGCCAGGCGCCAGCGTCCTCCTAGACCCACTATTTTCTCGTCACCGCCTGGCGGAGCACACTGTGCCGCCAGGCGCCTGCTCAGTGCAGACTCCCTCACGCTAAGGCTATCGCCTAACGGCTATCAGTAGACCGCCAGGCGCCATACCAGAACAACACCTTTCTGGTTTATGACACTCCAGTTAATCCGGTTTACCATTTAAATCCCTTCCGTAGATCGCATAAGAACCCCAATCTCAAACCTCGCATAGGCGAACCTACAAATATCATATGGAAACAAATACATGTACCTCACCCCGATCAATCCACTGATTTAAGTTCTCCTCAATTTTTGACAATAGCTTTAACATAATATCACAACCTCATCCATCCTATGAAATTGCTAGCATTTCAACTACCTTTTATTCTGCCTTCAAATATATCACAGCCTCTCTAAGGACTCAAAATTCCCACTAAATCCTTACTAATTGATTGTTAATCCCTTAGTTAATTGCTACTGCTTCCCACCTGTTCTTATCACATTCAATTTAATAACCCAATCACTTTAAGATTCCTATTATGATGATCACTTCATACCCAATTCCGCCACAATCCATCCACAGATCCTTTCTCTCCAAACAAACTCGCAAGCCTTCCCGACAGACCTGAACATGGCCGTCAGAATCTCAGAACACAACCCCTGGGCTCTCTATCGCCTGGCGGCTCTAGGCTCGCCGCCAGGCGGCACAACAGTGCCCACCAATTTACAGAATCCTCCACACTCGCGAATGGCTTCATACCTCTAACAAATTCATCCTTGTTGCCTAGTACATCAAATTGCAGTAATACCTCTATGATACTAGTCTTCCTATTCTCGATCAAACTCTAAATTTCTTCCTAGCTTTAATCTTCCACAATTTAACCACCCTCACATTCCCTCTCGTGCTTGAACATAAAATCACAACTTTTTATACCCAATGCGACCTAACTTGGTCATACTCCCAACCACAGGTTAGTTTCATATCAAACCATGCATCTAACACCATCCACACACAATAATTTTAGAACCCATAACAATCTCCACACAAACAGCATCAAAACACCCCCAGCAAAAACAAGCACAACAGCGTCGCATCGCCTAGCAGAGACCCATCACCGCCAGGCGATTCAACCAAAACAAGAACAATCACACACCACTGATGAGCCGCCTGGCGGTAGGGATTGAACCGCCAGGCGGTTTCTGGGAAAAACCCAGAAACTTCGATAAAACAATGCGTAAACTGACAGATTACATACAATTTCGATCACGAGACATGATATAATAGATATAACTAACGAAAACACACAAGGCAACTCCCCTTACCTGGATTCCTTGCTAAATTCGAGTAGGTGTGCTTATCCCTTCACCAAACCTCCCTAGCCCTTGCTTTCCACTCCAACCTTTGCGTTTTTCAGCCTCACTACCTTACTTTATCAGTCCCAATTCTCGGAAAAAGCCTATGCTTATGAGTACCACGAACCCTCAATGCTATTTCCTCTCTTTTAACCCTTGCTCTCACTATCTCTCTCCCTTAATTGCTCCTTTAGTGGCTTACACGAATTTTTAAATAAAAATGATACAAAGGTTAACCAATTTGCTTAATTAACCCTCTGTTTTCCAGCCCTTAGGTTACCCCTCCTTGGCTGCTAAGTTTCTAACCCTTCCACATTCATGCACAAGAAAAATTTGGCAAAAAGGAATTATTTAGTTCTCACCAAGGTTTGAACCCACACTCCTGCACATACCACACCAAGGCCAAACCATTCAACCAATCCTTATTTCATGCTAAATCCTACAATTTTAAGAGTTTATCATGACACCACGCATTCAATACATAATTACATAAAAATACATAATTTAATAACATCCAAGTGACACACATAGGACTCGAACCCAAGTCCTCACACACAATAAAGTACTCTCAACCACTTGAGCTAGTACTTTTCCACGTCATAGTCCCTCACATTTATTGCTTTAAATGCTCTTGCTACTCGTCCTAATTAAATAATTAATTAAATAACTATTTAATTTTCCCGGGTCTTACACGGATTGCCACACCTTTGTAAAAAAATGCATACCATGTCAAAAGCACGGTAACCTCATCCATCAGAAATAAGAACAACTTCATTCCATATCTCCCCATGGCCTTTTGTGAAATGGGGAATGGACATCCTCGGCCCCTTCACCTAGGAAAAGGACAAGTGAAATTCCTTATAGTAGGCTTCGACTACTTCACCAAATGGATAGAAGTTAAACCATTAGCCACTATCACAGCTCAACAGGTCCAGCAGTTCGTTTGGAAAGATATTATATGCCGGCATGGCATGCCGCAAACCATCACAACCGACAATGGCCGACAATTCATAGATAAGGAGCTTGCTAAATTTTATACTGGCCTCAAAATCAAACATATCATCAGCTTTGTAGAGTATCCGCAGACCAATGGCCAAGCTGAAGCCGCCAACAAAGTCACACTTATAGAATTGCGAAAACGCTTGGATGAAGCCAAAGGCCGATGGCTGGAAGATTTGTTGGAAGTATTGTGGGCCTATAGATGCCCCCTAGTTCGCTACAAATGAATCCCCCTTCAACTTAGTATACGGCGTGGAAGCCATGATACTGGTTGAGATTGGGGAACCATCTCTACGCCGCCAATTATACGATTCAGACCAGAACCACTAGAATATGTGTACCCACCTCAACCTATTGCCTGAATTAAGAGACAAAGCACAAATTCGTAACATGGAATTCAAACAAAGGGCGGCTAGGAGATATAATGCAAACCTATGGCCACGATCGTTTATGAAAGGAGACCTAGTCTGGAGAATGGCTAGCAGTGCAAGAAAGAAGAATGATAAATTCTCCGCCAATTGCGATGAACCATACCGAATATGTGATGATGCAGAAGGACACACTTATAAGCTTGAGCAACTTATAGGAGTAGAGATACCGAATATGTGGAATGTATCTCATTTAAAATTCTATTTTAGTTAAGTTGATATACCAAACGCTTGTAACCCTGTGTGTACTCTTTTTCCTCACCTGACATTTTTCCCTAACAAGGGTTTTGGCCAGGGATTTTAAATGAGACACCCCAAAATTCATGAATAAAACAAAGGGTTTCTTTACCATATGCTCACTCATTTTAATTGTTTAAGTTCCCCACCCTTACCACAAGTAAGCGGCCTGGGTCGAACACCCATTATCTAATTTTAATTGTTTAAGTTCCCCACACTTACCATAGGTAAGTGGCCTTGGTCGAACACCCATTATCTAATTTTAATTGTTTAATTTCTCCACCCTTACCACAAGTAAGCGGCCTGGGTCAAACACCCATTATCTAATTTTAATTGTTTAAGTTCCCCACCCTTACCACAAGTAAGCGGCTTAGGTCGAACACTCATTATCTTATTTTAATTGTTTAAGTTCCCCAACCTTACGTACCATAAGTAAGCGGCTTGGGTCAAACACCCATTATCTAATTTTAATTGTTTAAGTTCCTCAACCTTACCACAAGTAAGCGGCCTGTGTCGAACACCCATCATCTAATTTTATTTGTTTAAATTACCCACTCTTACCATAAGTAAGCGGTCTGGGTCGAACACCCATTATCTAATTTTAATTGTTTAAGTTCCCCACACTTACCTCATAACCGGCCTAGGTCGAACACCCATTCTCTAATTTTAACTGTTTAAGTTTCCCACCCTTACGACAAGTAAGCAGCTTGGGTCGCATACCCATTATCTAATTTTAATTATTTAAGTTCCCCACCCTTACCACAAGTAAGCGGCCTAGGTTTGATGAGCGATCCTCCGTGCAGTTAATCGGTGGAAATGCAGCGGAAGCGCGATTGGGGTTCGGATCACTCTCGTCTCTCACTAAAATGCACACACTCGCGGTGTTTGGAACCCTAGGAAGAGAAATCCTCATCTAAGGTGAAAGTGAGCTCTGAAATTGGGGATAAAACTCTCAAATTAATCAAAAGCTAATCGATACAAAGCATGGTCTACCTTTTATAGATAAAGGCTGCCAGAAAAAGAGCGGAAGAAAACTAACGGCAAAGCTGCCGTGAACAACAAATTTTTTAACATGGATGGCCGTCTAACAAAACCTAACAGCAAGATGGAAAACCCGAAAACTGAAGAGGAGGGTTGAGGTTTGGCACGCAAATTGGAACCCTAACGTCGTGATGCACTGAAATGCGTGAGGGAAACCAGGCAATGGTTTGGATGGTTGGCACGCATGACGAACCCTAACGGTTGGGGAAAGGAACCCGTGAAGGTATGAACCGTAGTAGACGCGTGAAGACGAAACCCTAGATGCGAAAAAGGAACTTGGGCGGGCAGAGGGAAATGAACCCAGCGGCGCTCCCAGATATGATGAATATTGGTGTTCTGATTTGTGATTCCCAACTCTGAATTCAATGGGCTGTTGTTACAGGCCCAATATACTGGCAAAAGAATGCTTATGGCTGCTTCCTTTTATTTCAAATGTGAGCCTTGTGTAAATGAACCAAAGATGTATGAAAGCAAAGAATGTTGTTTCAAATCAGGCCCAATTACAACTTGTGCGAAGGAAGAAAGTTGACAGAAAATGGTTGAAGTCATGGGTTGTATGTCAACGCTGGAAATAGGTTGTTGAAGAAACCTTGCTTTAATTGGGCTTTTGTTTGATACGTGTGTTCCAGGTTTCGGCCCAAACACACTGCACAATAAAACCCATTTATTAGACTGAAATTAAATCATTCAAAAATATGTATTTATTTAATGATAAAAAAAAAACTAAATGGGCCAGGCCATTGGCCCAAGCTGAAAAGCCTTGTAGGGTGATATTCATTAGGGTCAAACACCCATTATCTAATTTTATATTTAAATAACCCGCCCTTAGCACATGTAAGCGACCTAGGTCAAACACCCATCATCTAATTTTAATTATTTAAGTTCCCCACTCTTACCACAAGTAAGCGGCTTGGGTCGAACACCCATTATCTAATTTTAATTGTTTACGTTCCTCAACCTTACCACAAGTAAGCGGCCTGTGTCGAACACCCATCATCTAATTTTAATTGTTTAAGTTACACACTCTTACCATAAGTAAGCGGCCTGGGTCGAACACCCATTATCTAATTTTAATTGTTTAAGTTCCCCACCCTTACCACAAGTAAGCGGCCTGGGTCGAACACTCATTCTCTAATTTTAACTGTTTAAGTTTCCCACCCTTACCACATGTAAGCGGCTTAGGTCGAATACCCATTATCTAATTTTAATTATTTAAGTTCCCTACTCTTACCACAAGTAAGCGGCCTAGGTCGAACACCCATTATCTAATTTTAATTGTTTAAGTTCCCCACCCTTACCACAAGTAAGCGGCCTGGGTCGATCACCCATTATCTAATTTTAGTTGTTTAACTTCCCCACCCTTACCACAAGTAAGCAGCCTAGAATGAATACTACACCTTCTACAACAATTCATGCACACACTAAGCATGTTTAACACAAAACGCCACTTAACAAATTAAGCGATCTCAACAGCAAATAACATTGCACCATATTCACACCCTCATCGTTCAAGTAAACGTGCTCCTATGATATAAACTATGAGAATCAAGCAAACAACAAATATACCACAAACGTTATCTATATTAACAAGAAGATAAAACAATGTACGGTGGATAAACATGTAAACAAGAAACTAAAGCAATGTATGAATTATTACAGACTTAGGCTTAAAATCAAATATGAATCCTAAAACATAAGTCCTAAGTCGTTTCCTCATCAACATCCTCCGTCTCCACAGCATCGTCAACTTTGCATTCGGTCCCTCCGCCACCTTATCAGTCTCTTCTTCAGGACTGCTTCCCACCTCACTTACCAACGCACCATCAACAACATTCTTGTTGACGTTGAATTTACTATCCGATACATCAATATCCTTGTAAAAGAAGGTCGCTTGTCGTAGACACTTCTTGAAGCCATTGATATGTTCTTGAATAATACAACCCTTGAGGTATTCTAGTTCTAACTCCAATCCACCATTCTTCTCCTTCACTTCGTCGTAGTCGGCCTCAAGCTCCGCTATCCTTCCTTTTAACTTGTTCTCCGAATCCAGGCATCGCACTTTCCATGTCCCTAACCTTGTTTTCTCCTCCAACCACTCCTCCCTTGCCTTCTTCCAAGTACCTTTCTCCTTAGCATGCTTGTCTACCTAGATCATCAACTCCTCCACTCTAGTCCGACTACCCTCCTTCAATTCCCTCTGGTACAAAGATCCCACTCTGCGTCCTAATATCAGCGTGTTGCTACTAAACTCCACAATAGCCTTCACTAGTGCGTTCGGTTCCATGCTGTCAATCGAGTTAACCAAAGTCTCAAACAAGTTGATTTCAATGTCACGACGAACAACAATCTCCAGTAACTCGATGAGCCCAACCTCTGGTCCCATCACACCAAATGACGATCTTGGCCCCGACAAAGGTGGCCCTAACCTTCTTCACGTCTTTCCCCCTACCAGCCCTGACCGACAACTCAGCTTTCCTGTTAGAGCCCCCATGCACATGAAATTCCACAAGAGGCTCTTGCAAGTTGGGAACTTTAGTGCTCCCAAAAGCCTTTGCCTTTGCCGCCTTCTCCATACAGAGATTTTGAAAAAGATTCAAATTCTTCTTCCCCATCTGTGCCATATGACCTATACACAACAACGAATACCGATCAGTTAACTCAAACACAGTATGGCACTTAAAAATACAAAAAGATACCTTCTATATCAACAATTGGATGAACCGAATTATAAACCCTAACTAAGCCCTTAGTGGGCATCTTATCGTTAAACTTCATCAAAGTATCCACCACCGACAACTCCTCCCTTTTCATATCCTTATATCGCCAAGGATTGATGGTCCAATAGAAAGGGAACTTAGTGCTCTCGTCATCGGTATAAAAATATGAACGCCTTGTCTGCTTCACCATAACCTTGAAGAACCAATCCTTAAAATGTTTAAAGGACTGGGTAAACGCGTCCAACCTTTTTATCCCTGGTCGACTTATAAGTGATAGTCAGGTTGTTGGACTCATCGGAAGGAAAAAGTGTAGAGAGGGTTGTAAATACAAAGCTTTACACAGCACCCGAAAAGCCTGCAGATACGCCCAACTATTCGGATGCAGCTGAGTAAGAGCAACATTTTGCAATCGCAGCACCCCCATAGTGAAGTCGTCAAAAGGCAACCTAATGTACAACTGTGAAAAGTGACACATGTACACGTAGAAAAATTCCTCAGTATCCCCTTCTTGATCGTGGCTTACACAGTCAAATATGGGAATGCAATTTAGCCACGACCTCAACAATAGCGACCACCAGAACAAGGAGTATTGTGTCTGCATATCCCCGACAACCCACTCGTATCCTGCCTTTACCGGCCAGTTGCTCTCCGCCAAGTCTTCTGGTGGGTCTTCCCTAACTTCGGTTGTCGACTCCATAGGATTTGTCCCCTCACCACCTAATTGACCCCTTTCACTACTCGTAGATTGACTACTTCCATCCTCCCCTGACCGATCACTCCCACTACTTGGACTCGACAAAGAATAACTATCACTAATACTAGACATACCTTTTCTTTTTAGACAACAAGAAGACGGTAGAGACAAGGAACGTATCAGACAAGAACTCACACAAACAGATAGCTGCCCCCAAATTTCTTGCAAATGAACCAAAGTAAATTTTTTTTCTCATCCGTGTTTGTATTTATCACCAGCATCTCAAACGCTTCAACTTTTCCCGCCAGAAATAATGATTAGACGAAGCCTCACAACCAAATGCGAAATGTTCCAACACCCCAAACGATGGCACAAAACCCCTGATTAGACCTCTGACATCTGCCCCCCTTTCACCTACTACCACCTCTTAAAACTTTATCCTTAACACTGTTCATCACAGTTAAAGGCTGGAGGACTGGTGTACTACACCTAGGCAAACCAAGAAAACAACTCATTCACTTCCAATCCTTTGTCGCTATACTTCCACTGACAAAGGCTGGAGAAGTGGTGTATTGCACCTAGGCGGACTAATAAAACCACACAGCCAAGCCCGCCTACACATAACCCCACAAATGGAATTATCAAGTGAGTAATCGGACAAGCGAAAGCACATAGCAACCTAGGCTGTCTACATCAGAAAATAGGACGACATCTATTGACCACTGCAGACTTAGAATATTACAAACAAGGCCCTTGATACCAACAAACCTTAACTAAGGGCTTGGGCTAGGCCCAGGCCCACCTAAGATCCAAGCAATGGCCCAACCCACAAGAAGGAAAAACATAATTAACAACTCTATAAATACACGTGGACCCCAACAATTAAAGTTATGCTTTCATTAATCCCTTAATCAAGAGATTTTACTTTCTGAGAATCTTTTCGTTGACTTGATCATCAGAGCCCTCTCCGCAGGTAACCTCTCAAGGGTCCAAACCGTGTACATCTACAGATGGCATATGCAAACCGAGGAGGATCCAAATCAAGAGATTGAGGATTGAGGTAAGGTGATATTTGTGTCCTTAAGATCTGTTATTTGTTTCCGTAGGAACAATTCTCTTTATGACTTGCTAAATCCAATAAACTAGATATTGCTCACAAAAAATGAAAAGGTGATTTTAAAGAATTACAAAGGAATCTTGAAAAATATCTTGTAGAAGAAAATGACTTAAAACCAAAAAATTTAATTTTGGAAAATAGAGAAATTGAGACAGTTGAATGTGCATCTTGCAAAAGTTATATGTTTGATTTAATGATTTTAGAAAAACAACTTGAAGATGCTTTAGAAAATAAATCTTTTTAAAAACATGTTTTTAAGAAAAACAATCTAAGTAAACACAAGTATGTTCCTAAAAATAAAATTAAAAGAACTCGGAGAGTGTGGGTAGAAAAAGGAACTGCTTACTCTAAAAATACATGTATAATTACTTGTTTTTATTGCATGAAAAAGGGGCATACATCAAATAAATGCAATATTAAACATTATGATGTTCTGAATGGAAAGTATAGTTGGATGCCTATTGTTAGATAGTTAGTATGTCTCTCTAACCCCAAGGACCCAATAAAGTTAATGGGGACCTAAAGAAATTATTTTTCTTATTTTGTAGTTAACTTCCAAATCCAGAAAATCAATGTGGTATCTTGACAGTGGATGCTCAAGACACATGACTGGTGATAAGAGGAAGATCAAGAATCTCAAAAGAAAGGATCAAGGATTTGTTACATATGGAGATAACAACAAAGGAAAAATACTTGGAATTGGAGATGTTGGTGGAGGGGATACCTTGGAGATCAAGGATGTGCTACTTGTAGAAGGACTGAAGCACAATCTCCTTAGTATTAGTCAACTATGCGATAAAGTACTCAAAGTCATCTTTGAAAGTGATTATTGCACTATCCACCAAAAGAATTATAAGGAAATTGCTCTAAAAGGTATGAAACATAACAATATCTATTTAATTGATCTTTGATCATGCATCATCTAGTAATATAACATGTCTAGTTGTTAAAGAAGAAAATCATTGGCTATGGCATAAACGAGTTGTTCATATTCACATGGAACACTTGAATAAATTGATTTTTAAGGATTTAGTAATTGGTTTACCAAAAATAAAGTTTAAATAAGATAAATTATGTGCTACCTGTCAAAAAGGAAAACAAGTAAGATCATCTTTTCATTCAAAAAATATTATATCTACTTCAAAGCCATTAGAACTTTTGCATATGGATTTATTATTGTCCTTCTAGGATTAAGAGTTATGGAGGAAATTATTATGCTCTTGTTATTGTTGATGATTACTCTAGGTTTAGTTGTACATTCTTTCTTACTTTAAAAAGCGAAGCCTTTAAAGCATTTAAAAAATTTGCAAAATTGGTTCAGAATGAAAAAGAATTGAAAATCAAGATTTTAAGAAGTGATCATGGTGGAGAATTTCAAAATGAGTCATTTGAAAATTTTTGTGATGAAAATGAAATTTTGTATAGTTTCTCTGCACCTAGGACACCTCAACAGAATGGAGTTGTAGAGAGGAAAAATAGGTCCTTAGAGGAACTAGCTAGAACAATGCTAAATGAATATAATGTTCTTAAGTATTTCTGGGTTGATGCTGTGAGTACTGCATGTTATGTTTTAAATAGAATGCTTATTAGACCTATTTTAAAAAAATACTCCTTATGAATTATTTAAAGTTAAAAAGCCAAATATTGCTTATCTTAAAATTTTTGGATGCACATGTTTTTATTTAAATAATGGAAAAGAAAATTTAGGAAAATTTGATTCTAAAGCTGATGAGGCAATATTTCTACGATATTCTGTTACTAGTAAAACATATAGAGTTTTTAATAGAAGAACTTTGAATGTTGAAGAATCCATGCATATTGTCTTTGATAAAGTTGTAGACCTCGAGGAGAACCTTCTTAAGTGAAATAAGAAAACTGCAAGTGATGAAGAATATATTCAGGATACTCTTGATGAAATGTATTAAAATGAGAATCCTCCTCCTCAACCTGAAGATCCTGAAAAATGCTGGAAGTCACCAAGAGGATTATCTCTAGACAACGTAATTGGTAATATTTCGAAATGGGTAATCACTAGTTATATGAATAATTTTTGTATGAATGTAGCTTTTGTTTCACAGATTGAACCAAAGCATGTTCAAGAAGCACTTCAAGATGACCAATGGTGCATTGCAATGCAATAGGAGCTAAATCAATTTGAAGGAAATGGAGTATGGGAGCTGATTCCAAGAAATGAATCACTTCAAGTGATTTGGACAAAATGGCTGTTCAGAAATAAGCTGGATGAAGATGGAAATATTACTAAGAATAAGGCTAGGCTTGTGGCAAAGGGATACAGACAAGAAGAAGATTTTGCAAGTATAATGCAGGGTGAATTTGAAATGTCAATGATGGGAGAATTAACTTTCTTCCTTGGATTGCAAATTAAGAAAATGGAAGAAGGAAATTCATATCCCAATCTAAATACTATTAAGTACTTAAAAATTTTGAAATGGATATTGCTAAAGCAGCAAGTACTCCTATGTCAACTTCCTGCTATTTGGATAAAGACGAATCATGTATTGAAGTAAATCAAATTATGTTTAGAGGTATGATATGGTCTCTTTTATATCTTACTTCAACTAAACCTAATATTATGCAATATGTATGTGTTTGTGCTAGATTTCAAGCCAGTCCTAAAGAATCACATCTTATAGCAGTAAAAAGAATTTTAAAATATCTTAAAGGAACTATATCTTTTGGAATTTGGTATCCTTCTAGGGCCTCGCTTAGTCTAATAGGGTACTCTGTTGCTGATTATGGTGGTTGTAAAATAGATAGAAAAAGTACTAGTGGTACTTGTCACCTCTTAGGAAACTCATTAGTTTCTTATCATTCCAAGAAAAAGGCATGTGTGGCTTTATCAACTACAAAGGCTGAATACATAGTTGCTGGAAATTGTTGTGCTCAAATTCCATGGATGAAACACCAGTTAGAAGACTATAATATTTTTCTAAATCATATACCTTTGAAATGTGATAATACCAGTGATATTAATTTAACCAAAAATCCCATAATGCACTCTAGGAAAAAACACATAGAAATTAGACATCACTTTTTAAGAGATCACATAAGTAAGGGAAACTGTGAGATATAATATATAGATACAAAGCATCAATTAGTTGATATTTTTACCAAACCTTTAGCCAAAGATAGATTTTATGAACTTAGGAGAGATATGGGAATTTTAGAAGTGTCTTAAAAATGCCCAAAACTGAATAAAATGCACCAAACTGAACAAAAATGCACAACTTCGAATTTTATAAAAATTTCGAAAATCGGCATCAATAATCGATTACCACATACGATAATCAATTATCCACTTCTCTGCACATTTATTTTTCCAAATTATGAGCAAATATTCAATTATCACTTACGATAACCCACCTTCGTTGCACCTTTCTAGTTCCTAAAATATGAGCAAATAATCGATTACCACGGACGGTAATCGATTATCAACCTTAACACTTCATCAACTAGTCGTTGTAATGGCTAGACTCTCCATCACATCACTAAATAAGAACTTTTTTCTTCTCTCTATTATAAAATCATACTTTTAAAACTAATTATTCATTCACAAACATCCAACATCAATTTACCCCTTTCAAAACCCTAAAAACCTCTCTTTCTATTTTTGAAAATCAATGGCAGAACGCCGCAGGAAGATTCCCACTCGTGACGCAATGCTAAACCTTCATCTTCTTCTAATCTTCCTCCAGGATATGCCTCCATTGATGGTTGGATCTCTAATGAAAACAGACGCCCTGAGTATCTCACTCTCTTCAAAGAAAAACCACTACAAATGCCAAGGTATATCAACAATGGTTGGTTTTGAAACAAAGGATTCTTTTGTCCTAATCTCTTCGAGGAACAGGGCAATTGATTCTTCACATAAATGCAAGGTGTTTACTATCCCGATCTTGTTCGCGTTTTCCATTATAACCTTAAATTCAAGGGAAACATCGGCTATACAAAAGTAAAGGGGGTGGAAATCATTATGGATGATGATATATGGACCAACGTAGCACAAATTCCTCCCTCTACTGAACACACATCTATCTTGTCCACTCACATCGACGGATTTAATAGAATTCTCACCTACTTGTCTCTCTTAGGGCAGTCGGATATGCAAAAAACTATTGGTTGGCCCTCTCATAATTGAAGCAAGGCTGCTTCACTACCTAATTGCATGGATTTTGTGCCCATCTGGCACCAATCATGCTCAATGCAGTGAAGTCGATCTATTGATCATCTATTGCTTAACAAATCATATTCTGATTGACTAGTCAATGTTGTTTATGGAAACAATGATCAAGGCAAGGAAGCTTACTCAATATCCTCTTCCATAATCTCTTCTCATATCTCGCATATGTGAATACAAATAGGTTCCAACCGAGGGGGAACTACGTCAAAGCAACTCTTTTTCTAATGAAATCTTTGACATTTCCCTCAAGCAAATGAAGATTGTGCCATTTGGGGGTAGGTACATTCATAAAGATGATGTTCTTAGGGGACCAAGTTGTATTCCACAAGTCTGCTGGATGACTCTGGTGTTGAGTAGTCGGATGAGGTCTTCTTACTCCGATGAAGCTCTAGTGACGGCGCAGGTGTGCCTGTAGAAGACACTCTGATGCCTAAGTCAATGTTGTTGATGTCAGTCAATTCAGAGAATATTTAATGTGTAATCAATGCATAGAATAATGTGCTATTTATACCTTTTTACATGTGGGTCCTACGTGAAATGGGCTTTCTGGCTTAATATTTCCTTTCTGGTTATTTCTGGATCCAATGGTTAGGAGAAAAATTACCAGGAGGTCCTTCGAGGGTTAGTGGTAGGCGTTCGTGAGCTACCATTGCTGGATACCGCATGCTCGTGAGGAGGGGTTTTAAGTGGACAGTGTCCGGTATGCGGCCATGAGAGTCTCAGTGACTAAGTACTCCTTGTAAGCCCTAGACCATCTTAGCGGCTACTGTTGGACTTAGGTTACTTGCCTTGTGGGTTCTTTAGTATAAAGTAGGTAGTCCGAGGGGGATTATTGGCGGTTGTATACTATGCAATGGAATATTCACATATAGTATGCGACCTATTGGATTGTTGAGGGCCGTATACCATGAAGGGGGGGTATTCAGCATAAAGTATGCGACCCAGAAGATCGTTGGTGGCTGCATACTTGTAGAGGGAAGTATATAGTGTAGAGTGCGCAACCTAGGGGGTTGTTGAGGGTTGTATACTCTGGAGGAGGAGTATTCAGCATAGAGTATGCGGTCCAAAGGCTTGCTAGTGGCCGCATACTTGAGTGTGGTTGGGACAGATGATGTTCCTAATTATGAAGATGATGAAGGCACTCCCTCACCATATCATGTCCCTCCCCAACCAATGTTGGTTCTTCAAGCAATGCTGCAACAGGATCCTCCACCTCCTTATAAGACCACATTCTTGGTTTGAACCAAAGACTTGAAGACTTTTTCCTTCTATCTACCTCTCGCCATGAAAAAGTTCTTATATCCATTGGAGAAGTCAATATTAGGATCTCCAATTTAGAAAAGAGATTTGATGAATTCACTCATACTAATGATGATGATGATGATGACATGAGTGTAGAATTTTAGGGGCAGCTAGTTGTTAATTTACTGTTATTACTTCTTGTGTTATGAACATTTCTTTGAATAACAATTTTCTATGTCATATTTGTCTTTTATGCTCTTTAACTCTAATTCTTATCTGATTAATGGGGAGTATCTTTCATGAGCCCTTTTTATCTTTTGATCAAAATAGGGGGAGAAAAAATTTAAAGGGTTCTTTAACTATTAATATTTTTTCCTATAAGTTTTTTAAATGCAGAAATTACATAAACTTTAAACAATTATTTGATCATCATCAAAAAGGGGGAGATTGTTGACAATAGAAGAAGATTTTTTAAAAAGATTTTGACGATGATAAAGATTTTGAAGAAAATACTTGAATATATCGAAGACAGTACATTTTATATTTAAAGTTCTTTTTGTAATAGGCTTAACTTTCTCTAGTTAGTTGTAAGATTGTTAGAACAATAGCCAGCTCGCAACTCCTCTAAGAAAATCTAAATTTTCGCAAAAATCAGTGTGGCAATCACTACCAACTTATGATAATCGATTACCAACTTAAAACTTTTATTTTTCGAAAATCCACTTAAGATAATCGATTACCACGAATGATAATTGATTATCACTGGCAGTCATAACTTGGCTCTTCAAAAACGACTAGAAATAATCAATTACCATTTCTGGTAATCGACTACCACTAGTAGTTATAAAATTATTTGTTAAAAAATGTACATGAGATAATCGATTGCCATTTTGGATAATCGATTACCGCTGCAAAACTTTGTTTTCGAAAACCACTAGAATGATCGATTATCTAAAGTGGTAATCGATTATCCTTGGCAGTTTCAGCTCAACTCCTCATTTTTAACTTAGCTTTCGAGAACCCCTTTAAATAGAACTCAGTTTCCAACTTCAAAAGTACCTCTTTAAGATACATAGTTCTTGTGTTATGACTGCAAAGTGGTGCTCTGTGTAAGATCCGGGAAAATTAAATAGTTATTTAATTAATTATTTAATTAGGACGAATAATGAGAATATTTAAAGCAATAAATGCGAGGAGTTATGACGTGGAAAAGTGCTAGCTCAAGTGGTTGAGAGTACTTTAATTGTGTGTGAGGACTTGGGTTCGAGTCCTATGTGTGCCACTTGGATGTTATTTAATTGTGTGTTTTTGTGTGTTTTATATTGGATGCGTGTTGGCATGATAAATCCTTAAAATTGTAAGAAATTATCATGAAATATGAAGTGGTTGAATGGTTTGGCCTTGGTTTGGTATGTGCATGGGTGTGGGTTCAAACCTTGTTGAGAACTAAATTACTTTTCATTTTGCCAAATTTTCTTGTGCATGAATGTGAAAGGTTAAAGACTTAGCAGCCAAGGAGGGGTAACCTAAGGGCTGGAAAATAGAGGGTAATTAAGCAAATTGGGTAACCTTAATATCATTTTTATTTTAAAACTCGTATAAGCATCTAAAGGAGTAATTAAGGGAGAGAGATAGTAAGAGCAAGGGTTAAAAGAGAGGAAATAGCAGTGAGGGTTCGTGGTACTCATAAGCAGAGGCGTTTCTGAAGTTTTGGGACTGATTGGGAGAAGTGGTTGGGCTGAAATCGCAGAGGCTTGGACTGGAAACAAAGGCTAAGGAGGTTTAGTGAGAGGATAGGCATACAAAGTCGAATTTGGGCAAAGAATCCAGGTTAGGGGAGCTGTCTGTTGTGTTTTATTTCGTGTTTGATTAATATGTATTGTTGTATAAGAATGCATGAGTTTCCCTTTCACTTTGACGCTGTTTCGCGCAAAATTCTGGGAATCTGCCCAGAAACCGCCTGGCGGGCATGAAGGTGCCGCCAGGCGGCACATCAGTTTGACCTAATTGAGTTGTTTCTGCTATGAACTGCCTGGCGGTGGGATTGAGCCGCCAGGCGATGTACGCTGTATTGACACTGTTTGATTGCCCTGTGTGTATGTTGTTTTGTGTTGATTGTAATTTCTGGCTATAGTTGCGAGGTCGTAAAAGACCCCGATGTTTCTGGTATTGGCACGCGTTAAATTGACATTAGTGTAGGAATCGTGGGATAAAAGAGGGAATTCGTTGATTATTGAAATGGGGTATGTAATGCGATGTTTGGAAGCCTAATGGAATGGGATGAGTGATATGAAGGAGAGCGTGCGCAATAAAATTATGTGAAATTGATGATTATTGTTAGAGGCGAAAGCGGAAATCAGATTCTGGAATCTTGGGTGTTGAGCGTGTGTGCAAAAAAATCTGGGTATGATACCCATGAACTGATGCACCGCCTGGCGGTGGACGATTGGCCGCCAGGCGACAGTGTCCTATCAGGATAGTGTGAGAAATCTGGAGCGTGTTGGGTGGGGAATAGGAAATGTAGTGTAGATTGATGATCAAACAAAGGAAAATGTGAGCAAGGGTGGGAAATAGGAAATGTTTGGTATTGGAATGTTGGTCAAGGATGAATAGAAGATGGAAGAAAGCAAAAGAGGGAAGGAGTATATGGTTTGGGTAGTAGAGAAGTAAGGAACTGAGAGTTGACAAGAGCATGCAGTATGTTTAGGGGTGTGATGGCAGAATATTTGAAATGATAGCAGCCTTAGGATGGATGGAGTGGTTATTATATGTCTGCGATTTTGTTAGATGAAAGAGAACTTAAGGGAGTGGAATAATAGAGGTAAAAACACATATAATTGGTTACATATGATTAGTTGTAAATTCACCTATGCGTGGGCTTAATATTGGAGTTCTCCTGTGAACTTTGGGAGTGAGTAAATGGTAGATTTGGGGTGACGGGGTATCATAAACCAGAAAAGCACTGTTCTGGTATGGTGCCTGGCGGTACGCTGATAACCGCCAGGCGATGGTCTTAACAGGGGAGTGCGCTGCACTGGGTGGCGCCTGGCGGCAAGGTTTGCTCCGCCAGGCGGTGACGAGAAAACAGTGGGGTCTGGGAGAACTCAGGAGCCTGGCGGAAGGTGAATACCGCCAGGCGGTCTGGAGCAATTTCGCCTGGCGGCGTGTGGATCTGGCCTGGCGGAAACGCTGTGTTCTGTGTATTTTGGTGTGCTATTTTTAACTGAAACTGATGCTTTGCTTGGATCGGGAGATGCTGTGCCATGAGCGGGTAGGTTCATGGATGGTGTGACATGTGATGATATGAGCGGGGAGGTTCATATCAAGTTACTCTCACGTGGGGATACGAGCGGGGAGGTTCGTATGTTCCGTGCTCACGTTGAGAGATGCCACGTGCGGGGAGGTACGGGGGCTGGTGGATCACATGTGTTGGACTACGGGCGGGTAGGTCCGTAGAGCAGGACTACGAGCGGGGAGGTTCGTAGAGGCAGGACCACGAGCGGGCAGGTTCGTGTGAGCATCAGATTCCCGAGTCCAAGGCTAACCAATTGTATGATTTGAAGACTGATAAGTCTTGGGGTTAGGGTCTTGGCCAAGATTTATAGATAATGATTAAGATGGGTAAATGAACTGTCTTGTGTTTATATTCTTGTTATTTTATTTTCTCAGCTCACCCTTTCTGTTTGTGTGTGGCGATGATCGTGTAATTCGTTACACGGGAGCAGATGTTGATGCAGGTGGTGCTGAGGATGTTCAGATGACGGAGTGAGGGGCTAGCATGGGAGTAGCTCTAGGGTTTTAAATGAATTGTAATTTATGTTTAAATGCAAAATTTGGGAACTTATAATGAATTATGAGCCCGTTATGAGTTTTGACGCGATAACTTAATGAAATAAATTTTTCCCACGTTGGGAATTTTATTGAGATGATTATTTAATGAAAATGTTTACTTAAAATATTTATTTTAAGTAATATTCCCTAGGGATGTTACATTTGGTATCAGAGCAAACGTTTTGATGCTTTTGGGGCAAACTGGGGAGTGAGTTGACGTTTGTGTGTGAAATTGATTGATGTGTGTTAGTTGCTAGAATTAATAGAGTATAATTTGATCTTTAGCTGTTTGATTTTAACAGCTGAAATATGTGGCGTGCACAGGCAATGGCAAACAGGAGGCGTAGAAATACCGCTGGCGCTGATGAGATTGCTAATGCGATCCACAGGATGGTGGATGCTATGCAGCCTGTGGCAGCGCCCCCGCGGGCTATGATTCCGCCTGTCAGACCAGTGACCATGGAGGACTTCATGCGTCACAAACCGGCTAAGTTCACTGGGAAAGCCACCCCAGATGAGGCGGATGCATGGCTCCGAGAGTGCGAGAAGATATTCAGGGTGATAGAGTGCTCGGAGGCCCAGAAGCTTAACTTTGCCACCTTTCTACTGGTGACCGAGGCTGAGTATTGGTGGATGAATATGCAACAACAGATGATAAACCGAGCTGAAGAGGTGACTTGGACTAGCTTCAGGGCGAGGTTCTTGGAGAAGTATTTCCCGGATAGCGCTAAACATGAGCGCGAGGCAGAGTTTCTCACCCTGCAGCAGGGAAGTTTGTCAGTGCAGGATTATGTGGAGAGGTTCGAGTACCTCTCGAGATTCTATTCTCAGACAGTGACGGAGGAGTGGCGCTGTAGAAAGTTTGAGGGCGGCCTCAAGCATGAATTGAGGCGTTTCATAGTGCCACTGAGGGTGCGAGAGTTCCCTATCTTGGTGGAGCAAGCCAAGAGTGTGGAGCAGCTGGAGAAAGGACCCAGTCAGGTGAACCGTACACAGAGGAATAGTACTGAGGGCAGATTCTAGAAGAAGCCCTACAGTAGACCCACCGCGTCTTCGTGGAGGCCGAGGTGCTATAACTGTGGGGGTGAACATCTTCAGCGAAATTGTACTAGACCCGCCCGCAGCGGAGGCAGTGGCATGAGCACTCGTAAGTGCTATGCCTGTGATCAGCCAGGACACTTTGCCGATAGGTGTCCTAATAGGAAGACTGCACCAACATCACGACCTCAACCATCCTCTTCCGACAGGCCGAGAGCCGCAGGCCGGGTTTTCGCCATGACTAGCACAGAGGCCACCCGGTCAGGTAATCTGATTCTGGACCATTGCTTGCTTTATGGTAACAGTGTGCTAGTGTTATTTGACTCAGGAGCTTCGCACTCCTTCATATCCCATGACTGTGTGAAGAAATTGGGGTTGTCCACTCGTGACCTCGGATGCGAGTTGATAGTCTCGACACCCGCATCTGGACAGGTTTCAACAAACATAGCCTGTGTTGGATGCTTGATGGAAGTGGAGGGCAGACGCTTCAAGGTGAATCTAGTCTGTCTGCCCTTGGAGGGATTGGAGGTCATACTGGGAATGGACTGGCTGTCTATCAACCACGTGGTACTTGATTGTGGACGGCGCAGAATTGTGTTCCCAAAAACAGAGGGGATAGAGTTGGTGACATCTGGAGAGGCAGTGAAAGAGATGGAGAATGGGGCGACTTGTTTCGTGATAGTGGCCCAAGAGAAGAAGATGAGTACAGAAGAGCAGATCAGTAAGATACCGGTGGTGGATGAATATGCCGACGTATTTCCAGATGAGATACCCGAGTTACCACCCAGCCGGGATATAGATTTCTCAATTGATCTAATCCCTGGAGCGGGTCCAGTGTCGGCAGCGCCATACAGAATGGCACCAGCTGAATTAGCAGAGTTGAAGAGTCAGATAGAAGACCTGCTAGAGAAGAAATTTATCCGACCCAACGCTTCACCGTGGGGAGCCCCGGTGTTATTAGTGAAGAAGAAAGACGGTAGTTCTCGGCTGTGCGTCGATTATCGTCAGTTGAACAAGTTGACGATAAAGAACAAGTACCCGCTGCCTAGAATCGACGATTTGCTTGATCAGCTCAGAGGGGCAGGAGTATTCTCCAAGATTGACTTGAGGTCTGGCTATCATCAGATCTTAGTCAAGCCAGAGGACGTCCAGAAGACAGCCTTTAGATCGAGATATGGACATTACGAGTATGTCGTGATGCCCTTTGGAGTGACAAACGCCCCAGCTGTCTTCATGGATTATATGAACCGCATCTTTAGACCGTATCTGGACAAATTCGTGGTGGTGTTTATAGATGACATACTCATCTACTCTCGGAATAGGGAGGAACATGCAGGCCATCTGCGAGTTGTGTTGGAGGTACTGAGGGAACATCAGTTATACGGGAAACTGTCCAAGTGTGAATTCTGGCTGGACGAAGTACAGTTTCTGGGGCACGTAATTTCTTCACGGGGTATATCAGTGGACCCGAGTAAGATTGAGACGGTGTTGAAATGGGAGAGACCTCAAACTGTAACAGAAGTCAGAAGCTTTTTGGGATTGGCTGGATATTACAGGAGGTTTGTGGAAGGGTTTTCTAAGATGGTGAGTCCATTAACTCAACTCACTAGGAAGGATCAACCCTTCTCATGGACTGATAAATGTGACGAATGCTTTGAAGAGATGAAAAGGAGGTTGACTACCGCTCCAATTCTGATTATTCCAGATACCAGCAAGATGTTTGAGGTATACTGCGATGCATCCTATCAGGGTTTGGGTTGTGTATTAATGCAGGAGAAGAGGCCGGTGGCTTATGCCTCTAGACAGTTGAAGGTGCACGAGAAAAACTACCCTACCCACGATCTGGAGTTGGCTGCTGTAGTGTTCGCTCTTAAGACATGGAGACACTATTTGTATGGCTCCCAATTTCAGGTATTTAGTGATCATAAAAGCCTGAAATATCTGTTCGATCAGAAGGAGCTAAATATGAGACAGCGGCGCTGGATGGAGTATCTCAAGGATTACGATTTCGAGTTGCTTTACCACCCTGGTAAAGCTAATGTGGTTACGGATGCCTTGAGTCGGAAACGGATGCACATCTCAGCTATGATGGTGAAGGAGTTGGAGTTAATTGGGAAGCTCCGGGATATGAATCTGGGTATGCAGCTGAGTGGAGATTGCATCAAATGTGGAGTGCTTACGCTGACTAGTGATGTACTGGGAGTTATCCGTGATCGACAGAAGGATGATGCTGAGTTACAACAATTTGTGAGTTGGATAGGGACTGAGAAGGGGAAAGACTACCGGATTGGGACGGATGGTATTCTGAGGTTCAAAGATAGAGTCTGTGTGCCTGGAGATTGGAGGTTGAAGAAACAGATTCTAGAGGAGGGCCATAAAAGCCGTCTTAGCATACATCCAGGTATGACTAAGATGTATCACGACCTGAAACAGTCCTTCTGGTGGAATGGGATGAAGACTGACATTGCAGACTATGTGGCATCATGCTTGGTATGTCAGAAGGCCAAGATTGAGCATCAGCGACCAGGGGGTACACTTGAGTCGTTGGACATCCCTCAGTGGAAATGGGATAGTATTGCCATGGATTTCGTCACTCACTTGCCGAAGTCTGTGAAGGGGCACGACTCAATCTGGGTAATAGTGGACAGGTTGACAAAGTGTGCTCACTTCCTTGCTATCAATCAGAAGTGGTCAATGGATAGATTGGCTGAGTTGTACGTGAGGGAAGTGGTCAGGTTGCACGGAGTGCCGGCCAGTATAGTGTCAGATAGAGATCCGAGATTCACTTCTCGCTTTTGGCAGTCATTGCAGGCAGCGTTGGGGACCCAACTGAGGATGAGTTCTGCATATCATCCTCAAACTGATGGTCAGTCGGAGCGTACCATTCAGTCCTTGGAGGATCTGTTGAGGGCTTGTGCATTGGATCATATGGGCAGTTGGAGTGAGATGCTTCCCTTAGTGGAGTTCACATACAACAACAGTTATCACACCAGCATCGGTATGGCTCCGTATGAGGCATTGTATGGGCGGCGGTGTAGGATGCCACTGTGTTGGAACCAGGATGGGGAATCATTAGTGTTGGGTCCTGAGTTTTTACAGCAAACCTCCGAGAAGGTTAGGACGATCCAGGAGAGGATGAAGGCTACAGAGAGCAGACAAAAGTCCTATGCAGACAAGAGGAGACGACCTCTCGAGTTTGAGGCTGGAGATCATGTGTTCCTCTGGGTGACACCAACGGCTGGTATTGGGAGGGCCATCAAATCGAGGAAGTTAACACCGAGATTTGTTGGGCCTTATCAGATCCTGAGGAGAATTGGGGTTGCAGCTTATGAGATAGCCCTACCACCACACCTGACGAATCTGCATAATGTGTTCCACGTTTCCCAGTTGAGGAAATATGTTGCAGATCCGTCACACATACTAGAGTCGGACGATATTCAGATTCGGGAGGATTTGACGGTGAGCACTGGGCCAGTGCGAATTTTGGACTCACAGGTGAAGCAGCTGCGGGGGAAGGAAATTAAGACTGTGAAGGTGCTGTGGGATGAGACTACCCAGGAGATGACCTGGGAGATGGAGGATCGCATGAAGCAATCCTATCCGTACTTATTCCCTGGTAAGTTTTATTTTCGAGGACGAAAATCTTAAAAAGGGGGGTGTAATGTAAGATCCGGGAAAATTAAATAGTTATTTAATTAATTATTTAATTAGGACGAATAATGAGAATATTTAAAGCAATAAATGCGAGGAGTTATGACGTGGAAAAGTGCTAGCTCAAGTGGTTGAGAGTACTTTAATTGTGTGTGAGGACTTGGGTTTGAGTCCTATGTGTGCCACTTGGATGTTATTTAATTGTGTGTTTTTGTGTGTTTTATATTGGATGCGTGTTGGCATGATAAATCCTTAAAATTGTAAGAAATTATCATGAAATATGAAGTGGTTGAATGGTTTGGCCTTGGTTTGGTATGTGCATGGGTGTGGGTTCAAACCTTGTTGAGAACTAAATTACTTTTCTTTTTGCCAAATTTTCTTGTGCATGAATGTGAAAGGTTAAAGACTTAGCAGCCAAGGAGGGGTAACCTAAGGGCTGGAAAATAGAGGGTAATTAAGCAAATTGGGTAACCTTAATATCATTTTTATTTTAAAACTCGTATAAGCATCTAAAGGAGTAATTAAGGGAGAGAGATAGTAAGAGCAAGGGTTAAAAGAGAGGAAATAGCAGTGAGGGTTCGTGGTACTCATAAGCAGAGGCGTTTCTGAAGTTTTGGGACTGATTGGGAGAAGTGGTTGGGCTGAAATCGCAGAGGCTTGGACTGGAAACAAAGGCTAAGGAGGTTTAGTGAGAGGATAGGCATACAAAGTCGAATTTGGGCAAAGAATCCAGGTTAGGGGAGCTGTCTGTTGTGTTTTATTTCGTGTTTGATTAATATGTATTGTTGTATAAGAATGCATGAGTTTCCCTTTCACTTTGACGCTGTTTCGCGCAAAATTCTGGGAATCTGCCCAGAAACCGCCTGGCGGGCATGAAGGTGCCGCCAGGCGGCACATCAGTTTGACCTAATTGAGTTGTTTCTGCTATGAACTGCCTGGCGGTGGGATTGAGCCGCCAGGCGATGTACGCTGTATTGACACTGTTTGATTGCCCTGTGTGTATGTTGTTTTGTGTTGATTGTAATTTCTGGCTATAGTTGCGAGGTCGTAAAAGACCCCGATGTTTCTGGTATTGGCACGCGTTAAATTGACATTAGTGTAGGAATCGTGGGATAAAAGAGGGAATTCGTTGATTATTGAAATGGGGTATGTAATGCGATGTTTGGAAACCTAATGGAATGGGATGAGTGATATGAAGGAGAGCGTGCGCAATAAAATTATGTGAAATTGATGATTATTGTTAGAGGCGAAAGCGGAAATCAGATTCTGGAATCTTGGGTGTTGAGCGTGTGTGCAAAAAAATCTGGGTATGATACCCATGAACTGATGCACCGCCTGGCGGTGGACGATTGGCCGCCAGGCGACAATGTCCTATCAGGATAGTGTGAGAAATCTGGAGTGTGTTGGGTGGGGAATAGGAAATGTAGTGTAGATTGATGATCAAACAAAGGAAAATGTGAGCAAGGGTGGGAAATAGGAAATGTTTGGTATTGGAATGTTGGTCAAGGATGAATAGAAGATGGAAGAAAGCAAAAGAGGGAAGGAGTATATGGTTTGGGTAGTAGAGAAGTAAGGAACTGAGAGTTGACAAGAGCATGCAGTATGTTTAGGGGTGTGATGGCAGAATATTTGAAATGATAGCAGCCTTAGGATGGATGGAGTGGTTATTATATGTCTGCGATTTTGTTAGATGAAAGAGAACTTAAGGGAGTGGAATAATAGAGGTAAAAACACATATAATTGGTTACATATGATTAGTTGTAAATTCACCTATGCGTGGGCTTAATATTGGAGTTCTCCTGTGAACTTTGGGAGTGAGTAAATGGTAGATTTGGGGTGACGGGGTATCATAAACCAGAAAAGCACTGTTCTGGTATGGTGCCTGGCGGTACGCTGATAACCACCAGGCGATGGTCTTAACAGGGGAGTGCGCTGCACTGGGTGGCGCCTGGCGGCAAGGTTTGCTCCGCCAGGCGGTGACGAGAAAACAGTGGGGTCTGGGAGAACTCAGGAGCCTGGCGGAAGGTGAATACCGCCAGGCGGTCTGGAGCAATTTCGCCTGGCGGCGTGTGGATCTGGCCTGGCGGAAACGCTGTGTTCTGTGTATTTTGGTGTGCTATTTTTAACTGAAACTGATGCTTTGCTTGGATCGGGAGATGCTGTGCCATGAGCGGGTAGGTTCATGGATGGTGTGACATGTGATGATATGAGCGGGGAGGTTCATATCAAGTTACTCTCACGTGGGGATACGAGCGGGGAGGTTCGTATGTTCCGTGCTCACGTTGAGAGATGCCACGTGCGGGGAGGTACGGGGGCTGGTGGATCACATGTGTTGGACTACGGGCGGGTAGGTCCGTAGAGCAGGACTACGAGCGGGGAGGTTCGTAGAGGCAGGACCACGAGCGGGCAGGTTCGTGTGAGCATCAGATTCCCGAGTCCAAGGCTAACCAATTGTATGATTTGAAGACTGATAAGTCTTGGGGTTAGGGTCTTGGCCAAGATTTATAGATAATGATTAAGATGGGTAAATGAACTGTCTTGTGTTTATATTCTTGTTATTTTATTTTCTCAGCTCACCCTTTCTGTTTGTGTGTGGCGATGATCGTGTAATTCGTTACACGGGAGCAGATGTTGATGCAGGTGGTGCTGAGGATGTTCAGATGACGGAGTGAGGGGCTAGCATGGGAGTAGCTCTAGGGTTTTAAATGAATTGTAATTTATGTTTAAATGCAAAATTTGGGAACTTATAATGAATTATGAGCCCGTTATGAGTTTTGACGCGATAACTTAATGAAATAAATTTTTCCCACGTTGGGAATTTTATTGAGATGATTATTTAATGAAAATGTTTACTTAAAATATTTATTTTAAGTAATATTCCCTAGGGATGTTACATTTGGTATCAGAGCAAACGTTTTGATGCTTTTGGGGCAAACTGGGGAGTGAGTTGACGTTTGTGTGTGAAATTGATTGATGTGTGTTAGTTGCTAGAATTAATAGAGTATAATTTGATCTTTAGCTGTTTGATTTTAACAGCTGAAATATGTGGCGTGCACAGGCAATGGCAAACAGGAGGCGTAGAAATACCGCTGGCGCTGATGAGATTGCTAATGCGATCCACAGGATGGTGGATGCTATGCAGCCTGTGGCAGCGCCCCCGCGGGCTATGATTCCGCCTGTCAGACCAGTGACCATGGAGGACTTCATGCGTCACAAACCGGCTAAGTTCACTGGGAAAGCCACCCCAGATGAGGCGGATGCATGGCTCCGAGAGTGCGAGAAGATATTCAGGGTGATAGAGTGCTCGGAGGCCCAGAAGCTTAACTTTGCCACCTTTCTACTGGTGACCGAGGCTGAGTATTGGTGGATGAATATGCAACAACAGATGATAAACCGAGCTGAAGAGGTGACTTGGACTAGCTTCAGGGCGAGGTTCTTGGAGAAGTATTTCCCGGATAGCGCTAAACATGAGCGCGAGGCAGAGTTTCTCACCCTGCAGCAAGGAAGTTTGTCAGTGCAGGATTATGTGGAGAGGTTCGAGTACCTCTCGAGATTCTATTCTCAGACAGTGACAGAGGAGTGGCGCTGTAGAAAGTTTGAGGGCGGCCTCAAGCATGAATTGAGGCGTTTCATAGTGCCACTGAGGGTGCGAGAGTTCCCTATCTTGGTGGAGCAAGCCAAGAGTGTGGAGCAGCTGGAGAAAGGACCCAGTCAGGTGAACCGTACACAGAGGAATAGTACTGAGGGCAGATTCCAGAAGAAGCCCTACAGTAGACCCACCGCGTCTTCGTGGAGGCCGAGGTGCTATAACTGTGGGGGTGAACATCTTCAGTGAAATTGTACTAGACCCGCCCGCAGCGGAGGCAGTGGCATGAGCACTCGTAAGTGCTATGCCTGTGATCAGCCAGGACACTTTGCCGATAGGTGTCCTAATAGGAAGACTGCACCAACATCACGACCTCAGCCATCCTCTTCCGACAGGCCGAGAGCCGCAGGCCGGGTTTTCGCCATGACTAGCACAGAGGCCACCCGGTCAGGTAATCTGATTCTGGACCATTGCTTGCTTTATGGTAACAGTGTGCTAGTGTTATTTGACTCAGGAGCTTCGCACTCCTTCATATCCCATGACTGTGTGAAGAAATTGGGGTTGTCCACTCGTGACCTCGGATGCGAGTTGATAGTCTCGACACCCGCATCTGGACAGGTTTCAACAAACATAGCCTGTGTTGGATGCTTGATGGAAGTGGAGGGCAGACGCTTCAAGGTGAATCTAGTCTGTCTGCCCTTGGAGGGATTGGAGGTCATACTGGGAATGGACTGGCTGTCTATCAACCACGTGGTACTTGATTGTGGACGGCGCAGAATTGTGTTCCCAAAAACAGAGGGGATAGAGTTGGTGACATCTGGAGAGGCAGTGAAAGAGATGGAGAATGGGGCGACTTGTTTCGTGATAGTGGCCCAAGAGAAGAAGATGAGTACAGAAGAGCAGATCAGTAAGATACCGGTGGTGGATGAATATGCCGACGTATTTCCAGATGAGATACCCGAGTTACCACCCAGCCGGGATATAGATTTCTCAATTGATCTAATCCCTGGAGCGGGTCCAGTGTCGGCAGCGCCATACAGAATGGCACCAGCTGAATTAGCAGAGTTGAAGAGTCAGATAGAAGACCTGCTAGAGAAGAAATTTATCCGACCCAGCGCTTCACCGTGGGGAGCCCCGGTGTTATTAGTGAAGAAGAAAGACGGTAGTTCTCGGCTGTGCGTCGATTATCGTCAGTTGAACAAGTTGACGATAAAGAACAAGTACCCGCTGCCTAGAATCGACGATTTGCTTGATCAGCTCAGAGGGGCAGGAGTATTCTCCAAGATTGACTTGAGGTCTGGCTATCATCAGATCTTAGTCAAGCCAGAGGACGTCCAGAAGACAGCCTTTAGATCGAGATATGGACATTACGAGTATGTCGTGATGCCCTTTGGAGTGACAAACGCCCCAGCTGTCTTCATGGATTATATGAACCGCATCTTTAGACCGTATCTGGACAAATTCGTGGTGGTGTTTATAGATGACATACTCATCTACTCTCGGAATAGGGAGGAACATGCAGGCCATCTGCGAGTTGTGTTGGAGGTACTGAGGGAACATCAGTTATACGGGAAACTGTCCAAGTGTGAATTCTGGCTGGACGAAGTACAGTTTCTGGGGCACGTAATTTCTTCACGGGGTATATCAGTGGACCCGAGTAAGATTGAGACGGTGTTGAAATGGGAGAGACCTCAAACTGTAACAGAAGTCAGAAGCTTTTTGGGATTGGCTGGATATTACAGGAGGTTTGTGGAAGGGTTTTCTAAGATGGTGAGTCCATTAACTCAACTCACTAGGAAGGATCAACCCTTCTCATGGACTGATAAATGTGACGAATGCTTTGAAGAGATGAAAAGGAGGTTGACTACCGCTCCAATTCTGATTATTCCAGATACCAGCAAGATGTTTGAGGTATACTGCGATGCATCCTATCAGGGTTTGGGTTGTGTATTAATGCAGGAGAAGAGGCCGGTGGCTTATGCCTCTAGACAGTTGAAGGTGCACGAGAAAAACTACCCTACCCACGATCTGGAGTTGGCTGCTGTAGTGTTCGCTCTTAAGACATGGAGACACTATTTGTATGGCTCCCAATTTCAGGTATTTAGTGATCATAAAAGCCTGAAATATCTGTTCGATCAGAAGGAGCTAAATATGAGACAGCGGCGCTGGATGGAGTATCTCAAGGATTACGATTTCGAGTTGCTTTACCACCCTGGTAAAGCTAATGTGGTTACGGATGCCTTGAGTCGGAAACGGATGCACATCTCAGCTATGATGGTGAAGGAGTTGGAGTTAATTGGGAAGCTCCGGGATATGAATCTGGGTATGCAGCTGAGTGGAGATTGCATCAAATGTGGAGTGCTTACGCTGACTAGTGATGTACTGGGAGTTATCCGTGATCGACAGAAGGATGATGCTGAGTTACAGCAATTTGTGAGTTGGATAGGGACTGAGAAGGGGAAAGACTACCGGATTGGGACGGATGGTATTCTGAGGTTCAAAGATAGAGTCTGTGTGCCTGGAGATTGGAGGTTGAAGAAACAGATTCTAGAGGAGGGCCATAAAAGCCGTCTTAGCATACATCCAGGTATGACTAAGATGTATCACGACCTGAAACAGTCCTTCTGGTGGAATGGGATGAAGACTGACATTGCAGACTATGTGGCATCATGCTTGGTATGTCAGAAGGCCAAGATTGAGCATCAGCGACCAGGGGGTACACTTGAGTCGTTGGACATCCCTCAGTGGAAATGGGATAGTATTGCCATGGATTTCGTCACTCACTTGCCGAAGTCTGTGAAGGGGCACGACTCAATCTGGGTAATAGTGGACAGGTTGACAAAGTGTGCTCACTTCCTTGCTATCAATCAGAAGTGGTCAATGGATAGATTGGCTGAGTTGTACGTGAGGGAAGTGGTCAGGTTGCACGGAGTGCCGGCCAGTATAGTGTCAGATAGAGATCCGAGATTCACTTCTCGCTTTTTGGCAGTCATTGCAGGCAGCGTTGGGGACCCAACTGAGGATGAGTTCTGCATATCATCCTCAAACTGATGGTCAGTCGGAGCGTACCATTCAGTCCTTGGAGGATCTGTTGAGGGCTTGTGCATTGGATCATATGGGCAGTTGGAGTGAGATGCTTCCTTAGTGGAGTTCACATACAACAACAGTTATCACACCAGCATCGGTATGGCTCCGTATGAGGCATTGTATGGGCGGCGGTGTAGGATGCCACTGTGTTGGAACCAGGATGGGGAATCATTAGTGTTGGGTCCTGAGTTTTTACAGCAAACCTCCGAGAAGGTTAGGACGATCCAGGAGAGGATGAAGGCTACAGAGAGCAGACAAAAGTCCTATGCAGACAAGAGGAGACGACCTCTCGAGTTTGAGGCTGGAGATCATGTGTTCCTCAGGGTGACACCAACGGCTGGTATTGGGAGGGCCATCAAATCGAGGAAGTTAACACCGAGATTTGTTGGGCCTTATCAGATCCTGAGGAGAATTGGGGTTGCAGCTTATGAGATAGCCCTACCACCACACCTGACGAATCTGCATAATGTGTTCCACGTTTCCCAGTTGAGGAAATATGTTGCAGATCCGTCACACATACTAGAGTCGGACGATATTCAGATTCGGGAGGATTTGACGGTGAGCACTGGGCCAGTGCGAATTTTGGACTCACAGGTGAAGCAGCTGCGGGGGAAGGAAATTAAGACTGTGAAGGTGCTGTGGGATGAGACTACCCAGGAGATGACCTGGGAGATGGAGGATCGCATGAAGCAATCCTATCCGTACTTATTCCCTGGTAAGTTTTATTTTCGAGGACGAAAATCTTAAAAAGGGGGGTGTAATGTAAGATCCGGGAAAATTAAATAGTTATTTAATTAATTATTTAATTAGGACGAATAATGAGAATATTTAAAGCAATAAATGCGAGGAGTTATGACGTGGAAAAGTGCTAGCTCAAGTGGTTGAGAGTACTTTAATTGTGTGTGAGGACTTGGGTTCGAGTCCTATGTGTGCCACTTGGATGTTATTTAATTGTGTGTTTTTGTGTGTTTTATATTGGATGCGTGTTGGCATGATAAATCCTTAAAATTGTAAGAAATTATCATGAAATATGAAGTGGTTGAATGGTTTGGCCTTGGTTTGGTATGTGCATGGGTGTGGGTTCAAACCTTGTTGAGAACTAAATTACTTTTCTTTTTGCCAAATTTTCTTGTGCATGAATGTGAAAGGTTAAAGACTTAGCAGCCAAGGAGGGGTAACCTAAGGGCTGGAAAATAGAGGGTAATTAAGCAAATTGGGTAACCTTAATATCATTTTTATTTTAAAACTCGTATAAGCATCTAAAGGAGTAATTAAGGGAGAGAGATAGTAAGAGCAAGGGTTAAAAGAGAGGAAATAGCAGTGAGGGTTCGTGGTACTCATAAGCAGAGGCGTTTCTGAAGTTTTGGGACTGATTGGGAGAAGTGGTTGGGCTGAAATCGCAGAGGCTTGGACTGGAAACAAAGGCTAAGGAGGTTTAGTGAGAGGATAGGCATACAAAGTCGAATTTGGGCAAAGAATCCAGGTTAGGGGAGCTGTCTGTTGTGTTTTATTTCGTGTTTGATTAATATGTATTGTTGTATAAGAATGCATGAGTTTCCCTTTCACTTTGACGCTGTTTCGCGCAAAATTCTGGGAATCTGCCCAGAAACCGCCTGGCGGGCATGAAGGTGCCGCCAGGCGGCACATCAGTTTGACCTAATTGAGTTGTTTCTGCTATGAACTGCCTGGCGGTGGGATTGAGCCGCCAGGCGATGTACGCTGTATTGACACTGTTTGATTGCCCTGTGTGTATGTTGTTTTGTGTTGATTGTAATTTCTGGCTATAGTTGCGAGGTCGTAAAAGACCCCGATGTTTCTGGTATTGGCACGCGTTAAATTGACATTAGTGTAGGAATCGTGGGATAAAAGAGGGAATTCGTTGATTATTGAAATGGGGTATGTAATGCGATGTTTGGAAACCTAATGGAATGGGATGAGTGATATGAAGGAGAGCGTGCGCAATAAAATTATGTGAAATTGATGATTATTCTTAGAGGCGAAAGCGGAAATCAGATTCTGGAATCTTGGGTGTTGAGCGTGTGTGCAAAAAAATCTGGGTATGATACCCATGAACTGATGCACCGCCTGGCGGTGGACGATTGGCCGCCAGGCGACAGTGTCCTATCAGGATAGTGTGAGAAATCTGGAGTGTGTTGGGTGGGGAATAGGAAATGTAGTGTAGATTGATGATCAAACAAAGGAAAATGTGAGCAAGGGTGGGAAATAGGAAATGTTTGGTATTGGAATGTTGGTCAAGGATGAATAGAAGATGGAAGAAAGCAAAAGAGGGAAGGAGTATATGGTTTGGGTAGTAGAGAAGTAAGGAACTGAGAGTTGACAAGAGCATGCAGTATGTTTAGGGGTGTGATGGCAGAATATTTGAAATGATAGCAGCCTTAGGATGGATGGAGTGGTTATTATATGTCTGCGATTTTGTTAGATGAAAGAGAACTTAAGGGAGTGGAATAATAGAGGTAAAAACACATATAATTGGTTACATATGATTAGTTGTAAATTCACCTATGCGTGGGCTTAATATTGGAGTTCTCCTGTGAACTTTGGGAGTGAGTAAATGGTAGATTTGGGGTGACGGGGTATCATAAACCAGAAAAGCACTGTTCTGGTATGGTGCCTGGCGGTACGCTGATAACCGCCAGGCGATGGTCTTAACAGGGGAGTGCGCTGCACTGGGTGGCGCCTGGCGGCAAGGTTTGCTCCGCCAGGCGGTGACGAGAAAACAGTGGGGTCTGGGAGAACTCAGGAGCCTGGCGGAAGGTGAATACCGCCAGGCGGTCTGGAGCAATTTCGCCTGGCGGCGTGTGGATCTGGCCTGGCGGAAACGCTGTGTTCTGTGTATTTTGGTGTGCTATTTTTAACTGAAACTGATGCTTTGCTTGGATCGGGAGATGCTGTGCCATGAGCGGGTAGGTTCATGGATGGTGTGACATGTGATGATATGAGCGGGGAGGTTCATATCAAGTTACTCTCACGTGGGGATACGAGCGGGGAGGTTCGTATGTTCCGTGCTCACGTTGAGAGATGCCACGTGCGGGGAGGTACGGGGGCTGGTGGATCACATGTGTTGGACTACGGGCGGGTAGGTCCGTAGAGCAGGACTACGAGCGGGGAGGTTCGTAGAGGCAGGACCACGAGCGGGCAGGTTCGTGTGAGCATCAGATTCCCGAGTCCAAGGCTAACCAATTGTATGATTTGAAGACTGATAAGTCTTGGGGTTAGGGTCTTGGCCAAGATTTATAGATAATGATTAAGATGGGTAAATGAACTGTCTTGTGTTTATATTCTTGTTATTTTATTTTCTCAGCTCACCCTTTCTGTTTGTGTGTGGCGATGATCGTGTAATTCGTTACACGGGAGCAGATGTTGATGCAGGTGGTGCTGAGGATGTTCAGATGACGGAGTGAGGGGCTAGCATGGGAGTAGCTCTAGGGTTTTAAATGAATTGTAATTTATGTTTAAATGCAAAATTTGGGAACTTATAATGAATTATGAGCCCGTTATGAGTTTTGACGCGATAACTTAATGAAATAAATTTTTCCCACGTTGGGAATTTTATTGAGATGATTATTTAATGAAAATGTTTACTTAAAATATTTATTTTAAGTAATATTCCCTAGGGATGTTACACTCTGTGAGATTCTTAAAATTTGAAAAGCTTAGTGTGAGTGAGGTATAACATTTTTTAAGTGAGTTCTTAGAAGATTGAGTGTTGTGTTGTTCCTAGGAAAGTTGGTCATCCTCTATGTGACTCAAGCGGAGTTTTTGTTCATCTCTTGTAGTTGTTCAAGAGAGGTGTTTTCTAATCCTTTACTCTTTTATAATCTGTTTTTACTCTGATTATTATAGTGATTGAGTTAATCTCTTTGTTTAAAAGATTAACAACTGGATGAAGGGTCTTTCGATCCGAACCAATATAAATATCAGTGTTTATCTTCTTCCCTAAACTCTTTATTTATCTGCAGTTGCATTTAAAGTAGTTGTCACTTTAAGTTAATCATTAATATTTTGAGAAATTCTTTTATTGTTTTATAAAATTCCAATTCACCCCCTCTTGGTTTTCTACCACTGTCTAGTCATTCTGCTACACGATACCAACAGTTTTTACATAGGGGAGACACCTCCATTTTATAAGCTTAGGTAACCCTAAAGGTGCCTCACAAAATGGAGAAGCAAAACCCTAGTTCTACAAACTTGGAGACCAAGGCAAAAATCCTCTCCCTTAAGAGGAGGACACATGCACTACAAGAAAATCGCATATTACCGACGGGTATTTACCAACGAATGTGATTCCGTCAGATTTTTGGATTTACTGACGGATGTAGTTGAATAATTTATCGACGGATGTGTCCGTCGGTAATTCTGATTTACCGACGGAATTACCAACGGATATGGTTGGATATTTTACCGATGGATATATTCGTCAGTAAGGTCATAACTTAAATTGTTGAGTTATTTACCGACAGATGATGTGTGTTTAGGGATGGATCATATCCGCGGTATAGTGCTCGATGAAATTAAAATTGGATTTCTCTTTCTCTTTCCCCCGATTTCAGTTTCGTCTCAACAATCGTCATCCTCCTCCTCCCTCAATTTCGCTATCCTACCACTTCACGAATACGTTGGTCGTTGTGCTTCCGTTGGTGCTGCGTTGTCAAAGGCCACCGTGAAACCACAATGACTACGTGTTTGTGGGTTGAGTGATCTCAGCAAGGGTCGTCCTCCTCCTCTCTCAATCTCTCTATCCTACCAGTTCGCTCGTCCAGTCGTCGTTCTGATTCCTCTAGTGCTATGTTGTCGAGGGTCGTCGTGACTGCGCGTTCATGGGTTGAGTGATCTCAGCAAGGGTCATCGTCCTCCTCCCTCAATGTCGTTATCCTACTAGTTCACTCGTCAGGTCGTCGCTGTGATTCCTTTAGTGCTACGTTGTCGAGGGCTACCGTGAAACCGCTGTGACTGTGCATTTGTGGGTTGAGCGATTTGAGCTAGGGCCACTATCGTCCTCCCGCGATCTTGCTACTGTTGGCCGCCATTTTTATTCTGTGGTTTACCTTCTCCATCAATTTTCACTCTGATTGGATTTTGTTTTCCAGACATTGCTAGTTGCATGCATTGAATCAACAAATATTGGGAGGCGTTTGTGAGAGAGTTGAGCCATTGCTAGGTGTGTCTATATTCCCCTTTCTCTTGCCAGTCCTATAATTGAATCTTAATTTACTATTTTTGGTTGGATGATGTTGTTTGATTAGGGATTTCGAGTAATTTTGAACTAAATGTGTTGATTCCTAATTTCGTGTAGTTTTGGTTTTGATTATTCAACACTTTATACTTGTTTTTTTTTTTGTATACAATGCTTGCGTGAATATAATGAGGTAGCTAAGTAGAAGATGCTGATACTTGGATTCTTATAATAATCAAGGATGCCATAATATGCACGACATACTTTGGGAAATTATAAAATGAAAATTTTGATAGTTTTAGGTTAAGTTGATAATTCAGTGGTTCATTGAAAACACAACAAATTATTGCATTATGTTGAAGTGCATTATGTTGAAGTGCATTTATAAATATTGCTGGGAATTGTGATTCAGAACTTTCATTTCAAAGCTCCATTGACCAACCGTTGACATTTATCTTTCCCTTTATTTATTTTTTCTTCTTCTTTTTCTATTCTTTTTCCTTTTATTTATTTTGCTTTCAGCTAGAAAGTCATATTTTGGTCGAATAAGAACATTTTGAATAAAATTTATTAAACTCAAATGATTATGTTAATTGGTTAGATGATAACTACATCCCTTTATAATAAGCTAAAAAACTCACAGGATAGGACTTGAATTTTGCACTAATAGCGCAACATAGCATAGATGAGTTGTTCTGCTCCTTATAATGATTCACAAAAGTAACTTTGTGAACTTCAAATCATAATGGCCAACATGTTTTCTTAGATGGCGTAAACAGTATGAACCTCTAGCATCCAAAACAACATCACTTTTTTAACATAAGCTGGATAATCTTCATTATTTGCTTCGAAACATAGGTTACCTCAAAATTATTAACAAATAATGTCTAAAAACCAAAATCACCAGCACCTGTAGGAGATGAAAAAATCACCAGCACCAGCACCAAAAAACCAAAACCAAAATCACCAGCACTTGAATTTAGCATCCTACTACTGTGAATTTTGCTTCAAACATTTAGATGAAAAAATCCTACCATATATCACAATCATTACCGGGTTGAAATTCCACTTTGACAACCTAAGAAAGTGATATCTTATATTGACTAGAGCCTTATGCTAAACTTAGGATATCTTACTTAATTAATAACTGAGATATATCCCCACAATGACATGATTTTAACCAATACGGGGAGACATAGGTCTCACCAAATTTCAATTCTCCCTTCTAATTTAAGGCATTTCTTGTTTTATAGAACGTGGGCTAACCTCCTTTCAATCGTTCTTGGATGTATGATCGTTGTTATAGTGGAAGAAGAGGATTGAAGGAGTCTTTTGTGATAGGCATTGAAGAGTTTGTACGAACAACAAGACAATCTAAATACTTTGAGCTTGAAGGTGGGATTAGATGCCCTTGCATTAAGTGTGATTGTACAAGGATTTTGACAGATGAGATTGTCAAAGTTCATCTTTATAAAAAAGGGTTCATACCAAATTACTGGATTTGAACATTACACGGTGAAGATATACCACGTGTTGATTTACATGAAGGTGATAATTTTGTACTTAGATATGGTGTACGTAGTGTTGAAATGGAGTAATTGTGTGACATCAAAGAGATGGTGACTAACTTAGAAGAGTGTTGATTCAGCCCAACAACCGAACGACACTAACTTAGAAGAGTGTCCTAACGAAACCACCCAAAGGTTTTATAATATGTTGGCTAAGGAAAATCAACCTTTATTTGAAGGGGCGGTAGACTTTAAATTGTCAGTATGTGTTAGACTTTTGTCTTATAAGTCTAATTTGAATATTCCTAACCAATGCTTAGATGCTTTCACCAAACTTTTGTTAGATCTCACATCACCAAATATGAGTTTGCCAAAAATTTATTATGATGCTAAAAAGTTAGTTTCAAAATTGGGATATGAGGCTAAGAAGATTGATTGTTGTGTGAGTGGTTGTATGCTCTTTTATGATAACGATAGTGGAAAAAAAGATGCAGCTTTGCTTGAATGTAAATTTTGTCACAAACCAAGATATCACCCAATTCATCAAGGATCAAGGCGCAAAAAACCAATTATAGCTAAGTCAATGTTCTATTTGTCTATAATCCAAAGATTGCAAAGAATATTTGCTTCTATGCAAACCGCACCACATTTGATGGTGAAGCCTGGAAGCACTTTGATTGTAAACATCCAACCTTTGCCTCTGATCCACGCAATGTGCGACTTGGTCTATGTTCAGATGGATTTAACTTGTATATTCAGGCTTCATCTACACCATATTCTTGTTGGCCTATGATTGTTACTCCATACAATCTTCCTCCTGAATTGTGCATGTAAAAAACGTATATATTTTTTACTTGTCTTATACCAGGGCCATCCAATCCAAAGGCTTCTATTGATGTTTACTTAGAGCCCTTAATTGATGATTTGAAGAAGTTGTGGGTTGGTATCTTCACGTATGATGTTTCAAGAAAACAAAATTTTATGATGAGGGCATGTTTGATATGGACTATTAATGACTTCCCTGCTTATGGGATGTTATCTGGTTGGGGCACACATGGTAGATTAGCTTGTCCGTATTGCATGGAGCACAATAAGTCATTCATATTAAATTATGGACGCAAAAGTTCTTGGTTTGACTCACACCGTAGGTTCTTACCTAATGACCATCACTTCAGAAGAAATATTAAAGCCTTTCAAATATGTTCATCTTCATGTGTTAAACAATTGCACTGAAGTCAAATCCTATCTTGAGTATGTTGTAATCTCGTTTGTGAATAAATTTGTGGTCAATTATACATAAGCCTATTTAAATTGACCATTGTAATAATTTATTTTGGGCAGCTCATTCCTTATGTCCGAGCAAATACCTGAGATGAGTGTTCCTGCTTGTATTCATTCAGAGTTTACTCAATGGTTTAAATATCAAGTATGTATCGTACCATTAAATATACAATTATGCTTTCACGTAACATAATTCTTTATGCATGTTGTATTTGTAGGTTTATAACGAGCCATTAAGTGCTCGGAACCAAGAACTAAGAGATTTGTCAAATTGGCCTATGAAATGTGTGAAAGAATGACACACATACTTCTGAATGGGTACAAGTTCCATACTAATTCATGGAGCAAATGAAAAAAGACTATAAATAGTGGTGTTCATGTGAAAGGCCTTACCGAAGGAGGTGAAGATGATTTTTATGGGATTATTTATTGAATATATGAATTAGAGTACAATACTTCTAATAAACCGAAGAAAGTAGTACTCTTTTTTTGTGAATGGTTTGATCCCTATAGAAAAGGTACAAGAGTGGATCCTAAATATAACATTGTGGACATTCACATGAGCTCAAGGTACCAACCATTTGATCCATTTATTTTGACAAACAATGTTAGACAAGTAAATTATGTAAAATATCTAGCATCTCAAATAGACAAATGTGGTTGGTGTGTTGCAATTAAAATAAAGCCTAGAGGTCGCATCGAAACAAATGAGGTGGAAAAGAATGTCCCTTACCAAGTTAACGAAATGTAACACGTCAATGAAGTAATTGAAGTAGAACGTGTATCTGGATTTCATGACATACAAGGTCATGATTAAGAGTTAGAACAAGAGGACGACAAAGAAGAAGAAGAAGAAGAAGAAGAAGAAGAAGAAGAAGAAGAAGAAAGTGAAGAAGAACAAGTGGAGGAAGAGGAAAAGGATGATGATGATGATGATAGTGATACAAATCACTAATTTTGTCTTTGTTGTTGTTGTACTTGAAGTTTTTAATATGTTTTTTGTTTTTTTGATATGTATATTATAAATTGCAAACTGTGATGTCTGATTATTAATTTGTTATAAATTGGCAACTATTTATTTTGTTCGTTGTCTTTCACCATGTTAATTTATTTGCAACTTAGATCATAAACTCGCTACATCATGTCATCGGGAGGTCCATCTCGACACCCATCAGTTGATAAGGGGAAAGGTATAAAAAAAACAAGAAAGAGACGTAATAATTATGTGCTTAGGGTTCCACCCAGACCATTCCCATCTATCCCGACCATACATATACCATCCTCATCTTCTCTACCTCCATCCACAGGGTTAGTTGTCCCTACTTCTACCCGCCCTTACATATACCATCCTTATCTTCCTCAACTCCATACACAGGCGTGTATAGCTTTTCTACACACATTGCACCATCCCCTTCACCTCATGCTATACCATCCCAGCCTCGACTAGTGCACCATCTTCTACTAGTGGTGACAACTCTACACCATCCTCTATTCCATAGGATATAGTTGAACCACCAAATACTATTGATTCTGATTCAAATGCAAAATATGACCCTCCTCTGCATCACCGCCCGTTGATAGAACTTGTTGGTCGAGGGTAATATTTCCAATTCAATATAAATAATTATTTTTATTATATATATCTTCCTCATCTTTCATTTTATGAAAATTTTATCCTCTTTTTAGATTTGTTCCATCTAGAGTTGCTTCACAGGCTATCACAAAGACAATCAAGCAACAATATCTTCATCCTTGGCCATCATGGGGATCAATACTTGAGGCAAATAAGGATCATTTCTAGCAGTGTTTTAAGGTATTGTGATAATGTGATATTAAAATGTTTTACTCCTTATTATATGTGATAATGTGATATTAAAACCTCCTTCTTATTATACTAAAATGTTAACTACTTTCCCTGCTTAATGTTTTACTTGTCTTGTTATAGATGAGAGTTCAATGGGCACCAGAGCATGAGAATGAAATTAAGAGAAATTTCAACAGTAGAGTTTCTCATCGTCTATCTGAGCATTTTAGAGAAGCTAGAATGGCTGGAGAAAGGCCAAAATGGATTCCAAATGATGTGTGGACTTTGCTGCTAGAACATTGGAATTTTCCAAGCTATCGTAACAAATGTGCAGTAGCAAGAAAAAAATAGGGCTTCTGAAATGGGTGGGGCCTTACACACAGTGGTTCCATTACCACTCACGAGCATGCCCTTCGTGTGGTATACAGATTTATATTATTCACATTTCACCTACATTTTCAAATTTTAACATCAAATGAAATTTATGACATATTTTGAGCAAGAACGTGAGCTAGGACGACACGTGTTTTTTGATGATGTCTTTCAGCAGACTCATATTCGAAAGGGTACCGACCAATATGTGGATGAGAGATCAAGGAGGACACATGTAAGCCTCTTTTAATATTTAATATTATTTACTCTTATACAATTATATATATATATATATATATATATATATATATATATATATATATATATATATATATATATATATGTATACCATCGGATAATAATAGGTTAATTTTTACTTACATGAAGAATTTCATACTAGGATATCCCAAGTCAGATATGAGGCTTCCTCATGTGGTGCTGATGGAACACAAGAGCATTCCTCTACTGATCCTACACAGGACAAGAACATCAGGACCAAGTGTTGGATTGAAATGGTTGGAGGAAAAAAGAAAGGAAGACCGTATGGGGCTGGCCAACTTGTTGCAAAATATATAGGTTCAAATCAAAGCCTACCAGCTTTCTCCTCTTCTAATACTGAGGACCTTACTAATATTAGGCAACTACTTTCACGAAGCCTAGAGGAAAATGAGCAATTGAGGTCCGAGTTTAGATCCTTTCAATCACTAGTTCTACAATATCTCCCTCCTGATGCTTAAACTCGCCTTCAACAGTCCCAACCACAACCACAAGCACAACAACATAACTCTGAAATCCCTCAACAACCCCAGTCAAACCTCCTCAACAAAAAAATAATTCGGAGGATGATAATTTGAATGAAGCATCTTCTCCTGACTATGAAGATTATTAGTTTATGGATTATGTAACAAACTTATGTTAATTATGTAGCTACTTGGTATCATGCTCTATTATATGAGATGTTTTGGATTATTTGTTATGCTTATATATGTCTTCGGTACCCGACCTAAACAATAGAGTGTTTGGTATAATGGCATTTGCAGATTTGTTGAATATTTGTATGTTTTGGTATTTTCTGGATGTAGGTATGGTAGGCATATGAAAGAAATAAACTAAACTTAAAAAAAATGTCCATTTACCGACGGATAATTTGTCAGAAATGACCCCTCTGCATTTGTTTACCTTATCGACAAAACCGAAGGATAAGTTCGCTGGTAATTATTGACGGATCAGTTCATCGATAAATTCATCAGTTCGAGAGGGGTGATTTTCGACGGATCAATCCGTCGAAAATTTGTCGGTAATTATTGACGGCTCCTTTCGATGGATATCTCCGTCAATAATTATCCACGGATCTAAAACATCCGTCGATAAAATTTACCGACAAACATTTGATAGACGGATATTTGGTTGTTGGTGATCCGTAGGTAAATACGAATTACCAACGAATTTTTGTCTTTACTGACGGATTATTGTCGTCGGTATTTAACGTTTTTCTTGTAGTGATGGCCACTAATCTTCTCCATTATGAGCATGCCACTTGACAAAAGCATGTGTCTCACAAATGAGAGCAACTTGGATACCCCTCCCCCCCTTGAAAAGGATTTGCCCTCAAATTTGTATGTTCCTTCATGGCAAAAACCTTTCTTTCAATTGGAGGTGTTGGATTTCTTCTGTCGAGATCAAATACTCTTCCAAAAAAAAAAAAACAAGACAAGGTAAGTGTTATTAGAATAATCATCCAAAGCAAGTAGCTCCCAAGGATAGGACTTCTTTGATCGAATGATCAAGGTAATGGACTTTAAGAGCATTTCCTTTTTAAGCTTGTATTTGCCTTGTGTTGAATCCATGTGCTTTTGGAGTGACTTCCTTTTTTAACACAAGGTCTTATTTGGTCTTGTCTTTCCATTCTACTTGAGGAATTTGGAAAGAAGACCACTTTTGAATCTCCATAGAAGCCTTTGCCCCTTAACATGAGTACTCTTTTGTTAGAGCACTCATTGGACTTATGTGTGTAACTTTGACACTTAGAATAATTGATCTCGCTATAGTGTGTGGAAGTGTCTTTATTCTTATTTTCATCTCTTTCTTCTTCACTCTTCTTTTTCATTTGTACTTGATATCACTATTGCAAATGTGTGATGATGCTCCCTTCCTTGGTTTTTCTATTCCATTTGCCTAGTTATCCTAAGTTTCTCCTCTAGGATGGCAAGATGGGTCTCTCTTTCAATCTTTTCTTTTTCTTTTAATATTGCCTCTTGCTTCCTCCAAATTTTTAGTGATTTTAGTTCTTGGGCCAAATGGTTTAAACTTGGCAGGGCCTCTTCACTAGAATCACTACCAATTTGGTAAGAAGGATCTCTAGACATGCTTAGGTTTTATGACATGCATAAACAAAAACTTGTAATTCAAAAGGAATTTCTTAAGAGACTTAAGGAGGCAAAAGAAGCTCAATCACTTCTCTGAAAGAGAGGGGTGAATCACAAAGAATTACTTAATAACCAAGTCTTTTCTCACCAAAGTTTACCTCAAGTCCTCTTGCACCAAACTTCTCAAAGGGTTGATTCTTTGTTAACTATTTTGCTCATAACTTTCTCCACAAAACTCCTAATGAGTTTATTCTTTTTATTTTTTATTTTTTTTGAAACTAGAATCAAAGGGATTTCATTTGACTATAGACACATATTTTGTATATCTCTAAGCTAAATGTAGTTTAAATTTAAAACTCATTGACATTTATTGCCAACACTGTGTTGTGTGTATGGGAAGTTGAATTGGACCATTCCAAGATAGTTACAACAAGAAAAGGTTAGGAAAATACAAAGGCAAACAAAATAACTAAGCTTTGATTACTAAATGATGGGATAAGCTCCTCCAAGCTATATGACTCATGTAAGATGTAACACCCTAAATTAAGATGTCACGAGAAGGTGTTATGGCTTGTTTATTTAAAAGTAAAACGATTGTATCACAAAAAGGCATTTAATAAAACTTAAACTTTAAATGCAAATAGGTAATCCACACGTTAATTTGAAATAGCAAAATATAAAAAACAACAAAGTTCCAATTAAATACTAGAAATCAATATAAAATTTCATAGTCTTCACTGTCTAATTTAAATCAACCAAAACTAATCAAAATTCCACGAGTCCACTCCATCCTTTCCGCAATCTACTTCGAGTCAGAAATATCTGCATTATCTTCTACTCCCGTATAACACACACGTTATACGATCATCGCATAGGCAACAAACACACAAACAAACAAATAGGGGTAAGCTAACCATAAACAATGATATTCATAAAAGCAATTCATAAATAAAACATGTCCAATAATACTCAACGTCGCATTCAAGTAACACGGAAACATTATGATCACAATCCATCCTTGGTTTGAACACACAAACCCCAAATCCAAACAATCATACTATACCAAACATAACATCACATTCATCATAAATCTTCAAACATAGTGATCATAATCAATCTTTGGTTTTCCGCTACCTTTCTCACCCCATAACAACATCTAGTTTCCTAGAACAGATGGTTCGATGTGTCCCGCTTAACGCAACCAGACTGTCTCCCTTATCCCTCAAGGAATTATGAGTAAAAACGTCGATGCATCGCACCTCAGGCACTATACTCGCAACGAGCCAAAATAAGGTGAAACATCTATCCCCTACCTACTGCTTCACAAAAGCGAGAGAGTACAACACTCGAACCAATCCTCTACCATTGGTTCACACAGGCGAAGAGGACACCTTTCCACTGCTTCACATAGGCGAAAGAGTCTTCACCGGGTTCCTAGGTATGGAAAACCTCACACAACATTTAATTCCACCAAGAGCTTTCAAGCAAAGCAAAATACTCTCAATATGCAACACATCAGAGTTATAAATTTGCCAACAAAATACATACTATCACCTCATGCATACAATAACTCCATAACAAAACCCACCACCACATCAATGCATGAAATGAGGTTAAGAAACCATGCACCCTGAATTCGTATAACCCACCGTGAAAGAAAAAGAAATGAATCCGAATCTCATCCAAAAGAAAAACAACTCACGGAACCCACCCATGCACCCAACACCAAGCGTGAACTAGAAAGAAAGAGAGCAAAACATTGTGGTATTTAATGATGAAAGATCACAAACATCCCATCAAACAAAACTTGTTTTCGCCCCCTCCAACTTTACGTGCTGCACTTGAATTTTCCAAAAAGCACCGCTAATTTCTCTTATGTGGTAGTCTGCACCCCCTCCATTTACTCGAGAGAATTAAGGAAAGAGGGAGAAAGAGAAAACAATAACTTCGCTTCATCTCTTCAAAACTAGCCTCATACATGTCAGACCAGATAAAAGGTTGATCATTCCGTGTCGACTGGGTCAAAGGTCCCACAATCATGGAGAACCCCTCCACAAACCTCCTATAGTAACCAGCCCAACCTACAAAGCTTCGTACTTCCGTTACAGACTTTTGTCGCTCCCACTTTAACATTGCCTCCACTTTTGCTGGGTTTACTGAGATTCCTTTAGCAGAAATCACATGCCCCAAAAACTGCACTTCTTCTAACCAAACCTCACACTTGGACAATTTTCCATATAGTTGTCGTTCTCTCAAGATCTCCAACACCGTTCTCAAATGTTTAGCATGCTCTTCCCGATTCTTGGAATAGATGAGAATGTCGTCAATAAATACGACCACAAACTTGTCCAAGCAAGATCGGAAAATGCGATTCATATAATCCATAAAAATTGTAGGAGCATTCGTCACTCCGAAAGGCATCACCACATACTCACAATGTCCATAACGTGATCGAAAAGCTGTCTTTTGAACATCATTCGGCTTAACCAACATCTGATGATATCCCGACCTTAAATCAATATTTGAAACACATCGGCACCCCTCAACTGATCCAACAAATCCTTTATCCTAGGCAAAGGGTACATGTTCTTAATCGTGATTTTGTTCAGTTGTCGGTAGTCAACACACAACCGTGAACTCCCATCCTTCTTCTTCACAAGCAAAAGTGGAGCTCCCCACGGTGATACACTTGGACGGATAAATTTCTTTTTCAAGAGATCTTCTATTTGCTTTTTCAATTCTGCGAGCTCAGCGGAGCTCATTTGATATGGAGCCACTGACAATGGACCTGCTCTTGGCACTAAATCAATTGCAAATTCGACTTCCCAACTTGGTAGTAACCCTGGGACTTCTTCTGGAAAAACATCCGCAAATTCCTCCATTATTGGTATGCCAATGATTTTCTCCTCTGTGTTCTTCTATTTTTCTTCTTCAAACCATACTACGTAGCATTCAACTTTTTCTCTGATCTCTTGTATGACTGCCCGTGATTTTACAATATGCCCATCTTTTATGTCCAGAACAACCACCTTCTGCTTTCCACAATCTATGATGACATCATTGGTCGTCAACCAATGCATCCCTAAAATCACGTCCAACGCTTCTAGCAGCAAGCGTACCAAGTTAACCTTGAACTTGCATCCAGCTACTTCCATCGGACACAAAACACAAACTAAACTGGTTGAGACTTGTCCTGATGCTGGCGTAGAAACTACTAACTCACATCTGAGATCACGGACTGGTAACCCAAGCTTCTCCGAACACACCAAGGATACAAACGAATGCGATGCACCCGAATCAAACAGAACATTTACACATTCACCAAACAACAAACATGTATCCTGAATTAATATACCTGATTTATTTGCCTCTGATCCGGACATGGCGAACACCCTTCCTATTGCCTTCGTCTTTTCTCTGGAAGACTTTTGCTGCTGTTGAGGCTCTCCAAACTTCTTCTCAAGACAAGAGTTCGCAAAGTGAGCTGGCTTTTGGCAATTGTAACACTTCCTCTTGTTTGGCTTTGCCCCATGGAATTTAGGAGAATTACGCCAGAGATGAGCTCCTCCACATTCATAACACTTCATCGGTCCCTGTCCACCACGCTCAGGTCTAGAATAAGGTTTCTTATGTTGTCTACCTCCACTGTTAATACCATGGTGTGACCTCATAACTCGATGCGGGTCTACTTCCAACTGCTCTATCATCTTTGCCTGCTCCATTAAAAGTGGAAACTCTCTGATCCTCACAAGCACTATCACCTTCATCAGATTGTGACGCAAGCCCCTTTCGAATTTTTTGCACCGCCACTCTTCACTCATATTCTGAGAGTAGAATCGAGCTAGATATTCAAAGCGATCAACATAAGTTTGCACTGATTTGTCTCTCTAAAGTAGTGTCAGAAATTCTGCTTCCCTCTCATGTCTGGCGCTATCTGGAAAGTACTGCCCCATAAACTTCGTTCGAAAACTTGTCCAATCGATGACCTCTTTACGAGCTTCCATCATCCGTTGCATGCCTCCCCACATGTACTCAGCCTCACCATTAAGCAAAAAAGTAGCATACTCCAGCTTTTATGCGTCACTACAGCCGAGCACCCAAAAAATCTTCTCAATCTCTCAAATCCATGCATCTACCTCATCTGGAGTTGTTTTACCGTTGAACTTTGGCAGTTTGTGACACATGAATTCATTCATATTGTTATGTTGCACTGGTGCGTGCACTACCTACGACTGTTGGTGTTGCATTGCGTCGACCAACCGCTGAATAGCTTAAGCCATTTCGTCCACAGAGTTGGTCGAATTCTGAGATCTACGTGCCATTGCTCTAATATGTATATAATCAAATAAGTACTAGTTAAATGTCATAAAACATAAAAAAATTCAGAGTCACGCAACATCAACTACACAAGCTCACTCCCCACAATCCCAAAGTTTTTTCGAAAATCTGGCTCTGATAACAAAATGTAACACCCCAAATTAAGATGTCACGAGAAGGTGTTATGGCTCATTTATTTAAAAGTAAAACGATTGTATCACAAAAAGGTATTTAATAAAACTTAAACTTTAAATGTAAATAGGTAATCCACACATTAATTTGAAATAGTAAAAATAAAAAAAAAGTTCCAATTAAATTATAGAAATCAAAATAAGATTTCATAGTCTTCACTGTCTAATTTAAATCAACCAAAAGTAATCAAAATTCCACGAGTCCACTCCATCCTTTCTGCAATCTACTTCGAGTCAGAAATATCTGCATTACCGTCTACTCCCGTATAACACACGTTATACGATCATCGCACAGGCAACAAACACACAAACAAACAAATAGGGGTAAGCTAACCATAAACAATGATATTCATAAAAGCAATTCATAAATAAAACATGTCCAATAATACTCAACGTCGCATTCAAGTAACACGGAAACATTATGATCACAATCCATCCTTGGTTTGAACACACAAACCCCAAATCCAAACAATCATACTATACCAAACATAACATCACATTCATCATAAATCTTCAAACATAGTGATCATAATCAATCTTTGGTTTTCCATGATCTGTCACCCCACAACAACATCTAGTTTCCTAGAACAGATGGTTCGATGTGTCCCGCTTAACGCAACCAGACTGTCTCCCTTATCCCTCAAGGAATTATGAGTAAAAACGTCGATGCATCGCACATCGGGCACTATACTCACAATGAGCCGAAATAAGGTGAAACATCTATCCCCTCCCCACTGCTTCACACAAGCGAGACAGTACAACACTCGAACAATTCCTCTACCACTGGTTCACACAGGCGAAGAGGACCCCTTTCCATTGCTTCACACAGGCGAAAGAGTCTTCACCGAGTTCCTAGGTACGGAAAACCTCACACAACATTTAATTCCGCCAAGAGCTTTCAAGCAAAACAAAATACTCTCAATATGCAACACATCAGAGTTACAGATTTGCCAACAAAATACATACTATCACCTCATTCATATAATAACTCCATAACAAAACCCACCACCACATCAATGCATGAAATGAGGTTAAGAAACCATGCACCCTGAATTCATATAACCCACCGTGAAAGAAAAAGAAACGAATCCGGATCTCGTCCAAAAGAAAAACAACTCACGGAACCCACCCATGCACCCAACACCAAACGTGAACTAGAAAGAAAGAGAGCAAAACAATGTGGTGAGAAACAATAATTTAATGATGAAAGACCAGAAACATCCAATCAAACAAAACTTGTTTTCGCCCCCTCCAACTTTACGTGCTGCACTTGAATTTTCCAAAAAGCACCGCTAATTTCTCCTATGTGGTAGTCTGCACCCCTTCCATTTACACGAGAGAATTAAGGAAAGAGGGAGAAAGAGAAAACAATAACTTTGCATGGAATGGAAACACCCCAACACTTAACACAAAAATAAAAAAACTAAAACATGTGAGAGAGACAAGGAAAAACACATAAGAAAAAGGACAACTCCCTGAACCCCTTTTTCCGTGAATAATCTGCACCAACTGAAAGAGTTCAATACCATTAAAAGTGATATAAATGGTTTAAGGAAAAAGAGAAAAAAGTAAACTCGTGCCCCCCCCCCCCCCCCCCCCCCACCTCATACATTTACATGTGATATTGAGATAAACGAAAGAGAAAAAGAAAGGGAAAGATTTTAAAAGAAGTAGGATAATGCCCACCATTCAACACTTCACCATAGTACACATGCAGACCACAACTTTACGTGAAAAAGGAAATAAGGAAGAAAGAGAAAGTTTTTAAAAGTCCATTCTCATCCATCTGCAAAGTGAACAAACCCTTTTAAAAGTGGTACAATGGTTTTAAAGAAAGAATCACAAGAGCACGGAACCCCTCCTTAAATTGCATGTTAAAACGAAGTAACAATAGCTGTACGTGGCTAAATCTAATGGGACAGGGCACGGGTCTATCAAACCAAAAGAGAAATAAGAAAAGAAAATGAAACTAGTATTTATTGGTTATAAATGAAGAAAAAGAAAGGAGAAAGAAAGAAAGTGAATCCCTTGAACCCATGCGCCCCACGCCCTGCTACGTAATGACTTTTCGTGATTTCAACAACAAAAAGTCATAGGCACCCCCTAGAATTTCAAGTGAATGAAGGAAAAAAAATTTCTCATGTAACACAATACTGTAACGAGGATGCAAAGAAAAAAAAAAGAACTTATATCATAAATGAATCCTTTTCTCTACATATCCATGACAATCTAAAGCTTTGTATAAATATCACCAAACACGCATGGATCAAACATCAACGAATCAGAATCCACCATAGATTGCATGCAGCACGTATGCAACACAGTCTGAACACCAAAACAGTACTGATACAGGCTCAAGAATCAGAGAATAAAGCTTAAACCAAAACGAAAACTGCACCAAAATATTGCAACAAATAAAGCTTTGGTATTTTCGTTTTACCTCATCATCAACACCGAATAGAATGAAAAAAATAAGCTTTAATAGAATGAAAAAAATAAGGTAAAGCTTCCCCTACCTCTCTAGATGATTCCTCTTCTCTACCACAGCCACTGAAAACTCTAACTTGCACTCTTCCTTTCTTTTCCTTCTCCCGTTCTAATCCTTTTTTCTAAAGAAAAATTCTAGGGTTTAACTTTATCTAATCCAACCCAAATAATTCTGTTAAGATTTCTAGCTCATTTTATTTTCCTTGTCATTTAACTTTAAAAGATAAAAAAAAAAAAAACATAAAGGAAAAAAATAATAAACGAAACATCAATTGGTTGCAGCATTTTTGAACCCAATATTTCTGCATGCCTGGAACCCCCTTCACGCTCCATGGGCCCCACGTGGGAACAAAGAAAAAAAAATTGAATTTTAAAACCAACATTAATTAAGCCAATTTTCCGCCCGCAAGGTTCAAACCCCTGCACCTACTCACCAATGCACACAACTTTCACCACTAGGCTACATGCCATCACATGATATAATATGCATTATAAGAATTAAAGCACTTATACTCCACAAACCATAATTTCTTAAAGTAGATAAATAACAACTCTAATTACTCATTTAATTTAGTCTTTTGTCATGACTAAATTTATTTATAGATCCATATCAAATTATAAATCACTATTTAATTTTTACCTAAAGTATTCCAAGTTGTTCCTAGGTCTTACATAAGACCTGTGGAATTTAATTAATTAAATAATTAATTAATTAATAAATGTGGGTAGTGGGAGCCTTTATGGCATTAAATTCTAAATTGTATGACGTGGAAAAGTACTAGCTCAAGTGGTTGAGAGTACTTGATTGTGTGAGAGGACTTGGGTTTAAGTCCTATGTATGGCATTGTGTGTTATTTAATTTATAGTTATTTTATAATTATGCTTGGCCATGTGGAGTGGTCATATAATCATAGGATTAGATAAATTGTCATGAAACATGAATTGGTTAAATGGTTGTGCATTATGGGTTTGAACCTTGGTGAACCCAAATTAAGCTTTCTTTTCGCTAAACTTGTTTTGGCAAAGAGGAGATGGGGTAGAAACCCTTGCAGCCACGTGAAGGCAACCAAAGGGGCTGAAAAACAACTCCATAATGGCCTTGAATTGCAATTATCATAAGCATTAAACCCAATTTTCGTTTTTGGCTAATTAACTCCCATTAAGACCTAATTAAAAGGCAGATTAGAGGTGAGAAAAAGGGTTTGCTTGGCCTATGCTTATACTGCACATTAGGGAGAGAAAAATCTGAGAGAAACGTGAGGTTGAGTGCCATCCAGGAGCTGAATTGGGTGAGAGAAGTGAAGCCATTCTTTTATCAAAGAAGGAGACAAGAACTTTCAAGTTTAGCAAAGGAAACCCGCTTAGGGGAGTTATACACGTTAATATTTCTATTTAAACATGAATTGCATGATAATTATGTGATAATTGTACATAAACCCATTTCTATTCTTTCAAATTTTGAGTTTCTGAAAATTCCCAGAAACCGCCTGGCGGGCTATGCTATTTTGGCCTAATTCTGGGTTCCTAAGGGAGGACCCACCTGGCGGCACATCCCTAGGCGCCAAGCGACGCATGTGGTTTACCTAGTTTTTTGGGTTCTGATTGAATTGTCTGGCGGTGATGAGCACCCGCCAGGCGACATGAGTCAATTTTGACTCGAGTTTAGTGCTTTGGACTTTTTGGGTGATTTCTAATCAGTGGAAAGGGTGTTGAATCCTCTTTAAATGATTAAATGGGAGTAAATTATTGTGAAATTATAAGATAATGAAAGGAAATTGGGTGACTAGGGCATTATTCTCGTGTTAGGGTTTGCGTAATGAAGAATCTGAATGTGTGATTTGATTCAAGTAAGAATTTGACTGGAAGTGGTGTGTTGTATCCTAAATGAGGGTTTGGGTGTAGTACAATGTATTAGGGTTTGATGAACTGATAAATCCTAGATGAAAGGGATTTTTAGGGAGTCTTTGCAGGTGTTGAGATTCTGGAAAATTGCCCAAAATCATAAGTACCGCCTGGCGGCACGGGGCTTGCCGCCAGGCACCAGCACAATAGCAATGCTACTGCGTGGCTGTGATGAAAGGTGTTGGGGTGGGTTCTAATGCAGTTCTATTTAGAACTGGAGGCCTTGGTCTGGATATATCATTGGGTAAGTAAGGATGGGATCCTAATGCATAACATAAAGTGGTGCCGTAAAAACATAGAATTGGATGGTATCAACTACATTAGGACTGCTTATATAAAGTATGAAATAGGACTGGTGTGAACTATATGAAGGAGGTCCATATGTGTGAAATGTCTTTGACAGGGTGAGATTTATGAGTGAAGAGTTGGTAAGCACTTAGGAATGGTGAACGGAAATTAAATACCAAGCTAATGTTTAAATGTGAGTGGAATTGGTCTAAATGGGAGCGTGGGGTAAATGTTATTAAGATATAGATGTTGTGTCATGAGCCTTAGACACCTACGGGAAAACAATAGTGTGCCAAGGATAGTAGATTAATAGTGGTATATGGTAGAGTTAGAAACATTGAATTAAGCATGGTGATGTATTGGTAAGTTTAGGGCGGTGAACATAATTGGCACTAAGATCATGGGAAAACGGGTTAAATTACATGTGTTGAGGTTACTTAATTTGGTAAGGTTTAGTGTTGGGGTGGTGCCGAGGGAGATATCGAAATCAGTGAAGGAGAACTCAAAACCAGTACAATTCGTTATACTGATACAACGCTTGGCGGCAGAGCTGAAGCCGCCAGGCGATTCAACTCTGCCTAACAGAGAGCTACTAGAACGTGTACGTGTGGCGATGAGAGTCTTCCCGCCAGGCGGTATCTGCAGTGTTGATAGATTAGAGGCGTTACGCACCTGGCGGTACGAGACCCTTGCCAGGCGATATGAAAGTGGTAGCGCCTAGCGCTACGTGACCCGTGCCAGGCGATCTTTGCTGCAGCAACATTGGATTGCTATCATTGTGTGAGTGATCTACAGGGCTTCTATGATACCTTAAAGGTTGGTTTGCTGGTGTTCCTTGAGTTGTGGCTCGGAACGTATCCCTTGAGTTGAGCTCGGGATAGGGGTTAAGCACATGGCATTCCTCGAGTTAAGCTCAGAATGGCATCCCTCGAGTTAAGCTCGAGATGACGGAGGAACACGAGGAATCCTTGACTTGAGCTCGAGTTGGCGAGTGTTGCCGGTGCAAGTGTGCTGGTTGTGGCCAGTACGGATGTGTCTAGAAAGATTGTCCTCCTCAGTAATTAGCTGACAACTTTGGTAGTCTTGGGACGTTACGAATTCTTTTCATATTTGGGAACTCCACCTGGCATTACGGTGTATGATCCGTAGCAATGGTTTCCCGCACGTGTTCTATCGGTTGTGGCCGAGAGGTATGGTAGCAAGAAACCTTGAGGTACTCACTAGGAGATGTAGAACATGAATAACATGGTTGTGGCCATGTGACATGGAATCAAAGGAGGGAATTCCTAAGGTTTGATTTTATGATATATATATATATATATACATATAAGTGTTTTATATATGTATATATAGTTTTATTTGTTTATTCTGTTAAGCTCACCGTATCTGTTTGTGTTTGGCGATGATCGTGTCGGGATGTTACAACTCAAACTAAGGGGAGACTCCTAAATAGGTGGTGGTTTGCGGAAGCTTGATGGTGGTGGAAATATGGTGCGCATATGGTGATTTTGATGTGATGAGATGATTGCTCATCCATCAAGCTATATATCTCAAGCAAAAGGGAGGGGCTATGGTAGTGTTTGAGTGCTCTCAAGAAAGGCTTGACCAATTCTAGGAAGGGTGGCTAGAGGAAACCTAAAAGGGGTGCTCTAGCCTTGGTGACCTAAGTTGAGTAGTATGGCACAAATTTGGTAGCATAATAATACTCAATTCAAAGGTAGTTTTTACATGGGGGAGACACTCCTATTTATAAGCTTAGGTAACCCTAAAGGTGTATACAAATCCTCTCCACTTGGAACATGAAACATGGTCTCTAATCCTCTTCATTAGGAACATGCCACATGGCAAGAGCACGTGTCTCACAAAAAGAGAGCAACTTGAATACCGCTCTAGCTAATGGCCCACAAGCTTCTAGAAGGTTTGTGCTCCAAGCTAGGGTTTTTACCCTAGACCCATGTGTCTCCTTACGGCACATCTCCTCTAGACCCAAAACCATAGGCCTAAATACAAGGCCCAAAAGAAAACCTATACTACTAAGCCCATTATGTAAGACCCAAATGGAATATACAAGGCCTAAAATAACCCTATTATACTAAGAACTCACTGATGACCCATGATGATAAGAGTTCGAGCCCACCTTCCACAAATAACTCCAACTATTCTTGAATGTGTTTTGTCATGGTTAGGGTGTATACCATCATCTTCACGGCTAAAGAAAAAGTGCAATTATTGTCTAACCAAAAAAAAAATGTGTATAACCTTTCGCCACTAGACAATCTTTGAGACAATCAATAGTATCATCATAACCAACTTTAATACCAAAAATTCACTTACAACGAGCAACCTATTTTCAAAAGGTAAAAGAACAAGTTCATAATTATAATAATAATAACAATAATAATAATAATAAATAATAATAATAGTAATAATAAAAATAATAATAATTATTATTGTTGTTGTTCTTGCGAAAATAAATAAGAGATGCTAGGAAACACAAATAATGCCTTACCTCAATCCTTCACCTCTCGAGCCAGCTCTTTCTCGACTTGCACATGTCATCTGCTAGCATGTAAGGTCTAGACCCTTAGGGGGTTACTTGCGGAGAGGGCTTCGACGATCAAGTCAGCAAAAAGGGCTTCTCAAAAGTCAAATCTCATATTAGGGAATTAATGAAAGCGTACCTCTTAATTGTTAGAGTCCACGTGTATTTATAGAGTCATTAATTATGTATGTCATCCTTATAGGTTGGGCCTCCCCTTAATTGTGTTTAGGCCAATATTCAGATTCTAGATGGGCCTAAGCCAGGCCCTAGTTCTGTTTAGTGTGTCGATACCAGAGGCCTCATCTACAATAGCTTAAGTATGGAGTTAGCGACTCTTCATTGTGTATTTATCTTTTATAGTAGGCGGCCTGGGCCGCTATATGATTTTGTTTAACCGGTTACCCATGTACTTGTTTCCATTTATGGGGTTATACCTAGGCGGTCTAGGTCGTGTGGTTATCATAGTGTGCCTAGGTATAGTACATCAGTCCCCTAGCCTTTCGCGAGATAGATGTCACGTCAAAGGTTTAGAGGTTTACCAGTTTTGGGTGATTAACGAGTCATGTTATCGGCTGTGTTTTATGTCTAATTGTTGTTTTGGTGAATTTTGGTGATGCAGGTTATTGTTACCATCTGCCATTTGGTTCGTGTAGTTCTCGGCAAGAAAATATTACTTCTTGGTGTGGTATTGTAGTCCCCCAGTCTTGAAGTGTTATGAACAATGTTAAGACTATGCTAGAAGCAACAAACGTAGGTGAAGGGGTGTCATATGTCAAGAGTCCCATCAGAGGGATTTGCGCAGCCATTTTCCATATTGTGATGCTTCGTCTTCGTTGTGACGCTTTGTGTGATCAATGTTTTGGGCGGGAAAAGTTGTAGCGGTTCAGACACTGGCTATAAATGCAATTGATGAGGAATATTTGTTCACCTTGGTTCATTTGCAAGAACTTTAAGAGAATTGATTTGTGTGCGTGAGATCTGTCTGATACGTCTCTTGTTTTTCCCGTCATCTTATTATTCTGAAAAGGTATGTCTAGTGTTAGTGGTAGTGTGTCTTCGTCTAGTATGGGTAGCGGGAGTGAACATACAAGGGAAGGGGTGAGTAGTCGATCAGGGAGTGGAGCTAGTGGTTAGCTGGCGGGTGAGGGGAGGATTCGCATAGAGGTGACTACAGAGACAAGGGAGGATCCGCCAGAGGAGATAGTAGAGAGTAGCTTGTCGGCAAGGGCTGGATACCGGTGGGTGGCTGAGATGTTGTTCAGGTGGTCTCGGCTATTGAAGTCTTGGCTCAATTGCATTCCTATTTTTGAGAGGGGTGTCCAGAGGGACATTGTGGCCTTGGAGAGAGTCAACGCCATCGACTGTGTATGCCTTGGCCAAGAAAGGCTTCTGAGGAATTTTTCTATATGTATATATGTCATTTCTCATAGTTATACGTAAGGTTGCCTTTTAATGACTTCACAATGGGGGTACTATGTTTGCTGAACGTTGCTCCTACTCAGCTACATCCGAACAGCTGGGCATATCTTCAAGCTTTCCGGGTGTTGTGCCGGTCTTTATATCTGCAGCCGTCTCCACAACCATTTCTATATTTCTATGATACTCGGACCAAGAGTCCAACCACATGGCTTTCATTAATAAGTCGGCCAGGAATAAGCAAGTTGGAGGCATTTACGCAGTCATTTAAGCATTTTAAAGATGGCTTCTTTAAGGTGGTAGTGAAGGAGCCTGGGCGTTCCTACTTCTACAATGATGATGGGAGCACTAAGTTCCCATTCATTTGGACCGACAACCCCTGACGGTATAAGGATATGAAAAGGGAGAAGTTGGCGCTAGCGGATAGGGAGGTGGTGGAGACCCTGATGAAGTTTAACGATAAGATGCCCACTAAGGGCTTAGTTAGGGTTTATTATTCCATACATCCAATTGTTGATATAGAAGGTATCTTTTTGTGTTTTAAGTGCTATGTTGTGTTTGAGTTGACTAACCAATGTTTCACTGCTATTGTAGGTCATATGGCTCAACTTGGTAAGAAGAACTTGAACCTGTTCCAAGCTCTTCGCAAAGAGAAGACAGCGAAGGTAAAGAGTGCTGGGAATACTGAAGTTCCCAATCTACAGAATCCACTAGTGGAGGTGCACCTTCATGGGGACTCAAAGAGAAAGGCAGAAGTGCCCGCTAAGCAAGGTGGGGGAAAAGACGTGAGGAGTGTGAGAGTTGATTTGTTGGGACCGGGATCCTCATCTGGTGTGAACAAGCACGAGGCCGGGTTGATAGAGTTGCCAGAGACGACCGTCTGGTTCGACATTGATATTAATTTGTCGGAGTCTTTGGTGAACTCTATTGACAACATGGAACTGAATGCCATGGTGAAGGAAATGCTCGAGTTTAGCAACACGGCGTTGATATTAGGACGCGGGGTTGGAAGCTTATACCAGAGGGAGTTGAAGGAGGGCAGTCGGTCTAAGGTGAAGGAATTGAAGGAAGAGTTAAAGGGTCAAGTCGATAAACATGCTGAAGAGAAAGTTGCTTGGAAGAAAGAGAGGGAAGAGCGGTTGGAGGAGAAGAAGAGGTTGGGGTCCTAGAGGGTGAGATGTTTGGACTCCGAGAAAAAGCTTAATGCGATGATCGCGGATCTCGAGACCGACTATGATGAATTGAAGGAAAAACATGACGATCTGGAGAGCGAACTCGAAGACTTGAAGGGTCAGATAATCCAGGAGCATATCAATGGCTTCCAGAAGGGGTTAAGGCAAGTTGCCTTCTTCCACAAGGATATAGATGTATCGGACGCCAAGTTCGACAAAAATAAGGATGTTGTTGGAGGGCAGCTTGTGAACGAAGTAGATTCCAGCCTAGAGGAAGAGGCAGAGAAGGTGGCGGAGGAACTTGTGGTGCACACTGAAGAGGTGGAGGCTGAGAAAGGGAACCTATACAACATATAGATTTAGGCTTTGCGGTTTTTTAATATTTGATTTATTGTTTCTCAGCCTAAGTCTATAATAACTCGTACAATATTTTTACTTTCTTTTTAATGTGATGGATGCTTTCGTGTTTATTTGTTGGATGAATGTTTCATATGCTTATTGTTTTGTATGATGCAGCTAGTTTATGTTATAGGCGTGCGCTATCGGTTAATCATGTCGGTTTGGTTACTATTATAGTTGCATGATATTGGTATGATAGACCGTATACTTTATCGATGGGGGTTTTATCTTTTAGAAATAAGCAAGGATTTTGGGAGAAAGACATAATAGTTTTAGTATACGACCCAGATCGCCTATTGGTGGAGAGGCTTTTTTAGAAAATCTCTTAGTGATGGTTAGCGGGATCGTATAGTTGTTAACTGAATAATTAGTGTTTGACCCAAGTTGCTTACTTGTGGTAAGTGTTGGGGAACTTAAGAAAATAAACGAAATAATTAGTGTTCGACCCAAGCCGCTTACTTGTGATAAGTGGTGGGGAACTTAAGAAAATAAACTGAGTAATTTGTGTTCGCCCCAGGTCACTTACTTGTGGTAAGTGGTGGGGAACTTTTAAAAGATAATGAAACACGTACACATGTTGAATGTAGGATAAGGAACCCTTTGTTTTATTCATGAAGTTTAGGGTACCTCGTTAAAAACTCCTTGGCCAAAACCCTCCTTAGGGAAAAAATGCCAAGTGAGAAAAAAGAGTATACCCAAGGTTACAAAGTTGTATTCATTACATTGGTCAAGCTAGCTAAAGTAAAACTTTATGTAAGATATGTTCCACGTATTATGTATCTCTTCTCCCGATAATAGCTCGAGTCTATAGGCGCCTCCTCTTGCATCTTCTCGTATTCGATATGGGCCCTCCTAGTTGGTTGAGAACTTGCCGTCCTTTTTCCTTGCATTATTGGCCATTCTCCAAGCTAGATCTCCTCTAATGAACATTCGTGGGCATAGGTTTGAGTTGTATTTCCTGGCCGCTCTCTGCTTTACCACTATGTTTTGGATTTGAGCCTTTTCTCATAACTCATTTAATAGATCTAGATGGGTACATAGATTATGTTGGTTCTTGTTGGGATCATATACTTGACAACACAAGGAAGGTTTGCCAATTTCAACCGGTATCATTGCTTTCGCACCGTAAATCAGGCTAAACGGGGATTCGTTAGTAGTAGATTGGGGAGTGCATCTGTAGGCCCATAGTACTTCCAACAAAGCTTCTGGCCAGCAGCCCTTCGCGCCATCTAAACGTTTTTGCAGCTTGACCAGTATGACCTTGTTGGCGGCTTCAGCTTGTCCATTGGTTTGTGGATGCTCTACGGAGCTGGTGATGTGCTTGATGCCAAGGCAGGTGTAGAATTTGGCGAGTTCTTTATTAATGAATTGTCGGCCATTGTCGGTTATGATAGTATGTAGGATACCATAGCGGCATATGATGTCCTTCCTCACAAACTGTTGGACTTGTTGTGTTGTGATTGTGGCCAATGGTTTAGCTTCTATCCACTTCATAAAATAGTCGATACCGACAATGAAGAACTTGACTTATCCTTTCCCCGGGGTGAAGGGTCCTAAGATGTCCATTCCTCATTTTTCGAATGGCCATGGGGACGGTATGGAATGTAATTATTCCTGTTTTTGGTGAATGAGATTGTCATGTTTTAGACATGGTATGCATTTCTTGACAAAGGCTTGACAATATGCTTCCATGGTTGGCTAGAAATAGCAGGCTCTGAGTATTTTGGTTGTCATGGTTCGTGCGCCTGAATGATATCTGCATATTCCTTCATGTATTTCTCTAATTATATATTCTGCCTGCTCCCTTGTAACACATTTAAGCAAGGGTTGCCCATACCCTCGTTTGTACAATTCGTCACCTACCATTGTGTATCGTGCCACTTTTGCCAATCGTCCTTTGTCGGTATTGGGTGGGGGATTGCCGATTTTGAGGTATTAGACGTATGGGGTTGTTTGTCTTTAAGTTTAATGCTTGCGAGTTTTTACAGGACGTCCGCTCGTACGTGTTCACCTCTCGAGATATGCTGGATCTGTACCCAGTCAAATTTGGATTGTATGACATTATAGACCAGGGGGTAGTATTGAAGTAGAGTTGCGTCTTTTATTTGAAATTCGTCATTGAGGTGGCCAACAGTGAGTTTGGAATCTGTTTTGCATATGAGGGTTCGTATACCAACTTTGCATGCTAGTGACAATCTTGCGAGGATGGCTTCATATTCGGCTTGGTTGTTGGAAGTTTTGGAAATAAAATGTAGGGACTTTTCAATGAGGATATGGTTGGGAACTTCTAGGACAATACCGGCACCTGCACCCCTTGGGTCAGAGGAACCATCAACATATAGTACTCATTGGTCTTCCTCGGGGGGGTGTTGGAGGTCGTTGACGAAGTCTAGTAAGCACTGGACTTTGATGGGGCCATGTGGTTCGTAACGAATGTTGAATTTGGAGAGTTCCACAGCCCAAAACGACATTTGTCCAGCAAGGTCGGGTTTTTGGAGGATTTTCTTAATGGGGTAATCAGTCTTAACAATGATATGGTGATTTTGGAAGTATGGGCGTAACCGTCTTGCTACGTGCACCAAGGAGAGGGGTTGACTGGTCTCAGGATCTTGGAGGGTTCGACTAACGAAGTATACTAGGTGCTAAGTTCTATCAGATTCTTTGACCAGGGCGGCATTGACCGTGTGGTCTATGGCGGTCATGTACACCAGGAATGGGAGGTGTATATCTGGTTTTTGGAGGATTGGTGGGGATGAAAGGATAGTTTTAAGGGTTTGGAAACCTGTTTCAAAATCACCGTTTCAAGAGAACTTCGCGGATTTTTTGGGGAGCTGGATAATAAGTGGGGTTCGTTCAGCCAGTGTTGGGAGAAATCTAGATATGACGGTTAGGCGGCCTATCAAGCGTTGGACTTCTTTGACATTGGTGGGGTCGCGGATTTCAATTATAGCATTGCATTTTTCAGGGTTAGCTTCAATGTCGCATTGTGTGAGCATGAAGCCTAGGAACTTGCCGTTGTCGACGCTGAAAACACACTTTTCGGGGTTGAGTCTAAGGTTGTACTATCGTAGTGCGGAGAATATGGCAGACAAGTCTTGCGCATGTTGCAGGTGGCTGGGTGATTTGACAACCATGCCATCGACGTATACTTCGACACACTTACCCATTAATTGGTTGAATGCTTTATCAATTAACCTTTGATAGGTAGTGCTTGTGTTTTTGAGTCCAAAAGGCATGATCTTGTAGAAATAGTTAGCATCATCAATGATGAATGCGGTTTTGTTCATGTCGGTTGCGGCCATTGGTATCTGGTTATATCCGGAGTATGCGTCTAAAAAATTGAGAACTTTGTTGCTGGTTGCGCCGTCTACTAACCAATCAATGTTTGGTAAGGGGTATGCATCTTTGGGGCAAGGTTTGTTAAGGTCTGTGAAGTCGACGCACATCCTCCATTTGTCGTTAGCTTTTTTAACCAAGACCACATTAGAGAGCCAACTGGTGTAGTGGGCTTCTGCAATAAATCTAGCGTCTAGTAACTTCTTGGCTTTTGCTTTTGCTGCTAGTCGTCTTTCTTCTCCTAATTTTCATTTCTTTTGCGAGATTTACCTAGCTTCTTTGTATATTGACACCTTATGAACTGCTATTTGAAGGTCTACGTCGGGTAGGTCTGCAACTGACCAGGCGAAGAGGTCGGCGTTGGCGGTTAAGGTGGGTTCCAGGACATCGCGGTGTTCCTGTTAGAGGTTTGCTCCGAATTTGAGGGTGCGGCCAGTGGAGAGGTCGAGATTTATAGTTTCCTCAACTGGTTCGATGCGTGAGTCGCATCCTATTCAGGGGTTCAGGTCGTCACTAGATAAAGCATCCCGGAGCCAGGTAGGCGCTCAATGTTGTGGGTTTGGAGGATTGGTAGCTAAGGGCGTAGGCTTGCCATATAGCACTCTCAAGTAAGTCGTTGGTCGCCATGAATGGTAATGATGTCGCTGGATGGGAAGGGGAACTTCATGGCTAAGTGGGGTGTGGAGACAACAGCTCCTAGAGTATTGAGGGATAGGCAGCCGAGTAGGACGTTGTATGAGGTGGGTGCTTCCACAAAGAGGAAGCGGATGGGGATGATTTTAGTTTGAGATCCCTCACGAAAAATGATGTGGAGATCAATATAGCCACGGGTTGACACCTCTTCTCCAGAGAAACCATAGATATGTTCATCATAGGGAATCATTGCAGTTGGGGGAAGTTGGAGTTTTTGGTAGGTGGTCCAATACAGGATGTCTACGAAACTGCCTTGGTCTATTAGCACCTTTTTAACCGTGAAGTTCTCGAGTTCGATGGTTATGACCATGGGATGATCTTGTTGTTGATCGACGCCATGGAAATCAGCGTCAATGAAGGTGATGGGGGGCATGCGGCGTCTGTGGTGGGAGTGGGTTATGTGGTTGATGGACTAGATATTACGAAGGTGTTTCTTCCTAGCTGAAGAGGTGGAGCCGTCGTTGGCGAAGCCCCTAGAGATAATGTTGATTGTCTCGTGTAGTGGAGGATCAGCTTGGTTGACGTCGGTGTGGGCTGGCTAATGGTCTGTACGGTGATTGGTGTTAGGTTGATTACCATGGCGAGTGTCGCGTGGAGGGTGGCGGTTATCGGATTGTCGGGGATGAGATGGTTCATCTTTTCTGACAAAGCGGCGGAAGTGGTCGGCGCGAATCAATTCTTCTATTTTATCTTGAAGCGCCTTGCATTCATCGGTGGTGTGGCCATTATTTTTGTGATATTTGTAATACTTGGTCATATCAACGTTGGGGGGTTTAAGGTTTTGCGTGGTGGTGGGATGAGGTCGGCCTGGAGCGCTTCGTCGAGAAGACATGATTTGGGGACATTGAATGGGGCGTATCTGGTGAATCGTGGGTGCCTAGGCTCTCAAGGCCTAGATTCGAGTTGTGGAGACGATTTGTCTGGACTGGTGGAAGAGGGTGTATAGTCAATGCAAAATTTGGTTTGGAGAGTCTTCATCTCCTCCATGCGGATGTAGTCTGCAGCATGTAGCTTGAGTTCATGCATGGAGGCTAGAGGGCAAAGGTAGACGTTGTCAGCAAATATACCAGGTTTCAAAGTTAGGGCCATACACGGCAAGATCATTTCTTGCGTGAGGTTGGGCATGCGGAGGGTGGCTTTGCTAAAACGGTTGATGAAGGCTCGCAACGTCTCGTCTCTTTCTTGTCTGACGCTAAGGAGGGATTGTGTGGCTTGATGTGGGCGGCTACCAGCAAAATGGGTGGTGAAAAGGTGGGAGAGGGTGTCGAAGCAATCAATTGAGTATGGGGGGAGGGTAGTGAACCATTCAAGGGAAGGGCCTTTGAGGGTGGTAGGGAAGGCCTTGCAGAAGACGGTGTCATCAGATGTGTAGAGGGCGACATGGGTGATGTAGACCTTAAGATGTTCGTCGGGGTCGGTGTCTCCCGCGTAGCGGTCTAGTGTCAATGAAAGGGTGGCGACGTCTGGGTGGGTGTGATGGTAACCATTGTGGTGGGATGGGATGTCGGACGATGGTATGGAACGTGGTGGTGTAGTGGTGAGGGGGGATATGAGTGGTAGGAAGGGTGGCAGTAGGGTGGTTGGTTGTAGGTTGTGCGGGGATGGTGGTTGGATGATGGATGGTTGTGTGGTGGGTGGAGATGAAAGGGTGTTTGTTGAGTGGTAGTGAAAGTGTGTGGGGTGGGATTGTATTCACTTTCTTCTTCGCTGGATTGGTAGACCGGGACCCGGGGGCCTCTGACGGCTCCTTACCCTTCCCCTTCTAGGTAGGATCAGCTTCAATTTTCCTTCTTAGTCTTGAGTTCTCTTGCCTAAGCGGTTCCATCTCGTCAGCACTGCGCTTTTTCAGGTTAGCAAGTTCTTGTTGCATTTCGGCTTGGCCTTCGAGGATGGCGGTCAAGTCCGGGTGTTGTTTGCAGGCATAGAAGGGCATGCCTCAGGGTGCTTCATGATTTTGGCTCTGTTGCAGGTGGAGACCATTCTCGATGGTGTTCGGATTGCTTGGTAAGGTATCACTTCGTGCCCCACAGTGGGCGCCAATTGTTCTTGTAGAAACAAATAAGAGATGTTAGGGAACACAAATAATGCCTTACCTCAATCCTTGACCTCTCGAGCCGGCTCCTTCTCGACTTGCACATGTCATCCGCTAGCATATAAGGTATGGAGCCTTAGGGGGTTACCTGCGGAGAGGGATCTAACGATCAAGTCAGCAAAAAGGGCTTCTAAGTCAAATCTCATATTAGGAAATTAATGAAAGTGTACCTCTTAATTGTTGGGGTCCACGCGTATTTATAGAGTCATTAATTATGTTTGTCATCCTTATGGGTTAGGCCTCCCCTTAGCTGTGTTTAGGCCAATATTCATATTCTAGATGGGCCTGGGCCAGGCCTAAGTTCTATTTAGCGTGTCGATACTAGAGGCCTCATCTGCAATAGCTTAAGTATGGAGTTAGCGACTCTTCATTGTGTATTTATTTTTTATAGTAGGCGACCTGGCCCGCTATATGATTTTGCGTAACCGGTTACCCATGTACTTGTTTCCATTTATAGGGCTATACCTAGACGGTCTTGGCCGTATGGTTATCATAGTGTGCCTTAGTATAGTACAATTATTATTATAAGGAACATATGAAAATGTTGCAAAAGGAAGGATTAGGCTTAAAGTAGAGGGAAAACTTAGTAAAGACAATATCAACTAACTAAAACAACAGTTAACATAGAGATCAATATTTACTTTTTTTTTATATAGTAAATCATAAAAAAAAAAACATTTGTGTGACTTTACTAGATAATTTATCAAGATTGTGATCAAAATTGTGAAAAAAAAAAACCATAGACTTGTAACGTCCCATTTAATTATTAAGCGAAATTAAAGGAAAACGTCACACAATATAAGCACTGTAGCGTAGTCCTGGGGCCCTTAACGCAACCCCGACAAAATTCGGGTATACCACGATGCCAAGGAAAGCTGAATATGAATACAATGTAGAATGTAGCGTAGAAATACGGAAAGAGATACATGGGCCATAGCCCTAAATAAAACACAAGAAAAACTCCAGCCCAGATGGCTAAGCAGCGGAATCACCATTCGCTTGTTGACCATGAGAACCTCGCCCAACTGCTCCCATCAACCAAGTTGATGATCATCGCAAGGAAAAACGGCCACATACAACATAAACATGTAACGAAACGGGTAAGCTAGAGCCAATCAACATATTCAACATGCAATCAAATATATTTTCCTCATCTCATCCACATAGCAACCAAACATATTATGACTCTTCATTCAATACACTACGACTCGACTCGACTCATCCGGATACGTATAACTCGGTCGGATTCAGCGGATGCTTGCACTTGTGGTGGATACCCCTGCTCGACCCTGAGCTGCTCGATCCTGAGCTATGTGATACCAGTGTTACAATGAATCAAAATCTCTCCCACCACAAGGTTAGTCCTTAGTGAGTTTCAGGCCTCCTGCTACTCCCACCACAAGAGTCAGTCCGCTCTAAGTGAGACTAAATGGCTCCTCGGAGCGTCAGGATGCAACCTTACCTTGAATCCTTACCTAGTTATACAGATGGGGCACCACCATGAACACCCACTAGCAGGGGCCATGGAATTACGTCCCGACCACTGAAGCGCGACCCCGGAGGTCTCACCTAGAGACCTCAAGGAATTACACGCTGACACGGACCAACATTCATAAATCAGCAATAAGAGAATATTGAATTATATTTTTCAATTCCATATCAACCCTTGAAGTTTAATCCTCATATCAATCACATCTCAAATCCATACCTCCGATCATCACCACCCCAATGAGTCTGGGGCCTAGTCTCATGTCAATATCATGTTCCTTTAATTTCAAACCACACATTCATTTCTCACGCTAAGCCTCATACCAACCCATTCATCCCCAATTCATGAATTATGCCAAAAATATACTTCATGCTCCATTACATACATGTTCATCATCATACAATCATACTCAACCAACATGGATCACTCGGGAAGCATTAAACATCCAAATCACAGCACTGTCTCGCCCAGCATCTCGCTCAGGCTGAGGGGTCTCGCTCAGGCGAGACGTGCTCGCTCAGGCGAGCCTCCCCCTCGCCTAGGCGAGAGCGCCAAAAACAAGGGCATGGGCAACACGGGATCTCACTTAAGCGAGATCCCTCTCGCTTGGGCGAGTTGCCTGCTCGCTCAAAAGTTGAGCGAGCCGCCTGGGCGACTTTTCGCGCAAAAAACTTAGGCGAGCTCCCTGTTTCATCTCGCCTAGGCGAGATGGACTCGCTTGGGCGAGATTAACAGGTCTCGCCACTGTTCTTCACTGCGACAGCCATGAAAACGAACCAAACCAGCATACAAAGCATTCTCATACATCAAAGCGAAGGATAAAATCATACAAACAGAAATCCACACCATTACAGACCAAAACTACTGGAAAATAAGAGCTCTAACTTCCCGTACCTGGAATAAGCTAGTAAACGACCCAACACGCCCCCAACACCGAACGCACGAGCACAGCAGCTCAAGGAGCGAATGACAGAACTGAAAAGGTAGCGAAACAGAAGCACGATATGGGTTACTTGGGACCCTAGCTGTGAAATGAACGAAAGGAACAATGGAGACGGAAAAAGGCTAGCACAGTACTTACATGGAGTAGAGCACCACTTCGAGCTAGTTTGAAGGTGGCGAAAGACCTAACCCTAGTAGAGCTTTTTGTGTGAGGGAGGAAGGGTTGACGGCTGCTGCGTTTCTGGGAGAATGAAAGTGAGAGTGGGATTAGGGCAGACCTTAGGACCTTATACGTTGGGCCGGCCTTAGGCCCACTAACTTTAGGGCAGAAAAGTTAACAGATTTAAATGGGCCTTACATTCCCTCCAACAACAAAAATTTTCGTCCTCGAAAATGAAAGACTCACCAGGTAAACAGATGTGGATGTGATTTTCTCATGTCCTCCTCTAACTCCCAAGTCGAGTCACCCGTCCTCCGATCCCAGATGACTTTGACAAGACTGACGGCCTTTCCACGACGTTCCTCAACCTTGCTATCCTCAAGAGCTATGGGTGGTACTTCCACTGTGAGATCCTCCCTGATCTGTATATCCTCAGCTTCCAACACGTGGGCCGGATCGAATACATACTTCCTCAGCTGTGACACATGAAACACCGGATGGAGATTTGCCAACTGCGGGGGTAAAGCTATCTCATAAGCTACTGGCCCAATCCTCCTCGTGATCTGATACGGGCCAAGGAACTTAGGCGAAAGCTTCCTTGAGCGGAGAGCCCTTCCCACTCCCGTGGTTCGGGTCACCCTCAAGAACACATGATCTCCCGCTGCAAACTCCAAAGGCCTCCTCCTGCGATCCGCATAGGCCTTCTGCCTACTCTGAGACGCCAGCATCCTATCTCTCACCATCCTCACCTTCTCAGTGGTTTGCTCTAACAACTCTGGTCCAACTAATACTGCCTCCCCATCCTGATACCAATAGAGAGGAGTCCTACACCTCCTGCCATAAAGAGCCTCGTATGGCGCCATGCCAATGCTCGCATGAAAACTGTTGTTGTAGGTAAACTCTATCAAAGGCAATACCTCGTCCCAAGCACCCAGATGATCCAATATGCAAGTTCTCAACAAATCTTCTAATGACTGGATCGTCCTCTCAGACTGGCCATCAGTCTGAGGGTGATAAGTCGAACTCATGGTGAGCTTGCTACCCATAGCACTCTGTAACGTCTGCCAAAACCGGGATGTGAACCGCGGGTCTCTGTCGGAAACTATACTCGAGGGCACTCCATGGAGTCTTACTATCTCTTTAATGTACAGCTGAGCGAACTTGGCCATGGACATCCTCAAGTTCATCGCCAAGAAATGAGCACTCTTGGTCAATCGGTCCACTATCACCCAGATGGTGTCATGCCCTCTGAAAGTCCGTGGAAGATGAGTCACGAAGTCCATGGAGATGTTGTCCCATTTCCACACCGGTACCTCCAACGACTGTAGAATGCCACCGGGCCTCTGATGCTCCACCTTCGCCTTCTGACACGTTAAACAAGCTGATACAAACTGAGCCACATCCTTCTTCATTCCCTGCCACCAGAAAGTCTCCTTGAGGTCCTGGTACATCTTAGTCATGCCAGGGTGCAAGCTAAGACGACTCTTGTGTCCTTCCTCAAGGATCAACTTCCTCACCTCAGCATCATCAGGAATACATACTCTGCCTCGAAACCTCAGTATGCCATCATCACTCACGGCAAAGTCTCTGGCTTCCTCTGATCCAAGTTGTTCCCTAACTCTGTTCAGACCAGCATCCAACAACTGCCTCTCTCTGATCGAGCCCAAGAAGTCACTAGATATAGCAAGGGTACTACACCTAATGGACTCGGACCCCAACTCCACATGTATCCTCATGTCTCTGAATTTCTCTAGTAGTTCCACCTCCTTAATCATAAGGTGTGCAGTGTGTACCGTCTTCCTGCTTAGAGCATCTGCCACTACATTTGCCTTCCCCGGATGGTATAGGAGCTCAAAGTCATAGTCCTTGAGGAATTCCATCCACCTCCTCTGTCTCATGTTCAGCTCCTTCTGATCAAACAAGTACTTTAAACTCTTGTGGTCGCTGAACACTCGAAACTAAGCACCATACAGATAGTGCCTCCAGATCTTCAAGGCAAAAACTATAGCCGCCAACTCCAAGTCATGAGTGGGATAGTTACGCTCATGTATCTTAAGCTGCCTCGAAGCATATGCCACTGCCTTCTTTTCCTGCATCAAGACGCAACCCAGTCCAACATGAGACGCGTCGCAGTAGACCTCAAACGGTTTCCCCACATCTGGAATTACCAATATAGGAGCACTCGTCAATCTCCTCTTTAGCTCTTGAAAGCTCTCCTCACACTTGTCCGTCCAAGTGAAGGGTTGGTCCTTTCGTGTAAGCAAAGTCAGAGGCGCCACTATCTTGGAGAATCCCTCTATGAATCTCCTATAGTAGCCCGCTAACCCCACAAAGCTCCTGATCTCTGTGGCTGATTTAGGACTTTCCCACTTTACCACTGCCTCGACCTTTGTCGGGTCCACTGCAATCCCCTGAGCGGATATCACATGCCCCAAAAACTGAACCTCATCCATCCAGAACTCGCACTTGGACAACTTGGCATACAGCTGCTTCTCTCTCAAAACACCAAGCACCAACCTCAGGTGTTCTGCATGCTCCTCCTGAGTCCTGGAGTAGATAAGGATGTCGTCTATGAAGACCACTACAAACTTATCTAGGAAAGGTCGGAAAATCCTGTTCATGTAGTCCATGAACACCGCTGGGGCGTTGGTCACGCCAAAAGGCATAACCACATACTCGTAGTGGCCATACCTGGATCTGAAGGCTGTCTTCTGCACATCATCAGCCTTTACCAAAATCTGGTGGTACCCTGATCGCAGATCTATCTTCGAGAACACTGATGACCCATGTAACTGATCCATCAAGTCGTCAATCCTCGGGAGCGGATACTTGTTCTTGATGGTCATCTTGTTCAGTTGCCTGTAATCCACACAAAGACGCGAACTCCCATCCTTCTTCTTCACCAACAACACTGGTGCTCCCCAAGGTGAAGTGCTGGGTCGGATGAACTGTTTCTCCATCAGATCCTCTATCTGTTTCTTGAGCTCTACCAACTCTTCCGGAGCCATGCGATATGGGGCCATCGAGACCGGGCCTGTTCCTGGGACTAGATCGATGGAGAACTCCACCTCTCTACTGGGAGGCAACCCTGGTACCTCTTCTGGAAACACATCCCCAAAATCCTGTACAACTGGTATCACAGACGTCATTTCTCCTCTCTCCACCTCCATATGTGTGAAGATCATGTAGCACTGCGCACCGTCCTGTAGCTCCCTCATAACTCCCTGGGATGAAACCAACTCATGTTCCTCTGAGTCGGGAAACAACAACTTCTTCTCCCGACAATCTATCAGAATGCGATTGGCAGAGAGCCAATCCATCCCTAAGATCACTTCCAACTCCTGTAGAGGTAGGCAGATTAAGTTCACCTTGTACATGCGCCCCTCTACCTCCACCGGAAGCCTAGCACACAAGGACGACGTCCTGACCAAACCCGACGCCGGAGTAGACACCGCAAGCTCACACTGCAGCTCGCACACCGGCAGACCCAACCGTTCCACACATGCATTTGACACAAAAGAGTGTGTCGCTCCAGAATCATATAACACACAGCAAGAAGAACCAGCTATCATGCAACTACCCATAACCAAGTTACCTGAGCCTAATGCCTCAGCCCCTGACATGGCGTACACTCTGCCCGTCGCTTGAGGCCTGTTGCCTCTGTCCCTCCACTGATGCTGCTGGGGTGCCTGAACTGGAGGGCGTGTCGCTGCCCTAGAAAGGTTGGGGCAATCTCTCCCAAAGTGGCCTTCCTTGCCACAGTTGTTGCACCTGCGGTAACCCTCCCTGCGGGGACAAGCATACCTCGGTTGAGGTCCTCCACATGTGTAACACTGCACTCGACCCTGCTGAGGAGGAAGACCCCTAGACCCCTGAGACTGATGGTGAGGCCTATCATACGGTCTCCTTCGCTCCTCGTGTCTGGGCCTGGACCTAGATGGTCCACCGATCCTCTGAGGCGAATGTGGCTGCTGTGGACGCTGACCTTCCACCTCACGCTTCATCTTCTCCATTACTCTGGCCTTTTCTACCAGAGCAGCAAAGTCCTTGATGGACAAGGGTGCCACCATCAAGCGGATGTCGCCGTAGAGCCCGTTCTCGAACTTCCTGCATCGCCACTCCTCATCGAGCGGCAGGGTGTAGAAACGGCTGAGGTGTTTGAACCTCTCAGCATACTCTGTAACCGTCTTCCCTCCCTGGGTCAATTGGAGGAATTCCACCTCCTTGGCGTACCGGATGCTGTCGGGAAAGTACTCTGAGAGGAATCTCTCCCTGAAAGCCTCCCATGTCACTGGCTCATCCCTCTCCTCCAGGATGGATCGGGTGCTGCTCCACCAATGCTCCGCCTCCCCTGTGAGCATGTAAACTGAGAACGCCAACCTGTTCTCTGCGGGGCACATCTTGGCGTCATAGATGCGCTCTAGGTCCTTCAGCCACTAGTCTGCGGCGTCAGGACTGGTTTTCCCATCAAACTTTGCCGGGTGGTGTTTCAGAAAGTCCTCCAGGCTCCACTCCCTGACTGCAGGTCGTGGTTCAGGGCCAAACACAGGGGCAGCCGCCCTGTTCTCCTCCAACTGGCGGAGGGCCTCCATATGCTGCCGATGAGCATCCTCAGCAGCTACCCTTGCAGCCTCCATCTGCTGCATCACTGCCTGCTGCTGCTCAAGCGACGCTGCCTGTCGCTGCATAGATGCCTCGTGCTGCTGCATCATCGCAGCACTCTGCTGCGTCATAGCTGCTACCATCGCCTCTATAGCTCTGGCGATATCAGGTATGTCTCCCTGGGATGACTGCGAAGCTCGGCGAGGAGGTGCCATAATCCACTGGCACACAGAAAATCACTTGGTTAGGTTCGATAAAGGCAAGAATTTAACTAAGAACACTCAGAAGATACACAGAGAAAGCTAAGCGGACATCCAAGTCCACAGACCTAAGGAATGACCGCTCTGATACCATAAATGTAACGTCCCATTTAATTATTAAGCGAAATTAAAGGAAAACGTCACACAATATAAGTACTGTAGCGTAGTCCCAGGGCCCTTAACGCAACCCCGACAAAATTCGGGTACACCACGATGCCAAGGAAAGCTGAATACGAATACAACGTAGAATGTAGCGTAGAAATACCGAAAGAGATACATGGGCCATAGCCCTAAATAAAACACAAGAAAAACTCCAGCCCAGATGGCTAAGCAGCGGAATCACCATTCGCTTGTTGACCATGAGAACCTCGCCCAACTGCTCCCATCAACCAAGTTGATGATCATCGCAAGGAAAAACGGCCACATACAACACAAACATGTAACGAAACGGGTAAGCTAGAGCCAATCAACATATTCAACATGCAATCAAATATATTTTCCTCATCTCATCCACATAGCAACCAAACATATTATGACTCTTCATTCAATACACTACGACTCGACTCGACTCATCCGGATACGTATAACTCGGTCAGATTCAGCGGATGCTTGCACTTGTGGTGGATACACCTGCTCGACCCTGAGCTGCTCGATCCTGAGCTATGTGATACCAGTGTTACAATGAATCAAAATCTCTCCCACCACAAGGTTAGTCCTTAGTGAGTTTCAGGCCTCCTGCTACTCCCACCACAAGAGTCAGTCCGCTCTAAGTGAGACTAAATGGCTCCTCGGAGCGTCAGGATGCAACCTTACCTTGAATCCTTACCTAGTTATACAGATGGGGCACCACCATGAACACCCACTAGCAGGGGCCATGGAATTACGTCCCGACCACTGAAGCGCGACCCCGGAGGTCTCACCTAGAGACCTCAAGGAATTACACGCTGACACGGACCAACATTCATAAATCAGCAATAAGAGAATATTGAATTATATTTTTCAATTCCATATCAACCCTTGAAGTTTAATCCTCATATCAATCACATCTCAAATCCATACCTCCGATCATCACCACCCCAATGAGTCTGGGGCCTAGTCTCATGTCAATATCATGTTCCTTTAATTTCAAACCACACATTCATTTCTCACGCTAAGCCTCATACCAACCCATTCATCCCCAATTCATGAATTATGCCAAAAATATACTTCATGCTCCATTACATACATGTTCATCATCATACAATCATACTCAACCAACATGGATCACTCGGGAAGCATTAAACATCCAAATCACAGCACTGTCTCGCCCAGCATCTCGCTCAGGCTGAGGGGTCTCGCTCAGGCGAGACGTGCTCGCTCAGGCGAGCCTCCCCCTCGCCTAGGCGAGAGCGCCAAAAACAAGGGCATGGGCAACACGGGATCTCACTTAAGCGAGATCCCTCTCGCTTGGGCGAGTTGCCTGCTCGCTCAAAAGTTGAGCGAGCCGCCTGGGCGACTTTTCGCGCAAAAAACTTAGGCGAGCTCCCTGTTTCATCTCGCCTAGGCGAGATGGACTCGCTTGGGCGAGATTAACAGGTCTCGCCACTGTTCTTCACTGCGACAGCCATGAAAACGAACCAAACCAGCATACAAAGCATTCTCATACATCAAAGCGAAGGATAAAATCATACAAACAGAAATCCACACCATTACAGACCAAAACTACTGGAAAATAAGAGCTCTAACTTCCCGTACCTGGAATAAGCTAGTAAACGACCCAACACGCCCCCAACACCGAACGCACGAGCACAGCAGCTCAAGGAGCGAATGACAGAACTGAAAAGGTAGCGAAACAGAAGCACGATATGGGTTACTTGGGACCCTAGCTGTGAAATGAACGAAAGGAACAATGGAGACGGAAAAAGGCTAGCACAGTACTTACATGGAGTAGAGCACCACTTCGAGCTAGTTTGAAGGTGGCGAAAGACCTAACCCTAGCAGAGCTCTTTGTGTGAGGGAGGAAGGGTTGACGGCTGCTGCGTTTCTGGGAGAATGAAAGTGAGAGTGGGATTAGGGCAGACCTTAGGACCTTATACGTTGGGTCGGCCTTAGGCCCACTAACTTTAGGGCAGAAAAGTTAACAGATTTAAATGGGCCTTACATTCTCTCCAACAACAAAAATTTTCGTCCTCGAAAATGAAAGACTCACCAGGTAAACAGATGTGGATGTGATTTTCTCATGTCCTCCTCTAACTCCCAAGTCGAGTCACCCGTCCTCCGATCCCAGATGACTTTGACAAGACTGACGGCCTTTCCACGACGTTCCTCAACCTTGCTATCCTCAAGAGCTATGGGTGGTACTTCCACTGTGAGATCCTCCCTGATCTGTATATCCTCAGCTTCCAACACGTGGGCCGGATCGAATACATACTTCCTCAGCTGTGACACATGAAACACCGGATGGAGATTTGCCAACTGCGGGGGTAAAGCTATCTCATAAGCTACTGGCCCAATCCTCCTCGTGATCTGATACGGGCCAAGGAACTTAGGCGAAAGCTTCCTTGAGCGGAGAGCCCTTCCCACTCCCGTGGTTCGGGTCACCCTCAAGAACACATGATCTCCCGCTGCAAACTCCAAAGGCCTCCTCCTGCGATCCGCATAGGCCTTCTGCCTACTCTGAGACGCCAGCATCCTATCTCTCACCATCCTCACCTTCTCGGTGGTTTGCTCTAACAACTCTGGTCCAACTAATACTGCCTCCCCATCCTGATACCAATAGAGAGGAGTCCTACACCTCCTGCCATAAAGAGCCTCGTATGGCGCCATGCCAATGCTCGCATGAAAACTGTTGTTGTAGGTAAACTCTATCAAAGGCAATACCTCGTCCCAAGCACCCAGATGATCCAATATGCAAGTTCTCAACAAATCTTCTAATGACTGGATCGTCCTCTCAGACTGGCCATCAGTCTGAGGGTGATAAGTCGAACTCATGGTGAGCTTGCTACCCATAGCACTCTGTAACGTCTGCCAAAACCGGGATGTGAACCGCGGGTCTCTGTCGGAAACTATACTCGAGGGCACTCCATGGAGTCTTACTATCTCTTTAATGTACAGCTGAGCCAACTTGGCCATGGACATCCTCAAGTTCATCGCCAAGAAATGAGCACTCTTGGTCAATCGGTCCACTATCACCCAGATGGTGTCATGCCCTCTGAAAGTCCGTGGAAGATGAGTCACGAAGTCCATGGAGATGCTGTCCCATTTCCACACCGGTACCTCCAACGACTGTAGAATGCCACCGGGCCTCTGATGCTCCACCTTCGGCTTCTGACACGTTAAACAAGCTGATACAAACTGAGCCACATCCTTCTTCATTCCCTGCCACCAGAAAGTCTCCTTGAGGTCCTGGTACATCTTAGTCATGCCAGGGTGCAAGCTAAGACGACTCTTGTGTCCTTCCTCAAGGATCAACTTCCTCACCTCAGCATCATCAGGAATACATACTCTGCCTCGAAACCTCAGTATGCCATCATCACTCACGGCAAAGTCTCTGGCTTCCTCTGATCCAAGTTGTTCCCTAACTCTGTTCAGACCAGCATCCAACAACTGCCTCTCTCTGATCGAGCCCAAGAAGTCACTAGATATAGCAAGGGTACTACACCTAATGGACTCGGACCCCAACTCCACATGTATCCTCATGTCTCTGAATTTCTCTAGTAGTTCCACCTCCTTAATCATAAGGTGTGCAGTGTGTACCGTCTTCCTGCTTAGAGCATCTGCCACTACATTTGCCTTCCCCGGATGGTATAGGAGCTCAAAGTCATAGTCCTTGAGGAATTCCATCCACCTCCTCTGTCTCATGTTCAGCTCCTTCTGATCAAACAAGTACTTTAAACTCTTGTGGTCGCTGAACACTCGAAACTAAGCACCATACAGATAGTGCCTCCAGATCTTCAAGGCAAAAACTATAGCCGCCAACTCCAAGTCATGAGTGGGATAGTTACGCTCATGTATCTTAAGCTGCCTCGAAGCATATGCCACTGCCTTCTTTTCCTGCATCAAGACGTAACCCAGTCCAACATGAGACGCGTCGCAGTAGACCTCAAACGGTTTCCCCACATCTGGAATTACCAATATAGGAGCACTCGTCAATCTCCTCTTTAGCTCTTGAAAGCTCTCCTCACACTTGTCCGTCCAAGTGAAGGGTTGGTCCTTTCGTGTAAGCAAAGTCAGAGGCGCCACTATCTTGGAGAATCCCTCTATGAATCTCCTATAGTAGCCCGCTAACCCCACAAAGCTCCTGATCTCTGTGGCTGATTTAGGACTTTCCCACTTTACCACTGCCTCGACCTTTGTCGGGTCCACTGCAATCCCCTGAGCGGATATCACATGCCCCAAAAATTGAACCTCATCCATCCAGAACTCGCACTTGGACAACTTGGCATACAGCTGCTTCTCTCTCAAAACACCAAGCACCAACCTCAGGTGTTCTGCATGCTCCTCCTGAGTCCTGGAGTAGATAAGGATGTCGTCTATGAAGACCACTACAAACTTATCTAGGAAAGGTCGGAAAATCCTGTTCATGTAGTCCATGAACACCGCTGGGGCGTTGGTCACGCCAAAAGGCATAACCACATACTCGTAGTGGCCATACCTGGATCTGAAGGCTGTCTTCTGCACATCATCAGCCTTTACCAAAATCTGGTGGTACCCTGATCGCAGATCTATCTTCGAGAACACTGATGACCCATGTAACTGATCCATCAAGTCGTCAATCCTCGGGAGCGGATACTTGTTCTTGATGGTCATCTTGTTCAGTTGCCTGTAATCCACACAAAGACGCGAACTCCCATCCTTCTTCTTCACCAACAACACTGGTGCTCCCCAAGGTGAAGTGCTGGGTCGGATGAACTGTTTCTCCATCAGATCCTCTATCTGTTTCTTGAGCTCTACCAACTCTTCCGGAGCCATGCGATATGGGGCCATCGAGACCGGGCCTGTTCCTGGGACTAGATCGATGGAGAACTCCACCTCTCTACTGGGAGGCAACCCTGGTACCTCTTCTGGAAACACATCCCCAAAATCCTGTACAACTGGTATCACAGACGTCATTTCTCCTCTCTCCACCTCCATATGTGTGAAGATCATGTAGCACTGCGCACCGTCCTGTAGCTCCCTCATAACTCCCTGGGATGAAACCAACTCATGTTCCTCTGAGTCGGGAAACAACAACTTCTTCTCCCGACAATCTATCAGAATGCGATTGGCAGAGAGCCAATCCATCCCTAAGATCACTTCCAACTCCTGTAGAGGTAGGCAGATTAAGTTCACCTTGTACATGCGCCCCTCTACCTCCACCGGAAGCCTAGCACACAAGGACGACGTCCTGACCAAACCCGACGCCGGAGTAGACACCGCAAGCTCACACTGCAGCTCGCACACCGGCAGACCCAACCGTTCCACACATGCATTTGACACAAAAGAGTGTGTCGCTCCAGAATCATATAACACACAGCAAGAAGAACCAGCTATCATGCAACTACCCATAACCAAGTTACCTGAGCCTAATGCCTTAGCCCCTGACATGGCGTACACTCTGCCCGTCGCTTGAGGCCTGTTGCCTCTGTCCCTCCACTGATGCTGCTAGGGTGCCTGAACTGGAGGGCGTGTCGCTGCCCTAGAAAGGTTGGGGCAATCTCTCCCAAAGTGGCCTTCCTTGCCACAGTTGTTGCACCTGCGGTAACCCTCCCTGCGGGGACAAGCATACCTCGGCTGAGGTCCTCCACATGTGTAACACTGCACTCGACCCTGCTGAGGAGGAAGACCCCTAGACCCCTGAGACTGATGGTGAGGCCTATCATACGGTCTCCTTCGCTCCTCGTGTCTGGGCCTGGACCTAGATGGTCCACCGATCCTTTGAGGCGGATGTGGCTACTGTGGACGCTGACCTTCCACCTCACGCTTCATCTTCTCCATCACTCTGGCCTTCTCTACCAGAGCAGCAAAGTCCTTGATGGACAAGGGTGCCACCATCAAGCGGATGTCGCCGCGGAGCCCGTTCTCGAACTTCCTGCATCGCCACTCCTCATCGAGCGGCAGGGTGTAGAAACGGCTGAGGTGTTTGAACCTCTCAGCATACTCTGTAATCGTCTTCCCTCCCTGGGTCAATTGGAGGAATTCCACCTCCTTGGCGTACCGGATGCTGTCGGGAAAGTACTCTGAGAGGAATCTCTCCCTGAAAGCCTCCCATGTCACTGGCTCATCCCTCTCCTCCAGGATGGATCGGGTGCTGCTCCACCAATGCTCCGCCTCCCCTGTGAGCATGTAAACTGAGAACGCCAACCTGTTCTCTGCGGGGTACATCTTGGCGTCATAGATGCGCTCTAGGTCCTTCAGCCACTGGTCTGCGGCATCAGGACTGGTTTTCCCATCAAACTTTGTCGGGTGGTGTTTCAGAAAGTCCTCCAGGCTCCACTCCCTGACTGCAGGTCGTGGTACAGGGCCAAACACAAGGGCAGCCGTCCTGTTCTCCTCCAACTGGCGGAGGGCCTCCATATGCTGCCGATGAGCATCCTCAGCAGCTACCCTTGCAGCCTCCATCTGCTGCATCACTGCCTACTGCTGCTCAAGCGACGCCGCCTGTCGCTGCATAGATGCCTCGTGCTGCTGCATCATCGCAGCACTCTGCTGCGTCATAGCTGCTACCATCGCCTCTATAGCTCTGGCGATATCAGGTACGTCTCCCTGGGATGACTGCGAAGCTCGGCGAGGAGGTGCCATAATCCACTGGCACACAGAAAATCACTTGGTTAGGTTCGATAAAGGCAAGAATTTAACTAAGAACACTCAGAAGATACACAGAGAAAGCTAAGCGGACATCCAAGTCCACAGACCTAAGGAATGACCGCTCTGATACCATAAATGTAACGTCCCATTTAATTATTTAGCGAAATTAAAGGAAAACGTCACACAATATAAGTACTGTAGCGTAGTCCCAGGGCCCTTAACGCAACCCCGACAAAATTCGGGTACACCACGATGCCAAGGAAAGCTGAATACGAATACAACGTAGAATGTAGCGTAGAAATACGGAAAGAGATACATGGGCCATAGCCCTAAATAAAACACAAGAAAAACTCCAGCCCAGATGGCTAAGCAGCGGAATCACCATTCGCTTGTTGACCATGAGAACCTCGCCCAACTGCTCCCATCAACCAAGTTGATGATCATCGCAAGGAAAAACGGCCACATACAACACAAACATGTAACGAAACGGGTAAGCTAGAACCAATCAACATATTCAACATGCAATCAAATATATTTTCCTCATCTCATCCACATAGCAACCAAACATATTATGACTCTTCATTCAATACACTACGACTCGACTCGACTCATCCGGATACGTATAACTCGGTCAGATTCAGCGGATGCTTGCACTTGTGGTGGATACACCTGCTCGACCCTGAGCTGCTCGATCCTGAGCTATGTGATACCAGTGTTATAATGAATCAAAATCTCTCCCACCACAAGGTTAGTCCTTAGTGAGTTTCAGGCCTCCTGCTACTCCCACCACAAGAGTCAGTCCGCTCTAAGTGAGACTAACTGGCTCCTCGGAGCGTCAGGATGCAACCTTACCTTGAATCCTTACCTAGTTATACAGATAGGGCACCACCATGAACACCCACTAGCAGGGGCCATGGAATTACGTCCCGACCACTGAAGCGCGACCCCGGAGGTCTCACCTAGAGACCCCAAGGAATTACACACTGACACGGACCAACGTTCATAAATCAGCAATAAGAGAATATTGAATTATATTTTTCAATTCCATATCAACCCTTGAAGTTTAATCCTCATATCAATCACATCTCAAATCCATACCTCCGATCATCACCACCCCAATGAGTCTGGGGCCTAGTCTCATGTCAATATCATGTTCCTTTAATTTCAAACCACACATTCATTTCTCACGCTAAGCCTCATACCAACCCATTCATCCCCAATTCATGAATTATGCCAAAAATATACTTCATGCTCCATTACATACATGTTCATCATCATACAATCATACTCAACCAACATGGATCACTCGGGAAGCATTAAACATCCAAATCACAGCACTGTCTCGCCCAGCATCTCGCTCAGGCTGAGGGGTCTCGCTCAGGCGAGACGTGCTCGCTCAGGCGAGCCTCCCCCTCGCCTAGGCGAGAGCGCCAAAAACAAGGGCATGGGCAACACGGGATCTCACTTAAGCGAGATCCCTCTCGCTTGGGCGAGTTGCCTGCTCGCTCAAAAGTTGAGCGAGCCGCCTGGGCGACTTTTCGCGCAAAAAACTTAGGCGAGCTCCCTGTTTCATCTCGCCTAGGCGAGATGGACTCGCTTGGGCGAGATTAACAGGTCTCGCCACTGTTCTTCACTGCGACAGCCATGAAAACGAACCAAACCAGCATACAAAGCATTCTCATACATCAAAGCGAAGGATAAAATCATACAAACAGAAATCCACACCATTACAGACCAAAACTACTGGAAAATAAGAGCTCTAACTTCCCGTACCTGGAATAAGCTAGTAAACGACCCAACACGCCCCCAACACCGAACGCACGAGCACAGCAGCTCAAGGAGCGAATGACAGAACTGAAAAGGTAGCGAAACAGAAGCACGATATGGGTTACTTGGGACCCTAGCTGTGAAATGAACGAAAGGAACAATGGAGACGGAAAAAGGCTAGCACAGTACTTACATGGAGTAGAGCACCACTTCGAGCTAGTTTGAAGGTGGCGAAAGACCTAACCCTAGCAGAGCTCTTTGTGTGAGGGAGGAAGGGTTGACGGCTGCTGCGTTTCTGGGAGAATGAAAGTGAGAGTGGGATTAGGGCAGACCTTAGGACCTTATACGTTGGGTCGGCCTTAGGCCCACTAACTTTAGGGCAGAAAAGTTAACAGATTTAAATGGGCCTTACATTCTCTCCAACAACAAAAATTTTCGTCCTCGAAAATGAAAGACTCACCAGGTAAACAGATGTGGATGTGATTTTCTCATGTCCTCCTCTAACTCCCAAGTCGAGTCACCCGTCCTCCGATCCCAGATGACTTTGACAAGACTGACGGCCTTTCCACGACGTTCCTCAACCTTGCTATCCTCAAGAGCTATGGGTGGTACTTCCACTGTGAGATCCTCCCTGATCTGTATATCCTCAGCTTCCAACACGTGGGCCGGATCGAATACATACTTCCTCAGCTGTGACACATGAAACACCGGATGGAGATTTGCCAACTGCGGGGGTAAAGCTATCTCATAAGCTACTGGCCCAATCCTCCTCGTGATCTGATACGGGCCAAGGAACTTAGGCGAAAGCTTCCTTGAGCGGAGAGCCCTTCCCACTCCCGTGGTTCGGGTCACCCTCAAGAACACATGATCTCCCGCTGCAAACTCCAAAGGCCTCCTCCTGCGATCCGCATAGGCCTTCTGCCTACTCTGAGACGCCAGCATCCTATCTCTCACCATCCTCACCTTCTCGGTGGTTTGCTCTAACAACTCTGGTCCAACTAATACTGCCTCCCCATCCTGATACCAATAGAGAGGAGTCCTACACCTCCTGCCATAAAGAGCCTCGTATGGCGCCATGCCAATGCTCGCATGAAAACTGTTGTTGTAGGTAAACTCTATCAAAGGCAATACCTCGTCCCAAGCACCCAGATGATCCAATATGCAAGTTCTCAACAAATCTTCTAATGACTGGATCGTCCTCTCAGACTGGCCATCAGTCTGAGGGTGATAAGTCGAACTCATGGTGAGCTTGCTACCCATAGCACTCTGTAACGTCTGCCAAAACCGGGATGTGAACCGCGGGTCTCTGTCGGAAACTATACTCGAGGGCACTCCATGGAGTCTTACTATCTCTTTAATGTACAGCTGAGCCAACTTGGCCATGGACATCCTCAAGTTCATCGCCAAGAAATGAGCACTCTTGGTCAATCGGTCCACTATCACCCAGATGGTGTCATGCCCTCTGAAAGTCCGTGGAAGATGAGTCACGAAGTCCATGGAGATGCTGTCCCATTTCCACACCGGTACCTCCAACGACTGTAGAATGCCACCGGGCCTCTGATGCTCCACCTTCGGCTTCTGACACGTTAAACAAGCTGATACAAACTGAGCCACATCCTTCTTCATTCCCTGCCACCAGAAAGTCTCCTTGAGGTCCTGGTACATCTTAGTCATGCCAGGGTGCAAGCTAAGACGACTCTTGTGTCCTTCCTCAAGGATCAACTTCCTCACCTCAGCATCATCAGGAATACATACTCTGCCTCGAAACCTCAGTATGCCATCATCACTCACGGCAAAGTCTCTGGCTTCCTCTGATCCAAGTTGTTCCCTAACTCTGTTCAGACCAGCATCCAACAACTGCCTCTCTCTGATCGAGCCCAAGAAGTCACTAGATATAGCAAGGGTACTACACCTAATGGACTCGGACCCCAACTCCACATGTATCCTCATGTCTCTGAATTTCTCTAGTAGTTCCACCTCCTTAATCATAAGGTGTGCAGTGTGTACCGTCTTCCTGCTTAGAGCATCTGCCACTACATTTGCCTTCCCCGGATGGTATAGGAGCTCAAAGTCATAGTCCTTGAGGAATTCCATCCACCTCCTCTGTCTCATGTTCAGCTCCTTCTGATCAAACAAGTACTTTAAACTCTTGTGGTCGCTGAACACTCGAAACTAAGCACCATACAGATAGTGCCTCCAGATCTTCAAGGCAAAAACTATAGCCGCCAACTCCAAGTCATGAGTGGGATAGTTACGCTCATGTATCTTAAGCTGCCTCGAAGCATATGCCACTGCCTTCTTTTCCTGCATCAAGACGTAACCCAGTCCAACATGAGACGCGTCGCAGTAGACCTCAAACGGTTTCCCCACATCTGGAATTACCAATATAGGAGCACTCGTCAATCTCCTCTTTAGCTCTTGAAAGCTCTCCTCACACTTGTCCGTCCAAGTGAAGGGTTGGTCCTTTCGTGTAAGCAAAGTCAGAGGCGCCACTATCTTGGAGAATCCCTCTATGAATCTCCTATAGTAGCCCGCTAACCCCACAAAGCTCCTGATCTCTGTGGCTGATTTAGGACTTTCCCACTTTACCACTGCCTCGACCTTTGTCGGGTCCACTGCAATCCCCTGAGCGGATATCACATGCCCCAAAAACTGAACCTCATCCATCCAGAACTCGCACTTGGACAACTTGGCATACAGCTGCTTCTCTCTCAAAACACCAAGCACCAACCTCAGGTGTTCTGCATGCTCCTCCTGAGTCCTGGAGTAGATAAGGATGTCGTCTATGAAGACCACTACAAACTTATCTAGGAAAGGTCGGAAAATCCTGTTCATGTAGTCCATGAACACCGCTGGGGCGTTGGTCACGCCAAAAGGCATAACCACATACTCGTAGTGGCCATACCTGGATCTGAAGGCTGTCTTCTGCACATCATCAGCCTTTACCAAAATCTGGTGGTACCCTGATCGCAGATCTATCTTCGAGAACACTGATGACCCATGTAACTGATCCATCAAGTCGTCAATCCTCGGGAGCGGATACTTGTTCTTGATGGTCATCTTGTTCAGTTGCATGTAATCCACACAAAGACGCGAACTCCCATCCTTCTTCTTCACCAACAACACTGGTGCTCCCCAAGGTGAAGTGCTGGGTCGGATGAACTGTTTCTCCATCAGATCCTCTATCTGTTTCTTGAGCTCTACCAACTCTTCCGGAGCCATGCGATATGGGGCCATCGAGACCGGGCCTGTTCCTGGGACTAGATCGATGGAGAACTCCACCTCTCTACTGGGAGGCAACCCTGGTACCTCTTCTGGAAACACATCCCCAAAATCCTGTACAACTGGTATCACAGACGTCATTTCTCCTCTCTCCACCTCCATATGTGTGAAGATCATGTAGCACTGCGCACCGTCCTGTAGCTCCCTCATAACTCCCTGGGATGAAACCAACTCATGTTCCTCTGAGTCGGGAAACAACAACTTCTTCTCCCGACAATCTATCAGAATGCGATTGGCAGAGAGCCAATCCATCCCTAAGATCACTTCCAACTCCTGTAGAGGTAGGCAGATTAAGTTCACCTTGTACATGCGCCCCTCTACCTCCACCGGAAGCCTAGCACACAAGGACGACGTCCTGACCAAACCCGACGCCGGAGTAGACACCGCAAGCTCACACTGCAGCTCGCACACCGGCAGACCCAACCGTTCCACACATGCATTTGACACAAAAGAGTGTGTCGCTCCAGAATCATATAACACACAGCAAGAAGAACCAGCTATCATGCAACTACCCATAACCAAGTTACCTGAGCCTAATGCCTTAGCCCCTGACATGGCGTACACTCTGCCCGTCGCTTGAGGCCTGTTGCCTCTGTCCCTCCACTGATGCTGCTAGGGTGCCTGAACTGGAGGGCGTGTCGCTGCCCTAGAAAGGTTGGGGCAATCTCTCCCAAAGTGGCCTTCCTTGCCACAGTTGTTGCACCTGCGGTAACCCTCCCTGCGGGGACAAGCATACCTCGGCTGAGGTCCTCCACATGTGTAACACTGCACTCGACCCTGCTGAGGAGGAAGACCCCTAGACCCCTGAGACTGATGGTGAGGCCTATCATACGGTCTCCTTCGCTCCTCGTGTCTGGGCCTGGACCTAGATGGTCCACCGATCCTTTGAGGCGGATGTGGCTACTGTGGACGCTGACCTTCCACCTCACGCTTCATCTTCTCCATCACTCTGGCCTTCTCTACCAGAGCAGCAAAGTCCTTGATGGACAAGGGTGCCACCATCAAGCGGATGTCGCCGCGGAGCCCGTTCTCGAACTTCCTGCATCGCCACTCCTCATCGAGCGGCAGGGTGTAGAAACGGCTGAGGTGTTTGAACCTCTCAGCATACTCTGTAATCGTCTTCCCTCCCTGGGTCAATTGGGGGAATTCCACCTCCTTGGCGTACCGGATGCTGTCGGGAAAGTACTCTGAGAGGAATCTCTCCCTGAAAGCCTCCCATGTCACTGGCTCATCCCTCTCCTCCAGGATGGATCGGGTGCTGCTCCACCAATGCTCCGCCTCCCCTGTGAGCATGTAAACTGAGAACGCCAACCTGTTCTCTGCGGGGTACATCTTGGCGTCATAGATGCGCTCTAGGTCCTTCAGCCACTGGTCTGCGGCATCAGGACTGGTTTTCCCATCAAACTTTGTCGGGTGGTGTTTCAGAAAGTCCTCCAGGCTCCACTCCCTGACTGCAGGTCGTGGTACAGGGCCAAACACAAGGGCAGCCGTCCTGTTCTCCTCCAACTGGCGGAGGGCCTCCATATGCTGCCGATGAGCATCCTCAGCAGCTACCCTTGCAGCCTCCATCTGCTGCATCACTGCCTACTGCTGCTCAAGCGACGCCGCCTGTCGCTGCATAGATGCCTCGTGCTGCTGCATCATCGCAGCACTCTGCTGCGTCATAGCTGCTACCATCGCCTCTATAGCTCTGGCGATATCAGGTACGTCTCCCTGGGATGACTGTGAAGCTCGGCGAGGAGGTGCCATAATCCACTGGCACACAGAAAATCACTTGGTTAGGTTCGATAAAGGCAAGAATTTAACTAAGAACACTCAGAAGATACACAGAGAAAGCTAAGCGGACATCCAAGTCCACAGACCTAAGGAATGACCGCTCTGATACCATAAATGTAACGTCCCATTTAATTATTTAGCGAAATTAAAGGAAAACGTCACACAATATAAGTACTGTAGCGTAGTCCCAGGGCCCTTAACGCAACCCCGACAAAATTCGGGTACACCACGATGCCAAGGAAAGCTGAATACGAATACAACGTAGAATGTAGCGTAGAAATACGGAAAGAGATACATGGGCCATAGCCCTAAATAAAACACAAGAAAAACTCCAGCCCAGATGGCTAAGCAGCGGAATCACCATTCGCTTGTTGACCATGAGAACCTCGCCCAACTGCTCCCATCAACCAAGTTGATGATCATCGCAAGGAAAAACGGCCACATACAACACAAACATGTAACGAAACGGGTAAGCTAGAACCAATCAACATATTCAACATGCAATCAAATATATTTTCCTCATCTCATCCACATAGCAACCAAACATATTATGACTCTTCATTCAATACACTACGACTCGACTCGACTCATCCAGATACGTATAACTCGGTCAGATTCAGCGGATGCTTGCACTTGTGGTGGATACCCCTGCTCGACCCTGAGCTGCTCGATCCTGAGCTATGTGATACCAGTGTTATAATGAATCAAAATCTCTCCCACCACAAGGTTAGTCCTTAGTGAGTTTCAGGCCTCCTGCTACTCCCACCACAAGAGTCAGTCCGCTCTAAGTGAGACTAACTGGCTCCTCGGAGCGTCAGGATGCAACCTTACCTTGAATCCTTACCTAGTTATACAGATGGGGCACCACCATGAACACCCACTAGCAGGGGCCATGGAATTACGTCCCGACCACTGAAGCGCGACCCCGGAGGTCTCACCTAGAGACCCCAAGGAATTACACACTGACACGGACCAACGTTCATAAATCAGCAATAAGAGAATATTGAATTATATTTTTCAATTCCATATCAACCCTTGAAGTTTAATCCTCATATCAATCACATCTCAAATCCATACCTCCGATCATCACCACCCCAATGAGTCTGGGGCCTAGTCTCATGTCAATATCATGTTCCTTTAATTTCAAACCACACATTCATTTCTCACGCTAAGCCTCATACCAACCCATTCATCCCCAATTCATGAATTATGCCAAAAATATACTTCATGCTCCATTACATACATGTTCATCATCATACAATCATACTCAACCAACATGGATCACTCGGGAAGCATTAAACATCCAAATCACAGCACTGTCTCGCCCAGCATCTCGCTCAGGCTGAGGGGTCTCGCTCAGGCGAGACGTGCTCGCTCAGGCGAGCCTCCCCCTCGCCTAGGCGAGAGCGCCAAAAACAAGGGCATGGGCAACACGGGATCTCACTTAAGCGAGATCCCTCTCGCTTGGGCGAGTTGCCTGCTCGCTCAAAAGTTGAGCGAGCCGCCTGGGCGACTTTTCACGCAAAAAACTTAGGCGAGCTCCCTGTTTCATCTCGCCTAGGCGAGATGGACTCGCTTGGGCGAGATTAACAGGTCTCGCCACTGTTCTTCACTGCGACAGCCATGAAAACGAACCAAACCAGCATACAAAGCATTCTCATACATCAAAGCGAAGGATAAAATCATACAAACAGAAATCCACACCATTACAGACCAAAACTACTGGAAAATAAGAGCTCTAACTTCCCGTACCTGGAATAAGCTAGTAAACGACCCAACACGCCCCCAACACCGAACGCACGAGCACAGCAGCTCAAGGAGCGAATGACAGAACTGAAAAGGTAGCGAAACAGAAGCACGATATGGGTTACTTGGGACCCTAGCTGTGAAATGAACGAAAGGAACAATGGAGACGGAAAAAGGCTAGCACAGTACTTACATGGAGTAGAGCACCACTTCGAGCTAGTTTGAAGGTGGCGAAAGACCTAACCCTAGCAGAGCTCTTTGTGTGAGGGAGGAAGGGTTGACGGCTGCTGCGTTTCTGGGAGAATGAAAGTGAGAGTGGGATTAGGGCAGACCTTAGGACCTTATACGTTGGGTCGGCCTTAGGCCCACTAACTTTAGGGCAGAAAAGTTAACAGATTTAAATGGGCCTTACATTCTCTCCAACAACAAAAATTTTCGTCCTCGAAAATGAAAGACTCACCAGGTAAACAGATGTGGATGTGATTTTCTCATGTCCTCCTCTAACTCCCAAGTCGAGTCACCCGTCCTCCGATCCCAGATGACTTTGACAAGACTGACGGCCTTTCCACGACGTTCCTCAACCTTGCTATCCTCAAGAGCTATGGGTGGTACTTCCACTGTGAGATCCTCCCTGATCTGTATATCCTCAGCTTCCAACACGTGGGCCGGATCGAATACATACTTCCTCAGCTGTGACACATGAAACACCGGATGGAGATTTGCCAACTGCGGGGGTAAAGCTATCTCATAAGCTACTGGCCCAATCCTCCTCGTGATCTGATACGGGCCAAGGAACTTAGGCGAAAGCTTCCTTGAGCGGAGAGCCCTTCCCACTCCCGTGGTTCGGGTCACCCTCAAGAACACATGATCTCCCGCTGCAAACTCCAAAGGCCTCCTCCTGCGATCCGCATAGGCCTTCTGCCTACTCTGAGACGCCAGCATCCTATCTCTCACCATCCTCACCTTCTCGGTGGTTTGCTCTAACAACTCTGGTCCAACTAATACTGCCTCCCCATCCTGATACCAATAGAGAGGAGTCCTACACCTCCTGCCATAAAGAGCCTCGTATGGCGCCATGCCAATGCTCGCATGAAAACTGTTGTTGTAGGTAAACTCTATCAAAGGCAATACCTCGTCCCAAGCACCCAGATGATCCAATATGCAAGTTCTCAACAAATCTTCTAATGACTGGATCGTCCTCTCAGACTGGCCATCAGTCTGAGGGTGATAAGTCGAACTCATGGTGAGCTTGCTACCCATAGCACTCTGTAACGTCTGCCAAAACCGGGATGTGAACCGCGGGTCTCTGTCGGAAACTATACTCGAGGGCACTCCATGGAGTCTTACTATCTCTTTAATGTACAGCTGAGCCAACTTGGCCATGGACATCCTCAAGTTCATCGCCAAGAAATGAGCACTCTTGGTCAATCGGTCCACTATCACCCAGATGGTGTCATGCCCTCTGAAAGTCCGTGGAAGATGAGTCACGAAGTCCATGGAGATGCTGTCCCATTTCCACACCGGTACCTCCAACGACTGTAGAATGCCACCGGGCCTCTGATGCTCCACCTTCGCCTTCTGACACGTTAAACAAGCTGATACAAACTGAGCCACATCCTTCTTCATTCCCTGCCACCAGAAAGTCTCCTTGAGGTCCTGGTACATCTTAGTCATGCCAGGGTGCAAGCTAAGACGACTCTTGTGTCCTTCCTCAAGGATCAACTTCCTCACCTCAGCATCATCAGGAATACATACTCTGCCTCGAAACCTCAGTATGCCATCATCACTCACGGCAAAGTCTCTGGCTTCCTCTGATCCAAGTTGTTCCCTAACTCTGTTCAGACCAGCATCCAACAACTGCCTCTCTCTGATCGAGCCCAAGAAGTCACTAGATATAGCAAGGGTACTACACCTAATGGACTCGGACCCCAACTCCACATGTATCCTCATGTCTCTGAATTTCTCTAGTAGTTCCACCTCCTTAATCATAAGGTGTGCAGTGTGTACCGTCTTCCTGCTTAGAGCATCTGCCACTACATTTGCCTTCCCCGGATGGTATAGGAGCTCAAAGTCATAGTCCTTGAGGAATTCCATCCACCTCCTCTGTCTCATGTTCAGCTCCTTCTGATCAAACAAGTACTTTAAACTCTTGTGGTCGCTGAACACTCGAAACTAAGCACCATACAGATAGTGCCTCCAGATCTTCAAGGCAAAAACTATAGCCGCCAACTCCAAGTCATGAGTGGGATAGTTACGCTCATGTATCTTAAGCTGCCTCGAAGCATATGCCACTGCCTTCTTTTCCTGCATCAAGACGTAACCCAGTCCAACATGAGACGCGTCGCAGTAGACCTCAAACGGTTTCCCCACATCTGGAATTACCAATATAGGAGCACTCGTCAATCTCCTCTTTAGCTCTTGAAAGCTCTCCTCACACTTGTCCGTCCAAGTGAAGGGTTGGTCCTTTCGTGTAAGCAAAGTCAGAGGCGCCACTATCTTGGAGAATCCCTCTATGAATCTCCTATAGTAGCCCGCTAACCCCACAAAGCTCCTGATCTCTGTGGCTGATTTAGGACTTTCCCACTTTACCACTGCCTCGACCTTTGTCGGGTCCACTGCAATCCCCTGAGCGGATATCACATGCCCCAAAAATTGAACCTCATCCATCCAGAACTCGCACTTGGACAACTTGGCATACAGCTGCTTCTCTCTCAAAACACCAAGCACCAACCTCAGGTGTTCTGCATGCTCCTCCTGAGTCCTGGAGTAGATAAGGATGTCGTCTATGAAGACCACTACAAACTTATCTAGGAAAGGTCGGAAAATCCTGTTCATGTAGTCCATGAACACCGCTGGGGCGTTGGTCACGCCAAAAGGCATAACCACATACTCGTAGTGGCCATACCTGGATCTGAAGGCTGTCTTCTGCACATCATCAGCCTTTACCAAAATCTGGTGGTACCCTGATCGCAGATCTATCTTCGAGAACACTGATGACCCATGTAACTGATCCATCAAGTCGTCAATCCTCGGGAGCGGATACTTGTTCTTGATGGTCATCTTGTTCAGTTGCATGTAATCCACACAAAGACGCGAACTCCCATCCTTCTTCTTCACCAACAACACTGGTGCTCCCCAAGGTGAAGTGCTGGGTCGGATGAACTGTTTCTCCATCAGATCCTCTATCTGTTTCTTGAGCTCTACCAACTCTTCCGGAGCCATGCGATATGGGGCCATCGAGACCGGGCCTGTTCCTGGGACTAGATCGATGGAGAACTCCACCTCTCTACTGGGAGGCAACCCTGGTACCTCTTCTGGAAACACATCCCCAAAATCCTGTACAACTGGTATCACAGACGTCATTTCTCCTCTCTCCACCTCCATATGTGTGAAGATCATGTAGCACTGCGCACCGTCCTGTAGCTCCCTCATAACTCCCTGGGATGAAACCAACTCATGTTCCTCTGAGTCGGGAAACAACAACTTCTTCTCCCGACAATCTATCAGAATGCGATTGGCAGAGAGCCAATCCATCCCTAAGATCACTTCCAACTCCTGTAGAGGTAGGCAGATTAAGTTCACCTTGTACATGCGCCCCTCTACCTCCACCGGAAGCCTAGCACACAAGGACGACGTCCTGACCAAACCCGACGCCGGAGTAGACACCGCAAGCTCACACTGCAGCTCGCACACCGGCAGACCCAACCGTTCCACACATGCATTTGACACAAAAGAGTGTGTCGCTCCAGAATCATATAACACACAGCAAGAAGAACCAGCTATCATGCAACTACCCATAACCAAGTTACCTGAGCCTAATGCCTTAGCCCCTGACATGGCGTACACTCTGCCCGTCGCTTGAGGCCTGTTGCCTCTGTCCCTCCACTGATGCTGCTAGGGTGCCTGAACTGGAGGGCGTGTCGCTGCCCTAGAAAGGTTGGGGCAATCTCTCCCAAAGTGGCCTTCCTTGCCACAGTTGTTGCACCTGCGGTAACCCTCCCTGCGGGGACAAGCATACCTCGGCTGAGGTCCTCCACATGTGTAACACTGCACTCGACCCTGCTGAGGAGGAAGACCCCTAGACCCCTGAGACTGATGGTGAGGCCTATCATACGGTCTCCTTCGCTCCTCGTGTCTGGGCCTGGACCTAGATGGTCCACCGATCCTTTGAGGCGGATGTGGCTACTGTGGACGCTGACCTTCCACCTCACGCTTCATCTTCTCCATCACTCTGGCCTTCTCTACCAGAGCAGCAAAGTCCTTGATGGACAAGGGTGCCACCATCAAGCGGATGTCGCCGCGGAGCCCGTTCTCGAACTTCCTGCATCGCCACTCCTCATCGAGCGGCAGGGTGTAGAAACGGCTGAGGTGTTTGAACCTCTCAGCATACTCTGTAATCGTCTTCCCTCCCTGGGTCAATTGGGGGAATTCCACCTCCTTGGCGTACCGGATGCTGTCGGGAAAGTACTCTGAGAGGAATCTCTCCCTGAAAGCCTCCCATGTCACTGGCTCATCCCTCTCCTCCAGGATGGATCGGGTGCTGCTCCACCAATGCTCCGCCTCCCCTGTGAGCATGTAAACTGAGAACGCCAACCTGTTCTCTGCGGGGTACATCTTGGCGTCATAGATGCGCTCTAGGTCCTTCAGCCACTGGTCTGCGGCATCAGGACTGGTTTTCCCATCAAACTTTGTCGGGTGGTGTTTCAGAAAGTCCTCCAGGCTCCACTCCCTGACTGCAGGTCGTGGTACAGGGCCAAACACAAGGGCAGCCGTCCTGTTCTCCTCCAACTGGCGGAGGGCCTCCATATGCTGCCGATGAGCATCCTCAGCAGCTACCCTTGCAGCCTCCATCTGCTGCATCACTGCCTACTGCTGCTCAAGCGACGCCGCCTGTCGCTGCATAGATGCCTCGTGCTGCTGCATCATCGCAGCACTCTGCTGCGTCATAGCTGCTACCATCGCCTCTATAGCTCTGGCGATATCAGGTACGTCTCCCTGGGATGACTGTGAAGCTCGGCGAGGAGGTGCCATAATCCACTGGCACACAGAAAATCACTTGGTTAGGTTCGATAAAGGCAAGAATTTAACTAAGAACACTCAGAAGATACACAGAGAAAGCTAAGCGGACATCCAAGTCCACAGACCTAAGGAATGACCGCTCTGATACCATAAATGTAACGTCCCATTTAATTATTTAGCGAAATTAAAGGAAAACGTCACACAATATAAGTACTGTAGCGTAGTCCCAGGGCCCTTAACGCAACCCCGACAAAATTCGGGTACACCACGATGCCAAGGAAAGCTGAATACGAATACAACGTAGAATGTAGCGTAGAAATACGGAAAGAGATACATGGGCCATAGCCCTAAATAAAACACAAGAAAAACTCCAGCCCAGATGGCTAAGCAGCGGAATCACCATTCGCTTGTTGACCATGAGAACCTCGCCCAACTGCTCCCATCAACCAAGTTGATGATCATCGCAAGGAAAAACGGCCACATACAACACAAACATGTAACGAAACGGGTAAGCTAGAACCAATCAACATATTCAACATGCAATCAAATATATTTTCCTCATCTCATCCACATAGCAACCAAACATATTATGACTCTTCATTCAATACACTACGACTCGACTCGACTCATCCGGATACGTATAACTCGGTCAGATTCAGCGGATGCTTGCACTTGTGGTGGATACCCCTGCTCGACCCTGAGCTGCTCGATCCTGAGCTATGTGATACCAGTGTTATAATGAATCAAAATCTCTCCCACCACAAGGTTAGTCCTTAGTGAGTTTCAGGCCTCCTGCTACTCCCACCACAAGAGTCAGTCCGCTCTAAGTGAGACTAACTGGCTCCTCGGAGCGTCAGGATGCAACCTTACCTTGAATCCTTACCTAGTTATACAGATGGGGCACCACCATGAACACCCACTAGCAGGGGCCATGGAATTACGTCCCGACCACTGAAGCGCGACCCCGGAGGTCTCACCTAGAGACCCCAAGGAATTACACACTGACACGGACCAACGTTCATAAATCAGCAATAAGAGAATATTGAATTATATTTTTCAATTCCATATCAACCCTTGAAGTTTAATCCTCATATCAATCACATCTCAAATCCATACCTCCGATCATCACCACCCCAATGAGTCTGGGGCCTAGTCTCATGTCAATATCATGTTCCTTTAATTTCAAACCACACATTCATTTCTCACGCTAAGCCTCATACCAACCCATTCATCCCCAATTCATGAATTATGCCAAAAATATACTTCATGCTCCATTACATACATGTTCATCATCATACAATCATACTCAACCAACATGGATCACTCGGGAAGCATTAAACATCCAAATCACAGCACTGTCTCGCCCAGCATCTCGCTCAGGCTGAGGGGTCTCGCTCAGGCGAGACGTGCTCGCTCAGGCGAGCCTCCCCCTCGCCTAGGCGAGAGCGCCAAAAACAAGGGCATGGGCAACACGGGATCTCACTTAAGCGAGATCCCTCTCGCTTGGGCGAGTTGCCTGCTCGCTCAAAAGTTGAGCGAGCCGCCTGGGCGACTTTTCGCGCAAAAAACTTAGGCGAGCTCCCTGTTTCATCTCGCCTAGGCGAGATGGACTCGCTTGGGCGAGATTAACAGGTCTCGCCACTGTTCTTCACTGCGACAGCCATGAAAACGAACCAAACCAGCATACAAAGCATTCTCATACATCAAAGCGAAGGATAAAATCATACAAACAGAAATCCACACCATTACAGACCAAAACTACTGGAAAATAAGAGCTCTAACTTCCCGTACCTGGAATAAGCTAGTAAACGACCCAACACGCCCCCAACACCGAACGCACGAGCACAGCAGCTCAAGGAGCGAATGACAGAACTGAAAAGGTAGCGAAACAGAAGCACGATATGGGTTACTTGGGACCCTAGCTGTGAAATGAACGAAAGGAACAATGGAGACGGAAAAAGGCTAGCACAGTACTTACATGGAGTAGAGCACCACTTCGAGCTAGTTTGAAGGTGGCGAAAGACCTAACCCTAGCAGAGCTCTTTGTGTGAGGGAGGAAGGGTTGACGGCTGCTGCGTTTCTGGGAGAATGAAAGTGAGAGTGGGATTAGGGCAGACCTTAGGACCTTATACGTTGGGTCGGCCTTAGGCCCACTAACTTTAGGGCAGAAAAGTTAACAGATTTAAATGGGCCTTACATTCTCTCCAACAACAAAAATTTTCGTCCTCGAAAATGAAAGACTCACCAGGTAAACAGATGTGGATGTGATTTTCTCATGTCCTCCTCTAACTCCCAAGTCGAGTCACCCGTCCTCCGATCCCAGATGACTTTGACAAGACTGACGGCCTTTCCACGACGTTCCTCAACCTTGCTATCCTCAAGAGCTATGGGTGGTACTTCCACTGTGAGATCCTCCCTGATCTGTATATCCTCAGCTTCCAACACGTGGGCCGGATCGAATACATACTTCCTCAGCTGTGACACATGAAACACCGGATGGAGATTTGCCAACTGCGGGGGTAAAGCTATCTCATAAGCTACTGGCCCAATCCTCCTCGTGATCTGATACGGGCCAAGGAACTTAGGCGAAAGCTTCCTTGAGCGGAGAGCCCTTCCCACTCCCGTGGTTCGGGTCACCCTCAAGAACACATGATCTCCCGCTGCAAACTCCAAAGGCCTCCTCCTGCGATCCGCATAGGCCTTCTGCCTACTCTGAGACGCCAGCATCCTATCTCTCACCATCCTCACCTTCTCGGTGGTTTGCTCTAACAACTCTGGTCCAACTAATACTGCCTCCCCATCCTGATACCAATAGAGAGGAGTCCTACACCTCCTGCCATAAAGAGCCTCGTATGGCGCCATGCCAATGCTCGCATGAAAACTGTTGTTGTAGGTAAACTCTATCAAAGGCAATACCTCGTCCCAAGCACCCAGATGATCCAATATGCAAGTTCTCAACAAATCTTCTAATGACTGGATCGTCCTCTCAGACTGGCCATCAGTCTGAGGGTGATAAGTCGAACTCATGGTGAGCTTGCTACCCATAGCACTCTGTAACGTCTGCCAAAACCGGGATGTGAACCGCGGGTCTCTGTCGGAAACTATACTCGAGGGCACTCCATGGAGTCTTACTATCTCTTTAATGTACAGCTGAGCCAACTTGGCCATGGACATCCTCAAGTTCATCGCCAAGAAATGAGCACTCTTGGTCAATCGGTCCACTATCACCCAGATGGTGTCATGCCCTCTGAAAGTCCGTGGAAGATGAGTCACGAAGTCCATGGAGATGCTGTCCCATTTCCACACCGGTACCTCCAACGACTGTAGAATGCCACCGGGCCTCTGATGCTCCACCTTCGCCTTCTGACACGTTAAACAAGCTGATACAAACTGAGCCACATCCTTCTTCATTCCCTGCCACCAGAAAGTCTCCTTGAGGTCCTGGTACATCTTAGTCATGCCAGGGTGCAAGCTAAGACGACTCTTGTGTCCTTCCTCAAGGATCAACTTCCTCACCTCAGCATCATCAGGAATACATACTCTGCCTCGAAACCTCAGTATGCCATCATCACTCACGGCAAAGTCTCTGGCTTCCTCTGATCCAAGTTGTTCCCTAACTCTGTTCAGACCAGCATCCAACAACTGCCTCTCTCTGATCGAGCCCAAGAAGTCACTAGATATAGCAAGGGTACTACACCTAATGGACTCGGACCCCAACTCCACATGTATCCTCATGTCTCTGAATTTCTCTAGTAGTTCCACCTCCTTAATCATAAGGTGTGCAGTGTGTACCGTCTTCCTGCTTAGAGCATCTGCCACTACATTTGCCTTCCCCGGATGGTATAGGAGCTCAAAGTCATAGTCCTTGAGGAATTCCATCCACCTCCTCTGTCTCATGTTCAGCTCCTTCTGATCAAACAAGTACTTTAAACTCTTGTGGTCGCTGAACACTCGAAACTAAGCACCATACAGATAGTGCCTCCAGATCTTCAAGGCAAAAACTATAGCCGCCAACTCCAAGTCATGAGTGGGATAGTTACGCTCATGTATCTTAAGCTGCCTCGAAGCATATGCCACTGCCTTCTTTTCCTGCATCAAGACGTAACCCAGTCCAACATGAGACGCGTCGCAGTAGACCTCAAACGGTTTCCCCACATCTGGAATTACCAATATAGGAGCACTCGTCAATCTCCTCTTTAGCTCTTGAAAGCTCTCCTCACACTTGTCCGTCCAAGTGAAGGGTTGGTCCTTTCGTGTAAGCAAAGTCAGAGGCGCCACTATCTTGGAGAATCCCTCTATGAATCTCCTATAGTAGCCCGCTAACCCCACAAAGCTCCTGATCTCTGTGGCTGATTTAGGACTTTCCCACTTTACCACTGCCTCGACCTTTGTCGGGTCCACTGCAATCCCCTGAGCGGATATCACATGCCCCAAAAACTGAACCTCATCCATCCAGAACTCGCACTTGGACAACTTGGCATACAGCTGCTTCTCTCTCAAAACACCAAGCACCAACCTCAGGTGTTCTGCATGCTCCTCCTGAGTCCTGGAGTAGATAAGGATGTCGTCTATGAAGACCACTACAAACTTATCTAGGAAAGGTCGGAAAATCCTGTTCATGTAGTCCATGAACACCGCTGGGGCGTTGGTCACGCCAAAAGGCATAACCACATACTCGTAGTGGCCATACCTGGATCTGAAGGCTGTCTTCTGCACATCATCAGCCTTTACCAAAATCTGGTGGTACCCTGATCGCAGATCTATCTTCGAGAACACTGATGACCCATGTAACTGATCCATCAAGTCGTCAATCCTCGGGAGCGGATACTTGTTCTTGATGGTCATCTTGTTCAGTTGCCTGTAATCCACACAAAGACGCGAACTCCCATCCTTCTTCTTCACCAACAACACTGGTGCTCCCCAAGGTGAAGTGCTGGGTCGGATGAACTGTTTCTCCATCAGATCCTCTATCTGTTTCTTGAGCTCTACCAACTCTTCCGGAGCCATGCGATATGGGGCCATCGAGACCGGGCCTGTTCCTGGGACTAGATCGATGGAGAACTCCACCTCTCTACTGGGAGGCAACCCTGGTACCTCTTCTGGAAACACATCCCCAAAATCCTGTACAACTGGTATCACAGACGTCATTTCTCCTCTCTCCACCTCCATATGTGTGAAGATCATGTAGCACTGCGCACCGTCCTGTAGCTCCCTCATAACTCCCTGGGATGAAACCAACTCATGTTCCTCTGAGTCGGGAAACAACAACTTCTTCTCCCGACAATCTATCAGAATGCGATTGGCAGAGAGCCAATCCATCCCTAAGATCACTTCCAACTCCTGTAGAGGTAGGCAGATTAAGTTCACCTTGTACATGCGCCCCTCTACCTCCACCGGAAGCCTAGCACACAAGGACGACGTCCTGACCAAACCCGACGCCGGAGTAGACACCGCAAGCTCACACTGCAGCTCGCACACCGGCAGACCCAACCGTTCCACACATGCATTTGACACAAAAGAGTGTGTCGCTCCAGAATCATATAACACACAGCAAGAAGAACCAGCTATCATGCAACTACCCATAACCAAGTTACCTGAGCCTAATGCCTTAGCCCCTGACATGGCGTACACTCTGCCCGTCGCTTGAGGCCTGTTGCCTCTGTCCCTCCACTGATGCTGCTAGGGTGCCTGAACTGGAGGGCGTGTCGCTGCCCTAGAAAGGTTGGGGCAATCTCTCCCAAAGTGGCCTTCCTTGCCACAGTTGTTACACCTGCGGTAACCCTCCCTGCGGGGACAAGCATACCTCGGCTGAGGTCCTCCACATGTGTAACACTGCACTCGACCCTGCTGAGGAGGAAGACCCCTAGACCCCTGAGACTGATGGTGAGGCCTATCATACGGTCTCCTTCGCTCCTCGTGTCTGGGCCTGGACCTAGATGGTCCACCGATCCTTTGAGGCGGATGTGGCTACTGTGGACGCTGACCTTCCACCTCACGCTTCATCTTCTCCATCACTCTGGCCTTCTCTACCAGAGCAGCAAAGTCCTTGATGGACAAGGGTGCCACCATCAAGCGGATGTCGCCGCGGAGCCCGTTCTCGAACTTCCTGCATCGCCACTCCTCATCGAGCGGCAGGGTGTAGAAACGGCTGAGGTGTTTGAACCTCTCAGCATACTCTGTAATCGTCTTCCCTCCCTGGGTCAATTGGAGGAATTCCACCTCCTTGGCGTACCGGATGCTGTCGGGAAAGTACTCTGAGAGGAATCTCTCCCTGAAAGCCTCCCATGTCACTGGCTCATCCCTCTCCTCCAGGATGGATCGGGTGCTGCTCCACCAATGCTCCGCCTCCCCTGTGAGCATGTAAACTGAGAACGCCAACCTGTTCTCTGCGGGGTACATCTTGGCGTCATAGATGCGCTCTAGGTCCTTCAGCCACTGGTCTGCGGCATCAGGACTGGTTTTCCCATCAAACTTTGTCGGGTGGTGTTTCAGAAAGTCCTCCAGGCTCCACTCCCTGACTGCAGGTCGTGGTACAGGGCCAAACACAAGGGCAGCCGTCCTGTTCTCCTCCAACTGGCGGAGGGCCTCCATATGCTGCCGATGAGCATCCTCAGCAGCTACCCTTGCAGCCTCCATCTGCTGCATCACTGCCTACTGCTGCTCAAGCGACGCCGCCTGTCGCTGCATAGATGCCTCGTGCTGCTGCATCATCGCAGCACTCTGCTGCGTCATAGCTGCTACCATCGCCTCTATAGCTCTGGCGATATCAGGTACGTCTCCCTGGGATGACTGCGAAGCTCGGCGAGGAGGTGCCATAATCCACTGGCACACAGAAAATCACTTGGTTAGGTTCGATAAAGGCAAGAATTTAACTAAGAACACTCAGAAGATACACAGAGAAAGCTAAGCGGACATCCAAGTCCACAGACCTAAGGAATGACCGCTCTGATACCATAAATGTAACGTCCCATTTAATTATTTAGCGAAATTAAAGGAAAACGTCACACAATATAAGTACTGTAGCGTAGTCCCAGGGCCCTTAACGCAACCCCGACAAAATTCGGGTACACCACGATGCCAAGGAAAGCTGAATACGAATACAACGTAGAATGTAGCGTAGAAATACGGAAAGAGATACATGGGCCATAGCCCTAAATAAAACACAAGAAAAACTCCAGCCCAGATGGCTAAGCAGCGGAATCACCATTCGCTTGTTGACCATGAGAACCTCGCCCAACTGCTCCCATCAACCAAGTTGATGATCATCGCAAGGAAAAACGGCCACATACAACACAAACATGTAACGAAACGGGTAAGCTAGAACCAATCAACATATTCAACATGCAATCAAATATATTTTCCTCATCTCATCCACATAGCAACCAAACATATTATGACTCTTCATTCAATACACTACGACTCGACTTGACTCATCCGGATACGTATAACTCGGTCAGATTCAGCGGATGCTTGCACTTGTGGTGGATACCCCTGCTCGACCCTGAGCTGCTCGATCCTGAGCTATGTGATACCAGTGTTATAATGAATCAAAATCTCTCCCACCACAAGGTTAGTCCTTAGTGAGTTTCAGGCCTCCTGCTACTCCCACCACAAGAGTCAGTCCGCTCTAAGTGAGACTAACTGGCTCCTCGGAGCGTCAGGATGCAACCTTACCTTGAATCCTTACCTAGTTATACAGATGGGGCACCACCATGAACACCCACTAGCAGGGGCCATGGAATTACGTCCCGACCACTGAAGCGCGACCCCGGAGGTCTCACCTAGAGACCCCAAGGAATTACACACTGACACGGACCAACGTTCATAAATCAGCAATAAGAGAATATTGAATTATATTTTTCAATTCCATATCAACCCTTGAAGTTTAATCCTCATATCAATCACATCTCAAATCCATACCTCCGATCATCACCACCCCAATGAGTCTGGGGCCTAGTCTCATGTCAATATCATGTTCCTTTAATTTCAAACCACACATTCATTTCTCACGCTAAGCCTCATACCAACCCATTCATCCCCAATTCATGAATTATGCCAAAAATATACTTCATGCTCCATTACATACATGTTCATCATCACACAATCATACTCAACCAACATGGATCACTCGGGAAGCATTAAACATCCAAATCACAGCACTGTCTCGCCCAGCATCTCGCTTAGGCTGAGAGGTCTCGCTCAGGCGAGACGTGCTCGCTCAGGCGAGCCTCCCCCTCGCCTAGGCGAGAGCGCCAAAAACAAGGGCATGGGCAACACGGGATCTCACTTAAGCGAGATCCCTCTCGCTTGGGCGAGTTGCCTGCTCACTCAAAAGTTGAGCGAGCCGCCTGGGCGACTTTTCGCGCAAAAAACTTAGGCGAGCTCCCTGTTTCATCTCGCCTAGGCGAGATGGACTCGCTTGGGCGAGATTAATAGGTCTCGCCACTGTTCTTCACTGCGACAGCCATGAAAACGAACCAAACCAGCATACAAAGCATTCTCATACATCAAAGCGAAGGATAAAATCATACAAACAGAAATCCACACCATTACAGACCAAAACTACTGGAAAATAAGAGCTTTAACTTCCCGTACCTGGAATAAGCTAGTAAACGACCCAACACGCCCCCAACACCGAACGCACGAGCACAGCAGCTCAAGGAGCGAATGACAGAACTGAAAAGGTAGCGAAACAGAAGCACGATATGGGTTACTTGGGACCCTAGCTGTGAAATGAACGAAAGGAACAATGGAGACGGAAAAAGGCTAGCACAGTACTTACATGGAGTAGAGCACCACTTCGAGCTAGTTTGAAGGTGGCGAAAGACCTAACCCTAGCAGAGCTTTTTGTGTGAGGGAGGAAGGGTTGACGGCTGCTGCGTTTCTGGGAGAATGAAAGTGAGAGTGGGATTAGGGCAGACCTTAGGACCTTATACGTTGGGCCGGCCTTAGGCCCACTAACTTTAGGGCAGAAAAGTTAACAGATTTAAATGGGCCTTACATCATCTGAGAATAAAATTGGAAATAAAAAGTAAATAATTTTCAAAAAAATAAAAAATAGTACTAATAACATGAGTTCACCTAGGGATGGCAACGGGTTGGGTACCTACCCACAACCTGATCCGCAACAAAAATTTCACATGTTACCCATTCGTTTATTCGTCGATACTCGATTAAAATATATCTATAGGTATTTTAAATTTCATAGATACCCATGGATACCCGTGAAGATTTAAAAAATATATTTTATAAATTTTTAAAATAAAATTACAAAATAAATATAAATATAAATAAAAATTTAATTAAATATTATTTTTAATTAAATTTAACTTAATAAAATATAAATTAAATTTTTATTTTTATTTTTTACGAGTAACGAATACTTGCGGTTACGAATATTGCGGTTACGAATACACGTAAATACCAACTATTTATTTTGAATTTTATTCGCAAATACCCACAAACACAAATATTTTTGTCATTCCTAAATTCACAAATAAGAGAGAAAACATAAGCTCAATTTCTAGTACTTTAAAACACATAAGATTATGCAATTATAAAAAAAAACACAGATATAACCTAAAGCCCAAAACATTTACTTAGAATCTACAAAATTAAGTAAATCTGTTCAAAAGTTTATTAGTCGTAGATTAAGTAAATTAGTCATTAAGTTTGATAAATAGTACTATTTATAAAGTAGTTATCTGTTTATCTTAATACTATTAACAAACGTGTTTAGAAAACTTATTTTATTCAAATATATATTTATTTGAAGATGAGACGAGAGAATTACACGAGGCTTTGGCACTCCACAAGGTCAACAAAATCAGTCGGCACGTAACGTGCCTGGACATAATTAATAAAAAAATATTATATACTCACTGTAATTAATCAAAAACTAGCTCAATTTCTTTCGTCACCATCCAAATAGTATCTAAAAAATAACACGGCCTATCGTATGTAAGCCATATATCCCATACCCAACAAAATAATATCCCGCCAAGCAAAAAAAATCAGAATATCAAAGCAAAAAGTACAAGCAATCAGAAATGGAATGATGTTAAAGAATGCCAAAAAAAATATTAAAAAGAAAAACAAAACAATCAGACAAAATCATCCTAATGCATCACGTAACCGGTATCTTCTTCCTTGTTATCCATCTCCTTTTTGCATTCTCTATGGCTTCCTCCCTCATCTTCACAAGCTCACGAAAGCATTGTTGATACTGTGTTTCTATTGCTTCAAGCTCCAACTGCAGCTCGTCGTCTGAAGGGTCTTTGTCAACTATATTAAGAGAACCAGTGCTTGACATGTCGAAGTTTTTAGATGGGCTGCAACATGAATTGATTAGAGAGCCTTCTGAGTTCTCTGAATGATTCTTTTGTCCATCCTCTTGCCCACTAAACCTGTCATCTGAATTGGAATTGAATACATCGAATCCCTCCCAGAATTCATCAAAAATAAAAATGTCGGGTTCCACGTCTTTAGAATCTGAGGCAATCGTAATCCCACACTCTGCTGATATATCTGACATGGCAGATTCTTGCTTCTCCTGATAACCTCCATCCACAGGCCCAGGACGAACTAGATCCTCATACATCGTCTTCATATCGTAATCACTTGATTGTAATGGCCAATGACAGCTCAACTGTTCATCATTCTGAACTTCTGAAGGGGCCCTGTACAAATTATCTGTCCCAGATGAGAGGTTCTCACACAAAGGCTTCCAGTTGGGCTCGAGCTTAACAATCATATCTTGTATTAGCTCTGCAATGACAGATACATCCTCATGTGTGAGTTCCAGATGTTCCACCATCTCCTCAGCGATGGAAATTGGTGTATCAGAATCGATGTAGAATGGAAAATGGATATTCCTTGCTCCACCTACATACCAAAATATATACTAAGTATTAACAACAGGCATATACCACACAGTAAGAGCGGAACAGGAGATATCTCACCACGTGCATCTGCAATTCGCAGTGTAAGTGAAATTGTACTTTCAGCATTTTTCTCCCCTCTTAGCCTAAATTCGTTATTCTCAGTCATCTTCACAAGATCAAAAGTTGAAACCTGAGAAGTTTCCTCAATTCTTCCCACAGACGAGCCTGGTGAGCTACGCCTGGAGTTAAAATCTATCTCCATGGGATGAGGCTTGCACATTGGTTGATTCATCAATTTGATATGAGGACTATTAGGCAGCTGCAGTATATCAGGATTGATCTCCTTTGCGTTCTCAGTCGCAAGGAATGGGTCTTTGAGAAGTTCACATGCCGACAGTCTCACCGATGCTGGAACTAGACACTTCTCTATGAATTGCTTCACTTCAGGATCATTTACTTTAGCAAGAGCTGCAGGCTTTATACCCTGGAAATAAAATTAAAAAACAAATTCATGAGTAATGACCAAAAAACAAGATAAACCGCAGGCATAAATGAATAAATAATTAAAAAAGGAGAAAAATAAAAAAGACATGAATAATTTAACGAACTCCACTGAAGCAGACTTACAGAGGTAACTTTCTTATATATCTGAGCTGGATTTTTACATTCACTGTACGGGTACTCGCAGGTGATCATTTCCAAGATGCACATACCAAAGGAATATATGTCAACAAGTTCATTGTAGTCCTCCTCATAAAGCTCTGGGGCCATGAACTCCGGTGTACCTGCACCAAGCAAGATTAAAAAAGTTTGCCATCTGTTTAATTTACAAGGCCTCATTCAGCAATAACCTCAGAAGTAGATCACAATTCAATCTATTATATTACCGATGACACTACGGGCAGTAGGCTGTTGCATAACAATTGCCAATCCAAGATCTCCGATCTTAACCAGTCCACTATTCCCATTGACAAAAATATTGTCACATTTCAGGTCCCTGTGAATGACAGGAGGAGTCTGACTGTGCAGAAAACACAAGCCACGGAGAATCTGCCGTGCCCAGTTCTTAATGGCTTTCATATCCACATTCTTATGCTTCTTACGGTACCTGTACAGGCAAGACCCACACGATTAGAATAATCACAAAAGTAGGAAAGCAAAATGGCATAACCCCTGTTTTTTTTAGAATACCAATGCATGCATTTTCCAACAAAAAACACATGTTTCAACGTGAACAAGTGATTAAGACGAACATAGGGTTCCATGTTAATCACATTTAACAGCGGCAAATAATGTCATCAAAATCAACTCTACGAAACAGAAAATGAAGCAGCTTATGGGGAGAATTCAGCTAACTTAGCTCATGAGAAAAAGAAAGCAAAAGGCTTGGTCCATTTCAGTTTTAGAAAATCAATAACAGAAGAAAAAAAAACCCACATTTGAACGTAAATAACATGGGCACACACCTCAATTACATCTACCGGATCAAAATCAAGACACTGTCTCAATGTAAATACGTGATTCAGATTCGTATAGACACTTGTCTCGATAAAGAATCACATTCAACAGACGAGAGAGAGAATATCAAGAAAATCAATCCAACCAAACCCTAAAAACGAATGAGGCAGGACAATAAAAAGAACTAGTGTAGGAAAATAAGAAAACTGAACTGCCTCAAACTCCCGGAGGTGAACAACTCGGTGATCATGTTGACAGTGGCTGTGGTGTCATCGATCCAATAATTGTACAGCTTGATGACATTGTCGTGCTTCAAGGTCTTGAGCAAGTGAACCTCCGAGTACAGCTTCTCCAACTGCTGCGGCGTCTGCACAACGTCCTCCGCGCTGATCCTGTTCCATGCAACCTCGATTCCATCCACTTCGTCAAACGCTTTGTACCTGACCCCGTTCAACAATCAAATAACGCAACATTCAAAGGATTCAATAACAAACCAATAAAATCCCCATACGAATGAGTCGGAGAGAGATACATACACAGTCTTGAAGGCTCCTTTCCCCAGAACTTCATCATACTGAAAAATAAGAACGTAACGAAGATCGATCAAAAGAAGCCAACAAATAAACAATGAAAGCAATAATAAGAAGGTAACGCACCCGCGCGTATCTGGAGGTGGGGTCCTTTTCGATAACGTGGGAAGAGGCCATGGCGCGAAGATAGATAGATATAGAGAGGGAAAGAGATAGAGAGAGAGAAAGATAAGAGGTGAAATATCAAAGAGGGTGAGGTTCGGAAAAGGCCTCGCAAGCGACGGCATAGGAATCGAACGGCGATCGAAATCGGTATTCGATGGAAGACATGCCGTGGAAGGATCGGAGAAGAAGAGCGAGAGGGTTGTTAAGGCTGCTGCTGCCGCTGCCGCTGCTGCGCTTAGTCATTGATCCACCCTCCCCCATGATGCCTCTATCTGCATATCTTCACTCAAAATCCAACAACCCCTAATTCTAATTCTAAACCTAATCCTAATTTTCTAGACCTAATTCCAATTCAAACTATTTTAATCGATTTTGTCCCAGAACACAACTTGGAAGGGAGATGCACGCTATTACCTGATGCTTCTTCCTTATCTTTGCTCTGCTCTTCCTATCTTTTGGGGAACACAACACAACACAACACGATACGATGCACTTTTTGAAACACCGCTTCACATGATTTTATGCATTTAACGTTCAAGTAAATATTAGAATCAATTTTTTTTAACCCTATCTTTCTATCGTATATCATATATCTCCAGATTACCCTTATCTTCTTCTTTTTATCTAAAGTGGCCCACCACTCGTTCCTATGAATTTCCATATTTCGATAGGATCCTTTTTATTTTTTTGGTTTCTACAATTTCAGCTTCATTCAGTTAAAACTTTAAGATATTAGGATAAGATAAACTTATACAAACATTTAATTCATCATAAAATTAAAAATGTATATGAAAATTGACTTTACGTTGTTAGGTTTAATGACTTTAATAAAGAAATATTTTATTTTTTGGTTTAAAATTACATTACAGAGATTTTTTTAAGTTATTAAAGTAAATTTTTTTCTCTACTTCATTTAAGATGATTCTTTTGCTAGAAAATGTTGTTCGGGAGAGAGATTTAAAAACAAGTGAATATATATATATATATATATATATATATATATATATATATATATATATATATATATATATATATATATATATATATATATATATATATTATATACTAGCGTAAATATATCTGTGGATATGCTTTCTTTCAAAATCTTATGAATTATTTAAAGTTTAAAAGTAATAATTAAAAAAATTAAAAACGTATATGATTATAGATATGTAATTATAAATATAAATATAGATAAAATAAATTTTAGTTATTGAAATAAAAAATACTAAAAAAATTTTTATTTATTTTGTAGATAATTTTTGTAAGACCCCATTTAATTAATAGTCGTAATTAAAGAAAATGTCGCAACAAAATAGTATAGCAGCGCAGTCTTAGAGTCTCCACAAACCGCCTTACGATAAACCAAGGCATACAACGATATCAAAATAGACAGATACAGAAATTTAGTTGAAAAGAAATGGAAGTCATAAAGGACCGCCAAATACATGGGTCGTGGCCCCAAAAGAAAGCTCAAAATAGAACATCCAACCCAGATGGCTAAGCAGCGGAGTCACCATTCCCATGTTGACCGCGAGGACCTCGCCCATCTGCTCCCATCAATTAAATTGATGATCATCGCAAGAAAGAAGAGCCACATACAAGACAACCAAACAACAAATAGGGTAAGCTAGAGTAAAACAGGTCATCCAGTAGTTACATGTCAATACACAATCCAAGCATTTCATATATCATCCAAACATGTTCTGACTTCTCAAACAATACACTAAACCCTGACTCGACTCATCCGGATACATATAGTCTGGTCGGACTCAGCAAATGCTTGCACTTGTGGTGGATACCTCTGCTCACCCCCGAGCTGCTCACCCCCGAGCTATGTGTCACAAGTGTTACAATAAATCAAATTTCCTCACGCACAAGGTTAGCCCTTAATGAGTTTCAGGCCTCTTACTACTCTCACCACAAGAGTCAGACCGCTCTAAATGAGACTAACTGACTCCTTAGAGTGTCAGGATGCAACCTTACCTTGAATCCTTACCAGACCATACAGATGGGGCACCACCATGAACACCCACTAACAGGTCATGGAATTACGTCCCGACCACTGAAGCGCAACCCTGAAAGTCTCACCTAGAGGCTCCAAGGATTTACACATTGACACGTAACAATCATAATCAAACCAATACTATTTAACATGCACAGGTATATACATATATTTATATATCATGTCAACCATCACAATTCCATTCTCACTTGTATTTCATATTGAATCCATCCCACTCATCCTTTACAAATACAAATGTAGGAGTGTATTTCCTACCAGCACCATGCCATATTCATTGATCCACATTCTCTCATATCTCATGTCAAGGCCATACCAACCCATCGTTTCAAATTCCATGAATCATCCCATACAAACAACATGCTCACCTCATATTAAAACTCATGAATCATAATTCCCTCTATCTCATACAAGGTCACTCAATTCATACAGTTCATACCCAAGGTAAAGCATAGCAAGCCAAACATACAATTAAGGCCCCAACAACATAAAAGGTACAGTTGTATAAAGAAATCTCGTGCCAGTCTCGCTCAAGTCACAGGGTCTCGCTTAGGCGAGATTGTCATTAGGGAAACCCTACGAGGCTCGCGGATTCTCGCTTAAGCGAGTCGCTACTCGCTTGGGCGAGCATGTCCCTCGCCCAAAAAGAAAGGTTTCCTCGCCTGAGCTACGCCTACAGCAACAAACCTCAAACCCCTACGCATCCTCGCTTAGGCGAGCCTCTCTCGCTTGAGCGAGATGGTGTCTCGCTCAAACGAAAGCTCTCCGCTTGAGCGAGAGCTCGAACACAAGTTTGGGTCTGTCTCTGCAAGTCTCGCCTAGGCGAGGCCTGGTCGCTTGGGTAAATGAGCTAGTTTTTAAGACCCTGACACCGAATAGCGGAACACCATAGTCCTAGAAGAAGATTACGGAGCTGAAAAAACGAACAGAGGGCGTTTAATACCGAAGCTCTAACACCACACACGAAACAAGACCAGAAATAGAAAAGTATGGGTTGGGAGTACTTACACTACAAAAAAAAAAATTGTATTTAACGGGAGTTATTTAGCACTGAGGTTTTTAAAATCTCCGTTAAATTCCAAAGGTTTAGTGTTAAACCTCTATAAAATAGTGTAGGTTTTCAAAACCTCCATTAAATTACAAAAGTTTAATTTTAAACCCCTAAAAAATAGTATAGATTTTTAAAAACCTCCCTTAAATTATAAAGGTTTAATGTTAAACCTCTAAAAAAGTAGTATAGGCTTTTAAAATCTTTGCTAAATTACAAAAAGATTTAGTTTTAAACCGTAATCTTCTTCACTCTTCACCATCACTTCTACTCTTGCCAGCGAGATCAAGATCTTCACCACAACGGCGACACCACTCACCGCCCAGTCTCCTTCACCGCTACATTCATCTGTTTCCGTGTTTTGTCTCTCTAGTAAGTGGTGCTTCTCACTTCATCGTCTCATTCTAGGTTTTTTTCCTCCATTTGCGATGCCTACTCTGTTCGCGGTTGTCAATTCTTGCATGATCACAGGTAGTATATTTCATTCTCTCACCAATGTAATTTAGGGTTAAGTTTTTGTTGTTAATTTCTTTGAATTTTGGAATAATACGAGAAAGGAAAGGTGAAATTTGCCTTCGTTGATGAAACAAAGGTGTACTATTCAGTTCACATGAGCTTCAGCATTCGCAACAACAACGAAGAAGAATGTGAGGCAGCGAATAGTGGGAAACAACTCTAAGGGATGTAGGTACTTCTGATTTAGATTTTTAATTTGTTTCATTTTCTTAAGGAGCTACCTGTAATGATTCAAGTTGTAGGTAATTGTTTGTTCATCACCTTGCATTTGAGTGGAAAATTTTCATATTTACATTTCATGTTGTTCCTGTAAATCTGGATTTTCATTGACCCTCGTTTGGCTTTGTGTAACATAAGAGCTTGTGCTCGCCAACATGCCTATTGTTCTCGTTTCCTTTCGTCGCCTTCGTTAGTCTCTTTTATTGTGATAATTATGTAGTCATTGACCCTTTAATAAAAGTCTATCGCGTTGCGGCCGTATAAGTCTTGTGACTCTTGTCTCATTGCACGGCTTCCACTGAGATTCATTCGCTGCGACACCTTGTTTGGCCTTTTTTTTTTGTTTCCTCCTTTCGGTATGTGTATACTTCTTCCCAGGATTTCTTCTAGCCTCTGTGCCTTCTTCACTGTTGCCTCACGAGCTTCTTTCATTAGTTTCATAAGATGCCTCGGGGAAAAGCAAATTCTTCATCAGCTGCTAAGCCATCTGACTCTGAGAAGCTAGTTGAATCTGATGAGAAGGTTGATTTTGAGGAGGAAAATGATCCAGAAGAAGCTATGGAAGAAGAAATTGAGTATGAAGAAGTAGACGAAGAAGTGGAAGTGGAAGAGATAGAAGAGGAGATGGAAGAAGAGGAGGAGGATCCAGAAGAGGTAGAGGTAGAAGAAGAGGAAGAGGAGGAAGAAGAAGAAGAAGAGATTGAAGAAGTGAATGAAGAGGATGCAATGCAAAACCATAGCAGTGATGAAGCAAAGGTGGAAGATGAGGACGAGAAGAAAAAACATGCCGAACTCCTTGCTCTTCCTCCTCATGGGTCTGAAGTATACATTGGTGGCATTCCTCATGATGACTCAAATGAGGATTTGAAATCTTTTTGCGAGAGAATTGGGGAAGTTGCAGAGGTAAGTCTGTGCCATTGTTGTTGTATTGTGCTCATGTTTATAGATAATGTCATTCCCTAACTTGAATTTTGAGGAAAATAGGTTCGAGTGATGAAGGGAAAGCATTCCAGCGAGAACAAGGGATTCGGTTTTGTAACATTTAGAAGTGTGGACTTGGCTTCTAAAGCCATCAAAGAGCTAAATAATACTGAATTTAAGGTAAGATGTTAATCTCAGACATTAAGCATTCATAACTGATATTCCTTGTAAGTTCATTGTAAGTACAATACTGATTATTGTACAGGGTGTTTACTATTATTTCTATCAAATATTCAGGAACATGGCTGAAGCAGCTGCACTAGAGAAAAAGAAAATGGGTGTCAGTGATGGATCAGTTGGCATGCTCTCCTCTCTTCTCACTGTTGCTTTATCCGGGTAGTTTACATTGTCTTAGTGTACAAACCCATTTGGTTATACTCTGCTATTACCCCAACAAATATAAGTTCTTGTTAAGCTTTTCTTTCAGCTACGGCAGTTAAGTTGGCATATTAACATCATCGTTTAGTTCTGAAGGCTCTATTTCGACATTTCTCAAATTTGACTTCGTAAAAGAACAACTGAATTTACATTCCTCTAATAAAAGCGCAAACTGTTAAATGCCGATTATGTTGGTAGAAATGACTATGAATTGTCTCACTGTCTCCGTACTCATGTGTAGTGGTATTACCTAATTGCTAGATAAATCTTTGTGTAGGTGTGTTAACGTGCTATTGACAAATCCCATATAGGTAGTTGTTACCCGTATGCAGGTAATTTGCTTTTTATTATTCATCTATTGTTCTCTGTTTTTTATGCTTTCCTTTCTCTTGTTGCTTATCCTAGCCCCTTTTTGTCTTGTTTCTTGGTATACACTAATTATAATGAAATAGTTAATACTGATTAACTCCTGGGAGAACTTCCTTTTCTCCTAATTTTGTTTTTTTTTTTGTATATGATTATTAGAAAGTAAATAAATTATTAAGACTATTATTGAGGATTTTATTTCCTTTCTAACAAGCTAAAACATTTTCATAAGTAATCAGAATTGTAAGTAGATAAACTTGGAAGAGAAGTTGTCAAAGATACCTTTGAATGCTGGTCTCGACTTCACAAAGTTTAGAGCTTTCATGGATTGGGGAACTATTTGGAAATATTGTATCACGCACAAAAGATTATTTTGTTGCTTTAAATTGTTTCATTATATAATATATAATACATGGTCTGCAACTGATTTCGTTTTACTATTTGTTTTTCTTGTAGTAATCAAAATTGTGTTCTCTTGTAATTTAAAAGAATAAATGATAAACAAAAGTTGTCTTTCTCTCCTTGGATTTTCTCCTGCCCAACTTTAGCTGGTAAGTCTTGGATTCTGACTTTGCTATTTTGTGTCAAAACCTTTTTTTCTTTTTTACTGTTCAGGCACATAGAAAAGAGTCGAACCATGCACCTGATCAGGGTTTGTTAGTTGCCACTAAGCAAGCAACTATTTCTGCAGTTGAGCCTCTTCCTTATGGAACTAGCCGTGTGGTAAGCAAAGTCCATATTGGAATCTTATGTAATTTAGAGAAGTTATGCTAGCTTGGCTATTCTGATGTGATATATTTGAAAAACTCGTCTTACAGTCTTGTTTCATATACCGGGTTTTCATATTCCAGTTAGAATAGATTGTTTGAAAGTATTCACACAAATTGATTGATGATTCTCCCTCCTCCTATAATATGCAGAGTTTTACTAGTCCTGATAATGCTTGGGGACTCCTGATGATGTGGAGTTGCAATGTTCCTAGAAGTTGGGGTGTGGAAGATCTGAGGAAGATTGTTTCTGAGGTTGGACCTGGAGTTACTGGTGTGGAACTAGTCAAGGTATGTACTTTTCTGTTGTGCTATGCTTTCCATTTCCACAATAAATTATAAGTGTTGTCTAGGGATTTTTGTTCTAGTCATTCCTAAATCATCATGAAAGTCATGCTTTGAAAGCTTTATTATACTGCTTTGGCATTATGCCCAGCTGCATGTACACAAGAGTTAGCATTGTGGTTTTTTTTATTTAATTGCTCTTATATTTCTGTTTGTTCAATCCTTTATTTCAGGATATGAAGAACACCAATAACAATCGTGGCTTTGCTTTTATTGACTATTATAATAGTGTGTGTGCTGAGTATTCTAAGCTAAAGATGATGAGCCCAACATTTAAGCTAGGTGAGAATGCTCCAACAGTGAGCTGGGCTGATCCTAAAAATGTTGATTCCTCTGCTGCATCTCAGGTTTTGACTCACATGTATTCCTTCTCTTAAGCTTGGTTGATAATTTATAGTTATGGTTAAAGTTATGAGAAACTTTTTAGCTGACTTATCTGGTACACAAGCTAGATTTTTTGGTTTATCGGTACAATAGGATAAACCCTTGAAGGAAATATGTTATATTATGAATTTCAGATTTCTATTTATTTTTAGTGAAAAGTAGTTTGTATTGTTGGAGAGAAGGAAGTTAAGGTTTGCTTATTGGGAAAGAAATAGAGGATAAAATGGTGTTTCTAAAGGTGACAGCGATTGAGGACCACAACCACCTTTTAATAGGAACTGATAATAACTGGTATGAGCATTCATGTACTGTTAGATGCTAGTATAATAATATCAGTCATGTTGGTAGTTATGGGTAGAATATGTGCTAGAAAGTAACTCGCATTGCGTCAGTAGTTCTTTATTAGAATTAGATACTACTGTGATGATAGTTATTCGTAGAGAATAACTGATGGCAGTTATTTAGAAGTTGTAGAGTGTCTAATTAGGCAAAGGGGATTGCTATTTGCAATTTGTTTGCCGAGAATAATACTCTGTGTAGGATGTTTATCAGCTTGAAGATGGGGATTCTATTGCTGCAAGCATGCTGCAGGGCTCTCAAATTAATAATGAAAAAGAAGCTGGTTTAATAACTAATTCCATTAATAGTGTCACTCAACTGAAGGAGAGGTTGTCAAGTCATAATCCATATAGAGGCAAGTCTGACTCCGTTAGGTTTGTTGAGTATTGGGTTCCTGTACAAATATCTAATCTGCAGCTTGAACAGTATTGTTCTATTTTACTGTCAAATGCTTCTATTCTACGCTCCTCATCAAAGGTTGATAGCATTTAGGCTATTCGTGATGTTCTTATATTAACTCGGAAGGTTAGGTTGTACTTTCTAAATAAATTGCATGCATATCATAACATCAAAAACAATATAAAGTTGCATGAAATAATGTATTTATTATTATTAGATGTTTAGTGCTAAACTGTTAACAAGTTCTTACTACTAAGCGATATAATTACAATCATCCCTAGCTGCATATGAATTGATGCTAATTCTGATTTGGGGTTTCTGATTCATAACTAAAATGAATTTGATATACTAACGTGTACTTTTTTTATATTTGATTTGGTGTTCCTTTTTATTAACTCCAGAGTTGTCAAGTGTTTGTGTATTTTCTTAATAGTTTATTTTTATTGTGGTATCTCTCGACAGTGTTGTAGTCATCCCTATCTTGTTGGTCCAGAATTGCAACCTTCTCTTAACAAGGGTCTCGAACCGTCTCAGTATCTTGATTTTGATTTAAAAGCTAGTGGAAAGTTGCAACTTCTTGATTCAATGCTTGAGGAGTTGAGAAAAAGTGATTTAAGGGTGCTCATTCTTTTTCAGGTACACATTTCAGACTGTCTACCCATTAAGTCATTAAATTTACATCATCATCTATTAGTTTCTTTAGCTTCATAGTTATCAATCATAGTGAGGAGTGGCTGACCACAAAAATGCTGTAGTTGGGTGACTTTCGTATCAAAGATTTTATATTATAGATATATAAATGCCAAAAACTATTCACAACTATAGGCACATTCATATTAACTGGCATGAGAACACTGGAATGAAGTGATAAATAAAAGACGGAATTAATACATAAGAATGGAACACATAAGGTACGTGTGAGGAGAGTCAAAAGAAGTTGAAAAAAGTATGAAGGCTTTCGAGCAAAGAGCTGAGTGAACAAAGATCCTTATGTTGGAGAGCAATGGTCTATTAGAAAATACTTGGGTTAGCTGGAAACGATACTGCTGAGCTAGGATAGATGATAGATGAAAGCAAAGGTCATACTTGTTTTTTGTTGTAAAGAAGTTGAGGATGCAATTCATGTTTTTGAATAAAAATACATGCATTCTACACGACTGTGAAAAATTGAGTCATGAAAATACTGCAAAAATGGATTCTATAGCTAAATAATTTGAGGTGTGGGCAAGGAGATGGTTTTTGGCTGTGATGTCATGGTTAGAGTCCTGTAGCTTCCTAGGTTGATGTGTTATTGATGAAAGATTATCTTGTTCCTTTTTAAGATTATTGAATATGATGTGAGTTGATTAAGAAAGCTAAGTGAAATCCCCACTGGACATTAAGATAGCAAGCTATCTAGATGTGAAGGTTCCTTTCACAAAGCTCAAGAGAAGAAGATGATGGATTGATTCAAAACAAAAAAGAAATGGAAAGCACATAAACCATAGAAAATCAAGAACAATTAAAGGAAGAAGAAAACATAAAATGGAAAGGAAAGAAATGGTAAAAATGTGAGAAGCACGCCACTACAAGGCTAGGCTAGAAGCCATGGCAACCTTGAAGATGAGTGGATGTGTGCCGCCACTTGCTATGCAAGATAAGGCTTAAAAGTATTCACTCCCAAGGGAGGAAACTCTCACAAATGGTTGAGACACAAGAGTGTTTTTACTTCAAAATGTTCAACCCTTTTACATGTCTAGGAGCACCCCTTATATAGAAGATTTTAAGGGCCTCTAAGTAAATAAATGATACCTAAGGATGTCTCTACAAAAACCTAACCCTAGCTTCTAGAAACTAGGTCAAATAAGGTTACAAAAATGAGAGACAAAAGAGCCAACTATGGTGTGTGCAAGCCTAATTTCGTTCTAACACAAAAGGAGACAAATAATGTGTCTCATATGTCTCCAAATAGTGGCCAAAGTGTGCTAAAAGCAAAGGAGACCAAAGGTACATAGGTACACTTGTTTTATGCCTTTTACTTTATGCTTTATGCCTTTGCTTTACTCTCTCCTCCACATCATTTATGCTCCCCAATCACCATGCGCCACCTAGCATTGCTTTCTTACTCCTAATTAACCAACAAAGCAAATAAACATAGATTAGCATGTTGGCTTAAGTCAAGTCAACTATAGTCAACAAGTCAAACATAGTCAAAGGTGAACAAGTCAACTAAAGTTGATTCAACTAAGTCAACTTAGGGAATAAAAAATAACAAACACAAATGAAAGGGATGAAGGATTAGTGAACTTCCTTTCTAAACATGATTAGTCTTCTTAAGCATGTGCCTCCATCCTTGGTTGGGGTCAATCCTTCATCAGTTATGGAGACAAAAGACTTTATGCCGCTCAAGAGCCTAAGAATTTGAAGGGACTAATATTAAATTCTATTAGCTGGTATAACAACACTACCCTTCAACGTGAGATCCCTAAATTGTTCTAGAGAAGTCCTTTTGTGAATGCATTAGCTAACTAGAGTCTTGAAGGGAGCTACATTGTATCTAGGGGTGTCAAATTGAGCCAATCTGGCTCACATGGGTTTACTCACTTCGGGTTGAGTTAAATACGAGTTAGCTCAACCTGACTCACTTTTTGGTGAGTAAAAAATTTTGCAACCCGGCTTGACTCAAGCTGTGGTGGATTAGTGTGTTGACGCACTTAAAGATGTTTTGTTCTTTCAATTTTTTTTAATATATTCATCACAGTACAATCAAAGTAGATTGACTTGACTAATTTTTTATAGCAATATAATAAAAAATTTGGACAAGAAAAGAACAGAATTGGCTTTGTACATTTTGCAGAGAGGTCCAATGCTATGAAAGCACTGAAAGATATGAATTAGAAGGTAGCACATTGTCCAACCTTTTGTGATTGTTTTTGTGAATGTTTGTCAATATTCATTAGCTTTATTCTATGTTTCAGGTAAAGTTTTAGAGTGCTCTTTGGCAAAGCCACAGTCTAATCAAAAGTCTGGAGGGTCAAACACACAGAAGTCGGGACCATGATTGCTTCCAAGTTATCCACAACATGTCGGTTATGGTTTGGTTGGCAGTGCCTATGGTGCACTAGGTGCGGGATATCATGCTCCAGGTCTTGCACAGGTGACATTTTTTTCATTTGTTTTTCCATTAGATATCTTTAGCTTGTTTCCATATCTAACATCACTATATTATGGTCTTTATTTTTGTGTTAACAGAAATCACTATATTGATGCTAAATAATGGAATTATAGAGCTACTAACTTCTACAGAATCTAAATCCTTATCGCATTGCATTTAAACATGTTCAATAATATATTTTAAATTACATTAGAAATCATGCATATGCTACATGAAGTACTATTATGGTGTTGTAGCTATCTGGATATAATTTTCGTGAAATTTATTGGAAATTTTTTGTCGACAAATTATAATTAAATTTTTTTCATTCTCATCCACTCAACTTGAATCCTGGATTATGATTAATCTTTCTTTTCATTACATTGTAAGATGGATCCAAGGCACACTGTAATTCCTGAATTTCTTTTCTCAAAATTATCAAAGTCAATTGCCTCCTAAGTTGACTATGTTCAATCCTACACCAGTAATGTTTAAGATTGCATAACTTCTTTTATTTTTCAGAGTTTACATTTGTAATTATGATTCACATTTATATTGTAGGTTTCTGATCAAGGAAGTGTGCCAACTAATACAACAAGTTTTTTACATGAGGAAAATCATATGTGATAGTTGAAGAATATAATATAATGTGGAAGTTAATTGAATCATTTTATGTTTTGAGAACCATTGCAGTACTTCATGATAGTTTTTGCTGACTAATATTGTACTTGAATTTGAATTTGAATTCGTATATTTGTTATACTTTGATATACATTTAGTCATCTATAAATAATTTTTCAATTTGATGAGTTTATATCTATTTATGTATAATTTCATTAATATAGATTAAAAAATAGAATAAATGTAAATTATTGTGATTGAAAAAAATATATATGAATACATAAATGATAAATGAGTAAAAAAATATAATAATAATAATAATAATTTAAAAATCTATGGTACTTTACGGAGGTTTTGAAACCTATAGTATTTTACGGAGGTTTCGAAGCCCATGGTATTTTAGGGGGTTTTGAAACCCATGGTATTTTATGGGGGTTCTGAAACCTATGTTATTTTATGGAGGTTCTAAAACCCATAGTATTTTATGGAGGTTTCAAAATCCACGATATTTTACGGAGGTTTCAAAATTCATGGTAATTAACGGGGGGTTTTAAACCCACAAAACTTAACTGAGGTTTTAAAACCTATGTTAAATACAAGAGGATAAAAAATCTCGTTATTGATTGGTGCTTCCTGGGGTTCGTAAAAACCCTGGCTAACACATTCTCCAAGGATGGTTTAGCGGGGGAAATCGAAACCCCGGGTAAAGAACTTAGTAGAGGTTTTAACCCTGGATAATGTAAAAATAAACCTCCGTTAAAAATATTTTTTCTTGTAGTGTTACGTGAGCCAAAATGGTCAGGTTGAATGTGACACTGAGCACACTATGAAACCCTAGCAGAGAAGGCAGTAGCAACTCAAGGAAAAGTGAGGGATCTGTCTTTACGGAAAGTGAGCACAAGTTAGGGTTTGGGCACTTTAGGTCAGAAATCAAATTAGGCCAACCCCCTTAGGCCCATAAGATTGGATAGTCTATAAAATAAAAGGGGCATAATTAATTGGGCCTTACAATTTTTAAATGAAAAAATTATTAGGTCTAAAAAATATCAAATTGAGAAAAACTGTTACATTTTAAAAAAATTATTTGAAAAGTAAATAATTATTTTAATTCAAAAAAAATTACGGAGAAGATAAAATTGAAAAAAAAGATGTGGACATAAAAAAATGTATATAGGTATAAATATTGTGTAAATAATAGTTATTAAAATTATTTAAATTCAAATATGTAATTACTAGAATAATAAAACTGAAAATGTTATAAATAATATTGTGTGAATAATTCTTTTATTAGGAGTAATTATTTAAATTCAAGAAAGTAGTTGTTAAAAAGCTAAATTATATCTTTTCGTAGAAAAATATCGAATTGATTTCTTTTTTTTTATTTGTCTCAATATGACAGTGGTAGTGTAACATGTCTCTGTTCCGCAAGTTGTCATTTCGTCATTTTCGATTTGGTTATTATTTATATTTTGTTTTCATTTAGTCTTGAGCAATTTTGTTTATCTCTAAATTTAAACCATTTTTTTTATAAATGGTATACAAATATCTTTATTAAAATTAATATTTTTATTAAATATTTTTAATAAAATTAATTTTATTTAAATTTATATTTTACATTGAAATTTTTTAAAAATTGTTTAAAAGTTGTTAATAAAAAGTAATGTTAATAAAACAATTTAAATAATTATATTAATATTTTATTATATCATACTTTAATATTATTTTTTTAATTGAATTTATATTTTAAATAATTGTATATTTTTAAAATGTGTAAAGTTCAATAATATATATACAAATGTCTTAGTTAATTTAAAAATAACAATTATATAAATTCAAATGTAAATTTTTAAAATAATTTTAAACAATTTTAAAATATTTTAAAACATATAAATTAAAAATTTAAAAACAAATTTAAATAAATTTAATGTGAAATAAAATTTAAATAAACTTAGTTTTATTAAAAATTTATAATAAAAATATCAAAGTTAATAAAAATATGTCTATGACTTTTATGTAAAATTAAATTTTATTTTAATTTGGAGGACAAATTATAATTTTTTTAAAATATGAAATTTAAATTGAGATCAAATAAAAATATAGAGACTAAAATGAGACAAAAATCATAACACATGATGTAACAATGACACGTGGCATTGCTACCATCACATCACGTTATTATTGTCATGTGACAAATTCTTAATTTTTTAAAATATAAAAATAATTATGAACTGACATGTGACATCTCTTTAACATTCTTAGTACAATACCGATAAAAATAAACTAATTGTATCAAATTTACCAAAATAGAGAAAAAAAGATACCAAATTAATATTTTTCTATGAAAATAGAAACCAAAAACATAATTTAAACTTACTAAAATGATAACAAGTTGAATTTTCTAATAAATATTATTCATGTTCTACCCGATGATTAAATTAATCTTATTAAAATAATATCAAAGTCATTCAAAATTTATTTTAATAAAATTTGTTATTTATTAAACGTAATATATGATGCACGAATACAATACGTTCATTTTCAAAATAATAGAACACAATACATGATAGATACGTGATATATGAATATTGAAAAGTGAACAGTGATTCTTAAAAACATAGAAAAGATATTATCATTATTGTGTGAATCCAAAATAAAACTATATATACTAAAGTTGTCAGCATAAAAAATATAAATTATTGTTATTATAAAAATACCAATTAAAGAAAATTCTTAAATAATAACCAATTTTAGTAACTAAGAATATGTTAGAGACCAATTTTCTAATTGAAGACCAATTTAGAATTCAATTATTTTGGTAGCCAAAATCCGGTTGCTAATGTTAGTGACCAATTTAGAAACTACTTATTTTGGTGGTCAAAATCTTGGTAGCTAATGTTAGTGACCAATATACAAATCAATTCTTAATAGAAACTATTTTAATTATCAATTTAGAGACCAATTAAAATTTTTTGAAACTATTTTAATTACTAATAATTTTTAATTTTTAAATTAGTATCTAAATTAGTCATCATATAGTATCTAAATTATTTTTAATTATGTTTTTTTGTCCCTTAACTTTCAGTGAATTTTGAAATTAGTCCATTTCAAAATTTTTGACCAATTTAGTTCTTCATCTTTCGAAATACGTAGATTTAGTCCTTTTAATCAAATTTTATGAAGTTTATTTGACATTTCAAGCATGTTTCATAATAGTATTTGACTTAACATTAAAGCAAAAATGTGTCAAAAAATATAAACAACTCCAATAAAATCTTGAAATGCGTACAAAACATCAAATAAACCTAACAAAATTTGATTAAAAGGACTAAATTCACGTATTTCAAAAGATGAAGGACTAAATTGGTCCAAAGTTTTGAAATGGACTAATTCCAAAATCCACTGAAAGTTAATGCATCAAAAACATATTTAACCCTTAAAAATATTTCTTGTAGTATATTATGACTTTATAAATTAAATACGTCATTGATAAGTATCAATAAAGTATCCTAAAGTATCGGACACAAATATGTGTCAAACACGGATACGTGACCCAAGTTGAAATGTCAGTGCATCTCAGAACCTAATGTATGAGAAAAAATATGTTAAAAGTTAAATTTACAATAAATAAATATAAATTTCACTTTATAAATCAATTTTAAACCAATTTCGATAAATGGATATTTTAAAACTACTTATGGTTAGTCTCTTTGTACTAAGGTGAAAAAATTGTTGGGGAAGGTTACATATACGCAGCAGAAAGTAGTTGTACCTTGATTAATTTGATTACACAGTTTTTGAACCATCTGCACCCCAAAAGAAAAAACAAAAGAAAATGATATAGTGACAAGCGTTATTTGACAATTTCTCTCACTACCTGACGTGACATTTGTTTTTTATTTATTTATTTTAATTTTTTTCAATTTTCACATTGGTTCTCTTTAGAAGAAAGCGGGAAAAGAAAAAACAAAAGGTGTGAATGCAAATTGAAAGAGAAAAAGCAGAAACTGATGAACCGAAGAGCATCTTGTTCGTCTTCTGATGAAGGCGTGACCACCTCCTTAGAAGCTTCCTCAAGAAGGATCACTAGAAGCATGTCTAGAGGGGAGTCTTCTATTCCATCACCTTTATCTTTGTTTTGCATTACTTTGGTTTGAATTCCCTAAGTTGGTTTCTAGTTGACTTATTTTGGTTGACTTGTTGACTTTGATCCAAAGTTGACCTTTGACCAGATTAACTTAAACCAACATGCTAATCCTTGTTTGTCTTGTTTTGTAGGTAATTAAGAGAAAGTAGAGCATGGCTAGGTGACACTTGGTGATTGGAGCACTTGGATGAAGTGGAAGAGAGAGGAAAGCAAAAAGCATAAAGCAAAAGCAAAAGTAGACATATACCTTGTGGTTTATGCCTTAGAAGGTCACTTGGACTCCTTCCTCTTTTGGACTAGAATCCTCATGGGAATGCCTCCACCAATCATCTCCCTTCACTTGGCCAAGACTCATTCTCACATTAGGTTTAGGGTTTGCTAGTTAATCCTTTTTCATGTTTTTGTATTTGCTAAAGGACCCCTATGAACTCCTATTTAAAGGGTGCTCCTTGTCTTGTAAAAGGGTTGATCATTTTGTTTCTAAACTATTGTGTTTCAACCATTAAATTTTTGTGAGCTCTCCTTCCTACAAGTGAACTCACCTTTGCCTTATCTTGCTTGCAAGTGGCGGCACCATCACTCATCTCTAGGGCTTGGTTGGCTTAGATCCCCCCCTATGAGTGGCGTGCTTCTTCCATTATGAGTGGCGTGCTTCTTCCATGCTTCATCTTCTATGCTTTCCATTTTTAATGTTTCTTCTTTCATTTTGGTTCTTTAAGTGTTGTTATGTCGTGTGAGTTTAAGCTTGAATCCAACTCTCTTCTTCCTTTCATGAGCTTGAGAAATGAACCTTCACATCTAGATAGCTTGCTATCTTAATGTCCAGTGGGAATTTTCAAAAAGTTTTCTTAAATAACTTCACCATATTCATAACTCTAAAAGAAAACAAGATAATCCTTCATCATCTTCTTTAACTGCGCTAATCTTCGTCTTAATTATTGTTCTTCATCTTCAAATCCTATTTTTCTAAAAACCCCTCTTCTTCATCCCAACAATGTGGGTTTTCTAAAGACCTTATTTTCCTAAAAACCTCTCTTCTTCTTCTTCATCCCAACGGTGTGGGTTTTCGAAAAATCATATTTTTCTAAAATCCCTTCTTCGTCCCAACGGTGAAGGTTTTCTCATTGGACAAAAGCTTCAACGATTCGACGTTCATACCCATTAGGGTGGAAAGGAGGGAATTTATTGTTGTTTGTAATGGCGTCGTTGTTCCCTCTTTATTTTTTGAAAAAGGAAAATAAAGGTGTTTATATTTCTTCGTGCACAGTATTTTTGCTTACCTATTCCAATCTTCACTCTCTTCATTACCAATAGGAGTATTCATTACCAATAAGAGTATATGTTGGTGAGTCAAGGAATGCAATCGTAATTTAATCAACAACAACATATGAATTCATCCCCTTACTATGTGTCAACCCGTGACTTAATAAATGCTAACCCAAGTGCATATATGAATTCATCCCTTTACTATGAGTCAAGGAATGTAATAAACTTGAGTTAGCATTTATTAAGTCACAAGTTGGCACATAATAAGGGATGAATTCATATGTTGTTGTTGATTAAATTACGAAAATTGCATTTCTTGACTCACCAACACATATACTCCTCACTGGTAATGAAGAAAGTGAAGATTGAAATAGGTTTTATACATCCTTTCACACATGTTCAAAACGTATGCACATGTTAGCACTTATGTAGCCATAAGTAAGCAAAAAATATTGCGTAGTGGTAGTAAAGAAGAAATATAGACACCTTTATTTTCCTTTTCCAAAAAACAAAGAGGAACAAACTAGACTCAATACTCACAAACTTACATCACTACAACGACGACGCCACTACAAACAACAATACAAATCCCTCCTTTCCACCCCAATTGGTACGGACACTGAATCGTTGAAACTTTTGTCCAATGAGAAAACCTTCACCGTTGGGACGAAGAAAAAAAAGAAGAGTTTTTAGAAAAATATGATTTTTCTAAAACTCACACCGTTGGGACGAAGAAGAATAGAGGTTTTTAGAAAAATAAAATTTTTAAAAAACCTACATTGTTTGGGACGATGAAGAGGGGTTTTTAGAAAAATAGAGTTTGAAAACGAAGAACAACGATTAAGACGAATATTAGCGCGGTTGAAGAAGACAAATAAGATGCTCTTCGGCTCATCAGTTTACGCTCACACTTTCTACTTTTTCTCTTCCAATTTGCATTCACATCTTTTGTTTTTTCTCTTCCCCTTTCTTAGAAAAAACCAATGTGAAAATTGAAAAAGATTAAAATAAATAAATAAAAAACAAATGTCACGTGAGTTAGTGAAAGAAGTTATCAAATTACAGTTGTCACTGTATCATTTTCCAAAATCAAACTGAAATAAAAAATTTCTTCAACTATTTTGCTTATGGCTATCCTACTCCTTTGTCCTTCAACATGGCAGATAAGGTCCATCTGAGCTTAATCTATGTACAATAAATTTTCTAGTGACTTACGAGTTACAATTATCCCCGAATATAAGATAGACCTAAAAGATAAAACCTGTATTCCCTAGTAATCAACAAAATCCTAAGCATTACAAAAATATCTGCCTTATGTGATCTGCATGTAGTAATTTCATCTTGCAATCCCAAAACACGAAATGAATCCCTCCAGCAAGAATCACTAAAAGAGACAAGCCCATCTTCCTCAACTTTGTCAACTGATGTAGCATGTAGCATAGTGTATTTGCATCTGCACATGATATCACCCTAATCTGTTTACAAAATAATGAGCTAAAGTCAAACGTACAGTGATCCCATTTTTCTTTAAGGCTCTAGATGACTTTGAATGCCATCAGACAAAGAAAGAGATGACGCATTGTTTCTGCTGGGTAATGGTGTATTCTTTCGGGACTGGCGTTTTGTGCGCACAATCGCGCTTTCGGTTTCGAAGTCCATACTCATTATCTCCTCATCATCACTGTCCTCGTCCATGCTGTCCTTAAAAATTGGATGAACATAGGCATTTTGAAGATAACCTTTCAAATTAAGGTTAGGTTCTATTGCTCGTTCTAATGTATCTTTCATCATTGCTTCCTGCATAAATAGTTCCCACAACATTAAAATTACATGAAATGGGAAACTAGATATTTATATGGTATCTCCAAACCAATTTTGGTTTTAGATTAAACTAAGGTGGTGATATTTTGAGGATCACTCATGTAAATCCGTATTATTAGATTTGTCCTAGAAAAATTTGGCATTGTTCAACAAATGTAACAGGTAATTTGTTTTATGATGAAATCTGATACATACTACAAAACACAATGCATCATTTTAATTCATCTGACCTATGCCATGTAACCATTGGTCGGAAAGAGGAAAAGGACATCCTATAGAACAGATGCAATAATATATTTCCTGTTTCAATCATCTCTAACAAATAAACAGCCAAAGGTAGAAACCATGACTCTACCATCAAATATTAATGCAAGCAGTTCAAGGAATTACTAGGCACGAAGTACAAATTGACATACCTGTAAAGGAAATTTAACAAAAGCAGATTCAAAACGTCCTTTGCAGTACCTATGGAACCATATGGTTAGTATTGGAAGAACAATGAGAAAAGGAGTCGATGAAGCAGCTTTCTTGGTGGTGAGAAGCCCCATCAAAACTATCTGTGAGAATATCAGTGCCAAAATGATACGGAAATGGACATCAGGCCAGAATGCTGCACCACTCTCATACTGCTGATTGTATACGTTAATGATCTGCATTCGAAAAAAAGTAAAAGGTACGAACAACGAAAAAAATTATGCAGATATTTAGTTATCATAAGATTGAAGTTGAACATATTCTGACTTATTGAAAAGGGAAGTGTTCCGGGTGGTCAAGTTAACTAGTTCTAGTACACTACTTAGAAATGCCCCGCAACAAGTTATAAGATAATCATTGAGACCTACAAACACAAGGACATCTTGAACTCTTTTCTCCCTATGGACAAGTTAATCCATTACCGTCAAGATCAAAAAGAGTCATCCTTTAAAATCCTATATCAAATGATTAATTGTTCCTATTAGTTTTCTACGTGTGACTATATGCCAGGAACTTCTCACAATATTTTTAAAAATACTCGTATACTAATAGGGACTCCTGTATAAGCCATTACGGTGCTAAGCTCTAAATGTGCCGTGTGCATTTTTTAACGACGGTTGATGGAGCATCGAATCATAAACGTGCATATAAAATTCAATCACCATTGGCTTGTAATTAAAAATCTAACATCTGTGTACCTGATGACGGAAGACAACATAGGCCAAGCCAAAGAAAACTATAATGAAAGGAAGAACAGCAGGAGTGACTGCAGCATATACTAGACCCAACAAAAAGTACAATTGTATACGCGGTTCTCCAGAGTTGAATCCGATACTCCCAGGATCCATGGCCTCTTCCCTGTCCTTTTCAGTTTTCACCAAGAAAAAATTCTTCAAGTGATAAAAAATTAATGGTTTCAACATCAAAACCTCCGCAGCTATACTGGCCCATCCGTCAACCATTATATAAGTAATGAAGAAACTTGCTTTTAAAGGAATAGCCGTACCAATTGTTACCGGATATCTGCCAAAAGATTAACAAGAGTGCTTAATTTTATGGACACAGCATACATATAAGAAAATATCTTGGATCCATCAATACATGGAATCAAACTATCTGAGGGTACTTAAGAATATTATAATATTGTTTATTAAAAGGTATATTTCATAGTATAGATTATGACACCATTACTTTTTAATAGCTGGCACGGATCCAGCATTAAAGCCATTTCCATGTAATAAGGAGTGATATAGTATGTTGAGTACTAACACAAGACTACTAGACCACACCCACAACACAGGGAATATAGTAATGCAATTTACAAGGTAAATAACTACAGAGAACAAAAAACCGACTTCTCTATATGGAATAACTTACTGGTTCGCTGGTTGGTGAATGAAAGAACTGAGCTGTTGAAATGCTGTTCCGGTAAGTATGTTCCCAAGGAATATATTCACAAAATTGAAAAGATAGTATCTAGAAGCTGATCTTCTCTCAAGAGATGATATAGATCCAAAGCCTTCAAATTTAGACATGATCATCAATATTGTTGGCAAGAAGATAAGGAACAGCTTCAGCACAATACCAGGCAGAAAACCTTGAATGAATGACTTTATGAAAGGGCTGCACAATGAGATACGTTTGAATAAGTAATCACCGGTGATGCAAGTGAAATCATATCTTGAGATTTCCAGCCATGAGATTAGGCTTACATGGTAACAAGTGGCTTCAGCCATGGTGCTGCTTTCTGGATTCCTTCAATACTTGCAAGGGTTTGAACAAATGCAATGGGGATCATAAAGAAGAAAGTGAGGAAAAAGAATGCCACAGCTATGATTAATCTCCTGACAGTGAGGGAAACGTAGGGAATTGGCAAGTTTCGCCAATACACATCTCGCGGTTCTGGAGCCCACTCAGTCAGCCAAAGTGTAGGATCTCTGGTTTGCTGAGTTTGTGCACAAACAGCAGCACCCCATCTTGTTTTAAATGAAACAAACGCAGCAGGCATGATAGAATTGGGATCATTTGTGACCTTTTCCCTCTCCTCAACAATCTGCAAAATCACCTCTGATCATCAAGAAAACTTAAAGAAAGAGACTAAGCAATGAAAATACAATAAGGCTATCTACAAATGACCTATTATGTTGATATTGGCCCTAAGCAAAAGTGAATTGAAAAGTTCCTTCAGCATTTGTTGTAGTCCAAAGTTGATTAGGACAAACTCTAGCCAGCATTTGGAAAATTCTCTATTTTGATATAAATGATGAATAAGGAAAGGCTGCCACAAGATAGCAGAATACTCTGATGCACGTGATAAAGTAAACTAGCAGAATGTTTGGGAAATTCTAGCCTAAAATGGGCTCAGCAAAATTTAAGTAGATTTGGCTAGGTAGTAAAATTGGACGGGAGGGAGGGATAGGATACGGGTTCAAATTCCCCCCTTATATTAACAACTAGCATTTGCGGATCCATAAAAAAGGGTAGATTTCATATAAAAGTAAATTTCTTTGAAGTTTGTTTATGTATTATTGGAATGGAAGATTTCATCATGCATGTGCAATGAGATAAACTTTGTGGTAGAAAAGAAGATATACGATACTTACTTCTTTAGACAACTTATCAATTTCATTGGTGTGGTGATCAATAGCATCCACTTTCTTTCCCCAAAGGCCAAGGAAACCAGTCTGGCAGCACGAAACAAGAGGGAAAGCTCAAGTGAAACCTGGATGGTTCTGATAAAATTTTGACTGAATATCAATTTCTATTTAAATACCTTTATTTGGGGTCTTTTTGAAGTTCTCTCAAGTTTATTTTGGTAGTATACAAGCCAATTTTTCAACTTCTTCTTCTTGTTAACCAACTTAGCAAGTTTGTTGGCATCATAAACAACCTGCATAAATGTTATAATAAATTGGTTGATACTATTTGTACCCATTGAAAGAAAACTAAATAGAAACTTAAGAGCAACAGTATATTGGGTATCAGAAGATAGGACAATGGAAGGGAAAATTGTGGATTATTTGGTTTTTGAAAGGATTATCAGTTTTGGTTTCTATTTTTGCCAATAATTCAAAAGTACAACCTTTTTTTACACATGGTTTCAGTTGTCAAAGATTTGTGCAATTTGAGCCAGAAATGGTAGAAACACTAAAATGTTGCTTTCACAGTTTCCTATATAATTGAAAATTGGAAACAGAGTAGAAAGTGTGGATTTTTGTAATTATTAATGAAAACAAGGAATGACTTTCTCGAATCAAACATGCCAGTTTCATTTAACATGTAGTTAATAATGTATATGTAATTTCAATTCAAATTATAAACTTGAATTCAATGAACACGGTGAAGTGCAGTAACAAGGTGAATTCTGGCCACAAGATATCCAAACCTTGTAATAAAGGGAGAAAACTTAGAAACTAGAAAGCACACAATGCATAATACGAAAATCAGGGAGATAATGATGCAAGTATCATTTGAGCAGTGTAGGTGTAAACAGTAGGAACCAACCTGGTGAGTTAGATAGTGATCTGGATGATTGACCAAAAAGAAGTGCTCAACAAGCTCACTCACAGATTCATCAGGGTCTGATGGAATATTTCTAACAAGCACCTGAGTACAGATTATTTCTATAAGTAAAAATATTATGAGTAGCTAGTGCATGACAATTCAATCACTGCTGCAATTTTCTTGAATTCATCACTAGTAATAAAGATGCACAAGAACAGCATTGCTCTGTTGTACTAAAAGAAGACGCAAAAAACTGTTAAATATACAACTGAAATCTACCATTGAAAATGACCAAGTATAATACCACCTCCAACCTCTAAAAGCTCAAATCAGATTCCATTACTTTCTTGCAGAGATGCTCAAAGCCAGACAAAATTATAGTAAAACAAACAAAAGAGTGAACCACAATCTGCAACCACATAGTTCTATAAACAATAGTTACATTTAAAATTGAAGGGTGAAAAATTCAGTTTACCGTAAACTGATCAGGACGACGCTTTTCTGCTGCAAGGAAACCAAGTCTCATTGATGCTACCTTCCCATATTCCTTTAGCAAAACATAGCAAGTCCAAAAGGTAAAGGCATAAGCCATTACTATGTGTCCCCAAAACCTGAAGAAGTTCACAGAACTTTAGTATACGTTAATATGCATCACATTAGTGACTTACTTTGCAATGTTAATGTTAACAAGGGAGACGATGCCAATTAAGTAGAACGAGTAATGTTAATATTCAAATAGATTTTGGGGAATTAAGTGATGTTGTCCGAGAACTAGAAAGAAAGACTGGTGGGAATAATTGATAATTTAGGTGTATCATAAGCAATAAAGAAGATGACAAGTAATTAAGATAAGCTTACGGTTTCACCTAATTAGATGGTAAATCTAAAACACCATACTACACTTGGCATAGAGACAGTTCAAATTTGAAGACTTTGGTAGAAAACATGAAAATGGAATAGCAGAATTGCAACAGCACTGAATGGAGAAATTGAAACCTTTCAGATCGACTATGAACATTTGAAACAGAGAGTTTATCAATGTCACTGGAAGTTATGTTTCTTATGTGGGCTCCTTCTAGGCCGGTACTAGTCCAATTGACAGGAACCAGAATAGTCCAAGCTAAGAATGCTATAGGGACAAAGATTTTAAGCCTGTCAACACAAACAGAAAACATCAGATGAGAACAACCGTACCATGCTTTCCTGAAGTCGCATTGACTCAATGCTGCATACATACCCTATCAAGTAAATCCGCAAGTAAACAACAGAGTCCAATCCAGCATGGTCAATAAGCTCAGGTTCTGGCATTCTGATTGCTTCTGGCATCCAATTCAAAAACCCAAGATATGCTCTCCAGTCTAAATTGATGAACTTGCTCACAAACGCTCTTCCCTGAACTGGATCTGTTCTTAGACCCTTCAAATACCATTTTGGAAAGTACACCCTATCGTTCCAAGGTTGAAGCCTCAAAATAGCAAATGCCACAAAGAAAAGCAATGCACTGGAAATGTTTATGGCAGCAGCAACCCCTATATCCGACAATGTTGTCATCTCTTCCTGCTGAAAGGATAAATGCCTTCCTACGGTGTGAGCAAAGAGTTAGGTTAGGTTAGGTTCATGCAAAACAAATTTGAACCAAAACTTTATCTGCCAGAAGGTCATATCTTTTCATTAGGACTTTCCATATTATTCCAGAATTTCATTGAATAAGTACATCTACATAAATTACAAGAAAATTGACCTGCTTTTGTTTCCAAAACAATTTTAAAAACTGGTTAATGATTAATTTCTTATTATTTCCAAAACATGTGTCCTACTCTCTTCCATCCTATCGGTAACGAAACAGCATCAGATTATCAGATTATGATGCCACAGAGCTCATAACAAAAACAACAATCAATAACACTTCTAGCTTTTTGGTTCCATAACATAAACTGCCCCATTCATCATTCAAACAGTGTTCACACCAAATAATACAGATCAAAGAAAAAATCAAGTAGAAACAGGAAAAGAAACGAATTAATCATCACCAAAGTCAAAGTTTCTCTCTTTGATCACCTCCTACCTATGTTTTGGTCAAAATTCAATCTTCCCTGAGCCTTACCCAGAAACACTAACAATAACAACTACTAACTAGAATGAATATCATGATAAGAAAGAAACGTGGAATTGATTGGAATGCTCACAATAAGTCGCAGAGTTGAAGATGATGCAACGTGGGGTGAAAGGGTGTCTGTGTGTGTAAGAGCTGGAATATCTTGCAAAGCAAACAAGGAACAAGATTCCGTAACCTTTTCTGGTATTAGAACACACGCCACTGTCACCTGCTTGAGTTCAGAAACAGGAACCCAGCTTCAAGACTTTACAATCACGCACAAAACAAAACATGAACCAGAAAGCAGAGAGCAGAGACAGTGGAATAGTTTGTGTCCAGACCTTTCTTCTGCATTTTAGGCAATGGCATTCAGTTGGTTTTATAAAGGTGTGTCGGCACGTGATAACACAAACATACGCACTCACATCACCTTCCATTCCATTCATTCCATTCCATTCCATACATGCCAACTATTATTGTATTTTATCTCTAGATATTTTTAATTAATTGTTTATTAAAAAAATTCTTTCATCAAATATTTATAATATTTTTTATTTTCATTTAACTACTCTCTCATTTAATTTTTCGATCAATGGAATAACTTTAATGTTATTTTAACTTTTTTGTCCGTTCAACTTGCGTTTGAAAAGAGAGAAGCGAATTATTGAATAAAGAGTAAATAAAGTCAAACCACGGATGAAAAAATATTTAAGTATTTAACAAAAATAATTTTTAGTAAAAAATTTAACTAAAATTATTTAAATTTATAAGACAGTTAAAATTTAATCAATTTTGTATTAATATGTAAAATTTACTTTCAATTTTTCCTATCTAATCCTTTCTTATTGAATTTTGAATTTGTTTTCTAACATTTTTAGTTCTAAAATACCTTTTTAAAAGTTTGAAATCACTATTTCTGTCTCTTGCTTTGATATTATAGAGGAGTATGAATAATTTGTACTTTTTTTCAGAAAAATAAAAGAAAAGGTATGTATCTCATATACTAATATTGTTTTTTTTTTAACCTCCCAATTATTGAGAAAAAAAAGTGTTATGGATATGCACACGTGAAGGAAAGGGACGAGTGCAGCCATGGTAGAATTATATGAAGATAGTAAGATAGATGATATTACAAAAATCTGATTCAAACTAAGGTAAGAATTAAATGAAAAATAATGCAAGAAGATGATGAGGTGGCGTAACGAAAACGAGTTACCTAAGCGTGTATATCCGTGTGGATAATGTGTTGGTTGCGTAGGAATGGGCCACGTATACAAAATCAAAGCAAATATTCAATATTATATTATTTGCTTTTGAATTTCATTTTCTAAAACTTTAAACAAATAAAATAAGAAAATAACATCATCTAGAAAAATATTCGTAATATATATATATATATATATATATATATATATATATATATATATATATATATATATATATATATAATGTAAAGCAAATAGTAACATTCAAATACCAAACTTATTTTGACGAAGAGTATTTAGATTAGCTGGTCATAAATATGATAATAAATAATATTTTCTTTTTTCCAAGAAAATGTATGAATATTATATATATATATATATATATATATATATATATATATATATATATATATATATATATATATTTACAAAAATATATAAAATAAGTATATAAAGAAAACACACTTACATAAATTTTTTTTTTTAGTTTTATTCTCGACCTTTAACATGAAAATCTAGAAAATAGTAGTTTAGAATAGTAAGTGTTTAAAATAATAAAACTCGATTATTTTATTATTAAAATTATTAAGTATAAATAGAAATTTAATAAACGAGTTTTATTAATTATAAATACTCTATTTCTCTAAAAAATGTTCTAAAGTTCTCTCTGCTTTCTCTCTAAAATTATGACCTCTATATTCATCTGTTCAACGATCAGAAACCACTAGGGGATCCCTGCGTCACGCCTTCTATTTTTGTACGATCAATTTCTCAAACAAAGTAAGTCGATTTTCTGCTCTTTATTGTGATTCTGTTTAAATCTCTTTACATGCAAATGATTTTAGACCGCATGTGTTTTCAGAGTTCTCCTTATGTTTTCCACTAATAAGTGGTTTCATTGATACACTCTGATCATGTTCTTGTTATTCTTAGGGGGAGTTGGGGACTCTGTAGGGTTGTGAGGAGTATTGGAACTCTTTGTGAATTGTCTGTGTTAAAACAGATATGTCTAATATAATCCAACCAAGAGGGGGGTGAATTGGTTATTCAATCTTTTACTGATTTTAAATGAATCTTGAAAGTTTCCTTAATCTTTATGACCCCAAATAACTAGTTTACCAATTATGAATTTAATGGACTGCCCAAGCAATTAGGAATGACATAAAAGATGAAAGAAGCAAAGACCACAATAATTTTTATATTGGTTCGATTCAAAATGATCTACGTCCAGTCTTCTCCTAAGCAACCCACTTAGGAGGATTCCACTAAATCAATAGAGTTACAAGAATTACAAGAGCATCTATATAATTCAAGATCCTAAAGACTAAGGAGCTTGACCTACAAATCAAGAACTCCCCCTAGATGCAATGCCTCCACACAATTTCACCTAGACCTTCACTTCACACATTGAATCAACTGTAAACAGAAATACAATAAAAAAGAAGCAAGGAATGAATACACCTAATGGATGTGCAGATTTAACACTTGATCCTAGATCTAAGCTTGACCCTCCAAGATTGAGTCCATTATCAATGAATATCCAAATGAATGATCTCCAAGAAAGCAAGAACTCTATGAATCTTAATCCCAGAAAGAAATCTCTCAATAAGTCTCTTCGTGATTCAGTTATTCGCCACTTTCTAAAACTGATTTCAAAATTGTTTTTATATCAGAGTTCTGCTGCTGCAATTAGTGGATTAGGAATTTACCTAATAGATTATCGTGGGTGTATTTTCACTGCATCAGTGCAGTTCCCTCATATAATCCATTAGTTAAGAATCTAATTCATTAATGAGTTATGCATTTGACACATTCAAGATTTTGACAGCTGATCTAATTCAGTTCAAGCTTGGTTTACATGTAATCTTAGATATACAACACCTATGCAAAAGATAAGCTCAGGACTAAGCCTAAAACAGTTATACAAGGTGTTTGTATGACTTTAGACATCATCAAAAACATCTTCATTGAATTGAGCAGGCCCCCCTCTCAACAATTTGTGTATTATCTCAAGTAAGGGAAACTAATTTCTTTGTCATAGTACTCGGATCTGTTAGAAATATATATTGTATGTTTAATTTGTAATTGATTGATGTATCTAATATGTGGGATTGCTTGTGATGTTGAAAACTATAAAGACGTGTGTTTTCCTATTAATTGAGAATAATTGTTGGTTTAAATGTGTTTTTCATTCAATTGGTATGAATAATTTGATAAAATTGATGTTTGTTAATTGAATGATCTATGGAGTGATTTTGGAGTGGTATGGACTAGCTGAAGATGCATAAAACGAGTTAGATCAGTTTCTGTATAATTCTGCAGAGTTGCTTACTCGCTAGGCGAGTGAGTTGATCTACAAAATTTTGCAGAACTATGCAAATTTGCAAATTCGTTGGGCGAGTCCTTACTCGTTGGGCGAATTTCCAAGTTGGACTTCCAGACTTGGGAAGTCGTTAGGCGAGTAATTCTCGTTGGGCGAATTTTCAAGTCAGGAACTTCCAGACCTGGCCTAGTGGCTGGGTGAGTGCAACTCGTTGGGCTAGTAGGGTTCAGTGGCTGGGCGAGTTCTAGTGGCTGGGCGAGTAGGTTAGAATTTGAATTACTCCAAATGTGGTTAATTGAATATGATTTGAATTGTTGTGGATGTTATTTAAATTATTAGTTGAGGAATGAATATATGAACATACTAATTCGAGGAGAACTTGTGGTGGTAATTATAGTGTAAGCATTGATGTGGGAGTTCAGTTGGAAAGTTATCCTGATGCTCTAATGACTGTCAGTTTCTTAAGTAGAGAAGATGTGGCATGTGGTGAGAGGAGCAGGAGGTCCCAACCTAGGGGTTTTACCTTGACCAAAGATGTTAACAAACTTACCTTGTGTGTGGTAATGTCTATAGCTCTGCAGAGCAATGAATGCCACCCCAAGTGCACAACTTACCAAGACTCGATATCAATGCTTGTATCCGGAAAATTTGAGTCATAACTTTATATATTTGATTGCGAAAAACTAAATGATAGTATATGTTAAAAGTTTTTTTTAGTATGAATTAAATGGATTCTTTAAAAACTTCACTAGCTTACCCTTTCTTTTGTGTTTCTTTTTTCTTGTGCTCTTCTCTTGCTATGATCACTTTAATGGTGTTATCAGTTGAAGATTTGGTGGCTGGACCAAGGTAGGGTAATGATGATCCCTCTATTTAGATCTCTATTTCTCCATAGTATTAGTAATTCCTTTTGAGAAACCTCTTAGTTGTTCTAGATATCTTTGTATAAATATTATATTCAGTTCATCTTACTTTTTGGGATAACTGTAATACAGTTTTGTACATTAATATCTTATTTTATGCTCATATCAAACATGCTATATTTTGTTTAATAGTTTTTTATTGTTAAATGGGATATTACAGTTAACTTTTTACTTCTTTTTTCATATTTAAAAACTAAAAAATTGAGCCAAATTTTGATTGAAAATATTAGTTATATTAACTGTTACAAACAAGATTATATGCTTAAATTTTCTTCATGTTCATTATAATATTTTTAACTTATTCTTTCATTCTAATCTGATTGTAAAACCCTTGGTATTTTAGAAATGAAAGTGGTGGGTTTAAAAATGCCGAGACTTAATTATTTTAATATTAAAAAGGTTTTATATAAATAGTTTTGTTATAAATGAGTTTTATTATTTTAAAACATACTATGTCTCTAGAAACCACTCTTCTAGTGTTCTCTAACTTCTTTCTAGAAGTTTTCATCTCCTGATCATCTATTTGAAGATCGGAGACCGCTAGGGTGATCATCTTGGTGGGCACGTCCTTTCTATTCGATCAATTCCTTTAATCGTATACTCATCTTCTTGTGGGTCTTTTTTGTTCTAGTTTGCATGTGTCCCTCCTTTGGTTGCATGTGAGGTTTTATTCATTAATATGAGTTTGTGTTGGTCAGTGATTATAAAGGTAGTTCCAGATCATTCTTGTGTTGTTCCTAGGTATAGATAAAGCTAAAGATGTTTTGGTGTTCCTTAAGTCTGTTGAGTTGTTTGGACTAGTTGAGCCACTTTGTCAAGTAAGGAAAGCTAGTATTGTTTTGCTTTGTAGTGTTTTTTTCTTTCTAAATTAATGAATGCATGTTGATGAATTTGATCTGTGGTGAGTATGATTGTTTTTGCTTGTATGGTTTGAATTTTGCCTCTCATAGTTGAATCCACAAGTTGTGGAAATATCTACTAGTTACCTATGGAACTCACTGTTTGAATTATGCTTCTCGTAGCTGAATTTATAGGTTGTGGAAATATCTATGGTTACTTGTGAAATTCGTTGTTTGAAGTGTGTTTTTTGTAGTTAAATACACATGTTGTGGAAATATCCACTAGTTACCTGTGAAACTCGCTGGTGTTAATTCTGCATCCTGTAGCCAAATCTACAGGTTGTGGGAAAATTCACAAGTTAGTTGTGGAACTTTTGTTTGGTTTCTTCATTTTTAATAGGAACTCTCGCCTCCTCTTTGTTATGTGTGACATTTATGTTTTCTTTGTGTTTCATGAAATTTTACTAGTTGTTCTTGAACATTGATGTTTCAAAGTGCTTATTACAGGAAATTATGAAATATGAAAACGTGATTAAGGATGTATATAATTGTGATAATATTGTTGTGAAATTGTGATGATAAAGGGTTTGTTGATATATACGAGCATTGTTGTGTTTAACATAATTTCATGGGTCTCTTAGGAAGATTTTATGGTAATGTTATTTTAGTGTATGCATTGGACTATGGATTCAAGTAAGGTGATATCCTGAAACTCTAATGATCATTCACACTCAAATAGAGTATAACTAATCATGTGGTGAGAGTAGGAGGAGGTCCTAGTCTATGGTAGGATAATGGACCTAGATGATGATGGATTAACCTTGTGTGTGGTATGGTGAAACTCATTGGCAATGACTCTGCAGAACAGAAAAGACCACCACAAGTGCAAGTCTCTAGTAATTCCAATTCCAAATGCATGTATTTAGATAATTGAGTTTAGTGTCAATTTCTTGTATGCAATTATGTGAATTATTGTAGTTAATCCATGTATGGCTTATAATTGAGATGTTTTAAATGGTCTTAGGATAACTCTTTTATATACTAGCTTATCCTTGCACTCTATGGTCTTGTGTTGTTTTCTTCTTTTGTGATGATCACCACTTTGGTGGGAACAGATGAAGATGCAGGTTTAGAGACATTTCTAAAAGATGAGAAGTCTGTAGTTAGAGTTATGAGTTTGCAACATATGTATGAGTGGTTGATACGTTCGATATAGAGAGTTTTTCTATAGGTTTGGTATTGTTGTATAAACGATATATTTCTATAATTTGCACTCTTAGAGAACTATATTAATATACTTTTTATTCTGTTATTTTTTTCTAAATATTATTATGAATCTCTCATTTTATTAGTTTTATACTACCAAAATGGGATACCCACTCCTTACATTCTTAAAAATAGAAAATATTCGGTGAATGATGTTTTAATGTATATATTTTTGGAATCAAATACAACACTAATTGACACATCATTTTTTTTTTCTTTTCAAAAGGTTTTTTATCTTCTCTTTCTCAATCATTTATTTATTCTATACACCTACGTATGAATTACATTGATTTGTTTATTCTTAGGCTTAAATAGTAGTTTAGTCCTAGTTTTCGTTCGGTTTTTTCAATGTGGTCCTACTTTTGTTTTTTTTTTCAATTTGGTCCTAATATTGGTATTTTTTTTTTCAATTTGGTCCTTTTCGCTAACACTGTTAAAATAGTTAACAGATGTAAACAGTAACTACCACGTGTCATTTTGTCATTTTTTAATTTTTTTTTAATTAAAAAAAATCCACGTGTCAAGCTAATATCATGCCACGTGTCAGAATAGATTTTTATATTTAATTTGGTCCTAATATTTGTTTTTTTTTTCAATTTGGTCCTAATTGTTTTTTAATTTAGAATTTTTGTTTCTCTCTAAAGACAAAATATAATTTGTATATAAATGTTATATGGATATTTTTATTAAAATACATATATTTATTAAATATTTTTAATTTAAAATTAGAGTTGGTTTAAAATTAAATATTTTTAACCTCTTAAAATTTTAAATTAATGGTGTTATTACTTTTTTTCGTTTTAATTTTAAACTAACTCTAATTCTAAATTAAAAATATTTAATAAAAATATGCATTTTAATATATACATATTAAACTTTGTCTCAATTTGGAGAGGAGCAAAATTGTTAAATTTTAAAAAAAAAATTAGGACCAAATTGAAAACAATTAACGAATATTGAGACCAAATTGAATATAAAAAACTGACGCTGACACGTGACATGATATTAGCTTAACACGTGGATTTTTTTTAAATTAAAAAAAATTAAATTTAAAAAAAATTAAAAAATTACAAAAATGACACGTGGCATGATATGAGTTTGACACATGTACATTTTTTTAAAAATAAAAAATTTAAAAAAATTTAAAAAAATTTAAAAAAATTAAAAACAAAATTAAAAACAAAATTAAAAAATAAATAAAAAACCACAAAATGACACGTGGCGGTTACTGTTCACATCCGTTAACTATTTTAATGGTATTAGTAAAAAGGACCAAATTGAAAAAAAAAAACCAAGAGTAGAACTACATTGAAAAAATCGAATGAAAACTAGGACCAAACTACTATTTAAGCCTTTATTCTTACTATTTGATCGTTTGATTTGAATTTATAAATATATCATAAGTACCTTTTAAATTTGAAAGAAAATTTCAAAGAATTTGTGCGATCAGATAGATTTAGTTTGCTTTATTTTAGAAGGATCATAATTTCTCTAGGATTTTAAAAAAAAGAAGATAATATTATCAGGGAGGGATTGTTTCTTCACGAAGATTTTTTTTTCTTTTAATTTTATATATTCAACTTTTGGAGTATTTATCAAATTTTTAATTTACTGTCATCTTCCAAAATATGTTCATTGTGTAAATACTTTTTTTTTGGTTGCCAATTCATTAATGGCTAATAATATAGACTTCTACAGGTAAACAAATGCTATACATATTTTCGTGGAGTTTTGAGTTTGAGATTAAATATTGCATACAATATTTTCAGTAACAATTATTTTATTTAATGTTTTTGATAAATTTATTGAATGTGTGTAATTTTTTTAATAATAAAAAAATAGATTGTTATAATTATTATTTAAGTATTATAAATTAATGAATGTGAGTGTATGGTTTTCTCATCCAAGAAAACTATATATAAGATATTAACAAGATATTTACAAAATTATAATAACAGAAAAACATAGATGTGATAAGATAAAAATATTTTTAAGAAATATTAAAGTATGCAAAAGCATATTAATTTCCAAATTTTATTAACGGCCTAAATTTGCTATCTAACATTTTGTTTATTGTAAGGCCCATTTTAATTCTACTCCAATATTTAAAGGCCTACTCTATTCTGTTGGGTCTAAGACTGGCCCATAGGATGTCCAAAATCCCTAAACTAGCCTAACACTCTTATTTCTGCCAACTTTTCAGAAAACTCTCCCCCTCCTCCTTCTTAGAACTGCAGCAGCAAGCTCTGCTAGGGTTTGGCCCCCATTCTTGGTCAAGCTAGCTCAACCCATTCCTGCTTCACGTAAGTTGTTTCTCAACTCGTACTCTTTCTTCTCCAGCTTGATTTTTTGTGGTTTCAGTTAGGGTTCACCATAGTAACCTGTCTTTGTTCTAGTGTTAGTGTTTCTAGCTCACAAAACTGTTCTTAGAGCTGTGTGCCTTCCGCTTGTGCATACACCCCCCTCACAATAGCTTCTGTTAAGGTTAGGGAAGCTAGGGTTTTCGTGTTATCTTCATATCTGTCTGTTTTGGCTTTGTTTCGTGTTTAAGATGCTTGGGTGCTGTTGTGATTGCTTGGAATATTGATAAATGTCGATTGAGTCTCGAATGCTTGGCTGTTGTACGCTTGAACAATGGTGAGCATTGGTTTTCTCGCCCAAGCGAGCTAGTCTCGCCTAGGCGAGACTAGTAGAAGCTCGCCCAGGTTTTCTACTTGAATTGTCACTCAGGCGACGAGCCTTCGTTTTGAGCGAGGAGCAATATCGCTTAGGTGAAGAGGTCTCGCCTAAGCAAGAAATCGCAGAAGCCACTATTCCACTGTTCGAGCTCTCGCCTAGGCGAGAAGGGCTCGCCTGAGCGAGAGAACTTCTCTCGCTTGAGTGAGGACTTCTAGCTTGAGTAAGACTGGGGCAGGTTTCATGCTCTAGTTCTAATTGGTTCTCTGATGTGGTTGCTTGCTTGCCTGATAGAGTGTTTTACTGTAAAAGCATGAAGTATGATGCCATGTATATTGTATGCGATTAAATGAGAATGAGATTTTACTATGTTGAGTATGAAATGGAAAACATGAATTGTTGGTTGGTTGGTTGGATATTGGCATGAGACTGTTCTGCTTTGATAAATTGTGGCTGATTGGTGAGACATGATTTTGGTCTGGTTTAGGACATAATTCCAGGAATCTTTAGGTGAGATCTCATGGTTGTGCCTCATGGTTAGAATGTAATTCCATGGCCCTTTTGGTGAGATCTTATAATGGTGCCTCATGGTTAGGCAGTAATTTCATGACCCTCTTGGTGAGAGCTCATGGTGGTGCCTCATGGTTAGGACGTAATTCCACGAACCTATTAATAAGGTTTCGTGGTGGTGTCTTAGTATATAATTAAGTAAGGATTCAAGTAAGGATTGCATCCTGAAACTCTAAAGAGTCCGTTAGTCTCATGTAGAGCGTATTGACTCGAGTGGTGAGAGTAGTAGGAGGCCCTAGTCTTTGGCAGGATAATGGCCTTAGATGTTTGAAGGCTAACCTTGTGCGTGGTAGGGTGAAACCCATTGGCAATGGCGCTGCAGAGCAGTAGAGGCCACCACAAGTGCAAGCATCTAGTGATTCCGACTGATTATATGTATCCGAATAATTGAGTCTTAGAGTCTTGCATTGTTTACTATCACATGTTTGGTTGATTTATGTATCTTTGGCTTTTAGATTGTATGCTCAATTATACGATAAAACCTTTTCACTCTAGCTTGCCCTTTTTGTTTGTCCGTGTGTTTTGTGTGTGGTTTTTCTCCTTTTGCGATAATCATCAATTTATTGATGTGAGCAGATGTGGGAACTCCTTGTGGTCATCAGGGTGATAGAAACTCTGCTACATAGCTAACTCTTGGGTTGGATTCCCTTACTCCGAGTACACTTTTAAGGCATTGTGGCCTATGTACTGCTTTGCTCTTTGAGCATGTATTTTGAACAACTGTTAACTGTTTTAATCTTGTTCTTCCGTTTATGGAATCGTGGTGTGCCTTGGTTTCTTTCTTAGTAACTTTTGGATAATTGTAAGGAGTAACACTTATACTCATACTCCATGACAATGCTCTTTATATTATATCCTATGTGATGTTCATTTAATTAATCGTATTTATTAAATGGGACGTTACGTTTATTATTTTTTAATTTTAATTTGATTTTCCCTTTTGTTATGTTGTTCTAATCGGCAACAAGATTTTAAAAGTTACTGTTACTCTTCTGCTCAATTCATGTCACTTTTCTACTTTTGTCAAAGAAGTGATACCTCGCTAAGAATACAAACTTAGTAACAATTGTTACCATAAACTCATTAGCAGGTTTATGTCTCACGATATATATATATATATATATATATATATATATATATATATTACATCTCTTGTAATTGTTACCATAAACTCATTAGCTCATTAGTAGGTTTATGTCTCATACAACTGGTTAATTATCACATTCGTTAGTTTATAACAACTAAATAATTCTAATTGTTAGTTTTGAAATGGTGAGTTTAACCAAGAAACGAGGTTTAATTGGCTTTATAAAACTTTTACAAAAGCTTAAATCTCTTTTCAATTGAATCTAACAGATTGGAAAGTTTGGATGTAAATGCAGCAGACCAGTACACTTTCAGTCGATTAAAATATAAAATAGCAGACTAAATTGTTCTTGATGCTATGAAACAGTCGATTAAAAAGGCAATTCAGTCGGCTAAAATATTGGAGAATTATGCAGAATGCAGAATTTACGAATTCAACTTAAACAACAATCTTTTATATACAAGACATGTTCCAATCAGTATTTATAACAAGTATAAAGCCTCCGATTACACAAGAACGCATTAAATCACACCAAAGATCAAATTGCTTGGTTTTCTTGAGTTTTTAAAGAGTTTCAAGGAGAGTGAGATGAGGGAAAGAAGAATGCACCACTGTTTTTATACTGGTTCACTCAAACACAGAGCTACATCCAATTTTCCAGGACAACTTGAGCCCGGTTTCCACTATATTCAAAAGTTTTACAAATCAAACACCAAGATTACACTTTTGAACACAAAGCACACAAGATTTTTGACTCACACAAAAATCTAGAACTACAACCTACAAGAATCACACTTGCAGACCTGAAATCACATTAGGCAAACCATCCAGAGGCAAAAGAACGTCCAAACCTGATGGTGGCTGTCCCTAGCACACCATACATGTGTTCTTCAAGCTACTCACAAGCCAAAATGCCTCCAAGATCAACAAAGATCAACCAAGATCTTCAAACACGAGTTACAACTGTGTATTGCAGAGAGAGAACGCTTCCCAGAGATGAATGACACGATTTCATTCAGAAAAACTCAGATTCACACCTCTGCTCGCGAAAACACAGCTTATATAGTTTTTGTTTAAGTGAAAACAATCGATTGAATTTTCCGTATAGTCAGCTGGTTTCACCTGACTTAAGTGAAATCAGTTGATTGAAAAATAATTCAACTAACTGAATGCATTCATACCAGAAACTATATACAACAAGCCTTTTAACCTGTTAAAACCTATTTTAACAGATTAAAAGAGACACACTAAGGCACACAAGACATCTAACCTATGTCATATAGCCTATCAACAATGTATAACACTAACACATTACATTTAACACACTAAAACTTAATCTTCAAGAGGATCTTCCTCAATCTTCATCAAACACTTAAGATCTTCATGCACATGGCTTTATCAATTCTTTACTTCAAGCTTGCTTGTGCCAACAATCTCCCCTTGAATTGATGAAGCCAACACCCTCGAGTTGAATTGATGAGCTAAGATCCATAGAGAAACCTGAAAAAGCTTTTGCATACAAGATTCCAATATTCCAAATATACATTCAAGCAAAAACACACAAGCATACATACATATCACATATGCATATGCTTCCCCCTATCATTAATAATATGATTTAACCTCAGATTTTTGATTAAGTTTGCAGTATTTTATGATTACAACAGATTTATTTTAGGTTTTCGAATTTTAACACAATTTTACTCATTTTTCACTCATTTTTCTCCCCTTTTGGATTCATCAAATGAAAGTAAATGCATAGATCAATTTGGAAAGATGAAAATTTTCATTAAAGCAGTAACATAGGGGTGTCCCAAGACACCTGGTACGAATGCAAACAAACCAGAACAGAAACAGAAATTACAGAACATCATGAAGCTAAAAACTTATATAATCAGCCGACTAAAATGAGAAAATAGCCAATTAAAATACTGGAACAGACAGCAGAGACACAAAATGCAACATGAAAATGTAATGCATGACCTATGAGCCATCCCCTTCACTCATTCCTAGGGTTGTCTTTGTTGTAGACATTGAAAAGGAGGTCATGAACATTATGGAGTTGGTCATCCAAGTCTTGAAACCTTGTTGTGCAGTACATGTGATGTGCATTTTGTGCCATGTTGAGGTCTTGAAGTTGATTGAGAACCATTCTATCAAATTGGGAGTATGTAGATCCAGTATTCTCAGGAGGGTTGTACAGCTCAATTGCCATTGGCTGAGGTTCATTTTCCTCTTGGTTTCCTCCACTAGTTCCCGCTTCATGGTCATTTGCTCCAACTTCAATGTTTGCACCTTGATCTCCTTCAACTATCCAAGTGTTGCCTACCTTGGTGAATCCCATCTTGTGCATATTCAGTGTTGAAACATGATTGAGAAGGCTAGTAGACTCCTCAAGCTCTCCTTCCACATTCACACCAAAATGCTCAATGAACTTGGAGATGAGCACCACATATGGAAGCTTGAAATCTGTGAGCCTTTTTGCCTTCATCATATGGTCATGGATTGTGTTTGTCCAATCCACCATCACACCATTTTGAATGCAGTACATCACCACTAGATCACCTTCATTCAAGGTAGCATGGTTGCTTCCCCTAGGCATGATGATTTTAGTCACCACCATGGCTAGCAACCTTTCCTCCACACGAAGCCTTCCCACATGGTAATTTCTAGCTTGCTCACATTGATTTCTTACACATTGGTTGAAGTATTGCACCTTGTTGAACCCATCCACTGCACTAGTTTCACCTTTACGGACTTGCATACCTCTTTGCCTTAGGCCAGCCACATCCTTCCATGTTTGCCTAGTGATTTCCATTTCCACACCTTTGACAGTTGATTTGAGAACACCATTGCTGAACTTGAGGTTGGCATAGAACACCTTCACCAAATCCAGATACACCTTACCCGAAAGCCCAAGGAAAGTCTTCATTTTTTGAGCTTTGAGATATTGCTCAAGGTTGCCAAAGTTTTCTGCCCTTAGCCATGACATACGAATCACCTTAGGAAGGATGATTTGCTTCCTATTGATCTCAATCAAGAAGGTTTGAATTCTGTCTTCATGGCCTTCAAACCATATCTCAAGCCTTCCTTGATTCATAGCATTTGGAGAGGATGGAATAGGTGGGGTGGAACTTTCATCATCTGAGGGGGCAACTCGTGATCTTCTAGACATGGTGAAAAGTAGGTTTGGCTCTTACTAGCAAATGAGAATGCCAATGCATGATGCTTATGCAAGTATTTATAGAATCAACAGGTTGATTTTCAAAATCAGTCAATTAAATCGTGCAGATTTTCTGGTTTCAATGCAGTACATGAAATCACAACAATTAAATGTAAGGGAATCTGAATCAAAGATGCAGTGATGTGTTTCCCATGCGTTTTATGATCAATCCACTCACAAATAGTTCACATCTAATGCATGCACATTGGAAATCATGTAATTAAAGCACTTTATGGTCAATGCAATCTGAAAAGTTGATTTTAGCTGATGTAATAGATGTTATATGCTGCTGCTACAGTCCAAAAACAGTTATGTGATGTATACTTTGACTGGGTCAATGAATTAAAATCAATTCAAACAACTCCACATCAGCATAAGTAATTTTAACACATAAAAATACAGAGTTAGTCGACTAAAACTGTACTAGTGAACTGATTTTTGGTGCAGTGGCAGTTTTAAGTGAAATCTATGTGTTGAATTTACCAATTTAGCTGACTAAAAATTTCAGATTTCACGAAATACACACCAGACCAATTTGAATCAAATATATGTGCTGTTTTGTGAGATTTAGCATATTGAAACAGTTCCAGAACATAAATTATGCAGATTTTGACATTTTAAATGAAATCTATGTGTTGAGCACATGCATGTCCAACTGCTATGTACTCAGCCTCAGTTGTAGAGAGTGCTACACATGCTTGCTTCTTGCTATTCCATGAGATTAGGCTTGATCCAAGTAGATGGCATGTGCCACTTGTGCTTTTCCTATCCAATTTGCACCCTGCATTGTCAGAATCTGAAAAACCACTAAGAACAATGTTAGATTCATTAGGATACCATAATCCAACATTAGTTGTCCCTTTCAGATACTTGAGAATCCGTTTTGCAGCTTGGAAGTGCGATTCCTTTGGATTGGATTGAAACCTAGCACACAAGCAAACACCAAATTGTATATCCGGTCTACTAGCAGTTAGATATAGCAAGGAACCAATTAACCCTCTATATTTGGTTGAATCAACTTGGTTTCCAGCCTCATCTGCATCCATAAGGCAGTTTGTAGCAATTGGAGTGGCAGCCTCTTTGCAATCCTCCATTTTGAACTTTTTCAGTAGATCAAAACAATATTTTGACTAGCTTAAAAATGTCCCATGCTTGAGTTGCTTCACTTGCAGCCCTAGGAAGTAGGTTAGCTCACCCATCATAGACATCTCAAATTCTCCTTGCATAGCTGCAACAAACTCTTCACACATGGAGTTATTATTTGATCCAAAGATTATATAATCTACATATACTTGAACAAGTATTACATCACTTGCATGCTTTCTAATGAAAAGTGTTTTATCAATAGCACCTCTAGCATATCCTTTAGATAAAAGAAAGTTACTTAACCTCTCATACCACTGTCATGGTGCTTGCTTCAAACCATATAAAGTCTTTTTCAATTTGAAAACATGATTAGGATAGAGGTGATCTTCAAAGCCAGGGGGTTGTGATACATACACTTCCTCATTTAAGAAACCATTCAAGAATGCACTTTTCACATCCATTTGAGAAAGTTTGAAATTACACGTGCATGCATATGCTAACAATAACCTCACAGCTTCTTGGCTAGCCATAGGTGCATATGTTTCATCAAAATCAATGCCTTCCTCTTGATTATAACCTTTAGCAACTAGCCTAGCCTTATTCCTAACTATATTACCATTTTCATCCATTTTATTCCTAAACACCCATTTTGTACCAATCACATTCATTGCATCAGTTTTAGGGACAAGAGACCACACATCATTCCTAGAGAATTGATTAAGTTCATCTTGCATAACAACAACCCAATTACTATCACACAATGCATCATTCACATTCTTAGGTTCAATTTGAGAAACAAATGCAACATGTTGAAAGAATGCAAGCTTGCGTCTAATGGATACTCCTTGTTCTATGTCACCAATTATGTTGTCCTTTGATAATCCTTTAGGTTCAATTCACTCCTTGGGTAAATTGCTATCTGCAGCTTTTTTAGTCGACTGAATTTCCTTTTCAGCTGACTGATTTCCTGCAACAGATTCCAATTTTGCAGTAAATTTCTTTTTTAGTGCTGTTTCTTCTTCATCTGCAATCTTAGGCACATGATTTTTTCAAATTATGTTTGAGCCCTTCTACCAGCAGCACATTCTTGATGTTGAAGGAGGATCCATTGCCTATGACTCCATTTCCAAGGATTCTTACTTTGTTATTGTCTCCATAGGTTACAAATTCTTCTTCTTTCAATTCCAATTTTGCAAATTTGGTCTTAACTCCTGTCATATGCCTTGAGCAACCACTATCTAGGTACCATAGATCCTTCTTTTCCTGTTTTATGACCTGCAAAACAACATAGTATTACATGGTACCCTTTGATAGTTTGGGTCCAACATGGTTATGCCTTTCTAGATCCTTTTGGGATCCATTTCATAAATCCCTTAGGTACATCATACTTTCTAACATGACAATTCTTAAGAATATGACCTTTCTTCATACAGTAGTTGCAAGAAATGAAGGGCATAGCATTTGGCTCACTCTTGGAAAAGAAACTAGAGAACTTCTTGGCTTTCTTTTCATGGATAGGTGCATAACCAAGTCCAGCCTTTCCAAAAACACAATTTTGAGAGCCAAGAACAACTTCCAAGTTTGATTTTCCTCTTGTGAACTTTGCACATGTTTTCAAAAGATATTTCACTTGATTTTTCAAAGTAGTGCGGTTTTCACAAGGTTTTATAGCCAACTATTTTTCAGAACAATCGACTGAATTACTGTAAATCATTTCCAAATGTTCGAAATCAGTTTTTAAGTCGACTGTTTCTGATTCTAGTTAGCTAACTTGGTTTTCTAGCCAGCTATTTAATCCTTTTAGCCGATTGTTCATGACAACAATTTTGTTTGCCTCACTATGCAACTCTTCAAAGTCATGCAACAATTGGTAATAGTCATTCTTATCTTTGGATGACAGGGAACTTACTTGGCTTGATGAGGATGATTCATATCCGGCCATGAGGCATAAATTTGCTTCCTCACTTTCTTCTTGAGATGAAATACTTGTTGAATCATCATTATCCTCCAAAGCTATGTAGGCACGTCTTTCCTTGCCCTTTTTCTCCTTTCTCGTATCATGAACCTTCTCCTTCTCTTTGTTAACATTAGGACATTCAATCTTGATATGTCCTTGCTTTCCACAATTATAACATGAGAATTTAGAAGAATTACTTGAATCATTTTGTTTAGAATTGTACCTTCGTTGATTACCTTTGTTGCCTTTCCTCTTAAGATACTTTCCAAACTTCTTGACTAACAACAATAATTAATTGAGCAATAATCTTTAGATATCCGATGATGGATCTATTTTGAAAAAGCAGTGGAATCAATCTATTTTCTTTATCATTGTTTTTTTATATCTTGTTATCTTTATCATCTTCTGTTATTTTTTCCAATTTTATTTGACTAACTCTTTTGTATAGTTTTTATAAGAACTAATTTGCTACAAATAAATTTCGTATTCATTAGGAGATGACTAAGGGTTGACTTTACCCATACTAATCTTTTGGCTACTTTCGTAACAATAGTGAAATTGTTACAGATAAGTAGTATTAATTTGATTGCTTCACAACAACATTATCACCAAGAAATTGAAGCCTATAGTTGGATAGGCTTCGGTTGTTTTCAAAACGAAGCTTATTCTCTGCTTCAGGTTTTACTTTGTTATTATCAATCCTTTTTTAGTTACTTTTGGCTTCAGTTGTGAAGATAATCGAAGCCTATTCTGAAAGTATAGACTTTGATAAAAGAAACCAAAAGTCTCCCTTTTTTACCTTGCTTAGATATGTTTTGAGTTGGGAAACCGAAGTATAATGTCGAAAAGAATCAGTGCCAAAAGCCTTCGCTACACTAATGTTTAAATCTAAGTAAAGCAAGCCAAATCTACATAATTTCCAAATTTAAAAGGTACTTATCATGCACAAATAGAAATATCAAATCTACATACCAACATTTTTAAAGGATGAAAATCCGTTGGTAATATGTAATTACCAGGGGATATTATCGACATATTTTGATATTTTATGTATCGACGAAAATTTCGTCGATTAGTGAGTTGGGTTATTATAGTTCAATTATCTATCGGTAAATTTCATCGTAAGGTTGTCACAATTGTTTACCAACGAATGTGATGTGTCGGTAATTGAATGGGAGAATTAAAATGAAATTTTCAGATTTAGAGGAGGCATTTGCTCCATTCTCAGGTCGCGAGCCTTGCTCTTTCCCATTCTATTCTTCACCAAAACCCTCCCTTTCCCCAAAATTGCTAGTTTGCATTATGGTGATCTTTAAGGAAAAGAATAGTGAATGTGTTGTTGGTTGTTGAAGCTATAGTTGTCTTCTTACATGATTTGGTGTTCTCTATTACATATTATGAATCTTGCATTTGATTTTGTACTCACATAAGATCATAGTTACAATTTACAAATTTCATGCACGTTGGCATTTGCTATTTTCGACACTTGAATTGCATTTTTTATCTACTGTTAATAGGTTTTGTTTGGATAAATTTTAAAGATAATGAAAATGAGCATTAGTCTCCCTGAAGATGAAAACAAGCATTAGTCTCCCAAAAGATGAAAAAAAGCATTAGTATCCTAAATGGCGACCTACTTTTTGGTTGAGCAGTCAGACTCCCAACTAATTTGGTTAAGTAATTAGTCTTCCAAATGACGATCTACTTGTTGGTTGAGTAGCCAGACTCCCAACTAATTTGGTCAAGCAATTAGTCTCCCAAATGACGATCTACTTGTTGGTTGAGCAACCAGGCTCCCAACCAATTTGGTTGAGCAACAAGTCTCCAAATAATGATCTACTTGTTGGTTGAGCAAACAAGTAGCCTAAATTCCAATGATAGTTGGTCAAGCAAACAAGTATCCCAACTCATACAGTTGAGAAAACAAGTCTCCTAAATTCCAATGTTAGTTGGTGGAGTAAATAAGTCTCCTAACTCATTTGGTTAAGCAAACAAGTGTCCCAAATTCCGAAGTTAGTTCGTTGAGTAAACAAATCTCCTCTAAAATCATTTTCTAAAGAAGTAGTAATTCTCCTATGAAATAATTTTCTAAAGCAGCAACAAGTGTCCTATGAAATCATCTTCTCTAGGAGCAATCAGTCTCTCAAGGAATGAAGAAGACAAAAAATCCAATGAGAGAAACCAATCTCTTAAGGAAAAGGTAAAAATGTGATGGGAGCAATCAGTCTCCTAAGGATAAAATAAGACTTCCTAAAATCTGATGAGAGCAATTAGTCTTATAAGAAAGGGGTAAAATTCTGATGGGAGCAAATAGTCCCCTAAGGAATAAAGAAGACACAACATTCAATGAGAGCAAGCAATCTCTTAAGGAATGAGTAAAAATTCGATGGGAGCAACTAGTCTCGTAAGGAATAAATAAAACCTTTGAAAATCCTATGAGAGCAACCAAACTCTTAAGAAAGTCTCCTAAAATCCGATGAGAGTAATCAAACTCTTAAGGAATAAAAAGGAGAAAAAGTCCGATGAGAATAACTAGTCTCTTAAGGAATAAAAAGTCTTCTAAAATTCAATGAGAGCAATTAGTCTCTTAAGGAATAAAAAGGGACAAAAATCTGATAAGACCAATTAAACTCTTAAAGAAAAGAAAATCTCCAAAAATCCGATGAGAGCAATTTGTCTCTTAAGGAATAAAGAAAATATCCTAGGGGAATAAAGAAGATCTCATAAGATTTTTAAGGAAATTGATAGTCTCCTTAATATAATGGGAAGAGTTTAACTATTAGAATTTGATGAAGAAACATAAAATGCTTTCTAATAAGGTATTCATTTCCAGATTTTTATAGCATATCTTATACTACTTCGAGAGTCATATACATGGATTTATTGTTAGAAGATCAAGTCAAATAGCGTGTATTCATACAAAGTAGTACATATTGCAAAGTTCAAGGGAAACTAAAAGCCACACATTCATACAAAGTGGTATGTGTCACAAGGGTCAGTGAAAATAAAAGCCACACATTCATACAAAGTGGTATGCATCGCAAGGTTTAGAGAAAGCTAAATATCAAATTTTCAGACAAAGTGGTATGAATTATAAAGTTTAGACCAAGATCAATATCAACAATTCATGCAAGATGCAATGGGATCTAAAGATGAAAAGTCTATATCAGGGAACATGATTTTTTGCTTGGTCAATAATAGCATTAAATCCATTCTTGAAAGAACTTTGAGCCATGGGAAGAAATGTTTTACGCTTCATATTTTCAAACATTACAAACTACAAAATATGATGAAGATCACCATACACCCTAGTAGTTATTTTTGGAGGCCCATTGTTGTTTGGGCTTATAATAGGAGATATATCATTTTAGTTGATAATTAAAGTTGTCTAGCCTTACGCTTTATGATGCTAAGGGCTAAGGTGACTCTATGATGATAGGCCTAATATCCTTGGGACCCCAATAGATAAAATTCTAATGACTTTTTTCAGCCTTACCCACAGTAATGTTAAGGCTGGAGGAGATATGTGGTAATAGACCCAATATCCTTGGACCCCCAATTGGTAAAACTTTGATGGCTTTTCTCAATCTTATGCATAATAAAGATTGATAGGCCCAATATCATTGGAGCCCCGGATAATAAATGACCAATTTGATGAGCATTTATGGAAGGTTTCACAAAGAGAATGTGAAGGGCTCCGCAATTAAGAGCAATAACAAATGTGGAGGGCAAAATTGAAGAAGACGTTAAACAAGAATAAAGGAGGGGACAACTAAGAGGTCAAGAAAAAAAGGGATAAAGGGACGAAAGATGATAGGAAAAGGCATATCTATCATTATATGTTCGCTTGATTGGATTTTACTCTTTTAACTACAATATATATATATATATATATATATATATATATATATATATATATATATATATATATATAATTTTATTGGGCTAAACCTTAAACTTATCTATTGCCAAAGGAATTTGGGTGAAGAAAAGAGATGTATATACATTTCATACAGAATCAATCTTATAATCTTCTACCTTGAAATGAAGCAGCATAAAACACAAATGAGCAGTGGCGTAAGAATGAAGGGACAGGAGGAGCCACGACTCCCCCAACCATTTTTTTTAACTTTTTTTTCTATATATTTAAAAAATAATATTTATAAATTATTACTTTATTTATATTAATTGTTTTTTATTTTATTTTACTTTCTATATATTTAAAAAATATATATTTATATATTACAACTTTATTTATATATTATTACTTTATTTATATATTATTAATTTATTTATATATTATTACTTTATTTATATATTATTACCTTATTTATATATTATTACTTTATTTATATATTATTACCTTATTTATATTAATTTCGTTTGAAAAATCTTTTTTAAAATTTAAAAATCACATTTTTTCTCTATTATAATTTCTTATACTTTTTTATTTGGTTTCTCTCTTCCGTGCCTCCGTCTCTTTCTCCCGTTTTATTTCCATCTCAATTTTCACCATGAATTCTTTATTATTTTCAAAATCAAATTGCACTACGACAAAATTGAAGAGTTAAGGAACATTTTGGACCGAACAATTTCTTCTTTTGAGTAAGTTCATCTTTTCCTTTTTATTTTTGAAGCAATATGTTTCCCTCTTGTATGTGGCTTTTCTACACTCTAGGCATATCTCTATCTGTTAGAAATCTTAAAATCATGCTTTAATTGTTGATCAAACTCTTCTTTGTGTAGATAGAGCTATTTTAGGCTTTGAAGTGGTGTAAGGGAAGAACAAGATTAGGAATCTACTCTAAGGTAAGGGAAGCTAATCATTTAGAAGTTATTAGTTTTCTTAAAATATTGAGTCTTGCTTTTAAGATTTAATTTGGGGTATTCATAATTTTATCTTTTTGTAAATAGGTGAGAGGTGAAAATTTTGTATTAGAAAAATTATGATAAAGAGTAAAAGAATTGATTTTTTTTTTCAAGAGGAAGGCTTGTGATGAAGATGAAAAAAATGCATCTACGTCATCTAAAATTGAGAAACTTCATGAGAATCCAAACATTGAAGAAAACGAAAAAACAACTCTCTAATGAATTTGAAAATACTTTAGAACGTGATCCGGAAAAACGTCTTCAAATTTAACAATACCCATCAAATCAAATTGATGAGGTACGAAGGGCTTATCTAAAATGGGGTCCATATCAAATGTGTCTAGAAAATTATCCATTGTCTGGTAAAGATGATCATCCAAGAAGATTTCAGTACACATGGTTTAGGTTATTTCCTTCCTGGTTAGAGTATTCACCATTAAAAGATGTTGCATATTGCTTACCGTGCTATCTTTTTAGTAAAAAACCAAGCGGACGACCTGACTAAGATGTTTTCATTGTTACAGGTAATTGAGTTTATTTTCATTGAATTCTAATTGGCAATAAGTTTATTGTCATCAACATATTTTAACTTTTTGAATGTTATTTTATAGGTTTTAAAAATGGGAGGAAAGTTAATAATGGAAAAAATTGTGCTTTCCTTAAACACATTGGGAAGGATCCTTGTTCACCACACAATATTGCAGTGTCTGCTTGTCAAGACTTGTTAAATAAAAATTGTCACATTAGGAATGTTTTGGAAGTGCAAAGCTCAGATCAAATTATGAAGAATAGGTTACGTCTCAATACTTCAATCGACACCGTTCGTTTTTTATCACTTCAAGCTTGTGCTTTTAGAGGTCATGATGAAAGTATTGAATCGAGGAACCAAGGTAATTTTCTTGAGATGATAAAACTCATAACATCATACAATGATGAAGTTGCAAAAGTTGTGTTGGAAAATGCTCCATTCAATTCCAAATATACTTCACCTAAAATTCAAAAGGAGTTATTAAATATTCTTTCTAGTAAAGTGAAAAATCATATTCGTGAGGAAATTGGGGATTCCAAGTTTTGTATAGTTGTCGATGAAGCTCGTGATGAGTCAAAAAAAGAGCAAATGGCTCTTGTTTTGAGATTCGTTGATAAAAATGGTTTTATTCAAGAGCGATTTTTTGATATTGTGCATGTTAAAGACACTGGAGCAATAACTTTGAAGAATGAATTGTGTGTTGTACTATCTTGACATAATCTTAACGTTTCTAATATCTGTGGTCAAGGGTATGATGGTGCTAGCAATATGAGAGAAGAATGGAATGGATTACAAGAATTATTTTTGGTTGATTGTTCTTATGCATATTATGTTCATTGTTTTGCTCATCGGTTACAACTTGCCTTGGTTGCTGCATCAAGAGAAGTTATTCCAATTCACCAATCCTTTTCAAAATTGACTTTTATTGTCAATATTGTTTGCTCTTCTAGTAAACATCATGATGAGTTATAGGCTGCCAAGTTAGATGAAATTGCATATTTGTTAGAAATTGATGAGCTTGAAAAGGGTAAAGGGGCAAATCAAATTGGTACTTTAAAACGAGCTGGGGATACTCGTTGGAGCTCTCATTTCTCTTCTATTTGTAGCTTGATCAATATGTATGATGCAACTTGTTTAGTTCTAGAAAAAATTACTGTTGATGGATCTACTTATTCACAACGTGGTGATGCTGATAATGCTTACAAAAGCTTGACCTCATTTGAGTTTATACTGATCTTGTATTTGATGAGAGAAATTATGGGGATAACAGATGTTCTTTGTCAAGCATTACAACAACAATCTCAGGATATAGTTAATGCTATGCGTCTACTTTGTTCTACAAAAGGACTTATTCAAAACTTGAGAGAAAATGGTTGGGATAAGTTATTAAAAAATGTGACTTCTTTTTGTGAAAAACATGATATTGAGGTGCCTAATTTTGGGGCTTCTTATGTAGCAAGGCAATGATGCTCTTATCACCAAAAGTATCATATTACAGTGGAATATTATTTTTAAGTTGAAATATTCTTTGTTACCATTGATAAGCAATTACAAGAGTTAAATTGTAGATTTAATGACCAAGCAATGGAGTTATTAATTCTAAGCTCTGCTTTGGATCCTAAGGGTGCTTATAAAGCTTTTAGTATTGATAAAATTTGCACTCTTGTGGAAATATATTATCCCATGGATTTCAATGAGTAAGAGAAGATTAATTTGAATTTTCAACTTCAACATTTCATTATTGATGCTCGTCAAGATTCAAATTTGAAGAATTTATCAACAATGCAAGAGTTATGTACATGTTTGGAAACAACAAAAAAGTCTGATGTTTACTACTTGATAGATAGATTACTTCGTCTTATCATGACTCTTCCAGTTTCTACAACTACAACTGAAAGATCTTTTTTTACAATAAAAATAATCAAGAACAACTTGAGAAATAAGATGTAGGCTGAATTTTTAGCAAGCACTATGATAATCTATATTGAAAGGGATATTGCAACTAGCTTCAGCTCTGATTCAATTATTGAAGATTTTAAGTCATTGAAAGAGCGTAAAGGAGCACTCTGAATAAAGGTAACTTTTGTTTTTTTTAGGTTTAATTATGCCTTTGGTCCCCATTTTGGAGTCAAAATCTCAAAATGGTACCCAAATTTTTAAAAGTCTCAAAATGGTCCCCTTTTTTGTTGAAACGTCTCACGTTTGCCCTTCCCGTTAAGTCAAGGTTGACGCCGTTAGAGGAGTGCCACGAGTCAATTCCTCGATTTTTTGAATTTTTTTTTGAATTTTTTATTTTTTTTATTATTTTTTTTAAAAAAATCAAAAAATTGCCACGTGTCAAGCTGTCATCGTGCCACGTGGCAGTGACAGTGACACGTGTCAGTATTACGCCATGTGTCATTTTGTTAGTCTCAATTTGGTCCCTTTATTTTAATTTGTCTCAATTTAGTCCCAATTTTTGTAAAAATTAGCAATTTTGTCCCCCTTCAAATTGAAACAAAATTTAATTTTATATAAATGTTATACAAATATTTTTATTAAATTTGATATTTGTATTCAAATTGATATTTTTATTATATATTTTTAACATAGCTAAGTTTAGTTAAAATTATGTTTCACATTCAACTTTACTTAAAATTGTTTTAAAATTTTAAATTTATATGTGTTTTATTGTAACATGAACTAGGTAATTTATGAATTTTTTTCTATTAACAACTTTTAAACCATTTTAAATAAAGTTCAATGTAAAATATTAATTAAATGAACTTAATTTGGTTAAAAATATTTACTTGAAATATCAATTTTGATGGAAATATTTGTGTACATTTATATAGAAATTAAATTTGATTTCAATTTGGAGAGGGACAAAATTGCTAATTTTTACAAAAATTGGGACTAAATTGAGACAAATTAAAATAAAGGGGCCAAATTGAGACTAAGAAAATGACATGTGGCGTAATACTGACATGTGTCACTGTCACTGCCACGTGGCACGATGACAGCTTGACACGTTGCAATTTTTTTAATTTTTAAAAAAAATTCAAAATAAAAATTTAAAATAAAAAATAAATTCAAAAAAAATTAATAAAAAAATTCAAAAAATCGAGGAACTGACACGTGGCACTCCCTCTAACGGCGTCAACGTTGACTCAACGGCAAGGGCAAACATGAGATGTTTCAACAAAAAAGGGACCATTTTGAGACTTTTAAAAATTTGGGTACCATTTTGAGATTTTGACTCCAAAATGGGGACCAAAGGCATAATTAAACCTTTTTTTTATATATATTATTGTTGATGATAAACTTTATGTTACTCTTTCATATATATTATTGTTATATTGTTTAGATTCTATTGTTATGAGTGCTTATTTTGAATAAAAAAAATAATGTAAAGAAATTAATTTTTTTAATTAAAAGAAATTATTATTTCTTAATTAAAAAAATAATTTATATAAAACAAATATAATTTGCCCCCTAAAATTTTGGTCAAGTTCCGGCATTGCAGTAGACGAGAAAAGTACGGTTAGAGCCTAAGTGAAACTATCTCCTTCAACCATCATGATAGTAATTCAAGGTTGTGAAAGGGATAGTTGAAGGGATAGAGAAAATGTATAGAAAGTAGAGTGTGAAAGTAGTAGTTGGAGAAGTGTATTTGTAGTTGAGAGTAGTTGTATTGGATGTTGTGATAGTTGTTCTTGATGTTACAAAATGGTAGGATACATGGGTATTTATAGTCCCATAGATTATTCTAGAAACTCCTAGCCAGAACTAATGCAAATACTTCTAGATTTTTCTACATAGTTGAATGTTCTTGATTTTTCTTTCTATCCTAGGCTTTTCTCCAATACTCTAGAAGTTTCTTTACATTTCAATAACTCTATCTTATATTTTTTTAGATTCTTCTAGAATTTGCATTATACTTTAATACTCCTCCTTGATGCAAATTCGGTAACTCCAAGCATAGCGCGTAGTAGTTCAAATCTTGGTCTTGGTAAGGCCTTTGTGAAGATATCTGCAATTTGATCTTCTGTCGGGCAGTACTCAAGTCGTATCTTCATATTTGTTTCCGCTTCTCTGATGAAGTGGTATTTAATTGCTATGTGTTTTGTTCTACTATGATGTATTGGGTTCTTCGTCATTGTGATAGCTGATTTATTATCACAGTTGATTGTAGTAGGTCCACTTTGTTTCTCTCCCATATCTTTGAATATCTTTCGAAGCCATATAGCTTGACTTGTTGCTTCAGCAGCAGCCACATATTCTGCTTCAGCTGTTGATTGTGCAACAGTTGCTTGCTTCTTTGATGCCCAAGAGAATATTCCCGATCCAAGCGAGAAAGCATAGCCTGAGGTGCTCTTCATGTCATCTTTTGATCCTGCCCAATCACTATCGGTGTAGCCAATGATCCTTGAGTTAGTCATGGTTTTGTACCATATTCCAAACTCCTTTGTGCCTTGTAGATATCTTAAAATTCTTTTCCCTACTCCATAATGAATCTGACTTGGCTTTTGCATGAATCTTGATAGAAGACTTGTGGCATACATAATGTCTGGTCTTGTGGCTGTGAGATATAAGAGACTTCCAATCAAACTTCTGTAGCGTGATGCATTTGTTTCTTGTGCTCCATCATCTTTTTGTAGTTTCTCATTTACCACCAATGGAGTAGCGACAGGTTTACAATCATACATCTTGAACTTCTTCAATAGGGCTTCAATATATTTCTTTTGAGAGATAAATATGCCGTCTTCTTGTTGTTTCACCTCTATACCGAGGAAATAGTTCATCAACCCAAGGTTGGTCATCTCAAATGTCTTCATCATGTCTTCTTTAAATTCTTTCATCATCTCCAAATTGTTTCCTGTATAGATAAGATCATCGACATATAAGGAGACAATGAGGTGATACTGACCTTGTGCTTTAATATATAGTGTTGTCTCACTTTTGCTCCTCCTGAATCCTTGATCGATGAAGTATTGATCAATCTTGCTATACCATGCTCGAGGAGCTTGCTTCAAGCCGTATAAGGCTTTTTTTAGTCTTAGTACTTTGCCTTCATTGCCTTTATTGATGAAGCCTTGAGGTTGTTCAACATAAATCTCTTCTTCGAGCACTCCATTTAGGAAGGCTGATTTGACATCTAGTTGATAGATGTTCCATCCTTTTTGTGCTGCTAGGGCTATTAGAGCTCTTATTGTATCTAGTCGTGCGACTGGAGCAAATGTCTCATTGTAGTCGATTCCTGGTTGTTGTGAGTATCCTTTTGCGACCAATCTGGCCTTATGCTTTTGTATAGTTCCATCAGGATTGAGCTTTGTTTTATATACCCATTTCACTCCAATGATGTCTTTTCCTTGAGGACAGTTTACGAGCTCCCAAGTGTTATTCTTCTCAATCATTTTAACCTCTTCTTCCATAGCCTTGACCCATATTTCTTGCTTTGATGCTTCCTCACAGCAGTTAAGCTCAATCATGGCCATATTGCAGGTTTCGTATATGTCTACCAAAGATCTTACTCGTCTTGGAGTGGACTCTAGTGAAGAATCTTCTAATGGAGGTGGAGAAGGCATACCTGAAGCTTCTGCCTCTTCTTGAATTTCTTCTTGATATTGTTGCACTGGAACTAAAGTGGTGCTTTTAACAACTTTTTCTTCTTCCCAATTCCAAGAAGCATTTTCATCAATTTCAACATCTCGACTAATGACGAGCTTTTTTGTTTGTAGGTTGTAAACTCGATAGCCTTTTGATTGTGTGCTATATCCCAAGAATATTCCTCGTATAGTCTTGTCTTCAAGCTTGTGCCTCCTTTGATCAGGAACATGTATGTAGCAAATAGATCCAAATACTCGTAGGTGTTTGGCTGATGGCTTTTTTCCACTCCAAGCTTCAATAGGAGTCTTGTCTTTGACTGCCTTAGTTGGACATCTGTTTAAAATGTAAACTGCAGTGTAGACTGCTTCAGCCCAAAAAGTGTTAGGCATACCTTTCTCTTTTAGCATTGATCTTGCCATCTCCATGACTGTGCGATTTTTTCTTTCTGATACACCGTTTTGTTGTGGAGTATATGCGACTGTGAGTTGTCTCTCTATGCCTTCATCTTCGCAGAATTTGTCAAACTCGCGAGATGTATACTCCTTTCCACGATCACTTCTAAGTACTTTTATTTGTTTTCCACTTTGCTTCTCAACAAGGGCCTTGAATTTCTTGAATATTCCAAAGACTTCTGACTTTGCCTTTAAGAAATAAACCCATGTCATTCTAGAGAAGTCATCAATGAAGAGGATGAAGTACCTGTTGTTGTGATGTGAAGGCGTCCTCATTGGTCCACAAACATCAGTATGGATCAACTCTAGTAAGTCTTTAGCTCTCCATGCTTTGTCAGTCGAGAATGGTAATCGATGTTGTTTACCAAGGAGACATCCTTCGCATGATTCTTTATTCTCTTTTAAGCATGGAAGATCTCTCATCATGTTTTTCTTATATAGAAGCTTTAAGGCATATGTGTTGAAGTGACCAAATCTCCTATGCCAAAGCCACGAGTCATCAACTTCTGCCTTCATGGCAATATTAGTTCCAGGTTTGAAGCTTATGGGAAAGCTTCTATTTCTCTTTTCCATTTTTACTTGGCCAATTTCTGTCTTTCTACTGTCATAAATTTTGCATGTATCTTTCTCAAAGTGGAGAGAATATCCATTCTCCATCATTTGACCAATACTTAAAAGATTTTCTTTAAGATTGGGAACCAATAAAACATCCTTGATGAATTTCGTACCTTTCTTTGTCTCCACCATGACAGTTCCTTTGCCTTGAGACTCCACTGTGGTACCGTTTCCTAGTCGAACTTTGACATTGACAGATTTATCAATGTCTTTGAAGATGCTTTGATCTTTGGCCATGTGATTGCTGCATCCACTATCCAAGTACCAACTTTCTCCTTCGTTAGGAGATTCTTGATTGGCATAAAATAGGCGTTGCTCCTGATTATGTTCTTCAGCAAAGTTTGCTTGATGCTTATTTTTATTACGACAATACTTCTCTACGTGGCCAAATTTCTTGCAGTATTGACATTGAGGTTTTCTATGATGCCAACAATCTTTTTCCATGTGACTTGTCTTTTTACATATGCCACATGGGGGATATTTTCCTTGATGAATCATAGGGAAGCTTCTAGAATTTTCTTTATTTCTAGAAATTTCTCCTCTACTTTTATTTCCTTCATATTCTTTATTCTGAGACCGTAATTTTAGTTTTGATTGAAAGGCATTTTCGACTGAGTCTTCTTCATGCCTTTTCAATCTTTGTTCATAAGCTTCAAGAGAGCCCATTAGTTGTGTTACTGACAATGTGGCCAAATCTTTTGTTTGTTCAATCGCAGTTGCGATTGCATCATATTTTTGGGGAATAGAAATTAAAATTTTCTCAACGATTTTTTTGTCAAGAATAGTTTCCCCATAGGCTCTCATCTGACTAACTATTTCCTTTATTCTAGAATAATAATCTTTAATGGTCTCAGATTCTTTCATTCTTATTAATTCAAACTCTCGTCTTAGAGAATGAAGTTTAACATTGCGTACCTCATCACTTCCTTGAAACTCTTCTTGTATTGTGTTCCAAGCTTGCTTTGCGTTTGTGGCACCTATTATTCTCGGAAAGATTGTGTCATCAACTGCTTGTTGAAGAGCAAATAAAGCCCTTGAATCCTTCTGTTTGTTTTCCTTCAACTCCTTCTTCTGAGCTGCAGTAAGAGCGGAAGTGTATTCTGGAATAGTGAATCCCTCTTCTATAATGTCCCATAAATCTTGGGAGCGAAAGAATGTCTTCATTTTGACACTCCAAAATTCATAATTTTCTCTTGTGAAAATAGGTACTGGAATTGATGATGTTTGATTGGTAGTGGCCATAGGTTGAGAAAATATTTTGGAAGTAGTATAGAATGAAGTTCTAATTTTTTTGAAGTAGTTGAAAAGTTTATCTACGCCCAGTAGATGACCGAACGTAGCTCTGGTACCACTGATAGTAATTCAAGGTTGTGAAAGGGATAGTTGAAGGGATAGAGAAAATGTATAGAAAGTAGAGTGTGAAAGTAGTAGTTGGAGAAGTGTATTTGTAGTTGAGAGTAGTTGTATTGGATGTTGTGTTAGTTGTTCTTGATGTTACAAAATGGTAGGATACATGGGTATTTATAGTCCCATAGATTATTCTAGAAACTCCTAGCTAGAACTAATGCAAATACTTCTAGATTTTTCTACATAATTGAATGTTCTTGATTTTTCTTTCTATCCTAGGCTTTTCTCCAATACTCTAGAAGTTTCTTTACATTTCAATAACTCTATCTTATATTTTTTTAGATTCTTCTAGAATTTGCATTATACTTTAATACATCAAAACATCATTTTACTCACATTTCACCACCCATAACATGAGCTTAAAGATAACCGTGTCATATTTTGGCAAGTGTATCTTATATTCCTATATCTAAAATCTATTTCATGCTCATCCCTCTAATTTCTCATCACTAACTAATCATCCAAATATCTTTGTCATGTACATGAGTTATACTGGCATATCTGTTGTTCATATTTGTCCATTGAAGAAAAGGCAACATCATTAATATTACAATGCCTGTTTGGTGAATCCGTTCCAGACGTGTTTTTTCTGCGGAAGAAGTCTGATGAGGGACCAAAACACATCTATCCTTGTTACATGTCGGTTGGCCTGTTCCACAAGGAAATCAAATCAGTGATTAGCTTTAGGCTATGTTTGACAATTATAAACAAGATGAAGGTTGCCATGGAGTGTGGTGATATGCTGTAAAAGAGTGTTGGAACAACCCTTTTAAATTTCCCAATAAAAAATCTTCATTTTTATCAACAATTAATATGCTCATTTCATGTCAAATTTACATATATGAAGATGTATGTATAAAAATAAAACAGAGTAGAGATATCGTTTGTGTAAAATATTTGAAGTCTTAACAACTTACCTCAACTATAAAGCGTGCCCATATCTTATTAGTCTCCCTAATTTCCATGTTTCCCTTCAAGATACTAAATCCAAAGCCACCAATGGTGTCCACTATCTCAAGGAAGGAGCCCTGATCTTCATAAAGCATCTGCAACAAAGTAATTTCTTACTTCCATCAAATAAAAAAGTGTAGACATAATACATTATCATATTCTTACCTCTATAAGCATTTGGCCAGGTGGGTTCATATCCTCCACAATAATTGGGCACACCACCACTTCTGTCTTTTGCCTTCTCAATGAGCTAAACATACAAACATGATGATGATGGTGAAGAAATAAAGAGTATAAGAATGCTTAATGTTTTGTATTTTTTGTCAAGAGAGGGTAAAGCTCTCTGATCAATTACCTTAGGCTCACTGGGCTCTTGCAGCTTGTCTGCATACCTGGTAATGCTTTGTAAGAATATCATGTATCTGATGGTTCGGTCTAACAAAGAATCTATGCTACACTGCTTCATCAGCACAGCATTTGTTAATATATTAAGATTCTGAATAAATTTGATGCAAAACACAAGGTTGGTTGTTATGATGAGGAGGATATACCTTTCCACCATTGGGAATGATCCCTCTCAACTCTCCAATGCGGTCTTGAATCTGCTGACGATCTTTGGGTCTCGGTCGAGTTGTTTCACCTGGCCTAGCTCTTTTCCTCGTGACCTTATTGTGTTGCACCACCTTTTGAGGCCTTCCTACTCCTTTCTGTGACTTTGACAATATTTCTTTCTTTTGATCACTTTCAAATATTGTCTCATGCTACCCAAGAAACTGTCTTCAGAACAATGCATGGCTGTAATTGAAGTGTTATGCTCAGTTTGACATGTGAATGGAACATCATCAATACCAATCAGACCAAAAGATGGGGAATTAAATCCTAGTGACTCATCCCACGAAGTCACTGTTCCATAAATGCTGTGGTCTGAATGGGCTAACAAATGGCCTAGATCAGAATGCGGGATATCCGTTGGACATCCTATGTGGTGTTCAAATACGGCTTCAGCTTCTACTGCTTGGTCACAAAGATAAGAGAATCCATGCATCGGCGTCGTTCCTTCTTCCACAAGAATCATATCCATGGAAGGGAAGGAATCTTCAAGACTTGGATAGGAACACGAATTTCCCAATACCATTTCAGAGTTCTCACTATCAACACATTTGAGATTCCAATCATATAAATTTTCACAATCTAGATATAGATCCAAACCCTCATCTTCTATTCCCCTCAACAACCTTTCTGTTTGTTCCACAAATTTCACTCTGTCCAAAATCTGCAACAAAGAAACTACCGTAATCCACCACGGAAACAAAATTTCGAGACAGCATAAGATTTACGAGGAATTTAAAAGATATATTAGTATATAAATTAAATGCTGAACTAGCTGAACTAGATTACGAATAAGTGCTTGTATGGCCAACAAGGTTTAGGACAAGCATGGCGAGTTCAAAACTATAAAGCAACTCAAAGCCATATGAATAAGAAAATTAGACAACACGTGTAGAGCAGACTTAAGATTCTTTAGCTTCTGCTTCAAATGTCAGATACAAGCCTCTTAATAGTACTTCTTATCCATTAATAATAGCTTATTCTTAATCCAAGTGAGCATGGGCAGGAGATCATAATTAAGCATGACAAGTTCAGGCATTTCAATGATGCTAACCTTCTTTCTGGATCCAAATTGTACCACTCCCCAGGCTTTAACAGATATCATCACAACTGTCTGCATATAATAGATGGTTAAAGCACAATGATCAGGACTTGAAAGAAGAATACTATAGACAATTAAGTATATTTATTTAATATGTGATATTTAACCAAAGAAATTATGGGATAGAATATGAATAAATCTGAAGCATGGAGGTTCCTTTCTTGGAGTTTGATGGTACCTTTATCCCGGACAAGAACTGTGGATGCAAACCAAAATCATCCTGCACAAAGAAAGCAAATTTTCAAGTGGGCAAAACTTACAAAAAGAGGAGATGAGATGTTAAAAATGGTAACCAATTAACATTAAAAAAAGTACCTCACACATTTGACCATCTGACTCCACCCATCTGTGCTTGCCGGTCAAAGCAGCATGACCAACAATTCTGCATATGACATAACCACAAAAATCACCCCTTTGTATTTCATTCTTACATTTTATATGCTTTTAGGATAATAAAAAAATTATGCTATGAGTTAAGAACAATATTGAGTGTACCCTTCACCCAGCGAATGGAATTGTGGAACTGTGTTTACAATCTCTTCTCCCAATTGATCTTCACAATATACATCTTCCATGCGTAGCATCCTGGAGGTAAGTGATCACTCTCATGTTAAAAACTAAAAATAATATACAAATAACAGAACAAAAGGAAAGAAAAGGCTTACAGGGTATTTTGAGGATGAATGCGCCACAAAATGACGTAGGAGCAGCCATTCACAGCACAAAGCGTCTTCAGCTTGTTCCTTACACTTGTAACATCATGAGGCTCAACCATTGCCATTTTATTTGCCACTAACTAAAGTGTTACCAACAATATATCTTTGAAAATTAATCAATGGTGATAGATTTGTGAGTGAAGGAAGGAACCACTGTGCAAACACTAACGCAACAAGATTTCCAGTGTCAACCACAGCAAAGTTACTAAGGAAAGAAAGAGAACAGATCAACGTGTTGTTTTGTTGTTGGGTTTGGTTTCTTTCACTTTTCACTTCATTCATTTGTTTTGGCATATTTGTTTGTCTTTTCCTTGTTCCGATATCAATCAAATATTGGCATTCATTTACAATTATTAAAAGGAAGATTCTTTCTTCTTCGTATCAACATTAATTGAGTTAAGGTCAATAAATTCAACGGTAAACGAACAATTACTCTTATGTAATTTGAAAATCATTGTGGTTGTTTCATCAGCAGGTAATACGCATTTAGTGTGAAGCACTGAAAGTTGGTAAGGGAATATTGTATTACATTTACTCTCGTGCGTGTATAAAACTCCATTATTATGAATTAAAGAAAAGCATGGAAGTGATATAATTTAGGAACATTAAATTTACGAAAATGATTTTTTGACTATTCAATTTTGACAGTAAAATAATTTAGGAACATTAAATTTACGAAAATGATTTTTTGACTACTCAATTTTGACAACTTTCTCTTACAACTTTAAGTAGCATCTTTCAAATAGTTTTTCATTTTTCTATTCTCATTTTTAATATTTCAAAACTACTTAAAAAAGACACATCATATTGTAAAAAAAAATTATCAACATTTAGTAGTCAAAAATATTATTGTCTTTAAATTTGAGTACAACGTAATCATAAGTTGCCAAACACTGCAACTGAGTTTTATGTAAAACTGAATTGTTATATAGGTAGCCTAGGGAGAGGATATTCACAGAAGATGACTTGTTGTAGTCTTGTCATAGCTAAAAGGAGAAACTTATTTTTAGCCTTCCAAATGATATCCTTATAGGGTGGTCTCAAGGGTCTACTTACAAGCTCAAAGAGTCATTTCTCTATTCTTCTAGGATAATGGACCTTGTAAGATAAGGCACTACATGATTGGAGAATGTGGAATTTGATCTCTAAGTTAGCGTTGTAGGGGATAAAATAACTTATCTTTCTTGTCCATTCTTAAAATATTAAGGTTACATGAAAGTTCATTTCAATAATAAAAAAAATAAAGGTGAAATATGTGGATTTAGTTCTTTTAATCATATTTTGTTAGGTGTATTTGATGTTTCGTACGCATCTCAATATTGTATTTGAGTTGTTCATATTAATTGACACATCTTTGTTTTAATGTTAAATTAAATATTATTATGAAACGCGTTTGATAGAACTGTCAAAACGGGTAATTCGACTCGATCCGGCTCAACCCACCACGGGTTGATAATTTAGTGAGCCAACCCAACCCGACTCACTTTTTAATGAGCCAAAAAAATTCGAACCCGACCTGACCCACTACGGGTTGGCGGGTTAAACGGGTTAGCTCACGGATTCACTTAATTAAAAAAAATACAATTTTTTTATTTATTTTTCAGTCAAAACTAAATTATAATTCTAATTAAAATCTAAATAAACTTTAATAAAATCCAAATACAAACCAAAATGAACAAATACAAATTATTTATGTGTTGGCTAAAAATAACAACCTAACATGACCCAAATGTAAAGTTCAATTTAATAAAAAACACCCGTGCGACCCTTTTATTTGCGGGTTGGTGAGCCAACCCGGCTCACCACGGGTTCAACCCGAATGAGCCGGGTTCTAAATGAGTCGGGTAAAAAATCAACCCGTATTAAAATTTATAAAAGAATTTCAATCCAACCCGACCCGAATCTGTGGTGAGACGGGTTGACTCGTGGTTTCCAACCCATTTTGACAGTTCTAGCGTTTGAAATGTTAAATAAACTTAAAAAAAATTTGATTAAAAGAATTAATTTACATATTTCAAAAGATAAATGACTAAATTGATTCAAAATTTCAAAATAAATTAATTATAAAATTTATTAAAAATTAAGGGACAAAATGGTATTTAACCCGTAAGATTTAGATTATTTAAGAAACCGAATCATCTCTTTAGACTTCAATTTTATAAATAAGCTTAAAGGTTATTCTAAAGTTAAAAATTTCGGATTGGAAACGTGACAACTATTCTTCGCCTTCTTCCTTTTCAGTTTCATTTTCTGGTTAATCATGCAGTCTTCAACGCTGCCTCCCATTGACGCGCCTCCTTCTGTCATCGCCTTCTTCCTTCGTTTTGTCTGCGTCGTCAAATGCCATTGTTTTTTCTTTTATTCGGTTTATACTTTATTCTAAAGATAAAATTCGAAGTTTTAAAAATAATTTGAATCGTAAAAATATTCTGTAAACCCTAAAACAATTGTCCATTAACTATAATGGATTATTTGGTAAACATAATCAATTAATTTTATTTAAAGAATTTTGAAACATAAATGTTAGATTATATAAAAAATATTATAATTGATTGAATAAGATTATCTTTAATCACATAATTATTAACAATATAAAAATACTTTTGCAATACACTTCTTAGATTAGTTTAATAATTTTATTTGAAAACATTCTTTTTTCAATCAAATACATATCAAAACAAATTCTACTCTAATTTATCTCTCACCTATATTTCTGTTCCTGTATATTTCTTTCTCACTATCTCTTCCTTTTCATTGAAGAATAAATAGTTACATTTTGATTCACAAACGTAAATAAATCAATTATTCAAATGATCCACATAAAAATATAATATAATATTAGGTTGTATAGCTTATATTAAATGTACTATTTATTTGAATTTAAGTGTCTTCAAAATTACATAATTACTAGTTACATTTTTTTTTCTAATCTTAACTCGTTATTATTTTTAACCATAATTTTGTGATTGTCACTTTTATTTTTATATAAGTATTTATATTATATATATATATATATATATATATATATATATATATATATATATATATAAATTTCTATTTAACTTATTTTATCAACAAATGTTTTTTATGTCTATTTTCTATTTTTAAAGTATTTAAACTTGTGCGTTATGTGCAATTTTTTTTTTTGTAATAACTTTTTATTATTTTAATTGGAAAATATTAATTCTAGACATAAATTTTGATAGGAAATATTGGCTCGTAATTATACAATTATCAATTATCAGTAATTATTTTCTTACCAAATATTATATATATATTGTGAGTAATTTTGATAAGTTTAAAATTATTTTTTTATAAATTGTTTGTATGTGTTAGTAATTATGAGAATGAAAAGCACATGGGGAATTGTACAATTTTTCTCATGATAGGACTTACATCATTATGGTTATGGTGATAAGAGAATATTGATCCCATGCATTGCCTTCAAATGACAATATAATTGCCTAATGTTAGTTGAAAGGTGAAAATTATAATAAATGAACATATGTTATGTGTATTGTTCAAATCAATATGTATGGTGCAAACATCACTAAGTTTTAATAAAAAACAAATATTGATATGTTATTGTACAGATCTATTGTAGTAGTTTGTAAATATTTTCTCATTATCAAATATTATATATAAAATATCTTGGCATCATGTTTTCATGGCAATGAAACTAATAGGTTTTATCAAGATACAGAAGCAAAATTACGGGCAAGTAATGCACTTTTTCTCTTGTAAAATCTTCAAACAAAATTAGAAAGGATTCTTTTGTTCATGTCTCATAGTTTCATCAACAAAAATCTAAGAAATGAAATGAGAATGCATTCAGTATAAAAGAACTTTCATTCTCCTTTTTTTCCATTGAACATTATCCACATGTTGTGATCTTTCGTAATTTTCACGATGGGTAAACACCACTTGTGACTTGTGTTGATGATTCAAAGAAAAAAGTGTTTAATTTTCTCACTTCTTCAATCATTGGATGTGAGATTTTCCAGTGAAGGAATATCATTTATCATCTTAATTCATCATTTGTTCTAAATAAAGAGTTACTCATTGGAATTCCTAGTAAATCTTTTATAATTCATCATTTAACTTCAATATTTTAACTCCTCATAGTGTATTCTTTTATAAATCTTTAGTTGGAGAAAAACTGCCGTAAAAAAATGAGTACAAAAAAAATGGAAAAAATAATACAGGAAAAACGCTATTTAAATAATTTTTTCTATAAATGGTTCAAAAATATAACAAAATATACTTTTCATAAACTAAAATTATAATTTAAACATAAGTTAAATAAATATTTAAAAAATGGGTTAAATATGTTTTTGATTCCTTAACCAAATTTTGTTAAGTTTATTTCATGTTTCAAACACATTTCAAGATAATTTCTTAGCTAGAATTGAAGTAGAGATGTGTTAAACACCGTAAACAACTCAAATGTTACTATGAAACATGTTTAAAACATTAAATAAACTTAACAAAATTTGGTCAAAATGATTAAATTCACACATTTATAGAGTTGAAAAACTAAATTGAATCAAAATTTCGAAGATGGACTAATTCTAATTTTTATTTAAAGTTAATGGATAAAAACATATTTGACGGTTAAAAAATTTATGTGATTCTTTTTAAATAAGTTATTTATATATTTATAGATTAGAAATTTGTTCAAATATATCTAAATGTAATTTGTGACTACCTCAAGGATGATATTTTTTTAGTTTTGGAGAACATGCTGGCTTGGTCGAGTTGAGCCAAAATCGATTAACAAAAGTGATTAAATTTGTTTTAAAAGGATAAAATTACATTTAAAATGTATTAATTTCGAGCTAAACAGTTCTATAATTATATATATATTTTTAAATGAAATACTTTTAATTTATTTTTTCACACTACATACTTCTTTTATCTTTATTTCTATATATATATATATATATATATATATATATATATATAGAATCTCTATGCTTATTGAGAGTATAGGACATATGTTATGTGACTTGATAATCACAAAGGGATAAGACAATCCATTCTTCCATCATAATAACAAAATTTTCTGAAGAGAGAAGATGATGTTAATGCACCAGTGCAGGAAGGCCTTTTGGCAGCGGTTATTTTTCATATTCTGCACCGGTTCCCGGACCGAGGCATATTGGGGCGAGGCCAAAGGAGGATAGCCTTTGGCCTCGGTCGTAACCCAAGGCCATAGAGACCCTCTTCTGCCTCGATTCCCATGTACCCGAGGCCATATGTCACCTTTTTGCCTCGGTTCTGGTATGAACCGAGGCCTAATCCTCCATCTCATAATTAGGGTTTCCTTGTTCTACATTTTAGGGTTGTCGTCGCCGCAAGGGGCTGCAATGTCAGGAGGGTTTCGCGTTGGAGATGTGCGCTGCGGTTTCTCATTTAAGCGCGGCGATGATGGTTACTGCGTTTTGGCTTGATTCGTGGTGGTTTAACGTTCTGATCTGCTTCATGAGTTTTGTGGTGCGCAATTTAGGTTCAAAGTGCAGGTGGCTTCGTTCTGCTCCAATGGTTGCGATTTGCTTCGCATCTTCGTGTGCTTGGTGGCAGCGTGATGGAGACGTGAAGACGCGGGTGGACGCAGGTGCTGGCAGCGTTGAGGGTGGTGGACGGCGGCAGGGGGCTCGCGTGGTGGTCTCGCGTGGTGGTGGACGGACGCGAGACGAGACGGCGGCAGGGGGCTCGCGTGGTGGTCTCGCGTGGTGGTGGCTGGACGCGAGACGAGACGGCGGTGGCAGGAGGCTCGCGTGGTGGTCTCGGGTGGTGGGCTCGCCGGAAGTCGCGGAGAGAAGAGGAGACAATGACTGGCCGGAATTTGCAAAGAGAAATGCAGGAGCAGCTGGCGCGCGCGATAGGAAGAAAGGGGTTCTGTTTTTTAGCCCTAATTAAACCATATGGCCTCGGTTCAATTTAGAACCGAGGCATATAACACCTATTTTGCCCCGGTTCCCTAAAACCCGAGGCATATAACACCTTTGGCACCGGCTTTTCCCCAATTGAAGCCTATAGGTCCCAATGTCAATGGCATTTTTGAAATTTCTGGCAACCTTTTTGGCTTCGAGCCTCCTTAACCGAGGCCTATAACAACTTTTGGCACCGGTTTTTTTTGAACCGAGGCCTATAACAGCATTTGGCACCGATTTTTGTGTGAACCGAGGCCTATAAGTTGTCTTTAATTTCAAAATTACTACCGCACCGTTATATGTTTCGGTTCCTTGCCAACCGAGGCCTATAAGGCGAGGTAAAAATGCAATTCTGCACTAGTGATGCATGAATCATCTTTGATATATTTTAAGTAAATCATTAGTTGAGGGGTATCTAGGTTAAATTAAGAGGAGAAGACAATTGAGTATTGACGATAAAAGAGTAAATATTCTCATTCCGGAATGAGAATCTTGACTCTATTTACAACATCATTACTCCCTTTTCATTACTTCCTCACTCTTCCACCTCCAAAAAATGGTACCACAACAAAGGAATGTGATGCATCACAACATCACACTTTGCCTTTCTCTTCCTCTTTCAGAATCTCATCATTGTCAGAACAATTTAACTTAAAGAAGCCAAGTTTTTGGGTCCATCTACTTCCTTATTTTCTAAGTATAATATATAACAACACCTTTTCTTCATTTTCTCTCTCCCGTTGTGTCTGTTAAGAATATTCAGAATGAGTCTTAATTATATCGTTTGAGTTGAGATATAATGATATGTGACTTTGTTATACTTTTATTGTATGAAAAAATAATGTTTATAAATTATTTTTTACATAGACGTGTGAAATATGAGAGATTATTTAGATGTACCTCCTATTCATGTTCAGAATCTATATGTAAAAAAATTCTTAATAAATCCTTTTAAGAAAAAAAATTATAATTTGAAATTAACTAATATACAAAGTAAAAATAACGTTATAGAAAATATCTTTTACAAACTAGTTTATGCATTTAAATTATAAAATAATGATTTATTTATTTTTGTTGGAGTTCTTTTAAAGAAAAATACTGTAAAAATTCGTTACCAATAGTATATAAATTGTTTATATAAATAATTATCACATCATTCTCAACTTAAAATCTTAAAATTATTTTTTTATATATTATTTAATTTTCTTATTTTTATTTAATAATTGATATTTGCTTTATATTTAAATTCCTCATTCTTTAATAAAAAGTGTTTTTACCTTGTTATTTGAAGAGGAAGGTGTAGGTATAGGTATAGGTGTGACAAAAGTAAGGAAAGAGAAAATAGGAGACATAAACATGACGGAAAGTTTTGGGTTTATTAGTGATTGAATTCAATTTCGCAAGGAATGGGAATGGAGAGGAAAGGGCAATAATTTTGTTCCCGTTGGGAGGCACATGCTTTATCATTTAAGAGGCAAGTCAATGCCATCAAACCACAACTTCTCAATTACGTTCACCTTCCATATGGCTATGCTTTTGTGTTTTGTCCACCTTCTTTTTATATAAAGGTTAAAATATTTTTTTCCCATCGTCAAATTTTATTAAGGGTTACATATGTTTTTGTCCCTTAACTTTTAGTGAAAATTGGATTTATTCTTCGAAACCTTGGCCTAATTTAGTCCTCAAACTTTAGAAATGTTTGGATTCAGTCCTTTTAACCAATTTTTTAAAAGTTTAGTTACTGTTTTAAACAAGTTTCATGAGAGCATTTGAGTTGTTTACCCTGCTTGACATATTTTCGTTTCAATGTTAGCTAAGAAACTGTTTTGAAACACATTTGAAACGTCAAATAAAGTTAACAAAATTTTGTTAAAAGGACTAAATCGAAACATTTGTAAAGTTAGAGGACTAAAGGTTTTAGAGAGGGACTAATTTCAATTTTCACTAAAAGTTAAGAGACCAAAAACATATTTTACCCTTTTATTAAATTAGTCATAATTTTGTTTTTGTACTCAAATAAATCATAATTTTTGTCAATTTTGTTCAATTTGGTCATGTTTTGCTAACATCGTTTAAATTATTAACAACCATGAACACCTGCCACGTGTCACTTCGTGGGTCTTTTTTATTTATTTATTTTATTTTATTTTTTCAAAAGGTCCACATGTCAACCAGCAGTGTACCACGTGTCAGAGTTAATGTTTTATATTCAATTTAGTTCCTATATTCGTTATTTTTTTTCAGTCTAGTTCTAATCTTTATTAACATGAATCACTTTTGTCCCTCTCCAAATTGAGATCAAACTTAACTTTTATATTAAAATTCAGATTTTTTATTAAATATATTAAAATTCACATCATTATAACTTTTATATAAAAATTAAATTTGGTCCCAATTTTAAAGGGACAAAATTGTTTAATTTAAACAAAATTGAGACTAAATTGAACAAAAATAACAAATATATGAAGTAAATTGTGTCAGGTTTATAAGGAGGGGGTATCACTGGGGAGAACGACACCAGCGGAAGCTGCCCAACCACGAGTACTCCTTTTAGGACCATACTGGTACTGCACTCGTCTGAGCCGGTATTAACCATCGGCTCTGATACCACTTGTCAGGTTTATAAGGAGGGGGTATCACTGGGGATAACGACACCAATGAGATCTGAGCCAAACCACATAAGGCATTGACACCACTCTCAACCCAAAACCTTAAGGCAATGGGTTTATGGGTCTTTATTCTTATATAGTGCTCTACTTTCTCATTTCTGGTCAATGTGGGACTCAGACTTACACTTGGATTCCTAACAAATTGAATATAAAACATTAACTCTAACACGTGGCACATTGTTGTGTTAACATGTCGACATTTAAAAGAAATTAAAAAATATTAAAAAAATAAAAAAAATTACAAAGTGACACGTGTCAGTCATTGTTCATTATTGTCAATGATTTAAACGGTGTTAACAAAGGACTAAATTGAACAAAATTGACGAAATTCTGGACCTATTTGAACATAAAAAAAAATTATGACTGATTTGACAAAACTTGACGAAAATTGGAACTAAAAAGATATTTTAACCTAAAAAATATATATGGGAGAAATATAGTATACAGAATAAAAATATAGAATTAGAAATAAATAGAATAATATAATGATATAATAATATATTATTATGAATAGAATTATACATAAATAATAATATTAATATTAATATGAATATAAATATTAATGTTAGTTAATGTGAATATAAATATTTGAATATAAGAGTATAAGAATTATTAGAATTAAATATTAAATCCAATTTAAATATATAACCTTTATTTGAGATTTGAATGAACGTTATAAATGAATGTGACATTACTGCTATTGAAATGATTTAGATCAAGAAACCCCTTCTCGGTTTTCAAGCAAATTAAAATCAAAACCATTTCAGTTTCTAATGAAAAATTGAAGAAATTAAATTTTTTTAAAATTTAAAATTTTTAAATATATTTATACAATCTGAAATCAGAAATGAGAATGAAAAATATAATAGGTATAAATATAACAGTAAATTAAACATATATTAGTACACTTAAAAATATAGATGGTAAAATGAAATATAATTAAGTAAATAATAAAATTATATCAATACATAAATATAAATATATAAATAGTACTGTACAGTATGTCCAATCGGTCAATCGGCCATTACTAATCCCCAGGGGACCATCGGTCTCACGGATAAACGAACAACCATGTAGCATCATTAAAGGACCATCGGTCAAACGGTCGAACATAAGGATGTAATTGTACCCATGCCATCGGTTCAGCGGTAAAACAACAACGATGGACCCTCTGGTCCATCGGTCCATCGATAAAACAGCAACGTTGAACCCATTGACCTCTTGAGCCCATCGGTCCACCGGTACAACAGCAGCGAGGGACCCTCTAACCTATAGAGCCCATCGGTTCGTCGGTACAACAGCAACGATGGACCCATTGACCTCTAAGGCCCATCGGCTCATCGGTTAGACAACAACAGCGGACCCTCTGACCACGAGGGTCCATCGGTTCATCAGTAGAACAGCACCCTCTAGTCCATCGGTTCATCGGTAAAACAGCAACGATGGACCTCATAAAAACACCTGACGGTCGATCGGTAACACACATTATTAGCTTGTATAAAACATATCGTCATTAACCCAGCCAAGCGACCATCGGTCGCACGGTCATATAACAAGCCAACGATTATCGGATTAAACGAGTCACTAATCGTCATTAAGGGATCATTGGGCCGTGATTAAGAAACCCTAATTACAGGCCCATGTCAAAAGCTATAAATAGGACCCAAAGGTAGGTTGGTAAGCATCTTAATTGCGCATTTATTACAACGGATAATCTGACACACCGATCGGTCCCCTCTAACTTAAGCATCGGAGTATTTTAGACAGGTACCCCGATCGTCATCCCAACCGATCGAGCTAAGGAGTGGATTTTGCCGAAGTCATTAGAGAGGAGGAAGATATCGCGAAGTGAAGGAGTTCTTTTAGTGGGCTCTTGGTCCCTACCCCGAAACAAGTACGTTATGATGTTAACAATTAAAATTAGAAGATAAAATATAATAAAGTTAATATCTTTCATAGGTTGTTTGTCTATTAGTGTTGAGAATTTTTTGATTATGTCAACACATAATTGGCCAACCAAGATTTTCTTAAACATATAACAATTTCTCATAAAATTGAAATTAAACAATTACACAAATGGTGTCTAAAATAAGAAAAGAAAAACAATAAAATAAAGACTTCATCAAAAGTCTGACAAACAAAACAATATGTTAAAAAAATTGGTTTTGTTATGAATTAATGGTCATCTATTGATTTGATACAGTTACTCATATGATTTGATATGATTGATACTCATATGATTTATTACTTAATTACTCTTTTTGTAAATATTTGTATTAATTATTTGATTTGTATCTTTTATGATTTACCATGTTGTATCTATTTATAAATAAAACTATTCCTATCAATAATAAGACACATAGTTGCTCCTCATTCTCTCATTCTCTATTCTTCCTTTTATCTTTTCTCTATTATTAGTTTATTTCATAATAACATGTTATCATGTTCCAACCAACTAAGGACTAGTGAAAGCTTTTTTCTCTCCAACGACAGTTCGCTCTGTGTGTCTCAATCCAGACTATTTCTAATCCTTTCTTCATTTACAATTTTACCTTATATTCTTATTCTTGTGATAAGAATTGTTTGACTTTATCAATTTTTATCTCTGTCTTATTATTTTTATTTTGATTATGTGAGTGATTATTATTATTATTATTATTATTGCTTTTATGATGATTATTACTATTATTTTATGTACTAATTTTAAACCTGTCAAATCTTACAAATTTTGAATTTGTCATCCTTGATATTACAAGGAAGAATTACATTTAAATGCAATGGGTTTTGAGATACCATTAAAGAAAGAAATAAAGTATCTAAGCAACTGATTTACTCCTGCAACAACAATATTGTGAAAATAGATTTCACAAATATTATGAATTTATTTTATGCCTTTGTATGAACAAAACAATCAAGCTTTTGATGAAAAATCATGAAATCTATTTAATCTACTCCATTCCCAAAAGTGAATGTAGCAACAAATATTATGAATTTATTTATTTATTTAATGTCTTTGTATGGCTGAACAAAGCAATGAGATTTTGATAGAAAATCATGAAACCTGTCTAATTGGTTATGGACATGGTTATAAAGGAAATTTCAAAGACACATTTTGTCACTAGAAGTGGCACAATAATGTGAAAAAGGGAAACAAAAAATGTTAAAATATTGGCTATATATTATCATTACGATGGTAAAGGCCATTTGAGTTATACTTGTTGTATACTAAAGCATCTTACAAATAATGAGAAGAACATTGAAACACACTTTGCTTATGAAGATGGTGATTCTGATTATGGCCATATGGATACTACTCTTCTTAATATTATTATTTTCTTTGATAAACAAAATGGAATCATTGATAACCTTATTGGTTATGAGAGTGTTAAAAAAAATCTCATATTGTTATTTATGTTATGATGCATCCACCCCAAGGCTTATAGCTTGGGCCAACGTCTAAGCCCAAATCATACTCAAGGCCAAATCCATGGCCCACATGCTCCTAAAGATTCAAGCCCATCAAAGGCCCAATAATAAGAGACATGCTTAGAAGAATCCAAATGGGCTTGCCTCAAGAGGATCAAATTCATCATGTATAACATCCTAGCTGAAAATTACTTATTTAAAATAAATAGAAAGAAAATAATAAAACTGCATTTAATATTCAAACGCGGGAAATTAAAATCCAATGTCAACGCGCCAAGTATAACTAAAAACCGCGACGTTCAATTATTACAGACATAAACTGTTTATCAAAACCATTTCAAAAATAGTCCATGAATAAAACTAGTAAAACTCCCATAGCTGGTCCCCACTCCGACTCTACGCATCCACACACTCACCTGCATCATCATCTGCTCCCATGTAACAAGTTACATGATCATCACCAAACACACACAGATAGGGTGAGCTTAGTTAAAATAAACAACATAACATAATTAAAACATCTCCAAATTTTAACCCGTGTTAGTATTTCCCCTTCCTTAGTTTCTCAACTTTCAAACCATACGTTATACGCCTCTTGATTCTACAAACTTTGGTGAGTACACTGATCGACCTTTGCTGCACGAGTGTCTACTCGCCCCTCCGACTACAGGCCACCACCTAATAGTCCACATGCGAGAATAAATTGCCACGACCACAATCCGCGACCCCAAGTGGAGTTCCCCAAAACAAACCAAAGTCCATAGTTGTCCCTAGACTACCAAACTCAATAAGGTGCACTAATGAGGGTAATCATCTAAAACCTCGTCGTACGAGCCACGATCTCGCACACTCCACTGGACTTCTTAATCCACCAGGCTACAACCTCGAGTGGCCACGTGTTACCCCAATACAAGTTACACTCGTAATTGGGCCCCCAGCCAAAGCGTCACATCATGACACTCATCCAAAGTTGTGAAGAACTCTTCATCGAGAGCCAACTCTGCACCCAAAATCGCTTGGCGCGCCTCTCGTGTCGCTGGGCGGAACTTGGTTCCAGACCGCTTGGCGGGCCTCTAGCGCCGCCAGGCGCCAATCGTCTACCAAGGGCCCCTGCCATGTCATTTCTGCCTGGCGGAACCAACCCTACCGCCATGGGCCATGCACGTCCAGTGTTTTTGGTATCTATCGCTTGACGACTCGCCCCGCACCGCCAAGTGCTAGATCAGTAGCACAATGCTACTAGTTTTTGGCAATTGGATCAGGTCCTAACGGACCCCAAACACACAGGACGCAAACCATGACACACATACAATTATCCAGTCATAACATTATGATTGAATCACAAGGCATAAATTCAATCATGCCACCAACCTAATTATTATCTTGTCTATCATATTCTCCTCGCAACATGCAACAAAACTATCAATATTGCACATACACTTTAAAACAACACAACCAAGGAAGTATACAATCTAGCCACCTCAAAACACCAATCTCAATCATTCAGGCATATTTATAAAACTGATTTGCACTTTCACACACTTCACTTAGCATATTTCTCAATTAATAGCATACCATCCCCTTAAACAACAATGTACATTCTACTTCACATTCATCATATTACAAATTAACCAACCCATAACATTTAATCAACGACACAAGGTGTCCTCATTGCAGCTTCCAAATAAATACAATCCCTATCATGTTCAACATACAACTTTATTCAGTTTAAAGCATATATCCCAATTATCACATACTCATGCATAAATCATTTGATATCCAATGCTTGAGTTTCCTTCACCTCACTACCCCACTAATCCCTATCATACATACCAAGTTATCCATCATAACACCCAATACACGCAATCACAATAGAAACTCAAAATGATCAGTAGAACTGAGGTGTTGCCTGGCGGCAGCCTAGGCGCCGCCAATCGGTGCTTATCAAATTGGGTTCTGCCCAGATTTATTTCGATTCAGTCCTGATTCCCAAGCTCTCCAATCACAATACCCATTTTCATGCTGACATAATTTCACATGCACACATATGACAGAGTTCATACTTTATTCATATTAACATCAATTCCATAAAATAGTGCACTGATCATATACATAATTCATGCTTAATTATTTCCAACCCCAACATGAACCCTAATCAAAATTTCATTCAAGACTTCATGGAATTTCCACAGATTAAATAATTATAGATAAGTCTTGTCATGCCAATCGTATAAGTACAATAAAAATCCACTTCAAACACCACCACACCACTGATAAACCAAACAAACAAGGGAAAACTGGCAACAACGAATATGTCGCCTGGCGGGTCGCCTTCAGCCGTCAGGCGGTTCATAGGGATACGTAGAAAATTGGGATCAATCACGTGTGTCGCCTGGCGGCAGTTTATGTGCCGCTAGGCAGTTTTTGGAAAAATCTAGAAACGCGAAAAAGTCTGAGAATGGTAAGGTCATACACTTCAAGCATGATACATAATACATATTCATACGATAAAAAAATTAAAAACACACAATAGGAACTCCTCTAACCTGGATTCCTAGCACAATTTGCAAAAACTTGAATTCTCCCTTGATCCACACCAGCCTCCTTTGTTCTACCACCTTGCAACCTCCTCTCTCACTCTCTTCAGCCTGTGACTATTCTGGAAATTCTCTCCTCACTCTATGCTTCAATGGCAGCCTCACTAACTGTTTCTCACCCTTAATGGAGTCCTTAACTATGCTTTAATTTGGTTTGACGGTAGCAAAACGAAATTCATTTAAAGGGAGTTTAAATAATGGTTTCCAGCCCTCCTATCTGCCTCCTAATTTGCTAGGGTTTTCAGACTCTTCACATTCATACCAAAAATTAATTTTAGAAAAAAGAAAGCTATTTTGCTTAAGCCAAGGTTTTAACACACAACCATCAAATTACCAAGTCAATGCACAACCATTCAACCAATTTATGTTTCGTGATAATTTCTATAAATTTAGAGTTTTATACTTTCTTATCACGCTCCCATAAACCTACTAATAAGCTAATGAGTTTATGGTAACAATTAATTGTACAATAAAGTACATATGACTTGAACCTAAGTCCTCTCACACAATAAAGTACTCTCAACCATTTGAGCTAGTACTTTTTCACGTCATAACAATTAGTATTTAATGTCATAAAGGCTTTAACTACTCGCATTTATTAAATAATTATTTATTTAATTATTTAAATCCCTCGGGTCTTACATCATGGGCTTCATATGTTGTTCTCATGGGCTAAAGAAGACATCAAAATATGAGAGCACATAGGATTAGAGCATTAGAATAGATTTTATTTTGGGCCACATGTTAGGCCATGTTCTAGAATAAAAATAGTAACGTACTTTGTTGTTTAGTCTTCAAATTGGGGTAATGCAAGCCCAATTAAACCTTTTGGCCGAGAATGTGCTTGGAGGCAAGGCTTGGTGCACCTTATTTACTTGGTGCATGCAAGGAAAGTGTGATTGCCACATGGCATTAGATCCCTTCCTCCTTTGCATCACACGACCCACCTTTGTGCTTCTTCTCCAAGCTACATCTCCATTTCATTTCATGCTACATTTCTTATTTCATTTGGCCAACCATGATTCCTATAAATGGGGGCATTCTACTCTTGTATTTGGTTAGTACTCCACCTATTGCCTCTAGAGTCACTTTGCTAGACTAGTTTCTACCAAGAACTCCTCTAGCCTCCTTCCCTAGAATATATTTCTCTTAAATTTTTACTCTCCATTTCACCTTAATCTTCAAGAGCCTCCAAGCTTGAATCCACTCCTCCATTTCCCTCCATTTCCACTGCAACCATGGACCTTCTCCTCTTCATTTTCGTGCTACAAGGTCCATCATGTTTATATGAAGAAGGAATGTTGGCACTAACACCAATGATGAAGATATATGTCTTATTGATAGTGCAACAACTCATACAATTCTCAAGAGTAATAAATTTTTCTCTTTTTTGGTAATGCGAGAAGTCAATTTAGTACTATTTATGGTACTACAAATATAATTGAAGGCTCTGGAAGAGCTATTATACTTCTACCAAGAAGTTGAATAGAAACTTATTAAGTTTCAAGAATATTTGTCTAAATGGGTATCATATTGAAACAAACAATGAAAAACATATGAAATATCTTTATATCCCTACGATTGAGTTGAAAAAAATGTGTATTGGAGAAATTATGAACATTCTCTTATGGTTTGTACTACACGTATATTAGTACAATTGAAATGCACGTCATGATAAATCAGAAGTTTATGAATCAAAATGAATGCTTTGCTTGGCATGATCAATTGAATGATTTTTACTACGCATATATTAGTACAATTAAAATGCATGTCATGGTAAACCAGAAGTTTATACATTCACAAAAGTTGATAATAAGACCATCACTATAAAAATTAGAAATGAGTCAATTTCATTTTCATAACGAATACATGGTGATATTTGTGGTCCAATACACCTACCATGTGGATCATTTATATATTTTATGGTTTTAATTGATGCATAAACTAGATGGTCACATATTTATTTATTATCAATTGGCAATCAAGTATTTGCAAAGTTATTAGTATAATTAAGAGCTCACTTCCCATATTAAAATCTGTTATGATAATACTGGTGAAATTACATCTCATGCTTTTTGATAACGTTGTCGTTGACACGATCAAGTTAATACTACTTTTCTATAACAACTTCAGTATTGTTAAGAAAATAGTCAACAAAATAGAAAGGGTTAAGCTAACCTTGAGTCGTCTCCCAACGAACATGAAATTGTTATTTAACAAATTAGTTCTTATAAAAAATATACAAAAGAGTTAGTCAAATAATAAAAATATGAGAGGATTAAGATAAACAAAGAAAGAAGTAGTATTGAAAAGATAAAAAAATAAAAATAATAGTAAAGAAAAATAGGTTCATTCCACTGATTTTTCAAAATATGATTCATCATTGGTTTCTTAAAGATTATTGTTATTGAAGACTTCAAATTAATCAATGTAACTTCTCAATTAATTTTTTGGCGTCCTTACTTTTAACCAAAGTAACATCTCAATCAAAAGCAAGAATTTTGTAGATTAATCATAGTAAATTTAACCAAAGTAACTTCTCAATTAAATATTACTAATCATAATCATGTCCATTCTTTACCTCTTATATCTAGTAAAAAACTAATTAACCAAAGTAATTTCTTGATTAATTCTAATATAAGTTTTTGCCTCTAATCAAAGTAACTTCTCAATTATTAGAAAAAACTCATTCAATCATATGAAAGTTTCTAAAATTTAACCAAAGTAACTTCTTAATTAAAATTTAAAAACCCTTGGACTCATATGATTGTTATGTTATGTAGATTTAACATCTTGCTAACTTGCTACAACGTAAAAATTATTACTTTTACTAAATTAAGAACTAGAAGACATGATGAAAATAAATCTCAACAAGAATCAAAAGAACAAGCAAACTTATTCAAACCTCAAAATTCAATTGAGAAATTACAATGGAACTAACCCTTGAAGCTTAGCCCTCCATGTAATGCAAAATAAAAATAGAAGAAGAATAGAGAGAGAAAGGAAACGAAATTAGGCCCCCCTAAGGGTTCCTAAACTCTGAAGTCCCGAGGTTGTTCCCTTCTACTTCCTTTGGCCTCTTTATATAGGCCTTGATTGAACTTGAATCTTATATTTTTTATTGTTGAAATCTTTTATCTTTTGATATAATATCTCTCAAATAATTAACAAATTTGATCAGTTTCTAAAATATTTGGAAGATTTCCTTTGTTGATAATTTGAGATATATCAAAGATAATTAATCAAAAATCTTTAATTAATTATTCAGCAACTTAATTTCTGTCCAATTACCAATTATGTCCCTCTTATAATCTCCTCCAATGATCTTCTAAATAATACAATATCTTCAAGATATACTTGTTTGTTATAGAGATATAAAAAGATTCAAGAAGATCTTGACATATTTAAAAAGATTTGGTAGTTATTATCTTTTGATGTTTTATGATATAATTCAATAATATAATTATTTAAAAATATCAAATAAAATATCTAAAGATATATTTTCCCAAATTATCTTTTATCATAAATATTTATGAATTATGAAAGTCGTTCTTCTGGAAAGAGATAAAGAAAACCGCAAGGTCCAATTTTTGTTACTCGTTTCCTCTTCTTGGCTTAGCCAAACTTCTTCACTTTTTCAAGCTTTTCTTGCAATTCTTGGGTTGGCTTTAAGCAATTTATTTCCACACCTCCATTAGTTCAACTTAGCTATAGCTGCACTAACACACCTCAAAATATCCAAAGAACATTTATGCAACTAAAAAGCTATTTTTAACATCTTTTTGTATATCATGCTCAATAAACTCAATTATAAGAAATCCCAATTAAATAAATCTTTTAAGAACAAAATTCAATTAAAAATCCAGAATTAAACATTAAATGAAGGTAAAAATATGAACTCATCACTTTTCATGAGTATTGTATATCAATTGGAATTGAAGTTGAGCATCCAGTAGCACATGTTCATACACAAAATAGACTTGTGAAATCATTACTAAAACGTCTAAAATTGGTTGCAAGACCATTACTTATGAGAGATAATCTTCCAATGGCTACTTATGGATACACAATTTTGCATGTTGCATTATTGATTTATATCAAACCAATAAGTTATCACAAATATTCTATTATGCAATTAGTTTTTGGTCAATGACCTAATATTCTCATGTAAGAATTTTTTGGTGTGTTGTATATGTTTTCCCCACCAAAAGGGACTATGATGGGTCCTTAGAGACAATTGAACTACTAACAGGAAACTTATTTACAGTTCGACTTTTCAATTGTCACTTTTATGAATAAGTTTTTCCAACATTAGGGGGAGAAAGAAAACAATTAAAAAACGATATTGGTTGGAATGAATTATCATTATCTCGTCTTGATCCTCGTACAAAAGAATGTGAACTAGAAGTTCAAAGGATAATTCATTTACAAAATTAGTCAATATATTACCTTATATTTTATTGACAGAAAAAGAGTAACTAATACCAGTTGTTAATGCTCCAAAGATGATTGATATTAATTCATAACACGCTTGAAGCGTGGTAGGCCTGTTAGTTCTAAATACACGCTTGAAGTGTGGTAGGTCTATTGGTTCCAAAGATAAAAACTCTTGAATGAGAAAGGGAGCTAAAATGCAAGATGACCTAAACGAAAAGGTTGAAATCTCAAGACATTCATTTGACATAATTAATGATTCGGTTCCAAAAGAACCTCAGGTACCTGAAATTGTTCAAAATGATGAGATCTCAATAAATTATGTCATGATCATATAATATGAAACCAAAATGAAGTCAACATTGATGAAACTTTTACATATAATATAGCGATGAATGCTATGAATGACAATGAGGATCAATAATCAATGATCATTGAAGATTGTTGACAAAGAAATGATTGGCCAAAATGAAAATATGCAAAGAAGCATAATTAGATTTCCTTGTTAAACAAAAGGTTTTTTGACCTATAATTCGCATACCTAAGGTGTGAAACCCGTTGGGTACATATGGATTTTTGCGCAAAAATCAAATTAAGAATGATGAAATTGTTAAATACAAAGCACAATTGGTTGCTCAAGATTTTTCACAAAACCTGATATTGATTTGTGAAAAGACATATTCAGTGGTATTGGATGCAACAACATTGCAATATTTGATTATCCTAGTTGCACAACAAGGTTTGCATTTACATGTAATGGATGATGTTACAGCCTATTTGTACGGTTCCCTTGAGAATCCTATTTATATGAAAATTCCTGAAGGATTTTATTTGCCCAACAAGATAAATTCTAAAGAGGGTTGTTCAAGAAAATTGAACAAGCCCTTTTATTGATTAAAGCAATCAGGACGTGTGTGGCATAACCGTCTTATTGAGTGCTTATTAAAAGAAGGATATAGAAATGATCCTATTTGTGCTTGTATTTATATGAAAATATCCAAAAATGAATTTGCCATAATTATTGTTTATGTAGATGACATAAACATCGTTGGAACTCTTAATGAGCTCACAAAGGCAATTGATTGCTTAAAGAAAGAATTTTAGATAATGGATCTTGAAAAGGCAAAGTTTTTGTTTTAAATTACAAATTGAGTATTTAAACCAAGGTGTTTTTATACATAAAGAGGCTTATATAATTAAGGTGTGTAAAATGTTCTAAATGGACAAGTCACATCCACTATGCACTCTAATAGTTGTGAGGTCATTAGATGTTGGTAAATGCTCTTCTTAGACCTCAAGAAAATGATGAAGATCTTCTTTGTCCGAAAATGACATATCTTAGTGTTATAACAACACTAATGTATCTTGCTAATTATACTTGACATGATATTGCATTTTGTAAGACCCGTGAAAATTAATTAATTAATTAATAAATGCGGGTATTGGGAGCCTTTATGATATTAAATATTGATTGTATAATGTGGAAAAATACTAGCTCAAATGGTTGAGAGTACTTGATTATGTCAAAGGACTTGGGTTTGAGTCCTATATGTATGCCAATTATGTGTTATTTATATGTTATTATTTTAAATATATGTTGATCATGTTGAGGGGTAATATAATCATTGAATTATATTATTTAGCATGAAATATGAATTGGTTGAATGATTAAGCATTGATTTGGCATTGGCATGGTTGGGGGTTCAAGTGTTGGAGAACCCGAATTAAAATTTATTTTTGCTAAATTTAGTTTTGGCTTGAATGTGAAAAGTTAAAGGAAATCCTAGCTGAAGGAGCAGCTTAGGGGTGGCTGGAAAGTGGCTGGAAAAACAGTCATAAGTGACCTTGAATGGCAATTACACCTCCTCTTAATGTTAATTTCGTTTTAGAGTGATTAAGCCTAATTAACACACCATTAAGTGAGTTTTTGAGTCTGCCATTGTTCTGCAACAAGTTGAGAGAGAATTCAGAGTGGAATTGTGTGGGAGATTGACGTAAAGGAGCTGAATTGTGAGAGAAAGCCAAAGGGAGGTCATTGGTGATCATAGGAAACTCTCAAGTATCCACTTTTAAGCAAGGAAACCAGGTTAGGGGAGTTTTAATCGTTAGTTTTATGTTTGAGAATTTATTGCACGAAATATATGTTGAATTGAACGCACATGCTCTGCCTGGTTCATAAAATTTTGGGTTTCTGGAAATTTCCAGAAACCGCCTGGCGGGTCGTTCATGGCCGCCAGGCGACTCATCCAGTATAGTGTATTCTGGGTTTCCTAAGAAGAACTGCCTGGCGGTAAATTCCCGACCTCCAGGCGACCCCTACCATTTTTATCCAATTTTCTGGGTTTTGTTTGAGTTGCCTGGCGAGGATGATTAACTGCCAGGCGACGCGAGCCATGTTGGCTCGATTTTGTGATTTTGTGCGTTTTGGGATGATTTTGATCGGAGGGAAACCAAGTGGTAGTTGTTAAGGGATGATATAATGTGTACTTCATTGATTTTTAGTGTAATTGATGGTGTAATTTGATGGAACAGTGTAAATGAAGTCTTAGGGTTTTGATGTTGGAGGCTTGGTAGAATTGAGCATGATAGTTGTTAATTATACTAAAATTTCTGTTGGAATTAGTCAAAGTGATTAATGGTGTCACTAGCATCATGTTCTTGGAGAGAAATGACTAAGATAGAAAGAGGAGAGCATCAGAAGGGTGTGAGAGATTCTTCGCAAGTGCTGAAAGTCTGGGAAATTGCCCAGAAACACATGCACCGCCAGGCGCCATCGTAGAGGCAGTAATTCTGCGTGGCTGCAAGACGAAATGCTGGTTTTTGGATATTTAGATGACCAGTGATGGAAGAGAATGGAATTGGGAAATGTTAACTGGAGAATTAGAAATGTGTTAAGCGGAGGATTGAATTGAGATAAGAAGAATTGGAACTTTAGCACATTACCAATTTGTGCCTAAACCAGTATCAATAAGTGAGATTGGATGGGAAACAAAAGAGAATAGACTGAGGCATTGAAGTACTATTAGGTGCCCAATTAATCCAGAACGTAACCAACCTTTCTAGAAGTTGACTAATGAGCTTGAGAGGGATAACTGAATAGTGGCAAACCCAATTGTTTTAGGAGTTGTTAATGGTATAAAACTGCGTAGTGGAAAGTGATAAACCTGAGGGTATGAGTTGGTATACTTGGGGAAGACTCAAAACTAATGACATGTTAGTGATTCAATTTGTCTTAAGTAAATCAACTTGAGGATATAATGAAAAATTGGGAGCCATAGAGGATAGAGAGTGGCAATAATATAACTGTTAAGAGAATCGACTTTCTGGAAGTGTGCAAGGATGCGATGGATTGTTAGCAGTTGAATAAAGTGCAGTAAAATCAAAACAGTGGTTGTACTGGTACAGCACCTGGCGGCATGATGCAAACCGCCAGGTGGGAGTTACAATTTCAGGGAGGCAATTAACGCGTGGCGCCTAGCGGACAAGAGGGTCCCGCTAGGCGATATCTGGAAGCATTGGGTGCTCTAAGGCGCTTGGCACCTGGTGGTACGCGTCACCCGCCAACCAGTCTGTAAGCAGCAGCGCCTAGCGGTACGTGTCCCCCGTCAGGAAATTTTACTGCAGCATCCTTGGGTTGCTGGTTATGTGTGCGTGATTTACAAGGCTTTTAGGATAGTTTAAAGGTTGGCTTGCTGGTGTTCCTTGAGTTGAGTTTGGAACATATCCCTTGAGTTGAGCTCGAGATATGGGTTAAGCACGTGGCATTCCTCGAGTTGAGCTCGGAATGACATCTCTCGAGTTGAGCTCGGGATGGCGGACGAACACGAGGAACCCTTGAGTTGAGCTCAGGTTGGCGAGTGTTGCCGGTGTGAGTGTGCTGGTTGTGGCTAGTACAGATGGGTCCAGATAGATTGCCCTTCTCAGTAGTTAGCTTACGAGTTTGGTAGTCGTGGGACATTGCGAACTATGTTCTTATTTGGGAACTCTACCTAGCGTTACGGTGTATGATCCGTAGCAATGGTTTCCCGCACGTGCTCTATCGGTTGTGGCCGATAGGTATGACAACAAGTCATCTTAAAGTCGTCACTAGAAGATGTAGAACACGAATAACATGGTTGTGGCCATGTGGTATGAAATCAAAGGATGGGATTACTTTGGTGTGATTGCATGATATAAATATATAAGTGTTTTATATGTGCATGTATATTTATATGCTTTATTCTGTTAAGCTCACCCTATCTGCTTATGGTTGGCGATGATCGTGTACGCGGTACACGTGAGCAGATGATGTTGTTGCACGTGGTTATGGTGAGGCTTAGCCACAGAGCGGGGAAAGCTTGGGAGTTTTGTATTTTACAATTTGAAATAAAATGTAAACACTATGGATGCTTTATATTATTTTGAGTTTTATAAATTATGGAATTTTGGATGATTCATAGATTTAATGAAGTTTTACATTTCCTATGGTTTTGGGAAATGAGTTTCTATTATGAAATGAAGCTGAGTTAATATTTCTTTATTTTATTATTTAAATTCGTAATATCCTGACGGGATGTTACATATTTGTTGTAATTTTTTTAAGCAAGATATAATTCTTTAGCTACAAAAAGACAATGGATTGGAGTAAAAAATATACTCGGTTACCTTAAGTGTAGTACAAATATGGACTTATTTTATCCAAATGATTCAAAATTGGATCTAAGGGATTATGCAGATGCATGTTATTTATTATATTCTCTTAACGTCACAATGGTTGATCACAAACAAGATATTTATTCACATGTGGTAGCAAAATGATTTCATGATGATATGTGAAAGAGACCATAACAACAACATCATTAAAATCATGCATAATTTTTAGCATTACATGAGGTAAGTCGTGAATATGTTTAGTTAAGGTCTATAATTCAACATGTGCGACAAACTTGTGGTCTATCCTTGAGAACAATGGAATCAACAACCATATATAAAGACAATATTTCATTGTTCAATTGAAAGGATGATGTAGAGATCCAAAAGATTCATTCATGCAAAAATCTAGCAGATTTATTTATAAAGTCTTCGCTAAGGAGAACTTTTGAGCAATTGGTTCACAAGATTAGACTTTGTCATCTTAATTGTACTATACCTAGGCAGATTAGATAACTACACGGCCAAAACCGCCTAGGTATAGCCCCACAAATAAACAGTACATGAGTAAACCAGTTAGGCAGGATCACATAACGGCCCAAGCCACCTACTATAAAGGATAATACATAACAAGGACTTACTAACTCCAAACTTAGAATATCACAAACAAGGCCCCTAGTATCAACACACTAACAAAGAACTTGGGCTTGGCCCAAGCCCATCTAGGTTCCGAACATTGGCCCAACGCAGCTAGGAGGGCCCAACCCATAAGAATGGAAGACATAATTAATAACTCTATAAATATGTGTGGACCCCAGCAATTAAGAGGTAAGTCCCTAAGGGTCCAGACCGTCTACGTTAGGAGATGACATATACAAGTTAAGAAGGAGCCAACTCAAGAGGTCAAGGATTGAGGTAAGACATTATTTGTGTTCTCTAATATCTCTTATTTGTCTCTGCAGGAACACTAATGATGTAAGTTTACATGAAGGGGAGAAATAGAAGATGTAAAGAACAATATTATATAGAATGATGTACTCTTTTTCCTTCACTAGGTTTTTATCCCAAAGGGTTTTTTCTAGTAAGGTTTTAACGAGACACATTCTCTTATCAATGGACACCCAAGGGGGAGTGTTATTAATTAATGGTCGTCCATTGATTTGATACAGTTACTCATATGATTGATATGATTGATACTCATATGATTCATTACTCTTTTTGTAAATATTTGTATTAATTATTTGATTTGTATCCTTTATGAGTTACCATGTTGTATCTATAAATAGGACTCTTCCTATCAATAATAAGACACATAGAAAAGTTGCTCCCCATTCTCTCATTCTCTATTCTTACTTTTATCTTCTTCCCTCTATTATTAGCTTTATTTCATAACAGGATTTTTATTGAAAAATTGTTGGTTTTTTGTTGACTGCATGAAGATTTTATTGACATAATAAAATGATGTCAACAACTAATGAGTAACTAATGGATTTTGAAAAGAAATAAAAATCAGATCAATATGTAAGGACTGAAAAATTTGTATCTTAGGGTTGATAGTGGTTGTGAAATGATGGGACTCATTATTTTAATATTAAATGATCAATTATAAATAAAAAAAGTCTTATAAACGAGTTTTATTATTTAAAACATACTTGGTCTTTCTTCCTCCCTGTTAATCTAATTAAAGATATGAGATGGTAAAAGTGATCCTTGCGGCGATTTCTTCAATTTGGACTGATCAGTTTCTTCATTTGCATAAGTTAGTTTTCTATCCCTTTTCTCTCAGTCCAATTTGTTTTGTTCTTGCATGCTATCCTCTTTTAGTTGCATGTGTCGTTTAAGTCATCAATATAAGTCTCTACTTATAAGTGATCATAATCGTATAACCTTTTCAGTTCTTGTGTTATTTTTATATGTAGATAGAGCATCTTGTGGAGCTAAAGGAGTTGTGGTGTTTTTAGAACTGTTTAAGAGGTGAGGGAAGCTAATTTTTATTGCTTTTGCATATGGTTGTGTATTTAAATTGTTAACTAAAATTTTTAATGTGATAAAATTGGAGTTTGAATTTAGTTTGTGTTGTATTGGATTGTTGAATTTGTTATAAGTTGATATATTAAATTTGTGCTCGAATAAGTTGTGTTGGTTTACACGTTCAATTTTGAATTGGTGAATTTCATTGCATAATTTAAGGTGGATATGTTGACATATTCTAGTTCAGTTGTGAAATTGTATGAAATATGAAAATCTTGCTTTGATTTTGATTAGGAATACCCATGTGAGATCTTTGAATTTAACAAATTTGACACTCCTTGAACTAAGAACCTTAATTTTAAAAGTATTATGAGGTTTGTTGAGTAGGGATTAACTCAAGAAGTGTCAAATTACTAAATCAAAGATAAAAATGGGAAGTATGAGTTTTTTTATAGTGTTGAGCATTATTGTCATGCCACTTAGTTAATGTTGGGCGCAACCCTATTTTCCCGGTCTGAGTTATCTCAGACAAAATGGGATTCCCGCTTTGTTAACCAGGATCAAGCAGAAATCTTTATAGCAGGTCCTACACATATGATTTTATAGTTGGGATCTTTGATTGGAGATACGTAGTTAGAGAAATTTTTCACGTAAGATTTCCATAGGTTAGGTTGTTAACAACTTTGAGCTTTGTTGCTTGTTTGGTCCATAACATTTTCCACACTTACCCTATTGAGTTGATTCTTTTTGCATTGTATTTTTCATTCAATTATATTTAACTTCAATGTAATAACATAATTTTTTAAGTTTTATGGAAGTTGTAGTTTTATTTTTAAAATCTCAAACAGTTTGTGTATGTGTTGTTGAGTTTTTGTGCAACATAGTTGAAAAAGTGTGATGTGAAATGTAAAGTAAGTATGTTGATGAGGTATGAACTAATGAGAATGTAGGGGATTCCATGGAGGAAATCCTTTTGATGCATTGATATATTGATTCAATAAAAGAAATATAAAGTAGAATGAGTTATGTGGTCAGAATAGTAGGAGGTCCTAGTCTAGGGGCTTTACCTTGGTCTAAGACGGTGGAAGGACTAACCCTGTGTATGGTAGGGTGAAATCCATTAGCAATGGCTCTATAGAACAATAGAGGCCACCACAAGTGCATGTCTCTAGTGAATCCGATATCAATGCATACTTCCAAATAATTGAGTTTAGAAGAGTCTTCGATTATATGGTTTATATTTATATGTTTGTTTTGGAGTGCATTGTATTATGATGCAACATGTTTCATAAATATATAATGCTTCTTTTTGCAAATTAGCTTACGCTCTTGTGTTTTTTGTCATGTCTTTAGTTGTCTTTTTATTTTGTAATGATCACCTTATCGTACTAAGCAAATGAAGATGCATGTGTAAGGGCACATCTTGAAGGATGTTCTAGCTAGTTGTTTGAATCATGGAATGATATTAATTTGATCATGTTAGGTATAGTTTTTGTAATAGAAACATGGTATATAAGCTTTGAATGTATATTTCTTATATTATTATAGTTCTATCCTTTGGATGGTTGTATTGATATAAGATATACCTCGGGTAAGTTGTTTTTTGAATATTTATAATGAAATATTTTATTTTAGTAGTATTATGATATTAAAATAGGATGTTACACGATCAAACATGGTAAGCAATGTCTAAAATATGAAAATCTATAAAAAAAAGTACAATAGAAAGAAATTTATTAATATTTTTCAAATTAAATTCATGTTAAATCGACTTCAAAATGTAGGCTATATATTTGTTTTACTGTTGAGAACTTTATACTTATGCCAACACATTTTGAATTAACCAAGAAAGGAGTGAACAAAAAATATTTAACACAAAACAAAATGACTTACATGAAAGGTATAACAGACATAATGAAAATGGTTCAAGAATTTTGTTTAACACTACAATTATGATTGTTTTTCTATAAGTGGCACAAAAATTTTATTGACACGATAAAATGATGCAAGACCTAATCAACCACCAATGGATGTGAACAAGAAATTAAAATCTGAACAATGAAATTATGTTTGAAGAAAGAGCCAAAATGGATACGTCATATACAAAAATCAAAGAAGAAATCATAAATCATAAGTAAGAAATGACTAAACACATAATCAAGTAAACAAAATAATGAGAATGAAAATATTGGATAGCTTCGAAGAATAAAGAATACAACAAATGGATATGTCATTATAAAAGTGAGACAATCAATAATGAAATAAAAAGTAGTCAAACAATACAATATTAGAAATGCATACAAATAAAAAACACATACATCAGAAATAAAAAATGAAAAGAATTAACACAAAATCTTATATCAAATATAAGTTGTTACACAAAAAATGACATTTAACAATAACAACAACAAAAGACAAAAGAATAAAATAAAGACTTACTGAAAAGTATAATAGACACAATCAGATCAATGAAAATGTTTATATCATTATAATGAAAATTGCATTGAAGATAGATATTAATAAAGAATGAAGATTCCATAAAATATAAAAATGGTCAAATGAGAAAATTACAATATATATGAGTATAATGAAATAACACAAAATTCAAAATGACAAAGTCATATGAATGAACAATGGATATTTATCAACTTTAGTTCAACCATAAAGGTAAATATAAAACATAAACTTTAGCATGAAGAAGTTAGAAGAATCAACAATGGATAGGAATAAACTTCAGTTTAAGCATAAAAGTAAACCATAAACATAAACTTCAAAATGAAGAAGTCAGATGAATGAACAATGGTTAACAATCAACTTCAATTTATGCATAAACAATAATAAAAAATAATGGAAAACAGTGAAAAATAACAAAACCACCATGGGAATAGGCAAAGAACAACAATGACAAATAAAACTATAAAACAAAATATTAGTCAAAAACCCTAAAGTTCAAAATGAGGAAAAAATAATGGAGTTAAGCCAATGTAAAAGAAAAATAAGAGAAAAATATTCCTAATCCATATAAAAAATAAAATAAAATAAACAAAACAGATAAAAAATTAAAGATCATAACAAACAGTAAAAATGAGTTCAACCATAAACAAAAAAAGAGGGTATTGAAAATAGATATAAAATAACGAAACCGCCATGAAAAAATCAAGAGAGCTGAGAGATGAAATCGTAGTACAAAAGACCAAATCAAAACCCTAAAGTTCAAAATTAGGAAAAAGAAAAAAGTCAGAACAATGAAAAAGCAAAATTGGAGAAAAATATACCTAATCCACAAAAAAAAAGATAAAAAATAATTGATCAAAACAAAAATTAAATATGACTTAAGCAATAAAAAAAATTATTTTGAAAAGAGATAAAAAAAAATAACAAAACTGCCACACAAAGATCGAAAGAGCGAGAGTGAGACATGAAACCATGGAATAAAAGACCATATGACACTACAAAAAAATTGTATTTAACGAAAGTTATTTAGCGAAGGTTAATATAACCTTAGCAATGGATTAACTTAACTGAGGTTTTTAAAATCTTCGTTAAATTCCAAAAGTTTAGTGTTAAACCTCTATAAAATAGTGTAGGTTTTCAAAACCTCCGTTAAATTACAAAGGTTTAATTTTAAACCTCTAAAAAATAGTATAGGTTTTAAAAACCTCCCTTAAATTACAAAAATTTAGTGTTAAACCTCTAAAAAGTAGTATATATTTTTAAAATCTTTGCTAAATTACAAAGATTTAGTTTTAAACCGTAATCTTCTTCGCTCGTCGACCACAACTTCTACTCTAGCCCGCGAGATCAAGATCTTCACCACAACGGCGACACCACTCACCGCCTAGTCTCCCTCATTGCTACATTCATGTGTTTTCGTGTTTTGTCTCTCTGGTAAGTGGTGCTTCTCACTTCATTGTCTCATTCTAGGTTTTTTTTCCCTCCATTTGCAATGCCTACTCTGTTCGCGATTGTCAATTCTTGTATGATCACAGGTAGTATATTTCATTCTCTCACCTATGTAATTTAGGGTTAAGTTTTTGTTGTTAATTTCTTTGAATTTTGGAATAATACGAGAAAGGAAAGGTGAAATTTGCCTTCGTTGATGAAACAAAGGTGTACTATTCAGTTCACATGAGCTTCAACATTCGCAACAACAACGAAGAAGAATGTGAGGCAACGAATAGTGGGAAACAACTCCAAGGGATGTAGGTAATTCTGATTTAGATTTCTAATTTGTTTCATTTTCTTAAGGAGCTACCTGTAATGATTCAAGTTGTAGGTAATTGTTTGTTCATCACCTTGCATTTGAGTGGAAATTTTTCATATTTACATTTCATATTGTTCTTGTAAATCTGGATTTTCATTGACCCTCGTTTGGCTTTGTGTAACATAAGAGCTTGTGCTCGCCAACATGCCTATTGTTCTCGTTTCCTTTCGCCGCCTTCGTTAGTCTCTTTTATTGTGATAATTATGTAGTCATTGACCCTTTAATAAAAGTCTATCGCGTTGCGGCCATATAAGTCTTGTGACTCTTGTCTCATTGCACGGCTTCCACTGAGATTCATTCGCTGCAACACCTTGTTTGGCCTTTCTTTTTTTTCCTCCTTTCGGTATGTGTATACTTCTTCCCAGGATTTCTTCTGGCCTTTGTGCCTTCTTCACAGTTGCCTCACAAGCTTTTTTCATTAGTTTCATAAGATGCCTCGGGGAAAAGCAAATTCTTCATCAACTGCTAAGCCATCTGACTCTGAGAAGCTAGTTGAATCTGATGAGAAGGTTGATTTTGAGGAGGAAAATGATCCAGAAGAAGCTATGGAAGAAGAAATTGAGTATGAAGAAGTAGAAGAAGAAGTGGAAGTGGAAAAGATAGAAGAGGAGGGGGGTCCAGAGGAGGTAGAGGTAGAAGAAGAGGAAGAGGAAGAGGAGGAAGAAGAGGAAGAAGAGATTGAAGAAGTGGATGAAGAGGATGCAATGCAAAACCATAGCAGTGATGAAGCAAAGGTGGAAGATGAGGACGAGAAAAAAAAACATGCCAAACTCCTTGCTCTTCCTCCTCATGGGTTTGAAGTATACATTGGTGGCATTCCTCATGATGTCTCAAATGAGGATTTGAAATCTTTTTGCGAGAGAATTGGGGAAGTTGCAGAGGTAAGTCTGTGCCATTGTTGCTGTATTGTGCTCATGTTTATAGATAATGTCATTCCCTAACTTGAATTTTGAGGAAAATAGGTTCGAGTAATGAAGGGAAAGCATTCCAGCGAGAACAAGGGATTCAATTTTGTAACATTTAGAAGTGTGGACTTGGCTTCTAAAGCCATCAAAGAGCTGAATAATACAGAATTTAAGGTAAGATGTTAATCTCAGACATTAAGCATTCATAACTGATATTCCTTGTAAGTTCATTACTTTGTTATTACTACTCTAGTATTATAAACATTGCAGATGCTTTATGCAGAAATTCTTAGCCACAATGCTTTATGCAGATTCTTTGTTGTTCCTAACTGTGTTAATGATCAATTCTTTAAGGGTAAAAAAATAAAACGTTCTACATCTCAAGCCAAACACCGTCTTTTTATTGGCAATGTTCCTAGAAGTTGGGGTGTGGAAGATCTGAGGAAGATTGTTTCTGAGGTTGGACCTAGAGTTATTGGTGTGGAACTAGTCAAGGTATATACTTTTCTGTTGTGCTATGCTTTCCATTTCCACATTAAATTATAAGTGTTGTCTAGGGATTTTTGTTCTAGTCATTCCTAAATCATCATGAAAGTCATGCTTTGCAAGCTTTATTATACTGCTTTGGCATTATGCCCAGCTGCATGTACACAAGAGTTAGCATTGTGGTTTTTTTTTTTATTTAATTGCTCTTATATTTCTGTTTGTTCAATCCTTTATTTCAGGATATGAAGAACACCAATAACAATCGTGGCTTTGTTTTTATTGACTATTATAATAGTGCGTGTGCTGAGTATTCTAAGCTAAAGATGATGAGCCCAACATTTAAGCTAAGTGAGAATGCTCCAACAGTGAGCTGGGCTGATCCTAAAAATGCTGATTCCTCTGCTGCATCTCAGGTTTTGACTCACATGTCTTCCTTCTCTTAAGCTTGGTTGATAATTTATAGTTATGGTTAAAGTTATGAGAAACTTTTTAGCTGACTTATCTGGTACACAACCTAGATTTTTTGGTTTATCGGTACAATAGGATAAACCCTTGAAGGAAATATGTTATATTATGAATTTCAGATTTCTATTTATTTTTAGTGAAAAGTAGTTTGTATTGTTGGAGAGAAGGAAGTTAAGGTTTGCTTATTGGGAAAGAAATAGAGGATAAAATGGTGTTTCTAAAGGTGACAGCGATTGAGGACAACAACCACCTTTTAATAGGAACTGATAATAACTGGTATGAGCAGTCATGTACTGTTAGATGCTAGTATAATAATATCAGTCATGTTGGCAGTTATGGGTAGAATATGTGCTAGAAAATAACTCGCATTGCGTCAGTAGTTCTTTATTAGAATTAGATACTACTGTGATGATAGTTATTCGTAGAGAATAACTGATGGCAGTTATTTAGAAGTTGTAGAGTGTATAATTAGGCAAAGGGGATTGCTATTTGCAATTTGTTTGCCGAGAATAATACTTTGTGTAGGATGTCTGTCGGACAACAAGTGCATTGCTTTGCTACATTGTTTTTGATTTCATGTTCTGCGTGCTGGTTTACCTATTGGTGCTCTATCACTTTTAGATTCTAAAGTTTTAAAGATGAAGGAGGGTTGTTGGCAAGATTGTCAAACTCGAGAGTTTACTTAAACGTGAGAACCGAGTAAACACGAGTCGTAAAATCATAAGAGTTTACTTTGACATGAAAAAAAAATATATAAATAATAAAATCCTAATTCAAATCAGTCCACAAAATTATGTAACTTAAAGCATAAAGAAGTTCATACAAATATTATAAAACAAATTCAAATGTTTAGTGTCTATGCATAATCATCTAATCCTCTAATATCTAATGACATCATCACCCATTAATATCTATCCCATGTTTCCATCTAATATCTGACCTGTTCTCCAGAGCATTTTTACTTTTATTTTTAATAGATGAAGATGCACTTGGATTGCTCTCAATTAAATTAGAACCATTCCCAGACATTCTGTTTTAATTTCAATTCACTTAAAAATTCCAAAATAAAAAGTAATCTAAGTGCAGGCAGAGGAAAAAAAGGTTATAAAATAGCTTATAAAAAAACTTTCACAATGGTAATAAAAAATAATCCTAAGTGCTGATAAAAAAATTTCACAGTGGTGACAGAGTTAATTAATAGTAATTAAGTATTAATAGCATTACTACATTAATTGTTATAACTTACAAGTGACTAATATTCTGTCATACGCTATATGCTACTGAATTTAGACTACTATGCCTTTGAATATGGACTATATTTCAACCGTTTATATCCTATGTGCATTACTCTGTAAACAAAGAATTTCATAAAGTTGGCAGTATATGTGAAGAACCTGCCGAAGAATGTAACTCAAAAGCAGTTGAAGAAGCTTTTTGAACGTCATGGGAAGATAACTAAGGTGGTTCTTCCACCAGCAAAATCTGGACAAGAAAAGAACAGAATTGGCTTTGTACATTTTGCAGAGAGGTCCAATGTTATGAAAGCACTGAAAAACACTGAAAGATATGAATTAGAAGGTAGCACATTGTCCAACCTTTTGTGATTGTTTTTGTGAATGTTTGTCAATATTCATTAGCTTTATTCTATGTTTCAGGTCAAGTTTTAGAGTGCTCTTTGGCAAAGCCACAGTCTGATCAAAAGTTTGGAGGGTCAAACACACAGAAGTCAGGTTCAGGATTACTTCCAAGTTATCCACAACATGTCGGTTATGGTTTGGTTGGCAGTGCCTATGGTGCACTAGGTGCGGGATATCATGCTCCAGGTCTTGCACAGGTGACATTTTTTTCATTTTTTTTTCCATTAGATATCTTTAGCTTGTTTCCAGATCTAACATCACTATATTATGGTCTTTATTTTTGTGTTAACAGAAATCACTATATTGATGCTAAATAATGAAATTATAGAGCTACTAACTTCTATAGAGTCTAAATCCTTATTGCATTGCATTTAAAGATGTGCAATAATATATTTTAAATTACATTAGAAATCATGCATATGCTACACGAAGTACTATTATGGTGTTATAGTTATCTGATATAATTTTCGTGAAATTTATTGGAAAATTTTTGTCGATAAATTATAATTAAATTTTTTTCATTCTCATCCACTCAACTTGAATCCTGGATTATGATTAATCTTTCTTTTCATTACATTGTAAGATGGATCCAAGGTACACTGTAATTCCTGAGTTGACTATGTTCAATCCTACACCGATAATGTTTAAGACTGCATAACTTTTTTTTTCAGAGTTTACATTTGTAATTATGATTCACATTTATATTGTAGGTTTCTGATCAAGGAAGTGTGCCAATTAATACAACAAGTTTTGTACATAAGGAAAATCATATGTGATAGTTGAAGAATATAATATAATGTGGAAGTTAATTGAATCATTTTATGTTTTGAGAACCATTGCAGTACTTCATGATAGTTTTTACTGACTAATATTGTACTTGAATTTGAATTTGAATTCGTATATTTGATATACTTTGATATACATTTAGTCATCTATAAATAATTTGTCAATTTGATGAGTTTATATCTATTTATGTATAATTTCATTAAATATAGATCAAAAAAATAGAATAAATGTAAATAATTATGATTGAAAAAATATATATGAATACATAAATGATAAATGAGTAAAAAAATATAATAATAATAATTTAAAAATCTATGGTACTTTACGGAGGTTTTGAAACCTATAGTATTTTACGGAGGTTTTGAAGCCCAAGATATTTTAGGGGGTTTTGAAACCCATGGTATTTTATGGGGGTTCTGAAACCTATGTTATTTTATGGAGGTTCTAAAACCCATAGTATTTTATGGAGGTTTCAAAATCCACGATATTTTACGGAGGTTTCAAAATTCATGATAATTAACCGGGGGTTTTAAACCTACAAAACTTAACTGAGGTTTTAAAACCTATGTTAAATACAAGAGGATAAAAAACCTTCGTTATTGATTGGTGCTTCCTAGGGTTCGTAAAAACCCTGGCTAACACATTCTCCAGGGATGGTTTAGCAGGGGAATCGAAATTCCGGATAAAGAACTTAGTAGAGGTTTTAACCTGAGTAATGTTAAAATAAATCTCCGTTAAAAATATTTTTTTTTAGTGTGAAAATTCTAAATTTCAAAATGAGGAGAAAATAAAGAAGTCAAGGCAATGAAATCTATAAAAACATAGATCAGAAAAAACATCAACTATTAGTTTAACTATAAACCAAAAAAATTGGAGAAAGGAGACAAAATATCAAAACAAAAATTAGTTGAAATAAAAAAAAAAAAAAGAGAGAAATAGCCATTAGAGATGGTGAGAGCATAGAGACATGGTGAAAGGGTGAGAATGAAGAAAGTTATAAGAGAAAATGGGAGATGAGTTACTATGAGGGTGAGAGAAAAGGTTGACAAGGTGAGACTCAGAAAAAGGGTGAGAGGGGGAAAAAGTGATAAGAGAAAGCAGGGGATGTGTTAGGGTGACAACGACAGAAAAAGTTGAAAGGGTGAGATTGAAAATAAAAAGAATAGGGTTTAGGGTTTAATAAAAAAATATAGATGAAAAACTGGACATGTGTCACAAAACATGCTCCTATCCACGTGTTTCAATTATATGCATTAGGTGTTTTATACTTAAATGGGTAATGAAAATATATTTTTTTAGTTTTAAAGTTTGTTGTCCATTTTGTGCCAAGTGGGATGCTTTTACTTTTTGTGACCATAATATTGTATTTTTTACAGATACATATTAAAAAAAATATCGGATAATATTTATATTTAAATTCTATATTATAAAATAAATAATTAAAAACATATTTTAAAATATAAATGATTTTTCATGGAATTAAATATATTTGTTCACATACTATTTTAAAAAATTGAGTTTCATTTCCAAACTAGACTATATATATTGTCCTTGTACTGAAAGTCAACTAAAACATTTTCCTTAGCAAATGACACATGGAGTGTTTCCAATGTGACAAATGAAATAAATATATAATTTAGTTTAGAAACAAAATATAATTTCTAAAAATAATTTAGAGACGAAAAACTTAGTACAACTTCATTAAAAAAAAACAACAAAAGTCTTGTATTTAAAGTACGACTTGTATTTAAATGTAGATGTCATGTTTTGAAAGCATGACTTACTCATTTATGTAATTTTTTTTAAATTTGTCTATTTCTATAAATTAAAAAAAATTACATTAATTTAGTTAAACAAATATAGATGAAATTCAAAAGGTTTTAACAAGGATCTTCTAAATCGAGAATATAAAAAAAATAAAAGAGGTTAAATTGTGTCTTATTTAAAAAGAAAATTGTCACTTTCTTTCTTAAGAGGGTGAAGATTTAATGTCCAAATAAAAGCATAAGCTAATTAAAATATTGTGGACTATTGGATGATGATTTTTATTTTTAAAAATAACTTAATAATATCTCTTCTGAAATGATTTTCTCTTGAAAAGAATGTAGCTTATAAAATCACATTTCAAATTTATTATTTAATGCACCATAGATGGTTAGAAGTAGAAAAGGACCGAGCCTTTTAACTGAATATGTGTCAAGAACCTAGAACACTAGGAATTAATTAGACACCAATTATAACGATTAACTAATTTAACATAATATAACATCTACTACATTAATTTTACTGTGCTAAATGAAAGCCCATATACATGAAGGTCTATCAAATCTCTATAGATAGGTTGACATCTTATAGGTTTCGTAGATTCTTATGGTAACATTTATTACTCAAAAATTCACATATGAAGTTGCAGGTGTAGAGGCACCTCTGGTGGATGAGGAACTATCGGTTATAATAGTGGAAGGTCTTGAGGAATTTTAGTAAGTGGTTAGCTTTGTATAGGGTTTGTTTATTGGTTTAGTTTAAGTGTATAAATGATATATTTTTATAGTCTTATCTTTTGTAAGAATGTATTAAATATTTTATGCACTAGATTACTTGTTTTGAATATTATAATAAAGCGATTTATTTTATTAGTTTTAAGCTGCTAAAATGGGATGTTACATTTATGGTATCAAAGCAGTTCGTCCTTAGGACGACATGAGGGTTGTGGGTTTTTCATGTCTTGCTAGTAATAGAGTTCAAGTTTAAAAGGGTTTGTTTACAAAACTAGAAGTATTAAGAACATAAATTGTCTTGATAAGGTACTCGGAGAAATGAAGAATGGTAGACAACAAGTAGTTTAAATGTATGTAAGAAATAATTAGATTTGTTAGAAGGGGAGTTAGAGTTGTAGATTGAGTATTGTCTTCTATACCTTTTCTTGTCAGGTTTGTGCCTCTATGGTTTGTGTTTAGTGTCTATAGTGGTAGAGGAATGCAAATTAAAGGCCAACTTGACATGCTCACCTTTACAAAGGTTGGGTAAGGTCTTTGAGACAATCTCTTGCCTCGAAGATATAAAGTTTAATAAGTTGCATGTTGGTGGACAAAACAAGCTAATTTTGGTTTGGTGGGTTGAGAAATGATGTTGGAAGTTAAGAAGCAACGCTTTGGACTGAGGGAGACGTAAGAACAGGTTCTAAGATCGTATATGACAAGTTTTACAAGAGGAGTTGAGTCTAAAGGTTAGAATAAGAGGAGATATCGGTGTGTGCTCGTGTAACAAGGTGTGAGAAATCAACATGGTTCTACATCTTGACAATGTTTGAGTTTTGAGGTGGAAAGTTGTTAAAGGTTTAAGGTTAAAACTCAAAAGAGTAGAAACCATGAAGTGTATAAGAAAGGCAAATCTCTAGTGGGAGGTTAAGATGAGGCAAAGCTTTGAAGATCAATCAGGAAGGGTTGTGTTTTATGAGTATAGGGAAAAACAATTATGTGATGAAAATGAAGTATATTAAGGGTTTTATACTAGATAAACATCAGTAGAAGGTAGTTAGATCTTCTCAACAGGTAGTAGCATCAAAGTTGAGAATAGGAAGGATGTTTTAGGGAAGTAGTTCACATGAGAAGAAGATTTGATCTTAAGTTGAGGTAAAGAATTTCAAGTGTTAAAAGAAGCACATCGTTAAAATTTGATCTTGTGGGAAAGGCAAAACTAGTAATGGCAGAGCACAGTAAAGGATGAAAGGAGAAGAAAAGTCTTAAGTAGCCGAAAAGGGTGTCCGTGATAACTAGTGCTGATATGGTTAGCATGAGTGGTATAATTCAAAGATACAGGTTATAAAGGTTGTGTTTAGACTAAGGGTCTTGGTTTTGTTTGAGGTCGTGCACCTTTCGGTGTCGCTAGCATGATAAATGAGTTGTGGCTGTCTCAATAGGGAGTATGAGTTAAGTTGGTGGGTTTGCTATAGTTATAACCAAGTGAAAATTTTCTCAGGTGTGTGGTATGTGTTTTGGGGATCAAATGATTCAAATTCAAAGTCTATATGAATTGTTCTTTAGCAAGGTTGGGACATAAACTCAAGGGTGAATTGGTTGTTTACAATCTCATTCCTATGAGATGTGATACCCAACAAAGTTGTGTTCTTTGATTCAAAGAGATAAGTCGGTGGTTATGTATCAAATGTGGATCAAGCTAAGAGGTGAGGGCAGAGTGTCATGGGAACCAGAGTTGTTTGACAAAGGCAAGTAAAGAATAAATGCAAAGGATTTCAATTATGGAAGAGATTATAGACATGTTCCAAGTAGGTACTAGAATTTCCACTCAGGAGCCATAGGATTCATTATTGCACTGGTGTCTAAAGTAGAACCAATCTAATAGTTCCTAAATGGATGGTTCCTGTTGAGAGTGTGAAGTAAAAGAAGGAGGTGGAGGAGATGTTAGAGAGGTAATGGTTAGACTCAGTGCAATCACAGGGACAATAATAAGTTTTGTGGATCTTTAAGGAGAAGTTGTGGAGTGCAAACTGTTCAAGAGTAAGTGATGACTAAAGGAGGAGTGACCTTTAGGACATATGGTTATAAAGAGTGGAAACAATGTTGAGGAAATAGAATGCTATGGCTATCAAAAGGGGAAATTCAAAGGTTTTGTAGGTTTCATAGAAGTTTTGGGGGAGGTTTCTCAAAGGTAACGTTTTCTTGTCACAGTAGACATGAAATGATCATCCTTTTGAGAAAACAAAGAAGTGGGTTTGGGTGTGGATAGAATAGCGCAGTGGAATGGTGGTAGGTTATGCTCCTCAATAGTGCGAGGCATATGAGAAGAGGTATCTTGCTCATAACTTGGTGGTTGATGCAGTAGCAAGTTCTCTAAAACAGTAAGGGTGTCGTTTTTATGAGGATTTATTAAAGGTTTTCAGTGATCATCCAAAGTTAACAATATGGAGTTGGATAGAGGCGGGTGAACTGGAGAAGTAGGAGATTAACAGAGTTATAGTTTTGAGATAGGGTGTTAACCTAGAATTGAGAAAGGGGAGTAAATGCTTAACATGAAGAGGGGCTCAAGTTCTTGATTTGACGAAGTAAGAGTAAGAATTGGTGGACAAGTATAAGAATCTAAGTTGGGAAGTGAAATGATGGAAAGATTTCATTAGTGTAGTCACCTGACTAGAACTAGCGAGTTTCTCAAAATGGTCGAAAAAAGGTAAATCGGACAATCGTAGTTTGAGATGTATCATATAGCCACTATGTACTACTCAAACCATTGATCTCAAGTTGAGAAAAGATGTGGTTCTAAGGTTTGTAGAGGGATGATTACAAGTTAGTGGATTAGAAATGAAAAAGGATTGCTAGAATGAGTTTAGTGGTTGCAACAATTGAAAGTTTTAGTTTGGAAGTGGGATAACATTGTTGTGAACTTTGTTACCCATTAGCTAAAGTCAGTAAAGGAAGCTAGATGTTATAAGGGTAGTTATGAATAAGGGTGGTTTTAGTTAAAAACCAACACGGTAAGTGCACTGGTCACACATAACAAGTAATAAGTATTATATCGTTCTCTCCCAAGGGACATGTGCAACACATGACATTTCTCGCAATTCACGACTCAATTAGACACAATGTTCACAAAAACACTAAGAAACTCCTTTTGTATTTTATCAAACAATTGATGTGCAACAAGAAATTAACATAATGTATTTACAATTTGTCAAGATTAGACTTCAACCACTTCATTCTCATACATTCTATTTTATCCCAATTCCATATTCATGTTAAAATCAATTTGCAAGAATACTCAAATCCTATTCCTACAACCTTTGAGCCTATAATCACTTATCAAGTTTCAATTCCTTTAATCATCAACAAGTGAAATCATGCATTAGTTTCAAGAATCTAAGATTACTAATGAACCAAGTTCTATTCCTAGATACAAGCATCCATTAGGTATTTAATTTCAAGTATAGATTCTAAAGATGTTTCCCAACACCTCAAGAATCACAAATCAAGCATGAGAGCAATCCACAACAAGCATTAAGCATGGAAATCAAATACTAACTTGAATTGGAAAAGCATATATATATATATATATATATATATATATATATATTAACAACATAGTTTTACACAAGAATTCAATATTTTACATCTAATCTCAACAAATAGAAATTGCTCTCCATGGTGGAGAACCTAGGGTTTTACAAAATTGATGAATACGGAAGAAATTGGAACCATAAAATAGAAACAATCCCTCTCCAAGGTTCTTGAATAATGCTTCATGCTCCAATTGTGCCTCCCATTTGCATCTCCATCTCCAATTTCATAGCCCATCATCCTCTCCAACCCAAAAGGGGTAAAACCTCCATGGATGAAGAAGGAAACCCAAGAAGGAGAAGGGATAGTTTCCCAACACCCCTAATAGCTTCCAAGAGCCTCTCCTAAGCACCCAAGGTGTTTCTATTCATGAAAAATGAGGAATCCCCCAAAACTCTTGTAGAAACATGATTAAATAACTATATTCACGTATAAGGGTCGACATTCTCGCCCAGCAAGGCCTAAAATCGACGCTCTCAAACTTGAAGAGTTACTTTGAGAGTAATGGCTAAAACAAATCTACGCTATTGAAAATTTTGTCACTTAGTGCACATGAAAGGCTTTCAGTTAGCTAATGTGTTGGGATTGATAAGTTGGTCAAGTTTAGGTGGCTGTTGTAAGAGAAAATGAGGATAGCATGGTTTTCTTTCTACCTAATGAGTGAATTTTTTAGGAAGAAAATTTGTTGTTAGGGAGAGCGTAAAACCCTAGAAAATGGCATTTTAGAAGTGATGGTGATTTAAAATTAATGAGACTCCATTATTTTAATATTAAAATGTTTTAGTATAAATAATTTTGTTATAAACGAGTTTCATTATTTTAAAGCACATTATCTCTCTAGAAATCACTTTTCTAAAGTTCTCTTACTTCTCTCTAAGGGTTCTCCTCCTCTGTTCACTTGATTGAAGATCTTACACCGTAGGAGTGATCCTCTCAAAGAGCTCTTCAATTTGGACCGATTAGTTTTTCTGTTCGCATAAGTTAAAGTTTCAGCCCTTTTTCCCTTCTCTTCTTCTAGTTTTTGTTACATGTGAGACTTTTTTGCTTGCATGTGCTCTTTTAATCTTCTATATAGTATTTGTTGATCAATGATCGTAATGGTAGGTCCTGACCGTTCTTGTGTAGTTCCTAGGTTTAAATAGAGCATCCTGTAGAGCTAAAGGTGTTTTGGTGTTCCTTGAGTCTGTTGAGCTGTTTGAGTTGGTTGAGCCCCTTTGTCAGGTAAGGGAAGCTAGTTCTTATTGTCTGTGTTAGTGAGTTTGATAAGGATTGATATTGGCATGGTTATGATTGATTGAGTTTGGTAATTATCATTAATTGTACGAGGGATTTTGGTATGTAAACTGTTTGTATGATTGGTTGATTGATTGTAAAGTAATTTAGGAAAATGTAGAACTTGAGACATTGATCATATTGGTATCAACTCCTATGATTTAAGGATTGTTTTAGACCAATACCTAGAGGAGGAGTACCAATTTGAGCTGTGAAACAGGTCCTGATTTCCCAAAAACCTTAAATTGAGATTGTCGATATCTGATGCAGCATTGAGCCTCACCATGGCAATGCTGAGCCTTTGGTTTTTATGAATTGATCAGCGTTAGGCGCTACCCAGTTTTTCAACACTACATTATCTTGGTAAAATGAAGATTCCTACTTCGTTAACCGTCGGATCAAGCTGAAATTTTGACAGTTGATCCTAGACAAGTGATTCTTCACTTTGACTATTGGGATCTTTGTTTCGAAGTCTGTGGTTATAGAAATGGTTTTCATAGTTTTGGTGTACTTTATGTACAGCGTTAGTTGCCCCTATTTCTCTTATTTAACTATTTTTTAGGTGTTTTATGGTTTATGGGAAGTATGTTTGTGGTTCTCATTATGATTAATTAAATATAATATCTTATGGTGAGCATATGTGATGAATTTTGAAGAAATTCAAGGGAAATTCTTGATGTGGTTATTGTTAGTGTATGTCTTAATATGTGGAAGGAGGTATATTGAACTCTAATAACCATTCAATCTCACAAAGAGTAGAATGAATTATGTGGAGAGAGTAGCAAGAGATGGACTTGTTCTCCTATCAAAGGCTAGGATTAACCTTATGTGGTTGGGTGATGACCCGTTGTGTCTTAGTACTCTATGGAGATTAGGAACAATCACAGGTGTATACCTTCAATGATACCTATATCTATGGCATGTATCCGGATAATTGAGTTTAGTGTCAACTGCTTGTGTGATTATAGATATAGATATGTTATATACCATGTCTGTAGGTTTTTGGCATGATATAAATATATGTATGAATATTTATTTTGTAGACTAACTTACCCTGTTGTGTGTTTTATGTCTTCTTGGGTTGTTCGTCTCTTCTTTTGCGATGATGCCATATTTGGTGGGAGCATATGAAGTTACAAGTGTAGAGGAACCTTTGGTAGATGAAGAACTATCATTTAGAGTAGTAGAAGGTCTCGAGGAGTTTTAGTAAGTGGTTAGCTTTGTATAGAGTATATTTGTTGGTTTAGTTTAAGTGTATAAATGATATATTTTTATAGTCCTATCTTTTGTAAGACTATATTAATATACTTTATACACTGGATTTCCTGTTTTGAATATTATAATGAAGCGTCCTAATTTATCAGTTTTAAGTTGCTAAAGTAGGATGTTACAATAATTACAACATAGATATTTTTATTTAATTTATTTTTATATTTAATTTTTTTGTTTCTATGTTCAATTGTTTGGATTTTTTTTTTAGTTGTTGAAGATTTAATCACGATTTATGTAAAAAATTATGAGATATCATGATATGCAATTTATGTACTTACTTTCTAGCTCAAAACAAATCAATAAAATTTACATCATTCTCTCCAATTAAAAAAAATGTATATATAAAATTGGCCCTAAAATCTTGAATAAAAATGTATTTGGTGATGTGAATAAAATATCCGATCACTCATTGCTACCCAAGCTAAAGTTGCTTTTGAAGACTTGATTTTTATTGAATAAGTTATGAATGATCTTAATATAGTTCCTTACCACAAGTACTATTCTAGCAAGAATACAGGTTGATTAGTATAATGATAAAGATAGAGTTACTAAATTCCTTCGTACTATTGTTAGAATTAGAAAGATTTATCATTCTATTTCTAAGTTGGTGGTACTTATGAATGGTGCACAAGAGGAAAACCTAACATTATATTTCCATAATTTCAAATATTAGTGCTTCATTCTTAACAATTTTGGAGATCTCATATCAACTAGGAACAATGTCAAATTGTAATATATACATGGGATTCAATCCTCATGATATAAGTCTATTTTGTGATATTGAGTTAGGCTTGAATCCACTTACTAAGTTGGTAAAAGAGTTATTGATAACCTATCCTAGTCAATGCTTTGAGACTATTGAGCACTTTTTTGTCTACCCACAATATTTGCAATCTAATGTTCGATAAGTTCATTATTAAGAGTTTATTCTAGTTGACATTTGAGTCTATTGTATCACCTATTATTACTTCCCACTTAATGCCCTTTTACACATGTAGAACATAAGTGGTTAAAGATGTTACTCATATAAAGTTCAACCAGTGTAAATTTAATAAGAAATCAAAGAATAAATATTCACATTCTAATTTATTTTCAAAAAGCAATCTTAGGAATGAATTATTATTTTTTTTTATGTATATATTTAAATTAATTATATAAAACATTAACCCTTAAATTGGAGGGCACATAATCCCTACAAATATAAAAAAACATGGAGATGAGGAGTGATCTAAAATTTTGATTTATTTATATAAGATTAAAGTACCTTTTTAGTCCAAATTTTTGTTAAGTTTTGTCAAATCAGTTCTAATTTTGTTTTTGTGCTCAAATAGGTCCCAATTTTATTCAATTTGGTCTTTTTTTTGCCAACATCATTTAAATCATTGATGGTAATGAACTATGATTGACACGTGACACTTCGTGGTATTTTTTAATTTTTTAATATCTTTTTAGATTTTTTAATTTTTTTTAAATCTTTATGTGTTAATCCAGGAGCGTGTCACATGTCAGAGTCAATGTTTTATATTCAATTTAGTCTCTATATTTGTTATTTTTTTCAATTTAGTCTGAATTTTGTTTAAAATTGAACAATTTTGTCCCTCTCGAAATTGGGACCAAATTTAATTTTTAAGTAAAAATTATAATGATGTGAATTTTAATATATTTAATAAAAATATTCAATAAAAAATTGAATTTTAATATAAAAATTAATTTTGGTCATAATTTGGAGAGGGACAAAATTGATTCATGTTAAAAATAATTGGAACTAAATTGAACAAAAATAACGAATATATGAACTAAATTGAATATAAAACATTGACTTTGACATGTGGCACGCTATTGGGTTGACACGTCGACATTTTAAAAAAAGTTAAAAGAAAGAAACCACTAAGTGATATGTGGTAGTAACTGTTCATGGAAGTTAATGATTTAAACGGTGTTAACAAAAAAAAGACCAAATTGAACAAAATTGACGAAAATTTGGACCTATTTAAGCATAAAAATAAAATTATGACCAATTTGATAAAACTTGACGAAAATTGAGAAAAAAAGTATTTTAAGTTGCTTTTAATAACTTTCTTGGAACTCGAAATGTTGAGTTCTTCATTTAATTATTTTAAAATACTGGGACTGAGAAATCTCTTTTACTGTGGTTGAAATCATTCCAATAATTACATTGTTAGCAATGGAGACTCTCATAATTATACGCCCAAGAATTACAAGAAGAGAGTTTTGTACCATCAATCTTCAAAACGATGTAATCCTCATCTTCAAAGTTTTGGTTTCTTCTTCTTTTACAAAAACTTACTTTGTCAGTTTAAAAGACTTTATTTTTATTTACAAATGTATTCTAAAAGTTAAATCCTTTTCTAAAAAAGGTTTTTAATACTATATATAGCGAAAGCTTTTGAAGAAGTTCTTTTACATTTTTCTATTTTCGGTGCTATTTAGATAAAGGTTTAATTACTTGGAACATATCCAATTTGGTTCCAAAATTTGAAAATGGTACTCATTCTTAAATTTGTCTCAATTTAGTACCCAAATTTGTAATGTGCATACATTCCGTTAAGTTTTCGCAAATGTCGTTAAGTACCTTGTCATGTGTCAGCCTCTGGTTTTTTTAATTTTTTTAATTTCTTTTTAATTTCTTTTTTAAGACCAAATTTATTATTTATATAAATGTTATATTTATATTTGTTATTAAAAATGACTTATAAAATTAAGTATTGAAATTTATATTAAAGTTAATAGTAAAAGTCATGAATAACAAATTTACCAAAAACTTTGTTATTCATGAGTATAACAAATATCAATGTAACAAAACATAAATCTGTTATTCATGACTTTTACCATTAACTTTAATATAAATTTCAATACTTAATTTTATAAGTCATTTTTAGTAAAAAATATCAATATAACATTTATATAAATAATAAATTTTATTTTAAAAGAGATATAATATTTCTCTATTTTAAAAAATATATATTTGAACAAAATTCAAACAAATAGAATAGGGACTAAATTGAAACAAATAAACATATATGGGTACTAAATTGAAACAAATAGACATATGTAGGTACTTGGCAGGTACCTTGCCACGTGTCACTGACAATGCCACGTGTTACATCAAGGATTTGACACATGGCAATATTTTTTAAAAAAAATTAAAAATAAATTAAAAAATAAAAAAATAAAATAAAATAAACCAGAGGCTGACACGTGGCAAGGTACTTAACGGCGTTTGCGAAAATTTAACGGAGTGTAGTACATTGTTGCACATTACGAATTTGGGTACTAAATTGAAACAAGCTTAAAAGTGGGTACCATTTTGAAATTTTAGAATCAAACTGGGTATGTTCCGAATAATTAAGCCTTAGATAAATGATGTACTATCTGATTTTAATTGTATTATTTTGTGATTTTACCTCTTATTTAGGTTTCATTGCATCATTTTGATTCTATTATATTCAATATTCATAATTGTTATAAATTTTCTTCTTTGTTTAGTTTAATCAGTCATAATATTCACTATTCATTGTTATAATTTTCCTTCATAGGTTCGTTAAACCATTAACCTCTTTTGTTCTTACCATTTTCCACGAATAAGTATTTTTCATAAAAAGTAACATTTTTCCTTGAATTTTTTTTGTTTCATTTTTCACAAATATGGAGACTTAGGGTGTTGTGGATTTGCTATCTACTACCCTTTTCCTGAAAGAACTGTGAATGGTGTTTGGTAGATGACAAAGGTAAGTTGTGACCTACAACAGATGTGTCCATCGTCCCAGTAATACTGAAGGTTGGTTATCCCTCATAAAATTTTATAACATAACAAGAAACCAACATCTTAGTTTCAGATATGTCGAAGGACGTTATTTTTGTATAATAGTTCTACCATGTGAACCTAGTATATCAAATTTAGACAAGTTGATAGGCAAACCATAATTTGTGTTTTCTGGATTACACTAACGCATTCTCAATAAAGGCAATCATTTGGTAAGATTTTGTTTTTTTTTTTTATTCTAAATTTTATAAATTTAAATGTCTTCATTTGATTTTCATTTCTGTATTTGTTTGTGTGAATTATTTAGGTCATGCCAACTGATTTTGCGAACTATATTCGCAATTGAGGTTCACATATATCCAACTGAATGGAATGAAATAAAAGGTTAAATACAAAATCCTCATTAGGAATTTTTCGGGGAGGTCTACGAAAATTGGGTCTGGTTGGAAGTTGTTTTTTACGGTGTACGAAAATAAGGGAGATGTAATTGTTTTTCATGCCGAGAAGATATTCAAGAATGTCAACATTGATGTATTTGTGAATAACAAATATAATTTTTTTGTAATATTTTTGTTTCATCTAAAGACGTAGAACATGGATAACATGGTGGTGGTCATGGGGTACGGAATTAAAGGACGGTGTTGCAACCGGAATCGCGACGGGAAGGCGAACCGAAAAAGAAAACGGGTTTAAAAAAAGATTTGGGAGTCGCCACCATAGTTATTCTGGAAACTATGGAAAACCATCAAAATAAGACAAGTCTGCGGAAAACCAAATTTTGGATACGGGAGTCGGTTACACGTAGGGAAGGTGTTAGCACCCTACAGCGCCCGCCCAAGGGTGGTACCTTTAATTAAAAATGCAAAGCCGATGTGATTTTCAAAATGTTAATTTTCCCCAAAAATAATAAGACAACGATGCTAAAAAGAAATAGAAATATTTTTTAATTTTTTTTTGGGCCCGACAAGGATTGACCTTGGTCCTACGTATTCTCATTTAAAGTGAGAAATCAGGGTTACGTAGTTCTTTAGAAGATATTTGAAAAACAATTTGAGAAAATGATTTGATTTTTTTGGAAGTGAACCTGACAAGGACTGGCCTTGCTCCTACGTATCTCAGGGTGGAGAATCAAGGATCACGTAGTTCTTAAAAAGACTTTTGTTTGAAAATGTTGATGTTTTTATATTTTGAAAATTTTATATATTTTTTTTGTATTTTTGAATTACTTGGAAATACGTGTCATACGACGCGGGCAGTCGGACAGACAGTAAAAGGGAAAGAAAACTATTTTTGGTATTTTGAAAATGAGTGTCACGCGGTGCGAGCGACCGGACAGACACAATAAAGTGAAAGAGGGTATTTTTCATTTTTTAGATTTTTTTTTCTATTTTTTTATAGTTTTTGTAATTTTTAATAATTTTCAAATATTTGTTTCTTTTTTTTAGAAATAATAAAAAATAAAAAAACGAAAATAAATAATAAAAATGAAAAGGTAAATAAATAAATAAAAAAAACAAATTAATTAAGAAGGATGAAAGTGGAAAACAAAACATGGGGGTACATGAGTAATTGGTGGGAGGTACATGAAGTAAATGAGGTGTCTTTATTAAAAGTGGTGGTGTGGCGAGTAAAATATAAAACAAGCCTAAAATAAGAGTAAAAAGTGTGTGCAGGGGTGTGGGATTAGTAATTGTGGAGGTGCGCGAGGAAGTAAAAATGCAGCAAAAGCCCAACAAACAAAAAAACAAGGCGGGGGTGCAGGGTTATCACAAACGGAGGTGCGCGAAGAAAAGAAATGATAAACATGGAGGTGTATGAGATAAAAAAAGTGGTGCATGTGTTAGTGGAGGTGCATGCAGTGAACATAAAACACAGGCCTAAGATAAACATAAACAGAGGTGCAACGTTATCAATTGTGGAGGTGTATGAAGTGAAAACGGGGGTGCAGAGATTAAGAAAAAGGGGTGCGGAAAGACAAAAATGGGGTGTGCAGTGGAGGTGCGCAGAGTATGGATGGAGGTGTGCAGAGTAAAAACTGAAATGGGGAGAAAAGGCTGAAAGGGTACAAACAGTAAAAACGTAGTGCAACACAAAGAGGCGGTGCAGATATTAAGGTGGGGGGTGCACGGAGCAAAAGTGTTCAGATTCAAATTTCCCAAAACACATTAAAACCTAATTAATCTTCTCTACGCGCATGCGTCTCTTCTTCCCATCCGCACACACACTGCCCGCGCCGCCACCGCACGCCCCGCCACCGGCGAGAGGCCACGCCGTCGACGCCAGCCACCATCGGCAACGTCGCCGGCGAGAACCAAACCTCCTGAGTCGCTTCTCTTCCTTGCTTCTTCTTCCCGTCACCGCACACCACACCGTCCGTGCCGCCACCGCACGTCCCGCCACCAGCGAGAGGCCACGCCGTCGACGCCGGCCACCATCGACAATGTCGCCGGCGAGAACCAAACCCCCTGAGTCGCTTCTCTTCCTTGCTTCTTCTTCCCGCGTGCGAGACGGTGACTATGACCACCGCCGTGAACGCCACTGGCAGCATCTATGACCACCGCCGTGAACACCGCTGCCGCCGGTGCTCGACTATCCCCTTCCGCTAGAAAGAAAGGTGCGCGACCACTCTGAGGCTCGTCACCACCGTGCCAGCCACCGCGATTAGGTCTGCCACCAGGTTTTGGGTTCTGGGTTATCATGTGAAGGCGAATGGGGTGTATTACGTGACGCTGATGTTAGTTGCTATGATTGGATTCTGGTTCTTTGTTTTTTTTTTTATTATTATTATTTTAGATGACACAGGCACATTGTAAATGGAGATGGAGGTTACAACATATCACAATGGCTTTCACAGATACATGCACATAAATCAACAAGCAAAAGAACATAATACAACAGAACATCATACTCGCCTATTTAATGACGCACCACCAGTTACATACATTTCAGTTCATATTTACGGCATCGTTACTTACCTCTTGCTCCTTCTTCACTCGTGTTGCTCCTTTTTCTTTTCACTGCAGGAACTGTCTTTTTTTTTTCTTGCTTTGTTGCTCTTCCCTCTGTGATCTTGTGAGAACTTCCCTCCAATTCCCCTTTTTCTTGCTTATGTGTGGAGTTGCCCTTTAGTCATGGCTGCACTGCTATGCTCAGACTGCCTCCTCTGGTTGCTGCCACAGTGACACACCAATACCCAACCTTTCTTCCTTTTCTATCCAAACCCCCCCAATACCAGATAAAGTATGAATCTGGCCATATTTTGCATGGCATAGTCAAGTCAAATGACTCTCATTATTATTTTTTTTATTTCATATATATTTTTCATATATTTTTTTTTTTAAGAGCACAAAAACAAAATGGTGTGAAAATAAAAATAAAATGGAAATTAAAATTAAAAAAGATAAAATAAAATAAGATAAAGTGAAGTAAAAAATAAAATAAAATAACATAAAATAAAATAAAACAAGATAAAATAAATAAAATAGATAAATAAAAAGCAAGACAAAATTAAAATTAAAATTAAAATTAAAAACAAATAAATAAATAAAAGAAAAGGAGTATATATGTACATTCAAATTAATGTTGATTTTTGTAATGTTTTTTTTCTTTTCCTTTTTTTTTAAAAAATAAAAATAAAAAAATTTCTTAGTTAATTATTTTTATTAATCGAATAAAATTGAGTGTTGACAGACGGGATTCGTTTGATAAATGTATTCATATTTATATTTTGAATTGTTTATGTGTTTATCTGTTAGCTCACCCTATTTGTTTATGTTTGGCGATGATTGTGTAATGCGTTACGTAGGAGCAGATGATGTTACAGGTGGTGTTGGTGAGACATAGAGCCGAAGAGGGACTAGCTTGGAAAAATTATTTTTGTGGCATTTATGATTTTTACTCTTATGTATTTGAAAACAATGTTTTATTGGTTTTTGAATTGTAATATTGGTATTGGAATTTGAATTTTATATTTGGACGAGTTAATAAAGGTTTTAAATTTTCCCGCGTTTTGGAAAGATAAGTTATAATAAATGCGAGTTTGTGTTTATTTCTAGTTTATTTCATTTTAATTAGTAATATCCGACCGAGATGTTACATGTAACATGCTTCCTTGACGAGTCCAGCCTGTAACACCTTCTCTACCTCGGCCTTAGTGACTAGTCTTCCTTCCTCTCATAGCATCCTCTTCTTTTGTGAGATCAACCTAGACTCACTAAATATAGACAGCTTGTTGGAAGCTACCCTTGGTTTGACCACTAGAAAGTCGGTTGTTGTCCACACAAGCAGATCAGCGTTGTCAAATAGAACTTGACCTTAGCCTTTTTCTCTTTCTTCGTCCACCGTCGCTCCTGTCTTCAGGTCTTGACCTTCATGCAAAGAAAACATCTTGGTTTCTCCAATGAGCTTCATTCGTGCATCACTGGCCACTCAAGGGTCGAGGTCATCACCTTTTATGATCGCGCCAACTAATTTTCTCGCTGAATATTGTTAGTGTTAAGTGGGGGAATTGGGAACCTTAAGTTCGCTATGTAGCATTCTCGTGTCGTCTTCTAGTCACCATGGATGTGATGATATCCTCTAAAGAAGATGGAAATTTCATAGCGAGGTTGCAGGTGGACACCATGACCTCTAGAAGTTTAAGTGATAGCTACCCCAATAGGATGTTATAAGACGTGTTTGCGTCTATAACTAGGCATTGGATTGGTATGGTCCTTGTTAAGCTACCTTCTCCGAAGGTGGTATACAAGTCGATATATCCCTTGGTGGACCTAGAAAATTCATATATAGGCACGTCATATGGGATCATCGCTTCCTCTAGCATCTCTAACTTTTTATAGATCTTCTAGTAGAGTATATCTACTTAAGTGCCTTAATCTACTAGGATCTTTTTAATGGCGAAGTTTTCAATCTCCACCATATGACCATAGGGTCGTCATGGTCCAAATCCACTCCTTGAAAGTCAGCATTCTTGATGGTAATAGGAGGCATCTTCTTTCACCAAAAGCTCTAGGATGTTATGTTAACTATTGAAAGAAATAGGCCAATACAACCAAGAGGGGGTGAATTGGTTTTGAACCTCTAGTACCCAGAACGTGAACTTCCCTCATCTTCTTCCTTCTCTTTGTCCCTTCGACCTTTTCTTCGTTCGTTGAACCTCTAGTACCCAGAACGTGAACTTCCCTCATCTTCATGTACCATAAAGCATTTAACATAGTCAGCACAAATTAACTACTCAACCTTATCTTTGAGTGTATTGCACTCATCTATAGTATGACCATTATAGCGGTGATTCTTGGAGTACTTGCTATTGTCAGCATTCAGCGAGTTTTGAGATTTTCTAGGTGGCAGTATGAGGTCTGCTTGCAACACTTCCTCCAACACACGAGACATGAGGTGTTCAAAGGAGTGTATCGTGAAAAACAATTAGGCTTGAGCTCCCTCTAGTGGGAAGTACTCCTCTGTGCTAAGTCTCGGTCAGCCCCTTTCTTTTCGAACAGTATGGTCTTAACACGAATCTTGTTCTTATGTTTCTTAATCTCTTCTAATTGCATAAACTTAGCGGCACATAGACACCATAAACGTTTTTCTTTATAAGTGAGCCCCACGGTGGGTGTCAATTGTTCTTACAAAGCCGAATGTATATCCAATAAGGACTCCAAAAGCACTTCAAACGCTACAAGTCTTCAACTTCAAGGGTACTCGTCCTCTCCAATTTAGGTAAGGGTTTTGCATGCAAAAGACATTCTTACCCTTAAGTCAGCCAAGTGCGTTAATGAGCAATAAATGTAGTAACTAATGAACGTAATCAACATACCTCGTAAATTACCTGTTAATCTTGGATTATCGTAGTTAATTGTTTTTTGCTTAACTTGTGGAGTATTTTGACTAGTAGGTAATTAGCATGATGTCGTCCTAGTCCAATAGGTATGGGTCAAGTACATGTCGACTTAGTGGGCTGACATGTATTCAGCCAAGAGTGGGTCCTATACTGTCATGGGCAAAGGGGACTTAGACATGTACATAATGTTTCAACCGTAAGTTTGATAGCATCATTAGGATCAACCACTGCATTCCCATAGTATTCTCTACTTTGGAGTGTAGAGCCATATTATAGTTTTGTCCTTAAAAGACACCTCAAAAGATGGAAGGAGTATTTAATTTGTGCTTGACCTTGATTCCTAATCGATATGAGACTAATGGATGTACCAGAAAAAAGTCCCCAATCGAGGCCAAGGGGAGTTATCGTTCCCACAAACAGCACTAATGTTCCAACCATATGTCCAACAACATTGCTAGAATTGTATTCCCAAGGTATTATTCGCTTTGGAGCATGAAACTCTATCACAATTTTATCCTTAAAAAGCACCTCGAAAGATAAAAGGAGTACATGTTGAACCTCGATTCCTAACTAATGTAAGACTATTAGATATACTGAAACAATTCCTAACTATATTGTTTTCATAAGGTTAAATCATTCCAAAGGTCCCCATTTTTGTAGCAAAATCTCAAGTAGGTCCCCCCATTTTTATTTGACTCAATTGAGTCCCTATTTTGGAAAATTCGTTACAATCAATTTCTTTTCGTTAGTTGTATAGTAACAACGTTAATTATGTGCCACGTGTCAACACGTGGTTTTTTTATTTTTAATTTTTATAATTTAAAAAAAAAATTGTCACATGTCAATCTGACATTGTACCACATGGCAGAGACGGTATAATGTGACCGTGCCACTATTGGATGTGAAAAGTCTCAAAATGTAGTCCCTATATTTATTATTTTGTCTCAATTTGGTCCCAATTTTTTTATTTTAAAACTGAATCAATTTCATCCCTATATCAAATTTAATTTTTATATAAATTTTACAATGATATTATTATTATAATTGATATTTTTAACAAAATTAAATTTATTTAAATATATATTTTACATTAAACTTTATTTAAATATTGTTTCAAATATTTATATATCAATAATTATTAAACAAATGTTAGAATTGTTATAAAATATTTTTAAAATTTTATATTTGAATTTAAAAAAATTTTATTTTTAAAACAACTTTAACACTTATCTATAAAGTATAGATATATCAATATTTAAAACAAAATCTAAATAAATATCAGTGCAAATATATATTTAAATAAACTTAATTTTGTTAAAAATATCAATTATAATAAATATATCATTGTAAAAAAATTATAAAAATTATATTATGTTAACGGTGAATTATTATAGAAGTATTATGTTTTATTTGATGGAAACTTTTATCTAGAAAACATTCTAGAAAACCATATTTATCACAACCACAATAACCCTTTTCTTCCATTACAGTGAGTCTACAGAAATGGATGTATAGTAGAATCACATTGATGATTTTGTTATAAAAATACAAAATAAAAATAAAATACAGAAATTATAAATTTGAAAACTTGTATATTCCCCCATGCATGACAGCTGAGACAAACAGCAGAAAAATGTCATCCAGGTATCTTCCAATTACCAATCTTCCTAGGCTGATTGGAGTATCTTCTTATAATCTTGGAAGGTGCCATGGAATGGTGCCACTCTACCTTCGGATACAACCCATAGTTCCTCCACACTTCCCGATATAAGATGTTCGTCGTGACTCACCTGCCAGACACAAACGCATGATAAGATTGTTTATGACCACTCAAATCGAATACTCATACTAAAAGAATGAGGTGTCAGAATTTATCATACCATTAGAATGCCTCCTTGGAACAGGACAAGACCTTGGATAAGCGCCTCAACAGCATCCAAATCCTACACCATGTTATTACGTTCTCAGTCATTTTTGGATTTAGGGTCGCTTAAGGCACAATATACTATACTATACTATACAAGTCCGTCAACTTGAAACGACGATGTTATGTTAGAAGTTTAATTGAGATAATTCCCTAAAAAAACATAGGATCTACAGCTATTTTCTCCTCACTCAAGTTGCTTGCAATTATAAAAGCAAAATAAGCACCACCATGATGAAAAACAAAAAGAATGAATCATTAGACACATGTACCTTCCCTTCAACAAAAATAAGACAGTAAAAAACAAACAGCCCACCAAGGAGCAACAAACAATGACGGAGAGACATCAGCATACCAGATGATTGGAAGGTTCATCAAGCAATATTATGTGTGGCTTCTTAAAAGTTATCTTTGCAAAGGCAACCCTGCTTTTCTGACCACCTAGTAAAGCATTTCGGGGAAGTCAAAAAATATAATTCACAAGAGAAAGATACATTTATTTAATATATATCCATTGGAACTCATAATACCAACGAGTGTTCTAACATATATTATTGTTGATCTAAAAGATAATTAATGAATCCTTTATGAATTATGATGTCTACATGAACTGTGACAAAAGTACCTGACAAAGTATACATTGGCTGCAGTGCAAGATTTCCAGTTACACCAAAGGAACCTAAGTGAGCTCGAAGCTTCTGTTCCGGAACTCCCTGCAGAAATTTTCAAAAAAGGAAAAAATTAATAAGCAAATTATAAGTACAGCTACTGTTAGAAGTGAGTTTTAAGCCTAACTCAACCCCACAAAACCGGCTTGTAAGATGAGGTTTGTACCTCACTTATATACTATGAAATCGTCCTTATCTTTAGTCGATGTGGAACTTCCAACACACTCCCTCACGCCGAGGTATATTCATCTCGTGCGTGGGACAAGAAATTAGTGGGTGGTCTGTTAGCGGCCCGATATCAGGTGGAACAGAATGTCCAAGAAAGGTCACTAGGGTAGGCTCTAATACCATGTTAGAAGTGGGTTTTAAACCTAACTCAACCCCACAAAACCGGCTTGTAAGATGAGGTTTGCACCTCACTTATATACTATGAAATCGGTCTTATCTCTAGTCGATGTGGGACTTCCAACAGCTACTAAACAAGTTTTGAAAAAATCACTGAGTTACATGCCTAGCACCCAATATATAGACCTGATCAGTTCCCCCTCTTCTCTTTCAAAAAACAAATTCACAAAAACTATATCATGAAAAGAGGTGACAATTATTAGTTTTCACATGCACAACTAAATTTAATCTGTTATACTGATCATCCTTAGATTCCTCCCTATAGTTTCCCAAAAAAAAAAAAAAAAAGATCAAACTCCAGGTGTTTGGTATAGGCCACTCTCCTCACTCACATTGAACCCAAAACCAGTAAACAGGCTCCTTACCCTACTCGGATATGAAGCTGTGAAAGCAGAATATGATGCCCTGCTTCACAATGGAACTTGGTCCCTAGTCCCCTTACCACCCAACAGGACTTCCTTTGGCTGTTAACAGGTCTTCCACATCAAAGAGAATACTAAGGCCACTGCCAACAAGTACAAAGTCCGGTTGGTTGCTTAAAGAATTTCACCAGCAACGAGGTTACAACTATAATGAAAACTGTAATAGTTTGTCTTATCCTTGCCTTGGCTCTAACTCAACATTGACCTATTCCTTCCTGAATAGCACTGTTGAGAAAGAAGTTTACAAGATGCAACCTCAAGAGATACCTTTTGTCTGCAAGTCGAACAAAGCCATCTGTGGATAGATTGGACCTGATCCATGTTTTATTGTAACATGAATTTATTTATAAATGGATTGGATGGATAATAGATAAATAGACTGATTTGTCACCCCCAATTAGAATATGATGGGAACATCAATTACCCAGCATTCCATTTAGTCAGTGATTAGAAGGATGGGAATCCCCAGTCAGGCATTTATATTAATATTAACTCCCATAAAACATTCAGAAAAAAGGTAATTGTCACTAAATACAAGGAACTCACAGGATAGCAGCGCATCATATACAGTAGAGGATTTGAGGATAAGTCCAGACCATCAACATGATGCTGACTGAACACTGCTATACGAACCTGCAGCAGTAAACATACATAATTAATGATCCAAAATAATATTGAAATAAGAGAAGACATCACTACGGATAGATGAGCTGCCACTCTGATAATTTCAAGTTCCTAGCATCACGTAGTAACTTGTAAAATGCATTACCCTTTTCAAATCATTCATAAACTAGTTTTGACATTCACAACTGATTTAAACCATAAACTACTGAGACTTCAGTTGATAACAGTATCATGGATAAAAAAAAATAGCCAATAAATCAAATAATAATGGAGGTGAGACAAAAAGAAGCAACTTTTATTTATGAAATTGTAGGACAATTTTATCAATGTACTATAGTTACCTTAGCAGAACGAAAGACAGTCCCAGAACTGGGCTGAAGTTCCCCAGCAATTAACTTAAGTATAGTTGATTTGCCAATACCATTTGGTCCAACCACTGCAAACATTGAGGATATAATCTTCAAGACATAACCAATATGGCAGTGCCATGTTATTATATTAACAAACTCTCCTCCGTCCCCCACCCCCTGAATATACAACCCAGGAATGAATGACATGTCCACCACATACAGTCATGACTCATGCATACTATATGATGCAAATATAAATTGAACCAAATTATCTACATCGCGGCAAGGCTTCAAAAGGCATGAGAGAAAATTCATTCCAGGAACTACAATAAGCATGATTCTTACTTGCAATACGGCTGTCAAGATCAATCCCAAAGTTCAAATTCTTAAAAAGAATGGGCCCCCCAGGATAACCAAATGAGGCATCACTGCACACATGATGAAAATTTTCCATTTAGCTCACTGAGGCCTAAATGCTGTACCTGGCACTATATTTTGGTATTCATTGGTTCGTACAACATAGAGAGAGTACAAGAAGGTATACCTGAAACTTATTATCGGTGGACCAGGTCTATCATCTGGAGTGGGGAACTCAAATTTGTAGCTATATCCCACCAGAAAAAAAAAAGTATATACAGTTAAAAAGTTAAACAAAGCTAAACAGACAAACACAATAAAAGAAAGAAGTTCTTACTCAGGATCATTAACAATTTCATCCACATGGCCCATTCGCTCCAAAGCCTGAAATATATTTTCCAGGAAAAAATGGGGTTTATGATACAGAAATATCAGATTTAATGATTTAAACTGAAACTTAAAAAATAATAAGCCAGGGGCTAAATAACACACACATGTGCATGACTTTTTGGGCAATTGATTTATAAAATGCTAATCTGACAATAAAAAGTACCTTGATTCTAGATTGAACGAGTGATGCCCTCTTTGCATTATAACGGAACTTGTCAATAAAAGTCTGAAAGAAAAGCAAAACATCAATGTCAGATGTCAAATAGAATCTTGAGTAAAATACTACTGAGGCACAAGTTCTGCAAATTGCAAACAGCCCTCTTGAAGGAATCAAATGGAAAATGATGCTAAACAGACTATTATGCACATATGATAGTCTGCCTGTTTCTTCAAATGTTTAAATAAAAATGTCAAAAAATTGTTAAAATTAGATAAGTTTTTCAAAAGAGAAAAAGTCAGTTATTACATTTCATAGAAGCTGGAAAGCGTAGCATCTGAAAAAAACTCAAGAAAAAACAGTGTAGTCAAAGAGCTTCTTTTCAAAGTTTATCACAGCCAGAATCAATCAGAAGCAATATCAAGAACTAATTAAGGAGCATGTATCTGTATAATAAGGATTCAATCAATATATAACTAATACTAACCCATCTAATGACACTAATATAGAAAGAGGGAGCATGTGTGCGGACTGTCCACACACAATTCATCCCATAGCATTTTTTTGTTTCGCTTGTCAAGAGAAGTTTCTGCCTACAAACAACCTTTTGGAACTTATCTGATCTTGAAACAACAGCTATCAAAACTCTATTCCTTGACTTCAGGATCTTTAACGGGATCTTTAACGGGATGTTATCGTTAAACATTCTTCCATAAATTAATGGAGAATCAGAAATAGGTTTGTTACAAGATAACCAATAAGGTCATGTGTACATATGTTGGTTACACAGATGTTAATCAGGCAGCACTACATATATCTTCAAATCTTGTTTGTCATAAAAGAATCTAGTAAACTGATGTAGATTGCCAAATTGGTGGGGATTTGGGATAAAATTCAGCCTAGTGTTATATCACAACAGCGGCATTTTTGTATTTTGGGGTCCATTTGATCTGTAATTTGTAAAAATAGATTCGTTGAACTTGAGACTGAGACTTTAAAATATATGAGTAGTGGACAACAGTACCACTCTCCTCCTCTTCTATTTATAATGAAGCAAGTACATATGAAAAGACTACTCTAAGATACGGCAGTAGATAGTTTCCCACACTCAACACCCTACACATAGGGTTAATGATACAATAGGTAATAATTCTAACACTCCCCCTCAAGCTGGAGCATACAAATTGTATGAACCAAGCTTGGAACAAATGAACTCAATCCGAGGTCCCCTTAATGACTTGGTCAACACATCTGCAAGTTGGTCATTTGACCCAACGAACTCAGTACAAATTTCCTTGGTCATCAATTTTTCTCGAACAAAGTGGCAGTCAATTTCTATGTGTTTAGTTCTCTCATGAAACACTGGATTTGATGCAATGTGGAGAGCAGCCTGGTTGTCACAGTACATCTTCATGGTCTGAATTTCACAGAAGTTAAGCTCTCGAAGAAATTGCTGGACCCATATGAGTTCACACGTGAGAGACGCCATTGCCCGATATTCAGCTTCAGCGGTGGATCGAGCCACTACATTTTGCTTCTTACTTTTCCAAGAGATAACATTTCCTCCAAGGAGGACACAATATCCCGTAGTAGAGCGTCTGTTAATAGGAGAGCCTGTCCAATCAGCATCACAGTACCCAGAGATTTGAACATTTCCTTTATCTTCATATAGCAAACCTTGTCCTGGAGCCTTCTTGAGGTACCTTAAAATACGGATGATGGCATTCCAATGTCCAAGACATGGAGTCTGCATAAACTGGCTAACAATTCCAACTGCGAAAGATAGATCAGACCTCGTAATAGTGAGATAAATTAACTTTCCAACGAGCCTCCTATATCTCTCTGGATCGGAGAATAATTCGCCTTCTTCTGTTGTTAACTTCTGATTTGGGTCCATAGGACTCTCTACTGGTCTGCAGTCAATCATACCTGTTTCTTGTAATATATCAAGAGCATATTTCCTTTGAGAGATTACAACTCCATCTTTTGACTGAGCTACTTCAATGCCCAAGAAGTATTTGAGACTTCCGAGATCCTTGGTTTGAAAATGTTTACACAAGTGCTCCTTCAATTGAGATATTCCAGTAGTATCATTTCCTGTAATAACAATATCATCATATACTATTAGGTAGACACATTTCCCAGGAGAGGTGTGTTTGTAAAAGACTGAGTGATCTGCCTCACTGCGTCTTAACCCAAATTTCTGAACAATGGAGCTGAATTTTCCAAACCAAGCTCGTGGTGATTGTTTGAGGCCATATAAAGATCAATGCAATTTGCATACCATACCAGACTCCCCCTGAGCACCAAACCCAGGAGGTTGCTCCATGTAAACTTCCTCCTCAAGATCACCATGAAGGAAGGCATTTTTGATATCCAATTGATGAAGCGGCCAATGACGAATTGCTGCCATGGCAAAGAAGAGGCGAATAGTAGTCATCTTGGCCACGGGAGAGAAGGTATCACAATAGTCAAGGCCATAAACTTGAGTGTACCCTTTTGCAACCAATCGGGCTTTGAGTCGATCAACCTGACCATCGGGGCCAACTTTAATTGCATCGAGAGGAACGAGTACCTTTTCTGAGAGCAATGGGCCAACCTGAATCACCTTCACCAGGAGTCGTGGGATCAAGAGACGAGGGAGAAGAATCTGAAGTAGGGGATTCACCATGTTCTTGAACAACTGGACTATTTGTCGGCGTCCTGTGTTGGAGAGAATCAATAGGTGGAGATGATGGCTCAGGAGGACTTTGGTCGAGACTCGGAGGGACAGGGACATTGGAAATATTGTACTCAACCACGGGAATAGGAAGAACCTGCTGTATGACATGGACATCTTGAACAGATGGAGAGAAGTAAGGGGTCTGTTCAAAAAATGTAACATTGGCAGACATGTAATATTTCTTGGTTTCAGGAGAGTAACATCGATACCCTTTTTGAAGTCGTGAATAGCCCAAGAAAACACATTTGAGAGAGCGAGCAGAAAGCTTGTCTAACCCGGGAGACATGTCATGAACAAAACATACACAACCAAAAACTCTAGGAGAAGTGTGAAAGAGAGGATTTTCTGGAAACAGAATGGAGAAAGGGACCTTATGATTGAGAGAGGAAGATGGCATCTGATTAATAAGAAAACCTGCAGTTAAGATGGCATCTCCCCAGTGATGGACAGGAACGTTGGTACTAAGCAAAAAGGTACGAGCAGTTTCAACTAAGTGTCTATTTTTTCTTTCTGCTATACAATTTTCTTGTGGCGTATGAGGACAAGTAGACTGGTGCAGGATACCATGGGAACTCAAAACATTAGAAAGAGCAGACGAAAAATACTCTTTGGCATTGTCACTTCTTAAGATTTTAATTACTTGACCAAATTGATTCTTGATTTCATTCAAAAAGGATGTGAAGAGGGATAATAATTCAGAACGATCTTTCATAAGATAAACCCAAGTACATCTCGAATATTCATCAATGAAAGTAACAAAATACCTAAAGCCAAAAGATGAGACACGACTAGGTCCCCAGATATCGGAATGGATGACAGAAAAACTAGAAGTACACTTTTATTGAGACCTTTTAGGAAAAGTAGATCTAACATGTTTTCCTAGTTGACATGACTCACATTCTAAAGTCTGGAGACGACTAAGTTCAGGAAACATTTTCTTTAACTTGGACAGGTGAGGGTGACCAAGCCGATCATGTAACATTTTAGGATTGGGAGCTGCAACACATGACACACGTGGACGAGATCCAAAATGGTATAATCCGCCCGCTTCATATCCTTCTCCAATCTGTCTCCCCGAGCCACACTCCTGTATAACAAAAGATTTGTTATCGATGGTTACAGAGCAATTCAATGTTTTGGTTAACTGACTTAAGGAAATTAAATTGAAAGGACAATTGGGGACTAAAAGGACAGATTTTAGATTTAAGGACGGAGATAAGATGGCTTGACCGACTCCCTTTGAGGATGTTTTAGAACCATTTGCGAGGGTTATAAAATGAGATTTTTCTTGGAATGAAATGGTTGAGAACAAGGAGGTATTACTAGAAATGTGATCAGAAGCACCAGAGTCAATTACCCATGAATTGTGACCTTCCATGGATTGAGAGATGCAAACAGTTGATGTACTTGGAGCTTGAGATGATTGTGCCAAGCTGTTGGATTTGAGGCGTAGGTACTCTTGATACTCGTCCTCAGTGAACTTGGAGTCAGTAGTCTCTGCCTGGGAGACATTGGTTGTTTTGGCAGAAAATCCATATAAAGTGTAGCAGTTTTCTTGGGTTTTCTTGGGTATGACCCATCCTTTTACAATACGTACACTGAGGACGCCCACAACCTCCACGTCCACCTCCTCTAGTTCCACGACCTCCTCTTCCTCGGGTGGCAACCATGACAGATGGTTCCATTACAGCAAGAGTTTCTGGAGTTTGAAGAGTTGGAACACGTATCATGCGGGAGATCAAAGTTTCCATGGAAGGAACCTCATGAGAGGTCAAAAGCTGATCTCGGATATGATTAAAGTTTGGGTGTATAGCGCGGAGGATCATTACCATATAGTACTTGTCAAGCTTTTTCTTCATTTCATCTAGAGAGTCGACTTCCAAGAACATTCGAAGTTCTTCCACAGCAGCTTGAGCGTCATTCATGAATGACATCATATCATGGTTAGTCATTTTCATAGATGCCAACTTGTTCGCCGAATCATAGAGGCGTTGAATATCATTTGCATAGATATTCTGAGTTCGCTTCCAAAACGAGTGGCAAGTTTTGAAGGCCCGTAGAGACATCAAAAGTCGTGGTTCCACCGACTGCCACAATAGAGCACATAGTTGGAAATCTGCTTGTTTCCACTGTTCATCTTTTTCAGAAGGTACGTGGCTGCCATCTTTCTCAAGGTGTTCGTGGTGTCCTTGACCGAGAAACCACATCTCGACGGCAGCGGACCAAGATAAGTAATTTTGGCAATTTAGTTTCTTGGACATGATGCAGGGGCTTCCGGAGAATGAAATAGCACTCCCAGTACATCCAGTGGCCATGATATGATCAAGAGAATAAACAAAAACAGAAAGGATCTCGGAAAACAGTGAAACAGTGACAATTTTCGAATTTGAAGGTGTCGATTTCCACAAGAGGTGCTACTGGACTTCACCGGAACAGAGATTTGAGGGTCAAAACGGGTAGAGGAGGCTCCGGCGACGGCGACAGAGGTGGCGCGACGACGAACTGGTGACTGGAAGGCGGCGCGTGGGCGGCACGCGCCTGACTGCAGCGAACAGAGTTGACGTGCGTGGAGGCGCGTGACGACGGCGCTGCCTGCGACACCAGCGGGGTTGGCTGTCGCGCGGAGAGGCAGTTCAGATCCGGTGGTTTCCGGACGGAACTGCGTGGGTGACGGCGGCGGACGACGGCGAACGGTGGTGGACAGCGGTGGACAGCAGCGGACAGCGGCGAAGGGCTGCAGACAGTGGCGGACAGTGTTGAAATGTTGTTTGACAGTGTTGGGTAGTTCAGAAACGAGGTTAAACGAACTTGGACAGCCGCGGACAGCGGCGATGACTAACGGCGATCAACCGCGGACAGCGGTGACGGACCAGATGAGACAGAAACCAGAGCGGGATCGACCCGCTGTGATACCAACTTGAGACTGAGACTTTAAAATATGAGTAGTGGACAAGAGTACCACTCTCCTCTTCTATTTATAATGAAGCAAGTACATATGAAAAGACTACTCTAAGATACTAGGCATGATTACATGCAACAGTAGATACGGCAGTAGATAGTTTCCCACACTCAATACCCTACACATAGGGTTAATGATACAATAGGTAATAATTCTAACAGTTGAAATTTTGTTTGTAAAATAGGATCAAGTCGTCAGGGTGAAGGACGGCATTACAGGTAAAGTCATCCTCCACCCTGCCAGTTTCTTTTTTTTTTTTTAAAAAAAAGCAAAGTCGTACCATAGGAGGCCGGTTTCTGTTCATTTCAAAAAGTGAAGTCGTCCTCACACATGACGACTTCACTTTCCAGATTTTTTATTTATTTTTTAAAAAATAGGTTTGAATGGGGGCAGCCATGGCTAGAATCATGGTCAACAGAGCTTGGAAAAATGGCAGTATGGTGATTATTGTCACATTCACGTTGTGCATGGCGAAGAGCCTTGCCATGTCCACCACCAGAATTAGGTGACTGGTTGAGATGAAGGAAAGAAAAATAGCGTCGGCGTTTCAACTCACCTTTGATCTCATAAGACCCCATGGTTATGGATCTATAATGGAGAATGATCATTTCATATATAAAACTGCAACGAAAATATATAAAAAAAAAAAAACAAAACTGAAAAAATGAAGTCGTTATACACCACGACGACTTCACTTTTGAGATGAATACAAACCGGCTTCTCACAGCACGACTTCGCTTTTAAAAAAAAAAAAAAAAAAGAGAAACCGGCAGGGTTGAGGACGACTTCACTTGTAATGTCGTCCTCATCCCTAACAACTTAACCCTATTTTACAAAAAAAATTCAGCGAACCCATTTTTACAAATTACAATTCAAATGAACCCCAAAATACAAAAATGCCCACAACAGCAGTTGTGAACTCAAGTGACCAACTTGTTCCGTTATCAGTATGGCTCCTATAGACCCCCATGTCAATTATACACGTGATAGACTTGGCACATTTGATGTGTCGAAAACTGTTAATATTAAGATTTCTACAGAATATTAAGAAATATAAAAGAATAGGTAATGAATTTGAGAGTGTAAATTTCCCTCTCCTAGGATCTCATTTATAACAACTTTGGATACATCAAATACAAAGTATGAAATGGAAGAGAAGAGAATCTGAAAAGATATATCTTGGAACTAGGTACAGCCCAAAGCACACCACCTTTACAAAAACTATTTAAGACTGTTTATTATAACAAGAATAAAGGTCTAGGAAATCTAAACACTCTTGTGGCTAATCATTATTCTTATAAGTTGCATTTTATGGTTACTGCTCTCAAATGTAATCTCTCAAAGAATTATTATATACAGTGAACCTGCTAGGTGCTTCCTTACAAGCATTGTCCTAAGTCTCTTTTCTTCAACATCATATATAAGAACCTACCAGCTTGAAGTAGCGCTGGAATAGCTTCAAAATTTATGGTAAAATATTATGTTACAGAGTAGCCAATAGAGCATGCCGCACCCCGGCACCAGTAGTTTGTTCAGCATTGCAACTTAGGGTTGTGGCCATCGTTGCACAGCCAAAATCATACAAATAGCACAGTTTTGCAGAGATCAGACACCATTTAGGTTTAGCTTAAGGGACTTAACTACTGGTTGGGGAACAGGGTAAAAGTGTAACTTTCATTTTAACCTATAACACAGTTTTCACTCCCCCTCTTTCTCAAAATCAGCACTTCCCTCCCACATTCCGCCTTTCAACATCCTACATTCTGCCACTACTTCCAGCAGTGTTTCCAGTGACAGTTCCACCTGTGCTACAACCTAACCTGCAAGTTCCCACATAAACTACATTACTTTTCTCTTTTCTATTCAGCTTCAATGGTTTCATGTGGCTTATCACCCTCAGCCACTCAACCTGTGCAGCCAGACTCTTGCTGTTTTCCTATTCTGGACATGGTGATATGTTGTTTTGCAGCTTTTTCTGTTTGCGACCGCATGATCAATTCTGATTTTAGGGTTTTTTTTCTTTATTTTTATGCAAATATAATACATACATAATGCAATATAAATCTACTTAAGGATCAAAATACCATTCTGATAGGTTTCTTGGTTAAAGGAACCAGAAAAGCAAAAACGTACTCCCAGGCTTACTGGATATACCTCGTATTATTGCTTTTTAGGAGAAAAGAACAGAAAGAAAGTTTACAAGGGACAATGTTCCCTTTCCACACAATTACACTGATTCTGTCAACAACACCCAAAACAATCCAAAAAAGTCTCCATGCCAAAGGACCCAGCTCTTATATATAGACTTTCAACACCTCCAGAACTCTCTCTAACTCAGCTTGTTGCTTTTGTGTTAAACCCCTCACCAATTCGTCTTCCTTGTCCAGCTCTGTCGTCCCCATAACCCAAACTAGTGTCACAGCTTCAATTTTAGTCTCCTTCAACAAACCTTGTGGAGTTACAATCTTTTTGGTTAAGGATGGGTCCCCCTTAATCTGAACCTGCTGTCCCTTTGCATTAAAACTAATGGTTATGGTAGAAAATTGAAATGTAACTATTGCTCAAAGATTGTGAGTGGAAGAATATTTAGATTCAAACATCATCTTGCTGGAACTAAGGAGGATTCTGAACCTTGTGCTTCTGCTCAGAAGAAATAAAAAATTTGATTATAAAAATAGTTGCAGAAGCTAAGGAAGCTTCATTAAAGAGAAGAAAGTTAAATGTAATTGATGAAGACCATGAAGAAAGTGAGACTGTTGAAGGAGGACAAGGGTGTTTGGTTTTAAAGGAAAACAAGTTGCCACTACTAGTAAGCGGGGAGTCCAAGCAACTATAAATTAAATGATGAAAAGAGGATACAAAGAAGTTGATACTCAAGTGGCTGAACTCTTTTACACAAATGCAATTTCTTTTGAATGTATTAGAAATCCAGCATTGGCAAAGATGTGTGACATGATGGTAAATTTGGAGTTGGCTACAAACCACCATCTTATCATGATATTAGAGAGAAGCTCTTGAAACAAGTTGTGAACAAAACAGATTTAATCCTTGAGGAATATAAGGAAGAGTGGAACAGAATTGGTTGTACCATCATGTCTGATGGTTGGACATACAAAAAAAGACGTTATATTTGCAACTTCTTGGTGAATAGTCCTAAAGGGACGATTTTTCTTTAGTCACTTGGCACCTCAAACATTTCAAAAACAGTTGATAAAGTATTCAAGATATTAGATGACGTTGTTGAGTTTGTTGAAAAAATTGTAGTTCAAGTTGTTACTGATAGTGCTACAAATTTCAAGCCAGTTGGAGATTTGTTGATGCAAAAAAGGGAAAAATTGTATTGGACTCCATGTGCAGCACACTGCATTGATTTGATCTTTGAAGACTTTGAAAAGAATTTTAAGGTCCATCAATTGACAATACTAGGGAGAAGAGTAGAACACGTGGTATTAGATAGTCGGTTTTGGAAGAATGTCTCCACATGCCTAAAAGTCGTTGCCCCTGTTATGGTGGTCTTAAGATTGGTGAACTCATGTAAAACCCGCAATGGGTTTCATTCATGAAGAGATGGACAATTTTAACAATATTAAGAAGAGGTAAAATTTCAAACTTTTACTCATTCAAAGTTTAATTACTTGTGTGAAATTATTTCTAATATAGCATAATTGGTTTGGTATTGAATCTAGTTATGAACAGGTTTGGAGAATAATGATGTTGGATGGGATAATCAACTTCATAGGCCTTTGCATGCAACTGCCTATTTTCTCAACTCCCTCTTCCACTATGAACCTAACTTTAGATATGATGAGGGTGGAGAGGTGAAAGAAGGATTGTATACGTGCAAGAGAAGATTGGTACCAGATTTGGAAGTAAGAAGAAAAATTAATCTGCAAATCGTTGAATTTCATTTTGTTAGAGGACTGGTTGGAATGGAAGATGCACAAGAATGCAAGAAAGCATTAAATCCTGGGGAGTGGTGGGAAATGTTTGGGAATGGAACTCCGGAGTTGAAGAGATTTGCTATTCGAATTCTAAGTTTGACTTGTAGTTCTTCAGGATGTAAGCGTAATTGGAGCTCATTGAAATGGTAATTTAAATTATTTATAATTTATAATTTTCTTTATTAGGTTAATGTCTTTACTAACATTTGATATTTCATTTTAGGTTCATAGAAAGAGAATGAACTGTTTGCACCAGAAAAAGATGAATGATGTAGTTTATGTGATGTATAACTTGTAGTTGAAAAGTAGACATTGGAAAAGCGATTGCTCTTCCATTTAATGACATTGAATCAAATGATGAATGAATAACTGAAGAGGCAAATGATGTTGTTGAGATGAGCAAGCTCAAGGTGAAAATGTTCACATAGATGGAGCAACAACAAATCCAGTTCTAGATGCTCTTGATAACATAACTTTTGATGCCAATGAGGATGCACAAATTTCATCAGGAGAAGAGTTGGATGAAGATGATGATGGAGATGATTATGTCATTAGAGGATTAGACATAGACACTTGACATTTGAATTTATGTTTTACAATATTTGTATGAACTTATTTATTTCATGTACTTTTAAGTTATATAATTTTGTGGACTTATTTGAATTAGGATGTTATTCATAAAATTCTTTTTTCATGTGAAGTAAACTCTTACGAGTTTTCAAGTCAGGTTTACTGCTATCACGAGTTTACGTAAACTCTCGAGTTTGACAACCTTAGATATTATACCATACTAATTCAACATTTCAACACCACAATTAATCAAAATAGTAGACAAGAATGCCATAACACCATAATGCCTCTATTGACTACAATATATTGGCTACTATTAAGTAAAGGATATGGGAGTCCCCAGAAAAGCAACCAAGGCCAACCAACCAGAGATAGGTGACTTTGGTGGAGATGAGGCGTCGAACAGAAACTAGAGAAGCAGTTGTTGTTGACGAATAGGGAAGGGGGAAGAAAAATATGGACTACAATATATTGGCTACTATACTATTTACTAAAATATATTGGCTTCTATTAGTTAAAGGATATGGGCGTCCCAGAAAAGCCCCCAAGGCCAGCCAGCCAAAGATAGGTGACTCTAGTGTATATGAGGTGCCGAACATGAACTAGAGAAGCGGTTGTTGACGAATAGGTAAGGGGGGAAGAAAAACATGGACTAAAGGGGGTATTAGGGATTTTAGGCAATCTAAAAGGGGATAAGTTTCATTTCAGCTTTTATAAACCCTCAAAACAATGCAGTTTTGAGGGCAAAGAGGGAGATTGACCCATTTATCTGTTGGGAAACTATTGTGCCAAGTCAGCCAGTGTTTTAAGCCCCCAAAAGGAACTTGGCCACAAGAGCCACAATGTGTTTCCATGATTCCAGATCTGTAGCTGCCAAAGGTCTCCATTCCCACCACTATGATAGGGAATATGAGAAAAGCCTCTCTTCCAGTGGCTTCCCCTTCACAAAGAGCAAATGTTCAGTTTACAAATGACAACTTATCCCCTCCATCATACTATCCAACCCTATTTAATATATAATAAATTCACGCACAGCAGGCTAATATTAGAAAGTAAATTGAGAAAGCATACATCATGCCATCAATGTATTAACAACTAAGTTTACCACCCTTGTCGATGAACTATCCTACCCTACTTAATATCTAATAAGTTAACACACACCAAGCTAATATTAGAAAGTACATTACATTGAGAAAGCATACATCATGCCATGAATGTACTAACAACTTAGTTTACCACCCAAGTCCTAACTTCCAACATGAACTAGCCTGAATACTGGACTAATAAATATCATAGAATAGAACACAGGTTAACCAGTTACCCCCCACTTAGTGGCATAACGTGTAGCTCTTGTATAGATTCACAAATTAAGGATTCAAATAAACAACCCAGTAGACTAGTATAAGCAGCAGCCGGAACAAAAGAAACTATCAACACAGAGAAGAATAACTTTAACAGCAAAAAATAATACCTGCATATGAGATCTTGCACGCTCATTTGCCTCCAATGCTTTTTGCTGGTTTTTAATTTGTTCTTCTCGAGTCCTCTCAAAAGTGTCATAATTTCCTTTATAAGTAGTCAACTTTTGGTTTTGCAAGTGAACTATATCAGTAACCACCTGGGAATGCAGTTAACATGTTAAAAACTATGCTAGTAACACATTTAGGGAAAGCACTAAACCAACACAATATCTGATCAAATCAAGATAAGCTGATATGTTACCGTGTTTAAAAATTCTCTAGCATGTGAAACAACAATAAATGTTTTTGGCCATTTAACTAAGTACGACTCAAGCCATAAGACAGCATGAAGATCAAGATGATTCTGCAAAAAAACAAAATTCATAAATTCTATAAACTGAGGCATCCATGAATCACATAAGAAACTTCGAATGATGAGTCACCGTAGGCTCGTCAAGAAGCAATATATCAGGCTCTATAAACAGTGCACGAGCAAGAGCTATTCGCATCCGCCATCCTCCTGAAAATGTTTTTGTTGCCTTCTTCTGCATCTCAGGAGAGAAACTCAAACCCTGAAATTGCCCTTGATCAGTAAGACAATGATTTTGGAAAGAGTGTTTCTGCTTCATAAATATTTACTGTAAATTTTAATGGGAGTAAAAGTAACCCTAGAACAGGAGAGAGCTTAATGTTAAAGTAGAGAAATTCTTCTACTAGCATGTTTGAGTCCCTCATCTAAAAAACATGTTAGAGTACTGGTTTTGCATTTCATACCATTATCTGATATCCTTAGAGAACTCATTATGCAATAAATAAGGTAAACCGAAAGACACATTAACATAAGAATAAGCTACAACCCTACAATTCAAAAATTAAAAAGGATTCAAGTGGCTAATAAGAGAATAAGACTTTCCCACCAGTGACTCTAAAAAATTATGATACAAATCAACAATGAACTCACAGCTAATATAGATGCTGCTCGTGCCTCTGCAGAATCAGCATCAATGTGTTCAAGCCTCTTATATATTTCCTCAAGCCTTTGTGAAATGCTATCCCTGCCAACCATTCCATTTGAGTCACCCTTTTCGATTTTGTCCTCAAATTCCCTCTGTCAAACAACACGACATCCTCAGTTATCCCAGATTCAAGACCAAATACAAACTGCCAGCAAAGCTAGAACACAATCAATTCCTCACCTGTTGGGCAACTAACTGAGCTTCTTCTTCAATAAGCTGAGTCCTCTCAATGTCAGAGTTGAGGACACACTGCAAGGCTGTGGTATCATCACCTGTCACCTCTTGCTCCACGTGCAATATTTGACAATTCCTGGGAACACCATCGATGGCATGCATAGCCATGTGTCTAAGAAAAGTGGTTTTTCCCGTCCCGTTCCTTCCTACTAAACCATAATGCCTTCCAAACGAAAGTGTAACACAACCATCCACAATTAGATCCCGCCCACCAACAGAGATATTGAAATTCTCCATGTGAATGTCCTTCACGTTTGGGCCCCCAGCACTCTCATGCCTCACACACACCACCGGCATACCCGCACGTGCCGCCTCCATCTCTGCCAAGTGCATTTGGTATTGTGCCTGCTCATATCATTCTATAGTCAAATGAACTCAACCACAAACTTTAACAGTGACAATAATAATAATAATAACAAAGTAATGTTACACTATCATCCAATTACAACCATTCACCATGAAAGGCATTATTATAATTATATATGACACGTTTATTGACTTTTACAATAATTATCTAAAAGTCGGACATTTCGCTTCTAATTGACACGTTCTGAACAGTTGACATTGTAAAAATGCTAAATATTTTTTTAACCATGTTAATGGTACAGAGTATTCATCAGCTTTACTAATGACTAATCTGTCGGGAAACTTGGCTGACCACCTCTAGTGAGGTCTCCTCTCTCAACATTGTCTTTCCATATTCAAGGCCAGATCCCCAGACATTGCTTAAGGGGACCGAGAGCAATACCACTCGGACGAACAACACGTTGGTGTAAAATTGCTTAATCTAACAATCCATAACTCTAATAATAATAATAATAAAATCAAGATTTAGTTTCCAGCACATCTAGGGTTTTGGAGTCTCCACAACCACAATTGTGGTTGCATTAACCGCATTTGTCCACAGTTTCTCACTACATCAAAATCATGATGAAACCCCGACTGTAATTTAACCCCCTTAATGACGAAAACAACAATAAGCAGAGGAATCGGGGAAACACCTCTCGCTGACGTTCATCCTTGCGTTTCCTTCTCTCGAGCTTAAGACGGTCACGTTCCGATAGCAGAGGGCCGTCGACGGGTTCGGGCTTCTTCTTGGGAGCTTGGACGTCGTCCAAGCCTTCATTCATTCGAAACGGCGCCGCCAGGCTCCGCACAGCGGGCTTCGCCTTCACCAAACCGTGCTTCCCAAACTTGTCGCACAACGTGCTGCACACCTGCATTTTGAAACAGAAGAAAGAGAATGGTTAGGTTAGTGCTAACAAGTTTAGGTTTGCGGAAAAGGAAAGGGAAAGGGAAAGGGAGTGCGACTGACAGAGCGGCACTCGGAGAAATCGTCGACGCAGCCGGCGGCAACGAGGAGCTCGCCGAGGGCTTCGAAAGCGCCTTCGCCGTCGAGGCCGAAGTCGAAGTCATCGTCTGCGAGGACGTTAACGATGTAATCAACAATTGGCTGGTCTACGTCGACGACTCTTTGTCCTAAAACGTCGTGCACCACTGATCTCGCCACCTCCGTCATCTTCCGCCACCACTGCGCTTCTGCTTTCTTCTGCTCTGCGTGGTGCTGCTGCTGCTGCTTTTGGCTTTTAGGGGTGAAAATGGCACTGGAATAAGATTTTTGAGTAATTACACTCCAAGACCTTGTTCTTTTGGAAATTATGTTTCTGCCTCCAGTTTTTCTCTCAACTGCACTCTGCTATTTCTTCGATTCAAGGGAATAAATTGCAAATATAAAACCTCTATGAACTGTTTTATTTCAAACATGGAAATTAAAATGTATAAAAAGAATGATAATTGTGTTGTCTTTTTATGTTTCCTAAAATGATTTTATCATCAATTTGATTTTATTTCAATAGTTTTAAAATAGTTTCTTTATCATCTAATATTAAAAAAAAGTTAAAGACTAATATAATATTAAACTATTAAGTTTATGGACTGAATTAAACTATTTAGACTAATTTATGCATTTAGAAATAAAATCAGAAGTTTTACTATTTTAATGGTTAAATCAAATACCTTATTTATCCAAAAATACGTAGAAGAAAATAGATCAATCATATTAAATCATATTAAGAAACGTAAGTTTATAGAAAAGATAATATAAATATAATTGATCTTTGAAAAAAAAAAATTAGAAACGTAAGTTTATATAAAAAAAAATTGTTGACAAGTTATTTTATTAGTTAGTTCTTTAAAAGAATTTTTAGATAGATGACTCAGTTTAAATCTAATGTCAATGTTTTTTTTTTAGGTTTCTACTAATAACTCATTAATAGATGGATAACGAAAATAATATGTTATCTATATAAATAATAGGCTTAAATATATATTTAGTCTTTATTTTTATTATTTTTATTTAATTTAGTCCTCATTTTTGTTTTATGTTCAATTAGGTCCTTATTTTCGTCAAAGTTTAGTCAATTTTATCTTTTTCACTAATGATATTTAAATAGTTAATGTTTTTGAACGGTACATGTCAGCTCCGGGTTTTTTTTAATTTTTTTTAAATTTTTTAAATTTTTAAATTTTTTTTTAATTTTTTAATTTTTTAATTTCAAAAAAATTGTCCATGTGTCAAGTCACAATTGTGCCACATGTCAATGCTAGTATTACGTGTCAGTTTGAGGTTGTGTTATTTTTTCTGTTCAATTTAGTCCTTATGTTCGTTATTTTTGTTCAATTTAGTCCCAATTTTTGTTAAAATAAATCCATTTTGTCCATTTCAAATTGACACCAAATTTAATATATTTCATACAAATTATATTAATTGTTTTTCTAACATTGACATTTTTATTAATTATTTTTTAATTTGATTATAAATTATTAGATTTAATTATAAATTGAATAAATTCTTATATTTAATTGCTAAATAGAATATAGTTATTTAAAATATTATAAGAATATAATTATTAAATGTTTTTTCTAATATTTATATTCTAAAATACTTTTAAAATTGATATTTAAAAATATTTTAAATATTTTAAATGTAAAGCCCATTAAATTTTTGTTTATGTAATTCTGCCCTAAAGTAAAGGGCTGCCCCTTGTAATTGGGCCTAGGGCTGGCCCAAGTGATAAAACTAAACCCTAAGCTGCCCTAACACACTCACTCTCACTCTTCACAGAATCAGCCGTCACACCTTCTACTTCGAGAGAGAGACATATGTTAGGGTTCAGCCGCCTTTTCGCATCCAGTGGGCTTGAACCAGTTTTCTACTTCTCATAAGTCCATTCCAACTCATGCTCGTACTTCCTTTGGTGTTTCTTCATGTTTGTTTTCAGCTAGGATTCCGTAATGAGCTTATCTCTTGATCTGCTCCGTTGTTTTTCCAGTTCCTCAGCATACCCTAGAGCCGTGGTGTCCGTGGTTGCTGTTGAGTTCTTGTACTAGCATATTCCAGGTAAGGGAAGCTAGAACCCCCTTGTCTGATGTGTTTGTGATGTGTGTACTGTTGCTTTAATGATTTTTTGAGTTTGATATATTGTTATGGATGTTTGGATTGGCTGGTTTCCTTGTTTGGGATATGTTTATGCGTGTTGCAGGCGTGAACAATGGCAAACACTGATAATCTCGCCCAAGCGAACTCGCCTCGCCCAGGCGAGATGTGTTTCTGCGCGAGTGGTCGCCCAGGCGACCAGAACACGCTTTGAGCGAGCAGATGTCTCGCTTAGGCGAAGGGGATCTCGCCTAAGCGAGATTGCGCAGGGGCCACTGTCCTCTTTGTCAAGCTCTCGCCTAGGCGGAGGGGAGCTCGCCTAAGCGAGAGTCATTCTCACTTGAGCGAGACCCTCCAGCCTGAGCGAGGAGCTAGGCGAGGATGCGTCCCGAGATGTTGTTTCCTCTATGCTTGGATGTTTAAATTGTGCTTATATGGGTTATTATATGATGGCTTAATGAGAATGAGTATGCATGATTAGGAGGGGATTATATGTGGGGGATTGTGAGCTTGGCATGATTTCTATGAGTGGTACATGAGAAGTTGGATACATATATATGTGCGTGTGGTCACAAATTTGGCATGAACAACAATGGATCTTGATGGTTGGTAAACTAGTGGCATGGTTTTGGTATGAGGAGAAACACTTTACTCATGGTTGGGAATAACGAGTTGGTATTGATTCAACATGTGAGAAATGAGGATTGGTTATGGATGTTGGTATGAAATTTCATGTGTAATGTATGTGAAAATTCTTGGCTGTTTATATGTGTTGGTCCGTGTTAGTGCGTAATTCCTTGGAGTCTCTAGGTGAGACTTTCAGGGTCGTGCTTCAGTGGTCGGGACGTAATTCCATGGCCCCTGTTAGTGGGTGTCCATGGTGGTGCCCCATCTATATGGTCTGGTAAGGATTCAAGGTAAGGTTGCATCCTGACACTCTAAGGGGTCAGTTAGTCTCACTTAGAGCGGACTGACTCCTGTGGTGAGAGTAGCAGGAGGCCTGAATTCATTAAGGGCTAACCTTGTGTGTGAGGGAAATTGATTCATTATAACACTTGTAACACTTAGCTCGGGGGTGAGCAGCTCGAGGGTGAGCAGCTCAGGGGTGAGCAGAGGTATCCACCACAAGTGCAAGCATCCGCTGAATCCGACCAGGCTATATGTATCCAGATGAGTCGAGTCTTAGCGTATTGATTGAAGGGTCATAACATGCTTGGGTGATAGATGTATATTGAATGTGTGTATACTGAATTATGAAAGTACATTTGATTGCATGATAAAAAAATGTTGTTGGCTCTAGCTTACCCTTTCTTGTTGGTTGCTTTGTATGTTGTTCTTCTATCTTCGCGATGATCATCAATTTTATTGATGGGAGCAAACGCAAGAGGTAACCGTGGTCGACGAGGGAGAGACGAACCCGCTGCTTAGCCTTCTTGGGTTGGACTTTTTGTCCTTCTTGGGCTATCTTTAGGGCTACAGCCCCTATACTCGTCCGCTTTTATATCTTTCTAGGATTCCAGTAAACTATTTAACATGTTTCCTTTTATTTTTTTGGTGGCATCGTGGTGTGCCTTGGTCTGTACGGCATTATGTTTAAATTCCAGGACTGCATTATTATATTATAATTGTGTGACGTTTCTTTAATTACGCGTATTAATTAAATGGGACGTTACATTAAATATTTTAGAAAAATAAACTAATATTTGTAAAATTAGCATTTAAATATAAAATATTTTAGATTTTAATATCTAAAATGAAATAAAAATATTAAATATTTTAGATTTAAATGTCAATTTTACAAATGTTAACATATATTTTTAAAATTTTAATAATTATATTTTAGTAATATTTAAATAATTATATTAAATATAATAATTTATAATTAAATATAATAATTTATAATTGAATTTCAAAAATAATTAAATAATAATTTCAATTTTAAAAATTAAATTGTTTCATTTTAAAAAAAAATTGGGACTTAATTAAATAAAAATAACGAATATAGGAACTGAATTGAACAAAAATAACGAATATTGAGACTAAATTGAATAAAAAGAAATAATACAACCACAAAATGACAAGTGGCACTAACATTGACACGTGGGCATTTTTTTGAAATTAAAAAAAATTATTTTTTTTTAAAATTTAAAAAAAGTTGTAAGAAAAAATAAAAAAAAACAGGAGCTGACACGTGGCATGTACTGTTAAAAAGCGTTAACTATTTAAACACGGTTAGTCAAAATGACCAAATTGACCAAAATTTGACAAAAATGAGGACCTAATTGAACATAAAACGAAAATGAGAACCAAATTAAAAAAAAACAATAAAAATAGAGATTAAATGTATATTTAAGCCTAAATAATATACTAAAAAGAAATTATGTTATTATTATCCAATGTTCAAGATGTAGTGAGAAAGCACATTATTCTCCGATGTGCTAAAAATGTGTCTTTATAGGATAACTTTAAAAACACATCTATCTATATATAATTATACAATTGGAACCATTATAAAGTGCAAAAAAATAATCTCAAACACAAAAGGCATCACACAAAAAATTAACTAAATGTTAAAATTTCTACCCACTCTATTTGTTTGACATGTAACATAAAAACAATTTTGTTGCTCACTTATAAATGCAACACCTAGCAAAGTGTGGTATTTACACGTACTATCCTCATTCTGCTTACACGTGGTTCTCTTGCATACACAAGATGAAGCATATTTTCTTCTCACCTTGAAAGCAGATTTCTCTGTTCAATAGAGTCTAAAAACTTTCCTTTATGACCTTCAAAGCAAATTTTTCTTCTCAACAGAGTCCAAAAAATTCCTTTTTCTTCTCACCTTGAAAGCAAACTTGGTTCTCCAACGTTTTTCTCTTTCAACTATTATCCTATAAACCCTAACCTCACACTTCTCAGCCATTCAATTGTTTTCCAAAGACTTTCCTTTTGCTCTCAAACCAGCGGATTGAAGCATTTATTGAAGTTCTTCCTCTAACAAATTTATTCCAGATTTGTCTTCTCACTCTTATTCTTTTTATTTTAAATTCTTTTGTATTTGTTTTTTTGTTAGTTCAAACTAGCGTATTGAAGCATTCACTTTAACATTTGTTAGGTTTTGTTTTATTTGTGTTGTCTGCCAATTTTTCCTCTTTTTTTTTTCAACATGGTTGGATATGCAAAGGGTTTTCCAATTTTGTGTTCACATTTTTTTTTGCTTTGTTAAAGTTTGCTGTTTTACCATTTTTAATTAATAAGTCTTCATATGTGTTGTAATTGTGTGCCGTGTGGTTGAACCTTTCATGAATTCTCAGATTGTCTAAGGTATCCTTCACAATTGCTTTTCAAAAGATTTCCTGAAATTGTTGACCAAAGCATAGCATGCGTATGGTTTTAGGTTTGTTGTACCAAAACCAAATTGTAATTCAAATTCAAGTTAAAACTAAAATTAATTATTGTAGGATGAGTTTCTCTACAAATACATTTTTCCAGAGCTGCATATTTTACCTATTGTCTATTTTGGCGCTTGACTTTCACGAAGTCTATTTTGCAAAAAAACACTCCCACTCAATAGCATAACTGAACTCGGAGAAGGAAAGTTGGGATATCATTGCACGAGTTCTAAAGTTATGGTTTGTAGAAGATTACACGAAAGGCAAATATATATTTTCAATGGAGATTGTTCTCCAAGACAAAGAGGTACCACAAATAAAACATCCTATAATTTTGTTACTTTTCAAAACTGTTATAAGTTAGAATATGATATTATTATCTGATATATGAAAATGTTTGTGCAGAGCGTCTTAACCCATGCCTCTATTTAGACAAACACTAATATACAAATTTTAAGCTGAAATGATAGAGGACAAGGTTTACTCCATTCAATCTTTTAGTGTTTCATGTAATGCGGGTTCTTATAGAACTACCAATCCACACTTATAAGATCAACTTCCAATTTGGAACCAAGGTGATTTTGGTTGACCGTGTAAGACCCGAAATATTGGAATAAAGAATAATAAATAAATTACAAACAATTATGGGTTGGAAGTACCCTAAGAGAATTTATTGACAAGTTCTAGGAAAGGAATAAAGATAGCTTAAGTGGTTGAGAGTATTTGGTTATGTTGAGAGTACTTGGTTATGTTGAGAGGACTTGGGTTTGAGTTTGGTGTGTGCCATTAGTGTAATTTTAAATTGTGTTTTATTTTACCAAAATATTGTGAATGTGAAAGCATGGTTTAAGATTATATGAATGTGTGAATTGATAGGAATAATGTGATGATTTGTTGGTGTGCATGTGTTTGATGGGTTGGAAGGTTATGAGTTCAAATCTTGGTTAAAGTAAGTAGGCCCTTTATGTTTTTATATTTTTGCTTAGTGATGGAAAAATATAGAAACTATAGAAATCCCTTGAGAAAGCTGCACTATTTTTCTTAATTTTGAGATAATTATTTCTATGCATGTATGAGATTGGTATGTGTTTTATTCCCTTTGCAAGCACAATTTCAGCAAGTTCTTATGTCGGGCGTATGCCGATGGTTTTATTTTTTTGGTAGGACTTTCAAGCTTGCGAAATAAAAAAAATTATATCTTTTTTCTTATACATATCATGCTTCGGTGATAGAAAGTTGTTGTTTTGATTGTTTTATTATAAAAGGTTATTACTGGTGTCCTTGGTGGTAGTGTAAATATATATATATATATATATATATATATATATATATATATATATATATATATATATATATATATATATATATATATATATATATATATATATATACTAGTACTTTTACCCGTGCAATACACGGGGCACGAGATTTTAAAAATTTAAAAATTAAAAATATAATTAAATTTAATAAATTTTTTTATAAAACTAATTAAATTTTTAATTAATTTTATGATAAAAATTTATTTAAATTATTTATATATTTTTTTAACAAAATATATTGTATATAATTATTTTAAATAATATATTAAAATCGAGTTAATTAAAATTAAGAAATTAAATAAAATTTTAAATAAAATATTTAATAGATAATGTAGAAAAATGTAATAGTTGATTTTTTAATAACAAAGATGATGAAAAACTATGTAAATCCAACGTAAAAAGATATAAAAAATAGACTATTCTTTTGGAGTCATTTTTTCTATTTTTTTTTTTTGGATATTGAATTTCAAATTTAAATTTTGTTACCATATTTTTATAGTTTTTACAGTTTAGAATTTTAAATCCAAACTTTATTACTTTATATTTTGAATTTTAAATTTGTCAATATGAATCTTAATTTAGAAAAAAAATATTGAAATTGAAATCATTAGTGAATTTTATATCTTTAAAAGTTTCAAGAATTTATAATTTTCACTTTGTAATGATACACGGATGTCTATGTTATAAAAAATATGTTTTAAATTATTGTTTAAGTTTTTGTGAAATGTCAAAAATATGTGAAAGTTGTTCAAAAACATTTAAAAATTCATTAAAAAGGCTTTAATGTTACAACTTTTTGTAGGGTGTCAAAACGTGCCAGCCCGACCATTTTGCCTCTCCTTGCCTTTTCACTCTACATTTTGAAATATTTTTTGTAGCTTAAGTGGAATATTTTTATAGCTTTTTGAAATTTCAAAATTCAAATTCAAACTTTATTACTATATATATTTCAAATTTCACAATATTAAAATAAGATTAAAATTTAAATGTTGAGTATTTTCATATTTTTAAAGTGAAAAAAATTTGTAATTTTTACATTATATTTTAATTATTATTATTAGGTTGATATCATTGTGTTATTTTATAATTATATTTTTATTAAATATTATTATATTTTATAATAATTATTATATCGTTATGAATTTTTGTATTTTTTATGTGAAACATTAAGAATATTTATTAGAAAAATTTTAAATTTTTGTACATGTTTTATATTTTAAATGTTAAATTTAATTTTATTTACGGTTTTTTACAATTTCAAATTTTAAATCCAAACATTATTATTTTATATATAAAAAAATATTTAGTTTCAAAAAACTAATTTAAAAAGCAGAGAACATATCAATTATCAATAAACTATTTATATTTAGTTTCAAAATACATTTTACAATGCCTTTAACATATATTAGAATTTGTATGTATGAATGTCGTATATATTTGAAAGTTTGTAAAATAAATGAACGAAGGTCGTAAAATAAATAAATAAAAGGTTTAAATTATGAAAAACTTAAATTATGAAACACTTGAATAATCAGTTATAATATTAAAAAAATTAAAATTTTAATTATGAAATTGTCATTTTCAAACACTTATACACAGAGAAATGAGACTATTCTTTTACAAACATACTTTTAAAATATGTCAGTATCAGAATTAATTTATATTGACTTTATGTTGTACCAAATCAATTAATTTAAAATTAAACAAATTAATTAAACAATTAATCAATCTTTGTTATCATATTATTATACTTTTTTGTGATTTTAAATTTCAAATTCAAACTTTATTACCACATATTTCGAATTTTAAATTTGGTAATATGCATCTTAAGTGTATTAAAAAAATTTATTTTGAAAAATATTGTTGAGGAAAGCCACTAACAATGCTCTGAATTTCAAAATAGTATGCATTGTTTTTGGCTTTTACCCATATTTTCTGCACATATCAAAGAAATCAAAGAAAGAAGAATAAAAGAAGAAACTTGACCTTGTAAACCAAATAATGGAATTTGAAAAAACGTTGGACATCTATGCATAAAAATTCATTGTATCAAACATTTGAAAAAATGAAAAAGGAAATGAAAAGTGCATATCTATTTTTTTTTGATAAAATTTAATGTTCATACAAAATATTTATGGTTGGTAGAGATGAGAGAATGTGTGTTGGAAAAAGGCGTATATTAGAAAACAACATTTATTTAATGTGTGTTAGAATCAATACATGAAAATATGTGCACTCATTTAATGCAAAATATGTTATTATATTATTATTGAATATTATTATGAATTATAACATATTATTTTATTATTAAGAATCATCAAAGTTTTTCAACTCTTTATTTTTAAGATTTTGTTCCCAAATACTATATTATTTAAGATTATTTTTTAATTATCATAACCAATAAATAAATGAATCAAAAAATACATAGTAAATATAAAAAAAATAATTATATTGAAATTCTGAAGTAACGACATAGTCACTCCCTAAACCCTGCATCCAAAAGACTCAATAAGATGGTCAAACTAAATCATTAAATAAATTGAATAAATATGTGTGCGTCATTGATCAGTATTTCAATTATGTTAATATTTATTTAAAAAAATGAATATGAAAAAGTGATTTAGCAATCTAAAAACAATGATTACATTGCATTTAATATAATAATAAATAAATATAAATAATAATTGAAAAAATAAAGAAATAAATAAATAAATGAAGTTTGTAAAATAAATAATTAAAAAGCTTAAGTATAAAGACTTAAATCATGAAAAAATCGTTTCAGACAATTTTTCACGTTACTTAAATCAAAGACATTTTGAAAACACAAAATGCTTCCAAGATATAACACTTGAGTGACCCACTACAATATTAAAGTAATTTAAAATTTTAATTATGAAATTGTCATTTTCAATTGCTGGACATACATACTCATATAAAACATACTTTCAAAATATGCCACTGTCAGAATTAATTAATATTGACGATATATGTTCTACCAAATCAATTAAATAAGAATTAAATAATTAATTAAACTTTGTCACCTTATTATTCTAGTTTTTTGTGATTTTGGATTTCAAATTTCAAATTTCAAATTTTGTAATATGAATCTTAAGTGTATGGAAACAAAAAAAGCAAACTATCATCTTTGAGAATAGGTATCTTAAGTTATTTATATTTTTGTCAATATAATTGATTTCTGGAGATGAAAAGTAGGTATGGAAAAATGAAAATTTTTAAAAGGTGTATAAACCTTCTCTAGAAAGCTAAATAAAATTAAGTCAATATTGAAAGAGTCCTTCATAGATTTAACTTATTAAACTTTAATAAATATTTATTGGGGTGTGATCTTGATTTTAATTTTAAATTTTTTGAAAATTTGGATTTCACCTTAATGATCTGCATTTATTATAAAAATAAATTATAATTTATGATTTACTTTTATGATTTACATTTAGTTTATTTTTATAATTGTCAAATAGTAAATTTTATGTTATGAAATTAAATTTATTATTTAAAATACTTACTTCAAAATATATACAGTGAAATATTTAATTATATATTTATGTTTGAAAGTATTTACTTTCGTATTAAATTAAATTATTATTATTATTATTTAATATATATATATATATATATAATTTATATAATTAAAAACATTATTTTCTAAAAAGTTATAGGTTATAACTTTGTACACCTAAGATCAATTAAGATTTTTGAATGTCTTGTTGCCATAAGATGTTTTGGTAACTGAAGATTACTTCTATTTTTTCACTCATATATCTTTTGAATTTATTTTTTCCAATAAGGTTACTAATATAACTTACTTAAATAAGTTTATCACCGAAAAAATTTATTTTCAAAAATATTGTTAGTAAAAATCACTAACAATGTTGTGAATTTGAAAACAGTACATCTTGTTTATGACTATACTTTTTGCACATATAAAAAAAAATCAAAGAAAGAATAATAAAAGAATAAACTTGACATTGTCGACCAAATCACAAAAAACAGTCGACATTTCTGCATAAAAGTTCATTGTATCACACAATTGAAAAAATGAAAAAGAAAATGAAAAGTGCATACCACACTCATTTAATGTTTGTGCTAGACTCGATGCATGAAAAGATGCACACTCATTTAATGTAGAATAAAATTTTTGATAAAGGTATGCAATCAAGTTCATTAAATTTATTATTTGTTTATGGACAAATTCATAAAGTCTAAACTATATGTATTTATTATATATTATATATAATAAATATATATTTATTTATTTTGTTATCTATTCTTTGTTATTTCTCTTTCTATCTTTCTTCTTTGTTATAAGTTAATTATTGCCTACTATTTACTATTTATTTATTTATTTGTAATATTTACGATTAATAATGGTTAAACTTATAACTCAAAATAATATTGTTAGCTTTGCAATATTATGTATTACATATTAGATCAGATATCATTAGAGATTTGATAATTCAAAATGACTTTTACTTTATGTGAAGGTGAGAAGATTTTTGAAACCAGTATAAAATTTTTTCAAAAAGGTAGGTAAATTTTTTAAAACATTTTTCATTTAAAATTATAATACAATAAATTCAAATATAACATTGCATTGAGACACATGAAAAGTCATTTGTTTCTTCATAATTAATGCAAATTAATGATAAAAACAGGTTGGAAGAGACAAAAGTTTACCTTAGAAATAGTGTTGGGAGAAATTGAAAAGTTGTTTTTATTCTTCTCAAAAGTTTACCTTGGAAGTAGTATTTGGAGAAACTGAAAAGTTGTTTTTATTCTTCTCAATATCTTTCAATTTTTGGAGGAGGAAAATTAAGTTTTGAAAAGTATAAAAAGCTTCTTCAATAAGCTAGGTAAAACAAAAAATAAAAGTCTTGATTTTTATTTTGGTAAATAAATGTATTTAAAGTAAGTAATATAAAATAGTTAATAATGGTTAAATAATGGTTAAAATTAGAATTCAAAACAATATTATTTTAAAATATAAAATAGAAAACATGAAACATTGTAAACATAAAAGGTCTTTTAAATAAGAATAAAAAACTTGCGATGAAACAAAAAAATGAAATAGAAAAAATTAATCAAACAGATAAATAACTATGATATCTTTGTTGATTTTGTCTTCATCACTTTCAAAAATCAGTGATTATCGTTCCTCAAGTTCAAACTTTGTAAATGTTATTGACCACTAAACTTTGTAAACAACGTTATTAACCACTAAACGTTATTGACAAATATGAATACATCATAATAAACGTATCTCCAAACTTTATTTCTTCTTAAGTATTTATTTTGTTATAAATATTTCTCATCCAAACTTTATTTTTATTAATTAATTATTTTTCTTATTCACTTGTAATATTTAATTAAGTTAATTAAATTTAAATATTTATTTCTTGGCATTACTTTGATTACAATGGATACAGATAAGTGTTGATAAATTTATTCATAATTTACGACTTTTAAGACAGTATACAACATAGAAAAAGTGATAAAAAACGTTAATTTTAACTGATATTTAACCATAACAATAGATTGGTAATGAAGAAGAATAGTAAGAGAAGATGGAAAAGATTGTTACTTATAGATGGAGAATGAAGTGGGAGAAGATTGCTACTCATAGAATGCGAATAGATTAAGAGATATAAATACATTTCAACATTCGTAGTTTATATAAAGAGAATACGATAATGATGGTTATTCTAACAATCACAATTGTACACCATGATGGTTCACATTTATTGCTTATCCTGCACTTACACAACTTATTAAATAGCAAAAATTATGGTTAAATAAATAAACAAAAATAAATTAATTTTAATTCAAATATAAATACAAAATTATAAATGTGTTGATATGACTATTCCAAACATAAATATAAATAATAACGTTGGAGTTATTAAAATGGAATGCATAATAAAAAAATAAATTAAATTTAAACATTTGAAATGGAACCTTTGGAAAAAACAAATTCTAATGTAGAAAATGAAGAAAAGAAAAAAAGATAACCTTCGTTGTGGTAGAACAAAAACTTCAATCAAAGAGAACTAAAAATTCAAAAATATAAAAATCCATAAATAAAAAATCGAAAGTGAAAATCATTAAAAAAAATATGAATGTGTTTGAGATCTAGGAGAAGAAGTATTCAGATCTAGGAGAAGAAGAAAAAATTCGCAAGAAGAAGAAAAGTTTGTACCTTTATTGTGTTATTCAAACATTTCATCCATTTGACATAAAGAAATCATCCATCAGAGAAAAAAAAACACTTCAAAAGAGTATTTAGATCTGGGAGAAGAAGAGAAGATTTGCAAGAATAACAAAAACTTATACTTTTATTGCATTCTTGAAACAGATCCATTTGCGAGAAAACATATATTCATTAGAGAGAAAAAACACAAAAAAATATTCAAATCTGGAAGAAGAAGAAAAGATTGGCGAGAAGAACAAAAGCTTCTACCTTTATTGTGTTCCTCAATAGTTCATCCATCTTATAGAAAACATTTATTCATCAGAGAAAAAGAACATAAAAAAATATTCAGATCTGGAGAAGAAAAGATTAGTAAGAAGAATAAAAAAACTTCGACCTTTATTGTGTTATTGGAAAGTTCATCCATCTGCTAGAAAATATTCATTCTTCAGAGAAAAAACAAACATAAAAAAATTATCAGATATGGGAGAAGAAGAAAAGATCTGCGAGAAGAACAAAAGTTTCAACCTTTAACCTTTATTGTGTTCTTGACACATTTCATCCATCTGCCAAAAAAATTCATCCATCAAAGACAAAAAAACATAAAAAAGTACTCGGATCTTGGAGAAGAAGAAAAAATCTTTTTTAATGTTCTTGATGGTTATGAATCTGAGAGCAAAACATATACAAAGAAAAGTAGATCTGAGAGCAATACATCCATCGAACAGATAAATATGACAAAGAAAAGAAGATAAATATGGTAGAAGAACGAAAAATAGTAGAAAAGTTTTTACCTTTTTGGTGTTCTTGACAGTGCTCATGATTTTGAGAGCTAAACATCACTCCAAACCAAAAATAAAACAAATACAAAGTAGATCTGAGAGTAAAACATCACTCCAAACCAAAAAATTACATACCAATTAAGTTGTACAGCGAAAAAGACTCTTGCATGTGTTTGAACTCTTCATTGGAAGCCTGTCAACAAAAGAAAAATACCATCAACACAAAAAATAGTTAGATCAAAGTAAATATAAGAAGAATACGAGTTGTTTGCTTCAGAAAGCTGAAAATAAAAACGAAATCTGGGTAAAAAAACCATATGTCGTAGTGACCCATATTAGACCTGTAAAAAAAGAAAAATACCATCAACGCAAAAAAGAAGAAGTTAGATATGAGAAAATATAAGAAGAATATGAGTTGTTTGCTTGAGAAAGGTAAAAACACAAACGAAAACAGAGATACAACATCTTCAGATCTGGGTAAAAAAACGATATTTTCAGATCTTCTCATTTCATTCATCTGCGAAGAATGACGAAAACAAAGATACCACAAAAATAACTACAGATCTAAAGAAATTAGACAAATAATGCATCTCCATAGTCGGTTTTTGCGGTTTAAAACACATGGATGTGGTTGTGCTCTTCATTTCAAGGATTTAAACACCTAAAACATAAGATCAAGCCAAGAATCACTTAGATCTCAGTAAAAAACATAAAGATCTCCACAAAAAAAAATCTCTCATTATGAACGGCAAATCTCACATGCATGTGTTTGTAATCTTCAGTTGAAGCCTGTAAACAAAAAAAACATGATGAACAAAAGAAGATGAACAGAAGAAAGCTTAGAAAAAAATATAAAGCATCTCCATAGTCGATATTTTGCGATTTAAAAATAGCTCGATCAAAAGAAGAAGATGAATAGAAGAAGATGTTAGAGAAGAAGCTAAGAAAGGCAGAGAAACCATGATGAACGCGGAGCAACAGAGAAAGAGAGAGAAAGAAGTGAGAAGGCAGAAGCAGAGAGAATGAGAAAGAGAGAGAAAGAAGTGAGAAGGCGGAAGCAGAGAGAATGAGAAAGAGAGAGAAACAATTGAGAAGGCGGAAGGTGAGAAGACTGAGGAAGAGAGAGAATGAAGTTTGAATTAAAACTTTCGTTTTTCCATTTGTTTTTCAATTTTTTTTCTACCTTCAAAATGCTGAGAGATTGACACATCAGCGTTTTTACCTTTTGTAGATAAAAATTTGAATTGAGAAGTAGGTCAGATATATTATTCAATTGAAAAACTTACCTTTTGTTAGTTCCCAATTGTATATAGTATTAGATATATATATATATATATATATATATATATATATATATATATATATATATATACTCTATAATTTTTGTGTGCGTTGATGCTTTATGATATTAAGTACTATTACTTTATCTAGATCAAAAGAAAAAAAACATGCAACAGTGGCAAAACTATAAAATATATAAATGGTGGTTAGGTCATTGGGAACTTTGGTAATGTTCGTGAATTATTTTGGTGGTGGCATTCAAACTATGGCCTTGACATTATTGTTGTAATTGTGTTTTAGTTCTTATTGATACTATGAAAAATAATAGCATTTTTGGGTTAATGATTTTTGTATCATGTCTTGGTTTTGGGAATAAAGTGGAGGGTTTGTGGTTGAATGGTTAAGTTTGGAGTAGTGACAGGAGTTATGGGATTAGCATAATTTCTTGGAAATTTTTATTAGGTGTTATAACAAATAGAATATATGTACATTGGAATGATTGGATAGGAATATTTATATCATTATATTATGTGTTGGTAGGTTTCAAATGTAAGGCTTATGAATGAGGGAGGGGTTCTTCTAAATTATCTATTTGAGTGCTAAGTATTTGGGTTCATGAGAATAGTTTAAGTAGTAAAACAATATTGTAGAATAGGTCTTTAGTTGTTTTCCTTTACTTTAGGCTATTGTTCGTAAAAAAAAGAAAAGAAAAAAATGATGTGATTATAGAAGGTCCAATAGAATTATATTTTTTGTGCAGTGTTTTATTTTTTTATTTTTTTATAAATAATTAATGTTTATAAAGGTTAATGGGTATATTGGAAAGTCCAGGTATCAAGAGTTGAGTGGAGGAGTGTTTTGTTTTAGTTTCTCTTTTTGCTCCTATTTTAAGTTGGAGTACATAGACATCCTTGAGGCAATAGCCTTTCCTTGTAAGGTTTAAATACTTATAGCATTGATAGTATGTTGCATTATGGTAGACCGTTTTCTTTTATTCTATTTTCAGTGTTAAATCAATGGCATCTTCTATGGTGGGGTCGGGGAAGAAACTTTTCCATCACGTTGTTAGAATTTTGGTGTTAAGAGATTATGGTGAATTGTATTTATGTTGAAAATATTGTTTGGTAACATTATACTAGTATATTATAATATTAAATAATATTATTTGATTCTTAATAATTTGGGTATTTAGGTTGTTGTTTTCTTGTGATGTTTTGACAATGGAACAATTAACATATTTAATATATGTATATATAAGAAAAGTAAAATAATATAATTGGTAGCCAAGAGTGTTACCTTTTCATAAGAAGTGAGATTCACGTAATTGGATAATTGAATATACTTTAAATTAAAATAAGATACAGGCGATAGTCACAAACCAGTGGGTTTGGAAGTGTCCGGTGCTTGGTAGCGCTTATATAGCGCCAAGCGATAGTGTAGGGGTAGGGGTCCATTGCAGATGGATTCTCATGGATGGGCTTGATGGCTTGGTCAGGGATATGCTGAATTAGTTACGAGCGGGGAGGTTTGTAATGGAGATTAGAGATGCGTGATTGATATGGGCGGGGAGGTCCGTATCTTTTGTACTCCTATGTGGGGATACGAGCGGGGAGGTTCGTATGTTCCGTGCTCACATTTGAGGCTGCTATGAGCGGGGAGGTTCATAGTAGGTGTTCACGCATGTTGGACTACAAGCGGGCAGGTTCGTAGAGTTGGACTATGGGTGGGGAGGTCCACAGAGTTGAGCCACGAGCGGGAAGGTTCGTGGAAGCATGATAATCCCTAAGGACCAAGGTTGTGAATGGATCTTTCTCATATAGGTTATGAGATTGGGGTGGAACGTTATAAAGAAGTCAATAACCTAAAATTGGCTCAGATAGATTGGGTGAGGGTTAATTCTTATTATTTAATTGATTGTATTATTTTTATTTCTCAGCTCACCCTTTCTGTTTGTGTTTGGCCATGACCGTGTGACTTATCACGCGGGAGTAGATGTGAATCCAAGTGAGGACGTTGACGCCTAGAGACAGAGTGGGGCAGAATATGCGGGACTACTTTATGTTTTATTTCTAAACATTTTGTAATAAGTTTTTATAATGTTTTTCTTTATTATGTATTTGTAATAAGGAGGATTCAGGGTATTGGAACTTCATCGATATAAATTTTAAATTTTCCCGCGCTCGGGAACTTTATATATTATTTTAATTCCAAAGAAATTAAATGATATTTGCTTTATCTAGTAATATCCACCAAGGGTGTTACAAACTGTACCTTAGTTCCCAAAAAAAAAAGCCATATACACCCCTTTTTGTACCATCAATGCTCCTGGTTTTGACACCGATTATTTAATTTTTAAGTATATGTATTTTCATTTTATTTTTGGTTAATGTTAATTTTTATAAATGTTTAGTTTTGTAATTATTTTTTTTTTGTGTAGATATGATTGGAATATTGGTTGGTGTTAGAATAGAGAGAGAGCTTGAGAAAGCTAGTAAGAAGATGAAGATGAATGTGATATGTATTGAAGTTGATAGGTAAGAGAATTGTTTTGCTTTGTTAGAATTTATTATTGTATCTTTGCTGCTATAAATTTCTAACAAATTTATACCTCATGCAACATTTTTTGAATGAAGTGCAATTTATTTGGTCAATATGTTGATATGTTAAATGTATTTCTTGCCTCTAGAAAGGATCAACATGTTGTTATTGCTTTACACTATTGCAAAGTGAAGACCTTCCAAGGTATGTCACTTTCACCAATTATTACATTTCTATAAATTTATAGAAAGTTATTTGATATATTTTGTAGAAAAACTTTCTCTTCAAAATTGTATGAACTATACCAAGATAATATTTAACTATGATGGTGAAGATGTTGTGAAGTTGAAAAAAAAAAGTAGATTATCCATGTAATTTATTTATGTTCATATTATGTTTAATATATTTACTAATGTTTTTTGTATGTTGTAGAATTTGGGATAATACTGAATCTCCTTCTCAAGCTCTGACCCAGTTGTGTTAGTCTTCAAAAGCAAGCTTAGAAGACGAATTCATTAAGCTTAATCCTAGAAGCTCCATTGAAGGTCTCAAAGATTTTAAAGAGGTCTAATTGATAGTGTTGAATAGACTAGATTCTGTTTATTAATAGTGTTGTATTAATGTATTATTTATGTTCCAGAAAAGTACTTTTGTAGTGAAGGATACTATTAAACACGTTTTGGATCATGATGATTGGTGGTACACGACATGTATATGTGATGAGATGCCTCGAGCCAAGGGACCTACAACAAGAGCCATGGCTAGGAGAATACAAGAGGAATGGGCCTTAAATGCGCATGCAAGGCCCAAGATGAACTTCACATGGGCCAAGGAAGATGTGAAGACCTAGCCTAGGACATTTTGCTTGTAAATACTAGATTAGGATTTTATTTTGGGCTTTGTATTTTGGGCCCAGTAGAATAGGGTTTTCTTTGGGCCATGTATTGGGCCTTAGAGGAAATTGGGCTTTAGAAGTAATTTTGGACCAAAAAGGGAAATTGGGCCAAATGGGCCAAGAGTAGTGTGTCTACTCTAGAAAAGCCTAGAAGCTTCTCAAACTTGCTCTCCAAGGATGAGAGTTAGCTTCCCATGGCAAGACAAGTGTGACTTGCTTAGGTGGCAAGTCATACCTCCTACATGCTCCTTTTTGGCTCCAAAATTCAACTTTCTAGACTCCTTTTTCCCTCCACTTTTTGGAGACCCCTTGGTCTCATTTTAGCCTATAAATAGAAGGCTTAGGAGATGTATTTTTCAGCTTGAAATTGAGTAATGAATTGCTGCCCAAATTTGTGCACAAATCTCTTTTGAGCTCACCTTAGAGTAAACTCTTCTCTAGTTTACTCTAGTCTTCTTCCTTAGGAGTTGGCCTCACCTCTCTTAAGAATCCTTTCACCTACACCAAACCAAACACCTTAAGCTTCTTTCCTTCATGCTTCCGCATCCAACACCATCCATAGAGCCTCCATTCTTCATGCAAGCTTCAATGGAGACAAGAAGAAGCCATCAATATGTAACAAAGTTGTCTATCTTGATTCCATTTTTTTTTGGTGAGAAGTGTAATAAACATTTGATTAAGGTTACACCTAGCTAATATTAATAATATCTCACAATTTTGCTTCTATGGATATACGAACAAAAAAATGTTAATGTCTTAAATGTGTTTTTGTCAGGTATAAACTCAGACTTCGTGTAATTGATGTTACATATTCTACAACCTTTTTTTTTGTATTTGATCGTGATGCAACTACAATATTGAAGAAATCATGCTATGATATTCTAGACTTACAAGAGAAGGTTAACTTTAAAATTGTTCCTGCAAAGACAAATAAGAGATATTAGGGACACAAACAATGCCTTACCTTAATCCTCAACCTCTCGAGTTGGCTCCTTCTCGGTTTGCAAATGTCATCTGATAGTGTACATGGCTTGGACCCTTAAGAGGTTACTTGCGGAGAGGGCTCCGACGATCAAGTCAGCAAAAGGGCTCTCAAAAAGTCAAATCTTGGATTAAGGAATTAATAAAAGCGTACGTCTTAATTGTCAAGGTCCACGTGTATTTATAGAGTCATTAATTGTGGATGCCACCTTTATGGGCTGGGTCAATACTTGGATTTCTAGGTGGGCCTAGGCTTGGCCCAAGCCCTGTGTTAGTGTTTGTTGATACCAGGGGCCTTGTTTGCAATATTCTAAGTTTAGTGTCATCAACCTATTACGCCTTATCCTTTGAAGTAGGCGGTATGGGCCGCTATGTGTTTCTGCTCGATTGGTTATATACTTAGTAATTTTATTTATGGGGTTATGTGTAGGCGATCTTGGCCGTGTGGTTTCCTTGGTCCGCCTAGGTGTAGTACACAAGTCCCCCAGCCTTTGTCGGGAGAGGTGTAGCGTCAAAGGCTTGGAAGTGTATGAGTAGTTGCCTTGGTCTGTCTAGGTGCAGTACACCAGTCCCCCAACCTTTAAGTGTTATTAACAGTGTTAAGGCTAAATCATAAGAAGTGATGGTAGATGAAAGGGTGCCAGATGTTAGAGGTCTAATCAAGGGGATTTGCGCCGCCATTTTAAATGTTGTGACGTTTTGCGTTCGTTGTGACGCTTCATGTGATTGTTGCTTTTAGCGGGAAAAGTTGTAGCGGTTCAGATGCTGGTTATAAATACATTTGTTGATGGAAATTTGTTTACCTTGGTTCATTTACAAGAAATTTGAGAGAAGTTATTTGTGTGCGTGAAATCTGTCTGATAGGTTCTTTGTTTCTGCCGTCATCTTACTATAAAAAAAGGTATGTCTAGTGCTAGTGATAGTGTGTCGTTATCTAGTTCGAGTAGTGGGAGTGAGCATTCTAGGGGAGATGGGAGTAGTCGGTCAGATAGTGGGAGTGGTGGTCAAACGGTCTGTGTGGGGAGGATTCCAATGGAGACAGTTACTGAAATAAGGGAGGACCCACCAGAGGAGTTAGCGGAAAGTAACTGGCCAACAGAGATCGGGTACGAATGGGTGGCTGAAGATGTGCGAACCCAACATTCCTTGTTCAAATGGTCTCGTCTGCTGAAGTCATGGCTCAATTGTATACCTATCCTGGAGAGGAATGTAAGTCGAGACGTGGTGGCTTTGGAGAGGGTAAGCGTTGTTGACTGCGTTTGCCACAGCCAAGAGGGAGCTACAAAGGGATTTTTCTATATGTATATGTGCCACTTTTCATAGTTGTACGTGAGGTTGCCGTTTGATGACTTCACTATGGGGGTGTTGCGTTTACTGAATGTTGCTCCTACCTAACTGCATCCAAACAACTGGGCATATCTTCAAGCTTTTCGGGTGATTTGCCAGTCTCTATATCTACAGCCATCCCCTCAGTCATTTCTATACTTCTATGATACTCGACCCAAGAGTCCAACAACATGGCTGTCGTTAATAAGTAGGCCAGGGATAAGTAGGCTGGATGCATTTACCCAGTCGTTTAAGCATTTCAAAGATGATTTCTTCAAGGTGGTGGTGAAGGAGCCTGGTCGTTCATATTTCTATACTGACGACGGGAATACTAAATTCCCCTTCAATTGGACCGACAACCCTTGGCGGTATAAGGATATGAAGAGGGAGGAGTTGTCAATGGCGGACGAGGAGGTGGTGGATACCCTATTGAAGTTTAATGATAAGATGGCCACTAAGGGCTTAGTTAGTGTTTATAATTCGATACACCCAATTGTTGATATAGAAGGTATCTTTTTGTGTTTTAGATGGTAGGGTGTGTTTGAGTTAACTAATCAGCATTATTGTTATTGTTGTAGGTCATATGGCATAGGTTGGGAAGAAAAACTTGAATCTCTTTCAAGCTCTTCGCAAGGAGAAGGCGGCAAAGGCCATTGGCTGCTGGGAATACTGAAGTTCCCAACCTGCAAGATCCCTTGGTGGAAGTTCATGTACACGGGGCGTCCAAGAGGAAAGCAGAGGTGCCCGCTAAGTAGGGCGGGGGTAAGGACATGAAGAGGGTAAGGGTCGTTCTGTTGGGATTGGGATCTTCTACTGGTGTGAAGAAACCTAAGGCTGGACTTATTGAGTTGCCAGAGATGGTTCTCCGACAGATATTGATATTAACTTGTCGGAGTCTTTGGTCAACTCCATTGACAACATGGAGCCGAATGCCATGGTCAAGGCTATGTTAGAGTTCAACACCAAAGCCTTGATTTTGGGACGCAGAGTGGGTAGCCTATATCAGAGAGAACTGAAGGAGGGAAATAGGTCAAAAATGGAAGAGCTGCAGAGTCAAGTTGACAAGCATGCCGAAGAGAAGGCGACTTGGGAGAAGGATAGGGAGGAGTGGTTAGAGGAGAAGAAGAGATTGGGGACTTGGACGGTGCGATGCCTGGAGTCAGAGAAAAAGCTGAAGGGAAGGATCGTGGACCTGGAGGCCGATTATGACGAGTTGAAGGAAAAACATGAAGGTCTTGAGACAGAGTTGGAAGATCCGAAGGGCTGCAGCATCCGGGAGCACATCAATGGTTTCCAAAAGGGATTACGGCAGGCGACCTTCTTTCACAAAGATGTTGATGCTTCCGACGTCAGATTTGATGTCAACAAAGATGTGATTGATGGTCAGCTTGTGAGCGAAGCATAGTCTAGCCCTAAGGAGGAGGCGGGGAAGATGGCGGAGGAGCTGGATGCAAATTCAGATGACGCCGTGGCTGTGGAAGATGTCGAAGAAAGAGCAACTTAGGATTTTTTTAATGCTTTCAATTCGATATTAATCCTAGGTTTGTAATAATCCGTACACTATTTCCTTTCTCGTTAATATGATGAATGTTCTGAGCATATTTGTTGTTGCTTGATACTGATAGCATGTGTTATAGGAGCGCACTTATTGAATGATGTTAGTGCGAATCTGATATGATGTATGCGATATTCGCTTTATAGACCGTTTAATTCGATAAGTAGTATTGTAGTTTGTGGAAAATAATTTGAGTGTTTGTGCACGAACGTTGTAAAATTTATAGTATTCGTCCTAGGTTGCTTACTTTTGGTAAGTGGTAGGGGAACTTAAGGAATTAAATTAGGTAAACAGTGTTCGACCCAGGTCGCTAATTTGTGGTAAGTGGTGGAGAACTTAAGTAATTAAACCAGATAAAGAGTGTTCGACCCAAGCCGCTTACTTGTGCTAAATGGTGGGAAACTTAAGTAATTAAACCAGATAAAGAGTGTTCGACTCAGGCCGCTTACTTGTGGTATGTGGTGGGGAACTTAAGTAATTAAACCAGATAAAGAGTGTTCGACCTAGGCCGCTTACTTGTGGTAAGTGGTGGGGAACTTAAGTAATTAAACCAGATAAGGAGTGGATTATACGATAAAGAACCCGTTATTTTATTCATGAATTTTGAGGTGCCTCGTTAAAAACTCATTGGCCAAAACCCTCCCTAAGGAAAAATGCCAGGTTAGGAAAAAGAGTACACCCAGGATTACAAATGTTCGTTACATTGATCAGTCTAACTAAAATAGAATTTTAGATGAGATACATTCCATGTGTTCGATATCTCTTCTCCTAATAGCTTTTCAAGCTTATAAGCGCCTCCACTTGCATCGTCACGTATCCGGTATGGTCCATCCCAATTGGCGGAGAATTTTTCATCCTTCTTTCTTGTGCTATTGGCCATTATCCAGACTAGGTCACCCTTAAAAAATGATCGTGGGCATAGGTTTGAGTTGTATCTCCTGGCCGCCCTTTGTTTAACCGCTATGTTACGAATTTGTGCTTTGTCTCTTAATTCAGCCAATAGATCTAGGTGGGTATACATATTCTGTTAGTTCTGGTCTGGATCGTAAACTTAATAGCGTAGGGAAGGTTCACCAATTTCAACCAGTATCATTGCTTCCACGCCATAGACTAAGCTGAAGGGGGATTCGTTTGTGGCGGATTGAGGGGTGCATCTATAGGCCCACAATACTTCCAACAAATCTTTCGGCTATCGGCCTTTGGCGCCATCTAACCATTTTTGCAACTCGACTAATATCATTTTGTTGGCGGCTTCAGCTTAGCCATTGGTTTGTGGGTGCTCTATGAACTAGTGATGTGTTTGATTTTGAGGTCGGTGTAAAATTTAACGAGCTCCTTATCTATAAAAAATCAGCCATTTCCAGTTATGATAGTATGCGGTACGCCATATCGGCATATAATGTCTTTCCATACGAACTATTAGACCTACTGTTTGTGATTGTGGCCAATGGCTTAGCTTCTATCCATTTCGTAAAGTAGTCGATACCCACAATGAAGAATTTCACTTGTCCCTTTCCCGGGATGAAGGGTCCAAAGATGTCCATTCCCCATTTCGCAAATGGCCATGGGGAGAGTATGGAATGTAGTTGTTCCTGTTTCTGGTGGATGAGATTACCATGTTTCTAGCATGGTATGCATTTCTTGACAAATGTCTAGCAGTCCGCTTCCATGGTTGGCCAGAAGTAGCCAGCTCTAAGTATTCTGGTGGTCATGGTGCGTGCGCCTGAGTGGTAACCACATATTACTTTGTGTATCTCCGTAAGTATGTATTGGGCTTGTTCCTTTGTAACACATTTGAGCAATGGCTGGTCGTACCCTCGCTTGTATAGTTCATCACCTATCATCGTATACCAGGCTGCTTTGGGCAGCCATCCTTTGTTTGTATTGAGTGGGGGGTTGTCGGTTTTGAGGTATTGGATATATGAGGTTGTCCAGTTATCGATGTGGTCTAGGTTGAGGTAGATGTTTGTTATGGACGGTGCAAATAACGTCTGCTGAAGTAGGGACTTATGCTTTCCTTTGAGCTTAGTGCTTGCCAATTTTGATAGAACATCTGCTTGAACAGTTTCACTCCTTGGGATATGCTGAATACATACTCGGTCAAAGCCAGATTGTATGACGTCACAAACTAGGTGGTAATATTGCAGGAGAGTGGCCTCTTTTATTTGGAATTCTTCGTTAAGGTGGCCTATAGTGAGCTTGGAATCTGTCTTGCATATGAGTGCTTTTACGCCAACTTCGCGTGCAAGAGATAGTCCCGCGAGGATGGCTTCGTATTTGGCTTGATTATTGGAAGTTTTTAAGGCGAAGTGGAGAGATTTTTCAATGAGGATATCGTTGGGGCCTTCTAGGACAATGCTGGCACTTGTGCCTTTTGGATTAGAGGAACCGTCAACATAAAGCGTCCATTAGTCCTCATCAGGGGTGTGTTGGAGGTCGTTGACAAAGTCTAGTAGGAACTGGGATTTTGTGGGGCCATGTGGTTCATAATGGATATTGAATTCAGAGAGCTCCACGGCCCAGGATGACATTCGTCCGGCAAGGTCAAGCTTTTGAAGGATTTTCTGGATGGGGTACTCGGTCTTTACAATAATGTAATGGTTTTGGAAGTAGGGGCATAGGCGTCTCGCTGCATGCACCAGGGAGAGTGCTAGTTTTTCGACCATCTGGTATTTAGTCTCCGGATCTTGGAGAGTTCGGCTGACGAAGTACACTAGGTGTTGGATGCCAGCGAATTCTTGGACTAGGGTGGCATTGATTGTGTGATCTGTTGCGGTGATGTATACTAGGAGTGGTTGTTGTACATCCAGTTTGTGGAGGATAGGGATAGGTGGGGATGTGAGGGTGGTTTTGAGATTTCGGAAAACTTTCTCGTAGTCATCGTTCAAAGAGAACTTCGTGGATTTTTTGAGTAGCTAGATAATGGGTTGGGTTTGTTCGGCTAATTTTGGGAGGAATTTGGATATGGCGGTTAGGCGGCCTATCAAGCATTGAACTTCTTTGACATTGTTGGGGCTGCGCATTTTGATGATGGCGGTGCATTTTTAGGGTTAGCTTCAATGCCGCGTTGTGTGAGCATGAAGCCTAAGAATTTTCCATGGTCGACATCGAATATGCATTTTTCAGGGTTAAGTATGAGGTTGTATTGTTGTAGTGCGAAAAATACCGTGGACAAGTCTTGTGCATGTTGCAGGTGGCTACGTGATTTGACAACCATGTCGTCGACGTATACTTCGACACACTTCCATTAAGTGGCTGAACACTTTGTTCATTAATCTTTGGTAGGTAGCGTCCGCGTTTTTTAGGCCAAATGGCATGACCTTGTAAAAATAGTTGGCGTCGTCAATGATGAATGCGGTCTTGTTCATGTCAGTTGCGACCATTGGAATTTGGTTATACCCAAAAACTGAGCACCTTGTTACCGGCTACACCGTCTACTAACCGGTCAATGTTGGGTAAGGGGTAGGCATCTCTGGGCAAACTTTGTTAAGGTCCGTATAATCGACACACATTCGCCATTTTCCATTAGCTTTTTTGACTAGAACAACATTAGAGAGCCAGGTAGTGTAATGGGCTTCCTCGATGAAGTTGGCGTCAAGTAACTTTTCGGCCTCTACTTTTGCTGCCAACCGCCGTTCTTCCCCTAACTTTGGTTTCTTCTACGAGATGTACCTGACTTATTTGTAGATTGATAGTTTATGAACTGCTACTTGAGGGTCAACACCGGGTAAGTCTACGGTTGACCAAGCAAAGAGGTCGGTGTTGGCGATAAGAGTGGGTGCCAGGATATCGCGTTGTTTCTATTGGAGGTCGGCACCCAACTTGAGAGTGCGACCATTAGAGAGTTCTAGACTTACAATATCTTCAATTGGCTCGATTCGTGCGTCACATCCTACTCTAGGGTCCAGGTCATCGCCAGATAAAGCTATGCCAGAGTCGGGTGGTCGTTTAATGTTGTTGGTTTGTAGGATTGATGGTTGAAGGCGTAGGCTTGCTATATAGCATTCTCGTGCGAGCCGTTGGTCATAATGGATAGTAATGATGTCGCCGAATGGGGAGGGGAATTTCATGGAGAGATGCTGCGAGCGGGGAGGTTCATAGTTGGTGGATCACGTGTGTTGGACTACGGGCGGGGAAGTCCGTAGAGTTGGACCACGAGTGGGCAGGTTCGTGGAAGCATTGAAATCCCTAATACCAGCTTGAGTATGTACCTTGTGTAGTGTAGTGTGCTTTTCTTGTTTTCGTTATCATGTTGTGATGTGAGACTTGGATCAGGGGATGTTGTGCCATGAGCGGGTAGGTTCATGGATGGTGGTGAACACGTGATGATATGAGCGAGGAGGTTCATATCCTATTACTCTCGTGTGGGGATATGAGCAAGGTAGGTTTGTATGTTCCGTGCTCACACTTGAGAGATGCGGCGTGCGAGGAGGTACGTAGTTGGTGGATCACATGTGTTGGACTACGGGCGGGTAGGTTCGTAGAGCAGGACTACGAGCAGGGAGGTTCATGAAACAGGACTACGAGTGGGGAGGTTCGTAGAGGCAGGACCACGAGCGGGCAAGTTTGTGTGAGCATCATAAACCCTGAATCCGAGGCTAACTATTTGTGTGTTGTGAAGGTTGAAAAGCCTTGGGGATTAAGGTCTTGGCCAAGAATTAACTAGAATAAACTAGATGGGTGTATCTTGATTTTTATTAACTTTTATGTTAACTGTTTATGGGCTCACCCTTTCTGCTTGTGTTTGGCGATGATCGTGTAATGCGTTACACGAGAGTAGATGATCGTGTTTGGCGATGACCACTAAAACAGTAATTGATGTTGAAAGTGATGAGTTAACCCCTAAAGAATCAACTCATCTTGACAATCTTAGCTTTGAGTTGGCCAACGAAGCAATTGTACTTGTCCTTAAAAGAGATTACCGATCTGTGGTTCCAAAAAAGAAGCAGATCCCATTGAAGATGTTGAATAAAAACATCAAGATTGAGAAGAGACTTTCTCTTATGTGAAACTTCCAATTATGCCGGACTTTTTGTTAGTTTAATGTTGTTTATGTCTATTTTTTAGAAAACATTTACTTTCTTTTAAGTATGTGTACTAATGACCAAAAACTTTTGTTATTTTTATTTTGTTGTTGTTTTTTATTTTGAAAATATTGAAGTTTATTTGTATTTGTTTTTGAACTTTAATATTTGTTGCTCAACTTCTATTTCTACTTTTATTTGTTATTCTTAACTTAATGTTTTCCATTCATAAATTGCTAGTTGAATAAGAAAGAATTGATATTATTTTATGTTGTCAACATCATAATCATGCTAGCTACGTTAAAGAAACAAAGTTCACTTTGAATCATAAACTTCCGTTGCCTGTATGTGTATTATGTTGTAAAAGATTTTAGTATTTTGGGATCTTTATTGGTCTCAAATTGTTAAATGATTATTATAAAACTATTTCAAGGAATTATATATTTTGTTCTTTTATTTGTTATCGGCTAACATTTTAAGCAACACAACCATACATACACATTTATTTCTATTTGTTGGGCCTTTCATAGTAATTTAATCTCTTGCACTTTCGTTTCATTTTAATTAATACATTATTTAATTGTATTTTAGTTTTTACTTATAATTTTAAAATCATTATATTAAAACTCTTTTAAGAAATCATATTTTTTTTGCTGTTTTAATCGTTATTTGTTGGGTTAATAATGTTTATTCATAATATATAATATTGTGAAGAAAGACTATCATATTAGCTACATGTTTTTTTTTTCTTTTTTACTATTTTTCAACTTTTTATATTTTTTTACAATAAACACGACATTAATCATTATGTTGCAATAATAATTCATAATTGTGAAATATTTTTTTTTTACTTTTTAAGTGTACTGTTACACATACTTGTCGGAAATTACCTATTTAAAATAAAACAAATTAAAGATAATGAAAATAACCTCATTTATTCTCAACACCTTTTCCAAAACGCTGGAAAATTAAATTCCAAAATCATCGCGTCATTAATAAATAAAACTGCAGAGCTTAATTATTACAAAATCCAACGATCCATAAAAGTATTACAAATAAAAAAAATCCATATTAAAACTCGTAAATAGTCCCATGGTTGATCCCCCCCGTCTCTACGCATCCTCACGCTCACCTGCATCAACCTCTGCTCCCATGTAACAAGTTACATGATCATCGCCAAACACACACATATAGGGTGAGTTCATTTAAATAGACAATTAAAATATGAGAATAATTAAAACATCTCAAACTTTCAACATGTGTTAGCATTTTCCCTTGTCCTTAGTCCCTCAACTTTCAACCCTTGATTTAGACGTCTATTATTCTTCACCCTTTAGGTGAGGCCAATGATCGATCTTTGCCGTACGAGTGTCTACTCGCCCCTCCGACTACAGGCCACCACCTAATAGTCCACATGTAGGAATATCTTCGCCACAGCCTCTCACCGTGACACTAAGTGGAGTTCCCAAATATGAACATAAGTCCGTAGTTGTTCCCAGACTACCAGATCTCTATCAGATGCACTGAAGAGGGCAATCATCCGAAACCTCGTCGTACAAGTCACGATCTTGCACACTTCACTCGACTTCCTAAACCACCAGGCTATAACCTAGAGTCGCCATGTCTTATCCCAATACAAGATACACTCGTAACTGGGCCCCCAACCAAAGCATCACATAAAAAACATCACCTAAAGTTGTGTAGAAATCCCCCTCGCGCACTACCTCTGCACCAAAACTGCCTGGCACGCCTCTCGTGTCGCTAGGCGGAACCTGGTCTAGACCACCTGGCAGGCATCTCACACTGCCAAGCGCCAAACAGAAGCCTCATTGCTCTGTCACCGCTTGGCGGACTCCACCCTGCCGCTAGGTGCCTCGTGTAGGCAGTGACCACTACCACTATTTTGGAAGTCTATCACCTGGAGGCTCACCTCGCACCGCTAGGCACCATACCAGTAACACAATGCTATTGGTTTTTGGCATTTTCCTCAGGTCTTAAGAGACCCCAAGCATACAATGCGTCATTCTCATATCAATCATAGTATTTTAGACTTAATATTATAACCAAAAACTCAATTTATAGAAATAACTCATGCCCAATTCAAGTATTATCATGTCTTAACATGCTTTACTTTATTCACTACTGGAACAAGCCACAAAATTATCAATATCATACCCACCATTTGCCACAACACAATTATACAGTTTACAGTACCATACCCAAATTACAACTACACACCCAAATCGGGCCAATTCAATTTTATCATGCACACATTCTCTTCATCATTTATTACCTTAAACCTACCACATACACTCAATATACTCCAAGTCCTATAATCTTACAGTCTAATATTCATATAACTCATGTCACCATGATTTGAACTATATTGCACTTATACTTGAATAACACAACTACCACTGCAACAACCAATATATAGGAAACACCCAATCCATTCATCTCACACATTTTAATCTCATAATTATTACTAAATGACATACATACTAAATTCTAGTCTATCATATACCACAATACATTTAATGACCACCCAATTAAATGCCCCCACGATAGGAACACAGACCAATCAAACTTTTCGCTGTACTGATTGGTCGCCTGGGGGTAGCCTCAGTGCCGGCAGGCGGTGCGTGATGGATTCTGCCCAGGTTTATCTGCACCAGTCGTGACCCCTAGCCCCCTTCCTAATTGTATTACCAACATTTGTTCTAGCATAGTTTCGCATACACACATCATGCAGGGTTCATACTTTATCCATTTTTACATCTTTTCACTAACGACAGTACACCAATCATAGACAAAGATCACGCTTATTCATTTTCAAACCCAACATGAACCCTAATTTCTCAATTTCCTTCAACATTCTTACATTCAACATATAAGTATTATCTGCAGTCGAACACATCCATAAAATTCATATTCAAGCATAAAGATCATCACGACTACATCACGGATAACACAAAAAATCAAAAGCAACCAAAACTGGGCATCCCAGTTTGCGTCTCTTGGCGGATCATTCTCTGCCGCCAGTAGAGCTATCAAAACGAGTAACCCGGCCTGACCCGGCTCAACCCACCATGGGTTGATGATTTAGTGAGTCAACCCAACCCGACTCAATTTTTAGCAAGCGAAAAAAATTCGAACCCAGCCCAGCCCACCACGGGTTGACAAGTTAAACGGATTGGCTCATGGGTTCACTTAATTAAAAAAATACATTTTATTTATTTTTTTTCAGTCAAAACTAAATTATAATTCTAATTAAAATCTAAATAAACTTTAATACAATCCAAATATAAACCAAATTAGAAAAAATACAAATTATTTATGTGTTAGCGAAAAAAAACCTAACATGACCCAAATGTAAATCCCAACTTAACAAAAAACACTTGTGTGACATTTTTCTCTGCGGGTTGGTGAGCCAACCCAGCTCACCATGGGTTCAACCCGAATGAGTCAGGTTCTAAATGAGCCGGGTCAAAAATCATCCTGTATTGAAATTTGTAAAAAGATTTCAACCCAACCCAGCTCGAACCCGTGGTGAGCCGGGTTGGCTCGCGAGTTCCAACCCATTTTGACAACTCTAGCCGCCAGGCGGTTCATGAAGAAAACCTAGAAACCAGTGTTTGGAGCTTGTGTCGTCAGGCGGGTCATGCATGACCGCCAGGCGGTTTCTGGAAAATTGCTAGAAACCCAAGCAAAACGCGTCTCAAATATAAAATTGGCATTCCCACACATTCAAGCATATCACGAATACATACAATTATCATTAAAACATCAATAAGAACTCCCCTAACCTGGATTCCTTGCTTAATTTGATAGTTCTTCTAGTTACTCCTTGATCACCACTAGCCTTTGTCAAACTTCTCCAATTCCACTCCTTCTCTCACTCACCACTCAGTTTGTTAGCCTTAATTTTCCTCTCCTCACAGCACATATCAACTCTAGGCTCTCCAAACCCCTTCTCTCCCCTTATTTAGTCTCTTAATCATGCCTTAATTAGGGTTAATGGTAGAAAAACGAAAATTCATTAAAAAAAAGAATTTAAGGCTATTGATTATTAAAGCATAGTTTCTAGCCCTTCCTAGTCGCCTCCTAGGGTTTCTGCGTCTCCTCACATCCATGCCAAAATGGGTTTTAACAAAAAGAAGTTATGTTGTTCAAGCCAAGGTTTAAGCCCACTACCACCCAATTACATTTCAAGTGCACAACCAACTCATCTTTCATGATAATATTTATACATCTAAAAATATATACTTACTTATCACGCCCAAAACACATCATTAGAAAATAATAAAATTAAATAACACTCAATTGGCATACTTAAGACTTGAACCCAAGTCCTCTCACATAATAAAATACTCTCAACCAATTGAGTTAGTACGTTTCTACATTATAATGGTTAGCATTAATTGTCATAAAGGTTTCCACCACCTGCAATTTATTAAATAATTATTTATTTAATTATTTAAATTCCTCGGATCTTACAAATAATTTCTATTCACAATTGATAACATTCTATAACAACTTCACTATTGTTAAGAAAGTAGTCAACAAAATAGAAAGGAGAAAGTAACCCTAAGTCGTCTTTCAATGAACACAAAATTGATTTCTAACAAATTAGTTCTTATAAAAACTATACAATAGAGTTAGTTAAATAAAATAAGTAATAAAGAAATAAAATTGGTGAAAGATAAATGATACAAAAACAATGATAAAGAACAATATATTGATTCCACTATTTTTTCAAAATAGATTCATCATCGGTATCTAAAGATTATTGCTCAATTAATTATTGTTGTAGATTTGCAAATTAAGCGATGTAAATTCTCAATTAATTTATTGGCGTTCTCACTATTAAGCAGAGTAAATTCTCAATCAAAAGCAAGAACTTTGTAGATTAATCATAGTAAATTTAACCAAAGTACATTCTCAATTAAATATTACTATCCTTAATCATGTCCATTCTTTTACCTCTAAAATCAAGCAAAAAGCTAATTAACCAAACTATATTCTTGATTAATTCTAGTTAAAGTTTTTCACCTATAATTAAAGTACATTCTCAATCATTGGCAAAAACCCATTCAATCACATAAAAGTTTCTAAATTTAATCAAAGTACATTCTTAATTAAAATTAAAAATCCTTGAACTCATATGATTGATATGCATATAGATTAAAACATCTCACTAATTTGCTATGATGTAAAAACCATTACTTTTCACGTGATTCAAAGATAAAAGACATAGATGAATTAAAACATCAACAATAATAAAAAGAACAAAGAAATTATTTCATTTTAACCTCAAAATCCATAACGAAATTACAATGGATTCAACCCAAGAAGCTTCTCTTTTATGCTTCCCTTGGTCTCTTTATACAGGCCTTGATTGAACTTGAATCTTATATTTTCTATTATTGAAATCTTTTATCTTTTGATATAATATCTCTCAAATCATTAACAAATTTTATTAGTTTCTAAAATATTTGGAAGATTTCCTTTGTTGATAGTTTGAGATATATCAAAGATAATTAATAAAAAATCTTTAATTAATTATTTAGCAACTTAATTTCTGTCAAATTTCAATTATGCCCCTCTTGTAATCTCCTCTAATTATCTTCTAAATAATATAATATCTTCAAGATATATTTGTTTGTTGTGGAGATCTAAAAAGATTCAATAACATCTTGCCATATTTAAAAAAAAATTGATAATTATTATCTTTTGATATTTTATGATATAATTAAATAAGATAATTATTTAAAAATATCAAATAAAATATCTAAAGATATATTTTCCCAAATGATCTTTTATTATAAATATTTATGAATTATCAAAGCCCTTCTTCTGGAAAAACATAGAAAAAATCGCAAGGTCCAATTTTTGTTTGCCCGTTCCCTCTTCTTGGCTTAGTCAAACTTTTTCACTTTTTCAAGCTTTTTTTGTCGTCTTCATGAAATGATTGGCTTGTATTTTTGTGATTTTGATAATTTCCTATTCTTGGATTTATATTTAAGGTGTCATGAAGCTTTAATCAAATTATTTTCACACGTTCATGAGGTCAACTTAATTGCAACTGCAGTAACACACCTCAAAATATCCCAAAAAAAACATTTATGCAACTAAAAAGTTATTTTTAACATGTTTTTGTATCTCATGCTCAATAAACCTAATTATAGGAAATCCAAATTAAATCAATCTTTTAAGAACCAAAATCCAATAAAAAAAATCCAAAATTAAATATTAAATGATGACATAAGTATGAACTCATCAACAATATATCATTTTTGTCGACAATAACTATCATACCACCTATATGGCTTCTTTTTCTTAATGTTTTTTATAATTTAATTTAATGTTGTGAACTTTTATTTTTTTTTATAATAAATACATACTATATTTTTGTTTGTCTTTTTTTCTTTTGGTTAGATTTTTAGATACAAAAATTAAAGAAGTTTGAAAATTTTTTGGATACTGAAAATAGAATGAGATACAAGACTAGGATGGCATTTTAAGCAATCAAGCAATACACGCACATTCATTTCAATTCGTTGGGCCAGACATAGTAATTTAATCTCTTGCATTTTGATTTTATTTTAATTATTCCGTTATTTAATTGTATTTTATTTCTTACTTATAATTTTTAAATACATGGGCTTTCAATTATGTGATAATTGGAATTAACTTTTGTCCACTTAACTGGTAACGTTTGAAATAACATTTATCATTATTGTTATCATTTTTTAAATTCATTATTTTTTTCCTTATTTATTTGTATAATTATTTTGTATAAATTTTTAAAGAGAACAAATAAAACACATATTGACTTTTTTTGAAAGTCGATTTTTTTTGGAAATGATGTACTTAAAAAACTTTTATGTGTCTTAAAAAAATTACGTCTTTTTAATTCAAATTTAATAAAACCTTGCTATTTCTTTTAAATATATCTTTATTAAAATATAATAAAACCTTTTTTTTATGTTCTAATTATATTGTTGAAGACCCAGTTACATTGTTCAGAACCCAATAATTATTATTTAGCTTCAGTACCAAACATTCTTTGTTTCTATAACTATTGTATCACCCGTTATTTATCATCCTTGAGCCAAACATTCTAAAACAGAAGAGTCACTCCACAACAACTTCATCCATGGATAACCCTGTAAATGTCGTTGCCAGAAGAACTTTAGGGAAGTTTAGTACCATTCATCTCCTTCATCATGTATGTGTAATAATTTTTGTAAATGTTTTTTAAAATATTTTTTTGTCTGTTCAGTACTCTTTTGTACCATTTGAACCATTTTTACACGATTCTTCCATGACGATAGTGAATGTTTCTTTTCTGGGCTAATGACTTTACCATCAACTTTTTGTGAAATCTCCTTTTTCAGTCATCTTTATTCTCCACTTTTTATATTTTGTTGTGCCATGTTTCAAAAACATTTTCAGTCATATTGGTTTGAAAATTTTATAGAAATATGTGTCTTTGTGCCTTCATTTGTCTTTATGTATTATAAAAGTTAACTCTTTGTGCAATCATCGGTGCATGCTTATTTATGGAAATCTTCGTCTTTATCTTTTTATTATAAAAATGATAACTTTGTTAGATCAACAGTGCATTTTTTTCTTTCTTTCTTTATGGAAATCTTACTTTTTTTTCTATCTATTCTAAAAATCTAAATTTTGTTCCATCATTGTAATATTTGTTTGTGTACTGTGAAGATAGAAACTTTCTTCCATCAGTACCCACTTTCTTTTCTGTCTTAATGTTTAAGGGCCTAGCCTTCTGTTGGACTTAAGACCGGCCCATAGGTGCCCCAAAACCCCACTCCCAGTCCTAACCCCCTCATTCTACTAATTTTCAGAAAATTGTTCCCCTCCTCACTCTTAGAACTACACAAGTGAGTTCTGCTAGGGCACAATCGGAGCACCCGCTGTTTCACTCTAACGTCTTCTCAGGGTGCGTTGAACTTGAACTTTACCCCTTTCTTTCCATTCCAGTGTCTGGGTTCTACCTCGAGTTGACGTTGAAACCTTATGCTAGTCTCTATGCGTGTATTTTTCTAGTTTCTCTACACTTGTTGGAGTTACAGTACTCCTCTCTTCTCCTAGAACCGTTGTGCTTATGTTTTAGCTCCACTCTAGGTAAGGGAAGCTAGGGTTTCGTGTTTTTAATGTATCTTGCTTGTTTTTCAATTCTGTTTCGCATTTTTGATGATTATATGGTGCTTGTGATGGTATGAAAATACACTATGCATTGTTTTAGGTAAACTCTTGTTTTTGCATGAGTGAAAAGTGGAGAGAATCTGGTATTCTCGCCCAAACGAGTGGGTCTCGTCTAAGCGAGAGTATCAGAAACCCCCCCAGGCTCTTGCGCGAGTTGTCGCTCAGGCGACAAGCTCCAGTTTTGAGCGAGAAATCATCTCGCTCAGGCGAGGAGGTCTCGCCTAAGCGAGAAAACGTGAAAGCCCCATTGTTCCATTGCTCGAGCTCTTGCCTAGGCCAAAGGAGCTCGCCTGAGCGAGAGAACCTATCTTGTCTTAGCAAGTGCTTCCTGCCTGACCGAGATCTGTGCATGGACGTGCTCTGGTGATGTTTCCTTATATGTTTTTAGTTGTTGGATACATAGTTGATTTGATTACCCTATTTAAAGCATGAAGTGTGTGAATATGCATGTATTATATGATTTATGGGTTGGAATTGATAAGCTTGGTATGAATATGCGTATGAAACATGATGGGGTGGTTGGTTGTATATTGGCATGAGATTAATATGCATGATAAATCTATGGTTGGTTGGTGATGACATGGTTATGGTATGGGTTGGACGTAATTCCATGAACCTCTTGGTGAGATCTCATGGTGGTGTCTTATGTGATGGACGTAATTCCATGAACCTCTTGGTGAGATCTCATGATGGTGCCCTATGTGATGGACGTAATTCCATGAACCTTTTAGTAAGGTTTCGCGGTGGTGCCTTAGTGTATATAATTAGGTAAGGATTCAACTAAGGATTGCATCCTGAACCTCTAAAGAGTCAGTTAGTCTCACGTAGAGTGAACTGACTCAAGTGGTGAGAGTAGCAAGAGGCCCTAGTCTTTGGTAGGATAATGACCTTAGATGTTTGAGGCTAACCTTGTACATAGTAGGGTGAAACCCATTGGCAATGGTTCTGCAGAGCAGTAGAGGCCACCACAAGTGCAAACATCCAGTGAATCTGACCGATTATATGTATCCGGATAATTGAGTCTTAGAGTCTTGCTTGTTTACTATCATATGTTTAGATGATTGATATGTATTCTTGACTTTTAAATTGCATTATTAGTTGTATGATATAACCTTTTTACTCTAGCTTACCCTTCTTGTTTGTGTAGTCTTCTTGTGTGTGGTTTCACGTTTTGCAATGATCACCAAATCTCTTGGTGTGAGCAGATATAGGAACTCCTAGTGATCATAGTGACGACAAGAATGCTGCAGCGTAGTTGGGCATGGTTTGATATTGGGCTTCTGTTGAGCCCATATTTGAAGAGTTTTCATTATTTTGTAATTCCTTGCTTATAGCAAGCCTTTGGGCATATGTTGAACGTTTTTATATTTGTTCATGGCATCTAGGGTGCCTAGTATTTCCTTCCAACATATTTATGTATAACTGTAATGGTTGATACATATATACTTCTTAGTGTGGCTCTCTATATTTTACTGTATGTGATATTCCATTTAATTAAAATTATTTATTAAATGGGATGTTACATTTATGGTATCAGAGTCGTCGTTCCTTAGAGTCTGTGGACTTGTGTGGTTGCTTTATTTTCATTGTGTCTTCCTAGTGTTGTTAGCTAAGTCTCTCGTCTAATCAAGTTTGATTGATGGTTTTTCTTGTGTGCCCAGTGATATGGCACCCCCTCGCATGAATTCTCAACCCCCTCGGGGCGATGCACCAGATATCGCAAGGGCGATAGAGGCCATGGTGGCAGCCCTGACCTAGTAAGGTAATGCTATGATGCAGCTGTATGAGCTTCCATGCAACAACAAGCGGCATCATTGGAGCAACAACAATTGGTTATGCAGCAGATGGAGGCTGCAAGGGTGGCTTCTGAGGCTGCTCAAAGGCAACATATGGAGGCCCTCTGTTTACGATCCTAAACCTCGACCTACCCTTTCAAATGGAGCTTGGAGGATTTTTTGAAGCATCACCGGCCAAGTTCAATGGCAAGACCAGTCTTGATGTCGCAGATCAGTGGCTGAAGGACATGGAGAGGATTTTTGATGCCAAGATATGTCCTGAGGAGAGTAGACTTGCCTTCGCATTGCACATGCTCACTAGAGAGGCAGAACACTAGTGGGCTAGCATGAAGTTTATTATGGAAAAGAAATAGAAGCCAGTCACATGGGAAGCTTTTAGGAGGAAGTTCCTCTCCGAGTACCTCCTTGATAGTGTGAGATACGCTAATGAGGTGGAGTTCCTCCAACTAACCCAGGGGAACAAATCTGTGGCAGAATATGTAGAGAAGTTCCAACACCTCGGCTGTTTCTACACCATGCCGCTAGATGAGGAGTGGCGATGCAGGAAACTTCAGAACGGTCTTAGGGGAGACATTTGCTTGATGGTGGCTCCACTCTACATCAAGGATTTTGCAGCCTTGGTGGAGAAGGCTAGAGTCATGGAGAGGATGAAGGTGGAGGTAGAAGCTCAACATTCCCAGCAGTAGAGAGTTGGTGTACCATCTGGGTCCAAGCCTAGGCATGAAGAGAGGAAGAAACCTTATGCTAGGTCTCACCCTCAGTCTCAAGGGTCTAGGGGGTTTTCTTCCCAACCGAGCAAAGTATAGTGCTATAAGTGTGGAGGATCGCATATGATAAGTGTCTGCCCTTAGTTAGTAGGTTTCAAGAGATGCAACAACTATGGTAAGGAAGGCCACTTCGGCATGGATTGCCCCACTCTTAGGAGGGTAGTGGCACGAACCCCAGTCAGACCCCAGCCCAAAACCAGCAGAGGAGAAAAGGCAACAGGCCTTAGGCAGCAGGCAAAGTATGTGCTATGACAGGGGCAGAGGCGACTAGTTCAGGTAATCTTGTTATGGGTTGTTGTGTGATAGTTGGAAAGAATTGTTGTGTGTTGTATGATTCTGGAGCGACACACTCTTTTGTGTCAGAAACTTGTGTGCAAAAGTTGGGTCTGTCGGTTTGTGAACTTCAATATAACCTTGTAGTATCTACTCCGGCGTCGGGTTTGGTTAGGACGTCATCTTTGTGTGCTAGGTGTCCAATGGAGGTAGAAGGGTGCATATTCAAAGTAAATCTAATATGCCTACCTCTACAAGATTTGGAAGTGATCTTGGGGATGGATTGGCTCTCTACAAATTGTGTTCTTATAGATTGTCGGGAGAAAATGTTGTTGTTCTCCAACTCAATGGAGACCGAGTTGTTGTCTTCTCAAGGGGTTATGAAGGAAATTCAAGGCAGCGCGCAATGCTTCATTATTTTCACACATTTAAAGGTGGAGAAAAAGGAAAGGACGTCAGTTATACCTGTGGTGCACGAGTTTGAGGATGTGTTTTTGGAGGAAGTACAAGGGTTGCTTCCAAGTAGAGAAGTTGAGTTCTCTATTGATCTGATACTAGGAACCGATCCAATATCGATGGCTCCTTACCGCATGGCTCCGATGGAGTTGGTAAAACTCAAGAAATAAATAGAGGAACTGTTGGGGAAACAATTTATACAACCTAGTACTTCGCCATGTGGAACACCAATGTTATTGGTGAAGAAGAAAGATGAGAGCTCATGCCTGTATGCGGACTACAAGCAGTTGAACAAGATGAGCATCAAGAATAAGTACCCCTTCTCAAGGATAGATGATTTGATGGGTCAGTTACATGGGGCGTCGGTGTTTTCGAAGATTGATTTACGATCGAGATATCACTAGATCTTGGTGAAGACGAAAGACGTCCAGAAGACAGCCTTTAGATCTAGATATGGGTACTACGAGTACGTGGTTATGCCTTTTGGTGTGACCAATGCTCTCGTTGTATTTATGGACTACATGAATAGGATCTTCAGACCATTCTTAGATAAATTTGTCATAGTCTTCATAGACGACATACTCATCTATTCCAGAATTCAGGAGGAACACGCTGAGTACCTGAGGTTATTGCTTGATATTCTGAGGGAGAAACAATTATATGCTAAGTTGTCCAAGTGCGAATTCTAGATGGGAGAAGTACAATTCTTGGGACATGTGATACCTGCACAGGGCAGAGCGGTGGATCCAACAAAAGTGGAGGCAATGATAAAGTAGGAAAGTCCCAAGTCAAAGATTAGGAGCTTCGTGGGTTTAGCTGGCTACTACAAGAGATTCATAGAAGGATTTTCCAAGATAGTGGCGCCTCTGACACAACTTACCAGGAAGGACCAAACTTTTGCTTGGATTGATAGGTGTGAGGAAAGCTTTCAAGAGCTTAAGCAAAGGTTGACGAGTGCTCCAGTGTTGGTTACCCTTGATGTTAGTAAACCCTTTGAGGTTTACTATGAGGCCTCTCATTAGGGTCTCGACTGTGTGTTAATGCAGGAGAAGAAGGTAGTGACGTATGCTTCGAGGCAGCTTAAGGTGCATGAGAAGAACTACCCCACTCATGACCACGGTAGTGTTTGCCTTGAAGATCTAAAGGCACTATCTTTATGGTGCCCAATTTCATGTGTTCAATGATCACAAAAGCCTCAAATATCAGTTTGATCGGAAGGAGCTAAACATGAGTCAAAGGAGGTGGATAAAGTTCTTGAAGGATTATGATTTTGAACTCTTATACCACTCGGGAAAGGCGAATGTGGTGGCAGATGCCTTGAGTAGGAAGATGATGCATACGACAAATCTTATGATCAAGGAGTTGGAGTTGCTAGAGAGGTTCAGAGATATGAAGCTGCAAGTTGAGTTAGGATCTAAGTTCATTAGGTGTAGTACCCTGACTATATCTAGTGACTTTATGAGCTTAGTAAAGGAAAAACTGTTGGTTGATGCTAGTCTGAAAGAGGTGAGAGAATTGCTTGGATCAGATGAAGGAAAGGAGTTTGCCTTGGGTAATGACGGTGTACTGAGATTCAGAGGCAGGGTGTGTGTACCTGAAGATGCTGAGGTGAAGCGGTTGATCCTTGATGAAGGATACAAGAGTTGTCTTAGCTTGCATCCTGGCATGACTAAGATGTACTAAGATCTTAAGGAGACCTTTTAGTGGTAGTGCATGAAGAAGGATGTGGCTTAGTTTGTATCCGCCTGTTTGAAATGTTAGAAGACGATGGTAGAGCATAAAAGTCTCGATGGAACTCAACAACCTTTGGACATACCGGTGTGAAAATGGGATAGCACAACTATGGATTTTGTGACCCATTTGCCACGAACCTTTAAAGGTCATGATACAATATGGGTGGTGGTCGACCGATTGACCAAGAGTGCTTATTTCTGGGCAATGAACTTGAGAATGTCTATGGCCTAGTTGGCTCAGTAGTACATCAAGGAAATAGTGAGATTGCATGGGGTACCATCGAGCATAGTTTCCGATAGAGATACGCAGTTCATTTCCTGATTCTAGTAGACGTTACAAAGTGCTTTGGATAGCAAGTTGACCATGAGTTCAACCTATCATCCCCAGACTGATGGCCAGTTCGAGAGAACAATCCAATCGCTTAAGGATCTCTTGAGGACATGCATGCTAGATTATTTGGGTGCTTAGGATGAAGTTTTGCCTTTGATAGAATTCACCTACAACAATAGTTTCCATGCGAGCATCGACATGGTGCCATATGAGGCTCTTTATGACAGGAAATGCAAGATCCCTCTATGTTGGTACCAAGATGGAGAAGTGGTGTTGGTTGGGCCAGAATTGTTGGAATACACTATAGAGAAAGTGAAGATGGTGTGGGACAAGTTACAGACCTCTAAAAGTAGACAGAAGGCCTATGCAGACCGAAGGAGGAGACCCTTGGAATTCGCAGTTGGAGATCATGTGTTCTTGAGGGTGACCCGTACCACTAGCGTGGAAAGGGCTATCCGATCAAGGAAGCTTTCTCCTAAGTTTCTTTGTCCTTATCAAATCTTTAGGAGTTTTGGGCTTGTGGCTTATGAGATTGCCTTGCCTCCTTAGTTGGCAAATCTCCACCCGGTATTCCATGTCTCACAATTGAGGAAGTATATATTTGACCCCTTTCATGTGTTTGAAGCTGAGGACGTACAGATCAGGGAGGATCTTACGATGGAAGTACCACCCATTGCTTTAGAGGATCACCGAGTGGAGGAACACTGAGGAAAACCAGTCAATCTTGTCAAGGTCATATGGGACCGGAGGACAAGTGACTCTACTTGGAAGCTAGAGGAGGATATGAGGAAGTCACATCCACTTTTGTTTCCTGGTAAGTCTTAATTTTTGAGGTCGAAAATTTTTTGTTGTTAGGGAGAATGTAAGACCCACTTTCTTTTCTTCCTTAATGTTTAAGGGCCTAGCCTTCTGTTGGGCCTAAGGCCGACCCATAGGGTGCCTCAAAACCCTACTCCCAGCCCTAACCCCCTCTTTCTACTACTTTTCAGAAAACTGTTCTTCTCTTCCCTCTTAGAACTGTAGAAGTGAGCTCTGGTAGGACACAATCGGAGCACCCGCTGTTTCACTCTATCATCTTCTCCGGGTAAGTTAAACTTGAACTTTACCACTTTCTTTGCATTCCATTGTTTAGGTTCTACCTCGGGTTGACGTTGAAACCTTATGCTAGTCTTTGTGCATCTATTTTTCAAGTTTCTATGCATTGGTTGGAGTAACAATACTCATCTCTTCTCCTAGGACCATTGTGTTTACGTTTTAGCTCCACTCTAGGTAAAGGAAGCTAAGGTTTCATGTTTTTAATGTATCTTGCTTGTTTTTCAGTTCTGTTTTGTGTTTTTGATGATTTTATGCTGCTTGTGATGGTATGCAAATACATTGTGCATTGTTCTAGGTAAACTCTTGTTTTTGCATGAGTGAAAAGTGGAGAGAATCTGGTATTCTCGCATAAGCGAGTGGGTCTCGTCTAAGAGAGACTATTAGAAACCCTCCTAGGCTCCAGCATGAGTTGTCGCTCAGACGACGAGCTCCAAATTTGAGCGAGAAGTCATCTCGCTCAGGCGAGTAGGTCTCGCCTCAGCGAGAAAACGTGAAAGCCCCACTGTTGCACTGCTCGAGCTCTCGCCTAGGAAAAGGAGCTCACTTGAGCGAGAGAACCTCTCTCGCCTGAGCGAGTGCTTCCTGTTTGAGCAAGATCTGTGCAGGGACATGCTCTGGTGTTGTTTTCTTATATGTTTTTAGTTGTTGGTTACATGATTGATTTGATTATCCTATTTAAAGTATGACGTGTGTGAATATGCATGTATTATATGATTTATGGGCTGGAATTGATGAGCTTGGTATGAATATGCGTATGAAACATGATTAGGTGGTTGGTTGTATATTGGCATGAGATTGGTATGCATGATAAATCTATGGTTGGTTGGTGATGACATGGTTATGGTATGGGTGGAACATAATTCCATGAACCTCTTGGTGAGATCTCATGGTGGTGTCGTATGTGATGGACGTAATTCCATGAACCTCTTGGGGAGATCTCATGGTGGTGCCCTATGTGATGGACGTAATTCCATGAACCTTTTAGTAAGTTTTCGTGGTGGTGCCGTGGTGTATATAATTAGGTAAGGATTCAAGTAAGGATTGCATCCTGAAACTCTAAAGAGTCAGTTAGTCTCACGTAGAGCGTACTGACTCAAGTGGTGAGAGTAGCAGGAGGCCCTAGTCTTTGGCAGGATAATGACCTTAGATGTTTGAATGCTAACCTTGTATGTGGTAGGGTGAAACCCATTGGCAATGACTCTATAGATCAGTAGAGGCCACCACAAGTGCAAGTATCCAGTGAATCCGACCAATTATATGTATCCGAATAATTGAGTCTTAGAATGTTGCTTGTTTGGTATCGTATGTTTGGAAGATTGATATGTATTCTTGACTTTTAAATTACATGCTTAGTTGTATGATAAAACCTTTTTACTTTAGCTTACCCTTTTTGTTTCTGTTGTCTTCTTGTGTATGGTTTTCCTTTTTGCAATGATCACCAAATCTCTTGGTGTGAGCAGATATGGGAGCTTCTGGTGATCGTAGTGACGACGGGAATGTTGCAGCGTAGTTAGGCATGGTTTGATATTAGGCTCTTTTGTTGAGCCCACGTTTGATGAGTTTTCATTATTTTGTAATTCCTTGCTTGTGGGAAAGCCTTTGGGCATATGTTCAACCTTTTTATATCTGTTCATGGCATCTAGGGTGCCTTGTCTTTCCTTCCAGCATATTTATGGATAACTATAATGGTTGATACAAATATACTTTTCTGTATGGCTCTCTATATTTTAGTGTATGTGATATTCCATTTAATTAAGTTTATTTACTAAATGGGATGTTACAATTAGTGCATCATTTTTGTGTAAATATTAATCTTTCTATTTGTATTATCAAAATGAAATCTTTCTTCCATCATCAGTTTGTTGTTTGTCTCTTTCTTTCTACATTACAACTTTCTTTAAATAATATCCATCTGTATCTATGTTACTAATTTCTTAAGAAATTGCATAGTGCTTAGAGTTTTAATGCTTATTTTAAAGTGTTTTTTTATTACTTAATTAGTTATTGTGTTTTTTTTATGCGTGTGACCCTTTTATGTGTTTCAAGAAAGATTTCAAATAGAATTAGGAAGTCCTCAGGTAAAATAAATATTATTTTCTTACATTATCATTCTTTCTCAATCCATTTGTTATTCAAACTTCTTCAAATTTAATTCTTATACTGGTCATTGAATTCAATGCTATGAAAATGTAGATATTAAAACAAAGCTCTAAAACACAAAATTTATACTGCAAGAATACCAATCATAAATCATGTTTATTATTTTTCTTTTATGTTGTTGAGTGTAAATACAAATGAAGTAAAATGCATGTAGAGTGAAGCATTTCATTCTCCAAAAATTAACACATCGTGGTAATAATTTATTCATTGACTATAAATTGAATCAAAGTTCATGGTTTTGAATTTAATACATTGTTCACAGTTTGATTTCAAATGTGTTTTGCAAGATATTGATATAAACAATACACAAGCTGCAAGAAGGAGGAAAACCATTGTTAATCCGAAATTTCCACGAAGTAGTAACACCAATTCTGTTATTAGTATAAAGTAACAAATTTATATTCTCGCATACGATTATTATTAAGATTGCATAGTTAGAGTGCTTTTACTCTTAAACTAAAAAAAGTTAGTTTAAATGAATGTGATCTGTTTTGCTATAATCTAACTTTTGACCACTTATCCCAGTGTCCAATGAAAACGATTCACCAAATTCAACAAGCAAAAGCTCCAAATTTGTCAATGAAGATATAGACATGTAGAATGAAGAATTTGATTTTTCAAATAGCATACCACTTTTGGACTTGACACATCGTGGTAATTTTGTTGTTATTGAATTTTAAATTCATTGAAATTTAGAAGAAATGGTACCACGAAAGAGGTATTATTATCAGTGATCATGTTGAAATGTATTCTTTGATTTTAATTTATCCATATTCACTATATATCCAATTGAATTGACAAAGATGGAGAGTGAATCAATTCATGTTGCAAACAAGAAGCCATTGACTGAGTTAGTACTTGGTGGTAATTTTCTTCTCATTCATCTTTATATTGAATATACTATTTCAGTTGTAAGTTCCATAAATTTTTTAAACTTTGTTTAATTGCATTTGCAGACATTGAGCTAAATAATTCAAAAGATGCACGAAGAAGAAGGAACATTGATGAGATGCCTCTAACCAAGGGACCCACAACAAGAGCAATGGCTAGGAGGATACAAGAGGAATGGGCCTCCAATGCACATATAAGGCCCAAGATGAACTTTACATGGGCCAAGGAAGATGTGAAGACCTAGCCTAAAACTCTTTGTTTGTAAATATTAGAAAAGGGTTTATTTTTGGGCTTTGTATTTTGGGCCTAGTAGAATAGGGTTTTCTTTGGGCCATGTATTGGGTCTTAGAGGAAATTGGGCTTTAGAAGTAATTTTGGACCAAAAAGGGGAATTGGGCCAAATGGGCCAAGAGTAGTGTGTCTACTCTAGAAAAGCCTATAAGCTTCTCAAACTTGCTCTCCAAGGATGAGAGTTAGCTTCCCATGGCAACACAAGTGTGACTTGCTTAGGTGGCAAGTCACACCTCCCACATGCTCCTTTTTGGCTCCAAAATTTAAATTTCTAGACTCCTTTTTCCCTCCACTTTTTGGAGACTCCTTGGTCTCATTTTAGCCTATAAATAGAGAGCTTAGGATGCTTGTATTTTCATTCGATGAATATAGTAGAGAAACTTTGTTGAGATGACTCCAGACTCCTCTCTTTTTGTGAATCAACTTAGGCTAGAGTTCTCCTTCTTGGTTTCCTCTAGACTCCTTCCTTGAGTGTTGGCCCAACCTCACTTGAGAGCTTCTCCAAACACCATTGCCGCACCACTTCTCCTCTCATCTTCTAACTTCCGCACCTTCATCCTTCTCCATGGAAGCTTCATCAATTCCGCATGGCTTCTCCTTAGCTTACTTACTCTTGAAGATGGACTCATCATGTGGTATCTAGAGCCTTGGTTGATCAAGCTTGACGTCAAGAGATAAGTTCATCTTCCTTGTGGTTTTTCTTTCAATTTCCGTGTTGTTCATTACTTCCTTTGATTGTCTTGTTGTTTTTCTTCTTTTCACCTCATTGGTTATATGGTTCTTATCATAGTTCCTTTGGAACCATTCGACCATTGTGCCTAAGAACTCAACCATGGTGAATTTGTGTGCCTTTTACATTTTCATTTGAGTCTTGTTCATTTTCTATTTCATCTATTTGAGTCATTTTAATTTTCTCATCCATATGTTTTGTCTAGAGTAATGTGTAGTTCAATTATGTCTTAAATTCCTTTGTTTAGCTTTCCATTTTGCTACTGTTTTGCTTTGCTACTATTTTGCTGCTATTTTTGGTTCATAAATACACCTTCTATTCTCCCTTAGAGCCTTGGAAATGAACCTTCACATCTAGATAACCTTTGTTATCTTAATATCTAGTGGGAATTTTCCTCGTGCTTGTTGAATCACGTAAGTTTCATTTTCTTTCTAGTGTGCTTTGTGTGCTTTTAATTTTCGCATTTGAGTTCATACTTGTTAATTAGTTCTTGGCAAGTTCTTTATAGTTAATTTCCATTGTGTTTCCTTGAGTTTCATAATCTTCTTTTGATCAAGCATAGTGTGATGGTGATTCTAATTTGTGGTGGAAACTAGCTGCTGTAAGAGCTATAAAAAAAGAAAGAAAAAGAGCACAAAAAGAGTACAAGCAAGTGCCAAAAATAATCAAAAGAAAAGATCGAAAGAAAGTGGCAAAATAAGTACACTAGAATCACAACCATCACTTGAGTTTGAGAGCATTTTTCTGTTGCATTTTACTGTTGTTCCAGTTCTTTCTGTCTGCACACTTTCTGTATTTGTTTTATCACAAAAAAATTGGCTATTGCAAATCCAGATCTGATTTTGCCTCTTGTAGCTAAAACATAGACAAAAAAAAAAAGAAAACAAAAATCATTGAAAATGTTGAGAAATGAAAAAATGATAAATTGCTGAAGTAGAGGCTGAATTTCACGTTTTTAGACAGGCAATGGCTGAAAATTCAAATTCTGTGCAGATTTCTAGCTTGTTTTTGGTTGTTTTTAATCCATTCTAGTGTCATTCTTTAGGTAATTCATTTGAGTGCTTAACTTGTTTCTTTGTCTTATTTCTAGTTTGTCTTTCTTTGTTAAATCTTTGAGTATGTTTCAACTATATTCCACTTGAGTTTAGCTCTTCTTTCATTTAAGCTTTTCTTATTTTTCCTTATTGGCTTCTTTGGTTTGGTGTTACATTCTTGGTGGAAGATTTCTTTGGAGGTAACCAAATACTCAAGGTAGCATCCTCGGAGGTGGAAACCAAAGTGGAACTCCAAGCTACAAGTGAAGTTCACAAAGGAGAAAATTCAAAGCAAACACTTGAGTGAGACAAAAGAAGAAAGAAAAGAGTGGAGTGAAACACTTGAAGACTTTTAAAGTTTGCGCAAATTTGTGATTGTATTCATTTAAGTTGTATTTGTTCAAGTTTTCTTTCTTGTATCTCTTTGGACTAATTAAGTGTCTTGGGGGAGCCTTAGGTGTTATCTCATCTCTTAATTAGAACCTTCTTAAATAGTAAAAGCGCTTGTAGACGGTGAGTGTGTCTTGCAACATCAAGCCTCACCAAAGTAGGCCGCATAGTTAGACTCCAAACTTTTTTGTTTTTTTTTGTTGCTTAATTGTTAGTGTGTGTGTAATTCTATTTTAGAATTTTTGTGCAATATTCTTTGAATTACTTTGGCAAGGAAAGACTTGGTAAGTAAGCAATCCAAGTGATTCACCTCTCTTTCCTGGAAGATAATTCAAGAAGTTTGCTATTTACTTCTTCTTTAGAATTTCTTAGTTAGCTTTTAGTAATCATGGCTAGTCAACCCTCCCTACATAGTGCAAGTGATTATGAGGATTCAATTCATAGTTTAAAACATGTTTCTCAACAACTCAAATCACTTGAACTATGGAGACAACAAGAGGCAATTTACAAGGTGAAAGATCAATTGGAAAGAGATGGCCAAATTGCTCTCTTGGAGGAACAAATCAAAGCTTTAAAGAAAAGAGATGAGAAAATAAAAAATAAGCTAAAAAGTAGGAGTAATTCTAGCAAAGGGTCTAGAAGTGGAGTGATGAGTTCCAATTTTTGCCCTCATTTAATATTTAAATTTGGGGATTTAATTGAATTTTTTGTGCTTAAAGATTGATTTAATTAGGATTTGTGATTATTGGATTTATTGAATAAGTGAGGTAAAACTGGCGTAAAAATTGATTTTAGTTGCATAAAATATTATTGGATATTCTAACGTTTGTTAATGCAGCTGGAATTTATTTTTGGTCATTAATAATGTGGATTTAAAATATTCAAAGTTACGAAATAAGTCCAAAATCAGAAAATTCTAGAAAAGAATAAATTAGGAGCTAAATGCACCCCCAGATTTTATTTGCACACTCCTTTTAAAGTGGACCACCAAAAACCTGTTCTGCACCCCCAGTTTTCACTAAGTTGCACCCCTCCTACCACTTAAACTCCACTCAACCAGATCATGCCATGTGGCAATTCCCACCTTTTAAAATTAGCCAACCAGAACAAGCCACGTGTCATAATCCTCCACTCACCAAATTGACCACTCAGATCTTGCCACATCATCATCTCCTCTATCTCACACATGAAACCCTAACCCTAATTTTTCTCCTCTTCCACTATCACCAGCCGCGGCAGCCGCCACCTCCTTGTCTGCCACCATAGCCACCGCACCTGCAATGCACAACAACGACGAGCAACACCATGAACGAACCTCCACGGATCTGCACCAAGCATCAGCATCTTCGTTGCCGCAATGCCATCCCTACATTGGAAACGAAACAGCACCGCTCTTGAAATCACGTCATCGTCAACGGAAACCTGCACTCAGAACCACCACCATGGAATCACCGTCTTCATCGCTGCAACGAGACAGATTTGCACATGCATCTCGAACCAGCAGCCACGGCAGTACCTGCACCAGCTTCGAATCCACCATTTTCGCATCGCAAACCTCCATGAACCAGCGGCAGCGGGCAGAAAGAGCAGTAGCGCATACAGCAACAACACCTTCACTGTTCGTCAGAGCAGCACCACGCTAGCACATCCTGCACTTCACCTCGCAAACGCACTTGCACCAGAACACCATGAGCACACTGTCGTGAGCACCACCGCGAGCCAGTTCGGAGCAGCAACTGTCACGCGAAGCCAAGGGACGACTGTGAAAGTGAAACCCTAATTTTGGAGAGAGAAAGCACTCTGCCACATGTCAGGCTGCTATTGGACAGTCAAACTGGTCAACTGGTCAACACTGGTCAACTGGTCAAAGCTAGCAGTCAGCTCTGGTCAAAACCGCAAAACTGGTTAAATAAGAGGGGCAAAATTGGAAATTGGACAGGAATTAAGTTGCTAATTAATTAAATAAAAATAAAAGATTTTAGCAACCAACAGATAAAGTCCAAAGTCCAGTTGAAGCCTATATAAAGAGACTTAAGGGAGCAGAAGGGACAACTTACAACTAAGACACTTAGAACTCTCTGGTTTTGGCAGACACCGTCATCCATCACATCTCTCATTCTCTCTTTTCTTTTATTTTCTTTCCTTCATCATATATTATCATGTATTCCATCAAAGCCATGGAGGGCTAAGCTTTAAGGGTTGATTCCACTGGATTCTGAGGTTAGATGAATTTATGTGTTTGTTATTTTGATTATTGTTGTGGTTTTTGTTTATCTATGTCCTTTGCTTCTTAATCGAATAGAAAATAATGATTTTAAATCTACATGCATGCTAATCATATGAGTTAAAAGGTTTTTAAATTAAATTGGGACTTTACTTTGATTTTATTTAGAAACTTTCATTTGATTAAATAAGTTTTTGCTAATAATTGAGACTTTACTTTGATTAGAGGTAATTACTTTAACTAAAATTAGTCAAGACTTTACTTTGATTAATTAAGTTTTCTATTTGGTGAAGAAACAAAGGAATAGACATGATTAGGCATAGTAAAATTTAATTGAGACTGTACTTTGATTGAATTTACTATGGACAATCTAACAATTCTCACTTTTAATTGAGACTATACTTTGATTAAAAGTGAGAATGCCAACAAATGAATTGAATCTTTACATTGATTGATTTGTAAATCAACAATAGTAATTAATTTAACAATAATCTCTAGATAACCAATGAAGAATCTTATTTAGAAAAAGCAGTGGAATTGACCTATTTACTATTGCTGTGTTTACAATCTTCCGTGTCATTTTCTTTGCATATCAAAACCCCCTATTTTTATAGTTGCTAGTTTTAATTGCATTTTTAAGAATCAAATATTTGAGATCAATTCCGTATTCGTTGTGAGACGACTCAGGGTTATCTTAACCCTAACTATTTTGTTCACTACTAACTTGGCAATACTGAAGTTGCTAAAGTTAAGTAGTGGTAATTTGATCGCCTAACGACAACGATATCATGGAGCTTCAATATATGGGGAAGAGGAAGGATTAAGATTAGGAGAATATTATCAAAAACCTTCCCATATTAGGAGACAAAGAAAAGACCCTACTCCTAAAGAAGTTAAAGTAGACTTGCCTCACTTTCAAGGCAAGGATGATGTTGAAGCTTATCTAGATTGGGAGATGAAGGTCGAGCAACTCTCTACTTGCCATCAAGTTAGTGAAGAAAGGAAAGTGCCTCTTGCTACCCTAAGCTTTCAAGGGTATGCTATGTATTGGTGGACTTCTATAGTCCAAGAGAGGCTAAGAAGTAATGGACCTTCAATTGAATATTGGAATGATCTTAAGTCAGCCCTTAGGAGGAGACACATTCCCTCCTACTATAATAGGGAGCTCATGAACAAGCTCCAAAGACTCCAATAAAGAAATATGTTTGTGGAAGAATATAGACAGAAAATGGAGTTACTTATGATGAGGGCGGGAATAATTAAGGAAGAGTCCATTACCATTCCTAAGTGGCTTAAACCTTGATATAAGAGATAAAGTTGAGCTTCTACCTTACCAAGATTTGAATGATTTGGTGCAAATATGCATTAAGGTAGAACAACAAAATTTGAGAAAATCTTTTTCAAAAAGAAATCAAGCTCAAACTAACTCTTATGTTAAGAAAGATTTTAAGAAAGAAGAGAAAAAGGAGGAGCCACCTAGGAATCTAGGAAAAGGTAAAGAAGGGAGTGCATCATCACACACTCGCACAAGTGAAATCAAATGCTTCAAATGTCTTGGTAGAGGTCACATAGCATCTCAATGCCCCCACCAAAAAGACCATGATTCTTAGGGGTGTTGATAGATATAGCAGCCAAGATGAAAATGAAAGTGAGACTGGAAGTGAGGAATCCAACGAGTCTAATATAGAAGATGCTCACCCTTGTGATGGGGACCTTTTAATGGTTAGAAGGATCCTCAACAATCAACCTAGTCCACAAGCACTAACACAAAGAGAGAACATATTTCACACAAGGTGTAAAATTTTGGAAAACACTTGTTCTCTAATTGTGGATAGTGGCTCGTGTTGTAACTGCTGCAGTACTAGGTTGGTTGACAAGTTGTCTTTGACTGTCTTACCTCACCCAAAACCTTACAAACTTCATTGGCTTAATGAAGATGGGGATTTGGCAGTCAATCATCAAGTAAAGGTCAAGTTTTCCATTGGGAAATACGAAGATAGTGTGCTATGCGATGTAGTACCTATGGAAGCTTGTCATATCTTATTGGGGAGACCTTGGAAATTTGATAAGAAAACCATGCACAATGTTCTCACCAACGAGATTACCTTTACTCACAAGGCTAAAAAGTTTGTTCTTCATCCTCTTTTGCCATCACAAGTGACTGAGGATCAACTTCAAATGAAGAAAAAAAGAAAAAAAGAGAAAGATGAGGACAAAAAAAAAGTCCTCAAAAAGTCCAAAAGCTAAATAAAGATAGATTTCCTAAGAAAAGGAAGTCTAAACTTAGCCCTCGAGGTGATGGTCCCTATAAAGTGCTAAAAAGAGTCAATGATAATGCATATAGGCTGGAGTTGCTTGAGGAATATGATGTACATGCCACCTTTAATGTTGCTGACTTAATACCTTTTGCAGGTGGTACAGATGATGAGGCAGAAATTTTAGATTTGAGGACAAATCCTTCTCAAGAGGGAGTGGATGATGAGATGCCTCTAACCAAGGGACCCACAACAAGAGCAATGGCTAGGAGGATACAAGAGGAATGGGCCTCCAATGCACATACAAGGCCCAAGATGAACTTTACATGGGCCAAGGAAGATGTGAAGACCTAGAATAAAACTCTTTGTTTGTAAATATTAGAATAGGGTTTATTTTTGGGCTTTGTATTTTGAGCCTAGTAGAATAGGGTTTTCTTTGGGCCATGTATTGGGCCTTAGAGGAAATTGGGCTTTAGAAGTAATTTTGGACCAAAAAAGGGAATTGGGCCAAATGGGCCAAGAGTAGTGTGTCTACTCTAGAAAAGCCTAGAAGCTTCTCAAACTTGCTCTCCAAGGATGAGAGTTAGCTTCCCATATGGCAAGACAAGTGTGGCTTGCTTAGGTGGCAAGTCACACCTCGCACATGCTCCTTTTTGGCTCCAAAATTCAACTTTCTAGACTCCTTTTTCCCTCCACTTTTTGGAGACTCCTTGGTCTCATTTTAGCCTATAAATAGAGAGCTTAGGACCCTTGTATTTTCATTCATGAATATAGTAGAGAAACTTTGTTGAGATGACTCCAGACTCCTCTCTTTTTGTGAATCAACTTAGGCTAGAGTTCTCCTTCTTGGTTTCCTCTAGCCTCCTTCCTTGAGTGTTGGCCCAACCTCACTTGAGAGCTTCTCCAAACACCATTGCCGCACCACTTCTCCTTTCATCTTCTAACTTTCGCACTTTCATCCTTCTCCATGGAAGCTTCATCTATTCTGCATGGCTTCTCCTTAGCTTCCTTATTCTTGAAGATGGACTCATCAAACATACTTATGAATTAGAAGACTACACAAAAAAGTAAGAGCACTTCAGATAATAACAACTAATGAAAAATTCAACATATATCTATTATTATTTTACCTTTATTTCCATATCTGTCATACTTTTACTATTACTAAAAATTATTAAATAGACCTACTAACATTTCAGGTAAAAAAAATCATGGTTCTACCTCCATTGCAGTTAGAATTGAATGTAGTGCAGTTGAAATCAATGATATTTAAAATTTGGACAAAATCAATACTAACAACACATGTATCAATCGAAAGTAATATTATTTGATTGACAACCACCACAATAATACTGATATTGGTGTTGGAGTGATGTAGTACAAAATATGATATTTAGTTACTTTATTCTTAGATCAAAAAGTATGCATCCACATGAATAATACATCACTTTATATACCAAAATTTAATTTGAAACTACATGAATAATATATCACTAAAAAATGCTAACTAGAAGTAGTAACATGTCAAGCTAACAAACTTATCTTAGTATTTCAAATCCAACAACAATTCAATTTTCTACAATTCAAGTCAATCATAATTAAAATGTGGCACAAAATTAAATCAAGAAGTCAGGTACAAAATCATATATAATCAATTTATATTTGATATTTATATAAAGGCTTAAATAATGATTTAGTCATAGTTTTCGTTTAGTTTTTTCAATTTGGTCATACGTTTTATTTTGTTTTTAATTTAGTCCTAATATTCGTCAATTTTATTTAATTTGGTCATTTTTGCTAACACCGTTAAAATAGTTAATGGGTTGTGAACAGTAATTGCCACAGGTCATTTTGTGATTTTTTAACTTTTTTAATTTTTTTATTTAAAAAAATGTCCATGTGTTAAGCTCATATCATGCCACGTGTTATTTTGTGATCTTTTTAATTTGTAATTTTTTTATTTAAAAAAAATACCACGTGTCAAGCCAATATCATGCCATGTACCAGGGTTAGTTTTTTATATTCAATTTGGTCCTAATATTCATAATTTTTTTTTTCAATTTGGTCCTAATTTTTTTTAATTTAACATTTTTGTTCCTCTTCAAATTGAGACAAAACTTAATTTGTATATAAATGTTATATGGATATTATTATTAAAATTCATATTTTTATCAAATATTTTTAATTTGGAGTTAGAGTTGGTTTAAAATTATCTCTTAAAAATTTAAAAGTGGGGAATAACACAATTAATTTAAGTATTTTTAATCTTTTAAAATTTTAAATTAATGGTGTTATTGCCTACTTTGAAAATTTTCATTTTAATTTTAAACCAACTCTAACCTTAAATTAAATTAAAAAAAATTAGGACCAAATTGAAAAAAAATTTACGAATATTAGGACCAAATTGAATATAAAAAACTAATCCTGACACGTGACATGATATTGGCTTGACACATGATTTTTTTTTAAATAAATTTTTTTAAATTTTAAAATAAATTCAAAAACAAAATTAGAAAATTAAAAAAAAAAAAGAAAAATCACAAAATGACAAGTGGCATGATATAAGCTTGACATATGGACTTTTTTTAAAAAATAATTTTTTTTAAAATTAAAAAAATAAAAAAATTACAAAATGACACGTGACAATTATTGTTCACAATCCATTAACTATTTTAACGGTGTTAGTGAAAATGAACAAATTGAATAAATCTGACGAATATTAGGACCAAATTGAAAACAAAATAAAAGTAGAACCAAATTGAAAAAACTGAATGAAAACTAAGACTAAATCATTATTTAAGCCTTATATAAATGTTGAATTGAGTTCATTAAGTTATACATATACTTACAAGTATGGTTCAAACTGCTTATAGTGGAAGAAGAAAAAGGAAATTTACTAATACATGACACCTATTGAATAGAATTAGTAACATGTTAGGTAAACAAAGTGTTGGTAGCACCTCCAGTCCACCTTCAATCGAGTCTTGTGCATATTCTAAAATTGTTAATTTTTGTGATGTTGACAACAATCAAAGATCTGCTAAGTTTTTCTATTAACAAAATTACGTTAAGAAAAAGGAAATTACATTAATTTTGTAGTAAGGATGCCATCATATCTATTTCAAAGACATTGGATTTTGACACTACTTCTAATCAACATGGAAATCATGGTAATCAATAATGGTTTATTTTAAAGACTTCAATTATAATGTTTATAATTTAATGCCCCTGCAACTTTTCAACGATGCATGGTAAGCATTTTTTATGAATTGCTAGAAACTTGCATGGAAGTTTTTTGGACGATTTTACGGTGTTTGAATCCTCATTTGGTAATTGCTTGTCAAATCTGGAAAAAGTTTTGGAAAAGTGTATTGAGACTGATTGGGTGTTGAATTTTGAAAAATGTGGTCAAAGAAGGGGTAGTGTTAGGGCACATCATTTTTTAGAAAGAGCTACAAATAGATAAATCAAAGATAGATGTTATTTCTACTCTGCCTTCCCCCTCTACTATCAGGGAAAATTGTTCTGTTTTGGGACATGTAGGTTTTTACAAGCGGTTCATTCTGAATTTTAGTAATATAGTTGTGCCATTGTCTAGACTACTCTAGAAAGATATTGTGTTTGTGTTTGTTAAGGACTAGAAGGAAGCATCTCATGAACTTAAGAGGAGACTCACAACCGCACTAATTCTTCCACCTCCAAATTGGGAACTCCCATTTGAATTAATGTGTGACGCATCAGACTTTGCATTGGAAGTTGTTCTGTCACAAAAATCTTGAAGGTTCCTCATGTGTTTGCTTATGCGTCCAACAACAACGGAGAAAGAGTTGTTAGCTATCATCTTTTCTTTGGACAAGTACAGGCCTTATTTGTTGAGATAAAAAATAGTCATACATAGACCATTTTGCACTTAAATTTTGATGAAAAAGGCTGATTCAAAACCCAAACTTATGAGATGGCTATTGTTGATGCAAGAGTTTGACATAGAAATCAAAGACAGATTTGGGACGCTAAATCAAGTGGCTGATCACTTAAGCAGAATAGAAGGGAAGAAAAGTGCATTGCCAATTAATGAAAAATTCCTTGAGGTTTTTTTCTCTATTACAACTACGCTTCCTTGGTACGGTGATTTGGTTAACTATTTGGTTGTTGATATGTTTCCTTCCTGTGCATCTAAACACCAATTTTATAAACTCAAAGTTGATGCTAAACACTATGTTTAAGAAGAACCTTGTTTATGGAAATTCTACAGTGATGGAGTTATTAGAAGGTATATGCCAGATGGAGAGATTTTAGATGTTTTAAAAGGATGTCATGACACTGTAACATGTGGTCATTTTGGTCCAACTCAGATAGCTCGGAAGGTGTTAGATAGTGGCTTCTTTTGGCCCATGTTATTCAAAGATGCCTATAAATTTGTCAAGAGTTGTGAGATTTGTCAAAAGGCTGGAGGAAACATCACAGAAAGGAATGAAGTGCCTTTGCAAAACATAATCCCCTGCAAAATTTTTGATGTATGGGGCATTGACTTCATGGGACCCTTACCAAATTCTGCTAGGTATTCCTATATTCTGTCAGCAGTTGACTATGTATCCAGATGGGTTGAAGCCAAGGCCACAAAAGCAAATGATGCCATAACAGTCTCACAATTTCTAAAGATCAACATCTTCTACAAGTTTGGTGTACCAAAGGCGATAATCAATGATCAAGGCACCCACTTTTGTAATTAGATGATTGCAACACTTTTCACTAAATACAGAGTCACTCACAAAGTCTTCACTCCTTGCCATCTGCAAACAAATGGCCAGGCAGAAGTTTTCAATAGAGAAGTGAAGAAGTTGCTGCAAAAGTTAGTTCAACCCAACAGAAAAAATTGAAGCCAACTGGTGGATGAACTCTAGGCACAGAGAACAACATATCACACACCTTAAGGAATGTCTCCCTTCTAAGTAGTTTTTGGCAAAGCATGCCATCTGCGCATGGAAATAGAACACAAAACTTTTTGGGCTGTGAAAAAATGCAATCTGGATTACAATGAAGCAGGGAAGAAAAGAATATTACAACTCCAAGAGTTAGATGAAATAAGATTGGAAGCCTATAAAAATTCAAGAATATATAAAGAAAAGGTGAAGAAATTTCATGATATGAAGACTCTTAGGAACGAGTTCACATTTGGGCAAAAGGTTCTCCTCTATAATTCCAAAATGAAACTTATTGCTGGCAAAATAAGATCCAAATGGGAAGGTTCCTACACTATTGTCAAAGTATTTCCCCATGGAGCGGTAGAAATAAAAAAACCAGAGATTGAGAAGAGTTCCAAAGTTAATGGCCATCAATTGAAGATCTTTCATGAAAAGCAACCATCAGACTTTGAGAAGAGCACAATGCCCTTCAAGGAACCTGTCATGGAAGAACAACCACCATAAATGAGCTTTTTGAACCCTTTCTTTGGACATTTTTGTCTTTATTTTTGTGTTTCTTTTCTTTTTGAATAAAGTATGTGAATCTCACCCATCTCTTTCACACATTGAGGACAATGTGCCTCTTAAATGTGGGGGTAGGAGGTTGAGCTGAGCATCATGTTTGTGTGCATTTGTTTCTGTTTGCTATCATCTGTTCTCTATTATTTTTCTATTGCTGCCAACTATTTTCTGATTATGTTTCCAATTCTGCTTTTGCTTCTGTTTATTTTACTGTTTATGTTTTTGTTTTCTGTTTCAGTTTACATTTTGTTGTTTATTGTTGTCTGTTCTAGTTAAATGTTCTTCCATATTTTCAGTTTTTATTTATGTTTTGCTGCTGTTTTGAGAATAATTTTGTTGTCTGTGTGTGCTGTTTTGTTCTGATTTTGAAAATTTTGAAGGTTTGTAAATAAAATGCTAGAAATTTTTTCTGTTTTGCTGAGTTTTATTATTTGAAGCTCTGAAAGATAAAGTTTGCTTGCTAGGATTAGTTAGCGTTGGTAGAATTGCTTAGATTGTTTGATGAATCACTTTTAGAATCAGTCTTGTAAATATTTTGCTTTGTGAGTCTTGAGCCTTCAATTCTTTGTTGTGTGTGATTGCATCTAGGCTAGTACATTTAAGAATTTGTGCAGTTTCTTCTTGATATAGTTGAACTGTGTGATACTTTTTTATGTGATTCAGGCCTCCTTCATTACTAGTCCACTAGCCAAATAGCCCACCCATTCATACATATTCCATTGCTCCTTTATCTTGAGCTTGCAACCTTTCCTTGTTCACTAACCCATTCAAAGCCAAAAAAAAGGTCTGATAAACCAAAGAAAAAAAATACCCGATTAGAGTCTTGTGAGGGGTTGTTTGAGGATTGGAATTGTTTTAGGAACTTAAGTGTGGGGGTGTGTTGGCTATAACAATGGCTGAACTTAAAAAGATAGAAAAAAATGAAAAGAAACGAAGAAAAAAAAATTCTTGGGTTGATGTTGAAAAAAAAATGATGAAAATCATAAAAAAAGATAAGAAAAGAAATGTGGGAAAGTCTGGAAAAATAGGAAAGAAAAAAAAGTATGTAGTTCAGCCTAGAATAAAACGCCCTGCACCATGCACCCTGCATTTATCTTCACTATTTTCCCCAACATTCTCACAATTATCTGATTTTAACCTTCTTTTCCATTCATTTAGCCTACTTTCACCCTATTCCCATTTTAACCTTGAATAAAGTCCTGATGATCTCCAGTGTTCTTGCTATTTCAGTGGTTAATACTACAATTTGCACAAGCATATGGTAATGTCGCATGTCCTACGATGCTGAGTGAGAAAATTTTGCCCAAAAACACACGAGAGTTAGAGTGAAAACAGTTTACCTGTGAGGACAAGGCTGAGTCTAGGTGTTCATTCATTCATTGTCTGTTGCATATTCCTTTCTTTAGCATGTCTTAGCAAGGATTTTAAGCAACCATTGTGTGTGTTAGCAGTTTTCAGATTTTCCATTCTCAGCTCTGTAGTGATACTTTTCTAGTGTGTTTAACTTTTTGATTTAAATCTTGTTTTCGGTTTTCTGTTTTGTTTTTTTCCTCTGCCCAGAAGTGCAGTGTGTTAACACTCCAATTTCCATTTCTTTTCCTTTCTAAAACTTTTCTTTTAGTTTAAATAAATGTGTTTTTGTTGAGTGTTTAGAAAAATAGAGCTTTTAAGATAAATTTGAAAAAAGGTTGATTTTAAGAGTTTTTTTTATGCATTTAGTTTGTCTTTTTAGAATTTCCCTTTTCGAATAATTTTGTTTTCTTGGAAGTCCTTTATTCTTATTGAATTGCATGTAAGCTCTTAACTCCAACTGTTTCTTTTTGCAGAGACATCCCAAATTAAGAGAGGGCAGCTTGGTCAATTCGTTTTGGGGGAACCAATTAGAGAAGGAGAAGAATGGGGATTTGAGCGTGGCACGGACTGGACCTAGAAAGGAGCTACGAAGGAGCGGTGAATGCGGAATTGTTGCCGGAATCTTGGCATGATAAGTTTCTTCTAGGAAGATGAATTGAACTCGAAGAAGAATCAAGAATGGGTAGGGAATCCAAAGAATTAAATGGAATCCGAACAAAACTTTATTTACGTAAAAGAATGCCAAGAGAATTACACTGAATGAAATTATTGCCCGCTACTCTTTACAATCTGCTATATAGCAGTAATCCTCTAACAGACTAAGACTTCCCAAAATTGAAAGTTCAACAGAATTAACCAACTCATTATATCTCCTAATGACTCGTGTCCCTCATCTAAACCCATCAATAACAGTCTTAACAAATCTGAATTAATGTCCTGCATCATGGCATGATGGTATTAACAGAGTGAATCCAGCTTTGCTGTGCTGAATGGGAGCGTCGTCTTAAGGGATTGGAGCTGAAGCGGGTTTGGGCGCTGAGCAGAAAAGAATCGTCTCATTGCGCATTACAGTCCAACTCTTAGGAGAACTCTTGGACTTTTCTTATTGAACTCAAGACGTTTGATTTCCCATTGTTATTAGAATTTTGCATTTATTTTTTTCGTTGAAGATGTTAAGAATTAGTGACTCTCTGTTACTGCAATTTATTTTGTTTAAGATGCATCTCAGCCTCAAAACCCTAATGATTAAATTTAAGTTTCAATGTTTTCGTTAGTATTTTGAGTGTTTGAATCCTTAAATCTGTTTTCAATATTTTCTTTCATGCTCGCTTTCTTGATTGGGGTAGTTTAGTGTGGCTTGTATTACACTAACTCATATCCTATGTTGCCCGGATACGGATACGGATATGGGTACGGATACGACACAGACACGGATGCGGAAATACGGCTAAATTGAAAAATCATAGGACACGGGCACGTTGTGTATATACATGTTAGAATAGTTGCGATTGCATAGCTTGAGCATCCACATTCTACTATTGTATTTCATTGCATTTTGTGAGAATCTGACTGAATAATGTTGATGCTATCACGAACCAATTTCTGCTGCACCATTATCTAAGTTCCTGTTGCCATAAGGGTCATGCACATTGTCATCTATATTAGTGTTGCATTCATGGCCTCTTTCACGTTCGTTCTAGTTTAGATCAAAACAGCTTGCATTTTCAGAAACTTTTCATGCCTCAATCATTCACTTAGATTCACTTTCATTCCAATTTAATTTAGTTTCATTCATGTTAGGTTCAGTGCGTTCTGCATATGAATTTAAATTCATCTTTCCTTTAGATTTTAACCATAAACCATATACTGCATCTTATGGTACATATTAGCATTTTCATTCATGCATAAATTTCTACTGGAAGTTTTCAATTGGTTCAACTAGCACTTTGCATTTTAGTTTTTGCTTTCAACTTACTGCAACCATATTCTGAACTCTACAACCATATAATTTTGTGCATGATTCTTAGTAGTGTGAAACTAGTTGAATCTATTTTCTGCTTGCCATTGTTGTAGTAATCTTTACTGTCACAGATCATACCTCTACTACTGTTGTGATTCTGATGATGCTGTCATAGACCATGATTATGGATTGAATTCTGCACTGCATTCACATGAATTCTGCATTTGCTGTTATGATTTGAATCTCATGTATCATGTCCTCACATCAATAGGTTTATTACTTTCATTCATGCATAACCCATTCAACTATGTTTTCGCTCACTCCATTTATTTTCAATTCACCATGACCATTATTTGTTCATGCATGAAGCACTCATCTAGGTTCACCATCATTCCAGTTTAGCTTCATTTCAATTCCTCGTTCCAATAGGTTCCATGCACCATTAGATCATGCATTCATGACATATTTTCATCTCATGCATAACATTAATCATTTCCATCTTGAATTTAGTTTAGCTTTTACATGAATAAATTCTACCTCTTCTTTCTTGTCTTTTCTTTATTTCGTTTTCCCCCTTTGTTTTGTTTCAAACTAATTTTAGCAAGATTAAATTATACACACAAGCTAGACTTAACACGCACCATTTCCTTGGATTCGATCCTGAATCATTTTCCCTATATTTCATTAGGATGAATTATTTGGATTTTTGTTTAATTCTAGAAACGACTAGAAAAAGTGAGTTAACACGTACTTAGGAAAAAATTTATTTTAATTGTAAATACGTAGTTTAAAATGTCCATTGGTAAAAGAAAAATTCCAAATCTATATCTTAATACAAATGGGAACTAACAAATAGTAACTTTTTCAATTAAATAATATTATCACACACTTCAATTCACAATTTTTTATCTACAAAAAGAAAGAAAGCTAACATGTCACACTCTCCTAATTTTTATACTTCGAAAAAAAATTCAAAAAGAAATACATTTCTCTCTCTTTCCACTTTCTCGTATCCCAATGCATATTTCTCCTCTTTCATCGCAAACTCTTAAACTTCTTCTCTCTCTCTTTCTGACGTTTCCTCTCTCATTCTCACTTTCAAACCTTCAAATGCTTCATCTTCTTCTCATATTCTTCAGAGTTTTTCTCTCTCTTTCTCACTGTCACTCGTTCAAACTCTTCATCTTCTTTTTCGATTCTTTTGATTTTTGTCTCTCTTTCTCAGGCCATCGAAACACCATGGACTCCACATAATGTTCATCTTCAGATCTCTTTCTATTTTTGCTTTTTTTTTATTCTTGATCTCAATGTGTTTTTGTAACATCTTCAAATCTGTTATTTACTTTGTTTTATTTATGTTCTTTCATTTTTTACAAGTTTTTGAAGGAAACAGTTGATCTTTTTTTTTACGCATGTTTTGTTGTATTGTTTTAGCTTCTTCTCTGTCTTCCTATTTTTCTAACCTTTTATCTCTTTTGAAAAAATTTTTAGACGCATGAACGGAATATAATATTGTTCACGGCTAGAATTCAGGTGATTGAACTAAACATTTGATGTTTTCTTTTATTTTTACCCAGGTTTCGTTGTAAGGTTTCAACTTCTTCTTTGTCATCCGATTTTTCTCACCCTTTCCCTGTTTTGGAATTTTTTTCGGATGAATGAACTGAGTAGAACTTTTGGTCGCGGCCAGGTTTCGTGTGATTACCTAGATTTCGTTTTTTGTTCAGTTTTCTCAAGCAAAAAGTTCATATTCTTCTTATATTTTAAACCAGATTTCGTTGATGCTAATTTTTAGAACTTACAGGCTTGAAATGAAGAGTTCCAAAGCATGCAAGAGTCTTAAAGACCAAAAAATGGTCAGTCTTTTTCTTTGCAAATCTCTTTGGGATTTTGCTTTTTTTCGATTCTTCATCTCAATGTGTTTCTCTAACATCTTCGCATCTGTTATTTTTTTTGTTTTATGTGTGTTCTTGAATTTTTTGGTGCTGAATGAACTGAGTATAACATTGATCACAGCCAGATTTCAGGTTTTCGAAGGAAACAATTGATCTTGCTCAATGTTTTTTTATCTTATTCTTCTATTTTTACGGAGATTTCTTATTTGTTTTATCTTCTTCTTCTATCTTTACCCATATTTCTTCTTTTTAAAGCTTTGATTCTCTTTTTTTTTTGCTTTAAATGTTTTTATTCAAGAGTCTTGAAGACCAAAAAAACCGTCAGTCTTTTTCTCTGCAAAACTCTTTGTATTTTTCCTTTTTTTTATTCTTCATGTCAATGTGTTTCTCTAATATCTTCACATCTGATATTTTTTTTTGTGTTCTTTAATTTTTTCTTGATGAATGAACTCCGTATAACATTGGTCACTGTCAGATTTCAGTTTTTCGAAGGAAATAGTTGATCTTTCTCAATGTTTTTGATCTTATTCTTCTATCTTTACCCGAATTTCTTATTTTTTTTATCTTCTTCTATCTCTACCCAGATTTATTTTTGTTAAAGCTTTGATTCTGTTTTTTTTGGTTTAAATGTTTTTATTCAAGAGGTGGAATTTTATTTATTCGTATTTTTATTATCTTCTTAAAAGTTAATGATCGTTTTACGAATTTTCATTTTATAATTTTCATTTTATAATTAATATTTTCTTATATTTTAAATTTTTATTTTTACTTTTTTTAATTCGTACTTCATTTTAAGTTTTTTATTCCCAAGCGATTACATTAATTATGAAGCAGTTTGTCTAGTAAGTACTGACGCTTCGAACAGGTATGACTTATCATATTCTTTTTATATATATTCCCAATGTTTGCACCTCTGTTAAGCATTACTAACTACCGAGTGACAAATCTTCTTTTTCTTCTGTTACCTATTATCTTCTCTTACTAATCTTCTTCCTCACCAATTTATTATCGTGCAATGGCATCCATCGCCACCCCACAATCTATACTGTCTGCAAAACTTATTAGCGGATTCCTTACTATGTTTCTGAAGGACCAAGTTTTTTTTTTATTCCTTCACATTTATTTTTTATCTTTATTTTTATTTCTTTATTCTGAACATAAAATATGTTTAGTGGTATAAACTATCAGTTTTGTAAAATTACAATGAAAAATTCCATTGAATCAATAGACCATGGTATTTGGGATGCGACTGTGAGTGAACCTTACACTCCTAAATATGTTTTTGAGAATAAGTAGGTGAACAAGCCTTGGACTAAATGGACAGAGGAAGAAAGGAGAAAAGCTCAATATGATTACAATGCAGAGAATATCCACACGTCATCTTTGAACATGGATGAGTTTTGTAGGATCTCCCAATGTAAGAGCGCAAAGGAAATGTGGGATGTACTTGAAGTCACAAATGAAAGGATGAATGATGTGAAGAGAGCAAGGAAGCATGCCTTGATTTAAGAGTATGAGCTTTTCAATATGCAACAACGAAAGTCCATAGTTGAAGTACAAAAAAGATTCACTCGCATTGTCAACCACCTCATAGGTTTAGGCAAAGAATTTGACAAAGGTGACTGCCATCTTAGAATCTACGGATTTATCCATCATCACCACAGTTACATTGTTTGGCAAACTAAATAAGTGTGACATCAACGAAAACAGAGAAGAAGATTCCCAAGGGAAGGGAGTGACATCACAATTCCACACAAAATCTGCCAACTTAGTGTTATTTATTTTTATTCTTCTACTACGCCTCATTCTTCCTAATTCTGCCATGTGTCCTTTTAATCGTGCCTCATTTTCTCCATCCTTATTCTTTTTCTTTTCTGTAATAGTTACTATTAAAGTATAATGCAAATTCTAGAAGAATCTAAAAAAATATATAAGATAGAGTTATTGAAATGTAAAGAAACTTCTAGAGTATTGGAGAAAAGCCTAGGATAGAAAGAAAAATCAAGAACATTCAACTATGTAGAAAAATCTAGAAGTATTTGCATTAGTTCTAGTTAGGAGTTTCTAGAATAATCTATGGGTCTATAAATACCCATGTATCCTACCATTTTGTAACATCAAGAACAACTAACACAACATCCAATACAACTACTCTCAACTACAAATACACTTCTCCAACTACTACTTTCACACTCTACTATCTACACATTTTCTCTATCCCTTCAACTATCCCTTTCACAACCTTGAATTACTATCAGTGGTATCAGAGCCTGGTTCGGTCATCTACTGGGCGTAGATAAACTTTTCAACTACTTCAAAAAAATTAGAACTTCATTCTATACTACTTCCAAAATATTTTCTCAACCTATGGCCACTACCAATCAAACATCATCAATTCCAGTACCTATTTTCACAGGAGAAAATTATGATTTTTGGAGTGTCAAAATGAAGACATTCTTTCGCTCCCAAGACTTATGGGACATTATAGAAGAGGGATTCACTATTCCAGAAGACACTTCCACTCTTACTGCAGCTCAGAAGAAGGAGTTGAAGGAAAACAAACAGAAGGATTCAAGGGCTTTATTTGCTCTTCAACAAGCAGTTGATGACAAAATCTTTCCGAGAATAATAGGTGCCACAAATGCAAAGCAAGCTTGGAACACAATACTAGAAGAGTTTCAAGGAAGTGATGAGGTGCGCAATGTTAAACTTCATTCTCTAAGACGAGAGTTTGAATTAATAAAAATGAAAGAATCTGAGACCATTAAAGACTACTATTCTAGAATAAAGGAAATAGTTAGTCAGATGAGAGCCTATGGGGAAACTATTCTTGACAAAAAAATCGTTGAGAAAATTTTAATTTCTATTCCCCAAAAATATGATGCAATCGCAACTGCGATTGAACAAACAAAAGATTTGGCCACATTGTCAGTAACACAACTAATGGGCTCTCTTGAAGCTTATGAACAAAGATTGAAAAGGCATGAAGAAGACTCAGTCGAAAATGCCTTTCAATCAAAACTAAAATTACGGTCTCAGAATAAAGAATATGAAGGAAATAAAAGTAGAGGAGAAATTTCTAGAAATAAAGAAAATTCTAGAAGCTTCCCTATGACTCGTCAAGGAAAATATCCCCCATGTGGCATATGTAAAAAGACAAGTCACATGGAAAAAGATTGTTGGCATCATGGAAAACCTCAATGTCAATACTGCAAGAAATTTGGCCACGTAGAGAAGTATTGTCGTAATAAAAATAAGCATCAAGCAAACTTTGCTGAAGAACATAATCAGGAGCAACGCTTATTTTATGCCAATCAAGAATCTCCTAACGGAGGAGAAAGTTGGTACTTGGATAGTGGATGCAGCAATCACATGGCCAAAGATCAAAGCATCTTCAAAGACATTGATAAATCTGTCAATGTCAAAGTTCGACTAGGAAACGGTACCACAGTGGAGTCTCAAGACAAAGGAACTGTCGTGGTGGAGACAAAGAAAGGTACGAAATTCATCAAGGATGTTTTATTGGTTCCCAATCTTAAAGAAAATCTTTTAAGTATTGGTCAAATGATGGAGAATGGATATTCTCTCCACTTTGAGAAAGATACATGCAAAATTTATGACAGTAGAAAGACAGAAATTGGCCAAGTAAAAATGGAGAAGAGAAATAGAAGCTTTCCCATAAGCTTCAAACCTGGAACTAATATTGCCATGAAGGCAGAAGTTGATGACTCGTGGCTTTGGCATAGGAGATTTGGCCACTTCAACACATATGCCTTAAAGCTTCTATATAAGAAAAACATGATGAGAGATCTTCCATGCTTAAAAGAGAATAATGAATCATGCGAAGGATGTCTCCTTGGTAAACAACATCGATTACCATTCTCGACCGACAAAGCATGGAGAGCTAAAGACTTACTAGAGTTGATCCATACTGATGTTTGTGGACCAATGAGGACGCCTTCACATCACAACAACAGGTACTTCATCCTCTTCATTGATGACTTCTCTAGAATGACATGGGTTTATTTCTTAAAGGCAAAGTCAGAAGTCTTTGGAATATTCAAGAAATTCAAGGCCCTTGTTGAGAAGCAAAGTGGAAAACAAATAAAAGTACTTAGAAGTGATCGTGGAAAGGAGTATACATCTCGCGAGTTTGACAAATTCTGCGAAGATGAAGGCATAGAGAGACAACTCACAGTCGCATATACTCCACAACAAAACGGTGTATCAGAAAGAAAAAATCGCACAGTCATGGAGATGGCAAGATCAATGCTAAAAGAGAAAGGTATGCCTAACACTTTTTGGGCTGAAGCAGTCTACACTGCAGTTTACACTTTAAACAGATGTCCAACTAAGGCAGTCAAAGACAAGACTCCTATTGAAGCTTGGAGTGGAAGAAAGCCATCAGCCAAACACCTACGAGTATTTGGATCTATCTGCTACATACATGTTCCTGATCAAAGGAGGCACAAGCTTGAAGACAAGACTATACGAGGAATATTCTTGGGATATAACACACAATCAAAAGGCTATCGAGTTTACAACCTACAAACAAAAAAGCTCGTCATTAGTCGAGATGTTGAAATTGATGAAAATGCTTCTTGGAATTGGGAAGAAGAAAAAGTTGTTAAAAGCACCACCTTAGTTCCAGTGCAACAATATCAAGAAGAAATTCAAGAAGAGGCAGAAGCTTCAGGTACGCCTTCTCCACCTCCATTAGAAGATTCTTCACTAGAGTCCACTCCAAGACGAGTAAGATCTTTGGTAGACATATACGAAACCTGCAATATGGCCATGATTGAGCCTAACTGCTATGAGGAAGCATCAAAGCAAGAAATATGGGTCAAGGCTATGGAAGAAGAGGTTAAAATGATTGAGAAGAATAACACTTGGGAGCTCGTAAACTGTCCTCAAGGAAAAGACATCATTGGAGTGAAATGGGTATATAAAACAAAGCTCAATCCTGATGGAACTATACAAAAGCACAAGGCCAGATTGGTCGCAAAAGGATACTCACAACAACCAGGAATCGACTACAATGAGACATTTGCTTCAGTCGCACGACTAGATACAATAAGAGCTCTAATAGCCCTAGCAGCACAAAAAGGATGGAACATCTATCAACTAGATGTCAAATCAACCTTCCTAAATGGAGTGCTCGAAGAAGAGATTTATGTTGAACAACCTCAAGGCTTCATCAATAAAGGCAATGAAGGCAAAGTACTAAGACTAAAAAAAGCCTTATACGGCTTGAAGCAAGCTCCTCGAGCATGGTATAGCAAGATTGATCAATACTTCATCGATCAAGGATTCAGGAGGAGCAAAAGTGAGCCAACACTATATATTAAAGCACAAGGTCAGTATCACCTCATTGTCTCCTTATATGTCGATGATCTTATCTATACAGGAAACAATTTGGAGATGATGAAAGAATTTAAAGAAGACATGATGAAGACATTTGAGATGACCGACCTTGGGTTGATGAACTATTTCCTCGGTATAGAGGTGAAACAACAAGAAGACGACATATTTATCTCTCAAAAGAAATATATTGAAGCCCTATTGAAGAAGTTCAAGATGTATGATTGTAAACCTGTCGCTACTCCATTGGTGGTAAATGAGAAACTACAAAAAGATGATGGAGCACAAGAAACAGATGCATCACGCTACAGAAGTTTGATTGGAAGTCTCTTATATCTCACAGCCACAAGACCAGACATTATGTATGCCACAAGTCTTCTATCAAGATTCATGCAAAAGCCAAGTCAGATTCATTATGGAGTAGGGAAAAGAATTTTAAGATATCTACAAGGCACAAAGGAGTTTGGAATATGGTACAAAACCATGACTAACTCAAGGATCATTGGCTACATCGATAGTGATTGGGCAGGATCAATAGATGACATGAAGAGCACCTCAGGCTATGCTTTCTCGTTTGGATCGGGAATATTCTCTTGGGCATCAAAGAAGCAAGCAACTGTTGCACAATCAACAGCTGAAGCAGAATATGTGGCTGCTGCTGAAGCAACAAGTCAAGCTATATGGCTTCGAAAGATATTCAAAGATATGGGAGAGAAACAAAGTGGACCTACTACAATCAACTGTGATAATAAATCAGCTATCGCAATGACGAAGAACCCAATACATTATAGTAGAACAAAACACATAGCAATTAAATACCACTTCATCAGAGAAGCGGAAACAAATATGAAGATATGACTTGAGTACTGCCCGACAAAAGATCAAATTGCAGATATCTTCACAAAGGCCTTACCAAGACCAAGATTTGAACTACTACGCGTTATGCTTGGAGTTACCGAATTTGCATCAAGGAGGAGTATTAAAGTATAATGCAAATTCTAGAAGAATCTAAAAAAATATATAAGATAGAGTTATTGAAATGTAAAGAAACTTCTAGAGTATTGGAGAAAAGCCTAGGATAGAAAGAAAAATCAAGAACATTCAACTATGTAGAAAAATCTAGAAGTATTTGCATTAGTTCTAGTTAGGAGTTTCTAGAATAATCTATGGGTCTATAAATACCCATGTATCCTACCATTTTGTAACATCAAGAACAACTAACACAACATCCAATACAACTACTCTCAAGTACAAATACACTTCTCCAACTACTACTTTCACACTCTACTATCTACACATTTTCTCTATCCCTTCAACTATCCCTTTCACAACCTTGAATTACTATCAGTTACACTTTAACACACAAGGAATAAGAAAACATCAACACAACATACGTACACTTTTAAACAAAATCAGAGGGAGACCTAGTTGGGAATCAATTACCAAAAAGTTACTTAGCCAATAGGGTTTATCAGTTTTAATCAACAATCTAATAAATGGGGCTTCAATCACTTACCTAATCACTTACCTGATAGTTTTAAAAATCCAGCTGGAACAAAATCGTGAATGATAACCCCCTCACCTCGTAATATCTAGGTGTTACCACTCAATCGCCTCCCAACCTAGCCTATCAATCAGCTTTTTCATAGCACAGAATGAAGTAGCTTCGTTGTTCGTAGAGAAATGATCTTCTTCGTCTATTTGCAGGTGTTCAAAGTTTGTTCGCAGGTGGTGTTCATTCGCAGGTGGTGTTGACACACAGGCGGTTGTCATAGATCTTTAGGATGAAGGAACTGTCGCTCAAGGCGGAAGCTCGACTGAAGGGTCGTCATAGGCGGTGTTCACTCATTGAAGCTCTCCAAAGGCTCCCAATCTTTGCATTCATCCGTAAATACAATTTTTTTTTATCATCTAAATATATTTTTCCTTAAACTAGATAAATAGTGAATTGTCACCCATGTGTGAAATTTCACTCTAATCTATCCCATTTTTATGGAAGATGATAGTTTAACCAAAAAATTTGACAAACTTTTGACAAATTATTTTTTTAAGTAAAAAAAGTATTACAATTATTTCTTTATTTTGATTAAAAAATAAAAAATAATCTATTTAATTCTATTTATAGAAACTTTGTCAAAAGTTTGTTAAAAAACTATTTAAAAGAGAAAAATTTAATATTTAATAACAAATTTTAAGCATAAATTCAAATAAAAATACAATGCATAACATTTATGAATTTTAAACAAAATGCAAATAACTCATTTAAATAGTGTTGAAGAACCGTTTACAAATAAATAAATATTTTTTAAAACCAACTGATAACAAAACTTTGTCAAAAGTTTGTTAAAAAAATATTTAAATGAGAAAAATTTAATATTTAATAACAAATTTTAACCATAAATTCAAATAAAAATACAATGCATAATATTTATGAATTTTAAACAAAGCGCAAATAACCTATTTAAATAGTGTTGAAGAGCCGTTTACAAATAAATAAATATTTTTTTAAACTAACTGACAAAAAATATCACATTTTCAATCCATGTGTTAATGTTTTGATAATTTTTATTTTATTTTTTTAGTGTAAATTAAAGTATAGCGAGTTTGAGTATCTACAGCTACAGATTCTATGATACCCGTATCCGTTCATTAACATTTAGGTATAAAAAGTACTCGTACCTGCTACTTGTAAATATCCATTTGTATCTAGTGTGGATTTCATCTGTAAATACAATTTTTTTTTTTATCATCCTAAATATATTTTTCCTAAAACTAGATAAATAGTGAATTGTCACCCATGTGTGAAATTTCACTCTAATCTATCCCATTTTTATGGAAGATTATAATTTAACAAAACAAATTTGACAAACTTTTGACAAATTACTTTTTTAAGTAAAAAATGTATTACAATTATTACTTTATTTTGATTAAAAAATAAAAAATTAAGCTATTTAATTCTATTTATAGAAACTTTGTCAAAAGTTTGTTAAAAAAGTATTTAAAAGAGAAAATTTTAATATTTAATAACAAATTTTAACCATAAATTCAAATAAAAATACAGTGCATAACATTTATGAATTTTATACAAAGTGAGAATAACCCATTTAAATAGTGTTGAAGAACCGTTTACAAATAAATAAATATTTTTTAAAACCAACTGATAACAAAACTTTGTCAAAAGTTTGTTAAAAAAGTATTTAAAAGAGAAAAATTTAATATTTAATAACAAATTTTAACCATAAATTCAAATAAAAATACAATGCATCATATTTATGAATTTTAAACAAAGTGCAAATAACTTATTTAAATAGTATTGAACAGCCGTTTACAAATAAATAAATATTTTTTTAAACTAACTGACAAAAAACATCACATTTTCAATCCATGTGTTAATGTTTTGATAATTTTTATTTTATTTTTTTAATGTAAATTAAAGTATAGCGAGTTTGAGTATCTACAGCTACAGATTCTATGATACCCGTATCCGTTCATTAACATGTAGGTATAAAAAGTACTCGTACCTGCTACTTGTAAATATCCATTTCTATCCAGTGTGGATTTCATCTGTAAATACAATTTTTTTTTATCATCCTAAATATATTTTTCCTAAAACTAGATAAATAGTGAATTGTCACCCATGTGTGAAATTTCACTCTAATCTATTCCATTTTTATGGAAGATTATAGTTTAACAAAAAAATTTGACAAACTTTTGACAAATTACTTTTTTAAGTAAAAAAAGTATTACAATTATTACTTTATTTTGATTAAAAAATAAAAAATTAAGCTATTTAATTCTATTTATAGAAACTTTGTCAAAAGTTTGTTAAAAAAGTATTTAAAAGAGAAAATTTTAATATTTAATAACAAATTTTAACCATAAATTCAAATAAAAATACAATGCATAACATTTATGAATTTTATACAAAGTGAGAATAACCCATTTAAATAGTGTTGAAGAACCGTTTACAAATAAATAAATATTTTTTAAAACCAACTGATAACAAAACTTTGTCAAAAGTTTGTTAAAAAAGTATTTAAAAGAGAAAAATTTAATATTTAATAACAAATTTTAACCATAAATTAAAATAAAAATACAATGCATCATATTTATGAATTTTAAACAAAGTGCAAATAACCTATTTAAATAGTGTTGAACAGCCGTTTACAAATAAATAAATATTTTTTTTAAACTATCTGATAAAAAATATCACATTTTCAATCAATGTGTTAATGTTTTAATAATTTTTATTTTATTTTTTTTAATGTAACTTAAAGTATAGCGAGTTTGAGTATCCTTAGCTACAGATTCTATGATACCCGTATCCGTTCATTAACATGTAGGTATAAAAAGTACTCGTACCTGCTACCTGTAAATATCCATTTCTATCTAGTGTGGATTTAATCCGTAAATACAATTTTTTTTATCATCCTAAATATATTTTTCCTAAAACTAGATAAATAGTGAATTGTCACCCATGTGTGAAATTTAACTCTAATCTATCCAATTTTTATGGAAGATGATAGTTTAACAAAAAATTTTGACTAACTTTTGATAAATTACTTTTTTAAGTAAAAAAAGTATTACAATTATTACTTTATTTTGATTAAAAAATAAAAAATTTATCTATTTAATTCTATTTATAAAAACTTTGTCAAAAGTTTGTTGAAAAAGTATTTAAAAGAGAAAAATTTAATATTTAATAACACATTTTAACCGTAAATTCAAATAAAAATACAATGCATAACATTTATGAATTTTAAACAAAGTGCAAATAACCCATTTAAATAGTGTTGAAGAACCGTTTACAAATAAATAAATATTTTTTAAAACCAACTGATAAAAAATATCACATTTTCAATAAATGTGTTAATGTTTTAATAATTTTTATTTTATTTTTTTTAATGTAAATTAAAGTATAGCGAGTTTGAATATCCACAGCTACATATTCTATGATACCCGTATCCGTTTATTAACATGTAGGTATAAAAAGTACTCGTACCTGCTACCTATAAATATCCATTTCTATTTAGTGTGGATTTCATCCGTTAATACAATTTTCTTTTTTTATCATACTAAATATATTTTTCCTTAAACTAGATAAATAGTGAATTGTCACCCATGAAATTTCACTCTAATCTATCCCATTTTTATGGAAGATGATAGTTTAACAAAAAAATTTGACAAACTTTTGACAAATTACTTTTTTAAGTAAAAAAAGTATTACAATTATTACTTTATTTTGATTAAAAAATAAAAAATTAATCTATTTAATTCTATTTATAGAAACTTTGTCAAAAGTTTGTTTAAAAAGTATTTAAAAGAGAAAAATTTAATATTTAATAACAAATTTTAACCATAAATTTAAATAAAAATACAATGCATAACCTTTATGAATTTTAAACAAAGTACAAATAACACATTTAAATAGTGTTTAAGAACCGTTTACAAATAAATAAATATTTTTTAAAACCAACTGATAAAAAAACTTTGTCAAAAGTTTGTTAAAAAAGTATTTAAAAGAAAAAAATTTAATATTTAATAACAAATTTTAACCATAAATTCAAAAAAAAAATACAATGCATAACATTTATGAATTTTAAACAAAGTGCAAATAACTCATTTAAATAGTGTTGAAGAACCGTTTACAAATAAATAAATATTTTTTAAAACCAACTGATAAAAAATATCACATTTTTAATCATGTATTAATGTTTTGATAATTTTTATTTTGTTTTTTTTAATATAAATTAAAGTATAGCGAGTTTGAGCATCCACAGCTACAGATTCTATAATACCCGTATCCGTTCATTAACATGTAAGTATAAAAAGTATTCGTACCTGCTACATGTAAATATCCATTTCTATCTACTGTGGATTTTATCTGTAAATACAATTTTTTTTTTTTATCATCCTAAATATATTTTTCCTAAAACTAGATAAATAGTGAACTGTCACCCATGTGTGAAATTTCACTCTAATCTATCCCATTTTTATTCCTGTTTACGTGACAACTTGTTCTACAACTCATGTCACAAACATGATCTACCAAACTTTGCCACTAAACTAAAATGCACGTCTTTTATGTTAATTCATTCATACCATTAGCAACCAATATCATATTATTAGTATTCAATATCACTTCTTCAGCTTGGAAAAGAAACATGGTTACTGCAGATATTGTTCGAACAGTGGTTGGCATCATAGGTGTGTGCGAGTGACTAAAACCTGATCACTTTCTGAACTTCATTATCAGCAAAATTTATAGAACTCTAACATATGAGCACATGCATGTGATTTAACTTTCTCATTTTTTGCCACAACAATCAGGAAACATCATTTCGGGGTGCCTTTTCTTGTCTCCAGTGTAAACTAATCTATCTCTTTGTCTCCCTCAGATTTGTGTGTTTAGGTGGCCATTGATTTGAGTAATAACATGATATGATATTGCAGGCCAACATTTGTGGAGATATGGAAGAAGGGATCAGTGGGGGAGTACTCAGCAGTGCCATACATGGCCACACTGATGAACTGCATGGTTTGGACTTTGTATGGTCTACCAATGGTGCACCCTCACAGCTTGCTGGTAGTGAGCATCAATGGCGGAGGATGCGTGATTGAGATGATCTATGTCACCCTCTTCTTCCTCTACTCTAATCGCACCAGGAGGCTCACCCTCTTCCTTTGCCTCTTCTCACAACTCCTCTTCCTCACGCTTCTCTCCATTCTCACCTTCACTTCCATTCATGATGTCGACAAACGCTCTGCTGTTGTTGGAACCATCTGCGTTATCTTCAACGTTGCCATGTACGCTTCGCCCTTGTCCGTCATGGTCACGCATCCTTTCTCAACACTTTTCTTTCCTTCTTCTTATCTTCAAAGTCTGCATGTGTTAACAAGTAAATGTGTAATGGGGTTGCAGAAACTGGTGGTGAGGACCAAAAGCGTTGAGTACATGCCATTTTCCCTCTCTCTAGCGTCCTTTGGCAATGCTGTGTCTTGGACTGCATATTCTCTCATCCCTTTTGATCCGTTCATGGCTGTAAGTTCAAACAAAATCACTAACAAACCCTCTACATATTCAATACAGTAATTAACTTAACCCGTTGTTGTTGTGCTTGGTAAATTTTCAGATACCAAATGGGATCGGCACAACATTTTCTGTGGCACAACTAATTTTGTATGGAACCTATTACAAGTCCACAAAGACGCAGATAGAAGCAAGGAATGCCAAAGGGGTAGGGGAGGTGAATCTCTCAGAGGTGGTGGTCGGTAACAATAATCAAGATCCTAACAATATCATTGCTGTTCTTCCCGATGGTTTTTAATTTCAGCTTCATGCCTGTTGCCTAATGATTCATGGATGCACTCTTTTACCAACTCAAGCCTTGGTAATTGTCATTAGATATAGTCACTTTATAATATATAGTCACTTTTTATTGATTAGTGTCCTAGCCCTATTTTGTTTATGGTGATGTGCATGAAAATTTGAAGAAAAGCGGAGGTTGGCAGTCGAATACAAAGTGAACAAACTTGCCACATCCACCGACTCCTCTTTACCTTTACGCACATCAACGTAGTTGTTCCTTTTATACTTAACTAGGTTTTTCATTATCTCAATGCATGACTTGTTCTTTGCTTTACCGACTTGTTATTAACCGTGTGCTTGTCAAACTCCTTTTGACCGTGTACTTGTTATTTACCGATTCTCATTTTCAATTAACAAGCTTGTCTTGTAGAATTGCATCGCCTTTAACCTCATTTTCAATTATTTGTTGCAAATCACCTTTTGCAATATCTAGCCTTTGGCTAACAAGCACTACAAAAAAAAAAACTAAATTACAGGGATTTTAATTTCGTTTAGCAGAGGTTTTTACCCTCCACAAAATATTTGCAGGGGTTTTTCAAACTTCCACAGATAGAGTCCCCACAAGTTATTTGTGGAGGTTTTCTACAACCTCTGGTACCAGGTTTATATTGTGAAAGTTTTTTAATGGAGAGTTATAACCTCTCCTATTCATGACTATTATTTTGTGGAGGTTTATAACCTCATTTATTTCCATAAACCTATTTGATTCCAAAACTCCTATTTTTCCTTTTTTTTTTTGTGGGGGTTAATACCCTCCTCAATTTGAGGATTATAAAACCTGTTTCGTTTGTATTATTTAATTTGTGAATTTATTACTGTATTTTTCTTGCATTATTCAAATCTCATAAAAAACAATATTTTGTTTATAATTAGAATTTCCTACTATACTTGACAATGTATGTCACAATTTGAGGTACTTATACTTTATATCAACAATATTTTTTTGTAAACTTCAATCAAAGTGCTCAAATATATATCATTAGAACTTTTGATTCTCAAAATCAACATATTAACATAAAAGCAATTTAAATTGAAACAATTACAACTTAATCCATACTTACTCAAAGTTCATAATACACTAAAATAGTTTCATCTTAAAAATATCATCAACATCCTAAATGTTGCTACCACCAGATGATCCTCTTGTACCCATAGAAGACTCAGGCTCATTTGCATACTGGTTTGCTGAAATTATAAAAGATAAATATTAGCTGCAAGAAGGACGTCAACCTCAAATCATGAAATCAACATGCATATACTAAAATAGTTTATTACTAGATCATTGACCTGCACAAAAATCATGATTATTTGGTATTGATGATTAACTCACACCGATACAATATAATTCTTGTATCAAAAATCACATCACAAATAAGTACCAAGATAATTAGTTTCCAAAGGGAAAAATTCTAGGATTTCAAGCAATTGGATTAATAAAAATGAAATCAAATTTCACATTAAACAATCCCATATAACTAAAGAATCACTGCGAAATCAAATCAAGAATTTGAAGTACCTGGAAAGAAATTCAGTAACAATTGAAAGATTTGGAGGTCGAGTTACTGCTCCCATGAAGAGAACAACATTTGGATGCCTCAATCTTTTCATTATTTTGACCTATTGAAATTAACATCATAAACTTTCTGGAATTTAATTTATAAAATAGTTGTTGGCATTCAAAGTAAAAATGTACATTAACTTGATGAAAATCACAGAAAGTAGCTCTAATCACAGAAAAATTTTCATTAGAAAAGACATTACTTTTAACAGAGGAGAAAGACAATATATTCTCATCAATAAATAAGCTAGAAAATAGATAATCTCTTGGATTATCTCATTTTTTTTTTATATTTAAAGGGGTTTTAAGCTACTTATGTTGAATTTTAAATTAGTTTGCTTTGAACAAAACAAATTTTAGAAAACTAGTGTGAAGGAGATATTCTGTTAAGTTTAGTTAGGATTTTCATTTATTTCTCAATATTTTCTTTATAATTTTAGTTAAGAAATAAAGAAGAGAAATTGAAGTTTTAAAAGAATAAAGCATTTAAAAGCATTGAACCTGGACATCTAGACCATACATAAATAGGATTAAAGAAAGAAATAGGGAGGGTATTTTGATCTTTTTCACTCACTTTTAAGAGCATTCATCATATCTCCAGAAGCTTGGGTATGAGAAAGGACAAAAAGGGTGGAAACTCAAGTCTAATTCTCTTCAAGGGTCTATAGAGTTTTTTCTTTATCCCTTCTCTTTATTTTTGCTTCTATTTCCCCTGTGTCTAGCTTTACCCTTTTTGTTAGGATTGGCTGAATTTCAATATAATTCTAATCCCTGAATCTCTAATTTAGATTATTAATGAAATTTTATTTCTTTATCTTCGTGTTTATGTCCCGTCTTCTTAATGCTCTCAATATCTCTAGGATGTTCTACACAGAAAACTTTTAAATTTCACCTATGGAATTAGGATTTAAATAAATTTGAAAATCTGTACGTAAACATAGCGGAAATTAAATTGACCCAATACTCATTTTAAAGCAAAAGCTAAAATCCATGCTAATTGAAGTATACTATAATTTTCAAATTAGACTAGAAAAGTAAATAGTTTATCTCTCTTGTACCATCTCTTTGAACATATCTTCTTTTCAGACCACTTCCACCTGCATCTCCAAACTCAAGCTATGATCCTTAATTTCAAAAGGAACTTTGCATTAACATCACTTGTGATTGGTTTAAATTGCCAACATGGATTGATTATGATGCTTTATATAGCAGAGATGCTATATAATATTATAGCAGCTGCAATCAAGTGAAAGACTCTTGGAATTCAGGCATGTATAGTAATTTTTAGGCTTGCTTCACTTTGCAGCACACAAAATTATTGATTCATAGCCAACACATTCATATTAATGATAATAATGCATTCCAATTAATATTATTGATGGTGTTATTATTATTCTGGTATTCCTTTGAGATGCTTTCATTTGACAGAAAAATAGAGCAGAAAGCTTGCCAGAAGAACAACAAGTAGTGAAATTATATGTATTTTTAATTATAAACTATTATTAATATATTTAATAATGGAATTATTTAATATAAATTTATTAATGTTCTTTTACTTGATTATTAAATATTTAAGAGTTCACTAATATTTAATTTTGGAAAGTTTAACATTAAACTTTTAAGTTTTAAGAAAAATAGGTGAGAAAGTCAATTATTTTATCTAAATAAGGAAATTGAATATACTATTTTAATAAAAGCGGCAGGTATATTGTACATTGGATTATACTATCATAACCCTTTGAATATTTATTAAGTTAATTTCTAAATAATTAAATCCTTCAAATCATTCAAAGAATTTATTTTAAAGATATGAAACACAGTATAAGTATAAGTAAATATATAGGCTTTGTTAAACTAATATGATACAAGATAGTACAAAAAAATGAATTCAGCTCTTCTAAAAATACACTTTAATAGAAAATAAGAAATTATAAATTTGGATTGCGTAGAAGTAATATTACTTTATTGTGTTGATTCTTGGCATTGGCACAGACACATTCAATTCATAAAAAAAATGCATTTTATAGATGGTAGCACATACCCAGGTGTGCAAGTGCATACCACATGATTAGTGAAAATAACACAATCAATAGATTCAAGTTCAAGAATATAAGAAACTCACTGTTCCACGCCATGCACCACGATACACCTCCCCATACGATCCTGCATGTCAAACGTGCAATGAACTGTTGTTAACAACTTAACATCGTACTAGTGTAGAAGTAGTAGATTACCTCATCCTCAGATCTGGAAGGATGTTAAGAGCTTGTCGATTGAATCTCTAGACATTGTAAAGCTCCATGATTCTGTCATAATTCTCACCCCACCATTTTTGAGCTTGCCACTTGTCAAAAATCTCTCGGCTTCAAATTTAAATGGTAAGTGCTTTCAGTCTCTAACTTCATTAAAACAACTAATAATATTCTCTGTATAATAATTTCTTTCTCATGATTCATAGAAGGAATTACACAAAACAGAATCAATTTCTTAGTATCAAGTATCAGACATTTATAGTGCTTGTTGCATTGTCACCATTGTAGTTGACAGCATTCACAAGCAATGAGATTTTTAGTAGAAGATAAACTTTTATATTGCAAACTGGATTTTCTGAGAACCTATTTACATACTCATCATACTTTGCTAATATGAAAAAACGTTCCTAAAATAAAATTTCAAAACCCATTTATTTAAAATTCTATAAACTAATTATTGAGCACACTATAACTCTGTTTCAATATTTAGTGGATTTGTCCCTTGCCTACTTGAACCAAAATTTGCATCTGCTAAAGCAGTGCCTACTTAATAGATTAGCAACTTCACCAAATAACCATGCTACAATCTCTTAATAAATTAGCAACTTCACCAAATAACCATGCTACAGTGCATAATAAACTAAGCAATCCCTCTGCTTACCGGTTTCTGAGAGAATTGAGCCAGAAAACACAAATTCAACCATTCAATTCAACGAGACAATTGCCCAAATACTTTCTCCATCATAGACCTAACCCACACCTAACCCACTGAACTATGAAACTCACAAATAACTATTAATTGAATTATAACAATTAAAGAATTAAAAGAAAAGCAAAGAGATATATAAATAATGTAGATCGGAGGAAATTTGATCGGTTATGTGAAACAGAAACCCTTGGAGTGCAATAGAATGGGAAATGTTAAAGGGCTGTGTATATTGTGATGTGCTGCGAAGAAAAGAGAATGCGTAATCGATGGAAGATCGAAACCCTAAAAGGAGAAGAGAAAAGGAAATGAGAGGAGACTTACACGACGGTCAACCTTGGCGAGGATTAGATCCGAAGCAGAGAACACAGGCGAAAACAGAAAGGCAAATGCAAAGAGAAGCGGAAACAGATTCGACCTCATGATGTATCTTTTCATTGTTTTCTTCGTCTTCTTCTTCAGCCTTCTTCAGCCACTGCTGCTTCAACTCATTCGCTGCTGCGTTTGGGACCAAACAGACCACAAGACTTTGATGTGTTGTTCTTGGTAAATTCAACTATAAGAGAGTAATTTACCACTCTGCACTCTCTCTACTGTTAATAAAAATAATAATCAACACATTTAGAGTAACAATCACACGTCAATTCGGTCATAGAAGAATATGTTCATTTTGCGGAGGTCATAAACCTCTTAAAAAGAATAAAAAAACTCCTTCTATTATTAACTTTTATAAAATCTATCATAATCAATTCATATAATTTTTATCTGTGGAGGTCTTTTTAACCTCCATCAATTGACCTCTCCTATATATCTTTTTTTTTGTAGTGAAGCTTGTCTTGCTTGCACCCATATCAAGATACCACACTGATTTATTCAAGCTATCTAGATGCCCTACCAAGTTATCTGGTCTATCTAGAGGCACCCTTTGAATTAACCAAGCTATATAGATGTGCCATTGAGTTATTTGAGTTGTCCAAATGCCCATTCAAGTTGATCAATTGCATGTGTTTGGTATCCGAGCTACTAATAAAGTTGAGATTGACACCAAAGCTTTGTGTCATCCTTAACAATGCTTCTTCCTCTTCAACATCTTTTGTAAAAGTCGGTTGTCTCCTCCCTTCTATTCTCAGATAGGCAATTTTTAACTGAATGCCCGAGAGTAACACTCTTTTGCATAATGGTCATATTTGTCATACTTAAAGCACTAAAAATTTGAGGTGCTCAACTAACCTTCTCTCCATGGACCTCGTCCTCTTTCACACCAATTTTGTTGATCAGATTGCTTTTTCTTTTCATCTTGACCAGGACCTTTACCTCTACAACTATTTCTTCTAGCACCTCAGCCTCATCCTCTACCTTGTGTGTTATGAGCTTACTACTCATCTTTAATTTACACCTTCATTTGGAGTACTTGATCAATTGAATCCACCATGAACCTATTCCATCTAGAGAAGTTTGCATTTTTACAACTTATAGATCGTCAATGTAATCCTCTTCTATAACTTTTCATAAATCTCGCTCTTCTAGAGAACTAGTTTGCATTCTTACAATCCATAAATCATAATTTTTGTTATTAAAGAGTGAAATAACGATTTGTGAGAATTTCTATTCTCCATCCATTATACAAGTTCTATAACAATAACTTTGATGAGCTTGTGATATATTTTATAAATGGGCTCTCGATATATAAAACATAAATGTAATAAATTATTAAATACTAATAGTATCATAATCATAGTTTTTAAATCTAAATAATAAATGAATATATTTTTATGTTTATGTAAAAGATATATTAAAAAAATTGAAATTTTATCTACAAACTAGTTTAAATAAATAATTAATATTCTTAAACATTTAATATTTATTTATTTGATATTCTCAATAATATATATATATATATGGAAATTATATAATTATTAAAATTTGAAATGTGATTCTTTTTCATACTAGCTTCTATTATTTTAAAGTCTTTGAAATAATTATTTGCTTTTTTTTCTTTCATAATTTTTAAACTAACACATTAAAGATACTAATTAAAGTTTCATAATTTTTAAACTGCTAGAATTTATAAATCCTTGAATCTAATTTCTAAAGAAATAACAAGTTCTTTCACTATAGTAAACATTCACTTAAGTACGCATTTTGATCTTGAGAGTGTAAGACCCACTTTTTCTGCTCTTATGTTTAAGGGTCTGGCCTTAACTATTGGACCTAAGGGCCAGCCCATAGGGTACCCAAAATCCTTTTTCCAACCCTAATCCCATTTACTTTGTCCCATTCTCAGAAAACAAGAACCCTCCCCCCTTCCACTATTGGACCAAAGAGCTCTGCTAGAGCATAATCAGAGTACCCACTGTTTCACTCGAACGTCTTCTCTGGTTTACAGCACCGATTGGAGTTACAGTGCTCCCCTCTATGTCTAGGTCATATGCAAGAGGGAGTAAGAATTAAGACGGTGGTTTTACAACAATTATAATCAAGTGAAGACTGTTCAAGTTTGTGTGTCCTATGGTTATCAAAGAATTTAAAATTCAAGTCGATTTGATTTGTTCCCTTGGTAAGGGTGGGATAGAACATCAAGGATGAATTGGTTGTTTTCTCAATCTCATTCCAATGAGTTGGGACAACAACCGAGGTGATGTTCTTTGATTAAAAGAGATAAGTTAGTGGTTGCGTATGAAGTATGGATCAAGCTAAATAGTGAGGGGGCAGAGTTTCACGTGAATCAAAGTCATCTGACAAAGGAAAGTGAATAATAGACGCAAAGGATCTCAATGGAAGAAGATTTTATAGACGTGTTTTGAAGCAAGTACTAGAATTTTGACCTTGGTGTGGTGGAGTTCACTTTTGCATTGGTGTCTGAAGAAGAACTTGTATCAATAGTTCCTAATTGGATGGTTCCTATTGAGAGTTTGAAGTGAATACGGAAGTGGAGGAGATGTTGGAGAAGTAGTGGTTTACACTAAGTATAATCACAAGGATGACTGCAAGTTTGGTGAATCTTAGAGGAGAGGTAGTGGTATGATAGACTGTTTAAGGGTAAACGTTGGATAAGGGAGGATTGGCTTTTCGAGCTTATAGTTTTAAAGAGTGGAAACATGATGAAGGTAAGGAATTTCAAATAGGTTAACGACAACATCAAGGTTTAGCGACAAGTTTTCCTAAGTGTGAAGAGAGTATTCAGAATGTTCAAGAAGAGTATTGACAAAGGTTCGAATGACTAGTAGGACAAATGGTTTTTAAAAGGATGGATACGATGTTGAGAAAATGGACTGCTAAGACTATAAAAAGGGGAGTTCAAAGGGTTTTTCAAATTTCATAGAAGTTTTGGAGGAAGGTTTCTCAAATGATTGCTTCCTTGTCACGACAAACATGAAAGAGCATCATCTTGAGTAAACAAATAAGTGATTTTGTGTGTGGATCAGAGTAGCGCAACAAAATGGTGACAAATGACACTTATAAATAGTAAGAGGTGCATGTGAATGACTATCTTATTCACGACCTAGAGGTTACTACGGTAACTAGTCCTTTCAAAAATAGTGAAGGTGTCTTTCTTATAAGTATCAGTTAAGGGTGTTCAGTGATCATTTAAGTTTAGAATTGTGGGGTTACTCAAAGAAAGTTGGGCAAGCAAAGTAAGAGATGGTTTGAGTTGTGATTTCAAGTTAAGGTGCCAACCTAGAAATGAGAAAGTAAGAGTAGATGTTCCGCCAGAAAAGGGAATTTGAGATCTTGGTTTGACAAGGTAAGAGTAAGAAGGGGTGGAGAAGTATAAATGTTTGAATTGGGAAGAGAAGGTGTGAGGAGATTTCATTAGTCTAGTCACCTGACACGGACGAGTGAGTATTTCAAAAAGGTTGGGAAAAAGGCAAATCGGTCAATCTTAGTTGGGGTGTACTGTAGGGTTGATTGGTACAGACCAAACTAGAGATTTGAAATCAAGGAAAGTTATGGTTCGAAGGTTTTGTGGAATGATGGTTGCAAGTTAAGGGATAAAAAATGAATATAGGATGCCAAAATGCATATGGTGGTTAGAATAATTGAAAGTTTTAAATTGGAAATGGAATAACTTGGTAGTGAACTTCGTTACCTTGGTTGAAGCCAGCAAAGGAAGAAAGATGTTATGAGTCAAGAGTGTCAATGGTGGAGCAGTAGGCCAGAAGTCAAGTGTGACCAAGTCAGTGGAGTGTTGCTTAAAGGAGAGAACAAGGTGACGTGAAGTGATAACTAACATACTTTAGTTTGAGACTTGAAGTCATCTAAGACTTTGGTAAAAACCTACAAGAGGTAGTGGAGAGCATATGGTAGGTGAGTCAGTATATCAGATACAAGTTGGTTGGTCAGGTATGAAGGAGCATTCAAGTTGTAAGGTGGGAGATTGGAAGTTGCTTTGAGGGTAGTGACTAAACTAATCTACATTGTTGAACACATATCGCTTAGCACAAGGGCAAATTTTCTAATGACTATAGGTGTTGGAGTCGTTATATCAGTCATGTCTAAGTGGTGGTTGTTAGAGAAAATGAGGAAAACATAGTTTTCTTCCTACTTCATCGGTGAATTTTTGAGGTCGAAAATTTTTGTTGTTGGGGAGAATGTAAGACCCACTTTTTCTACTCTTATGTTTAAAGGTCTGGCCTTAACTACTGCCTAAGGGTCAGCCCATAGGCTTCCCAAAACTCTTTTCCAACCCTAATCCCTTTTACTCTGCCACATTCTTAGAAAACAGGAACCCTTCCCCCTTCCACTACTAAAGCAAAGAGCTCTACCAGGGCACAATCAGAGCACCCACTATTTCACTCGAACGTCTTCTCCGGTTTACTGCACTGGTTGGAGTTACAGTGCTCCCTTCTTCCCCTAGGACCGTTGTGCTTACGTTTAACCCCACTCCAGGTAAAGGAAACTAGGGTTTCCATATTTTGTAATATGTTCATATTTGGCTAATGTTTCCTGATTTAAAATGTTGGATTGATGTTTATACTTGCATGAGATTGTACTGGTTGTGGCTCTGTACTATTTTCTTGGTGCTATATTGGCCTGTTTGTGCGAATAGTGGAGGAGCCCGATATTCTCGCCCAAGCGAGCTGGTCTCGCCTAAGCGAGAGTACCTGGAACCCTCCCTGGTTTTAGTTTGCGTTGTCGCTCAGGCGGCGAGCTCACATTTTGAGCGAGAAGACCTCTCGCTCAAGTGAAGAGGTCTCGCCTAAGCGAGAACACGCGAGAACCTCACTATTGTTGCTATCGCATAGCGGAATGTTTGGCATTTGGACAAAAACCAAGATGGGGGGTGAATTGGTTTTAATTAATAAAATTAAGGCTTAATTACTCGGATCATACCCATTTTGGTTCGAAAATTTCAAAATGGTACTCACTTTGAACTTTGTCTCAATTCAGTACCCAATTTTGATTATTACATCAATGTAGTACCCTCCGTTAAGTCTTCACATACGGCGTTAACTACCTTGCCACGTGTCAGCCTCTGGATTTTTTAATTTTTTTAATTTTTTTTAATTTTTTTTTGAATTTTTTTTTAAAAAAAATTGTCACTTGTCAAATCCTTGATGTGACACGTGGCAAGGTATCGCCACGTGTCAAGGTACCTGACAAGTGTCATTTTCTTCATTTCAACTTAGTCTCCACATGTGTCTATTTGTTTCAATTTAGTACCCATATATGTTTATTGGTTTCAATTTAGTACCCAGTTTATTTGTTTTAATTTTGTCTGAATATTTTTTTACAAAATAGAGAAATATTGTGTCTCCCTTAAAACCAAATTTATTATTTATATAAATGTTATATTTATATTTGTTATTAAAAATGACTTAGAAGTATGTTATTCATGACTTTTACTATTAACTTTAATATAAATTTCAATACTTAATTTTATAACTCATTTTTAGTAACAAATATCACTATAACACGCTACAACAAAAATCACTTTAGACAACAACATAAAATTATGATATAAATTATAAAAACCGTGGTCTAAAGATTAGACCACAATTTTTTAGGCGTGGTATAGGTGAGTGTAGCTATAGGTAATAGACAACGGTTTTTAGTATGACAATATTTTTAAAACTGTTGCTTAAAATTCTCACAATAAACAACAATTTTACATGTTGAATTTATACCTTACCTATGTTTTTAGACCACATTTTTACTAGTTTTGCCCACATAGTTTAAAGCAACAATTATATAATCATGGACTTTCATGATATTTATACATCATTTATAAAAATGTTGTTTATTATATGTTTAGGCTTCATTTATTTAGCCGTTGTCTATTTTAGTGTGGTCTAAACTATAAATTGTTGTAGTGACATTTATATAAATAATAAATTTTGTCTTAAAAGAGATACAATATTTCTCTAAAAAAAATATTTGAATAAAATTCAAACAAATAAACATATATGGGTACTAAATTGAAACAAATAGACACATATGGGGACTAAGTTAAAATGAAGACAATGACACTTACCAGGTACCTTGACACGTGGCGATACCTTGCCACGTGTCACTGACAATGCCGCGTGTCACATCAAGGGTTTGACACGTGGCAATTTTTTTATTATTTTTTTAAAAAAATTCAAAAAATAAAATAAAAAAATAAAGGTTAAAATACCTTTTTGGTCCCAATTTTCGTCAAGTTTTTTCAAATAAGTCCTAATTTTGGTTTTATGTTCAAATAGGTCCCAATTTTCGTCAATTTTGTTCAATTGGGTCCTTTTTTGCTAACACCGTTTAAATCATTAACGGCCATGAACAGTGACTGCCATGTGTCACTTCGTATTTTTTTTGAATTTTTTTATTTTTATTTTTATTTATTTTTTATTTTTTTTAATTTTTTTTTTAAATTTTGTTAATTTTTTTAAAATGTACACTTGTCAACCTAGGAGTGTGTCACGTGTCACTTCGTTCTTTTTTTGAATTTTTTGTGAATTTTTTTAAAAATTTTTTTTTTTTTAATTTTTTTTAAATGTCCACGTGTCAACCTAGTAGCATGCCATGTGTCAAAGTCAATATTCTAAATTCAATTTGGTCCCTATATTTGTTATTTTTGTTCAATTAGGTCCCAATTTTTGTTAACATTAACCAATTTGGTCCCTCTCCAAATTAAAACCAAATTTAATTTTTATATTAAAATTCATATTTTTTATTAAATATCTTTATATAATATATTAAAATTCACATCATTATAACTTTGATATAAAAATTAAATTTGGTCACATCTTCTATAGGGACCAAATTGGTTAATCTTAACAAAAATTAGGACCTAATTGAACAAAAATAACAAATATAGGGACCAAATTGAATATAGAATATTGACTTTGACACGTGGCACACTACTAGATTGACACGTGGACATTTAAAAAATAATTCAAAAAAATAAAATAAAAAGTTCAAAAAAACCACAAAGTGACACGTGGCACACTCCTGGGTTGACATGTGTACATTTAAAAAAAAATTAAAAAAATTTAAAAAAATAAAATAAAAAAATTCAAAAAAAAACACGAAATGACACGTGGCAGTCACTGTTCATGGCCGTTAATGATTTAAACGGTGTTAGCAAAAAAGGACCCAATTGAACATAATTGACGAAAATTAGGACCTATTTGAACACAACACCAAAATTAGGACTTATTTGAAAAAATTTGACGAAAATTGGGACCAAAAAGGTATTTTAACCAAAAATAAAAAAAAAATTTATAAAAAAATTAAAAAAAATTAAAAAATCTAGAGGCTGACACGTGGCAAGGTAATTAACGGCGTTTGTGAAGACTTAACGGAGGGTACTACATTGATGCAATAATCAAAATTGGGTACTAAATTGAGACAAAGTTCAAAGTGGGTACCATTTTGAAATTTGCGAACCAAAATGGGTATGATATGAGTAATTAAACCTAAAATTAATGCTTTAAAAATTTCCGAAATTTTAACGATTAATTTAAATATCAATTTCTTTAAAAGTAATAGTAGATAAAATAAAGAGATAGAGAAGAGGAAATGACACAAATATTTATACGGGTTCAGATCAAAAGATCCTACGTCCAGTTGTTAATCTCTTCAAATAAAGAGATTAACTCAATCACTAACAAATATCATATTATAATCGGATAACAAAACAATAAGGAAAGAAAACACCTCTCTTGAAGAAACAAGAGATGAACACCTTTCTCTGAATCACACAAAGAACCTTGACCTTAGCTTTCCTAGCAACAACAACAACACTCAATCTCCTAGAAGACCTCTCAAGAAAAGTTATCTCTCTACCCACACTAGGTTTTTCAAAGCTCTTTTGAGAACACTCAGAGAACTCTCTTTGCAGTCACAACACTTAGCACTCTAGCTTCTAAAAAAGGCAAGTTCGAAGTAACTCGGATGTTCCTTAAATATGGGTTCCAAAAATTAGGTCAAAAATTGAACAGTCACGTTCAAACTGACAGGGATAATCAATTATCAGTGTATTTTCTAAAAACAAAACTTTGAGCAGATAATCGATTATTAGAGGTGATAATCGATTATTCTAGTGTTTTTCTGAAAAATTGGACTTAGCTCAGGATAATCGATTATCCTAAGTGATAATCGATTATCACATTGGTTTTTCGAGAAATACTAGAATTTTGATCTTACTTTTGATTCTAATCTATTCTAAGTACAATTTACAAGATAACTTTAAACATAACAACACATGTTATTCATATTGACTTCCAGAAGGTTTTAGGCTTCTTTTATCATCATCAAAATCTTGCTTCAGTATTTGACTTGTCTTTTGCTTTTGCCAACAATCTCCCCCTTTTTGATGATGATTAAAACAATATGTTTAAGGTATCTGCAATCAGAAATCTCACAAGTAGATTTGTTAGTAGCACTTTTTATTTAAACTTTTTCTCCCCCTGTTTTGATCATTTGAAAAAAGTTTAAGAGAAAAGCTCCCCCTCAATTAGAAAATGGTAAATAAAATGCACTTTTATTAAGAAATCAAACATTTTACAATAGCAATAAAAATAATAACAATGATACAAACACCTAAAATTCTAGACTCATGTCATAATCTTCATCATATTTGTCAAATTTATTTTCTAGATTACAAATCCTAGAATCTAGTCCTCTAAGTAAGCTAATGACCTCTTCATGTCGGGTAGTGGAGATGAGAAAGAATTCCTCAAGTCTTTGGTTTAAGTTTAAAATGTGATCCTCTAGAGAAGAGGATGGACCACCAACCCCACTCGATGAGCCAATATTGGTGTCAACAGGATGAATGTGAGTAGTGGGAGGTTTTCTTCTTCTTCATTTTCAGAGGGAGGCAGGTCATCCTTGTGAATGTAAGTATTCACAAAAGGAATAAATTTCATTTGTTTCAAGGAATATTTTGCAATTTTGTTTGCATCAGTGGTTTGATGAGATTGTTCATCAGAAATGTTGACGCCTTTGTACTCACAAATGTGAGAGATAAGTAGAGAATATGGGAGTGGATATTGACGCAGTCGCTTGGCTTTGAGCATTGTGTCAAGAATAATGCTTGCCCAATGGATACGAATGTGATCGAGCATAGCATAGATAAGCATGAGATCAACTTCACTGCTCTGTGCATGATTTATACCACGTGGAGATAAAATCCAGACAATGAGATAGTGAAGAACATGCTCATCAACTTTGAGAGGGTCTGCTAGCAATTGTCTACCACTACAAGAAAATCCTGATTTATCTACCGATTATTACATACAGATATAAATCCGTAGGTAAATTAATCATTATATACGGATATTACCTACCGATTATAATCTATATATAAATTCAACATTTATATAATATTTACCTACCGATTATAATCGGTAGATAATTTAAACTTACATACAGATGTTACCTACAAATGACTTCTCATCTCACTCTAACTATCTCGAGTATTTTCATTCCCTCCATCTTTATACTTACTATTTTCGTTCTCTACATCTTAATAATATTTCTCTCTCATTTTTTCGTTCTTTCCCGCCTCTCTTCCTAAAATCCCTAATTTTCTCCCAAACTCTCCAACATAACAACTCCTCCCATACCTCCTTTCCCACTCCTCTTCCTATAAACCCTAAATTTTTCCCAAAATCTTCCAACACAACAACTCTTTCCATACCTCACCGCCATTAGACTTCGATGTTGTCGTACTTGGCCTTACCACCACCATCGCGACACACCTCACCTATAGCTGAATCATGCCCTGCCGCACCTGAACCTCACCACAGGCATCGCACTTGAATCTCAAATATCGAAGTCAGTTATTGTCTTTCCTTCTTCCACTTTCCATTTCTGGTGACCTAGATTTTTTTCCTTCCCTCTATATTTTCCTCTATGTACAGATTCTTGGCTCCTCGATTCCCCTTTCCCTTAGGTTGCCTTGATAAAGTTGGAGGCTGGTATGTACGACGACAACGACATTGATTCCCTCGACAACGATTTCTACAGTGTATGATTTAGATCTTTTTTTTTGTTCATCTTGGTTATATTTCATTTCATTTGAGTATTTTTTCTGTCTTCTCAGTGTGTGTGAGTGTATGATGCCCTAGTCCTGTATTTTGGGCATTTGTTGTGTTGGGTTGAGATGTTTCTTATGAATCTTGTGGCCATGGCAGAGTATGAGGTTATAAGCCTTATAGGTTTTAGAATTGTTCAATTAGTTTTTAATTGATTTTATTTTTTTCTCTTTCTTAGGCTCTATTTGTATTTAATTATTTTTCTTCATTTACTTGCAGTATCTGTTTTGAAAATCATCCTCGGACTAGAACTAAAATGGCTTAATCTATTGAATCTCATACTGGGAAGGTGTTTCTTCTATGATATTACTCTAACCTTTTGTAGTAAAGGACAATATTTTTCAATGCAGCAAATTTTCAAGTGGTGGATTTTGATGTATTATTTATGCCTTGGGCATTGAATGGAATGCTTACTACAGTGTATAGAGATGGAGATAAAGAAAGTTGAAGAAAAGAAACAATCATTATTCTCCAAACATAACAATAGAAAACAATAGAGAGATTAGAACAATTGTTCTTAGATATTATGTTGATAGTTGGAATTTTTTTAATTAAGATGGTTGGATTGTATTATTGTTAAACTGAGATATGAACTTTGTAATAACAATTATTTGTATTAATGATATTTTTAATTATCCATTTCTCTATATTTATCATTTTAATTACTATTTTGTATTTTAATGTGGTTTATGATTGTGTAGGTACTGTAGAAAAATTTAATTTAATTAAATCGATTAAACACATTACCTACGGATCATGTCAGTAGGTAATTATCTACGGATCTGATCCGTAGGTAATTACCTACGGATATATCCATAGATAAGTTAGCTACGACCACTTTACCTACGGATTTTTATCAGTAGATAATCCGTAGGTAAAACTATTTTACCTACGGATTTTACGTGTTACCTACGGATTTTTGTTGTAGATAATTTCACTTTTTCTTGAGGCATGCCTATTTCTTGAGCAGGTCGTCTCAGGAATGATCTATAGGCAAATATTCTATTAAATCCTTCAATGCCAACAGTAAGTATTGGAGAGGTGCCATCATGAATGGGAAATTGAGCAACATTTTCCCAAATATCATCATTCAGAATGATGTCTACTCCTTTCACTTTTGTAAGCACCACCCCATCTCTGAATTTGTAGTTGTAGTAGAAGGCTCGTACCAGATCAGGATAGTAGGTACCCTGCATTTTTGTGAAGAATTTTACCCCTTGTTCAGTAAGCAATACAAGGATTGTAAAACGACGATTGATTAATCATTGAGATTTGATGAATTTTGGAGTGATAAGAGGTTTGTCTTTCCATAAAGTGATGAATTCAGATCTCTTTTCTTAATCTGAAATCCAACCTCCAATGGATGCAGTCCGAGATGTAGTTGAAGGTTGAGTGGCACGAGATGCAGTTCTTCTGCGGGTAGGAATCTTTCTCTGAGATGCTTCAGCCATTGTTCAAGTGGAGGAGAAGAGAAGCTTGAAGGCTTTTGAGAAAATGGAGGGTTCTTGAGTTCTGGATGGGTGAAAAGAGTGTAACAGTGACCGAAATGATTTGTATTTATAGGGAAGTGTCTCCAATGGCCAAATGCACGTACTTTAATGCAAATCTAGTTGTTACAGTGGCTAGTTTTTGAAATAATTTGGTCCAACAACGTGTAATAATCGATAATCTGAAAGTGATAATCGATTCTTGTTTCATCCAAAGAATTTGAGCACAACAGTTTCCAGCTGCTATGTATTGAGCCTCTGTAGTTGACAAAGCCACACAAGCTTATTTCTTGGAGTGCCAAGAAACTAATGAACTTCCTAAGAGGTGACAAGTACCACTGATACTTTTTCTATCTATTTTGCAACCACCATAGTCAGCGTCCGAATAGCCTATCAAACTAGGAGATGCTCTTGAAGGGTTCCAAAGTCCAAAGCATGCAGTTCCTTTTAGATATTTTAAGATTCTTTTTACAGTAGTAAGATGTGATTCTTTTGGATTGGCTTGAAAACGAGCACACACACATATAGATTGCATAATATCAGGTCTACTTGCAGTAAGATATAACAAAAAACCTATCATACCTCTAAACATAATCTGATTTACCTCTATTCCTGATTCGTCTTTGTTTGAATAGCAAGAGGTTCCCATAGGAGTACTTACTTCCCTAGCAATATCCATTCCAAATTTCTTAAGTACTTCTTTACAGTACTTAGATTGAGAAATGAAGGTTCCGATTTCCATTTGCATAATTTGTTGGCCCAAAAAGAATGTCAATTCACCCATCATTGACATTTCAAATTCTATTTGCATTATACTTGCAAAGCCCTTACATAGAGATTTATTAGTAGATCCAAATATGATATCATCTACATAAATTTAAATTAGTAAAATATGTTCACCTACTCTTTTAATAAACATGGTTAAATCAATTTTTCCTCTTTAAAAATTATTCTCTAACAAAAATGTGCTTAATCGTTCATACCAAGATCTAGGTGCTTGTTTTAATCCATACAATGCTTTATTCAATTTATAAATGTGATTAGGAAACTTATAATCTTCAAAGTGAGGTGGTTGTTCAACATACACATTTTCTTTAATAAATCCATTTAAGAAGGCACTTTTAACATCCATCTGATATAGTTTAAATTTCATGAGAGAAGCATAAGCAAGAAGTAAACATATAGCTTCTAACTTGGCAATTGAAGCATAGGTCTCATCATAATCTATACCTTCTTCTTGTCTGTATCCCTTTGCTACAAGTTTGGCTTTGTTCTTAGTGATGTTTCCATCTTCATCCAGCTTGTTTCGGAACACCCACTTTGTTCCTATGACTTGGTGTGAATCATCCCTAGGAATGAGTTCCCAAACTTCATTCCTTTCGAATTGATTCAACTCTTCTTGCATTGCAATACACCATTGATCATCTTGAAGAGCTTCTTCTACATTTTTGGGTTCTATCTATGAAACAAAAGCAACAATTATACATAAATTTGACATATTTCTAGTTACTACTCCCTTTGATATATATCCAATTACATTTTCCAAAGACGATCCTCTAGGTGATTTCCAGCTTTTGGCAAGATCTTCAAGTTCAGCCAGTGGGTTCTCATTTAGGTACATCTCATCAAGAGCTTCTTTAAGATATTCTTCATCACCTGCATTTGTTTTATTTAACTCAAGAGGATTGTCCTCAAGGTCCACAATTTCATCAAGGACAACATGCATGGATTCTTCTACATTCAAGGTTATTCTATTAAAAACTCTATAGGCTTTACCCAAATTTTATTTTCCATTATTTAGGACAAAACATTTGCATCCAAATATTTTTAAATGTGCTACATTAGGCTTTCTTCCTTTAAACAATTCATAGGGGGTAATTTTCAAGATTGGTCTAATAAGCATTCTATTTAGTACATAACAAGCAGTGCTCACATCATCAGCCCAAAAATATTTAGGCACTTCATATTCATTCAACATTGTGCGAGCTAGTTCCTCTAAGGATCTATTTTTCCTTTCTACAACTCCATTTTGTTGAGGAGTTCTAGGTGCAGAAAAATTATGCATAATGTCGTTTTCTTCACAAAATTTTTCAAACAATTCATTTTGAAATTGTCCACCATGATCACTTCTAAAAACTTTATTTTAAAGTCTTTTCAATTTTGAATTACTTTTGCAAATTTCTTAAAAGCTTTAAAAGCCTCACATTTTAATGTGAGAAAGAAAGTCCAAGTATATCTTGAGTAGTCATCAACAATAATAAGAGCATAGTAATTTCCCCCAAAGCTTTTTGTCCTTGAAGGACCAAACAAATCCATATGCAAAAGTTCTAAAGGCTTTGATGTAGAAATCACATTTTTTGAATGAAATGATGATTTTTTTGTTTTCCTTTTTGACATGCAGCACATAGTTTATCTTTTTCAAACTTATTTTTGTCAATCAAATTACTAATTCTTTAGAAATCAGTTTGTTTAACTGTTGCATATGAATATGAGCAGCTCGTTTATGCCACAACCATGGATTTTCTTCTTTAACAACCAAACAAGTTATATCACTTGTTGAAGCATTATCAAGATCAATCAAGTACATGTTATTATGTGTCATACCTTTCAAGGCTACTTCCTTAGAGTCCTTTTGATGAATGGTGCAGTAGTCACTCTCAAAAATAACTTTGAGTCCTTTATCACATAATTGGCTTATGTTGAGAATATTGTGCTTTAGTCCTTCCACAAATAGAACATCCTTGATCTCCAATGTATTTCCTCCACCAACATCACCCGTTCCAAGTATTGTTCCCTTGTTGTTATCCCCATATGTAACAAATCCTTGTTCCTTTCTTTTAAAGTTCTTAAACTTCCTTTTGTCTCTAGTCACGTGCCTTGAACAACCACTGTCAAGATACCACATTGATTTCCTAGATTTAGACGTCATCGGCAAAATAAGGAAATTATTCATTTAGGTCCCCAATAATTTGTTTGGGTCTTTGGGGTTAGAAGAAAAATATCTAACTATGAACAGGCACCCAATGATACTTCCCATTTGGAACACCAAAATGTTTAATATTGCATTTATTTGAAGTATGACCCTTTTTCATGCAATAAAAACAAGTAGCAGTACATGCATATGCATTAATAGAATGAGAAGTTCCTTTTTCTACCCAAACTCTACGAGTACTTTTAGTTTTGTTTTTCTTATTATAATTATGAGCATGCTTGTTCTTATTTGGATTTTTCTTAAGATCAAATTCTTCAGAATTTTTATTTTCCAAAGCATCTTCAAGATGTTTCTCCAAAATACATATATCAAACATGTAACTTTTACAGGAAGCACATTCGATAGTTTCTTTTTCTTTGTTTTCTAATATTGAAATTTTATTTTTCTAACTTTGAAGTCAGATTTTAATTTTCTATGAGCAGTATCCAATTTACTAGATTTAACAAGTAATTGTTGAAATGTATCATAAAGATCGTCATAGTCATTTTCATTACAAGTAGAGCTTACCTCACTGTCAGAATCATCATGATTAGCCATCAAACAGAGATTCACTTCTTCATTATCAGAATCACTGGAATTTGATGTGCTTGAGGCATTATCTTCCAATGCTATGTATGCTTTCTTCTTAAAAATTTTATGTCCTTCTTTTCTTCACTTTTCTTTGAATTTGGACAATCAGCTTTGACATGTCCAGTTTCTCCACATCCATAGTATTTGAAGTTTGAGGATGATCCTTGATTTTCCTTCTTGTTGCTCTTGAATTGATTTTTACCTTTGGCCTTCATGAATTTTGTAAACTTCTTAATCATGAGACTAAGGTTCTCATCGTCATCAAAATCTTTTTCTTCTTTTTGCTTTTCGCCTTTGACAACTTCAGTTTTGAATGCAATTCTTCCTTCTTCCAATATCTTCTTCTTCTTCATTTAATCTACCCAATTCAAGCTCATGCTCCCTTAGCTTTCCAAATAGTGCCGCCATTGTCATCGTTGCAAGATTTTTTGACTCAGTGATGGTCGTCACCTTTGGCTGCCAAGTCCTGTTCAAGGATTTCAGAATTTTTATATTCAATTCATTAGTGTCAAAAGTTTTACCTAGACCTGTGAGATGATTAACGATGTATGTGAATCATTTCTGCACATCGTAGATGGTTTATCCATGTTGCATCTGAAACATTTCGTATTCTTGGATTAAGGAGTTCTTGCGTGCCCTTTTTACGTCATTTGTTCCTTCATTAGTCACATATAAAATTTCCCACATATCTCTTGCACTGGTGCAGACTGAGATCTTGTAAAACTCATCAAGGGTTAAAGCAGATAAAATTATATTTCTAGCCTTTACATCGTACTAAGCTCGTCTATTCTCGTCTGCAGTCCATTGCGAGAATGACTTTGGTTTCTGCACACCATTTACAACATTAACAGGCACACATGGTCCATTTAACACTACATCCAAAATATATTTATCAACAGATTCTAGAAAAATTTGCATCCTAACTTTCCATAAAGGATAATTTTCACCAGTAAAAAGAGGAGGTCTATTGATAGACGCACCCTTGGCAAAAGTTTGATTTTGTCCAACCATTTTCGAAAATTTTGAAAAATTATCAAAGCAAGCTTTGATACCAATTGTTGGTATCCGCAGTGAAATGTTTGGCATTTGGACAAAAACCAAGAGGGGGGTGAATTGGTTTTAATTAATTAAATTAATACTTTAAAATTTTTCTGAAATTTTAACGATTAATTTAAATATCAATTCCTTTAAAAGCAATAGTAGATAAAATAAAGAGATAGAGAAGAGGAAATGACACAAATATTTATACTGGTTCAGATTAAAAGATCCTACATCCAGTTGTTAATCTCTTCAAAAGAACCTTGACCTTAGCTTTCCTAGCAACAACAGCAACACTCAATCTCCTAGAAGACCTCTCAGGAAAAGTTATTGCTCTACCCACACTAGGTTTTCAAAGCTCTTTTGAGAATAGTCAGAGAACTCTCTTTGCAGTCACAACACTTAGCACTCTAGCTTCTCAAGAAGGTAAGTTCGAAGTAACTTTGGTGTTCCTTAAATAGGGGTTCCAAAAATTTAGGTCAAAAACTAAACAATCACGTTCAAACTAACAATGTATTTTCTGGAAAAAAAAACTTTTAGTAGATAATCAATTATTAGAGGTGACAATCGATTATTCTAGTGCTTTTTCTGAAAAATTGGACTCAGCTCAGGATAATCGATTATGCTAAGTGATAATCGATTATTACATTGGTTTTTCAAGAAATACCATAATTTTGATCTTGCTGTTGATTCTAAACTATTCTAAGTACAATTTACAAGATAACTTTAAACATAACAACACATGTTCTTCATATTGACTTCCAAATGACTTTTAGGCTTCTTTTATCATCATCAAAATCTTACTTCAGTATTTTACTTGTCTTTTTCTTTTGCCAACAACTGCCGCTTGAGCTCTCGCCTAGGCGGAATGAGCTCGCCTACACGAGAGACCTTTCTCGCCTGAGCGAGGGCTTCCAGCCTCGAGCTAGAACTGGGTGAGGACATGATCAATTGTTGTTTTCTCCTTTATTCTTGGTTGATGGTCACATGTTTGATTGAATTATTGTGTTGAAGAATGACTGGGGTGTTTATGCATGTATTAGATGGTTTATAGGCTGGATTTGATGAGTTTAGTATGATCTTTCGTATGGAACATGATTGGATGGTTAGTTATGTATATTGGCATGGGATTGGTATGCATGATAATTCTATGTTGGGTGGGTGATGCATGATTATGGAATGGTCAAGACGTAATTCCACAAAGGTTTCGTGGTGGTGCCTCATGGTCAGGACGTAATTCCATGACCCTTTTGGTGGGAACTCATGGTGGTGCCTCATGATTTAGGACGTAATTCCATGACCCTTTTGGTGGGAGCTCATGGTGGTGCCTCATGGTTTAGGATGTAATTCCATGACCCTTTTGGTGGGAGCTCATGGTGGTAGCCTAAGGGGCTGAAAAACAACTCCATAATGGCCTTAAATGACAATTATCATTAGCATTAAACCCAATTTTTGTTTTGATAATTAATCCCCATTAAGATTTAATTAAAAGGCAATTTGGAGGTGAGAAAAGGGTTTTTCTTGGCCTCTGATTGTATTGCACGTAGGGCGAGAGAAATCAGAGTGAAGAGAGTGTGTTCAATGAATCATTGAGGCAGATTTGAGGAGGACTAAGGGAGGCTATTGAAAGCAAGTGGGAATCTAGAGCCATTAAAGTTTTTAAGCAAAAGGATCCAGGTTAGGGGAGTTTTAATGGTTAGTTTTATGTTTAAGAAATGATTGCATGAAATGTATGTTGAATTGAACGCGTATGCTTGGCCTATTTTGAAAAATTTTGGGTTTCTAGAAATTTTCCAGAAACTGCCTAGCGGGTCGGTCATGGCCGTCATGAGATTCATCCCAGTACAATGTATTATGGGTTTCCAAAAAAGAACCGCCTGGCGGTCAATTCTCAATCGCCAGGCAACACGTGTTATTTTATTCAGTTTTCTAGGTTTCTATTGAGCTGCCTGGTGGTGATGAACTACCGCCAGGCGATGCGAGTCATTATGGCTCGATTTTGATGTTTTGATGTGTTTGGGTTGATTCTGAATTGGGGAATCTAGGGTTCTATAGATTGTTCATTAATTGAGTGTGTTATATTGTTGAGTTCCATGAGATTGGAGGTTAAAATTAATGAAATTGCTATGAAAGCTAGTTTATGATTGAAATTCTCGGATTTGATTGTACCACAAAATAATGGATGTGGTTTGGTTACAAATTATTATCATATGGAGTGAGATTGAGTGGGAATTGATGGAGATCAGCGAGCAAGTGGAAACTGGGAAAAATTGGGGTTTTCAGATGCATGAATTTCTAGAAAAATGTCTAGAATTCTATGCACCGCCTGGCGGCACTTGCATAGCCGCCAGGCGATGGGTGCCAGAGTAGAAGAAGAGTGGCTGTCAGGTTGTGAGCCATACTGGTGAGATTGGGTCCTTGTGGAAGTTAAAATTTCATGAATTCTATTACGAGTTTGGGCAGGGACTTAGGATGGTATAATGATGAATCGGTGGTAGGAATTAACATGGAATTAATTTTAGAAATGTGGAGGATCATGATAATAACTATATGGCAGTAGAGATGAATAAAGTAGAGTCTCGTGGGATTAAAACTGGAGTGGGCAAGGGATATAGCCATAGGTTGAACACACAGGACTTGGCCTTAATGATTGGTTGGGGGTTTATGTAAGTTAGTAGAAAATGTTGGCAGAAAAGTGGTATGACAGTGGATGGCACACTCTGAAATAGGAAGTGTGAACTTGTGAACTCATTGGGGTTATGAAAATCAAATTGGTAAACTAGAATAGAGAGAGAAACATAGCTAAGTAACTAATCTTGTGGTTTTGGACCAAATCCATTTGAGTATGAATGGTATAGATGTGAACCAACTGAATTGGGGTGGAAATGTTGTAGATTATAGGTCCAAGTTTGGGCTGCAAGCTGTTGAGAGTGCTTAAAATTTAGTATTGCGCGATGTACTGGTGTGGCGCTTGGCAGAAGTATTACAACCGCCAGGCGACAACTAGGAAACAGTGGGGTCCTGGTGCGAGTGGTGCCTGGCGGAGAGGGAGGTTCCACCAGGCGATAGCGACAGAATTAGAGGGCTCCTGGAGTGCGTGCACCTGACGGTGTGGGCTGTCCCGCCAGGCGGTGTTTGGACCGTTGGTGGTTCTGAGGCGCTTGGTGTCAGGCAGTACGCATCGCCCGCCAGGCGATGTCTGCAGCGTTGGTGCTTGGCGGTACGCGTTCCTCACCAGGCGGTCTAGAAGCGGCTCCGCCCGACGGTACGTGTCCCCCGCCAAGCGATTGCTACTGCAGCAGTATTAGAGTTTTGATGTTTGGGATTGCTGGTGTTCCTTGAGTTGAGCTCGGAACGTATCCCTTGAGTTGACCTCGGGATAAGGGTTAAGCACGTGGCATTCCTCAAGTTGAGCTCGGAATGACATCCCTCGAGTTCAGCTCGGGATGGCGGGTGAACACGAAGAACCCTTGAGTTGAGCTGGTGTTGGCGAGTGTTGCCGGTGTGAGTGTGCTGGTTGTGGCCAGTACGAATGGGTCTAGATAGATTGCCCTCCTCAGTATTTAGCTGATGAGTTTGGTAGTCTTGGGACATTGCGAACTATGTTCGTATTTGGTAACCCCACCTGACGTTATGGTGTATGATCTGTAGCAATGGTTTCCCACACGTGCTCTATCGGTTGTGGCTGATAGGTATGGCAACAAGTCATCTTGAGGTAATCACTAGAAGATGTAGAACACGATTCACATGGTTGTGGCCATGTGGTATGAAATCAAAGGGTGCAATTCTTTTGAAGTGATTGTGTTGCATATGTAAATGTGTTGTATATGTGTATGCATTTTTATATGTTTTATCTGTTAAGCTCACCCTATCTGCTTGTGTTTGGCGATGATCGTGTACGCGGTACACGTAAGCAGATGATGTTATTGTAGGTGGTTCTGGTGAGGCTTAGCTTCGGAGCGAGGATAGCTTGGGAGTTTTATGTTTTATGATTTTGGAATAAATTGTAAACACCTATGGATGTTTTTATCATAATCTAGTTTTGTAAATTATGGATTTCGTACTCTTTATTTATTTAATAAAGTTTTAAATTTCTCGCGCTTTTGGGAAATGAGGTTTTATTAAATGCAACGTAATTAATATTATCTCTACTTTATTATTTAGATCTGTAATATCCGGTTTAGATGTTACATTTAAGACTTAATTTCATGACCTTTTTGGTGGGAGCTCATGGTGGTGCCTCATGGTTTAGGACGTAATTCCATGACCCTTTTGGTGGGAGCTCAGGGTGGTGCCTTATGGTTTAGGACGTAATTCCATGACTCTCTTGGTAAGGTTTCGTGGTGGTGCCTCATTAGATGTATCCAGATATTTGAGTCTTAAAGTCTTGCTTTGTTGCTACCACATGCTTGGTTGGTTTTTGTATTCTTGACCTTTAAATTGCATGCTCAATTGTATGTTCAAAACATTTTTACTCTAGCTTACCCTTTTTGTTTGCTTGTGTGTCTCGTGTGTGGTTCTCTCTTTTTGTGATGATCATCAATGTATTGATGTGAGCAGATGTAGGAAATTCTTGTGATCGTAGTGGTGATAGGGATGCTGCAGCTTAGTGGGACGTGGTTTAGTGTTGGGCCGCTGTCGAGCCCACGTTGAAGAGTTATTATTACATTGTAATCTCTTGCTCATGAGCAAGCTTTTGGTCATCTGTTGATACACTTGTATTTGGTTCCTGGCATCGTGTAGCGCCTCGTTTTTCTTCTGGTATATTGGGGTGATTGTATTATCCTTTATACTTTAAGTCCCATAACCTTGGATATTATAAGATGTACGATATTTTATTTGAATAGATTTATCTATTAAAATGGGACATTACAGAGAGTTTGTGGCAAACTTAATTGAGATGCAAAATTATGAATTTTTGAGAGTCATATTACAACATAGGATATTATGAGTCATATAATTACAGTATGAAATATTATGAGTGTTTAGAATTTTTAGAATTTGTGAAAATATGACAGATATAAGATATATGATATATATAAGAGATATATTATAAGATAATAAACTTGTTATTTTATTTTATTCATACCCTCTCTATTTTATATATATATATATATATATATATATATATATATATATATATATATATATATATATATATATATATATATATATATATATATATATATATATATATATATATATAACATAATATAAATTCAAATGACTTCAACTTCACGTGATTTTTACTAAAAGTAAAGTCACAAATTTATTGATATGAGAATTTTTCTTTTCTTAATGTGAATTTACACGAGATGCAAAATTAAATGAGTGCGGACTTAAGCAAATGTTGACTGTATTTTGGGTGTGTGATAAACAAAATAAATAATTTAAATACAAATAATAATTTAGTTTAAATATATGCAATATTAGTATCGTGTGTAGAAATTCGTCAGAGCAATAATAAATATAGAATCACGACGATAAAAAGACTAATCGAGTTTTTTATACTTTATTATATAACCTTTCAAAAAGACATTTCATGACTTTTGGTCGCCGGATAGAATCCTTAAACAGGGTTCATATATACCTTGTGTAGATGAACACATACTTTTATTAAAGAAGAAATCAATGTAATAACACATTCTATTTACAACTTTTTTTTTATGAATTGCAAACGCATCTAGAAATTTTGGAGGATTATGATATTGAGGATTTGGATGGAAATTGAAGAAGTGTAGAGAGTTTAACAGTAGTAGTAACTTAGAAAAAGCAGTTGGATTGTTTTGGTGAAAAGTTAGCACTAGTAACGACGCAGAAAGAATGCAATTGCTGAAGATCCTTGGCGTGAGCCTATACCTTAGTGGAGGGTCATGAGCTTGTCCCATCATTCAAATAAATAAAGATAGAATATGTACCTCTTCCACTATCATTATCATTATAATCATATCTAACTATTTCTCTTCTAATAATGTCACTCTCCTTCATCAGATATTAACGCAAGATTCTGTATAAAATACTTCATTTTGAATTGTATTAAAGATTAACATCACTTAAAAATCACATTCATGTTATAAACAACTCCCAACTTAAAAATTTCAACGTCCTCTTTTCACTACTTCGAAGGACAAATAAAGAAAGCCACCAGAGAAACGAAATTCTCTTTCTTTGGTAAGTGGTGGATGAAGTGATGTATATATATTGTTGTTGAACACAACAACTTTAGAAGTTTTGATTTTGCACATCATGTGAGGAAGTTTGTGAATGTTAGGGGATAAAGGTACGTAGTAGCAGAGAGAAACATGAGTATACCACAAGCAGCTGCTGCTGCTGCTTCTGCTTCTGCTTCTGCTGCAAGCAGTCCTCCTCCACATCTGTATCCACAGGAGTTACAGCTTAAGCTTTACCAAGCCTTCATATTCTCAATTCCTATACTCTTCTCCATCATTCTCTTTCTCTTGTTTTACTTGTTCTACCTCAAGAGAAGGGCTTCCTCTTCTCCTTATTTGCTTCCAAGGACCATTCCCATTAATCCACCAACCACCACTCCCTATCATTCATCAGTAAGTAACAAAATCATTATTATAAATGCTTTTTACTAGATGTCTTTGCTTGCTTCTTCTACTGCATAATCCTTTCTATATCATCAATTAAATTATCCAATATTCCACAGCCCTGTCAATTCCTCGATAAGCTTCCAAGGGTTTTATTTGATGAGGATTTGCTAGCAAGAGATTCCTTGTAAGTAAATCTTTTTTATTTTATTTTTTTGTTTGAACTTTTAGATGTACTGTTGTTGCTATTTCAATTCTGTTTTTATCCTCTTTCTTGGTAATGAGATTAATATATGCTCTCATCTTTATCCATTACCCAAGGGATTCTCTACTGTGTGCAATTTGGATGTGTTCATATTGTAATTTCATCTCTCATAACATTATTCTCAAAGAAGGAATGTGGTTCTTGCAAATCTGAAAAAAAAAATGTCCAAAAGTTCACTGATTATTTAGAATATTTAGTGGCATCCACTAATTTTGATGAAAAAGTGGTAGGTACATGGAAAGAAAGCAGAGAGATAAGTAGAATATTTGAAGAACTGTTGTCCGTTTTTTTCCTTTTCTTCTGCTAAAAAGGAAAATTGAGCACGTGTAAGCCCAACCAAAATCTCAACGATTGGTACTGGTCATATTTCGTGTGAGGGAATTTTCAGTAGATAAAGTGGTGGAAAGCACTTTGTAAACTGTGTGTAGGATTGATTCCATTGTTAGTAGAGTAAATAAATGCAGTGAGTGATGATGTCCAATGACAGCAACAGTTAACAGGAAGAGATGATTTTGAAACAGGTGTTGTGTTTGTTTGGGGGAGTTTGAGGTGAAGGAAGAGGTGGTGCAGATTCCTTATTGCAAGCACGTGTTCCACTTGGATTGCATACATCACTGGCTCCAATCAAACTCCACTTGTCCACTTTGTAGATGTTCCATCATCCCCACTACTACCAAGTTCATCAATCCAGCACCGTCTATTAATATTATATCAGACCCACCCCAGCATGCTGCTATCTTTTCAGACTCTCCATCATTCCCACCTCACTCACAACATCATCATCAACTTCCTGCTTCCTCAAATTCTCCTAATTTCCCCAGGGAATGATCATACATATATACCTTCATTATCAATCATAGTAATCCACCGTTTTATTCTCTTTCTCATCATCTTTCTGGAAATTGCCTACTGAATCCCCATTGGGGGGCAATGGAGAAACTGTAACTAATTGTTCAGAGAAGCAATCAATCATTCGCTACTACTTTATTTGTTTCTTGTCAATTTGCCTTTTACTACTACATCTTGTTCTTTGTGTGTGTGTGTATATGTTACTGTCTTGTCGTCACTTTCCTGAGTCCTAGGTTGCCATAATGAACATATATAAATATGATTTTTGAGGCCTGAACTTCTTGAGCTCAATCTTGGTACTTGGTACAAATGCAATGATTCATGTTGGTCTTCAAAGGGAGTCAAAGATTTACCATGGGGAAATCAATGAAGGTTTTTTGAATAAATTATATAGAATGAGTCCAAATATAGGGTCCCAAGAAGGTGAAAAGCTTTTACTTTTGGGCATGGAAAAAGAAAAGGGAAAAGGGAAAAGGTCCCAACAATAGAATAATAAAAATAAACACGTTCATTATAACACTTTATGTTACTCTATTTTTACACAAATCATTGAGACCTTATATTTATATTTTAACTCTCACTTTTCCTTATATGTATATATTCCCGCATCATCTTTTTTTGATGAAAAGAGCAACTTTTATATTTATTTCAATGGTATAAGAGAAGAGGCACGGTAGGAATAGTATGTAATAAAAAAGTATATATATACTCTTTCTTTAAAATATAAATGATATTTTATCTTAACTTTTTATCATTAGTATCCCTTAGTTCACAATCTAGTGTGGTTTTGTTTTGGAATATAAAATGACTCAAACTAAAAAAATAATTATTTGTAGTTTGGTTATGTTGAAATTAATTACGTAATCTTTACTAGATCAAACTTTTGCGATTTTTTGTTTTTCTATTAACAAAAGCATAACGGCCCACTGTGAAAGTAAATGAGGTTAAATATATTTTTAAATCTTAAACTTTAATGGAAGATTGAAGTTTGTCTATGTCTCAAAGTTTGGTCTTCATTTTATATTAAAAGTTAATTTGTTTGATGTGTCAAATGACGTTTCAAACTATCCAACAAATTGAACCTTTAAAGTTGGAGAGGCAATCGTGAATGTAGATCTTTAACCTCATCAACCATCACACATGTCTAGTCTGGTTGTAGAGGAACAACATGGATGGTTGACCCTCCTTCCAGCATTTGTCTTGTTAGTACCTGATGGCATACACCCTATCCATGACCAAGCACATTCAAGAAGAGTTAGATGCATATATGCAAGGTGAAGCAAAACTCTTTTATTTTTAAGCCATAATGGAGCACCTCTAGTAGATTAGGAATATTTAGGCCTTGTATTAAGGGTCAAGTGGTGTAGGATTTCCTCTTAGGCCTTGTATCATGGGCCAAGTAGTATAGGATTTTTAGTCAAATTCAGTCAACTACCAATTTGCACCTATATTATGTTAATCTTGGGTAGTTTAAGTTTTTATCCCAACTTGGTGGACTAGGCATCATGGAGGGCATACCACATTAGGAGAAGTGACCAAGTGTCATGATTCTAGTGGATGAGCTTTTTCTAGAGTAGTGGTCACATGGCACTCTAGGAGTGGAAAGCTTTTTTGAAAGTTAGTGACCACATGTCCTCCTCTCCTTCACCAAGATAGAATTTTTTAGGGTTTTGGTCTACTTTGGAGACACCTCCCTCTATAAATAAAGGTGTCCCCCCTTATTAAACCACTTTGAGATATGTAATGAAATGCTGCCAAAATTTTATGACATCATACTTGTCTCATAAGTCGAGACTAGAGCATACCATGCGGTGTCCTATAGCCACCCTTCTCTAGAGTTGGCTCAACGTCTCAAGAGAACTATGAAACAACTACATCCCACCACAACATCATCTAAATCGAGACACTTCTTCACTTTCCCCATTACTTCCACGTCAACCACCCACTCATAGACTCATCTTCATGCTTTGACCCAACCTAGCTTTAGGAGGAGCCAATCACTACCAATCACTACCAAACACAGGGAATCTTTATCGAAATATAACTCATGTTAAATTACTTGTTTAGCATGATCCACAACAAAACATGAGCCTTTCGTGCTGACTCAATGTCAATCAGGAACTTCATTGGCTTCTACATGAGTCGGTTGCTTATTCCTAAGTATGGACTTAAGCCTTTCTTCAAACTTCTCCTCTAGAGATGACCTTATTTTAGTGTTCATTAATTCTAACTTTTCTTCCTACTACATCTTCATCTTCCTCATGGCATCCTGTCTTAAGGATTTAGTAGTCTGTTGTATTGGACTGAAGTAATCTCAAAGTTCCCATGACTTAGTAGTGTCGTGTACACAACTTAGTGCTCAGGTCTTCCAATCGCCGCAATAAGTATATCGTTGTGGCCATATGGAACAAATGAACCCTGAGTTGCTTGCCTAACTAACGAATTATGCAAACACATATTCAAGTTTAATCATAAACATAGCCACAACGAAATTTGATTTTGGATTTAAGGTTTGTGTTAGTTTTGAAATGGTGATTTTAGCCAAGAAGGGGGGGGAGGGGGGTTGAATTGGCTTTATAAAACTTTTTCGAAAGGTTAAACCTCTTTTCAATTGAATATAATGGACTGGAAAGTTTGGATGTAAATGCAGCAGACTAGTACACTTTCAGTCGATTAAAATATAAATCAACAGACAAATTTGTTCTTAAAGCTATAAAACAGTCGATTAAAAAGACAAATCAGTCGGCTAAAATAATGGAGATTTATGCAGAATGCAAAATTCGTGAATTCAACTCAAACAACAATCTTTTACATACAAGACTTGTTCCAAACAATGTTTTTAACAAGTATACAACCTCAAATTACACAAGAACGCATTAAATCACACCAAAGATCAAATTACTTAGTTTTCTTGAGTTTTTAAAGCGTTTCAAAGAGAGTGAATAAGGGAAAGAGAAAAGCACAGTTGTTTTTATACTAGTTCACTCAATCACAGAGCTAGATCTAGTTTACCAGGACAACCTGAGCCTGGTTTCCATTAAATTCAAAAGTTTTACAAATCACATACCAAGATTACACTTTTGAACAAAGAAACTCACAAGATTTTTGACTCACACAAAAATCTAGATACACACCTTGCAAGAATCACACTTACAGACCTGAAATCACATAAGGTAAACCAACCAGAGGCACAAGAACATCCAAACCTGATGGTGGCTATCCCTAGCCAACTATACATGTGTTCTTCAAGCTACACAAGTTGGAGCTGTGTATTGTAGAGAGAGTGCTTTCCAGAGATGAATGACAAAGTTTCGTGCTAAAAGCTTAGATTTGCACCTCTGTTCGTGAAAACACAACTTATATAGTCTGGTTTAAGTGAAAACTGTAACGTCCTAGCCGGAAATTACTTATTAAAATAAATAAGGATATAAATAAAATAACAACCGCATTTATTTATCATCAATTCCCAAAAACGCGAGAAAATTTAAATTTAGATAACCAACGCGCCATTACAATTAATAAAAAGATGAGTCGCATCATTCATATTACTATCAAAAGTGTCTAAAAATTATTACAAGTAAATCCTTAGACAACATAGTAACTAGTAATAAAATCCCAGAGATATCCCCACTCCGTCTCTAAGCATCTGCCTGCTCACCTGCATTAACATCTGCTCCCATGTAACACGTTACATGATCATCGCCACACACACACAGATAGGGTGAGCTCATTTAAATAAAATCAACAATATAATATTTAATACCATATTAACAAATGTAAACCCAGAATAGTGCACTTTCTCCCTTTTTCCTTTCATCATTTTACTTCCAACACTTGCCTTTAGACGTCTATCCATTCTATACCCTTTAAGTGAGAATAATGATCGATCTTCGCTGCACGAGTGTCCACTCGCCCCTCCGACTACAAGCAACCACCTGATAGTCCACATGTGGGAATAACCTTGCCACAACATCTAGACTACCAAAACTCTATCATAATCACTCTGAAGAGGGCAATCACCGAACCTCGCCGTACGAGCCACAACTCGCACACTCCACTGGACTTCCTAAACCACCAGGCTACAACCTAGAGTGGTCACGTGTTACCCCAATACAAGATACATTCGTAACTGTGCCCCCAGCCAAAGCATCGCATCATGAACATCCCTTAAAGCGGTGTAGAAAACTTACCTCGCGCACCATCACTGGACCAAAACCGCCTGGCGCGCATCATACGCCGCTAGGCGGAACTTGGCTCCAGACCGCCTGGCGGGTATCACACACCGCCAGGCGCCACGTGCCTGCAGAATCCCTCTGCACCGTCACCGCCTGGCGGAATTTGCCCTGCCGCCATGCGCCACTTTGTCGTTGTTGCCGCCTGGCGCTTCCACACTGCACCGCAAGACGCCTGTCTTTTCCAGATCTCCTACTGTACCGATTCCACCTGGCGGAACCTACTCTACCGCCAGGCGCGCTGTGCTAACAGTGGCCACTGCCACTGATTTAAGGTTTTACCGCTTGGCGCCTCCCTCGTGCCGCCAGGCGCTATACCAGTAGTGCAACGCTACTGGTTTGTGGCATTTTTTTCAGGTCTTAAGAGACCCCAAATCAATTATACATTATTTTCATACCAATCAAAACATTCACAACCATAATACCATCACCAAACTCAACATATACAACAGCTCGTGCTCACTTCATACATATACAATTACATCATACCAATTAGTTATCGACTTACACATACTTTTTATCCATTCCTACTCTAAACTTGTCACATTCACACCACTCTTGATCAAGACATCTAATGTTATTTAACTCCTATCACCACAAACCTTTCGAACATAATACCAACAGTTTGTTTAGCCATCCCCTTTCGCCAAATAGTGGGTGAGAAACTAGATACCATCCCTGCCCCATTACCAACATCAATTCTGCCTTCATTTACCCATTTCACACACAGATAGATTACCCTTATAATTCCACATGTACATTCTCATTTAATCGTAATATCTCAATTATACCCTCACATACTCGTTGTTAGGGTTCCTTCTGCTCCTGCACCACTACCAGTTCCAACTTGTTGTAGTTTCTTTTCACACAACACTCATTCACTTACATTCACAACCGAAGCTCCAACCTAATTTGCCGCAGTGTCTTCTATGTATAATTCCCTCCCGTTCATGCAGAATACAACACATATATGCATATATACCTCACATAAAATAATACCCATTCAATTAAACATTACACCTACTTCGTGTATAATGGCTTTTAACCCCCATCACCAACCCTATCTCTCAATTTCAGCTCAAAATCATGTCTTCCAACAACCAAAAAATTCACAATCAATCAGAGACATCAAGTTTCAAAAATCAAAAGCAAAACATCACGAAAACATTGACAAACAGCGAAAACTGGAATAGGAACTCCCCTAACCTGGAATTCCTTCGCTTAAAATGACACGCTTGCGTTCCTTCCTTGAATTCCAACAATTCCTTAAGCTCTCCCGCTGTCCAGCCCTTCAATCCCACTCCCTACTCACTGTTTCTCTCTAAATTCATGCAGCCCTCAATACCCCAATTGTGCAGACTCCAAAACCCTTCTCTCTCTCACAATTAGCCTTTTAAATTGGGACTTACTTAAGGTTAAATTGCTATAAAACGAATTTTTGCCATAAATCTCTCATTAACCTCCCTTAATGACCTATTATCTTCTGTTTTCCAGCCACCCCTTGCTGCCATACACCCTAGGGTTTACGTGCCTCTTCATGTGCATGCTATAGTAAATTTTAGCAAAAAGAAAATACTTTGTTCAAACCAAGGTTTGAACCCATAACCACACAATTCCACTTCAAATGTACAACCAATTCAACCAAGTCATATTACATGATAATATTCACAAATCAAACATTATATCCTTACCTATCACACCCAAGCATCCCAAAAAAAATTACTAAAAATTAAATAACACACAATTGGCATATTTAGGATTCGAACCCAAGTCCTCTCATACAACCAAAGTACTCTCAACCACTTGAGCTAGTACTTTTCCACGTCATGAAGGTTAGTATTTAATGCCTTAAAGACCTCTCCTACCCGCATTGATTAGATAATTATTTATTTAATTATTTAAATTTCGTGGGTCTTACAAAAACAATCGATTAGAATTTTCCGTATAGTCAACTAATTTCACTTTACTTACGTGAAATCAGTCGATTGAAAAATAATTCAATTGATTGAATGCATTCATACCAGAAACTATCTACAACAAGCCTTTTAACCTGTTAAAACCCATTTTAACATATTAAAAGATACACACTAAGGCACACAAGACATCTAACCTATGTCATATAGCCTAGTAACAAGATATAACACTATCACATTACATTTAACATGTTATTTTCAGATTTAATAAATTAAAACATAATCTTCAAATGGATCTTCATCAATCTTCATCAAACACCTATGATCTTCATGTACATGGCTTTATCAATTATTTTCTTCAAGCTTGCTTGTGTCAACAGTTTGTACTTTCAATTTTTTCAACTATGAGTTGAGTTGATTTTAACTCATCTATTATCGAACCTAGTCCGATCGACCTCCCACATCTCAACACTTTATTGTTTAGCTCTTCCTTGAATTTTCCAAACAACGAAACTATGGTCATAGTGGAAAGATCCTTAGCTTTAGAAATGGTTGTAACTTTTGGTTGCCAGCCCCTATCAAGACACTTCAACACTTTAATGTTTAGTTATTCCTTGTCTAAGTCTTTTCCTATACCAATGAGATGATTTACAATATGTGCAAATCTTTTTTCTCACACCCACAATGGTTTCTTCAAGTTGCAGTCTGAAAATCTCGTACTCTTGAATCAATGAGTCCTTTCTTGCTCTTTTAATGTCACTAATTCCTTCAGGTGTTACTTTTAACACGTCCCAGGTATTCCTTTGCATAACTAAATTAGGATACTCTAAAAGACTCATCTAGATTTAGTGCAAATATGATGATATTCTTTGCAACACAATTTATCTTTCTTTTTCTCTTCCTTAATCTTAGAGACTCTAAAACTTGAGTTTCAGAACTACCCATTTATTGTTAACAATGTGTTTCGAAACAAATGCCTTGTTCTTGGCCATAGTTTTGAAAATAAATTTTATAATTCAATGCTTAAGAAAATTATAATAACTAGCTCTTGATACCAATTGTTGGATTAAAACAATTAAAGCCAAGAAAGAGGGTTGAATTAGACTTTAAGAAATCAATTATGCTTTTAAAATTTTTGGCAAACCTCTGTTAAATCTATATGATCAACGAAACTTCAAAAACTATAACGTCCCATTTAATAGAGAATAAATCTATAAATGAAACATCACACAAGATATAATATAGAAGAGCAGTACCAAAAAGGTAAACAGGTTTAAACCATTACAGTTATCCCAAATGTACTAGAAAAGAAGACTAAGGCACACCACGATGCCAATAATAAAATCGAAAGAAATAGTTTGACAATTGATCAAAAGCTTGCTCCTCTAGAGCAAGATATTACATAGTCCATAGTGCCTACAAAGGTTACTTGAAGGAAAGAGATCCAACCCAAGCCTGTCTATACTGCAAAGTTTCCATCACCCTGGTGGTGGCCACTAGGGGTTCCCACATCTGCTCACATCAATAAATTGATGATCATCGCAAAAGGAGAAAACCACACATAAAACACACAAACAAGCAGAAATGGTAAGCTAGCGTAAAAAGGTTTTATCATACACTTGAGCATATAGTTTAACATCCAAGAATACATAATCCAACAAAACGTGTGATAGCAGACAATGCAAGACTCTAAGACTCAATTATCTGGATACATATAATCAGTCGGATTCACTAGATGCTTGCACTTGTGGTGTCCTCTACTGCTCTACAAAGACATTGCCAATGGGTTTCCCCCTACCACGCACAAGGTTAACCTTCAAACATCTAATGCCATTATCCTGCCAAAGACTAGGGACTCCTACTACTCTCACCACTTGAGTCAGTACGCTCTACGTGAGACTAACTAACTCTTTAGAGCTTCAGGATGCAATCTTACTTGAATCTTTACTTAGTTATATACTAAGGCACCACCATGAAACCTTACTAAGAGTTTCGTGAAATTATGTCCATTACTTGAGGCACCACCATGAGCTTCCATCAAGAGGGTCATGGAATTACGTCCATTACTTGAGGCACCACCATGAGCTCTCGTCAAGAGGTCATGGAATTACGTCCATTATATGAGGCACCACCATGAACTCTCACCACGAGGTTCATGGAATTACGTCCATTATATGAGGCATCACCATGAACTCTCACCACGAGGTTCATGGAATTACATCCATTATATAAGGCACCACCATGAACTCTCACCATGAGGTTCATGGAATTATGTCCTACCTATACCACAGCCATGTCTTACCAACCCAACATAGAGTTATCATGCATACTAGTCTCATGCAAATATTCAACCAACTAACCGACAAATTCATGCTTTCCATTTCATACTCAACATAGCGACATCTCATTCCATTTAATCTCATACAATATACATGGCATCATACATCAGGCTTTTATGGTAAAACACACTATCAAGCAAGCAAGCAACCACATTAGAGAAGCAATCAAAACTAGAGCACAAAACCTACCCTAGTCTCGCTCAGGCTAGAAACCCTCGCTCAGGCGAGAGAGGTTCTCTTGCTCAAGCGAGCCCTTCTCGCCTAGGCGAGAGCTCGAGCAGTGGAACAATGGCTTCTGCGAATTCTCGCTCAGGTGAGACCTCCTCGCCTGAGCGAGATTACATGCAGAAATCATGGGCGAGCTTCTGCAAGTCTTGCCTAGGCGAGACACGCTCGCTTGGGCGAGAAAACCAGTGCCCACCACTGTTCTCGCGTGCAACAGTCAGGCATTTGCAAACCACAACACATTTATCAATATTCCAAGCAATCACAATATCACCTAAGCATCTCAAACACAAAATAAAGCTAAAATGGGCAGATGTGAAGAAAATGCAGAAATCCTAGCTTTCCTTACTTGGAAAATGCTAGCAGAATACCCTGACACCTAAGCAAAATAGTACGATAGCTCCAGGAGCGAATTCGCGAGCTGGAAACACTAGCACAAATTGTACATGAGGTTACTACGTAGAATCACGAAAATTAGACTAGAGAGGAGAGGATATGAGTTGAAGACCAACTTACGTGAAGTAGAAATGAGGTTGAGCTAGCTTGAAGACGAATGAGACCTAAACCCTAGCAGAGCTTTGTAGGCAATTCTAAGGAGGAGGAGGAAGCTAGTTCGTTTTTGGAAAACAGAAGAATGAGAGAGTTAGGGTTGCTTTAGGGGTTTTGGACACTCTATGGGCCAGCCTTAAGCCCAACAGATTAGGGTAGGCTCTTAAATATTTAGGGCAGAAAAATAAGTGGGTCTTACACAAAAACATTTTAATTTATTGAAAACTGAAACCAATAGATTGAAATTTTGTATGGTTTGCACGCAACTCTCGAGATTCAGATCATCAAAGTTTCAAGTTGCATTTCACAATGCAAGTGAAAAAAAAAACACATTACATTGGCTGTTTGTTGAAACCAATGTAATGTAACTCTCTTGCTTTTCATGTGGCATCGTAAGTGATTGATAATTATTTCAAGAACTTCGAAATAACAAGGAAACTATGTTGAGAATATAATAATAATAATAATAATAATAATAATAATAATAATAATAATAATAATAATAAATAAATAAATAAATAAAAGGAATAAAAAGGAAGTTATTTGATTCACACATAGCAATGATTATCATTGGACCTTTTCTACATTTTCTACAAGTGCCTTGATTTCAGCTATAATAAAGTTAAGATTTTCTTTTCTACTCGATTCAAATACATTTCTAGTTTTTTCTTTCTTATTCCATCCTATATATACAACATAGTCAGTGTTTAAGGTAAAAAGAGGACTGAAAGCAAAAAACTCAAAACCTCCGAGAAAAGATTTTGCATATACATTAAATATGTATTAAACATATTACTTAAATTTATAGAAGTAACTCGAGTTTCATAAGTTTATTAAAATAATCTTTTAAGCTTATTCACAATAAGATTAATAGAATATTTGAAAAATATTACTTTTGCCATTTAAGTTACGTTTGAGATAATAATTTTAAAAACTTTTAAGACTCAATAAAATAAAGAATCATTGATTCACCGCACATATACCTTTTCTATAGGTTGAATCCACTTGCTTTCTCTGTTTGAATTGTTTCGCCATCCCCCACGACACGACGGATATCACCACTGCTACTATAGGAACATCAGTCTCTATTTTGGCTAGCCAAGAATTTATATTATCCAATAAAAAACCATTTAAGACGAAATCAAGTTAAAAAAACTTGTTCCGGTGAGGTTTTGATACAAGTAAAGCACCACAATTGGCAACGAAGGAAGAACACAAGGTTGCATTGAGGGACTCCTTTTTGGCTTCGAAAACAAGTGAGAAAGTAGTTGAAGAGGAACGAAGAATAAAATTTGTGTCGTGGGACTTGTTTTAGGGTTTCTTTAAGTCATTATTGCACTTGTTCTTCTAACAACCAATGTAATAAACCACAACCTCAACAATATTACACCGATTCAGTTCTTAATTGATGTAATAGGGACCACAAAGTATATTTCACATCGATTCTAGTATGAAACGATGTAATATAAATCATTTTTATTACCAAATTGTCATTGCCATTTTTGTTACAACATTTTTAATTGAAACTATGCAAATCATAGCTGTAAAAAGGTACCTTTGCGCTATTGTAAGAACCAAGAAAGAAGGAAAGGAAAGCAAGATATAAAGATACACAGATATTTATACTATAGTTCACTCTTGGGCGCTACATCGAGTTAGCATATGCAATCTCAACATAGCTTTCCACTCTCAAGAATCACAATCACCAGTGCAGAATGGGCTTTTGGCCCCGGCTGTTTTTGTTATTCTGCCTCGGTTTTAGAACCGAGGCATATTGGGGTGAGGCCAAAAGGTATGACTTTTGGCCTCGGGTGTTAACCGGAGTCATAAAGCGCTTTTTCTGCCTCAGGTAACGTAAGAACCGAGGCCATAGGGGACATTTTTTTGGACCACCACTGCAGTTGTGGTAAGTCGTTCGAGCACCACTGCAGTTGGAAGAACCCCTCTGTGGTATCATCCTTCCAGATCTGGTTTCAGCCCCTCTTCCACTTTGCATTTCAGCCACCCTTTTCAACAAACCCTAAAAACTACATATAAAATTTAATCAAGGAATCAGGAAATGGAGGTGCAGTGAACCAGCGGCTGCAGCGAACCAGCGGCGGCAGCGACCTAGCGGCGGCACCGACCCAGTGGCGGCAACAACCCAGCGGCGAGGAAATGGAGGTGCAGCGAACCAGCGGCTGCGGCGGCACCGACCTAGCGGCAGCAACGACCCAGCGGCAGCAACGACCCAGCGGCGAGGAAATGGAGGTGCAGCGAACCAGCAACTGCAGCGAACCAGCGGCGACAGCGACCCAGCGACGGCAACGACCCAGCGGCGGCAACGAACCAGCGAACCATCGACGGTGGAGGGGTAGGTTGCAGGGAGAGAGAAGAGAGACATGGAGACTGTGGCGGGGAAGGAGAAAAAGAAAAAAAGGGTTGGCTAGGTTGCAGGGAGAGAGAAGAGAGAAATGGAGTTGTTTAGAGAAATGGAGACTGCGGCGGGGAAGAAGAAAAAGAAAAAAGGGCACGCATTTTGGCACCGGTTGTCAATCACCCGAGGCCAAATGGAAGTGTATAGGCCCCGGTTCTTCGCCACCCGAGGCCAAATCTCTGTTATAGGCCTCGTTTTTTTGCACCCGAGGCCAAAGCGTGCGCTGTCAGTGGCAGTTTTGTAAATCTGGGTGATACAGATGGGTTATATGCTTCGGTTAGTTTGGGACCCGAGGCAGAATGCTGAGAAAAATTTCAAAAATGCCACCGCCTCCTTATAGGCTTCGGTCCCGCAGTAACCGAAGCCTATAAGGCGAGTTAAAAACCCCATTATGCACTAGTGAATATTACAATTACACATAATCTTGCAATATCAAGCAGACCTCTTGAAACCTACAAGAGACAACCTACCCAAGCAACACCATATTACAACTTGGAAACACTCCAAAACTAAGAAGAAACGATAATGGCATACCCCCTAGCCATGGAAAAGCATATTCAAGAATGGCTAGAGTCACTTATGCAAGGTGAAAGAAAACTCTTATTCTCTTGGGCCATCATGGAGCATCTAATAGTGTACGACTTTGTGGACCTTGTACTAAGGGTCAAGTAGTGTAAGATTTCCTTTTCTAGGCCTTATATCATGGTTCAAATAGTGTAGGGTTTTTTGTCAACTTTGATCAACAAAACTCAACACTTATAGTTAGGAATAGTCCAAGTGAGAGTTAAAGTCCCACATTGAATAGAACAGACAAAGTTAAACACTATATAAAAGTAAATATCCATAACACCATAGCCTTACGGTTTTGGGATAAAAGTGGTGTCAAATGGTCTTATATATATGTGTAAGACTAATGTCATATATAACTAGAACCATAATCTCTCAATAACCATAACCCATATGAAAAATATATAAACCCAACAGTGGTATCAAAGCCGATGGTTTGGAGTGACTGACTACATAACCAAAGGGGTCACTAAAGTGACTAACCGCATAACCACAACCAAAAAAGGGTCACTCATACACCTGAAGGGAAATATACCACATGAAAAAAGAAAAAAAAAAAGGACTCACCCTTGAGGGGAGATTGTTGGGAATAGTCTAAGTGTGAGTCAAAGTGCCGCATTGGATAAAATAGACAAAGTAAAACACTATATAAGAGTAAAGACCCATAACACCATTACCTTAAGGTTTTGGGGTAAAAGTGGTGTCAAATGTCTTATATGTATAAGACTGATGTCATTTATAATTACAACCATAATCTCTCAACAACCATAACCCATATGAAAAATATATAAACCCAATATATTGTTGATAACAACTAGTCCATTTTTCTTTTCTCACTGATTCCGAATCAGTGAACTGGAAGCATACCATTGATGTTATAGAATGGAAGAATCCTATGACAGAAGAACTAGAAGCAATTAAGAAAAATATGACTTGAGAGTTTATTAATCTACCTTAGAATAAACATCCTATTGATGTGAAATGGGTGTTTAAAATCAAAAGCAAATCTAATGGCACAATTGCCAAATATAGGTTAGATCAATGCTTGAAATAGTAAGGCTAGTGGTTGTTGTAGCGAACTAAAAAGGTTGGAGTATTTGCCTACGTGATGTCAAGTATGCATTTCTTAAATAGACCATTGGAAGAGGATGTATATGTGTTACAACCACCAGGTTTTGAGAAGTCTGGAAGAGAACAACAAGTATATATACTGAAAAAGGCATTGTATGGTGTTAATCATGTTGCACAAATTTGAAACAAGGTGATTGATGCTTTTCTGCATAAGCAAGGTGTTGTAAAGAGTGTTGTTATATTCGGTGTGCGTGTGTGAAAAAAACTCAACATTAAATTTTGTTCACTAAATGCCTTTATGTAGATGATTTATGGTAATAAGATATCTGCAAAGTCTAATTGATGATTTTAAGACTAAAATGAAAACATTAAAGTGTAATGCAAATTCTAGAAGAAACTAAAAAATCCTAATATAAAAGTATTGAAATGTAATGTAAGTTTTAGAACAAAGTAGAAAAGCCTAAGATAGAGGAAGATATCAAGAACACTGTACATAGGCAAAATCTAGAACATTCCACACAAGTTATGGCTAGCATTTTCTAGAATGGTCTATAGGTCTATAAATACCCATGTACTCAACCATTTCATATATGACAAGAACTAAGACAACATATAACACACCACTCACTACTACAACTACATACTCCTTCCAACTACAACTTCCACATTCTACTATCTCCACAATTTTCTCTATCCCATGAATTATTGCTTTCACAACCTTAAAATACTATCAGTGGTACAAGAGCTATGTTCGGTCATCTACTAGGCGTAGATAAATTTTTCAACTATTTAAAAAAAAACTATAACTCCATTATATACTACTTCCAAAATATTTTCTCAACCCATGGCCACTACCAATCAAACATCATCAATTCCAGTACCTATTTTCACATGAGAAAATTATGATTTTTGGAGTGTCAAAATGAAGACATTCTTTCACTCCCAAGACTTATAGGACATTACAGAAGAGAGATCCACTATTCTAGAAGACACTTCCACTCTTACTATAGCTCAGAAGAAGGAGTTGAAGGAAAACAAACAGAAGGATTCAAGGGCTTTATTTGCTCTTGAACAAGTACTTTATGACACAATCTTTCCAAGAATAATAGGTGCCACAAGTGCAAAGCAAGCTTGGAACACAATACAAGAAGAGTTTTAAAGAAATGATGAGGTACGCAATGTTAAACTTCATTCTCTTAGACGAGAGTTTGAATTAATAAGAATGAAATAATTTTAGACCACTAAAGACTATTATTCTAAAATAAAAGAAATAGTTAACCAGATGAAAGCCTATGGGGAAACTATTCTTGACAAAAAAATCGTTAAGAAAATTTTAATTTCTATTCCCCAAATATATGATGCAATCGCAACCGCGATTGAACAAACAAAAGATTTGGGCACATTGTCAATAACACAACTAATGGAATCTCTTAAAGCTTATGAGCAAAGATTGAAAAGGCATGAAGAAGACTCGGTCAAAAAGGCCTTTTAATCAAAACTAAAATTACGATCTCAGATTAAAGAATATGAAGGAAATAAAAGTAGAGGAGAAATTTCTAGAAATAAAAAAATTCTAGAAGCTTCCCTATGACCCATCAGGGAAAATATCCCCCATGTGGCATATATAAAAAGGCAAGTCACTTCGAAAAAGAGTATTGGCATCATGGAAAACCTCATTGTCAGTACTACAAGAAATTTGGCCACGTAGAGAAGTATTGTCGTAATAAAAATAAGCAACAAGCAAACTTTGCTGAAGAACATAATCAGGAGCAACGCTTATTTTATGCCAATCAAGAATATCCTAGCGGAGGAGGAAGTTGGTACTCGGATAGTGGGAAACGACACCACAATGGAGTCTAGAGGAAAAAGAACTGTCATGGTGGAGACAAAGAAAGGTACGAAATTCATTAAGGATGTTTTATTAGTTCCAAATCTTAAAGAGAATCTTTTAAGTATTGGCCAAATGATGGAGAATGGATATTCTCTTTACTTTGAGAAAGGTACATGCAAAATTTATGACAATAGAAAGAGAGAAATTGGCCAAGTAAAAATGGAGAAGAGAAATAGAAGCTTTCCCATAAGCTTCAAACCTGGAACTAATATTGCCAGGAAGGCAGAAGTTGATGACTCATGGCTTTGAAATAGGAGATTTGGCCACTTCAACATACATGCCTTAAAGCTTCTACATCAGAAAAACATAATGAGAGATCTTTCATACTTGAAGGAGAATAATGAATCATGCAAAGGATGTCTCCTCGATAAACAACATCGATTACCATTCTCGACGGACAAAGCATGGAGAGCAAAAGACTTACTAGAATTGATCCATACTGATGTTTGCGGACCAATGAGGATGCCTTCACATCACAACAATAGGTATTTCATCGTCTTCATTGATGACTTCTCTAGAATGACATAAGTCTATTTCTTAAAGGCAAAGTCAGAAGTCTTTGGAATATTCAAGAAATTCAAGGCCCTTTGTCGAGAAGCAAAGTGGAAAATAGATAAAAGTACTTAGAAATGATCATGGAAAGGAGTACACATCTCACGAGTTTGACAAATTTTGCGAAGATGAAGACATAGAGAGACAACTTACAGTCGCATATACTCTACAACAAAATGGTGTGTCAAAAAGAAAGAATCACACTTTCATTGAGATGGCAAGATCAATGCTACAAGAGAAAAGTATCCCTAACACCTTTTGGACTAAAGCAGTCTACACTACAGTTTACTTTTTAAAGAGATGTCCAACTAAGGCAGTCCATCATAAGACTCCTATTGAAACTTGGAGAAGAGGCTCAAGTATTTGGATCTATCTGCTACATATACATGTTCCTAATCAAAGGAGGCACAAGCTTGGAGACAAGGCTATACGAGGAATATTCTTGGGATATAGCACACAATCAAAAGGCTATTGAGTTTACAACCTACAAACAAAAAAGCTCGTCATTAGTCGAGATGTTGAAGTAAATGAAAATGCTTCTTGGAATAGGGAAGAATAAAAAGTTGTTAAAAATAACACTTTAGTTCTAGGGCAACAATATCAAGAAGAAATTCAAGAAGAGGCAGAAGCTTTAGGTACGCTTTCTCCACCTTCATAACAACAACTAGAAGATTCAATCCTAATGGAACTATACAAAAGCACAAGGCCAGATTTGTTGCAAAAGACTGTAACATCTCGTCGGATATTACTAATATAAATAAGATAAAATCAAAATCAAAATCAAAACGACATTTATTACAACTCCTCTTCCCCGAGAGGCAGAAAGATTAAACATGGTTAAAATACTTTTTTGGTCCCAATTTTCGTCAAGTTTTGTCAAATAAGTCCTAATTTTGGTTTTGTGTTCAAATAGCTCTCAATTTTCGTCAATTTCGTTCAATTTGGTCCTTTTTTGCTAACATCATTTAAATCATTAACGGCCATGAACAGTAACTGCCACGTGTCACTTTGTGGTTTTTTTATTTTTAAATGTCCACGTGTCAACTCAGTAGTGTGTCACGTGTCAAAGTCAATGTTCTATGTTTAATTTGGTCCCTATATGTGTTATTTTTGTTCAATTTAGTCCCAATTTTGTTTAAAATTGCCAATTTTATTCCTATTGAAGATGTGACAAAATTTAATTTTTATATCAAAGTTATAATGATTTGAATTTTAATATATTATATAAAAATATTTTAAAAAAATGTGAATTTTAATCTAAAAATTAAATTTGGTTTCAATTTGGAGAGGGGCCAAATTGCTTCATGTTAACAAAAATTGGGACTAAATTAAACAAACATAACAAATATAGGGTCTAAATTGAATATAGAACATTGACTTTGACATGTGGCACGTTGCTAGGTTGACACGTAGACATTTAAAAAAAATTAAAAAAAATTAAAAAAAATTAAAAAAATAAAAACCACGAAGTGACACATGGCAGTAACTATTCATGGTCGTTAATGATTTAACCATTAAAAATTTATTAAACTCGTATAATTAAAATCCGTAAATTCTATTAATCATTACAAGTTCATAAACCGATTGAAACATTGTTTACAAAAACATAAAAGAAAATCCTCAATTTAAAAGCCTTCCCAATATAGCCCCTCTCCGACTCTATGCCTCACTAGCACCACCTGCAACATCATCTGCTCTCACGTAACGAATTGCACGATCATCGCCAAACACAAACAGATAGGGTGAGCTAACAAATAAACATATGGAAATTACATATATATATATATATATATATATATATATATATATATATATATATATATATATATATATATATATATATGCATTCACCTATCAAAGGAACTCTATCCTTTGATACCATACCACATGGCCACCACCATGTTATCCATGTTCTACATCTTTAGATGATAACCTTAAGATACCCTTTGTTGCCTCCACCTACAAGCCATAACTTGTAGAAGACGTGTGGGAAACTTGTTACGGACCACACTCCGTAACACTAGGTGGAGTTCCCAATACGAACCATAGTTCATAATTGTCCCAAAACTACCAAACTCGCTGGCTAACGCCTAAGAGGAAAATTTTCTTGGACCCATCCATACGAGTCACAACTCGCACACTCATACCACAACACGCACCAGTCCAAGCCATAACTCAAGGGATGCTCGTGTACATCTGCCATCCCGAGCCACAACTCAAGGAATGCTACAACAAAGTTCATCATTAAGGTTTCACCCAAAGCCTCGTAGACCACGTACATCCAAATCACCCAAGCAATTACTTGACCATAGACCTAGGATATACATGCTTCCACAAACTTGCCAGCTCGTGCTCTTGCCTCTACGAACCTCCCCGCTCGTAGTCCAACTGTACAGACCTCCCCGCCCGTAGTCCATCATACGTGATCCAACAGCTACGAACCTCCCCGCTCGCAGCAGCCCTCAACTGTGAGCACAGAACATATGAACCTCCCTACCCTTAGTCCAACACTTATGATCCAACAACTACGAACCTCCCCGCTCGCAACAGCCCTCAAGTGTGAGCACAAAACATACCAACCTCCTCGCTCATATTATCATGTGTTCACCATCAGCCATGAACCTACCCGCTCATGACAGAAACAAGCATCTCTTGGTCCAAGCCCAACATCACAACCACACAAAACACAATCCAAAGAGTACACTACCCTCTACGCTATCAACTGGCGCAACCTAAGCGCCGCCAGGTGAAATCACAGCGCAGACCGCCTGGCGAAACCTTCTTTTCACCTAGTGCTAGATAAAACAAGCCATTGTCTTAGTGGCTATTGTCTGGCGGTTCACCCATTACCGCTAGGTGCCCTACGCTTCAGGGACTATTGCTAGTCCTCCTATCACCTAGCGATCTATTTAGTACCGCCAGGCACTATATCAACGATGTGACAACTTTTGATTTAGCACCTCAACGCAGGTTGTAACAACTCAACTTCTCAAATATGCATCCAAACTAATTATTTACATGTTTATAATTGCCAACTTAATTGAAGATTAAAATTAACACATTATGTAGTTCGATAATATAAGTTCACACATCCACATCTATTTACACTCATGCCAAAACTTATGTGTAACTCACAATTACATGTTCTCAAACATTACAGGATACGACCACATTCTCATGTATTCATGCAAGACATACATTCGGCTTAACTAGTACCTAAAATAACACATCTTTTTACCAATCCAGTATATTAAGTCTCAATTCACATCATCACTTATGCATATAATTACACACACTTCACCCATTTTAGCATTTACATACCTTTCAATATAATCACAATGTTACAGTTTATCCAGTTCCTATAACTATAGCCTCTGCATGGTCAAAAGGGGCCCCAATAGGACCCAAAACACCCCCAAAAAGTCAATGACTACAAATCACCTCTGTTACCATGTCCATCGCCTAGCGGTGCATACTGGCTGCTAGGTGGCTCATCATGTTCTTGGTAGAACCCAAAATCTTCCTACACCCATGAAGAACCTTAAACCCCCAATTCACATTTCAGTCAATAAATTGCATAGAGTCGTAGCCATTCAATTTTCCCGCATGCATTCATCACGTAAAATCATAAACTCTCAATTTCACCATGATTAAACTCCCCAAATCATATTAACAATTTACCCCCAAACCCAACATGGGCCCTTCCTGTTATGCACGCCCATTCAATTATCATGAAACATCAATAAAGTAATTATTATCAATTAATCAATATCACCCATATCGATGTACTTAAAATTTTCCAGGAACTCACAATTAGCACAGAATCCAAAGAACATCACAAAAGCATCCACCACAATTCACGTCGCCTGGCAACGAGGATGAAGCCGATAGGCGGTTCAACTAAAAACCTAGAAAATGGGTTCAACGCATAGGCATCGCCTAGCGGGCCATCAAAGTCACCAAGCGATTTCTAGAAATTTTCTAGAAAAGCAAAAATAGATTACCTTTTATCATGTAGAGGCACCACAATCACACCTCATGTTACGAAAACATCATCAAATAAATGCACACGTAAAGGAGCTCCCCTAACCTGGATTTCTTGCTTCCAATTGCCACTCTTGTAAAACTTGATGATAGAAAAATCCACTTGCTGTCTCCTTCCCCTTTCCACACGTCATTAGGCTTCTAAATCCACTCGTAACTCTCATTTTCAATACACAGGGTTGGTGTATGACTAAATGTCCTTTTCCTCTCCTCACTTCCACTCTTATACCTAGTTACTCTTCAGAACGGAATGGAAGAAGGGGAGAGATTCTTAAACCGAGCTAGGAAATAGATCCAATGACTTCAAAAAAAATTGAACGAGTAGCCATATGAAGTGAAAATCTCATGTATGGTTCTGTAGAGTAGTAGTAAAGGTGACTTATTTGTCCACTTTTCCACTATTACACCCAAAAAATCAAACTTTGGCTTATGTAAAGTTTCCAGAGTATGCTTAACCTATGGATTTCTCTAGGCAACTAGGGTTTTTGCCCTTTACATTTCATGCCAAAAGAATTTTGGCAAAAGGAAAGTTAAATTTGTGTGCAACAAGGTTTGAACACATGACCACATAATTACAATCAAATGCATAACCAATTCAACCAATTCATGATTCAGGATAATTCTTATAAATCTAGGATTCTATTATCACTCATCATGTTCAAGCGTTTATTATTAAAATAATAAACAATTAAAATAACACACAAATGGCATACACTGGACTCGAACCCAAGTCCTTTCAACACAATCATGTACTCTCAACCAATTGAGTTAGTACTTTTCCACTTCATAAAAGCTAACATTAATTGGCATAAAGACTCACACTACCCGCATTTATTAATTATTTATTTATTTAATTAATTAAATTTCGCAGGTCTTACAAATGCTACTCAAAACAACCAGGAATCGACTATAATGAGAAATTTGCTCCAGTCACAAGACTATATACAATAAGAGCGCTAATAGCCCTTGCAGCACAAAAAGGATGGAACATCTATCAACTAGATGTCAAATTAGCCTTTTTAAATGGAGTGCTCGAAGAAGGGATTTATGTTGAACAACCTTAAGGCTTCATCAACAAAGGCAATGAAGGTAAAGTACTAAGACTAAAAAAAGCTTTATATGGCTTGAAACAAGCACCTCGAGCATGGTATAGCAAGATTGATCAATACTTCATCGATCAAGGATTCAGGAGGAGAAAAAGTGAGCCAACACTATATATTAAAGCACAAGGTTAGTATCACCTCATTCTCTCTTTATATGTCGATGATCTTATCTATACAGGAAACAATTTGGAGATGATAAAAGAATTTAAAGAAGACATGATGAAGACATTTGATCGGCTACACTGATAGTGATTGGGTAGGATCAATAAATGACATGAAAAGAGCACCTCAAGCAACTGTGGCACAATCAACAGCTGAAGTAGAATATGTGGTTGTTGTTGAAGTAACGAGTCAAGCTATATGGCTTCGAAAGATATTCAAAGATATGGGAGAAAAACAAATTGGACCTACTACAATCAACTGTGACAATAAATCAGTTATCGCAATGATGAAGAACCCAGTTCATCAAAGTAGAACAAAACACATAGATATTAAATATCATTTCATCAAAGAAGCAGAGAATAATATCAAGATCTGACTCGAGTACTCCATAACAAAAGACGAAATTGCAGATATTTTACAAAAGTGTTACTAAGACCAAGGTTTGAACTACTACGCGTTATGCTTGTAGTTACCGAATTTGCATAAATGAGGAATATTAAAGTGTAATGCAAATTCTAGAAGAATCTAGAAAATCCTAAGATAAAAGTATTAAAATATAATGAAAGTTTTAGAACAAAGAAGAAAATCCTAATGTTCCTGCAGAGAACAAACAAGATAAGTTAGGCACAAGCGTCACCTTACCCATGTACCGCTATAATCCTCAGTTGGCCTCTTCCCAGTTGGTACATGTCGGCTTGGACCCAGGAGGGGTTACCTGCAGAAGGGACCTCTCTGGAATAATTGATTATCACTTAAGATAATCGATTATCAGCTCGTTAGGGTTCATGTTTTACACAGCTTTTGAAACAATAATTGATTATCACGTTCGCCAGGGTTCATGTTTTACACGTCGTTGGACCAAATAATTTCAAAAAATAGTCGTTGTAACGGCTAGATTTGCATTAAAATTCGTGTATATGGCCGTTGGAGACATTACCCTATAAATACATGCCATTCTAGTTGCTATTACACTTTTTTCACCCCTCACAATCTTAGAACCCTCTAGTTTCTCAAAAACTCTCAAAGCTTCCTTCTTCTCCACTTAAACAATGGCTGAAGCTTCTCGTAGGAAGATTCCTACCCGCAGAATAATTGCATCTCGTGCTCCATAAACCTCAACTGCACCTAGGACTGCCTCCATTGAAGGTTGGATTTTAGATGAAGATAGGAAATATGAATTCATCACTCTATGGAAAGACAAGCCTCTTATCACTCCAAAATTCATTAAATCTCAATGGTTTGTAAATCAGCGTTTTATAATCCCTGCCTTTCTTGCTGAACAAGGGGTCATATTCTTCACAAAGATGCAGGGCACCTACTATCCCGATCTGGTACGAGCCTTCTACTTCAACTACAAATTCAGAGATGGAGTGGGATGATGATATTTGGGAAAATGTTGCTCAATTTCCCATGCATGATGGCACATCTCTAATCCTCACTGCTGGTATTGAAGGATTCAATAGAATATTCGCCTATAGATCATTTATACGAAGTCCGGATCAAGAAATAGGTCGACAATTGCTAGCAAGACCTCTCAAAGTTGATGAGCATCTACTTCACTATCTTATTGTCTGGATTTTATGTCCACGTGGTATAAATCATGCACAATGCAGTGAAGCTGATCTCATGATTATCTATGCTATGCTCAATCACATTCTTATCCATTGACCAAGCATCATTCTTGACACAATGCTCAAAGCCAAGAGTCTGCCTCAATATCCATTCCCATATTCCTTGTCAATCTCTCGTATTTGTGAGTACAAAGGTGTAAATGTCTCTGATGAACAATCTCATAACACCATTGAGGCAAACAAAATTGTGGAAAATTCCTTGAAGTAGATGAAATTTATTCTTTTTGGGAATACTTACATTCACAAGGATGATATGCCTCCCTCGGACAATGAAGAAGAAGAGAATCCTCTCACTGATCCTATCCCTCCTGTTCACACAAATATTGGATCATCCAGTGGGGTTGGTGGCTCATCCTCTTCTTTAGAGGATCACATTTTAAACCTAAACCAAAGACTTGAAGAATTCTTTCTCCTCTCCACTAGCCGACATGAAGAAGTCATTGGCTTAATTAGAGGACTAGATTCTAGGATTTCTAATCTAGAACATAAGTTTGACAAATATGATGAAGATGATGACATGAGTCAAGAATTTTAAATGTCAACATCATTGTTATTATTTTTATTGCTATTGTAAAGTGTTTACCATTGTTATTATTTCTTAATAAAAGTCCATTTTATTTACCATTGTCTAATTGAGGGGGAGCTTTTCTCTTAAAACTTTTTTCAAATGATCAAAACAAGGGGAAAAAAGATTTAAAAGTTTAAACCAAACGGTGCTACTAACAAATCTACTTATAAGATTTTTTTTTTGCAGATACTTTAAACATATTGTTTTGATCATCATCAAAAAGGGGGAGATTGTTGGCAAAAGCAAATACAAGTCTAATGTTGAAGCAAGATTTTGATGATGATAAAAGAAGCCTAAAAGCCATCTGGAAGTCAATTTGAAGAACATGTATTTTTATGTTTAAAGATATCTTGTAAATAGTAATTAGATTAGTTAGAATCAACAAGCAAAGATAAAAAATCTGGTATTTCTCGAAAAATCAATGTGATAATCGATTATCATTTAGGATAATCGATTATCCTAAGCTGAGTCAATTTTTTCAAGAAAGCACTGGAATAATCACTTATCACCTCTGATAATCGATTATCTGCTCAAAACTTTGTTTTCAGAAAAATACACTGGAATAATCGATTACCCTGGTCAGTTGAGCGCGATTGTTCAATTTTTAACCTAATTTCTAGAACCCCTATTTAAGGAACATCAGAGTTACTTCTTACTTACCTTTTTGAGAAGCTAGAGTGCGAGTGTTGTGACTACAAAGAGAGTTCTCTAAGTGTTCTCAAAAGAAGCTTTGAAAAACCTAGTGTGGGAGAGTGATAACTTTTCCTGAGAGGTTTTCTAGGAGATTGAGTGTTGCTGCTGTTGCTAGGAAAGCTAAGGTCAAGGTTCTCTGTGTGATTCAAATAAAGGTGTTCATATCTTGTGTGTTCAAGAGAGGTGTTTTCTTTCCTTACTCTTTTATTATCTGATTGTAATATGATATTTGTTAGTGATTTAATTATTCTCGTTTTTTAGAGATTAACAACTAGACGTAGGGTCTTTTGATCCGAACCACTATAAATACTTGTGTTCAACTTTCTTCTCTAATCTCTTTATTCCATCTATTATTGTGTTTAAAGAAATTAATATTTGATTTAATCAATAAAATTTTGGAAAAATTTTAGAGTATTAATTTTATTACTTAAAACCAATTCACCCCCCTCTTGGTTTTTGTCCAAATGCTTAAACATTCCGCTGCGCGATACCAACAACCTGATTATTGCTCATAAGTCGACCAAAGATAAATAGATTGGATGTGTTTACTCAGTCTTTTAAACACTTTAAGGATGGGTTCTTTAAAGTAGTGGTGAGGCAGGCAGGACATTCACACTTTTATACTGACGATGGGAGCACTAAGTTTCCCTTTTTCTGGACTGGCAATCCTTGGAGATATAAGGGGATAATGAGGGAGGAGTTGTCAGTGGTAGACAAGGAGGTGGTGGATGCCGTGATTCAATTTAGCAATAAGATGCCCACTAAGGGCTTAGTTAGGGTTTATAATTCGATTCATCTAATTATTGATATAGAAGGTATCTTTTTGTATTTTTGAGTGTTATAAAGTGTTTGAGTTAACTAATTGACGTTCGTTGTTGTTTATAGGTCATATGGCTCAAATGGGGAAGAAGAATTTGAGTCTTTTCCAGACCCTGCGCAAAGAGAAAGCGGCGAGGGCGAAGGCGGCGGGGAGCACTGAAGTTCCCAACCTGCAAGAGCCCCTAGTAGAAGTTCATGTTCATGGCGGCTCGAAGAGGACGGCTGAGTTACCGGCCAGGCCTAGCAAGGGGAAGGATGTAAAGAAGGTGCAGACCGCTTTATTAGGGCCGGGATCTTCCTCTGGTGGGAAGGGACTAGAGGCTGGGCTCATCAAGTTGCCGGAGACTGTTGTTCGGTGTCATATTGAAATAAACTTGTTGGAAACTCTGGTCAACTCGATTGACAGTATGGAGCCAAACGCGCTAGTGAGGGCTATGGTGGAATTTAGCAGTAAGAGGCTAATATTGGGGAGCAGGGTGGGGTCTTTGTACTAGAGGGAGCTGAAGGAAGAGAATCAGTCGAAGATGGAGGAGCTGCAGGGGCAAATTGACAAACATGCCAAAGAGAAGGCAGCCTGGGAAAAGGAGAGGGAAGAATGGCAAGAGGAGAAGAAGAGGTTGGGGACCTGGAAAGTGCATTGTTTGGATTCAGAGGAGAAGTTGAAAGGCAAGATTGCTGATGTTGAGGCCGACTACGATGAATTAAAGGAAAACATGAGGGCCTGAAGGTTGAGTTGAAGGACTTGAAGGGTTGTATAATCCAGGATCAAATCAACGGGTTTCAGAAAGGCTTGCGGCAAGCGGCCTTCTTTTACAAAGATTTGGATGCGTCGGATTCCAGATTTGATGTGAATAAAGACGTAGTTGATGGCCAACTTATACGCGAAGCTGAAACCATTCCTGAGGAAGAGGCGGGGAGGATGGCGGTTGATGAGGATGTGAATGCTGAAGAGGTCGTGCTCGTGGAGGGTGGTGATGAAAAGGCAGCTTAGAATATGTGCTTTATGTTTTCTATTTGTTATTAATCCTAAGTCTGTGATAACCCTTACACTATTTTTCTTTCTTTTTAATATGATGCATATTCCGGATATATTTGTTGTTTGGTAAATAACGGTAGTATATGTTATAGGAACACACTTATTGAATGCTGTTGGTGTGAGTTTTTTATGTATTCGGTATGTTGCTTCATAGGTCGTTTCAATTGAATAAGTAGTATTGGCGTTTGTAGAGGAATTTGAATACTTGTGTGGGAATGCTATAAAAGTTATAGTATTCGACCCAGGTTGCTTATTTGTCGTAAGGGTGGGGAACTTAAGCAATTAAAACAGATAAAGGTTGGTCGACCCAGGCTGCTTACTTGTGGTAAGGGTGAGGAACTCAAACAATTAAAACAAATAAAGGGTGTTCGACCCAGGCCGCTTACTTGTGGTAAGGGTGGGGAACTTAGACAATTAAACTAGATAAAGGTGTTCGACCCAGGCCGCTTACTTGTGGTAAGGGTGGGAAACTTAAGCAATTAAACCAACTAAAGGGTGGTCGACCCAGGCCGCTTACTTGTGGTAAGGGTGGGGAACTTAAGCAATTAAACTAGATAAAAGGTGATGGACCCAGGCCGCTTACTTGTGGTAAGGGTGGTGAACTTAAACAATTAAAACAGATAAAGGGTGTTCGACCCAGGCCGCTTACTAGTGGTAAGGGTGGGGAACTTAAACAATTAAAAAGTAGAACACGAGTAAGTATATGGTGGAGAAAACCCTTAGTTTTATTCATGAGTTTTGGTGTGCCTCGTTAAAAACTCCCTGGCCAAAACCCTCCTTTGGGAAAAAATTCCAGGTGAGGAAAAAGAGTACACCCAGGGTTACAAGCGTTTGGTACATCATGTTAACTAAAATATAATTTGAAGTGAGGTACATTCCATGTATTCGGTATCTCTTCCCCTTGTAAGTTGCTCAAGCTTGTAGGCACCTCTTGTCGCATCATCACGTATTCAGTAAGGGCTGTCCCAATTGGAGGAGAATTCACCATCCTTCTTTCTTGCGCTGCTGGCCATTCTCCAAACTAGGTCTCCCTTTACAAATGATCGTGGACATAGGTTCATGTTATATCTCCTGGCTACTCTTTGCTTAATTGCCATATTGCGGATTTGTGCTTTGTCTCTTAATTCGGATAGTAGGTCGAGGTGGGTGAACATATTTTAGTGGTTCTAGTCTGGGTTGTATAGTCGTTGGCATAGAAATGGTTTGCCAATTTCTACTGGTATCATGGCCTTTGCGTCGTATACCAAGCTAAAGGGGGATTCGTTTATTGCGGACTAGGGAGTACATCTATAGGCCCACAATACTTCCAACAAATCTTCCGGCCATCGACCTTTGGCGCTATCAATCGTTTTCACAATTCCACTAGTATAACTTTGTTGGCGGTTTCAGCTTAGCCATTGGTCTGAGGGTATTCTATAGAGCTGGTTATGTGCTTGATGTTGAGGCTGGTGTAGAATTTAGCGAGCTCCTTGTCTATGAACTGTCGGCCATTGTCGAGTATTATTGTGTGCGGCACGCCATAGCGGAATATAATATCTTTCCAGACAAACTACTGGACTTGTTGAGCTGTGATGGTGGCTAAAGGCTTGACTTCTATCCATTTTGTGAAGTAGTCAATGGCTACTATGAGGAATTTCACTTGCCTTTTTCCCGGGGTAAAGGGGCCGAGGATATTCATTCCACATTTTGCATAGGGCTTTGGGGAAAGTATGGCGTGAAGTTGTTTCTGTTTCTGATGGATAAGGTTACCATGCTTCTAACAAGGTATGCATTTTTTGACGAAGGTGTGGCAATCCACTTCCATAGTTGGCCAGAAGTAGCTGGCTTTGAGTATTCTCGTGGTCATGGTTCGTGCGTCAGAGTGATATCCGCATATGCCTTCATCCAGTTCTCTTATTACGGATTGTGCTTGTTCCGTTGTGACGCATTTGAGAAGTGATTGACCATATCCGCGCTTGTATAAGTCGTCACCTATCATCGTATACCTTGCGGCTTTAGCCAACCAGCTCTTATCAGTATTGGGTGGGGGGTTACCGATTTTGAGGTATTGGATGTACGAAGTTGTCCAGTTTTCAACATGGTCAAGGTTGAGGCAAATGTGTGTTATAGATGGTGCGGATAACGTCTGTTGTAAGAGGGATTTGTGCCTGCTTTTAAGCTTAGTGCTGGCTAGTTTAGATAGGATGTCGACCCTGACATTCTCATGTCTGGGGATGTGTTCGACGCATACACGATCAAAAGCAAATTTGACGACCTTGCAAACAAGGTGATAGTATTGCAGGAGAGTAGGGTCTTTGATTTGGAATTCGTCGTTCAGATGGCCTATAGTGAGTTTGGAATCGGTCTTGCATGTGAGTGTTTTGACGCCAACTTCACTTGCGAGGGATAGGCCAACTAGGATGACCTCATATTCGGCTTGGTTGTTGGAGGTATTGAAGGCGAAGTGGAGAGATTTTTTGATGAGGATGTCGACTCCTGCACCCTTTGGGTTTGAGGAACAGTCTACATAAAGCGTCCATCGGTCTTCCTCAGGGGTGTGTTGAAGGTCATTGACGAAGTCGATGAGGCGTTGAGCTTTGATGGGGCCGTGTGGTTCGTAACGAATGTTGAATTCAGATAGTTCTACGACCCAGGATGACATTCGGCCAGCAAGGTTAGGCTTTTGGAGTATTTTCTGAATGGGGTAGTCAGTCTTAATGATGATGTTGTGGTTTTGGATGTAGGGGCGTAGACATCGTGCTGCATGTACTAGAGATAGTGCTAGCGTTTCCACCATTTAGTACCTGGTTTCTGTATTTTACAAGGTTCGACTAACAAAGTACACAGGGTGTTGAATTCTAGTGAATTCCTGGACTAGTGTTGCGCTTACAGTGTGATCTGTTGTGGTGATATAGACGAGGAGGGGTTGGTGGATATCCGGCTTATAGAGGATAGGTGGAGATGTAAGGGTGGTTTTGAGGGTTTGGAAAACTTGCTCGCATTCGTCGTTCCAAGAGAACTTCGTGGATTTCTTGAGTAGTTGGATGATGGATTGGGTTTGTTCGGCTAGTTTAGGTAGGAATCGGGAGATGACGGTTAAGCGGCCAATGAGGCGTTGTACTTCTTTGATATTGTTGGGGCTTCACATCTCGATGATGGCATTACACTTTTCAGGGTTTGCTTTGATGTCGCGTTGTGTTAGCATGAAGCCAAGGAATTTGCCACGATCGATGCCGAAAACGTACTTTTTAGGGTTGAGTATGAGGTTGTACTGCCGTAATGCAGAGAATACTATGGATAGGTCTTGTGCATGCTAGTGGTGGCTTGGGGATTTGACAACCATGTCGTCGACGTACAATTCAACACACTTGCCCATTTTGTGGCAGAAGACTTTGTACATCAATCGTTGATAAGTTGCTCTTGCGTTTTTTAGGCCAAAAGGCATGACCATGTAAAAGTAGTTGGTGTCGTCAGTGATGAAAGCGGTCTTGTTCATGTCGGTTGTGGCCATTGGGATCTGGTTGTATCCGGAGTATACGTCTAAAAAATTGAGGACCTTGTTGTCGGTTGCACTGTCAACTAGCCGGTCAATGTTAGGTAGGGGATAAGCGTCTCAAGGGCATGCCTTATTGAGATCCGTATAGTCAACACACATTCGCCATTTGCCATTTGCTTTTTTTACTAGAACCACGTTGGATAGTCAGGTGGTGTAGAGGGCTTCCTCGATGAAGCCTACATTAAGTAACATGTCGGCTTCTACTTTTGCTGCCAGTCGACGTTCTTCTCCGAGCTTTCGCTTCTTCTTCCTGTGGATTGCGACTTAAGGGTCGATGCCGGGTAAGTCTGATGCTGACCGGGAAAAAAGGTCAGTGTTATTGATGAGGGTGGGTGTCAGGATATCACGCTATTCTTGTTGGAGATCGGTGCCCAGCTTGAGCGTGCGGCCATTGCGAGCTCCAAGGTTACAGTGTCATCGACTGGTTCGAGAAGTGTTGTCGCATCCTACTCTATGATCCAAGTCAGCACCTGATAAAGCTATGTTGGAGTTGGGTGGGCGTTCAATGTTGTTTGTTTGTAGGGTTGGCAATTGAGGACGTAGGCTAACCATGTAGCATTCTTGTGCGAGCCGTTAGTCGCCATGGATGGTAAGGATGTCACCAGACGGAGAGGGGAATTTCATGGCTAGGTGTGGCGTAGAGACGACAACGCCTAAAGTGTTAAAGGATGTTCGACTAAGGAGGACATTGTATGATGTAGGCGCGTCGACGACAAGGAACCGGATGGGGATCGCTTTGGTTTGAGTGTCGTCACGAAAAACAATGTGTAGGTCTATGTACCCATTGGTGGAGACCTTCTCCCCGAAGAAGTTGTAGATAGGTTCATCATAGGGGATCATGGCATTGACGGGAAGCTGGAGTTTTTGGTATGTTGTCCAGTACATGATGTCAATCGAACTGCCTTGGTCGATGAGGACCTTTTTGACCGCGTAGTTTTCGAGTTCGACTGTGATGACCATGGGATCATCCTGTTGGTGGTCGACGCCATGGAAATCATTATTTGTGAAGGTAATAGGAGGCAAACGACGTCTATGGTGAGAGTGGGCTATATGGTTAATGGACTGGAGTTGACGGAGATATTTCTTTCTAGCTGAGGAGGTGGATCCGCCGCTGGCAAAGCCTCCAAAGATGGTATTAATTGTGTCGCGTAATGGAGGATCAGATAGGGTGATGTCAGTGCGGGCAGGTTGTGGATCTTGGCTGGTTGGTTGGGTGGGGCGTCGATCGTGGCGAGTATTGTGGGGGGATATCTGTTATCGGATCGCGATGGATGTGGGCATTCGTCTTTGCGGACGAAGCGACGGAAATGACCGTTACGAACTAATTCTTCTATTTTATCTTGGAGTGCTTTGCATTCGTTTGTGGTATGGCCATTGTTTCTGTGGTAGCAACAATACTTGGTCATGTCTGCATTGGGAGAGTTGGATGTTTTATGAGGTGGTGGGATGAGGTCAGCATGAAAGGCTTCGTCAAGAAGGCGGGATATGGGGACACTTAGCAGCGCGTGTCTAGTGAAGCGTGGTTGTTTGGGCTCTCTTGGTCTGGAGTCAGGTCGTGGGGGTGGTTTCTCACGGGCACCAGTTGAGGGGGTGTAATCATTGTAGAACTTGTTGTGAAGGTTATGTGACCCCACCAAGCCCAATTACACCTTCAAGCCCAAGCCCAAGCCCATTAAAAGGCCCAATTACAAGATCAATGATGAAAAAGATTCAAAAGGGCCTCCCATTAGATGATCACAAATTCAATGGGCTTCACACATTATTCAAATGGGCCAAAGAGATCACAAAGACTTGAAGAAGTGCATATAAATCTAGTAGTGTAGATTTAAATTGGGTCATTGTTTGGGCTTTGCTTTCCAATAATACATAAGACATGAAAGGAACATAAGATGGGGTTCAAATTGGGCTCGGCCCAATTCTCTTCATACATGGCCGAGATTATCAAGACAAAGAGGCTCATTTGCTTCATGGTTTGACTAAGGTTGGTCATCACATCTAAAGGCTAAGAATCTTTCTGGTTCTTCAAGCCAAGATCCAAGGGGCGTGACCTTGCCTCCTTCTCCAAGCTTGATCTAAGGGCCAAGATCAAGGGCCACTCCATCCAATGGCTCTCCTTTCTCATGTGTAAATGGCTTCATATAAAAGCCAAAATTTCACTCATTTATAGACACTCTTGAAATTTTATGCAATAGATGCTACTTGAGTTAAGAGCACTCCTCCCTCTATTGCCTTTGTGAGTCACCCATTTCTAGAGATTTCCTCTCGCTACCTCTAGCCATCTTCTTTAGGCTAGCATAGATTAGGAAATCCTATCACCTCCTTCACTTTCCATTGCTTGCAAGTGCCTTCAAACTTGCCTCCATTCCTTCATCCAACTTCCGCTGCCATGGAGTTCTTCATGCACCTTTGGAGCTCCACCATAATGGTATCAAGAGACATCAAACCATGGTCTTTCCTAGTCTTGTGTTTCCTTCATTTTTCCGTCTTGTTCTCATCTTCTTCTCCTTCTATTTTGTTCTTCTCTTTCACATTTACCGTTCATTGTCTATTACATTGTGTTTCTCCATTGATACCATGCAACTATGAGACTACAAGAGTGTTCTACACTCTATTCGTAGATTTCCTTGCTTCCTATGATTCACATCATTTACTAGCTTTCCTTTACATTTCAGCACCATTTTATTGCTTCCATTGTGTTTCTTGTCATTTTTATTCGGTGATTCTTTTTTCTTTTCAATTTCCACCGTTCAATTTGTGTTATATGTCTTGTTCATGCTTTCTTTTACATGTTTCTTCAATTTTCCACCATTTACAATCATTTTCTGCACTTGCTTGAGTGAAATCGTGCCAAACTCCACTCCAAAACGCAATGAAGCTTCGTGCTATGCGTGTGGTTGTTTGAGTCAGTTTTCCTCACTGTTTTAATACCATTTCACCGATTGGTTTGTGCCATAGAGTGTCCTAAGATGTTCATCTTCATCTATGCTTGATTCTAGATCATAATCAAGCTCCAAATCGAATTTATTTGTCTATTGAACATCTTCCACTTTCACTCTGCTTTTGCTTCGGTTTTCAACCTTTTTTTCCACTACACATCTTCTGTTTGAGAAGTGTCACGAGTGATTCAGTACACCAAATTTTAACCTGATTGTTGCTTCGAAAAGCTAAGTCATAGACGAAAACTCTCCAACAAGAATCATTCAATTATGTTGAGAATTGAATTCTATACAAATTTTTGAAGTAGAGGCAACTTTCTGCGTTTTTCAGTGCCAATTTGCTGCTGTTTTCACTTGTCTTCTGACGCACACTTTTCTTGTGTGATTTAACTAGAACGATTCATACCACCGAATCACCTTCTGATTTTTGCATAATTGTTTTAACATCTGGACGAAATATTATCAAAAAGAATCATTCAAATATGTCCAGTACAAAAAATATGATAAATCTGCAAAGTTAAGGCATCTGTCAGCGTTTTCTGGTGCTGTGTTTTCGGGAAAATCACTGTTTAGTGCGTTTTTTGGTGTGTTTTGCTTCAGAATTTCAGTGCTCTTGCTCTATACATTTGCTTGTTTATGTGTGTACTGCATATTGCCATCAATTGCTTTCATTTGGAGGGGATTACTTCCCTCACATTGGCACACAGTTTCTGTTTTTGGTTTTTACTCCATTCTAGTTCCATTCTAGGATTCCTTTTGCTGTGCTTTCCTTTATTTCAAGCCTTAATTTCTTGCTTGTCCTTCTTTTTGGCTATTCAATTCTGTCTTGCCAAATCATATTCAATGTGGTTTAGCTTTCTTAATTAGTTTTTTCTTGTGTTATACATTTCAATTGGCAAGTAATGTTGGCTTCAATGATCTTGATTATGAATTAAGTGATTTTGTTTTCCAAATTTGTTGCTAGTCTAAGGTAGCATTTTAGGTGGTGGTTGAGAAGTAAAGCTCTAGAGAGTGTGCTTGATTTCTTCCTCTCACCTTCACCATATTTTGGAAAGTTTTGAGCCATCAATTTCTTACTTGAGTGAGAGCTAACCAATGCCTTTGGCCTAGTTTGTTTGCTGTTTTTGTTCATTATTTTGGCCAGGTTTTGTTGTTGTTTGGTGTTGCATTTTGCGTCCACAAGGGGTCCAAATATTCCTCCAATTGGTGTATACTTCAAAGCCATCAACTAAGGCTTCATTTGGCACCAAAGTGCTCTTGGGGAGTGCATCACTTTGTTGTCCAAAATTGTGGTGTTCAAGTTGGCCTTGGGAGTAGCTTCCAACACCAAATTCAAGCATTTTTGTTGGCCATTGTGGCTTGTAAATGTTGCATCTTTTTAGTTTACTAGTTTTTCTACAATTTGGTCACTTATTTTGGTCAATTTGGAGCATCCTTTGTGCCTTATTTTCTACTCAAAGTTCTCTAAAAGTTTGGTGGTCTTGGGTTCCTCCTCTTTGCCTAAATTTTGTGTACCAATTTTCACTCTCTTTGAACTTGTATTTTGGCCTACATAGGTGTCTTGGGGAACCACAAGGTGCTAAATCCCATCTCCTAAGTAGAACCTTTATCATCCATTAGTAATTCGCTTTTAGTGTAACTGTGTTGAAAGTTCTAAGTGCTTTCTCACCTTACATTAGGCCACATAGCTTATATTCAAGTTTTCACGTTGTTTAGTGGCTTAAAATTTTTGAGACCCAAGTCTTTCCATATTTTTGCCAATTAGGGGTCCATCTTTAGTGTTTTATAGATTTCTTTGTTCTTTGTTCTTTGTTGACAACTAGTGTCTAGTGATTCTCATCATTTAGCACTTAGCCATTGTGTGAAATTTTTTCAAACTTGCCCAAGTGTGCCTTGGCTAGGATTGACTTTGGTTATTAAGTGGTCTTTTTAGACTCACCTCGCCTACCTAGAGGTTCACTTGTGTTCTTAAAACTTTAATTCACACTTTGTCTCAAGTGCTAGATCATATCAATCATGAGCACTAGAAGGGCTACACGTGCAAGGGTGCAAACCCAACAAAATTCACCCCAACCCTCACAACATAACACCAATGCGGATGATGAAGGAGATGTTTCCCCTCGTATGCTTCACAAACTCACCAAAGAGGTGAGTGGCATCAAGGATCAAATGGCTGCCATGCAAGCCAATTTGCAATTCATATCTGAGCAATTAAGGAATCCTCCACACACTCACCATGCTTCTCCTAGATCTTCTCGCCCCCCATCAAGACATCATCATGATCTTAGTGGCGATGAGGAGGACTTACAACGCCCCTTTCCAAGGCAATCTCCTCACACTAGGAGACAAAGGCGTGTTCCTCCTCACCCCAAAGAAACAAGAATAGATTTGCCTCCATTCCATGGAAAAGATAATGTTGAGGCATATCTAGATTGGGTGGCAAAAGTTGAACAACTGTTTGACAGCCATGTGGTTGAGGAAGAGAGACGTGTCTCTCTTGCTGTCCTCAGCTTCCAAGGTCATGCCTTAAATTGGTGGACAACCCTTGTCCTCCAAAAGCAAAAAAAAGGCCTTCCCGAGATTGAATATTGGTTTGATCTCAAAGAGGCCGTCCATGCTCGCCATGTTCCTTCATACTACAAAAGAGAGCTTATGGATAAACTCCAAAGGCTCCAGCAAAGAACCATGTCTATGGAGGAATATCGGCAAAAGATGGAGTTGTACATCTTCAAGGCTAGAATAGATGAGGAAGAAGATCTAACAATTGCTAGGTTCTTGAGTGGTCTAAACTACAACATAAGAGATCGAGTTGAGTTGCTCCCATTTCAAAATTTAAATGAACTTGTTCAAATGTGCATCAAAGTGGAACAACAAAAGAAAGATTCTTCAAAATCTTTCTTCACTCTCTTTTTCAAAATTTGATTTTTAAAAGAAAGATTTTTCTCATGTCAAGGAGACCGCTCATAGACACCCAACAAAAGGTCAAGATAAGGGAGAGACCTCTAAGCGAGGTAGTGAGATCAAGTGTTTTAAGTGTTTAGGTAGAGGTCATGTGGCATCATAGTGTCCTACCAAGCGCACCATTGTGCTAAAGGGCCAAGACCTCTACAGTAGTCAAGAGGAGTCTTCTGAGGAATCTTCCTCTTCTAGTGACTCCCACAGTGACAAGTCGTCCAAAGACAAACTTCATTCTTACCCTCAAGAAGGGTTTCTCTTAATGATTAGAAGGCTTCTCAATAACCAACCAACCCTTCCTCTCAATGATCAAAGAGAAAACATTTTTCACACTCGCTGTGACGTTTTGAACAATACTTGTTCTTTGATCATTGATAGTGGGTCTTGTTGCAACTGTTGTAGCACAAGAATGGTTGTGATGAAGGATTGACCCCAACCATGGATGGACGCACATGCTTAAGAAGACTAAGCATGTTTAGAAAGGAAGTTCACTAATCCTTCATCCCTTTCATTTGTGTTTGTTATTTTTGATTCCCTAAGTTGACTTAGTTGAATCAATTTTAGTTTACTTGTTGACCTTTGAGTAGGTTTGACTTGTTGACTATAGTTGACTTGACTTAAGCCAACATGCTAATCTATGTTTATTTGCTTTGTAGGTTAATTAGGAGTAAGAAAGCAATGCTAGGTGGCGCATGGTGATTGGGGAGCATAAATGATGTGGATGAGAGAGTAAAGCAAAGGCATAAAGCATAAAGTAAAAGGCATAAAACAAGTGTACCTATGTACCTTTGGTCTCCTTTGTTTTTAGCACACTTTGGCCACTTTTTGGAGACATATGAGACACATTCTTTGTCTCCTTTTGTGCTAGAACGAAATTAGCCTTGCACACACCATAGTTGGCTCTTTTGTCTCTCATTTTTGTAATCTTATTTGACCTAGTTTCTAGAAGCTAGAGTTAGGTTTTTGTAGAGACATCCTTAGGTATCTTTTATTTGCTTAGAGGCCCCTAAACTCTTCTATATAAGGGGTGCTCCTAGACATGTAAAAGGGTTGAACATTTTGAAGTAAAAATACTCTTGTGTCTCAACCATTTGTGAGATTTTTCTCCCTTGGGAGTGAATACTTTTAAGCCTTATCTTGCATAGCAAGTGGCGGCACACATCCACTCATCTTCAAGGTTGCCATGGCTTCTAGCCTAGCCTTGTAGTGGCGTACTTCTCACATTTTTACCATTTCTTTCCTTTTCATTGTATGTTTTCTTCTTCCTTTAATTGTTCTTGATTTTCTATGGTTTATGTGCTTTCTATTTCCTTTTTGTTTTGAATCAATCCATCATCTTCTTCTCTTGAGCTTTGTGAAAGGAACCTTCACATCTAGATAGCTTGCTATCTTAATGTTCAGTGGGGATTTCACTTAGCTTTCTTAATCAACTCACACCATATTCAATAATCTTAAAAGAAAACAAGATAATCCTTCATCATTTGGTATCTAGAGCCTAGGTTATCTTGGATATGGTGTTTTCATGTGCTAACCATGTCTTGTTGTAGTTATCTTGGTATGGTTCAAATCCACTTCAATGACACACAAAAACAGTGCTGACAGAAAACGTGACGATTTTAAAACATTAAACTACACCAGCTAAGCGGTCAAAAGAAAGCTCTCTGATTCTAGTTTCCAGAAAAAAAAAAGAATCAACGCATTTGATAATAACTTTCTCCACAGAACTCTATTTGGCCTCCATTGTCATGTCCCATTGTACATAAACCTGAATGATGCACTAGAGATCATTACAGGAAACAAGATGTTAAATATTTCAGTCATACAACTATGGTGCATGTAAGATTTTTTTTATTGTATTTCATATTTAAAGCAAGGAATTAATACCTTTTAATATTATACCTAACTGTCTTCTTGTAGGTACATGGACAAAGTCATTGTGGACCAAGGTCGATCTTCCGTTTATGGATTCATTGAACCTCAAACAATTCAACCTTCGGGAAACTCACCTGACCACATGAAACTTTATTTACAAACATGGATGGTTGAGTCAAATAGAGAGATCTACTTTGCACCATACATTGATTCGTAAGTGTTTTTGCTAATAATATTGTGTGAAGTATTATTAATTATTTTGGCTAAGTACTTGTGATTGATGGTAGGTATCATTGGCAACTTTGTCTCATCATTCCAAGACAATGCCTAGTTGTATGGTTTTGTTCATGCCATAGGAAGATTCCACCAGCTTTTCAAAACATGTTACAAGAGTAAGTATTATTTTTTTTTCAATCCTAACCTATGTATCTACTTAGTTATAAAAACTTGCATATGTTTTATGTTTCCAAAATTTCATTAGAATTGTGGGTAAGCCTAGAGGCCAACAACTTAAAGTCATATATCCAAAGGTTAGAACTCATTCATTTTAAAGTTATTAATTTCTGTATGTCAACTTATGACTTTGATGTGTTTATTTTATTTGTAATGTTCAGTGTAACAAGCAAGAAGATTCATGGGAATGTGGATATTATGTCATGTCTTAGATAAGAACAATCATTCGAGCTGCAATTAAAGATGAATGGATAGAGGTAATTATATATATCTTTCACATATTATAAATCATATCAAACTTTAAAAAATGATATTCATACATAATGAAATTGTATTACTTTTTCAGCGATTCAAGAATCCATCACCTCTGCCAGATGACATTATCCACACACTAAGACAGTTATGGGCAGCATATCTATTGGAGAGATGGAGTTGATACCACATGAATTAGAACTCGTTTTAAAAACTTTATTGTACAAGAATTTCATGTTGAAACTTTTAGTTTGTTGTTATTTATATTAGTTTAGAATATATTTTGAAACTTAAGTTCTATTATATATAACTGTAACTCTAGAATTGTGCTGAAAGTATTATGAAATTGTTCTGAGAATTTTCTGATTTTCAGGTGTGTGGATGTTGTAAAAATAGTCAAATTTTAAAAAAAATGGAGTAGTTTGACGTCTGGTGTGCCCTGACAGACGTTATTTAATGTCTGACTGTACCAGGGCCGACGTTATTTGACGTCTGACGGGCTCTGACAAACGTTAAATTGCTCAAGTTTTTCCCTCTTCTTAGCACGAAAATTGACGTCTGTTGTTACTGGCCCCGACGTTGGATAACATCGGACTCTTAAAGGACCGACGTCAAGTAACGTCTACTATTTTTCCGACGTTATTTTGACATCACCTAGTACGACGTCGGTGTTTGGACAGACGTCAAAAGTCGAAAATGTCGGACGTTAAAAGGCTTTTTTGTGTTAGTGAATAGACCTCAAGAGTGGTTATCACCAAATTCGAATTGCTAAAGGTGATGAGTGGAAAACCGCTTTTAAAACTAAATTTGGTCTATATGAATGGTTAGTCATGGCTTTTGGCCTAACTAATGCTCCTAGCACATTCATGCGACTAATGAATCATGTCCTACGGGATTGTTTAGGGAAGTTTGTGGTTGTTTATTTTGATGACATTTTAATTTATAGCCATAACTTCAAATTTCATCTAGGACACCTTAGGGTAGTCTTGTCTCTCCTTCGAGACCATCAACTCTATGCAAACATAGACAAGTGCACTTTCTGTGTAGAGAGTGTCATCTTTCTTGGGTTTGTGGTCAATAAAAGTGGGGTACATGTTGACCCCGATAAAATCAAAGCCATCCAAGAATGGCCTGTGCCAAAGAATGTTGGGGACATCCGTAGCTTTCATGGGCTAGCTAGCTTCTATAGACGATTTGTACCCCACTTCTCCACAATTGCCTCACCCGTCAATGAACTTGTCAAGAAAGACACACCTTTTGTGTTGGGTGATAAGCAACAACAAGCCTTTGAGGATATCAAGGCTAAATTCACCCAAGCACTAGTTCTAGCTCTTCCAAACTTTGAGAAAACTTTTGAGCTAGAATGTGATGCTTCTAGGGTTGGATTAGGTGAGGTTTTATTACAAGAAGGCCATCCAATTGCTTATTTCAGTGAAAAACTCAATGGCCCTTCTCGTAATTACCCAACCTACGACAAAGAGTTATATGCCCTTGTGCAAGCTCTTCATACTTGGGAACACGATCTTTTGTCTAAAGAGTTTTTAATTCACGGTGATCATGAAACTCTCAAGTATTTGAAAAGCCAGCACAAGCTTAACAAGAGGCATGCAAAGTGGGTTGAATTTTTAGAACAATTCCCTTGTATCATCAAATACAAGAAAGGGAAATTCAATGTTGTGGCTGATGCACTTTCTAGAAGATATACTCTTTTAGCCAAACTTGGATCTCAAATTCTTAGGTTTGACAATATATGTGAATTGTATAGTCAAGATCCCTTCTTTGCCCCTATCTATTCTAATTGTTTAAATAAGTCCCAAGGCGGCTTCTATGTCTCAAACGACTATCTTTTCAAAGAAGCCCGTCTATGCATTTCATGTGGTTCTCATCGTAAACTCTTAATCATTGAGATGCATGAGGGGGGACTTTTGGGACATTTTGGGGTCACCAAAATGTTGGCAATGCTTGAAGAGAAATTCTTTTGGCCCCACATGAAACATGATATTCTAAAACATTGTATTAGTTGTTTGACTTGTTTGCATGCTAAGTCTAGCGCAATGCCTGCTAGGATGTATACTCATTTGCCTGTGGCTTTCACCCCTTGGGAGGATATTAGCATGGACTTTGCCCTAGGGCTTCCAAGGACTTCGAGGGGGTGTTGATTCGATTTTTGTGGTTGTGGACCGTTTTTCAAAAATGGCACATTTTATTCCATGCCACAAAGTCGATGATGCAAGCCACATTGCAAAGTTGTTCTTTAGAGAAGTGGTTCGTCTTCATGGTTTACCCAAGACAATTGTGTCTAATAGGGATACTAAGTTCCTTAGCCACTTTTGGAGGACCTTGTGGTCTAGGCTTGGAACTAAACTTTCTTTTTTCTACTTCCTGCCACCCTCAAACTGATGGGCAAACAGAAGTAGTCAATAGATCCCTCTCCACTTTGCTTAGGGTTGTGCTTAAGGGGAAATATAAATCTTGGGATGAGTATCTTCCCCACATTGAGTTTTCTTACAATAAAGTGGTCCATAGTACCTCTAAACTCTCACCTTTTGAGGTTGTCTATGGCTTTAACCCTCTCACTCCTCTAGACTTGCTACCTCTTCCATCTTCTTTTGACTTTGTTCATAAATTAGGGGTTTCTAAGTCTAAATTTATCAAAGATTTTCATGAGAAGGTTAAGAGTCAAAATCAAGGTCAAATGGAAAAGATTGCCAACTCTAAAAACAAGGGTAAGAGAGTTCGATCATTCAATGAGGGTGACTTAGTTTGGCTTCATCTAAGGAAGGAAGATTTCCTAATTACGAAAATCCAAACTTAGTCTTCGTGGTCCATTCCAAATCATAAAGAAGATCAACAATAACGCTTATCAATTAGATCTTCCAACTGAATATGGTGTGCATCCTACTTTTAATATCACTGACTTAGTTCCTTTTACAGGTACTATAGCTGATGAGGATGACAACCAAGATTTGAGAGCAACTCCTCTTCAAGGGGGAGGGGATGATGTGACCCAACCAATCCCAATTGTACCTTCAAGCCCAAGCCCATTAAAAGGCCCAGTTACAAGATCAATGATGAAGAAGATTCAAAAGGGCCTCCCATTAGATGATCACAAATTCAATGGGGTTCACACATTATTCAAATGGGCCAAAGAGATCACAAAGACTTGAAGACGTGCATATAAATCTAGTAGTGTAGATTTAAATTGGGCCATTGTTTAGGCTTTGCTTTCCAATAATACATAAGACATGAAAGGAACATAGGATGGGGTTTAAATTGGGCTCAACCCAATTATCTTCATACATGGCCGAGATTATCAAGACAAGGAGGCTCTTTTGCTTCATAGTTTGACTAAGGTTGGTTATCACATCTAAAGGCTAAGAATCCTTCTTGTTCTTCAAGCGAAGATCCAAGGGGCGTGACCTTGCCTCCTTCTCCAAGCTTGATCTAAGGGCCAAGATCAAGGCCCACTCCATCCAATGGCTCTCCTTTCTCTTGTGTAAATGGCTTCATATAAAAGCCAAAATTTCACTCATTTGTAGACACTCTTGAAATTTTATGCAATAGATGTTACTTGAGTTGAGAGCACTCCTCCCTCTATTGCCTTTGAGAGTCATCCCTTTCTAAAGATGTCCTCTCTCTACATCTAGCCACCTTCCTTAGGGTAGCATAGATTAGGAAATCATATCACCTCCTTCACTTTCTATTGCTTGCAAGTGCCTTCAAACTTGCCTTCATTCCTTCATCCAACTTTCGCTGCCATGGAGTTCTTCACACACCTTTGGAGCTCCACCAGAAGAGTTTGCATCTCTTCAATGCGGATGTAGGTCGTAGCACGGAGCTTAAGTTCGTACATTGTTGCGAGGGGTGGAGGTAGACGTTATTAGCGAACGGTCCTAGTTTGAGGGTGAGGGCCATATTGTGCAATATAATTTCTTGGTTGAGGTGGGGTGTGCGTAGGGCGGCCTTGCTGAAGCGGTGGATAAAAGCCTGTAGCGTTTCGTCTTGTTCTTTTCTGACGTCGAGGAGGGAGAGAGTTGTGGCTTGATGTGGGCGGCGTCCAACGAAATGGGTAGTGAACATGTGGGAGAGGGTGTCAAAACAGTCAATGGAGTATGGCGGGAGGGTAGTGAACCATTCAAGGGTAGGGCTTTGAGGGTGGTGGGAAAAGAATTGCAGAAGATGACATCATGGGATGTATAGAGGGCGACATGGGTTATGTATATTTTGAGGTGCTCGTCAGGGTTGGTTTCTCCCGTCTAACGGTCCAGCGTGAAGAGTTCCCACTTGGTAGGGAGAGGGGTGTTGGTGATGGCATTAGTGAAAGGGTCGTGACGCCTGGGTGGTTGGGGTGGTAACGAATGTGGTGGAATGGGGTGGTGGACGAGGGTAAGGAAAGTAGTGGTGAACTTGTGAGGTGGGATATGAGTAGTGGGAAGGGTGGCAGCGGGGTAGGTGTTGCGGTGTGTCTAGGGAGGGTGGGATGGATGTTTGTGTGATGGGTAGAGATGATGGGTGTTTGTTGAGTGGTGGTGAAGGTGTGCGGGGTAGGGTTGTACTCGCTCTCTTCCTCACTGGGCTGGTAAGTCGGAGACTTGGGGGCTTCTGACGCTTCCTTGGCTTTCCCCTTTTGGGTGGGGTCAGTCTCGATCTTCCTTCTCAGCCATGAGTTTTCTTTCCTGAGTGCCTCCATCTCATCAGCACTGCGCTTTCTCAAGTCAGCGAGCTCTTGTTGCATCTTGACTTGGCCTTCAAGGATGGCGGCCAAGTTCGGAGTGATGCTAGCAGGTGTTGTGGGACTTGCTTTAGGTTGCTTCGTGACTCCAGCTTTGCTACGAGTAGAAACCATCGTCGATAGTATGCGAGTTGATATGTAAGGTGTTACTTTGTGCCCCACGGTGGGCGCCAATTGTTCCTACGGAGAACAAATAAGAGAAGTCAAACACAAATATCACCTTACCTCAATCTGTAATCTCTCTAGTTGGCTCCTCCTCGGCTTGTGTATGTCATCTACTGGTATCACGGCTGGGGCCCATGGGGGGTTACCTACAGAGAAGACTTCGACGATTAAGTCATCCAAAAGATTCATAGAAAGTTAAATCTCGTGATTAAGGGATTAATGAATCCATACCTTTAATTGATGGAGTCCACGCGTATTTATAGTTTATTAATTATGTCAGACCTTGGCATGGGTTGGGTCATTGTTTGGGTCATAGGTGGGCCTGGGGCTGGCCCAGACCCCTTAGTTCAATGATTGTTGGCCTTAGGGGCCTTGCTTGTAATCTAAGTCTGGAGTGGTTGACAGATCTCATTTTGTCTCCTGAAGTAGGCGGCCTAGGCCGCTTACGCTTGCTTGGTGATTCGTTTGATAACTGATTGCGTGCTTGCGAGACTTTACGTAGGCGGGTTTAACCGTGTAGTTTCGTTAGGTCGTCTAAGTGCAGTACAAAAGTTAATGAGAAAATATCTTCTTGCTTTCTCCGCACATAATTTTCCTGTGTATATTACGTGTGTTATAGAAATAGTTGTGTGTGTGATTGCCCAAAGGTCTTGGTCCAACAATTGTTAGCGAGATTTTATTAAAAGAAAATTAATCAAGTTATTGGATAGAGAAATATTAATCATTACAGGATTGTTGAGAAATTGACTTTATATATTTATATTTTTTATTTAGACATATGAAATAAAATTTGTTTCTAATAGTATTGATCTTTTAAAACTTGTAATTTTTTATGCAACTTATTCAAAATTATTTTCTAAAAAGATTAAATTTATTTATAGTAATATTTTATAATACAATTAGATTTTACTTAGATTTTAAAATTAATTTATTATCTAAGCTTAAATTTTATTTTATAAAATAATTTAATTTAATTTAAAATTAAAAAAAGAATATTTGCAAATAATCACTTACACTACTTTTGGATATATATAAAAAATATAACGTGCCAACAAATAGTAAGTAAGGAGATAAAAATTTTAGACAAACAAGTAAAGAGTACATATTACGTGTATCCAATCGATTGTGATCCCTAATTATAAATGTTGATTTGAATCACCGTTTATTAACATTCTTGTTGATATTTTTCTTCTCTTTATATATTACATTCTAAAGAGTGAATTAATGATTTATTGTGAACATGATACACTTCTGAAAAAAACTTATATTTTCTGAAAATTTTGTTTTAATTTTTTTTTAGAAAATAATTTACAAATTTTGTTATGAAAAGAAATTGCAAGAAATATATTCTTAATATAATAATATGATAAAATTACGCAAATGACCCTACTTAAATTATCGACATTTGTCCAACTTTTCCTCTTTTGCCATGTCTCAATTATCGATACATGTCCAAAATACAAGTTTTTAAATTTTGTTGCAGGATGACATAACACTGAAGACACGGGGCTGTGTTTTCAAATTAACATTTGCAAGAAAGAGAAATGATACAATGATACCTTTTTCTTACCACTTCTCTTACCACCTGATGTGGCGTCAGATATTTAATTTTTTTTTTATTTAACTGAAAAATGAAATGATAGTGCAAAAGGTTTGGTTATGCACTCGCGCGTGTTGGGCACTTTCCATTCATCACAGAACCCTCCTCTCTTTTCATTTCTCTTTTCAAAAACTGTCTCCTCCACCGCTCCACCTCTTCCGTAAACCTCCCCAGAAAACCCTCCCTGTCCTCTGCTCCTACTCTTCCGTAAACCTCCCCACAAAACCCTCCATGTCCTCTGCTCCAACTCTTCCCCAAACCTCCCCACAAAACCCTCCTCGACCTTTGCTCCAACTCTTCCCCAAACCTCCCCACAAAACACTCCCCGCACACACCTCTCCTCTACCATCAAAACCCATCACAGACCCCTCTCTCCCGTGAATGTTTAAACCCCAAACTGGTCTTCGACAAACCCTATCCCATTTTAATCTTCAAACTCTTCCCCCTATCCTAAATCCCTCTGAACTAACTGTTCCCCATACCTTTGAACCCACTATTCCCGAAACCTGCCCAGTAAACCCTTCTCGGACACACCTCTCCTTTCATTGTTAAATCCCCCAACCCGTAGCAGTTGTTCGAAAGACCATAAACCCCAAATCCCTTTCCCCTTCCCCTCGACACCATTATCTCCTTTCTCGACACACGCATTGCGAAACCGACATTGGTGAGAAGGTTCAATGTTTCTCCCTTTTGAACAACTATTTTTTGCACGCTTAGTTTCTGGTTGTTGTCTATTGTTTTGTGCAATTGGTTATTGATTTGTGCAATTGATACAATGCAATTGTTTTGTGCCCACTATATAGTGATGATCGCAAAGAAGTTGTTCGTTTTGTGGTTTAAGAAGTTTTGGAATATGATTTTTGTGTTAATGGCTGCAATAAGTGTACTCAAATATTATTTCAATAGCAGTTGTATTCATTGTTTTCAATATGTATCTATTTTGGAGAATTATTACCATTTGATGAATAATGGAGTTTTTCTTACGTTGCATTTATGGTTCATGAATTTGATGGTGAACCGATTGAGCTAGAATAGTGCTCTGGTTGCTCAATGATCAGAGCAATTTGTTAGGGCAACATACATAGTCATGTTCTGCGGATTCAGTTAATAGTTGGTTAATATTTCATTAGGAGTTTTTTTTGTTATATTTGATAAATGCACTTGAATACATGTGTGCATTTATGATGTGAAAATGGTTTATGAATACATAATGAATGATTTGATTTATATTTATTTTTGTGAAGTGAAGATCTGATTTGGGAATCATGAGTGATGCTAGTGAAGACGATGGTTGTACAACTGAGACGAAGGTATGACTTTGGAAATAGTTATATAAGGTTGTTCAATATATCTATTAAATAATGAATTTATGTAGTTTTTTTATGGTGGATGCAGATTTATTTTAGACATTCATGTCGGACGCAATATGTTGGTTCTCTGAATAAGAGCTTAAAACTAGAACAAATTATTTGTTTAGAAAAAACACCATTTGCTTGGATGCCAAAGTTGAAAGAGTCTATGAAGATAAGTAGAAATCTTCTGAATGAGTTGGTTAATGTCTGGGTTGAGAGGAGAGGAGGTTTTTGCCTTAGTAAAAAAATTGTTAGATTTTCTTTGATGATGAAAATGTTGATGTCAAAATGGTTTATGAATTCTTAATGCAAAATCATGGAGATTTAAGTGTAGTTGATTTTTGTAGATTGTATGTTTTGATAGGCATTTGTGAGTTTCTATTGTCTAGTCGCAGTGGTAGAATTTTTCCAATATTGTTCAACATTGTGGATGACTTTGGAAGTCTTGGAAAATATAATTGGGGTAGTCTTGTGTATGAGTTCTTGGTTGGGAGTCTATGTACTGCTTCATTGTTGTTGAGCGACGAAGGAAATGCGAAATACTTTCATGTGGATGGTTATATTTATTTGTTACAGGTATAATAAATTAATCATAAATTGGTTGTTTTATTAATTATGATCCTGAATTATTAGTTAAGGCTGTTAAAATTTTGTTACAGTTATGGGCTTTTGAGCATTTGTTGATTTGGAAGAGAAAGTGAGGAACTCCCACCAGCCGATTCCCATGAATATTGCATTGGATGGATGTTAAAGTAGGGGATTTCGTAGTGAGTAGTAGTTTGAAGAAGAAAGTGGTTAGTTTGATCTTTGTTTATAATTTATAATTTTATTGTGTTTATTAGTGCATCAATTTATTGAATGATTCAGTTTTATTTGTTGGTTTATGATGTTCATGAGGGCAGGTTTTGCATGATGTTGCCGTGTCAAAAGAAGAGCTTAAACATTTAGTTGTTCAAGAAGGTTTTCATGAATATGGGTGTGGATTTGGCAAAGTTCAAAGGACAAATGAAGGAGGGTGTTCTTTACAAGAGAAGGAAGAGCTTATGCATGAAATTTTAGAACAAGAAGCGGCTATTAAGGAACTTAAGCAATCAATTGATAATCTAAAAACAAAGATGAAGGAGAGGAGGAAACAACCGCCTAACGAATATGATCCATGTTATGAAAAAAATGGTTATGCTTCTCAGACACATCATAATAGTTTTGATTTGGGTGGCAGTTCTCTTGATGAAGATGATGAAGTTCATAAAAGCAATGACATGTGTGACGAAATGGAGGAAAGCAATATGTATGCGTGAATGAAGCATTAACCACGCACACGTTACAAAAGTCGTTCTATTCGAACTCTGTATGTGAGTTATGGGATAAGGAGGTTGATGAAATAGTTGGAAATTATTATTATGTGTGAAATATTTTGAATTAGAAGTTGTTTATGACCTTATATATGAACAATGTTCTTTAAAAAATGATATTTTTTGTAATTGGTATTGACAGGTTCGTACTATATGACAATTTAATTTGTTTGTGTTCATTTTAGTATAGATATGTGTGGGACAAATGTTGGTCCACTCAAACTATAGAAATCTGTTATAACATATGTTATTAAAATATGTTACAACATATTTGTCCAAAATCTCTCTCCTGGGTTACTTTTTACATGTGTTTGGGTTGCACGTCAAATTTCAAAAAGGTCCACCAATCTTTTTTGTCAATTATAACCAATACAATTTTTAAAACAAATTAAATATTGTGTGTCTTCAAAAGGGGGGGAACATAGTGGGATCCAGCAATGCCCTGGGATAATAATTAGACCACTTTAATTATTTAAATATGTTATAACATATTTGTCCATAAACTATGTTGTGGGTTACAATTTACATGTGCTTGGGTAGCATGTTAGATTTTAGTACGGGTCAGGCAACATTTCGGACAATTAAAATTAATACTTGGTTTGAATACAAATGAATCTGGTGTGTGTTAATGGTGTCCACAGCATGGGGTCCAACAATTAGTACTAAAATAGTATCCTTCTCCATTGACAAAACACATTCACTCATGGAATGATAAGCACTACTATAAATAATAAACAATAAGTTTATCCAAAACGTGGAGAAGGTGTTCAGCATACACATAAATGCACTACACCAATAGTATTTAATAATGGAGGGATGACAAAATGATTATTGAAATCCATAGCATGTTTAAGCATTAGGGCATTCAACATCAAATGTGGTAGCCCCATCGGGATGTGCATCATATGTTCCATCTGGTGAGTTCACACCGAGAGAAATAACAGTATTAGGACATGGGCCACATGATGATCCAACAACAGATGTTTCAGAAGTGTCCTCATGGTAAGCAGTTATCACAACTTTAGGTGGAGGGACCAGCTTCTTCAGTATGTCGTCAACATCAAGATATTCTCCTGCGTAGTTTCGCATAACGGGCAAAGAAGCTTCAATTTCATGGTCAGTTGGTGGACTAGTGTCATTCTTGAATACCTATTAATAATGAATTGAATATGAATTCCTAATTTAAATATAAAAATCATTAAAAAGTATAAATATAAATGTAATAAAAAAAAATTAACCTTCACAATGTTGCAAATGGTGATGTTCAGGTAAGGAGGCACCCATGGGTTGTGACCGTAAACTGAAACCTAATGAATCATTTAAGATTTTAGATTTATATTTCATAACAATTCTGAAAACCCAAATGAAGTCAAAACGCATGAGGCGGTGAAAATACATTTTTCAAAATCATGGATGCTCCAACAGTAATATGGGAACCAAACTCAGGATCCATGACAGCTTTCCTGTGGACGCTTGCCTTTGCTGTAGTTGACGGGTCTTGAACAAATTAAAGAAAAAAAATATTAGATGCATTTTAAAATAATTAAACACAACCCTTAATGGCATTTTACCTTAATTACTATGGACATGTCACCCAACCCGTTAGGGTGACATTCTTTCACCACACAGAAAACCAAAGGTATCTTTTCCATTGATTTCCTAGAAGAGAGTAAAATCATATTTTTGATGTCCCTTTCAGCAACTCAACCTGAAAGCATGGATGATTATTATTTTTAAACTTAATGATGTGTTTTATGTAACTCTGCTATTAGTGGTCCACTTGCTTACCATGGTATTGAACAAACCTGCAAGCCCATTTCCAAGCATTTGAGTTGAAGTCTCGTGCATCACCTGCAGCAGCAATTTCCTTCATTAATTGTTGTGTATTTTCAGGTTCGTCCGATTCTTTGTTTAGCATAAGTGCTTGTGCATTTCCTGCAGGGTCGGGAATGAATTTTGTGTTGGAATTGCATCTCCGAATGAATGACATCACGCGGACTCATCAATGTTAAGGCCCTCCCACGGTTCCATAACTTCAACCTACATATTTGTTGTAGCCGGAAAAAATTTCATGAAATTGAAAAAATGTAAGAGATAGTGAACAAAGTAGTTGAAAATAATTTGAATAAGCTCGAACGCACCAAAAAACTGGATTGGGGATGACTATTGTTCCTGCAGAGAACAAATAAGATAGGTTAGGCACAAACGTCACCTTACCATGTAGTCTGCTATCTCTTCAGTTGGTCTCTTCCCGGTCGATACACGTCAACTTGAACCCAGGAGGGGTTACCTGCAGAAGAGTCTCCGAAGCTCAAGTAAGTCAAAGCTCTTAGAGAGTCAAATCAGTGATTAATGAATGCGTACCTTTAAATGATAGGGTCCACGTGTATTTATAGAATATTAATGACGTTTGACCATTTCATGGGCTGGGTCTTGACCTGGGCTCTAGTTTGGGCCCTGAGTGGGCCTGGGCCCCAACCCAGGCCCTTGAGACCTATTGAATGCGGGGGCTTCGATTTTCGCTTAAGTTTATTGGAGTAGTCGGCCTGGGTTATAACCTTACCAGATATGCTCGAGTAGTCGGTCTAGACCGACAACTTGCCTAGATGGCTTATGTTGGTGATATGAAGTGCTAATTTGGCCTAGCCTGGGTACTTGGCGGTCTCGATATGCACACTGTTTACTTGGTCGAGTTTGGCTAGGTACGGTACAGTACGGTACACCAGTCCCCCAGCCTTGTCCGATATAGGTTGTCGGTCAAGGGTGATATGTGTTGATAAGCTAGCAGAACCGGCTAGGTGTGATACATCAGTCCCCCAGCCTTTAAGTGTGGTGAACAGTGTTAAGGCTTAGAATTTGTAACCGTCGGAAGGTAGGTGAAAGGGTGTCAGTTGGTCAAATCGAAAAAGTTTTGGCACCGTCGTTTTGAAGTGTCATATCTTTTGCAATGATAGTGTCGATTGGTCTGTGGTGTGGTTTTGGCGGGAAGAGGTTCGTCGTTTGGGATTGTGGGCTATAAATATGTGTTTGCAAACAGATGAGGGGTTACTTGTTTCATTTGTGAATTCTGAATTTAAAGACCTTGTGCGCGTAAAAGTGTCTGACTAGTCCTCAATTTCGACCGACATCTTCCCGTAAAAAACGAAATCAGGTATGTCCAGTAGTGGTAGCGTGTCTTCGTCTAGTAGTAGTGAAAGTACTGAGTCAGATAGAAGTAAGGATGGACGACTTGGCGCAGAGGGTACAAGTTCTGGAGTTGTTACGAGCGGGATGCCGATGGAGGTAGTGAGGGAGGTTCGAGAGGATCCTCCCGAAGAGTTGGAGGAGAGTAACTGGCCGGCGAAAGGCGGTTATGGGTGGGTTGCTGCTGATGTCCGTGATCAATCATCTTTATTCAGGTGGTCTCGTCTGTTGAACTCTTGGCTGAACTGCACACCCGTCATGTCCAAGGGTGTCAGTGGAGACATTGTTTCGTTAGAGAGGGTGAGTGTCGTCGACCGGGTATGCCACGGGCAGGAGGGGGCTACCGAAAAATTCTTCTACATGTATATGTGCCACTTCTCTCAGCTTCACGTGCGACTGCCTTTAGACGATTTCACTATGGGTGTGCTGCGGGCGTTGAATGTGGCACCTACCCAACTGCATCCTAATAGTTGGGCCTACTTGCAGGCCTTCCGCATTCTGTGCATATCTTTATATTTGGAGCCTACTCCTTATGCTTTCTTATATTTTTATGACACCAGACCCCAAAGACCGGCTACTTGGCTCTCTTTAATCAGTCGCCCCAGCATCAGCAGACTGGATGCTTTCTCCCAATCATTCAAACATTTCAAGGATGGGTACTTCAAAGTCGTCGTCAAGGAAGGGGGTAAATCTCATTTTTTGAATGTGGATAGGAGTATCAAGTTTCCCTTTAGCTGGACCAACAATCCTTCTCGATATAAAGACATGGGAGTGGAGGAGTTGTCGGCTAGTGATAGGGAGGTGGTGGGGGTGTTGTTGAAGTTTGTGGATAAGTTGCCCACTAAGGGTCTAGTTATGGTTTATAATTCGGTGCATCCGATAATAGATATTGAAGGTATCTGTTTATTACTTAAGTTGTGTTAATAATGCTAAGTTGTTTTGATCCGAGTCGTGATATGTTATTGCAGGGCATATGGCGCAATCTGGCAAGAAGAAATTGGCGCTCTTTCAATCACTGAGGAAGGAAATGGCCGCTAAGGCCAAGGCGGCTGGGAAAGCTGACGTTCCCAACCTGCAGGAATCGGTTGTGGAGGTGCATGTACACGGCGGGACGAAAAGGAAAGCTGAGCTTCCGCCTCGACCCGGGAAGGGCAAAGACGTGAAGAAGATAAGGGCAGCTCTTCTTGGAACGGCTAGCGGGGCGGGGTCGGCTAGTGGAGAAAAGTTGCCTGAGGTCGGGTTGATCGAGTTGCCAAAGATCTCCGTTAGGAAGGATATCTCGATCGACCTTCCAGATACCGTTGTTAACTCTATTGATAACATGGAGGTGGATCATATTGTTAGAACAATGGTAGAGTTTGGAGCAAGGCCTTAGTCCTGAGTCACCGTGTAGGGTCTCTTTACAGAAGGGAAGTAAAGGAGGTGAGGGAGTTGCAGGGTAAAGTGGATAAGCTTGAGGAGGAGAAGGCGGCTTTAGAAAAGGAGAAAGAAGGCTGGGAAGCAGAAAGGAAAAGGTTGGCAACATGGAAGGTGTGTTGCTTGGACTCTGAGGAAAAGCTAAACAAGCGTATAGGGGAGTTGGAAGAAGACTATGAAGATTTGAAGGATAAGTATGATGGGGCTGTTGGGGAGCTTGACGATTTGAAGAACAGCGTCATCCAAGAGCATATTAATGGTTTCGAGAAGGGGTTGCGATAGGCGGCCTTCTTCCATCCGGATGTGGATGTCTTGGATTCTAGATTTGACGTAGATAAGGACGTAGTTGGTGGGAAGTTGGTGAGGGAGGATGAGGGGGATGTTGAGGAGGTGGAGGAGAAAGCGGCAGAGGAGGAGAAGGATGCAGGAGCTGTCATGGGGGGTGATGAGAACAAGGGGATGTAGGAACTTCATTTTTTTATCATTTGGAACTTGAATTCCGTTTGTAATAATGCGTACATTATTTTACTTTGCCCTTAATATGATGAATGCCTTGTGTATGCTATGTTTGTTATTAGATGCCGATAACTTGTATGATGGTGTTGCGTTAGCGGTATGGTATAATTATGAGCGGGTGTTTTAATGTATGTGATGTTTGGCGAATTCGTTTTATTATTAAAGGGTGTTCGACTCTGACCATTTTATTTGAACTTAAATGAATGAACCAAGATTAAAGGGTGTTCGACCCAGGCCGCTTACTTGGGGTAAGGGTGGGGAACTTAAACGAATGAACAAAGATTAAAGGGTGTTCGACCCAGGCCGCTTACTTGGGGTAAGGGTGGGGAACTTAAACGAAAGAACAAAGATTAAAGGGTGTTCGACCCAGGCCGCTTACTTGGGGTAAGGGTGGGGAACTTAAACGAATGAACAAAGATTAAAGGGTGTTCGACCCAGGCCGCTTACTTGGCGTAAGGGTGGGGAACTTGAACGAAAGAACAAAGATTAAAGGGTGTTCGACCTAGGCCGCTTACTTGGGGTAAGGGTGGGGAACTTAAACGAATGAACAAAGATTAAAGGGTGTTCGACCCAGGCCGCTTACTTGGGGTAAGGGTGGGGAACTTAAACGAATGAACAAGGATTAAAGGGTGTTCGACCCAAGCCGCTTACTTGGGGTAAGGGTGGGGAACTTAAAGGAATGAACAAAGATTAAAGGGATAGAGTCATAAAGTAGGGAACCCTTCTTTTTATTTATTGAATAGGGGTGCCTCGTTAAAACCTCCTTGGCCAAAACCCTCCTTAGGGAAAAAAGACCAAGTGAGGAAAAAGAGTACACATGTGGTTACAAGTATTGGCTCAACTATGATACATATTTAGCTGAAGTAGAACTTGAGGTGGGATACATTCCATGTGTTGGGAATCTCTTCCCCAGATAATTGTTCCAGGCGATAAGCCCCTCCTCCTGCGTCTTCTCGTATGCGGTACGGGCCGTCCCAATTGGCGGAGAACTTGTCATCCTTCTTTTTAGCACTGCTGGCCATTCTCCATACTAGGTCCCCGACGACAAATGATCGTGGGTGTAGGTGTGCATTATATTTCCTGGCAGCTCGTTGTTTGGCGGCTAGATTGCGTATTTGGGCTTTTTCTCTGAGTTCGGGAAGGAGGTCGAGATGTAAAGCCATGTTTTGGTGGTTGTTAGTTGGGTCGTATAGTTCTCGGCGCAGGGATGGTTCGCCAATTTCTACCGGTATCATGGCGTCTGCGCCGTAGACTAGGCTGAATGGGGATTCGTTTGTTGATGATTGAGGGGTGCATCTGTAAGCCCATAGTACTTCTATTAACTCTTCAGGCCATCGGCCTTTGGCGGTATCTAACCTCTTGCGTAGCTCTATGAGAATAACTTTGTTTGCTGCTTTCGCTTGCCCATTGGTTTGTGGATGTTCTACAGAGCTTGTGATGTGTTTGATGCCTAAGCCGGTGTAGAATTTGGCTAGCTCCTTGTCGATAAATTGTCGGCCATTGTCTGTTATGATGGTATGTGGTACACCATATCTGCATATAATGTCCTTCCACATGAACTGCTGGACTTGCTGGGCCGTGATGGTGGTCAATGGCTTGGCTTCGATCCATTTGGTAAAATAATCAACAGCTACGATTAGGAATTTTACTTGCCCCATGCCGGGTGAGAAGGGGCCGAGGATGTCCATTCCCCACTTAGCGAATGGCTAGGGGGACAGTATGTGGTGTAGTTATTCTTGTTTCTGATGGATAAGGTTGTCGTGCTTCTGGCATGGCTTGCACTTCCTGACATGATCCTGGCAGTCCGCTTCTATAGTGGGCCAGAAGTATCCGGCTCTGAGAACTCTTGTGGCCATGGTGCGTGCGCCTGAATGATAACCTCAAATTCCTTCGTGTAGTTCTTTGATGATGTATTGGGCTTGCTCTGCCGTGACACACTTAAGTAGGGGTTGGCCGTACTCGCGTTTGTAGAGGTCGTCGCCTACCATAGTGTACCTGGCGGCCTTGACCAGCCAAGTTTTGTCTGCGTCGAGGGGGGGTTGCCGGTTTTGAGGTATTGAATATAAGGGGTGGTCCAGTTCTGGGTTTGGGTGGGGGTGATGTTATTTGATGGGGTGTGGGTTATCGTTTGGCAAGTGTGTGTGATGGAAGGTGTGGATAGTGTTTGCTGTAGTAGGGATCGATTACGGTTGTTGAGTTTGGTACTGGATAATTTGGAAAGGATGTCGGCCCTGACGTTGTCGGTTCTGGGGATGTGTTCGACGCGGACTTGTTCAAAGGCGGATTGAATAATCGCACGGACTAGGTGGTAATATTGTTGAAGGATGGGTCTTTGATTTGGAATTCGTCGTTTAGATGACCTACAGTGAGTTTGGAGTCGGTTTTGCATGTTAACTTCTTGACGCCGACTTCACGGGCTAGGGAAAGGCCGGCGAGGATAGCTTCGTACTCGGCTTGGTTATTCGATGTTTTGAAAGCAAAGTGAAGAGATTTCTCGATGAGGATGTCGTTGGGGCCTTCTAACACGATGCCAGCGCCGGCACCCCTTGGGTTTGAGGAGCCATCTACATGAAGTGTCCATTGGTCCTCAACGGGTGTTTGTTGTAGGTCATTGACGAAGTCTAAGAGACACTGGGCTTTGATGGGGTCGTGGGGTTCATAGCGAATGTTGAATTCTGACAGCTCCACGGCCCATGATGACATGCGTCCGGCTAGATCCGGCTTTTGTAATATTTTTTAGATTGGGTAATCGGTTTTGACGGTTATGGTGTGGTTTTGGAAATATGGGCGTAGACGGCGTGCGGCGTGGACCAAGGATAGGGCTAGTTTTTCTACCATTTGGTACCTGGTTTCGGGATCTTGTAGTGTTCTGCTCACGAAATATACAGGATGTTGCGTGCCTTCTACTTCTTGGACAAGGGCTGCGCTAACGGTATGGTCGGTGGCCGTGATATATACCAGCAGGGGTTGGCTGATGTCCGGTTTGTGGAGGATGGGGGGTGAGGTTAGGGTTGTTTTGAGTTTCTGGAAGATCTGTTCACAATCATCAGTCCACGTGAACCGGGCGGATTTCTTTAGGAGCTGGATTATGGGTTGAGTTTGTTCCGCTAGTTTGGGTAGGAATCGAGAAATGGCCGTGAGGCGGCCGATTAGGCGTTGGACTTCTTTGACAGTAGTGGGGCTGCACATTTCGATGATAGCCCTGCATTTTTCAGGGTTAGCCTCTATGCCGCGTTGGGTTAGCATGAAACCAAGGAATTTACCCCGGTCGACGCCGAATACGCATTTATCGGGATTTAGGCGGAGGTTGTATTGGCGTAGGGCAGAGAACACTGCCTCTAAGTCTTTAGCGTGTTGATGATGGCTTGGGGACTTGACGACCATGTCATCGACGTAGACTTCGACACAGTGTCCTGCTAGATGGCTGAAGACTTTGTCCATTAGTCGCTGGTAAGTTGCCCCAGCGTTTTTAAGGCTGAAGGGCATGACTCTATAAAAGTAGTTGGCATCGTCTGTGATGAAGGCGGTTTTGTGCATATCTGTTGTGGCCATGGGGATTTGGTTATAACCTGAATATGCATCTAAAAAGCTAAGCACCTTGTTTCCTGCCGTGCCGTCTACGAGTCGATCGATGTTGGGTAAGGGGTAGGCGTCGCGAGGGCATGCCTTATTCAGGTCTGTGTAGTCTACGCACATCCGCCATTTGCCATTGGCTTTCTTTACCAAGACAACATTAGAAAGCCAAGTGGTATATTGAGCTTCTTTTATAAACCCTGCGCTCAGTAACTTGTCGGCCTCTACTTTGGTCGCTTGTCTGCGTTCTTCCCCAAGCTTGCGCTTTTTCTGGGATACGTAGCAGGCTTCTTTATATATCGAAAGCTTGTGGGATGCCACCTGGGGGTCTACTCCAGGGAGGTCGGCGGCTGACCAGGCGAAAAGATCTGTGTTATTGATGAGGATGGGTGTGATTGTGGCACGCTCATCAGAGTTTAAACTGGTGCCTAAATTGATGGAGTGGCCATTGGGGAGTTCTAGGGGAGTGGTGTCCTCGACTGGTTCGAGGCGGACATCCCGGCCTATTCTGGGGTCAAGGTCCTCGCCGGATAGGGCTATGCGGGAATTAGGTGGTCGTTCGATATGGTTTGTTTGTTGGATTGGGAGTTGTGGTCTTAAGCTTGCCATATAGCACTCGCGTGCCAGGCGTTGGTCACAATGGATGGTCAGGATGTCGCCGGATGGGGCTGGGAACTTCATGGCCAAGTGAGGGGTAGAGACGACTGCACCAAGTGTATTGAGGGAAGGACGACCCAGGAGTATGTTGTAGGATGTTGGCGCATCGACTATAAGGAAGCGGATTGGGATGGTTTTGGTTTGGGTTCCTTCCCGAAAGACGGTATGGAGGTCTATGTAGTCCCGGGTGGATACTTGTTCGCCGGAAAAGCCGTATATGGGCTCATCATATGGTATCATGGCGGTGTCAGGAAGTTGTAACTTTTGGTAGGTGGCCCAGTAGAGGATGTCAACTGAGCTGCCTTGATCCACGAGTACTTTCTTAACGGCATAATTTTTGATTTCAACGGTGATGACCATGGGGTCGTCCTGCTGGTGGTTGAGGCCGTGGAAGTCGTCATCCGTGAATACGATGGGGGGCATACAACGTCTGTGATGGGAATGAGTGATCTGGTTGACGGATTGTATATGGCGGAGGTGTCTCTTTCTGGTGGACGAGGTGGAGCCTCCACTTGCGAAGCCACCAGAGATGGTGTTAATGGTGCCTCGTAAGGGGGGGTCGGCAGGGGTAATGCTGGTGTGGGCGGGCTCTGGCTGTTGGTTGTTGGGTTGGGTGGGGTGGCTATTGGGATGGGTGTCGTTTGGTTGGCGTCTGTGGTCATGTCGTGGGGGGTGGCGGGATCGGGAGGAGGAGGAATGGTCATCCCTACGGATGAAGCGGCGAAAGTGGCCAGCACGGACCAGTTCTTCTATTTTATCCTGGAGCGCTTTGCATTCTTCCGTAGTGTGACCATGGTTGCGATGGTACCGACAATACTTGGTCATGTCGGCGTTAGGAGGTGTGGTTGTCTTTCGTGGTGGGGGGAGGAGGTCAGCTTGGAGGTAGAGATGTCAATGTGAGCCAGAACCCGTGAGCCAACCCGGCTCACCACGGGTTCGAGCCGGGTCGGGTTGGGATTTTTTTTTTTTTGCGATAATGGGTCAAAACGGGTTGAGCTCACTTAACCCACGGGCTATGCGGGTTCGAGCCGGGTTATGGTGAGCTGACCCACCAACCCACCTATATTTTAAAAAACCTAATTTAGTAAAATTAATTATTTAAAATTAATATTTTTCAGAATCTGAAAAAAATTTACGCAATCCCTAACTCAGTTTTCACGCAGTGACGCAGCGCGCAGTTCCCTTTCTATTTTCCTTTCCCTTTCCCTGTCGCGACGATGGTGCCATAGGTGGTGGTCGTCGGTGGTTCTTTGGCGGCGGTGGTCGACGTTGGGTGGCGGCCGTTCGATGGTGGTCGAGCTGAGGAAAAACGGTGGTGTCCGTTTTTCAATTTCGACCCACACAGCGCAGTTCCCTTCCCTCTCAGTCGTGTCCGTCGCGGTGGTGCCCACAGGTGGTGGTCGTCGGTCGTTCTTTGGCAGCGGTGGTCGACGTTGGTGGCGGCCGTTCGGTGGTGGTCGCGTCGAGAGAAAACCCAATCCCTAACCTAATTTTGTTCTCATTTTCATTTTCGACCCACTCGCACTTCCCTTCCCTCTCACTCGTGTTCGTGGCGGTGGTGCCCAGAGGTGGTGGTCGTCGGTCGTTCTTTGGCGGCGGTGGTCGACGTTGGTACCAGCCGTTCGGTGGTGGTCGAGCCGACGCTTCTTTTGCTCGTGCTGCTCCTGTGCCTACCCACTTTCCCTTTCGTTCCCGATGATTTTTTTTTAAAAAAAAAAATCTTTTTTTTTTTTAATTTTTATACGGGTTAGTGAGTCAACCCACTTAACCCACCAACCCGTGGTGGGTTGAGCCGGGTTGAAAAATTTCTGGCTCACCAGAAAGTGAGCCGGGTTGAGCTCAACAATTTCCAACCCGACCCGTGGTGAGCCAACCCGTGTGAGCCGGGTTGGCTCACTTTGACATGTCTACTTGGAGGGCCTCGTCTAGGATGCGGGAGCGGGCTACTGTGAGGGTGGCGTATCTGGTGAAGCGAGGTTGGCGGGGTTCGCGTGGGTGGTATCAGGGCACGGGTGAGGTTGTGGGGTGGGGTTGGAGGTGTTGGCGGCGTAGTCGTTGCAGAATTTGGTGTGAAGAGTTTGCATTTCTTCCATACGGACGTAGTCGGCTGCACGTAGCTTGAGTTTGTGCATGGAGGTGGGTGGGTGGAGGTAGACGTTGTTGGCGAAGGGGCTGGGTTGTAGGGTGAGAGTCATACATTGGAGTATCATTTCCTGGTTGAGGTGTGGTGTACGAAGGGCAGCTTTACTGAAGCGATCGATGAACGTTCTGAGTGGTTCATTGGGTTCGTGTCTGATACCCAGTAGGGATATGGTGGTGGTTTGATGGGGGCGGCTTCCAGCGAAATGGGTGGAAAACATGTGGGAAAGGATGTCGAAACTATCAATTGAGTAGGGCGGAAGGGTGGTAAACCATTCTAGGGCAGGGCCTTTGAGGGTAGTGGGGAAAGCTTTGCAAAAGACTGCGTCTTGAGATGTGTACAGGGCGACGTGGGTGATGTAGACTTTCAGGTGTTCGTCAGGGTCGGTTTCGCCGGTATAGCGATCCAGGTTGAATGGTTCCCACTGGGCCGGGAGAGGGGTGTTGGCGATAAAATCCATGAATGGGTGGCGGCGTCTGGGCTGGTGAGGGGGGGGGGGGCATGTGGGGTGGGGGTAGGTGGTTGATCATACCAGGAAAGGTGGAGGTGATGTTGTGGGGAGGGATGTGGGTTGTGGGAAGATATTGTGGGTTGTAGGGTGGGATATGTGTGGTATGAAGGGCGGTGGGTATGTTGTAGGGGGCGTGGGTGGTTGAAATGGTGGGGGCGGGAGTTGGGGGTGCGGTGAGCCCTGGTTGACCGGATGGAAAGTGATGGGGATGGGTAGAGGTAACGGGTGTCTGTTGGGTGGTGGTGAAGGTGTGGGGGGTGGGATTGTATTCACTTTCTTCCTCTGTAGGCTAGAAGGCCGGAGACTTCACAGCTTCAGAGGTTTCTTTGGTTTTTCCCTTCAGGTTGGCGTCTGCCTCGATCCTTCTCCTGAGGCGAGAGTTCTCTTGTCTTAGCGCTTCCATTTCCTCAACACTGCGCTTCTTCAGGTCTGCGAGTTCTTGTTGCATCTTTGCCTGGCCGTCTAGGATGGCGGCCAAGTCAGGGGTGATGCTGGGAGGTCTAGAGGGACCAGCGTCCGCTTGCTTGTTCACTCCAGCTCTACTGCGGGTAGAAACCATCTTCAGAGAAAAAACGGGTACTAAAGGTGTTCGTCTCGTACCCCACGGCGGGCGCCAATTGTTCCTGCAGAGAACAAATAAGATAGGTTAGGCACAAGCATCACCTTACCATGTAGTCTGCTATCTCTTCAGTTGGCCTCTTCCCGGTCGATACACGTCAACTTGAACCCAGGAGGGGTTACCTGCAGAAGAGTCTCCGAAGCTCAAGTAAGTCAAAGCTCTTAGAGAGTCAAATCAGTGATTAATGAATGCGTACCTTTAAATGATGGGGTCCACGTGTATTTATAAAATATTAATGACGTTTGACCATTTCATGGGCTGGGTCTTGACCTGGGCTCTAGTTTGGGCCCTGAGTGGGCCTGGGCCCCAACCCAGGCCCTTGAGACCTATTGAATGCGGGGGCTTCGATTTTCGCTTAAGTTTATTGGAGTAGTCGGCCTGGGCTATAACCTTACCAGATATGCTCGAGTAGTCGGTCTAGACCGACTACTTGCCTAAATGGCTTATGTTGGTGATATGAAGTGCTAATTCGGCCTAGCTTGGGTACTTGGCGGTCTCGATATGCACATTGTTTACTTGGTCGAGTTTGGCTAGGTACGGTACAGTACAGTACAACTATAATGCATAATGTGATTAGGCGGACAAAGATCAAAGGTGTTTTCGTTGAGGTAAATGTTTTTAGCTTTATGTTTAATTTATAATTGAAAAAGATGGATACTTGTACGAAAATACCCTTGGGTAGCTTATTGAATACGTTTCAACTTACAATGTAATTAATTTCCCTGTTACATTCGACGGCCCGGTCTACTTTTCCATCACCAACCAAAGCTCATTCATTTAATGCATTTCAAGGCTCACAACAACCCATCCTCCATGGATAATATCTCTTTTTTCTCCGTGCACAACACATTGACGATTAGTCTTTAGGAATCTGCCTACTTTGGTTGGTGGTGCATTGATCAAGTAAGTTGAGTAAAAAATGGTTTCATTCATTATCCATTCTACTTATCTGCAACATTAATGGCTTCCTCCAGCATGTTTTTTATTGTACTTTAAGTTTTAGGGTTCCTTTACTTTTCCAAAAATTTTGAAAGTAATTTGTCTTGGATTTTTATCGTCATTGACAGTAAATGCTTCATTGCACATTAATTTTGTTCACAAAACAACAGACGTCCTTACCCATATAAATTTTTAATACGCGTTATTTACTTTTGTTAAACATTGTATTGACAGTAACACTTATGAACTGCAATGAATGTTTATACAAGGAAAAAACATGGAAGAAACACAAGCTCTGGGTCTGGATAGCATTACTCTACTAAAAGATGATATCCCTGAAAACAGCTGTAACATCATTGGCTCTGTTTCAACCAAGAACGACTGTGGTGAATCCCACTTGGGTTTCTTTCCTAAAGTGGGGATGACTTTTGAAACTGTGGATGAACTACAGAAATTTTATAAACAACATGCAATCAGAAGTGGTTTCGGTGTCCGAATCAAAACATCAAAGAAAGACGATCATAATGAGTTGTGCTACGTCAAACTAGTTTGTTCTCGAGAAGGAAACCATGTGTCCAACATCCCCCCGAAAAAAAAAACCATCCCGACACAAAGAAAGGCTTGCCCTGCACGTGTTACTACTGTTAAAGAGGAAGGTGAATGGTTGATGAGAAGTGCGGTGGAGGAACATAATCACCATTTAAGTCCACACAAATCAAAGCTTGTGTGCGGTAATAGGAAGATAAATATGCAGGCAAAAAGAGTAATCGATATCAATGATCAAGCGGAAGTGCGTTTGAACAAAAGTTTTCGGTCTTTGGTATTTGATGCTGGAGGTTATGAAAACTTGGATTTTATGGAAAGGGATGTCAGGAACTATATTGGTCAGCAGAGACGAGCGCTGGTTAAGGATGGCGATGGGCAAACATTGTTTAATCATTTCTCGAGGATGAAGGGAATTAAATAAGGATTTCTTCTTTGAAATTGACGTCGATCAAGAGAACAAAATTACTAATGTGTTCTAGGCGGATGGTAGGAGTAGAGCGGCATGTGTAGATTTTGGGGATGTTGTGTCATTTGACACAACATACTTGACTAATAAGTATGACATGCCTTTTGCCCCATTTATAGGTGTAAATAATCATTGTCAATCCATTTTATTAGGTTGTGGGTTGTTATCATCAGAGGACACTAGAACATTTATATGGCTATTTACATGTTGGTTGCGTTGCATGTCAAATAAGGCACCACTTGGAATCGTGACCGACCAATGCAAGGCCATGAAAAATGCAATTGAAATTGTGTTTCCCAATGCAAGACACAAATGGTGCCTTTGGCACATCATGAAAAAAGTTCCTGAGAAGTTGCAAGGGTACTCAAGTTACAAGCAAATTAAGCATGACATGAAGCAGTTGGTGTATGAGTCAGTGAGTCTTGATGGTTTTGAGTGTGGTTGGGATAAGTTCATCACAGAAAATGGATTACATGAAAATGCATGGCTTTTAACACTTTATGAAGATAGACATCGCTGGGTTCCATGTTATTTGAAGAATAACTTTTGGGCAAGTATGTCGACTACGCAACGAAGTGAGAGCATGAACGCATTCTTCGATGGTTTCATCAATTCGACAACGACATTGCAACAATTCATGGTTCAATACAATAATGCCATTAGGTGGAAGAGTTTATGTGGAAAGGTCAATGCGCAGACATGTATCATGATGTTTTGTTTGATCATCACACACTTAACATACAATGCACTTGCCTTCTCTTTGAGTTTAGAGGAATACTTAGTCGTGTATGGGCAAGAGGGCGTTAAAAGTGTGCCAGACAAATATGTTTTAAAAAGATGGAGCAAGCTAATGTGTAGACGGCACACGTACATAAGGGTTGCAAGCAATTCTAAAAAGGAAGAAGCTAATGTCAAAAGGTATGATGCACTTTGTAAGCGTTTCTATAAGATTGCCAAGGTCGCATGCGAGTCAGACAACGAAACACAATGTTTGTTTAAGAAATTGGACTCCATTGCATATGATCATGGATTGTCACATTTTGATAATACAAGTAAGGGGGTTGAATTTGAGACTGAAAATGATTGTCCTCTACAAACCGTGTCATCCAACAAATGTATCAACAATCCTATTTCTGTTAAGAGAAAGGGTAGACCCCGATCGACGATATTGAAATCCATTGTGCAGAAGGTTTGTAAAAGAAGAAAGTCTACGGGTTGCGATTGTGCTTAAAATAAAGACTGTGGGGCTGAAATGGTATGTGCATTTAATGAAATCCAATAAATCAAAATTTGAATTCAATTTTTTTTTTACAATATGATCACATTTTTTTTAATTCTTTGGTTATCCTTTATAGGGATGGACTTTGGATACGAATTTAATGTCATCTACTAACCAATCAGAAGTCCTTACGCATACTAATCCGACACAGGTACTTCACAGTTAACAATGTGATGTTCTACTAACCATTTAACTTTATCGTTATTGACATCATTTGGGGTGTAGTAATTATACTTAAATTTATGTTGCCAGGTTGAAGACGTCCAATCCATTGGATTTGTTTCCCTGCTGACTTCAATTCAAAATAGCACACATCAAACACAAATTGTGTTACAAGGAACAAATTATTAAGTATAGTCAAATACGTTATGCATGGCCTACTTATTTTAGGTATTAATGGATAATTATGTATCCAGATTCATCCAACACTCATGAAATATTTTTTTTTTTGCAGGAATGGCGATGGTTTGGTATTTTATTTTGACGACATGGGCACTTGCAAATGAAATGGCATCAACAAACATAGTTACAACAAACATGTGTTTGTAAATGACATCTCTGAATTGTCCACAAATATATTTTTTTGGTAATCAATATTGACAACATGTGGCCATGGGTTGTTCCTCTTTTTGATTTAACATGATTGTAATTTTTGTAGTCTCATAGGTATGGTGGATGGGACTTTCGTATTAAGGATATCTTTAATTTCTGCATTGTACATTGACCAACTGATTATGTAATCAATGCATGATCCACTTGGAGGATATCTTTTATTCAATGCATTTGATTCAAAATTTGTCATCATTGATGTCACTGAAAAGGAGTCATACCAACATGAACTTCATTGGATCTAGGAAAACGTTGCATATAATCTTTTTACCATTTCATTATTTCTTGAATTAACATGCATACATTTATTAACCTGCATCAATCTTAAAACTACTTTGTAATTCGAAGGGAATTAAGTTGTAACCAAATTGATGCACGAGATAAGAATTAAAATATTTCACAACTTATGAACCAAATTATCACCTTAGGAATGAGAACTGTCATATTCCTATCACATTTTACAATTGATGCCAACAAAAACTATTTACTTTTAAATACATCTAAAACTTGAAGCAATGTAATTGCAATGAATATTTTCGGGATCCATAAACCAATCACATATGTAATGTTGTCTGAGTTCTTGAAGTTCCTCCCGCGACATGGAATAAAGTAAATAAAAATTATAACGACTAAATACCATGACAGCAAAACGAAATTCAATAAATGCCACTTACAAAAGTTTATGCGGGGAAGTTTTTTTCATCAAACATTGTTTCACCATCCCACAACTCAATATATCTCAAGACCATCATGCCACAATCATATCTCGAAATATGTGAACATATATTAAGTCAAATTATGGTATCACTATACTAATATTCGATCAAATGTAAGACAAAATTGGTACTTACAAATTTGGTTGTAGGGGAAGGCCTTGGGTAAGGACTTCAAATTTAGGTTTATCAGCATTAGAATGATTTAAAAGGAAACCAAATAAAATCTCCATGTTACGGGCCTTAAAAAATCCCAATACAAAAGATCAACATACATTTTACAAATCAATAGCTGAATTTTCCAACAAGAGCATTTATTTTAAGAAGTTACTTACAATCGCATTGTCTATTCTTTTTCATCCTTGTCATGTCCTCCCAAGAGAGTCAAGGACAAAAAATTGGTGGGTGCGACAGTTGATTGCATAACACCACCAATGTTGCTCATGGATAATAGGAGCAAAGAGCTTCCAAGAATAAAACAAAAACTCATTAAACATTCACAATTACTACTTAATAAATAAAATTACAAATATTCATTCTTACAAAATCTGCTGTCAATATATCATGTACTGAAACTAGTCCACGCGTCAGGAAATTGTTGTAGTCCCCTAAGATCCATTGACGTCTCTTTGCCTTTACCTTTCTACTATCTTCAACAACTACGCTCTACATTCAAAATATCACAATTACATTTTCATAAACCATCATGAACAACATCCATCAAATATAAAAACTTAAAAAACAATAAGAATTATAATACCGTATACAGAGGACTAAACACAACTCTCTTGATCGACCCATTCAATTTTCTTTGTCTATACATGAAGTTGTTGCAAGCAAACAAAATGGCCTGACAAAATTTGAAATCAACAATGTCATTTCATTAGGCAAAATAACAAGTTTATAATATTACATCAATTAAGGCCATTACCATGTTGCAAATTTTTCCACGAGGACGAAATCCCCAACACTCAACTATGGTTAATATCTGGTGATTTATGTCAACCACCACTTTCCTGAAAAGTGGAAATTTAGAATTAACTCTATATAACCATGGAAATAAAATAATGAAATTTATATCCATAACAGTAACCAACTTGTCATTTTATGACACAAGAATGCGATACAATTGAGTTATGTCAACATCAAAAGAACATTTTTCTGCTTCGATAAAGGGAATAATTTCCATTCCATGATGATTGTATTCAGGAGTACCTTGCTCATGTTGCTCAAAATGACGTGATTGTGGCTCCTCAACATCAAAGGCATCACCTTTATCAAAGGAAGAGGTTTCAGGTTGATGAAAGGAAGGTGGGTCAGGTTCCTCACCTCCACGAGCATACTCTTCTTCCATACTGCTCAGCTGCTCTTTTAATTGTCGAACGACCCTATAATTTCTTTTCAACTTCCTTTTGCACCATTGCTTAAATTGAGTAAAGGACATGTCATCTATTCCTTTTTTTGGGATGCCATGTTCACCAATATTTAAGGCATCACGAACAACATCAATGTTTTTTTCCTCTTCAGTTAATTCCCAATGAAGAACAACCTGCATAATGATGTCCAAACTTTATACCTTATTGGTACACATAATACAACTTAATTAACTAAACTAAAACGAATGCAATACAATACCTTGTTATATTCAAATGCGGATTTGATTCCGTGAGTCCTAATCATCAAGGACGACCAACTCAAAATTCTCGGGAAAATAACATCACCTTTATAAGACCCTAACGAAAGTAGTCAACAAACCAAAAGCTGAAAAAATAATAGAGGAACTAATTAATCATTAACTTCACAAACACAAGCCTAACAAAATCAAAATTGACTTAAATAATAAATACCTGCAAAATAGCCACTGACCCAGCTACAGTTATGGCAGACATGTTTTGATCTTGCCTTAAAGTGTGGTAAGCATGATTGAAACCTTCAACCAAAAAACTATAGATAGACCTTGACCAGTTGTATTGATTCAAGTTGTCAAGGTTATCCAACAATCTAAATGGCATGTTTGTGACAGTCCGAAAAGTCCTAGGGAAATACAAAAGAGCAAAACATAGCAACAAGTACAAACGACAAACATTGTCTACATTGTCATTGTCATCATCATCGTCACTTTGTAAATAAAAGTATATCCTATTAACAATGTCATGTATTGTTATTGGTTCATGTTCAAATAATGACTTGATCACCCCGCACACAACATTATTGAATTCTACATCAACCCCAACAGCATTCAAACCCAAACAAACACAAACATCTAAAATAGACAACCGTACCAAATGTTGCCTGATATATATACTTTCATGTTCATGGACCCACCAACTCAGTGTATATTTTAACAACACTCCATTGATATCCAACAGTTTCACCATGTCAACACACCACCTAAATGGAGTGCCTCCAATTCGAGAGCGATGTCTTGGTCTCAATAAACCATTAACTTTAACAATGTAGTTTGTTTTACAACGGTTACGAACCACAAGCTAAAAAACCAATGAAATAGTTAAAAAAACATGTTAGAAAACATCAACATATGAACTTAATTAACTATAATAAAAAAATGGAAAATGAATAGTTCACTACTTCTCCTTACGACTTCTCTTGCCACCGAAGAAAAATACTAACCTGCAACATTTTTAAACTTATCTTGCAACCCAAGCGCAATTAGGATGTAACCCAGCAAGGAGATTTTGCATAAAACAAGTTGACAGATATTGGAAGTGCATAACAACACACAAATCTCTCCCCTACTAAAAGGGTGGACCCCAAGTGTGCATACCAATAATAGAGCCCATTCCACTTCTTCTAAACCAAGTGTAAGTTAATATAAGGAAAAACTAGTCTGCAGCATTTTTCAACTTATCTTGCAACCCAAGACCAATTAAGGTGTAACCCACAAAGGAGTTTTTTCACAAAGTAAAATTGACAAATTTTGAAGTGCATAAGAACACACAATTTTCTCCCTTACTAAAAGGGTCACTACAAGAAATTTACTAATTTGCGAGGGAAATTAGCGAGGGAAAATTTTGCTCACTAATTTGTCGCTAATTAGCGAAGGATTAGCGACAAACTAAAATTGTAGCTAATGAGCGAGGGACTATACACAACATAATATGGTAGCTAAGTTGTAGCTAATTAGTTAGGGATTAAATACAACACAGATATGGTAGCTAAGTTGCAACTAATTAGCGAGGGACTTTACACAACATAATATGGTAGCTAAGTTGTAGCTAATTAGTTAGGGATTAAACACAACATAAATATGGTAGTTAAGTTATAGCTAATTAGTTAGGGATTATACACAACATGATATGGTAGTTAAGTTGTAGCTAATTAGTTAGGGATTAAACACAACATAAATTTTGTAGCTAAGTTATAGCTAATTAGTTAGGAATTATACACAACATAATATGGTAGTTAAGGTGTAGCTAATTAGTTAGGGATTAAACACAACATAATATGGTAGCTAAATTGTAGCTAATTAATTAGGAATTAGATACAACATAGTATGGTAAGCTAATTAATTATGATTAATGATTTTGTTGCAAATCCAAAGCTAATAAATAGAATTTGTAATTAAAAATATATACAAACTATTTTATTAAATATGAATTTATTAAATAAATTTATAAAAACTATCAATATATTAACAAATTATCAACATATATTTTATTTTTATATAAATTAATCTTTTATTTGTTAATTATATTTATTATATATATATATATATATATATATTAAAATAATAACTAAAATTTAACTAATACAATATATTTCTTTCCGTTTAAATATTATTATAAAAGGTATTAAAACAATTCTTATTAATTATATTTAAAATCAAATGATTAATTATTATTTTGATAATTGTTTATTATCTTTACGCTGCTTTTTTATATTTTATATATTAATTTATTCAAAAGGATTATTAATTGATTTATATTGTTACATATTATTATATATATTATTATATTTATGGTATAATTTGTTTTATATTATTTAATTTTTTAAACATTTTAAATATGAAATAAATTATTTATGATATATTATAAATAAAAACAAATTGTATGTATGTATTTTATTTATAAAATACGAATATTTAACTTAATTTAATTATACACTTAAAAATTCATTTAAAATTTAAATATTTATATTAGAAGAATTAATAAAAACACTGTTATTTTGTTTAGTTTCCTTGCACTTTCGCAAGCAGCACTGAACAATAGTAATTAATTACATAGTTTAAAATGAAATAAAAAAAAAACGCTGATGGGAGCGCCGTTCGTTCCTTCGTTCGCAAGCAGCACTGTACACTTCCTTCTTTCCTTCATTTTTTGATTTCTTTTTCTCTCAAACACTGACTACATTACTATGTTTCTAAAATCAAGTCAAACACCTCTCGCCAACGACGTAACGATTCTTGGTGGTTGTTCCCGGCGCCGTCGCTCATCTCTTCCATCCTCCGCCGTCGCTCATCTCTTCCATCCTCCGCCGTCGCTCATCTCTTCCATCCTCCGCCGTCAGATTTACCTCTACTCCTCTCCGTTCAAATTCACACTATCCTTTCCTTTTTTTTCTCTTTCTCTTTCTCCATCGCAACACACTCAACTCTAGGTATTTCTTTTTCATTTTCATTTCAAATGTTAGTTTTATTGTTGATTTGCAACGTGTGAAACGAATCTGATTAAATTAAAGGCTTTAATTCCATTAGACGGTTCTGTTACCTGTGCTGGTTTTGTGGAGTTTGATCATCTACGTTGATCTTTAATTTACTTCGCATTGCTTCGACCTAGTTCTTTGATTCACCAGCTTTCGCCTCTACATTTTTTTGTGCATTCCACGGTTGTGTTTTAAGATGACTAATGAACACTATCTACGTTCAACAACTCAAAATTATTGTCGTTATAAGAACAGTGTCCTTGCTATTGTTTAAATTTGGAAAGAAAACCAAAAGGAATTGTGATTTTTTTAAGGTGATTAGGGCCATAGGAATTAGTGATAGTCTATTGGATATTGTCATGTTGCAGTTTTTATGAGTGTGTAATTGGAGGATTTCTCGCTTTGAATTGTGTAGTGTTTTGAAATACAAGAATTATTATGGCAATAAATCGTTGTTATTCAGTTTCATTTGCTTTAATGTTATTATGTTATGCTGTTTGGAGTGACATTTTTTCTTCAATGCCTTTTATTGTCATGATGGATAATGTGACACTTTTGTAAAATTTAAATTGTTGATGTGCGACTTTGGTTTGGGTAATAAGTTTAAGCTTCAAACCCAAGGGGCCCTTTTACTTTTTCTTAAATTTTAGTGGGATCACTACAGGAGGGGCTTTTCTAAGGATGTTATTGAGTAAATTATTGAATTATAATCATTTGTGCAGGTGTGGATGGAACATGAAGCCAGCAATCAGCCCAAGCAAGAGCGATCAAGGACAAGATGGACTGGACAACATCCTTTGAAAGCTATTTGCAGACTTGGTTGTCAAGCAGATTCAACTGGGAAACAGACCAAACAATGTTTTTGACAAGAAAACATGGAATCATATTCGTGATGAGTTTAATAGGCAAACAGACCTTAGTTTCAACAACAATAAATTGAGGAAGCATCTAGATGTTCTTCGAACCCGTTTCTACAATTTGAAATCCGCTTATGATCAGAATAATGATTTTGTAATGGATGATTCCTGTTGCATTGGTTTTGAGTAGTGGGATGATATAGGGGTAAGTTCAAGTAAGTGTATTTAATATCAAGGTGTACTCAGTGTGAGTTTTACAACTGTTTATTTAATATGTGTATTTATAATGTCATCATTTCTTATATTTCTACCCGTCCAAAGCTGAAACAAAATTTCTACCTAACGTTGTTGCCTGGTTTGCATGATTTGTGACTTGTATCTTTGCCATTTTTTCCGCCACAAAAGACATCATTGTTGGAGCAGCTAAAATCCCTAGAAACAAATGTAGGGGACCTAGTGTTATCAATTTTAGTTTTAATTAAAAAGTAGTGTTCAATTTAGAATTAGGATAATAGCATCTAAGGTATATTTAGGACTGGACACTAGTATGAGCGTTATGGAAGCAAGAGGATGCATAGAGGGTGGTGGAATAAACGTTTAAGCACTTTGGAAGGATTAATATACTTGTGAATGTTGCGGCTGGGAACTTCCTTACGTCGGCAGAGGATCTCTCCCCCAATGGCTTTCTAATAGGTTCTGTCTGTGTCACCTCTTCTTATCTTTTCTTTAATTTAAGGCAAATGGGTATATTGGTTAAAGAATTAAAAATAAAAAGATTATCGAGAAGTGTCATTAATAATATGTGATTTCCATTGCTTCTTCATTGTGATTCTGTTGAAGTGGTGTCTAACTTATCTCATGTAACATGATTGGTGCAATTGTACTTAAATCTGATTAATGGAATTTTTAGATTAATCGTTTATGATTTAATCGCATTTTTAGATTACTTTAGATTTCAGTGATACTCCAATCAAAATTAAAGTTCACCCTATGTTAACTTTTGATACAAATTAAAGCTCCGGAGGAAATAAGTAGCAAATCAATTTATTAGGAGTTTCCCAATATTGATATGATCTAGTTTTTCTACTTGAACATCGGTTATTTTTGTTTTAAAGATGCTATCATTAACATCAATCAACAAACATATAAATTTGACTATTTTGAATGTGATAAAATTTGAAATGTTTCATATAAATTGGTCGGCAAGATGTATTATATTTTTAAGTAATATTAATAATTAAATTTATTTTATAAGGTACAAAAATAATAAGAGCATGAAACAATTTGGCCTAATGCAATTTGTTACGATTCTGTTAGGAATTAGCTAGAGATAAAGTATTACAATTGGTGATGGATTAGCTAGGGTTTAGCTAGGTATTAATTTGCTACGAATCAACTAGAAATTTGCTACAACCACTCTGCTAGGGATTAGCGAGGGTTTAGCTAGGGATTAGTTTGCTAGGGATTAACTAGAGATTTGTTACAAACATTTAGCTAGAGATTAACTAGGGATTTGCTACAACTAGTTTTCTAGGAATTAGTTAGGGATTTGCTACAACTAGTTTGCTAGGGATTAGCTACGAATTTGCTACAATTCGTTTGCTAGGGATTAGTTAGGAATTTACTACAACTAGTTTGCTAGGGATTAGCTAGGGATTTGCTAGAACTAGTTTGCTAGGGATTAGCTAGGAATTTGCTACAAACATTTTGCTAGGGATTAGTTAGGGATTTGCTATAAACATTTTGCTAGAGATTACCTAGGGATTTGCTACACCTAGTTTGCTAGGGATTAGCTAACGATTAGCTAGGGATTAGCTATGGAGTAGTTCCCTGGCTAATTAGCTAGCTATAATTTAGCTTCGGTTCATTACCCTCCCTATTTTCTCGCTAATCCTTCGCTAAATCGTTTTGCTAGGGATCAGCGAGGGATTAGCAAGGGATTATTCCCTCGCAAATTTGAAAATTTGTTGTAGTGGGTGGATCCGAGCTATGCACCCAAATACCAGATCCCATCCCATTTCTTCAAAACTGGGTGTAAGTTCATTTGGGGAAAAACTAGCCTGCAAAAATTTTAAATTTATCTTGCAGCCCAAGAGCAATTAAGGTGTAACCCACTAAAGAGCTTCAGCACAAATTAAAATTCGCAGATTTTGAAATTGCATAAGAACACACAATTCTCCATCTTACTACAAGGTTGGACCCCAACTATGCTTAGCAAGACCAGACCCCATCCCACTTCTTCTAAACCAGGTGTAAGCTCATTTGGGGAAACACTAGCCTGCAACAATTTTAAATTTATCTTGCAACCCAAGAGCAATTAAGGTGTAACCCACCAAAGAGCTTTTGCACAAATTAAAATTCGCAGATTTTGGAATTGCATAAGAACACACAATTCTCCATCTTACTAAAAGGTTGGACCCCAACTATGCACACCAAGACCAGACCCCATCCCACTTCTTCTAAACTAGGTGTAAGTTCATTTGTGGAAAAACTAGCCTGCAAAAATTTTAAATTTATCTTGCAACCCAAGAGTAATTAAGGTGTAACCCACTAAAGAGCTTCTGCACAAATTAAAATTCGCAGATTTTGGAATTGCATAAGAACACACAATACTCCATCTCACTAAAAGGTTGGACCCCAACTATGCACACCAAGACCAGACCCCATCCCACTTCTTCTAAACCAGGTGTAAGTTCATTTGGGGAAACACTAGCCTGCAACAATTTTAAATTTATCTTGCAACCCAAGAGCAATTAAGGTGTAACCCACCAAAGAGCTTTTGCACAAATTAAAATTCGCAAATTTTGGAATTGCATAAGAACACACAATTCTCCATCTTACTAAAAGGTTGGACCCCAACTATGAATACCAAGACCAGACCCCATTCCACTTCTTCTAAACCAGGTGTAAGTTCATTTGGGGAAACACTAGCTTGCAACAATTTTAAATTTATCTTGCAACCCAAGAGCAATTAAGGTGTAACCCACCAAAGAGCTTTTGCACAAATTAAAATTCGCAGATTTTGGAATTGCATAAGAACACACAATTCTCCATCTTACTAAAAGGTTGGACCCCAGCTATGCACACCAAGACCAAACCCCATCCCACTTCTTCTAAACCAGGTGTAAGTTCATTTGTGGAAAAACTAGCCTGCAAAAATTTTAAATTTATCTTGCAACCCGAGAGCAATTAAGGTGTAACCCACTGAAGAGCTTATGCACAAATTAAAATTCTCAGATTTTGGAATTGCATAAGAACACACAATTCTCCATCTTACTAAAAGGTTGGACCCCAACTATGAATACCAAGACCAGACCCCATTCCACTTCTTCTAAACTAGGTGTAAGTTCATTTGTGGAAAAACTAGCCTGCAAAAATTTTAAATTTATCTTGCAACCCAAGAGTAATTAAGGTGTAACCCACTAAAGAGCTTCTGCACAAATTAAAATTCGCAGATTTTGGAATTGCATAAGAACACACAATACTCCATCTTACTAAAAGGTTGGACCCCAACTATGCACACCAAGACCAGACCCCATCCCACTTCTTCTAAACCAGGTGTAAGTTCATTTGGGGAAACACTAGCCTGCAAAAATTTTAAATTTATCTTGCAACCCAAGAGCAATTAAGGTGTAACCCACCAAAGAGCTTTTGCACAAATTAAAATTCGCAAATTTTGGAATTGCATAAGAACACACAATTCTCCATCTTACTAAAAGGTTGGACCCCAACTATGAATACCAAGACCAGACCCCATTCCACTTCTTCTAAACCAGGTGTAAGTTCATTTGGGGAAACACTAGCTTGCAACAATTTTAAATTTATCTTGCAACCCAAGAGCAATTAAGGTGTAACCCACCAAAGAGCTTTTGCACAAATTAAAATTCGCAGATTTTGGAATTGCATAAGAACACACAATTCTCCATCTTACTAAAAGGTTGGACCCCAGCTATGCACACCAAGACCAAACCCCATCCCACTTCTTCTAAACCAGGTGTAAGTTCATTTGTGGAAAAACTAGCCTGCAAAAATTTTAAATTTATCTTGCAACCCGAGAGCAATTAAGGTGTAACCCACTGAAGAGCTTATGCACAAATTAAAATTCTCAGATTTTGGAATTGCATAAGAACACACAATTCTCCATCTTACTAAAAGGTTGGACCCCAACTATGCACACCAAGACCAGACCCCATCCCACTTGTTCGAAACCAGGTGTAAGCTCATTTGGGGAAGCACTAGCCTGCAACAATTTTAAATTTATCTTGCAACCCAAGGGCAATTAAGGTGTAACCCACCAAAGAGCTTTTGCACAAATTAAAATTCGCAGATTTTGGAATTGCATAAGAACACACAATTCTCCATCTTACTAAAAGGTTGGACCCCAACTATGCACAGCAAAACCAGACCCCATCCCACTTCTTCTAAACCAGGTGTAAGTTCATTTGGGGAAACACTAGCCTGCAACAATTTTAAATTTATCTTGCAACCCAAGAGCAATTAAGGTGTAACACACCAAAGAGCTTTTGCACAAATTAAAATTCGCAGATTTTGAAATTGCATAATAACACACAATTCTCCCTCTTACTAAAAGGTTGGACCCCAACTATGCACACCAAGACCAAACCCCATCCCACTTCTTCTAAACCAGGTGTAAGTTCATTTGTGGAAAAACTAGCCTGCAATAATTTTAAATTTATCTTACAACCCAAGAGCAATTAAGGTGTAACCCACCAAAGAGCTTTTGCACAAATTAAAATTTGCAGATTTTGGAATTGCATAAGAACACACAATTCTCCATCTTACTAAAAGGTTGGACCCCAACTATGCACACCAAGACCAGACCCCATCCCACTTCTTCTAAACTAGGTGTAAGTTCATTTGTGGAAAAACTAGCCTGCAAAAATTTTAAATTTATCTTGCAACCCAAGAGTAATTAAGGTGTAACCCACTAAAGAGCTTCTGCACAAATTAAAATTCGCAGATTTTGGAATTGCATAAGAACACACAATTCTCCATCTTACTAAAAGGTTGGACCCCAACTATGCACACTAAGACCAGACCCCATCCCACTTCTTCTAAACCAGGTGTAAGCTCATTTGGGGAAACACTAGCCTGCAACAATTTTAAATTTATCTTGCAACCCAAGAGCAATTAAGGTGTAACCCACCAAAGAGCTTTTGCACAAATTAAAATTCGCAGATTTTGGAATTGCATAAGAACACACAATTCTCCATCTTACTAAAAGGTTGGACCCCAACTATGAATACCAAGACCAGACCCCATCCCACTTCTTCTAAACCAGGTGTAAGTTCATTTGTGGAAAAACTAGCCTGCAAAAATTTTAAATTTATCTTGCAACCCGAGAGCAATTACGGTGTAACCCACTGAAGAGCTTCTGCACAAATTAAAATTCGCAGATTTTGGAATTGCATAAGAACACACAATTCTCCATCTTACTAAAAGGTTGGACCCCAACTATGCACACCAAGACCAGACCCCATCCCACTTCTTCTAAACCAGGTGTAAGCTCATTTGGGGAAACACTAGCCTGCAACAATTTTAAATTTATCTTGCAACCCAAGAGCAATTAAGGTGTAACCCACCAAAGAGCTTTTGCACAAATTAAAATTCGCAGATTTTGGAATTGCATAAGAACACACAATTCTCCATCTTACTAAAAGGTTGGACCCCAACTATGCACAGCAAGACCAGACCCCATCCCACTTCTTCTAAACCAGGTGTAAGTTAATTTGGGGAAACACTAGCCTGCAACAATTTTAAATTTATCTTGCAACCCAAGAGCAATTAAGGTGTAACCCACCAAAGAGCTTTTGCACAAATTAAAATTCGCAGATTTTGGAATTGCATAAGAACACACAATTCTCCATCTTACTAAAAGGTTGGACCCCAACTATGCACAGCAAGACCAGACCCCATCCCACTTCTTCTAAACCAGGTGTAAGTTCATTTGTGGAAAAACTAGCCTGCAAAAATTTTAAATTTATCTTGCAACCCAAGAGTAATTAAGGTGTAACCCACTAAAGAGCTTCTGCACAAATTAAAATTCGCAGATTTTGGAATTGCATAAGAACACACAATACTCCATCTTACTAAAAGGTTGGACCCCAACTATGCACACCAAGACCAGACCCCATCCCACTTCTTCTAAACCAGGTGTAAGTTCATTTGGGGAAACACTAGCCTGCAACAATTTTAAATTTATCTTGCAACCCAAGAGCAATTAAGGTGTAACCCACTAAAGAGCTTCTGCACAAATTAAAATTCGCAGATTTTGGAATTGCATAAGAACACACAATACTCCATCTTACTAAAAGGTTGGACCCCAACTATGCACACCAAGACCAGACCCCATCCCACTTCTTCTAAACCAGGTGTAAGTTCATTTGGGGAAACACTAGCCTGCAACAATTTTAAATTTATCTTGCAACCCAAGAGCAATTAAGTTGTAACCCACCAAAGAGCTTTTGCACAAATTAAAATTCGCAGATTTTGGAATTGCATAAGAACACACAATTCTCCATCTTACTAAAAGGTTGGACCCCAACTATGAATAACAAGACCAGACCCCATTCCACTTCTTCTAAACCAGGTGTAAGTTCATTTGGGGAAACACTAGCCTGCAACAATTTTAAATTTATCTTGCAACCCAAGAGCAATTAAGGTGTAACCCACCAAAGAGCTTTTGCACAAATTAAAATTCGCAGATTTTGGAATTGCATAAGAACACACAATTCTCCATCTTACAAAAAGGTTGGACCCCAGCTATGCACACCAAGACCAAACCCCATCCCACTTCTTCTAAACCAGGTGTAAGTTCATTTGTGGAAAAACTAGCCTTCAAAAATTTTAAATTTATCTTGCAACCCGAGAGCAATTAAGGTGTAACCCACTAAAGAGCTTATGCACAAATTAAAATTCTCAGATTTTGGAATTGCATAAGAACACACAATTCTCCATCTTACTAAAAGGTTGGACCTCAACTATGCACACCAAGACCAGACCCCATCCCACTTGTTCGAAACCAGGTGTAAGCTCATTTGGGGAAGCACTAGCCTGCAACAATTTTAAATTTATCTTGCAACCCAAGGGCAATTAAGGTGTAACCCACCAAAGAGCTTTTGCACAAATTAAAATTCGCAGATTTTGGAATTGCATAAGAACACACAATTCTCCATCTTACTAAAAGGTTGGACCCCAACTATGCACAGCAAAACCAGACCCCATTCCACTTCTTCTAAACCAGGTGTAAGTTCATTTGGGGAAACACTAGCCTGCAACAATTTTAAATTTATCTTGCAACCCAAGAGCAATTAAGGTGTAACACACCAAAGAGCTTTTGCACAAATTAAAATTCGCAGATTTTGAAATTGCATAAGAACACACAATTCTCCCTCTTACTAAAAGGTTGGACCTCAACTATGCACACCAAGACCAAACCCCATCCCACTTCTTCTAAACCAGGTGTAAGTTCATTTGTGGAAAAACTAGCCTGCAATAATTTTAAATTTATCTTACAACCCAAGAGCAATTAAGGTGTAACCCACCAAAGAGCTTTTGCACAAATTAAAATTTGCAGATTTTGGAATTGCATAAGAACACACAATTCTCCATCTTACTAAAAGGTTGGACCCCAACTATGCACACCAAGACCAGACCCCATCCCACTTCTTCTAAACTAGGTGTAAGTTCATTTGTGGAAAAACTAGCCTGCAAAAATTTTAAATTTATCTTGCAACCCAAGAGTAATTAAGGTGTAACCCACTAAAGAGCTTCTGCACAAATTAAAATTCGCAGATTTTGGAATTGCATAAGAACACACAATTCTCCATCTTACTAAAAGGTTGGACCCCAACTATGCACACTAAGACCAGACCCCATCCCACTTCTTCTAAACCAGGTGTAAGCTCATTTGGGGAAACACTAGCCTGCAACAATTTTAAATTTATCTTGCAACCCAAGAGCAATTAAGGTGTAACCCACCAAAGAGCTTTTGCACAAATTAAAATTCGCAGATTTTGGAATTGCATAAGAACACACAATTCTCCATCTTACTAAAAGGTTGGACCCCAACTATGAATACCAAGACCAGACCCCATCCCACTTCTTCTAAACCAGGTGTAAGTTCATTTGTGGAAAAACTAGCCTGCAAAAATTTTAAATTTATCTTGCAACCCGAGAGCAATTACGGTGTAACCCACTGAAGAGCTTCTGCACAAATTAAAATTCGCAGATTTTGGAATTGCATAAGAACACACAATTCTCCATCTTACTAAAAGGTTGGACCCCAACTATGCACACCAAGACCAGACCCCATCCCACTTCTTCTAAACCAGGTGTAAGCTCATTTGGGGAAACACTAGCCTGCAACAATTTTAAATTTATCTTGCAACCCAAGAGCAATTAAGGTGTAACCCACCAAAGAGCTTTTGCACAAATTAAAATTCGCAGATTTTGGAATTGCATAAGAACACACAATTCTCCATCTTACTAAAAGGTTGGACCCCAACTATGCACAGCAAGACCAGACCCCATCCCACTTCTTCTAAACCAGGTGTAAGTTCATTTGGGGAAACACTAGCCTGCAACAATTTTAAATTTATCTTGCAACCCAAGAGCAATTAAGGTGTAACCCACCAAAGAGCTTTTGCACAAATTAAAATTCGCAGATTTTGGAATTGCATAAGAACACACAATTCTCCATCTTACTAAAAGGTTAGACCCCAACTATGCACAGCAAGACCAGACCCCATCCCACTTCTTCTAAACCAGGTGTAAGTTCATTTGTGGAAAAACTAGCCTGCAAAAATTTTAAATTTATCTTGCAACCCAAGAGTAATTAAGGTGTAACCCACTAAAGAGCTTCTGCACAAATTAAAATTCGCAGATTTTGGAATTGCATAAGAACACACAATACTCCATCTTACTAAAAGGTTGGACCCCAACTATGCACACCAAGACCAGACCCCATCCCACTTCTTCTAAACCAGGTGTAAGTTCATTTGGGGAAACACTAGCCTGCAACAATTTTAAATTTATCTTGCAACCCAAGAGCAATTAAGGTGTAACCCACCAAAGAGCTTTTGCACAAATTAAAATTCGCAGATTTTGGAATTGCATAAGAACACACAATTCTCCATCTTACTAAAAGGTTGGACCCCAACTATCAATACCAAGACCAGACCCCATTCCACTTCTTCTAAACCAGGTGTAAGTTCATTTGGGGAAACACTAGCCTGCAACAATTTTAAATTTATCTTGCAACCCAAGAGCAATTAAGGTGTAACCCACCAAAGAGCTTTTGCACAAATTAAAATTCGCAGATTTTGGAATTGCATAAGAACACACAATTCTCCATCTTACTAAAAGGTTGGACCCCAACTATGCACACCAAGACCAAACCCCATCCCACTTCTTCTAAACCAGGTGTAAGTTCATTTGTGGAAAAACTAGCCTGCAAAAATTTTAAATTTCTCTTGCAACCCGAGAGCAATTAAGGTGTAACCCACCAAAGAGCTTTTGCACAAATTAAAATTCGCAAATTTTGGAATTGCATAAGAACACACAATTCTCCATCTTACTAAAAGGTTGGACCCCAACTATAAATACCAAGACCAGACCCCATTCCACTTCTTCTAAACCAGGTGTAAGTTCATTTGGGGAAACACTAGCCTGCAACAATTTTAAATTTATCTTGCAACCCGAGAGCAATTAAGGTGTAACCCACTGAAGAGCTTCTGCACAAATTAAAATTCGCAGATTTTGGAATTGCATAAGAACACACAATTCTCCATCTTACTAAAAGGTTGGACCCCAACTATGCACAGCAAGACCAGACCCCATCCCACTTCTTCTAAACCAGGTGTAAGCTCATTTGGGGAAACACTAGCCTGCAACAATTTTAAATTTATCTTGCAACCCAAGAGCAATTAAGGTGTAACCCACCAAAGAGCTTTTGCACAAATTAAAATTCGCAGATTTTGGAATTGCATAAGAACACACAATTCTCCATCTTACTAAAAGGTTGGACCCCAACTATGCACAGCAAGACCAGACCCCATCCCACTTCTTCTAAACCAGGTGTAAGTTCATTTGGGGAAACACTAGCCTGCAACAATTTTAAATTTATCTTGCAACCCAAGAGCAATTAAGGTGTAACCCACCAAAGAGCTTTTGCACAAATTAAAATTCGCAGATTTTGGAATTGCATAAGAACACACAATTCTCCATCTTACTAAAAGGTTGGACCCCAACTATGCACAGCAAGACCAGACCCCATCCCACTTCTTCTAAACCAGGTGTAAGTTCATTTGGGGAAGCACTAGCCTGCAACAATTTTAAATTTATCTTGCAACCCAAGAGCAATTAAGGTGTAACCCACCAAAGAGCTTTTGCACAAATTAAAATTCGCAGATTTTGGAATTGCATAAGAACACACAATTCTCCATCTTACTAAAAGGTTGGACCCCAACTATGCACAGCAAGACCAGACCCCATCCCACTTCTTCTAAACCAGGTGTAAGTTCATTTGTGGAAAAACTAGCCTGCAAAAATTTTAAATTTATCTTGCAACCCAAGAGTAATTAAGGTGTAACCCACTAAAGAGCTTCTGCACGAATTAAAATTCGCAGATTTTGGAATTGCATAAGAACACACAATACTCCATCTTACTAAAAGGTTGGACCCCAACTATGCACACCAAGACCAGACCCCATCCCACTTCTTCTAAACCAGGTGTAAGTTCATTTGGGGAAACACTAGCCTGCAACAATTTTAAATTTATCTTGCAACCCAAGAGCAATTAAGGTGTAACCCACCAAAGAGCTTTTGCACAAATTAAAATTCGCAGATTTTGGAATTGCATAAGAACACACAATTCTCCATCTTACTAAAAGGTTGGACCCCAACTATCAATACCAAGACCAGACCCCATTCCACTTCTTCTAAACCAGGTGTAAGTTCATTTGGGGAAACACTAGCCTGCAACAATTTCAAATTTATCTTGCAACCCAAGAGCAATTAAGGTGTAACCCACCAAAGAGCTTTTGCACAAATTAAAATTCGCAGATTTTGGAATTGCATAAGAACACACAATTCTCCATCTTACTAAAAGGTTGGACCCCAACTATGCACACATAGACCAAACCCCATCCCACTTCTTCTAAACCAGGTGTAAGTTCATTTGTGGAAAAACTAGCCTGCAAAAATTTTAAATTTCTCTTGCAACCCGAGAGCAATTAAGGTGTAACCCACCAAAGAGCTTTTGCACAAATTAAAATTCGCAAATTTTGGAATTGCATAAGAACACACAATTCTCCATCTTACTAAAAGGTTGGACCCCAACTATGAATACCAAGACCAGACCCCATTCCACTTCTTCTAAACCAGGTGTAAGTTCATTTGGGGAAACACTAGCCTGCAACAATTTTAAATTTATCTTGCAACCCGAGAGCAATTAAGGTGTAACCCACTGAAGAGCTTCTGCACAAATTAAAATTCGCAGATTTTGGAATTGCATAAGAACACACAATTCTCCATCTTACTAAAAGGTTGGACCCCAACTATGCACAGCAAGACCAAACCCCATCCCACTTCTTCTAAACCAGGTGTAAGCTCATTTGGGGAAACACTAGCCTGCAACAATTTTAAATTTATCTTGCAACCCAAGAGCAATTAAGGTGTAACCCACCAAAGAGCTTTTGCACAAATTAAAATTCGCAGGTTTTGGAATTGCATAAGAACACACAATTCTCCATCTTTCTAAAAGGTTGGACCCCAACTATGCACAGCAAGACCAGACCCCATCCCACTTCTTCTAAACCAGGTGTAAGTTCATTTGGGGAAACACTAGCCTGCAACAATTTTAAATTTATCTTGCAACCCAAGAGCAATTAAGGTGTAACCCACCAAAGAGCTTTTGCACAAATTAAAATTCGCAGATTTTGGAATTGCATAAGAACACACAATTCTCCATCTTACTAAAAGGTTGGACCCCAACTATGCACAGCAAGACCAGACCCCATCCCACTTCTTCTAAACCAGGTGTAAGTTCATTTGGGGAAGCACTAGCCTGCAACAATTTTAAATTTATCTTGCAACCCAAGAGCAATTAAGGTGTAACCCACCAAAGAGCTTTTGCACAAATTAAAATTCGCAGATTTTGGAATTGCATAAGAACACACAATTCTCCATCTTACTAAAAGGTTGGACCCCAACTATGCACAGCAAGACCAGACCCCATCCCACTTCTTCTAAACCAGGTGTAAGTTCATTTGTGGAAAAACTAGCCTGCAAAAATTTTAAATTTATCTTGCAACCCAAGAGTAATTAAGGTGTAACCCACTAAAGAGCTTCTGCACAAATTAAAATTCGCAGATTTTGGAATTGCATAAGAACACACAATACTCCATCTTACTAAAAGGTTGGACCCCAACTATGCACACCAAGACCAGACCCCATCCCACTTCTTCTAAACCAGTTGTAAGTTCATTTGTGGAAAAACTAGCCTGCAAAAATTTTAAATTTATCTTTCAACCCGAGAGCAATTAAGGTGTAACCCACTGAAGAGCTTCTGCACAAATTAAAATTCTCAGATTTTGGAATTGCATAAGAACACACAATTCTCCATCTTACTAAAAGGTTGGACCCCAACTATGCACACCAAGACCAGACCCCATCCCACTTCTTCGAAACCAGGTGTAAGCTCATTTGGGGAAGCACTAGCCTGCAACAATTTTAAATTTATCTTGCAACCCAAGGGCAATTAAGGTGTAACCCACCAAAGAGCTTTTGCACAAATTAAAATTCGCAGATTTTGGAATTGCATAAGAACACACAATTCTCCATCTTACTAAAAGGTTGGACCCCAACTATGCACAGCAAGACCAGACCCCATCCCACTTCTTCTAAACCAGGTGTAAGTTCATTTGGGGAAACACTAGCCTGCAATAATTTTAAATTTATCTTGCAACCCAAGAGCAATTAAGGTGTAACACACCAAAGAGCTTTTGCACAAATTAAAATTCGCAGATTTTGAAATTGCATAAGAACACACAATTCTCCATCTTACTAAAAGGTTGGACCCCAACTATGCACACCAAGACCAGACCCCATCCCACTTCTTCTAAACCAGGTGTAAGTTCATTTGTGGAAAAACTAGCCTGCAAAAATTTTAAATTTATCTTGCAACCCAAGAGTAATTAAGGTGTAACCCACTAAAGAGCTTCTGCACAAATTAAAATTCGCAGATTTTGGAATTGCATAAGAACACATAATTCTCCAACTTACTAAAAGGTTGGAGACCAACTATGGACACCAAGACCAGACCCCATCCCACTTCTTCTAAACCAGGTGTAGGTTCTTTTGTGGAAAAACTAGCCTGGAACAATTTTAAATTTATTCTGCAACCCAAGACCAATTAAGGTGTAACCCACAAAAGAGCTTTTGCACAAATTATAATTGACAGATTCTAGAATTACATAAGAACACACAACTCTCCCCTTTACTAAATGGTTAGACCTCAACAATGCACCAATACTAGATAGAATTGGGATTTTCTAGAAAGCCAAATACAATTGGGATTTTCTCTCCAAAAGATCACCCACTTGCGGAGTGGAATTTTTTTATTTCCTCTGACACTTCTACAGCTTAAAAGAATATTAAAAGTTAAAATTTAAATGCACAAGGTAAATCCACTTTAGGTGGTAAGAAAAGTCTAAAGCAAAAGTAGTTAACTAATCATTTTTCTAAATATATAAACCATAATCGCAAACATTTACCTTCCTTGACACACCCTCTTCTTCTTCTTCTACCACAAGTATCCAAAATATCCTACTTGGGTAAACACTTTATATAGGTAAGGAATTCCAATAAATAAACAACAAACACGACACCCAAAGAATAGTTCACGATTAACCAAAAATACTAAAATTTAAAATCTATGATAAAAGTTATATACATGTTAATAACTACACCATACAATAATTTATTACAATTGTGAATAACAATATTATTGGTTAAATCTTATTGAAAATTACGAAATCATTAATGAAATTTATTAGCTGCAACTGGGTGTAATCAAATTATGTCATTTGCAATCAATTTGAAGTAATATGAGTGTGTTAGATCATTTCCCTTTTTCTTTTTAATTATACTCCATACTAAAGACCAACATGGAATACACCGAATATTAACAATAAATAAGCAAGCAATTTCAATTAATTTCTATCTTTTGTCGATTTGTCTAATGTTGGTCTCAAAACATAAATTCTAGTTCAGTTTGATGGAATCACTGATGTTCTGTTCTGAAGTAGGCCATCTGTTTAAATCTATATTCCAAGTTGCTTCCTTTCTTGACATACTTTGGACGTGAGTGGTGTGTAGGTGTAAAGCTATTCAACTGAGTACACTTATTGCAGCCATTGCACAAAACAATTGCTCAAATCAATAACCAATTGCACTAAACAATAGACAATCAACATAAACTAAGCGTGCAAAAAAAAGTAGTTCAAAAGGGAGAAACATTGAACTTTCTCACCAACGACACCAACGACTGCAAAACTCAGGGCGACGAGTAGGTTCCAAAATTGCTCTTCTTGCACCTCACATTTGCCTCCACGTTCGACGGTTTCGCAATGAGTGTGTCGACAAAGGAGATAGTGGTGTCGAGGGGGAGGGGAAAAGGGATTTGGGGTTTATGGTTTTTCGAAGAACTGATACGGGTTGGGGGATTCAACAATGAAAGAAGAGAGGTGTGGGGAACAGTTGGTTCAGAGGAATTTGGGATAGGGGGAAGAGTTTGAAGATTAAAATGGGAAAGGATTTTTCGAAGAGCGGTTTGGGGTTTCAACATTCAGAGGAGAGAGGATCTGTCATGGGTTTTCACGGTGGAGGAGAGGTGTGTGCGGGGAGGGTTTTGTGGGGAGGTTTGGGGAAGAGTTGGAGCAGAGGACGGGGAGGGTTTTGTGGGGAGGTTTGCGGAAGAGTAGGAGCAGAGGACGGGGAGGGTTTTCTAGGGAGGTTTGCGGAAGAGGTGGAGCGGTGGAGGAGACAGTTTTTGAAAAACGAAAATGAAAAGAGAGGAGGTTTTATGATAAATGGCAAGTGCCCAACACGCGCGAGTGTATAACCAAACCTTCTGCACTGTCATTTCATTTTTCAGTTAAATAAAAAAAATTTAAATTAAATATCTGACGCCACATCAGGTGGTAAGAGAAGTGGTAAGAAAAAGGTGTCATTGTATCATTTCTCAAAAAACTTTCCCCAAACTTTCTCCAACAGATTTCTTTGATTTCTCTGCATCTTGAACACAATCTTCTCCTCCTTTCCTTACCTTTCCTTTCCTATTATCTCTACTTCCCTGCCAATTTTCATCAATCTTTCTACAAATTTATCTTCTTTATATTTTCAATTCACGATAACCTTTTTTTTTCATTACAAATTTTAACATTAACTTCATATTTTTAATTTGTATGAGATTATAATTCATAATATACATACACTCTACTTTAACAATGACACGTGCATATGTAAGTTTTCGCAGTAATTATATCTTGAGTGTGGATTTACAGTTTACTCAATAAGTCAACAAATGCAATCAATCATCCTCCATTATAACTACCAGGGATATCTAATGTGCAAATCATACAGCATGGGTTCATAGATATTAAGTCTTAAGTAAGCACATATGTGAATTTACAGTTTACTGACTTAATCCAAGAAAAATGTAAGCGGAAGCATTTCAGAAACAACAACAACCAAAATAAGAACACAAAGACAAAAACCCTAACATCAACAACCCATATTCAAAACAAAAACCCATCTTCGGTCTTGCTTTTTACACCAAAAATAATCACAAGCAATACGCAAAAATAAATACAACTTACCACCATGCACCTTTCGAAGAAGCAGCCCCGATTAGATTTCACCACAAAGACGAAACCCACAAATTTACGCCACTACAACGATGATGGTACTACAAAAAACAACAAAAATTCCTCCTTTCCACCCCAATGGATACGAATGCTGAACCTTCGAAGCTTTCGTCCGATGGATAAACTCACATTATTGCGACGAAGAAGAAGAAGAGGGGTTTTTAGAAAAAAATAAGGATTGAAAATGAAGAGTGGCGGTTGAAGAGGAATATCAATGGTTGAAGACTACATAAGAGGCTTTTTAGTTCAACCATTTACACTTGTGCTTTCTATTTTTTTCCTACAATTTCCACTCCCGCTTTTTACTTTTTCTACCCCCGCTTTCTTCTGAAAAGCCAACGTGATAATTGAAAAAAATTAAAAAACATATGCCACGTCACGTTGTAAGAGAAGTTGTGAAAAAGTGGATGTTACTGTATATTTTCTTCTCCTTTACTATCATCATTCAACAAATAAACCTAAAGTCTCTATCTCAATTATATATTATATAATTTAGACTCAAGTACCGTAAGTTATAAGTTGCATTTGTTAAACAAATTGGTGTTGCTATCTTTAGTTAATATGAGAAAATAGGATATTTGGACATTTTGTATTAAAAGTAGTATCAACTATATCTATATTTAATTACTAATCTAAACTTTATAACATCAAATAATATTCATTTTATTGTAATTTTACGATTTATATTAATTAAATATATTTCACAAACATATTTATGATTAAATATTTTGATATATATTATAATAAAATTGAGTAATAATTTAATTTTTATTCACATTACCAAACTCTACATTTAAATATTATATTTATCTATAATTATACATAATTACAACATTTCAATATAATTATATAAATAAATTATTTATTTAAATATAATAATAATTATCTTAATAAATTTTTTTTTTAAAAAAAAAGAAACACTGGTTTCAATTATGTTCTTAACTTCTATATTTATTATTAAAACTAGCGAAAACACAGGCGCTGTCGCACCTGTGTGTTCGCTTTTTTTATGTATTTATACGTATAATATTAAGAATAATCGATTACAATTTATGATGGGTATAAGTAGATTGGTTGAAAAAGAAAACAGTAAATTACTAAGTCGTAAAATTATATATCAACTAATATTTAATACATTTGATCAAGATTTGGAGTTAATGAGTTATATGTGATGGAGTCAATGGTAGTTGTTTATAAATATACAAACTATTTTAGTAGGTGTCTATAAATATACATTCATTAAAAGAATGAAATATATATTTCATACATACATGATGCAGAAAAAAATAGTAAATGAAAGTATCATAGATTGACATCCTTAAACATTTCTTTAATTGGGAGGCCAAATAAAGATTGATGTCTAGGATGTGTTTCAGTTTCCCTGCATTGTAAAAAAAGTAAATATTATTGCTAATATATATGCAAATAACAGAAATATTATGTAGCAATTGAATTATGTATAGATAATAAAAAAAACTTTATTTACCCTTGAAGCAGTCTTCTTAATTCTTTGTAGAAGACATGGTCCATAAGTTGTTGAGTTTTAAAGAACTAAAAAATATCATTGAATAATGTTATTTACTTATGAGTCATTAAATGTATATGTAATGGTATAAAAATATTGAAGAAATAGTAATAACCTCATTGATGCATATATTTTGATAAATACAAAGATTGTTGTTGTAGCAAGTATGGATTGGTAATGATTTTTGTTGTTTCCTGGTAATGGAAAGAAGTTAAATAAAAAATAATAAAATTTTTTTGTGGTATTATAGAAGAATAATGGAAGAAAGTAAATAATTTTAAACGTGCATAATACCTGCATGTCTTTTGAGAAAGTAATTCTCGTTTGATTAGATTTGAAAGTTGTGTTTTATCAGTTATCACAGTGGATCCCCAACCAATAGAATAAATTTTCAAATGATGAATCTATAATTGAAGAACAATATATGTAAACACGATGCACAATATAGTTGTATTGATATATGTAAACATGACATATTATAGTTGAAATGAATTAATTTGATTACCTTGTTGTCTATTGGCCTAACCAATGAGAGTGAATATTCATCCTTCCAAGTGTTCCATTGGTTCATAAATTTTGCATTCTACGAAGAAAATGTCAACTATTGCAAAACTAAACTTTTAAAACTACACTTATCGCATATCACCTCTTGTGGTATAAAATTGTGGAAATGACTTACATGTAATTCTTCATTGAGGTGTAAGTTGTCCTTAGTTATTATCGTACCTGCAAGGTATAAAATAAATATGATGAATTTTATTATCGTAATTGTAAATATAAGTATAATTAGGTAGAATATGAAAATATAGTCATTTTAATGACATAAATGAAGTAAAAAACGAACAATACCTAGTTTTGAGATAACAAAATTTCCTTATAAACAACATTATTGGTAAAAATGCCTTCTTGTCCTTCAAGGTGTCCTTCTTTAATAAGGATTTTTGTGGAAGTTTGAGAAACACCTCTTGATAAAGCAACATATAATTGACCATGGCTAAAAACATGTCGTGGAAGGTAAATTCCAACGGTAGGTATAGTTTGTCCTTGTGATTTATTTATAGTAATTGCAAAACTCAATCTCACGGGGAATTGTTTCCTAATAAGCACAAAAGGAAGACCTGCACTCTCTATTGTTTTATGTTTAATTCTTGGTAAGAAAGCTCTTTTTCCTGCATGGTGACCTGTCAATATTTCAACATCCAGCATGTTCATATAGAACCCACGACATAATAATCTTGTCCCATTACATAACCCAGATTTAGGGTCTATGTTTCGCAACAACATTAACGGTGATCCTTTTTTAACCTTTAAGTTATGTGGTGGCAAACCTCCTGGACAAATAGTGTGTAAGTACTCATGTTGGTATAAATGATATGTGTCTCCTTCAACCTCATCAAATGACAACAAATTACGATCTTCTCCTGGAAATAGATCGATAATTATGTCATTAAGTTTTTCTTCATCTTCATTTTTTGGAGTTAGTATGGCTCGTTCAGCCATATAAGATGCATCCCATGTATGAAATTGTAACTGAGGAAAAGTTTGGTGTATGAGGTGTTGTATTGAGGTTTCTCCTTCCCATGATATTGCTAGTTGTTGGGGTATTTTAACCATGTCATCAACTTGTGTTGGTTCAATACCATTTCCAATGCGCATGAGATATTCAGCAAAATTGTGATCTTGTAATGATCTCATGTTTTGTTGTAAATGTAATATCTTTGTGTTACTCCATAAATGAGAGTTAATAATACAGGCAGAAATCATTTGTGCTTTTGTACCTTTTTGAACAACTGGCAGTACCTGACGAAAATCACCTCCTAATATGATCACTTTCCCCCCAAATGGAGCATCAGAATCTAGAATGTCCTTTAATGTTCGATCTAGTGCCTCCAAAACATATCTGTTAATCATGGGTGCTTCATCCCAAATAATTGCCTTTGCTATTTTTATTAGTTTTGCAAGATCTGATTGTTTACTTATAGAACAAAACGAACCGGCCTCGACATTGATAGGTATTTTAAATCGAGAATGTGCAGTTCTACCACCCGGTAATAATGTTGCTGCTATACCAGAGGAGGCTGTAGCTAAAATAATTTGACCGTTGCTCCTACAATGTGCAATTAAAGTACGATAAAGAAATGTTTTACCGGTTCCGTCTGGTCCATCCACAAAAAAGACTTGACTTTGATTACGGTTGATTACATCTAAAATGGTATTGAAGGCAATGAGTTGGTCATGATTCAATCTGTGTACATTGTCAACATCTTCATTAGGTATCTGTATTGATAATTCTTCTTGTATAATTTTTGGTACTGAAGTAGTTGCCAATGCATCATAAGATAAAGGTGGCAAATCAAAATCCTTGATTGTTTTACCATGCTGAATTAAAAGGTCATTTAAATCCCTCAATAACATAGGAATCAAGTTCTCATTGACAGAAGTGTTGGTTGAAGTATAATCTTCTAGCATATAGGTGTGGAAGTGATTCCAAAGGCTTCTAATATCAGTTGGTTCACAAAAAAGTAATATGGTCACAAATAGTCTTCGTAAAGCATATGGCATTTGTAAAGTTGATGCTTCAACTAAGCATTCATGAATACTATTGTCACTTTCTAAAAATCCCCATTTCTCAACCGCCTTTTTGAATGTGTGACAATATGTTTCATTTGGTGATAATAGATATTCCCAATTGGTTGGTCCTCTTATGTGAGAAAGCAAAACCCGCAAGAAGAACTTATCTCCTTCAGAAGGAGACACAGTATACATTCGGCCGATAACTTTCTTGTTTGACCTTCTTGGATACCATTCTTTATGTCTATTATTCCAACAATAATGCTATGGAATTTCCCGATACAAAAATGTTCTAGATTGGGGATCTCTTTGATTGAGGGCAAAAAATTGTGTGAGCATGGTTTTGGAGTTGTTATCATCATTCAACACGTCATTGATGTTTTGGTGCTTATAAAATCGCACTTGTTGTCGATTTGGTAAATGAATTTGCAATCTTTCAACAGCTGGATTCATTCGATAGATTGTAAATCTGAAGATTTTCCATAAAGCCTCGGGAGCACAAATCCATCTAGCATCGAGATATTGCTGGACTTCATCTATAATTGGTCCTCTATGAATCTCCATTGCTACTCGATCTGCTCCTTTGTAAACATACTTATACAAATATTTAATACTTTTGATGCTGCTACAGACCTCAACATTTATATGACAGTCGTATTTTAAGAGTAACCAAGGATTATAAGGAACCACCCATCTATTGTCAACAGTCACATTTCTATTTATGGAAATTGGTTCATCAAAACGTCTTCTATATTGTGGATATGAATCATTACCTTGTCGTGTTTCTTCCAAGAAATCCTTGGGAAATCTCTTTTGGCATTGATTGCGCTTCATACATGGTGATCTAGGATTGAGAGTTCCGCAAGGACCATGTATCATGTGTTTCAACACAGCTTCATGCAATTGTGGTTCTTCTGCCTTATTTGGTATTTCTGCCCTTACAATGCTATCATAATCTTGTGGATCACGTAACTTATCATTATTATCTAAGATCAATAGCATATGTACATGCGGCAACCCACGTTTTTGAAATTCAGTAACATACATATAACTATTAACTTTTCCGAGGACTCCTTTATTAACAACATCTTCCTTTAATTGCTCAAATTTTGCTCGAAAGATTCTTGTGAGCAAGTCAGGGCGATCTTGTGGAGTTTGTTGATTTTGTAGTTCAGAAGAAATTTCACTCCAAGATGGATTGCATGTCATTGTAAGAAAAATATCAGGTTTTCCATTGTGAGCAACAATTGCCATACCATCTTGATATCGTTGTGTCAAGTCTTGATGACTACTAATAAATGACGATGGTAATATTGTCCTCTTTCCAACAGTATCTTCAAAGAAATGAAAGAGTGAATGATAATATAATTAGATGTAATAAATGTTGTTTTAAATATATTTACCTGCGTGGGTTTGTCCTTCATGCAAAGCATCCTACAAACCTTGGTACACTTCAGCACGAATGTTGTTTTGATGATTACGAATCCATCGTAACCTTCCGGTCTCAATCTTAACGTAGTTATCTACAACATATTATTGTAAAAGTCGTCCCGCTTGTAATATTACAGACTGATCATTTGGACGAATCTACATTAAATAATCACGTGTTTCTAAAATATGTTAGCCTTCTTAATATTACATAATTTAATGAAACTGGGATAATTATGATAGAAGTTACCTGAAGCATGAAACTATAATATTCTCGGCAAGAGATACTTTGGCCATTATGATTTTTTGTGTTGGTGTCCCAACCATATGTTCCAAATGGAAATAATAAAGGATATTGTAAAGGATCATAATATCCTACGTTTTCTTGTATGTTTATTAAATTTCCATCATGACCTACAACTTTAATATCTCGGCCACGTGCCATTGATTCTGTGTCTGCAGTACCAATAATAGCTGCTACTTGAGATGCAGTTGGAAGATTATACTGTGGTTGATTCGCAGGACGCTCTTTAATGAGTAAAGAACATATCTGAATATTTGGTTCTTGAGCAAGTTGTCGAAATACATGCACAAAAGGATTGCACCGGTGTAATATTTGTTGCAATTTATGAACAATAGTTTGATGAAGTTGAGGGTTTTCCAACATTCTATTTTGTAATTCATGTTCAGTGTCATAAATGTACAACTGCAAAAACCGGGGTCTGGACCCATCATTTGGATAAAATCCTCCTATCCTATGATAGATTGCACCTTGAGCACGAAAACTATATATACCACGACCATTTGCTACTATAGTTTCATCCATATGAACACCAAGAGAAGTGAATGAGAAGACATGATTATAACTTCTTATATGTTGTCTAAAATGTCTACTTTCAGATGTTTGATCTGAAAATATTTGAAGAAGCTCATGTGGAGGAGGAACACGTGGAAGTAAGACTTTCCCACCAGAGCAACACATATCACGCGATTCATGATAAAATAATCGTGCATGACAATGTGGACATGTAGTTGGTGTAGACAATTGAAATTTGAGCATCGGAACCGTATTTAAAAAATTTCTAGCACTATTATGTGTTCGGGGGAATCCATATAGCATATCTACATTATTGTGATAAATTGGAGGAATAGTAAATAATGTAGTATTATAAATTGCAAAAGTATGAAAAGTGCATTCTTAAAGCACAACATGTATTAATTATGGTAGGAAAAAGATACAAATAAGGTTCAATGGTACCAATATTAGTATTAACTATTGATGGAAATAATTTACTAACCATGTTGAAGGGCACTGACGTGTGTATTACTTTGTCCTGCTTCATTATGATTACATCCTTCCAATCTTTGTGTAGGAAAACCATAACCTGTGTGGTATTAAATCAATGAAAAAAAATGCATAATAAAAAACCAATATCACTGTAATAAATAAAGAGAAAATTAAAAACCATGATAGTTGGTAATAAAGTATAATCATATATTGATACATAGAGAAAAAAAAGGAAGCAATTGCGAAAATTAACGATACTTAAAGGTGTTTTATTATTCAACACCGTAATAAATTATATCAAAATCATAATTACAAATCCTATAATAGTAAATAAATAGAATGAAAATATTTTTTGAAATGGAATGTAAACAACATAAATTAACTATTGATGAATAAAGTTGACTAACCATGTTCAGTGCCAGTAATGTGTGTATTACTTGGCCCTGCTTCATTATCATTACGACCTGGAAACCTGTCAATAATGTGTGTATTACTTGGTCCTGCTTCATTATCATTACGTCTTGGAAACTTGTCAGTAATGTGCGTATTACTTGGTCCTGCTTCACTATGGTTACGTCCTGGAAACCTTTGTGGGGCAAAACCATAACCTAATATTTAAAAAATAAGATAAATTGTATTTGAATCAAATATATACTTTACAGGAAAGAACTAAAAAGAATGTAAGCATACTCGGAAGGATTTTCTCGGCTAATGACATACATTAGTGATGAGGTGGGTTTAAACCTAAACAAAGAAGTTGTATTATACTTTTTTGTATAGAGTTAGATATAATTTTACATTTAAGCGTAAGTAAATGTAATTATTTATGAAGTATTTTTAAGATTGTTAGAATACATTATTGTTTATATATTTTTTTATTGTTGTACATAATACAAATATAGTGTACTAACCACAATCTATGTTACTGATAGGTGAAGTACTTGACAATGCTTCATATACATTATACTCTTCAAACCTTCATATACATTATAGTAATGTGTGTATTACTTGGTTCTTCGTCATTATCATTACGTCCTGCAAACCTTTGTGGGACCAAACCATAACCTAATATTTAAAAGATAAGTTAAATTTTATTTAAATCGAATATATAGTTTACATACAATAGTGATGAGGAAAAATGTGATGTTACCTGCATTAGTTACGGACCGAGCCATTTGTCGAATAGATGTTATTCTCAATCGGGGAGCTCTGTTTTGCATTTGGACAATGTTGGTTGTGTTTTCAGGATTATTTTTCCTTCTTTTAGACTGTTCAATAAGTCTTTGTTGGGGGGTCATTCTACGTCTTCTATTTGCAGCATTTATTCTCCATCTTTGTCTTTGTTGTTCTGATGTTGATTTGTTAGAAGGAATATTTTCCATTTAGGTATGTTGTCTATTTAAACAAAAAATAATAAATAATAAATCCAAAATTAATATAAATTTAAAAATGTATTACTTGGAAGAAAGTAATGAATGAAAAGAAGGACAATGAAAGTAGTGCATAATATGTACAACAAATAAAACTAAAAGAAGATAATGATATAGGAAGAAATACCTAAATGTGTGAGTAGAAAGACTACAAAATTTGATTTGATGTAACAATGAAGAGCAGCAATGCAGATGATGACAGACTAGTTAGCAAATTACTGAAAAAAAAAATTGTAATTAAAAAAAGTAATTTGTCAGTTTTAAAATAACACAGAATGTAAAAAAGTTGCTAATTTCTAAAAAAAATTGCTTAGTATTAGTATATTCTATGTTTTGTTTGGACATAAGGCTAGGGACATAGAGATTTGTACAATAATAAGAAGAAAATTACATTTTAAATTTCATATTAATACATGATTATACTGTTATAATTTATTACTTTAACACTAATCTTATAATCAAATGACCATTGTGACCATTTACATTTTTTATTTGGTAAAATGATAAAATAAATAATACATGAAGGGGTAGTGTAATGTAAATGTAATTGTTATATCACAAAACAATACATTGATTAATTTTTATTATTATAATTTTAAAAACCAATATCAAGTGTCATAAATTTTTACGTGATAAATAACGAAATAAATTGATAACCATATTACAAAGAGACTAATGGATATAAAATGTAGGCTGAATTAAAAAGTTTATAAAATATTTTTTAATTAGAACATTAAGATGTATACTGGCTAAATATAAATAAATCTAACATTAGTACCTTAAGTTTTTTTGTTTCCAACCGTATTAAAATTGTTCAAGCATCTATTTTTAAAAATATTAAGTTTTATTGATTTCTATAAATAATCAAACTTAAAAACCGATGAAAACTATACTCTTCGATATTCTCAGTCACAAAAATGAACTTTAAAACATATTGTGATAACTATGGTAGCTTTTTATGTCAAGTTTATACACTACAAAAAAATTGATAATTAGTGGAGGTTTTTTTTGCAATCTGTGGGGGTTTTTACCCTCTGCAAATTAATTTGCAGAGGTTTTTTAAACCTCTGCGGTTAGAGTCCCCACAAACTATTTGCAGGGGTTTTAGACAACCTCTGGTATCTAAATTATATTGCAGAGGTTTTTTTGTGGAGGGTTATAACCTCTTCTATTGGTGACTATTATTTTGTAGAGGGTTTTAACCTCTTCTATTGGTGGCTATTATTTTGTGGAGGTTTAAAACCTCCTTTATTTCAAGCTATTTTATTGTAGAAATTTAAAACCTCCTTTATTTATTATCCATCTACATTTATAGTTTCACAATTCAATAAAATCAACTTTTAATAATGACAATTTGAAATATATAAAAGAAATTATGACACCACAAAAAATATAACAAATATTTTATTCCATGATCAACATAATAAAATAATTACATCAAAGTATCTAAATGTTCAAGTATAAAGAAAATAACATTAAAAGTTCATAAGCCAATTATGCAACTAAAATCGTTATCCTAATCCTAAAATATTTTGCTTTCATCACTTCACGTTCTTGCCCTTTAAGAAGATTAACCACTTCATGTTGGGTTGTTTTTTGGGCTCACTCTTCACGCAATTAACTTTGTTTGCTCTCCTTTATGCTATTTCCAAATTTAACTTTTCCAATCTGTGTATAAGAAATCAAAAGTTAACCGCATTTGAGATTGTTATTTTCATCATCCAAAATAATATTGTAATAAGTAATATAATTTCATAATTAGGATTTAAATTTGAAACTAATGGATAAAATAAAATATAACTATATGAATTGATTTACATGCATGTGATTTAAGCATGTGGTTATTCGTTAATAAAAAAAATCCTAACCATATGATTTCACCAATCACTAACCACACAAAATTATCCAATTAACCATTCGATGCAGTAGCTCACACAATGCATGCACCAATGTATTAGAAGGACAATTTGTAAAAGGACAATTTTATTTTTAAATATAATAGTAAGCATCACATTTCAAAAGACTAATTAATATAATAAAACGTTACTTTCAAAAGGTTATTCACCCTGCAACCATCTCATAACCCTTCTGCAAACCCAAAAGCATCTTCCATTTCTTTTAAAAAGGCATTACCACTCTCTTCATTCCCACCTGGATTCGCACCATAATCATTCGATGCAGACAACACCCCTATCGGCAAGAACCATTCCCCAACCTCTAGCCGTCTTTCCCCTGAGAAAGAAGTAAGAATGTTTTCCATACATATAATAATAGAATTATGCATAGAGGCCATGGCAATGATTGTTTTTATCATAAAAAGGGAAGGGAGATCAAGCAAAAAACACGAGCCCATGACAATTGTAGATTGGTGCATTAACCTCTTTGTTGAGAAGAAAACATTGTTGGCTATGAGCACATTCATATTAACCTGCATAAATCATTAATATGCACGTTCAATAATCATGATAAAGAGTTGAGAGGGAAAAAGATCAGTGAATGTGACAAAATCATTAACTCACTTAATCACACACCTTTCGGGGCTTCCTTGCTAAAACCAATCTTGAACATTGCAGCAACCTTTTTCGTTAGCATGCAAAGCCAATAATACATCAAGTCAACACATAAATTAAAACCAGAAATATTATCCATGCTTTATAAATGATAATAATAAACTACATAAAATAATAGTGGGGAAATAGAATATAAAAAAGCTAGCTAAAAGTTCAAATATATTGACATAAATTACTGACTCCAACAACCTCGTGATGCTAAAATTCTTGATAGCCAAGAATACAACAGGTACCCTGGGCAAGCAAAATGTATTGCATTCAACTTAGGAATTTCATCAAACACGTACTGGGCAGCAACAACCACTCACTCCCTGCCGTTATGAGTCGACCGGAATCTCCTGCACCATTAAAAATCAGTGTGAGAATCTTCGGTTAGGATTTTATGGTGTCGCGAATTTGAGAACAATGGTGAAAGGTAGAGCCTCTAAATCGTGAAACTAGAAGAGGTTTTTGAATCGAAAACCGAAAACCTGGAATCGAAAATCGAAAACCCATTCGAAAATCCATGACCATTCATTGCCGACAAGCTACAATCAGTGATTTTTGTGAGCTAACACACAGGCGCGAGAGATGGAGAAGAGATAAAGAAGTGAAACAGTGCACAGAGAACTCACCAATAGTGAAGAGATAGGAAAGAGATATAGTGAGAAAAGATAGAAAAACAGCAATATCGAATAAAGAACCGCCAAAAACAGATGAGGAGCAACTGGAAAAAATGAGGGAACAAAACTTTAGATAAGAACAAGAGGGAAAGGAAAAAAAAATGTATTATAACTGTGGAGGTTATAAATCTCTGCAAGAAAGAACTAAAACCTCCATTATTTTCTGCGCTCCAGACAATTTACGAATTATGATAATTTGTAGAGGATTTTTCTGACCTCCATAAAATAACCTCCACTGAATATTAATTTTTTTGTAGTGATATATGATATAAACAAACACACCCCTCTTATGTATAAGAATATTATTTTTATATTGAAAACCCTGTTATTTCATTATGTACCTGTAGTAAATAAAGTTTGATATGTAGTTATTTCATAAAGTAAAAATAATGCATACCAATGACTTTTAATTGAAGTAATTTGATAAAATTAATTAAAAATAGATATAAGTTAAAAATATATTTATAATTGTTACTGTTTTCTAATATATGTTTATCTTCTTTTTCACTCCCGCCAAACATTATTCTATTACCATCTTCACTCATCTTCCATTTCCACAACGAAAAACTTTACATTGTTCCTTTGCACAGTGCTTGATAATTTAAGAATTAATTAACCTTCAAATGTCAAAGATAAAATAATTTAATCTAAATATAAACTACAGCTTTTGTTTAGATAATTATCTTATAGTGGCCACGGTACTTTTTAAAATAAATTAGAATACATTGCGTTAATAATTTCTAAAATTTTGTTAATTTAATTTGAAATGTATATGAAATATATTACAATGTTCCAGATATGAAGTATCCTTAAGTTGGCTTTGAATCTGACATGTTTTGGAGGTTCCGAAAGTAAGTGCTTTTGTTGTTCCTTTGTTCATTCATCTCCTTTTCAGGTTCGTTTCGTAACATTTTCACTCGCTACTTTGTTTCATGAATTTAATTTAACGTTTTGATGCGTCGTTGTGCAGAAGTGATGGTCAAACTTACTGAGTTTTGCGGTTCGTTCGTGATCTTGAAGTATCAATTATCCAAGGGAGACTTGGAGACCCTGATTTCCATCACCAATGAAGAAGATCTCGCCAACATCTATAACATAAATGAAAAAAGGAAATTGGACAATTACCCAAAACGAATAATCATAAATGAAAAGGAACAATGGATACCGTTATTGTTTTCTCCAATGAAGTCCAATGAAGATAAATAACATCGACAAAGTGAATGTGAAAACAAAGACAATAAGTAAGGCAAAACAACTTCACGAAAGGAATAGAAATGATGTGGTTGCAGAGATAAACAAACTGTAAAATAACGGTTACTTTTGAAATAATTTTAAAAATAATAAATAATTTATTATATTATTAAAAAGGGTAAAATAGGAATTAAAGAAAGTGGACACAGAAAGGAGAATCCCTTTATATATTATTATAGATTAAATTCCTAAATAAAATAATTATTTTAAATATTATTCTCAACATATAATAATAATTTCATTTAACCATTTATTTCAACATTACAAAATATATCCATATAATATTATACATCTTACTATTTACAGATCTATGTAAAATTAAATATTCACTACAAGAAAAAGGTATTTTAACAGGGTTTTTTTTAAGGATTAAAACAACCTCCAGTAAAATCAACACGTAATTGGGGTTTTTCAAACCCTGACAAGTCCGAATCATTTTTTTAATGAAGCCTAGCAAAGCTTTACATTTTGACTCATTTTCATCTTTTCCTTTGCCCGTATTATTTTTACTTTTTCTCCCAAGTGCTTATCTTCCGCGATGCTTGTAAAACGTAAGCTTCAAATCTTCGTCTCGAATAAGAAAAGACATTTTCACGCTGCGAATCTTTGTCTGAAACCAATTTTGCTCTTCTATTGTGCATCTCTCAATCACAACGTTCAATTAGTAAGGTTTCTTTTCCCTTTTTGATTTTCGAATTTCTCATGCCTTAAATCTCTTATTCGCTCCAATTACATTCATCTTGCTCTGAATCAGTTTTAAGAGGTTGAAACTTAAGAGTGTATTTTAGTTAAGTTCTTTGGGTTATTATATCACTGTATTAGTTTATGCATAAGTTTGTCGATGTTTATTTGTTTTAACTTTTTTTCTAGAATGACTTTTAATTGTTTTTTCACCTAGAAGTGTTCATGAATAAAAATTTCTGAACAAATCCTTTTTGTCTTTTCCCATACTAATAATGTTTCGGAAACTATTTCTTTTTTGTTTATTTTTTGTGCCTAAGGCTGGTGCCTATTAATGTATGGAGCTGGAAATGCTGCTTAAATATGATGCTCGTATACTCTAAGGGAATGAAATAGTCAATTGTTTGGCATCAAGGTGGTGTTTTGTGTGATAATGTCTGAAAGGTGTTCTTGTGGTTATGAATTTTATAAATACAAGGGATCAAAAACTTGAGTAAGCTTACTTATGGTTGTGGTTCTGAATGTTGGGTTCTGAAGTGTCACCATTATAGTGGATGAGAAGTTGTGTAAGTGAATGAGCATGTCTAGTGGATAGTTGGAGTTACACCTATTGAGGATTAGATGACTAAATCTTGTCCGTGGTGGTTTGACTTTGATCTAAATGGTGTGTCTAAAAAATTTATCATAGCACAATGACATTATTTGGCTATCCTTGTTGCTGGAGGGGTAGATGAGTCAAGCTGAGCACTATAAGCTCAAGCTCAATGCACAAGAAAATATGTTGGTCTAGCTTGGCTTTATTTCTTTGAAGAAGCCAAATGTAAATCTTGAGTTTGATTGGCTATGTTGTAATATCTAGCCTTGTAGAAGATATGCAATCAAGCATGCTTTCAACTAGCATGGTTCATTTTACTGAGTTTATTTTCTGTCTGTTATAAGCAAATGAGTTTATTTTCTGTCTGTTATAAGCTTAAATTGAAAGGGAAGGTTACCAAACCTGGCTCCAGTTTCATCTTATCTACCCTAATTTGCTCAATTTCTATACACTTGTTTTGGAAACTTCCTCCTTTTAACTGGAAAGCTACTAGTGCTTTGAAGTTTGAAACTTATAAATGCATTTTCAATGTAACCTACCACTTGATTATTACCACATCAAGATTTGATATAGTTAGTTTTTATACAATGTGACGGTGATGTAGGTGAATTCTATAAATCCAAGGCTGACTTTATCAAAGATGATACTAATGTCTCAAAATAAACAAGATTTACCAATACCAACAGACAAAAACAAGCTTTACGAAATGAAAGATTTTTATGAGATTAGAGTTTGATGAAAATGATAATGTTATTTGAGAAAGTAATTTGTTTAGTGCTCTTATGGTCTAATGTTTACATATCTGCAGATAGCTCCAATATATTTTTCATTGTGCATGAAGCAAGGAATGGGCTTGTTAGAGAATTCATTGTATAGGCAATTTGTTCAACACAATAATGTGTTGCTTAAGGTAACTATTTTAGCTTCTTAATGTTAGTTACTATCTATTCCCAAGTATATTGGTTGATATAATTTGAGTGACAAACATATACTTGCTACTCTTGTAGAACATTGAAATATTCCACTTGTATGAGCTTGATGGTATTAGTTCAAACATTATGAAGGTAACTTACAGATCTTAATTGTGTGTCTAGCTTGAGCTTTATGATATTAAGACTATATTTTATCCTAATAATCTATTGTTCACAACAAAAACTGACCTGCATAAGAAATATGTAGATTGTTAGAGTATACCACTAGAAGGATGGTCATAAGGGTGTTGGGGTATTTTGGCTTCAACAAGCCCAAGATTCTATTTGTCTTGATAGGATTGCCCAACAGTTATTTGATTCTGTTGGAAAGTCAATATTTGATGAAAGCTTCAAGGTAGTTCTCATAATACTCCAATAAATAAATTACTGAAAGTTTTTCATATATACTAGTTTATTCCTATTTACGAATTTGTTTTCTTCATAATTAGTTAGATTTCTAGTTTTTTTCCATTCTCTTACAGCAATGGGAAGGCATGATTGAACTTCTAGGTTCTGAATCTAAGCCTGTTGGGGGTCTTGAGTTTTTGCACAAGTATGAGTTATCCAATGCATTTTCTTGTTTCCTTGGCTTTGTCTAGTTATATATTATTTTCTTAGTTCTTGCATTTATTAAATATTATATAAATATCAGGTATAAGGATTTCAAGGAATCCCTTCAGAAGGTATCTGGTGGAAAATCAACTGAGCTAGCCAGGCAGGTTGTAGGCTCCCTCATGCTGGTATTGCTCACACTTTTGTGATTACTTTCACTATGGTAAAATTGTGTGTTGATTGTATAATTTAGTCTTTTTCACTTGTTATTATCTGATCTAGTTGCCAACACCTTGTGATAAGCACCCAAGCACTTGGGAAAACCATCCTCAAAAGCTAGTTGTTAAGGATAATACACTCACCAGCTTATCATGTGAGCTGAAATTTAACTTTTTATCAGAAGAATGATTGTCTTGTAGTAGTGATGTGTTTATATATATATATATATATATATATATATATATATATATATATATATATATATATATATATATATATATATATATATATATATATAAGGCTTTAATTATGATGTGCTTTGTTTGGCTCTTGAGTTACGTTGATACCAATGTCACAATTTTTATGCTAGTGATTTCATAATATGAAATTGAATTCTTGAATGATGGTTTATATTATAACATGATAGGCTACGGGTTTCTTTGTTTCTTATTTTTGTTTTAGGATAAGCAATAGCAGTAGATGTGGTTGAATTCCTCACGTGAATGATATTTGATTTTGGCTGTAAAAGCCTTCTAATGTTTATTCTAGAAAATTTCCTTTAGGGGTACTTAATTTAATTTTAATATATCAAATCCTAGATATCTGGTGTGAATACAATTTTTCAACTATTGCAGACAAATATGCTAGTAATTTTTCCATGCGGTACCAAATTTAAGTTTTAATATACATGAATGCGTAGATTTTTTATTCTTCAATTCTAAAGATTTTATAGAAAATGTCTACGATTTGTTGCAGACAAGTGTGGCAAAAGTAAATGTTTTAAATTACTTTCTGCCCTAGAAGCATCCTATTTCAGTAGCTTATATATATAATCCCTCTTTATCAATTGCAGCAATGGACGATCATGCACTGTAAACACAATCTTCTGGAACACAATCCAGCTCCTGTTTCCCCAAGAAATTGAGGCAAGAAAAGTAGTTGGCTCCTTAAATAGTGAGCAAAAAGCTCAAAAATTAAGTCTTGAAACAATATTTTATGCTAACCTAAGGAATACAAGCATACAACCTTCTGGTGGGGCATCAAGCATAAACAATTCAAGGAGGGTTGTGGCACTGACAACAACAACACAGGAGGATGAGGATGTTGCATTGGCTATAAGGTTCCAGAGAAATATTGATGAACAAAGCCCAAGAACAACTTGAATGAGGACAATAAGAATGAACTAAGTTGCTTATGTTTTTTATTTTTTAATCGAGCAGTATCAGGCAATGAACCAACCAAATGTTGGCAAGCCCAATACCAATAAGGATAATCCAGAAAACCGTTAGTAAGGTGAATTCCTTTATCTTACTATTGTACAATCTTATTAACACACTTTGTAAAAGCATAGTTTGTCATTAAATTTTAATTTTTTGTAACTATTATGAGCTTCTGGAGCATGCTAATTTCCAATATCTTTCTACGTATTAAAAATTCTAAATATATAATGTGTAATTATATATGTAATTATATATTTTCGACAGCTTTCGGGAAAAAACAAATTCTTGTACTTACAATAGAGGGGATGACTACTAGTCTGAATTCTAAAAAGTAAAAAGTTGTTGCTATCTAGTCATAAAAAGTAGCTGATATTTTTCATAGTAGGCCTAGGAAATATTGGGGGTTTGAAATCCCTGATAATTTACGGGGTTTATGAAATCCCTGGCAGTGAATTATAGTGTCTTAAACTTTGAAATATATTGTATTGAAATAACTTCATATGATGAAAAAGAACTTTACATTACCTGAAGTACTACTATTAACAACAGTTGTAAGAAATCAATTAGCCTTGTAGAAAGCTATGATAGGATCATAAATAATTTGGTTAGCATTGACAGCCCTAACAAAATCAAGGTGAGCATAATCTTCTTTGAACAGTACCACAAGCTTGTTCCCATCATGATGTTGGAGGTCATTCAGCAAAACCTGCACATCCTTTACATCGGATAGCAGGTCTTGCCCTCCATAAGTCACAAAAAGAGGGAAGTCATTTGGAATTGCTGTCATGTCATAAAGAGGAGGAACTGCTTGTCCATAGTGCTGCATGTTATCTCCTTCATCACCATAATCATATTTTGCTATTTTTCCAGTTTTGATCACTGATGCAAATCCATAGGAACAAATATCAACAAATAATTTATGTACAAACCATGGGGTCTGTATTTATAGATATCAGGCCTTCTTAGAAAAAAATCTATAAACTAAAATTAGTTGATATAAAGTTAATATAAATTAGTTTTATCTTATGAAGTTTTTCCTTTCACTTTTTGATTTTTCTTTATTTTTTTCATACAAGTTCATATCTATAAATTTATTCAAATGTGTCTTATAAGAATGCATAAAAGAAACGTGTCAAAATCAAATCATAACTTTTCTCACATAATAAATAGACTTACTTTGAGATAGATGGATCAAGTTCTTAGTTGCTGTTGGCTCAGAAGAGACATCAGTCATGGATGAATTTAGGCAGCAGTTTGGACCTAAAGTTTGAGTGTAAGCAATATAGTGTAATTTTTTTCAAGAATCAGTATCATATATATTATATACATATAAAGTAAAAATTTATTTTCTGGTAGAGTTAGTAACATTTATAGCACCTGTGACAAGTGACATTGGGCTTGCGCAGTTCAAGTTCAGTTTATTGCAGATGTCTTCCACAAAATTTGATGCAGCACCCCCCCTGCTCATTACGAAACATTGCAACTACTCATACACTTTGCAGAAAGAGATAGCAAATTTCAAAGATCAAGGTTTTTTCTGGTACCCGTTTGGATTGAATTCACGGATTCCTAACCAGTACAAGTCCTGTAATATTAAGAAAAAGGGAATTATTTTCATCAATCAAATAGTATTCAGCAAAATTTTTAATTCCAACACAAATAATCTTCTTCTATCTCTTATGTAAAATAAGATGAAATAGGATTTTGGGATTAATCTCCCTTGTGTAAACCCTACACAAAGGACAGTTTATTTATATCGATAATGGGCCAAATCCCAGAAATACATAATGGGCTGAGCCCAACTATTAAACACAATATTATATCATCTAACATCTCACATTAGCTATAAATGTATCAGCTGCAATCTTTGTCAGCAGTGATGGAATCTGATTCATATGAGCAATTGGGCAAAGAAGTGCAGCTGATCTCAACATGTTCAGCCCTTGTCCTTGAGATAAAGCAGCTAAAGCCATTAAGGTTCCCTGAAATTTCAGGTCATTGTTAAACGCATACAAACCAGAAATATGGCATTTTTAGACTCTAGTTTTGAAGAACTCACCAAGGAATGACCTGCATAGTGCATTGTCTGACCAGTATAGTTGTAGACATATTGGACGAAAGCAGAAAGATCATAACCAGCCAATTCATCCCATGACCAATCCCAATAAGCCTACACATAAGAATGAAGAAAAGCAAATTATCGTTGAAAACTGAAATGCATGTATTTCTATTATTCTCATTTCCCATAAGAAAAAGAACCTGGTCATTAGTATCAAGTGATGTGTGGCCGTTGCTGTATTTTGTCCCACGAACATTGGCCAGCCACACATCATACCCATTATCTGCTAAGATAAACCCCAATGATTCATCTGGAGAATTCACCAGCCATGTTGAAGCATCCTGTAACCACACCCCACAAGTTAGTTAACATCACTTCTCAGATTTTCATCTTCTTTATCTTGTTCAGTTTTCTCATTTCTTTTCAATCATCACTTTTAATCACCACTCTGATCCTTAAAGGTATACAATTCAATCATATTAGTCTCTCAACCTAAGAAAATACAAAACAAGTCTTCAACTTGTCAAATAATTCCTTAAACTTAACTCTTTTAATGTTGTTTTATTTTTTAAACACGTCTTAAATTGTTAATGTTAGAACCTAGTTACATTTGGGGACAAATATATTACATTGTTCTACACTTTTAAAAGCATAGAAAACAAACATTGTTTTTTACTACTACTATTATGTGTCTATCTCTCAATTAATTAACACAACTTACACTAAAGATGCCATGCTGCAATAGCACCGGCGGCTTATCGGCCTTGTCGCCGGACCGCCCTGCCGGCATCCTCTGCAGGCTGAGGATGTAGCCATCCTGAGTTGTAACCTGCCTCCAACAAAAACAATCACTGAATTGCCTTCACAATAATCACCAAGTAGATTCAACAGAATGGTAGCATGTGTACCTTGTGTTCTTCACACTTGTAACCTTGTGTCTCTACCATAGTTTTGCAGATACCATCAACATCATCATCAATAACTGGATAGGATGTGAGCCATTGATGGTCTAAACTAAGTGTTTTTCTCCCTTTAGCTGCTGCTGCTGCTGCCATGCAAAGCAGGAATAGTGAAAACAGACTAACAACAGTGTTGGCCATTGGAAAAGAATGTTTGTTTATGTTCCATGCAATGTGAGAGGACAGTTATATATGCATTGTGAGAGGACAGTTATAAGATGCTTGTAACATGTCTTCATTCTCATTGTTAACTTAACGTTCAAACCAAGGCACCGAAATGGATATGGCTGATTATTACGTACGATGTAGCAATTGGCATGAGTTATTAATAAATCACACATAATTCTAAATTACGGTCCTTAAGTGATGCTATTATATGTTTGTATCCAACATATGAAAGTAATTACATAATTATGTCAAGGGTTTGTAGTTTTTTTAAACTTCATAAATTTTGAATTTATGTGACGCTGATTAATTAATAATTCTTTTATTATAACTATTATTATTTCAAATCAAATATCATAAATACTTTATTTTATAATTGAATTTAATATTTTATTGTTATGCTATTTATTTCAATCCAAATATTTTTAACACTTCTTTTGTTATTACTATGATTTGATGATAGGTACACTATGAATGATCGTAATATATCATTGTAAGAAAGCTTTTATTTGGAACAAATTACGTTAGTTTAATACGTTGTGCCTGCTGCTATTTTGTCTCACCCGACACTTCCACTGTCCTTTCGTAGAATCAGGTTTATGCAATCCAAATATCTGTTTGGTATAATCACTCCTAGTTCACATATAGTTAACTATTTTGAAAAAAAAAATAGGAGAAACATGTAAAGATTTTATGCTTAGAAGAGTATGTCACTACACTAAAAGAAAAGGCTAGTTAGTAATCAATTTTCACTACTAAAAATTCTCATATTACATGAGAATTTTCTTGCAAATTTGTCGAAAGAATTTGCAAGAAAATACTTTTTCATGCTATTTTTTTCTAAGAATTTTAATTGGCAGGTAATTTTTCCGTGGGTAATTATTTCCTACAAAATTATAAAATTCGCAAGTATTTTCTAGAAAATTTGTAGTAAAAAGTGTTTTATAAAAAATATTTTGCAAAAAATTTGGCAGCAATTTTCTGCAAATTATTTTTCATAACAAAATTTATAATTATTTCCTACAAAAAATTCAAAACAAAATTGGTAGGAATATGATTTTTTTAGTAATGTTTAGTGACAAACATTGTTAGTCACTATAGTGACCCATTTAAATACCAATTTACAAAGTAAAAAATTATTGCTTACTAAAATAGTCACTATTACAAATAAAAAATTATAATTGCACTACAAGAAAATCGTGTATTACTAACGGCATTATCCGTTGGTAAGAGCGGATATCCGTCGATAACTGCTAATTTCTGACAGATTTTCAATAACCAAAATTTCGTCGATAATAGGCTTGTCTATAAATATTACCGACGGATGTCAAATCCGTCAGTAATTGCTGACGAATTTATCTATCGGTAATATAAGTAATTACCGACGAATGTAGGATCCGTCAGTATGAAGATTACGACTACTACTAACGGATATGTCCATCGATAATGTTGTCGGTATATATTAATCAGACTGCAAAGTCTGTTTTGCATGTTTGCTAAACCACACATAATAAACCAGACCTGCAAATCACAAACATTCAGAAAAAAAAAAATCTGCAAATTATAACATCTAATCCATTCTAAACAAATACATATCTAGTTCAACTCCAACATTAAACGTAAACATATATCACGATATTAATTAAACATAATATGTATATTTATGTAAACATAAAGTGAAAGTATCAAATTATTATTACTCAATCAAACTGAAAAAGTCCTCAGTAACTTTGACATATGGTCCTAATAGTCTAAGCAGTCATTCGAATCAGAGTCCTCAAGAACTGGATTGGGCTGGACTAGTGCAGGCGGGACTAGTGCGGGTTGGACTACTGCAGGCTGGACTGGGATGGGCTGGACTAGGTTGGATTGGACTGTTGTGGGATGCTGTTGGGACGATGTTACGTTGGACTGAGGTTGTTGAAGGGCATGGTGGTCAGGAGACAGTAATGTTAAGACTAGATTGTGTAAGTCTTGAAACTAGCCTTTTAATTCCTCATAAGCCTGATCACGGGCTTCTAGTCTTTGTCTGAGGTACGTAATGTCCTCAACACTAGAAGTGGAAGAAGATGGTTGGTTCCTGAGGCTACCGCTTGCACTTGTGTTTGTAGTAAGTTGGCCTGCCCCATATACTCTTCTTTTATTCTTTCCACCAACAATCTAAACCCAACACTGAGTCCTAATTGTGTCTTGATCTGATGGACCAACAAAAGAGGCTTGCTCAGATATCACCTATGAAAGTCTATTTTCAAATTCCTCCTGTTAAGTAAACAAGAAGGTATTAGTGAAATATGGTCAAGATTATACTTGTAGTGGTGAGTGTGTTGAAAGTTCTAAGTGCTTTCTCACTTATCCTTAGGCTACATAGTCTAGCTTTCTTGCCTTACGTTTAGTGGCTTGATTCAAGAGACCAAAGTCTCTAACATCGCTTGTAGTGGTGAGTGTGTTGAAAGTTCCTTGTTTTGTGTTGCTTGTTTGTGTGCTAAGTCTCAAGTTATTCTATCTACTTATTATTTGAACATTTGTGTGAACTTTGAGTACTTTTGCAAGTGTAACCTTGGCAACGATTAGCCTTGGTACTTAAGAAGTCTGTGAGACTCACCTCGCTTACTTGGAGGTACACTTGTGCAAGACCTTTTCCTTCACCCTTTTGTCCAAGTTCATAAGTTCATTCAATCACCATGAACAGAAGAAGGGTCACTCGTGCAAGTGCCCATTTTCTAAAAGATGAACATGATAACCATGATATTCCTCCTATGCATGAAGAGGTTGAAGTTAACTCTCAAGTCCTTACTCATCTCTCTTAAGAGGTTAGCGACATCAAAACTCAAATGGCTGACATGCAAGCCAATCTTAAACATATTGCTAATCAACTTAGACCTCCACGCACACACTGTGCCTCTCCTAGGCCTTCATGTGCCTCTTCTAGGAATGATGATTTTGAAAATGAGGAAGAAGAGAAGGAGGATGAGCGGCTATTTCATAGACAATCGCCTCATGTGAGAAAGAAAAGGCGCATTCCTCCACATCCTAAGGTAGTTAGGATAAATTTGTTTCACTTTCATGGTAGGGACAATGTAGAGGCATATCTTGATTGGGTTGCAAAAGTTGAACAACTTTTTGAGAGCCATGTTGTAGAGGGGGAAAACGTGTCTCCTTAGCTACCCTTAGCTTTCAAGAGCATGCTTTGAAGTGGTGGACTTCCTTAGTCCTCCAAAGAAGGAGAAAAAAGGCTTCCTGAAATTGATTATTGGTTTGATCTTAAAGAAGTCCTCCATGCTCGCCATATCCCATTCTATTACAAAAGAGAGCTCATGGATAAACTCTAAAGGCTCAAACAAAGGTTTATGGAAATAGAGGAATATAGACAAAAAATAGAGTTATACATTTTGAGAGTTGGGATTGAAGAAAATGAGGATCTTACCATTGCTAGATTCTTGAGTGGTATCAATTATGCAATAAGAGATAGAGTTGAATTGCTCCCCTACACTAATTTAAATGATCTTATGCAAATGTGCATTAAGGTTGAGCAACAACTTTTAAGAAGACCTTCTCGCAAGGATTCTTCTATCTCTTATCCCAAAAGTGAGCCACAAAAAGATTATAAAAAGGATTTTTCTAAAGCCAAGGAGTCTAGTCCTAAGAATCCAGCAAAGGTAAATGACAAAGGTGAAACCTCTACCAAGAGAGGTAGTGAGATTAAGTGCTTTAAGTGCCTAGGCCGAGGTCATGTGCTTTAAGTGACTCTGAGAGTAGCCACTCACAAGCATCTTCTAAAGAAGATGCTTATCCTAATGAAGGTCGTCTTGTTATGATTAGGAGGCTTCTTAGTAATCAACCTAGTGCTCCTCTCAATGATCAAAAGAGAAAACGTTTTCCACACTAGATGTGATGTTTTCAGAAACACATGTTCTCTTATCATTGAAAGTGGGTTGTGTTACAATTGTTGTAGCACAAGGTTGGTTGAGAAATTGAACTTAGCTTTGATACCTCATCCCAAAACCTTATAAACTTCATTGGCTTAATGAAGATGAGGATATCAAAGTTAAGCATCAAGTGGACATTAAGTTCTCCAATTGCAAATACAAAGATAGAGTTTTATGTGATGTTATTCTAATGGAAGCTTGTCATATTCTCTTGGGAAGGTCGTGGCAATTTGATCGCAAAGCCACCCACAATGGTCATACCAATGAGATCACCCTCATACATAAAGCTAAAAAGTTTGTGCTTCACCCTTTCACTCCTAGTCAAATTGCTAGCAATCAAGCTCAAAGTTCTACTCCTAATGTTCTCATGAAGCATTTTTAACCCAAAAATCTTTACTCAATATGATTCACTCACTTGTCTTCCAAGTTCTTCATTTGAGGATCTCCCTCCTTCTACTGTTGCTCTTCTTCTTGAATTTCAAGATATTTTTCCTAAGGATAGTCTCCTTGGACTTTCTCTTAATAGAGGAATTGAGCACCAAATTTATTTTGTACTTAGGGCTAGTCTTCCCAATAGACCTTCCTATGGAACAAATCAAATTGAAACTAAGGAGATAAAGACTCAAGTGAATGATCTTTTACATAAAGGTTGGATGCAAAAGAGTTTGAATCTTTATGTTGTTTCGGTGTTGTTAGTGCCCAAGAAAGATGGTAAGTGGCACGTGTTGTGATTGTAGGGTCATCAACAACATCACCATAAAGTATAGACATCCCATTCCAAGACTTGATGATATGTTGGATGAATTACATGGAGCAAATATTTTCTCCAAAATTGATCTCAAAAGTGGCTACCACCAAATTTGCATTCAAAATGGTGATGAATGGAAAACTGCTTTTAAGACCAAATTTGGCCTCTATGAATGGTTACTCATGCCCTTTAGCCTAACCAATGCTCCAAGTACTTTCATGCGATTCATGAATCATGTTTTGAGGGATTGTATTGGTAAGTTTGTTGTCGTGTATTTTGATGATATTTTAGTGTTTAGTAAGAGTCTTAGTGGTCATGTAGGTCACCTTAGGGATGTTCTTTCAATTCTTAGTGTAAATCAACATTTTGCAAACATTAAAAAATGCACTTTTGTTCTTTTGTAGTCAACAAAAATGGGGTTCATGTTGACCCTAAGAAAATCAAGGCCATTCAAGAATGGCCTATTCCTAAAAATGTTGGGGACATCCGTAGTTTTCATGGTCTTGCAAGCTTCTATAGAAGGTTTGTACCAAACTTTTAAACTCTTGCTTCACCTTTGAATGCGCTTGTTAAAAAAGATGTTCCTTTTGTTTGGGGTTAAAGGAAACAACATGCTTTTGATGAGATTAAGGCTAAGCTCACTCAAGCTCCCATTCTTGCTCTTCCAAATTTTGAGAAGACCTTGAGCTTGAATGTGATGCTTCGGGTGTTAGCACTGGTGCGGTATTATTACAAGAGGTCCACCCCATTGCATAATTCAGTGAAAAATTAAATAGGCCTTCGCGTAACTATCCTACCTATGATAAGGAGCTTTATGCACTTGTGAGTATAACATCCCTGACGCCACCCCCGGCCCAGCGACATGTCAGGTCTGCAGCCCAATACACCCCATCCCCTCACCTCGGGATTCCTTCATCGCAGGTGGGTTGTTGCCAGTGGGGATCGAACCCCAAACCTGACCTTTAACACCCTGGTAACGCCAAAGATGTCACCAGTTGTGCTGCAGCGCAACTGGTAGCATCTTCTGGCGTGCCAGAGGTGTTAAAGGTCAGGTTTGGGTTCGATCCCCACTGGCAACAACCCACCTGCGATGAGGGAATCCCGGGGTGAGGGGTTGGGGTGTATTGGGCTGCAAACCTGACATGCTCTCAGTTGGAGGGGTGTTATAGTGAGGGCTCTTCATACTTGGGAACATTATCTTGTTTATAAGGAATTCATCATTCATAGTGATCATGAGTCACTCAAGTTTTTGCTGGGTTTCTATAAGCGGTCTCCTTGACATGAGAAAAATCTTTCTTTTGAAAATCAGATTTTGAAAAAGAGAGTGAAGAATCCTTGCGAATAGGTTTCCTCAAGAGTTGTTGCTCTACTTTGATGCACATTTGAACAAGTTCATTTAAATTTTGATATGGGAGCAACTCAACTCTATCTCTTATTTGTAGTTTAGACCACTCAAGAACCTAGCAATGGTTAGATCTTCTTCCTCATCTATCCCAGCCCTCAAGATGTATAACTCCATCTTTTGTCTATATTCCTCCACAAACATGGTTCTTTGCTAGAGCCTTTGGAGTTTATCCATAAGCTCTCTTAGTATGAAGGAACATGGCGAGCATGGAGGGCCTCTTTGAGATCAAACCAATATTCAATCCCGGGAAGGCCTTTTTTTTGCTTTTGGAGGATAAGAGCTGTCCACCAATTTAAGGCATGACCTTGGAAGTTAAGGACAACAAGAGAGACACGTCTCTCTTCCTCAACCACGTGGTTGTCAAATAGTTGTTCAACTTTTGCCACCCAATCTAGATATGCCTCAACATTGTCTTTTCCATGGAAAAGAGGCAAATCTATTCTTGTTTCTTTGGGGTGAGGAGGAACACGCCTTTGTCTCCTAGTGTGAGGAGATTGCCTTGGAAAGGGGCGTTGTAAGTCCTCCTCCTCGCCACTAAGATCATGATGATGTCTTGATGGGGGGCGAGAAGATCTAGGAGAAGCACGGTGAGTGTGTGGAGGATTCCTTAATTGCTCAGATATGAAGTGCAAATTGGCTTGCATGGCAGCCATTTGAGCCTTGATGTCACTCACCTCTTTGGTGAGTTTGTGAATCATACGAGGGGAAACATCACCCTCATCATCCACACTAGTGTTATGTTGTATGGGTTGTGGTGAATTTTGTTGGGTTTGCACCCTAGCACATGTATCCCTTTTAGTGCTCATGATTGACACGATTTAAAACTTTAGACAAAGTGTGAAATTAAGTTTGAAGAACACAAGTGAACCTCTAGGTAGGCGAGGTGAGTCTAAAAAGACCACTTAATAACCAAGGCCAATCCTAGCCAAGGCACACTTGGGCAAGTTTGAAAGAAATTCACACAATGGCTAAGTGCTAAATGATGAGAATCACTAGACACTAGTTGTCAATAAAGAACAAAGAACAAAGAAATCTATAAAACACTAAAGACGGACCCCTAATTGGCCAAAAATATGTAGAGACTTTGGTCTCAAAATTTGAAGCCACTACACAACGTGAAAACTTGAATATAAGCTATGCGGCCTAATGTAAGGTGAGAAAGCACTTAGAACTTTCAACACACTTACAACTAAAAGCGAATTACTAATGGATGATAAAGGTTCTACTTAGAAGATGGAATTGAACACCTTGTGGTTCCCCAAGACACCTAAGTAGGCCAAAATACAAGTTCAAAGAGAATTAAAATTGGTACACAAAATTTAGGCAAAGAGGAGCAACCCAAGAGCACCAAACTTTTAGAGAACTTTGAGTAGAAAATAAGGCACAAAGGATGCTCCACATTGACCAAAAGAAGTGACCAAATTGTAGAAAAACTAGTAAACTAAAAGATGCAACAATTACAAGCCACAATGGCCAACAAAAATGCTTGAAATTGGTGTTGGAAGCTACTCCCGAGGCCAACTTGAACACCACAATTTTGGACAGCAAAGTGATTGACTCCCAAGAGCACTTTGGTGCCAAATGAAGCCTTAGTTGATGGCGTTGAAGTATACACCAATTGGAGGAATATTTGGACCCCTTGTGGATGCAAAATGCAACACCAAACAGCAACAAAAACTTGGCCAAAATAATGAACAAAAACAGCAAACAAACTATGCCAAAGGCATTGGTTAGCTCTCACTCAAGCAACAAATTGATGGCTCAAAACTTTCCAAAATATGGTGAAGGTGAGAGGAAGAATTCAAGCACACTCTCTAGAGTTTTACTTCTCAACTACCACCTAAAATGCTACTTTAGACTAGCAACCAATTTGGAAAACAAAATCACTTAATTCACAATCTTGAGCATTGAAGCCAACATTACTTGCCAATTGAAATGTATAACACAAGAAAAGCTAATTAAGAAAGCTAAACCACATTGAATATGATTTGACAAGACTGAATTGAATAGCCCAAAACAAGGACAAGCAAGAAATTAAGGCTTGAAAGAAAGGAAAGCACAACAAAAGGAATCCTAGAATGGAACTAGAATAGAGTAAAAACCAAAAACAGAAACTGCAGTGCTCATAAAATGCTTATGGTATTCATTGCATGTATGCCAATGTGAGGGAAGTAATCCACTCCAAATGAAAGCAATTGATGGCAATATGGAATACACACATAAACAAGCAAATGTATAGAGCAAGAGCACTGAAATTTTGAAGCAAAACACACCAAAAACGCACTAAACAGTGATTTTCCCGAAAACACAACACCAGAAAACGTTGACAGATGCCTTAACTTTGAAGATTTATCATATTTTTTATACTGGACATATTTCAATGATTCTTTTTGCTAATTTTTCGTCCAAATGTTAAGAAAATTAGGAAAAAATCAGAAGGTGATTCGGTGCTATGAATCGTTCCAATTAAATCACAAAAGAAATGTGTGCGTCAGGACACAAGTGAAAACAACAGCAAACTTGCACTGAAAAACGTAGAAAGTTGCCTCTACTTCAAAAATTTGTATAGAATTCAATTCTCAACATAATTGAATGATTCTTATTAGAGAATTTTCTTCTATGACTTAGCGTTTCGAAGCAACAATCAGCTTAAAATTTTGTGCACTGAGTCACTCGTGACACTTCTGAAACAGAAGGTGTGCAGTGGAAAAAGGTTGAAAACAGAAGCAAAAGCAGAGTGAAAGGGGAAGATGTTTAATAGACTAAACAATTCGATTTGGAGCTTGATTATGATCTAGAATCAAGCATAGATGAATATGAACATCTTAGGATACTCTAAGGCACAAGCCAATCGGTGAAATGGCATTAAAACAATGAGGAAAGCTGACTCAAACAACCACACGCATAACATGAAGCTTCATTGCAATTTGGAGTGGAGTTTGGCACGATTTCACTCAAGCAACTGTAGAAAATGATTGTAAACGGTGGAAAATTGAAGAAACATGTAAAAGAAATCATGAACAAGACATAGAACACAACTTGAACGGTGGAAATTGAAAAGAAAAAAGAATCACCGAATAAAAATGACAAAAACACAATGGAAGCAAAACAAATGGTGCTGAAATGTAAAGGAAAGCTAGTAAAAGATGTGAACCATAGCAAGCAAGGAAATCTACAAATAGAGTGTAGAACACTCTTGTAGTCTCATAGTTGCATGGAATCAATGGAGAACACAATATAATAGAAAATGAACGGTAAATGTGAAAGAGAAAAACAAAATAGAAGGAGAAGAAGATGAGAACAAGACAGAAAAATGAAGGAAACACAAGACTAGGAAAGAACCTTACCAAACCTTGAGAGACCATGGTTTGATGGCTCTTGATACCATTATGGTGGAGCTCCAAAGGTGCATGAAGAATTCCATGGGCAGCGGAAATGGATGAAGGAATGGAGGCAAGTTGGAAGGCACTTGCAAGCAATGGAAGGTGAAAGAGGTGATAGGATTTCCTAATCTATGCTAGCCTAAGGAAGGTGGCTAGAGGTAGAGAGAGGAAATCTCTAGAAAGTGCTGACTCTCAAAGGCAATAGAGGGAGGAGTGCTCTCAACTCAAGTTGCATCTATTGCTTAAAATTTCAAGAGTGTCTACAAATGAGTGAAATTTTGGCTTTTATATTAAGCAATTTACACATGAGAAAGGAGAGCCATTGGATGGAGTGGGCCTTGATTTTGGCCCTTAGATCAAGCTTGGAGAAGGAGACAAGATCACGCCCTTTGGATCTTGGCTTGAAGAACAAGAAGGATTCTTAGCCTTTAGATGTGATAACCAACCTTAGTCAAACTATGAAGCAAAGTAGCCTCCTTGTCTTGATGATCTCGGCCATGTATGAAGAGAATTGGGCCGAGCCCAATTTGAACCCATCCTATGTTCCTTTCATGTCTTATGTATTATTGGAAAGCAAAGCCCAAACAATGGCCCAATTTAAATCTACACTACTAGATTTACATGCACTTCTTAAAGTCTTTGTGATCTCTTTGGTCCATGTAAAGAATGTGAGAAGCCCATTGAATTTGTGATCATCTAATGGGAGGCCCTTTTGAATCTTTATCGTCATTGATCTTGTAATTGGGCCTTTAATGGGCTTGGGCTTGGGCTTGGTGGGGTCACATCACTAGACCCTAACACAATGCCTTGCAATCAGCAGCTTGTTACTCCTGCTCCAAAATAATTCTGACGAGTTCTCATCATTTACCTTCCACTTAAATTCCACAATTCCACCATTCTTATTAATTCCTTAATCTACTACATTAACATCTCCCAAGGTTCCCAATCCACAATTTAAGTAAATCATACCTTCCCAGCCTTTACAACCCCAATTACTACTATCCATCATTCTGTTTAGGTTCGAGACCCGACTTACCTACCACATACAACTAACATGATCATAACTTCTTACCCTTTATATTGCCACATTTGATGTATTACAACATGAGCATATTGTTCTCATTCTTCCCAATTTCACATCATTATCCAATATATTTCCAATCACCAAGACTCTTTGTCTTTCTCGCAGCAACCCCTAGCACAACATACAAACTGGGTCTGCCCCCACATCCTCGCCTGGCGGCCAGCACAAAGCCGTCAGGCGCCATATCAGCCCCTTACCAGAAACTTGCGTTTCTGCACTCACCTGAAATCTGACTTTCTCAGAATTCGATCGAATCCCAGATTTACCAGAATGCAATAAACCTCTCGCAATTTATCAATTCAATTCCCAATCTTATTATACATTACTCAACATAGCATTACCACCTACATAAATATAAACCCAAACCCAACATACAATAATTTCCTTAGTTCATATCACCATTCGTCTCAACTTCATTTTCAGCAGTAATGCAAAATTACACAAACAGTGGAATCATCATGGTATTTTGCAACTTCACAAAAATATAATTTTATTAAAAGACCATCACATGAAGAAATACCCAAAATGGCAATAAAACATTGTTAGGACATCGCGCATCGCCTGGCGGTTCGAGCTCACCGCCAGGCAGTTCATATCAGAACCCTAAAATGGGAAACAAAACTGACGTGCCACCTGGCGGCATATGGATGAAGTCTGGGGTGGCTTTCACAGAAAACTTTGCTGGCTTATGACGCATGAAGTCCTCCATCGTCACAGGTCTCACTGGTGGAACCATCGCCCGAGGCTGTGTGCCACTGGTTGCATTGCGTCCACCATCCTATGGATCGCATTAGCTATCTCGTCAGCCCCTACGGTATTCCTACGCCTTCTATTTGCCATTGCATGTGTATGCCACATAGTTCAGCTGTTAACATTAAACAGCTAAAATTAAAACAAACACTATCAATTTCTAACAATCAACCACACATCACACAATTTCACAACAATAAACGATCAGCTCACTCCCCAGTTTTCCAAAAAAAAATTAAAATCTTTGCTCTGATACCAAATGTAACATCCCTAAGGAATATTACTTAAATAAATAAATAATTCAAGAAAAGAATTTAAAAAGTCAAGATATTATTATTCCCAAATGTGGGAAAATTTTAAAATATTTAAACACGTGCCAAAATTATAAGATAGTAATAATAATGACGTTACAATTTCCAAAATCCATAATCATAAATGAAAACATCATAAATATAAAGTGAAAAGCTCCTAGCTCTAATCCCCAAGCTAGCCCTGACTCTGTCGCCTGAGCATCCTCAGCATCACCTGTATCCACATCTACTCCCGTGTAACGAATCACACGATCATCGCGATACACAAACAGAAAGGGTGAGCTAAGAAAATAAAAATAACATATATGCATATATATATATATATATATATATATATATATTAACATTAGATAAATCATACACCCATCTAATTCAACCTACTTAGTTCTTAGCCAAGTGATATCGCTGTCGTTAGGCGATCAAATTACCACTACTTTAGCAACTTCAGTATTGCCAGTTAGTAGTGAACAAAATAGTTAGGGTTAAGATAACCCTGAGTCGTCTCACAACGAATACGGAATTGATCTCAAATATTTGATTCTTAAAAATGCAATTAAAACTAGCAATTATAAAAATAGGGGGTTTTGATATGCAAAGAAAATGACACGGAAGATTGTAAACACAGTAATAGTAAATAGGTCAATTCCACTGCTTTTTCTAAATAAGATTCTTCATTGGTTATCTAGAGATTATTGTTAAATTAATTATTGTTGTTGATTTACAAATCAATCAATGTAAAGACTCAATTCATTTGTTGGCATCCTCACTTTTAATCAAAGTACAGTCTCAATTAAAAGTGAGAATTGTTAGATTATCCATAGTAAATTCAATTAAAGTACAGTCTCAATTAATTTTACTATGCCTAATCATGTCTATTCCTTTGTTTCTTTACCAAATAGAAAACTTAATTAATCAAAGTAAAGTCTTGACTAATTTTAGTTAAAGTAATTACCTCTAATCAAATTAAAGTCTCAATTATTGGCAAAAACTTATTTAATCAAATGAAAGTTTCTAAACAAAATCAAAGTAAAGTCTCAATTTAATTTAAAAACCTTTTAACTCATATGATTAGCATGTATGTAGATTTAAAATCATTATTTTCTATTCGATTAAGAAGCAAAGGACATAGATAAACAAAAACCACAACTATAATCAAAATAACAAAACATATAAATTCATCTAACCTCAGAATCCATTTAAGAAATTACAGTGGAATCAACCCTAAAAGCTTAGCCCTCCATGCCTTTGATGGAATACATGATGATATGAAGGAAAGAAAATAAAAGAAAGAATGAGAGATGTGGTGGAGATGGTATCTGCCAAAACCAGAGAGTTCTAAGTGTCTAAGCAGTAAGCTGTAAAATTGTAAGTCGTCCGTTTCTGCTCCCTTAAGTCTCTTTATATAGGCTTCCACTGGACTTTGGGCTTTATCTGTCAGTTGCTAAAATCTTTTATTTTTATTTAATTAATTAGCAACTTAATTCCTGTCCAATTTCCAATTCTGCCCCTCTCATTTAGCCATATTTGCAGTTTTAACCAGAGTTGACTGCTGACTTTGACCAGTTGACCAGTTGACCAGTTTGACTATCCTCTCAGATGCTGACACGTGGCAGTGCAGATTCTCTCTCCAGAAATTAGGGTTTCACTCTCACACTCTTCTCCCTCCCTCGTGACGGCTGAAACGTGATGGTGGCAGGCTTCTTCTTCTTCTCCGGCGACGCTGCTCCGCAGTGCAGGTTCGTGGTGGCGCAAGGTGGAAACGTTTATCTCGTTCGATCTGCGGCGGTGGCTGCGGAAATGGAGTTTGCGACGCGGTGGTGGTGTTCTGGTTCGCGGAGCTGCGATGGTTGTCGGAAACGGCGGCGCGAATGGAGGAAGACGGTGGTGTGCAAAACTGCGGTTGTTGTTGTTGTTCGCAGATCTGCACGAGAAGATGGAGGTGTGCTGTGCGTGAAGTGGCTGAACGCTCGCGGGAAGAAGAAAATGGCGTCGCGATGATGGTGGCGCTGCGGAGAAGGTGCGACGCGGGGTTGCTGCTGTTTTCGGCGAGTTTCAGTGGTGGCCGGCGAGGTTGGCGGCGGCGGCTGCCGTGAAGGGTGGAAGGAAAATTAGGGTTAGGGTTTCATGTGTGAGATGGAGGAGATGATGACGTGGCAAGATCTGAGTGGTCAATTTGGTGAGTGGAGGATTATGACACGTGGCAGCTTATGGTTGGCTAATTTTAAAAGGTGGGGATTGCCACATGGCATGATCTGGTTGAGTGGAGTTTAAATGGTAGGAGGGGTGCAACTTAGTGAAAACTGGGGGTGCAGAACAGGTTTTTGTGGTCCACTTGAGGGAGGAGTGTGCAAATAAAATCTAGGGGTGCATTTAGCTCCTGATTTATTCTTTTCCAGAATTTCTTGATTTTGGACTTATTTTGTAACTTTGAATACTTCAAAATCACACTATTAATTGACCAAAAATAAATTTCAGGTGCATTAACAAACGTTAGAATATCCAATAATATTTTATGCAACTAAAATCAATTTTTACACCACTTTTACCAAACTTACTCAATAAATCCAATAATCACAAATCCTAATTAAATCAATCTTTAAGCACAGAAAGTTCAATTAAATCCCCAAATTTAAATATTAAATGAGGGCAAAAATTTGAACTCATCACCAAGACCTTAACCCCAAGGCTTTTCAGCCTTCAAATCACACAAATGGTTAGCCTTCGACTCATGAACATGATGTTCACACGAACCTGCTCGCTCATGGTCCTGCCTCTACGAACCTCCCTGCTCGTACTCCTGCTCTACGGACTTGCCCGCTCGTAGTCCAACACATGTGATCCACCAGCCTCGTTGATGATGGATTATCTTGTTCCTTTTTAATATTATTGAATATGGTGTGAGTTGATTAAGAAAGCTAAGTGAAATCCCCACTGGACATTAAGATAGCAAGCTATCTAGATGTGAAGGTTCCTTTCACAAAGCTTAAGAGAAGAATATGATGGATTGATTCAAAACAAAAATGAAATGGAAAGCACATAAACCATAGAAAACCAAGAACAATTAAAGGAAGAAGAAAACATAAAATGGGAAGGAAAGAAATGGTAAAAATGTGAGAAGCACGCCACTACAAGGCTAGGCTAAAAGCCATGGCAACCTTGAAGATGAGTGGATGTGTGCCGCCACTTGCTATGCAAGATAAGGCTTAAAAGTATTCACTCCCAAGGGAGGAAACTCTCACAAATGGTTGAGACACAAGAGTGTTTTTACTTCAAAATGTTTAACCCTTTTACATGTCTAGGAGCACCCCTTATATAGAAGAGTTTAGGGGCCTCTAAGCAAATAAAAAATACCTAAGGATGTCTCTACAAAAACCTAACCCTAGCTTCTAGAAACTAGGTCAAATAAGATTACAAAAATGAGAGACAAAAGAGCCAACTATGGTGTGTGCAAGGCTAATTTCGTTCTAGCACAAAAGGAGACAAAGAATGTGTCTCATATGTCTCCAAAAAGTGGCCAAAGTGTGCTAAAAACAAAGGAGACCAAAGGTACATAGGTACACTTGTTTTATGCCTTTTACTTTATGCTTTATGCCTTTGCTTTACTCTCTCATCCACATTATTTATGCTCCCCAATCATCATGCGCCACCTAGCATTGCTTTCTTACTCCTAATTAACCTACAAAGCAAATAAACATAGATTAGCATGTTGGCTTAAGTCAAGTCAACTATAGTCAACAAGTCAAACCTAGTCAAAGGTCAACAAGTCAACTAAAGTTGATTCAACTAAGTCAACTTAGGGAATAAAAAATAACAAACACAAATGAAAGGGATGAAGGATTAGTGAACTTCCTTTCTAAACATGCTTAGTCTTCTTAAGCATGTGCCTTCATCCTTGGTTAGGGTCAATCCTTCATCACCCGTACCTCCCCGTACGTGGCATCTCTCAAGCGTGAGCACGGAACATACGAACCTACCTCGCTCGTATCCCCACGCGAGAGTACCTGGATATGAACCTCCCCGCTCATATCATCACATGTTATCCACCATCCATGAACCTACCTGCTCATGGCACAGCATCTCCTGACCTAAGTATAGCATCATTACTTAAACAACAGATAACAAACCAAGGACAACAACATTATGGCCTGGCGTAGCCTACACGCCGCCAAGCGAAATCGGTCCAAACCGCCTGGCGATACCTGCCCACCGCCAGGCGGTACCTGCCCACCGCCAAGCGCCAACGCCCTCACAAGCCCACTATTTTTCAGTCACCGCCTGGCGGGACATACCTTGCCGCCAGGCGCTACACAGTGCAGAGACGTTTGACGCTGGTCCAATCGCTTGGCGCACATGTTCAGGCCGCCAGGTCCACTAGTTTTTAGCACCCAACACAACTTGGCTTAGTACCAAAGCCATCCCAGCAGTCTAGAATTCACTCATCAACTTAATGTTACCTTCTTGATAATTCACAGCTCCCATATGGTTCTAGTATCTATTACTCACAATTGACCAGTCCCTTAAACAAGGCCTATACCTTTACCAAATATTTCAACATTTCAAAATCTCTCAATCAAGTTCATGGCTAGACCCGAACACAATGCCTTGCAATCAACAGCTTGTTTACTCCTGCTCCACAACAATTCTAACGATTTCTCATCACTTACCTTCCACTTAAATTCCACCATTCTTATTAATTCCTTAATCTATTACATTAACATCTCCCAAGGTTCCCAATCCACAATTTAAGTAAATCATACCTTCCTAGCCTTTATAGCCCCAATTACTACTATTCATCATTCTATTTAGGTTCTAGACCCGACTTACCTACCACATAAACTAATATGATCATAACTTCTTACCCTTTATATTGCCACCTTTGATGTATTACAACGTGAGCATATAGTTCTCATTCTTCCCAATTTCACATCATTGTCCAATATATTTCCAATCACCAAGACTCTCTCTCTTTCTTGCAACAACCCCCACATTGTCCAATATAACTTCTTACCCTTTATATTGCATATTAGCCCCTTACCAGAAACTTGTGTTGCTGCACTCACCTGAAATCTGACTTTCTCAAAATTCGATCGAACCCCAGATTTACCAGAACGCAATAAACCTCTCACAATTTATCAATTCAATTCCCAATCTTACTATACATTACTCACCATAACATTACCACCTACATCAATATAAACCCAAACCCAACATACAATAATTTCCTTAGTTCATATCACCATTCGTCTCAACTTCATTTTCAGCAATAATGCAAAATTACACAAACAGTGGAATCATCATGGTATTTTGCAACTTCACAAATCTATAATTTTATTAAAAGACCATCACATGAAGAAATACCCAAAATGGCAATAAAATAGTGTTAGGACATCGCGCATCGCCTTGCGGTTCGGGCTCGCCGCCAGGCAGTTCATATAAGAACCCCAAAATGGGAAACAAAACTGACGTGCCGCCTAGCGGGATATGAATGCCCCCTAGGCAGTTTTGGGGCAGAAACCAGAATTGTGTAGAAACAGCGTCAAAAAGAGGGAAAATTCATGTACTTTTCACATAGCAGTATATTATCATTCAAACATGGGATAAACATACAATAAGCAACTCCCCTAACCTGAAATCCTTGCTCTAAATTCGACTTCTTGATGTATCTCTAACCCAACTCTCTTAACCTTCCCTTGCACACTAACAACACGTTCTCCACTCAATTTTTTCAGCACCCACCACGAAACCCTTTCTGGAAAAACCACTACTTGCAATACACGCCCAATACAGCACCCCTCTTACTTCCAATTCTCTTCTCTCTCCCAATCACCACCCTAATTAAGTGAGATTAAGTCTAAAAACGAAAATTAAATAAAAATGTGGTTTATGGTTATTCAACACTCATAAATGGAATGTTTTCAGCCCCCTTAATATTCCTCTCTTGGTTGCTAGGGTTCCTAACCCTTCCATACACATACCAAATGAAAATTTGGCAACAAAGAAAACAAGTTTTGTTCTTAGCAAGGTTTGAACCCACAACCCATCAATTACCAAGTCAAATGCACAATCAAATCAACCAATTCGTATTTGTGATAATTCCTATAAATTTTAGGATTTCATTATCACATCTCACATTCAAATATATCAATAAAATCATGCACAAATTAAAATACACACAATTGGCATACATAAGACTCGAACCCAAGTCCGCTCACACATCCAAGTACTCTCAACCATTTGAACTAGTACTTTTCCATGTCATAGTTCCATGTATTAAATGCCTTAAAGGCTTCTATTACCCGCATTTATTAAATAATTATTTAATTAACTATTTAATTTTTCTCGGGTCTTACACTCCTCCCCAAATCCATGCTTGTAGCTCCATCAGAAAACATTGCATCTCATTAACTAAAAAACGGAAAGAAGACCTTATATATGTTCCATTGAAGGATTTTACAAGCTAATCATCTTTATCGAAGGTTAAAGAAATCATTTAATGAACATCAAGAGAATGATGAAGCACCAATTCCATTAATTGACCTTTAAATTCATGAAAAAAGTTAACAAAGTACATAATATATTTCGGAAAACGTCCAAGAAGTCATCTCCATCGAGCCTTTGGAAGAAAAAATCGATATTCTTTGATCTTCCATATTGGTCAAAGGTAAAGGTTAGGCATTGCATAGATGTCATGCATGTAGAGAAAAATGTGTGTGATAGCTTGATAGGTACATTACTTAACATTCATGGAAAGACAAAAAATGGAGTAAATTATCGTTCAGATTTTGTTGAAATGAAGATCCGAGAGGACTTGGCACCCAAGGATGTTGGTAAAACTTACTTATTTTCCCTCTATATGTTATACTATGTCCAAAAAAGTGAGGATAATTTTTTGCTTTTGTTTAAAGAGTGTCAAAGTACCTCAAGGATACCCTTCAAATATGCAGGTTAAACAAATCTAGGAGTACACAAAAACAAAAAAGTTACTTTAAAAAAAATAGTGCATATGGCCTCGGTTGCTACACCAATCACAGTAGAAACATATATATGGCCTCGATTGTGGTATGAGTTAAGGCCAAAAAGTTGGGACATATGGCTTTGGCTTTATATGAACTGAAGCCAAAAGCCAATCGTATTTCAAAAGTAATTGTTTAATTCCAGACTATATGGCTTAGGTTCTCTGTAGAACCGAGGCAGAATGTGGAGTTTATGCTTCGATTGGGACCCGAGGCCAAAAGCTAACCCTTTTTTGCCTTGTCCTAATATGCCTCGGTTCTTGAATCGAAGCATAATTGCAAAATAATCATGGCCAAAAGCCCTTTCTGTTCTAGCGGGAATTGGTTTCTAAATTAGTCTCTAATTAATTAGTGACCAATTTACCGACCAATTATAAAATTTTATTCATAATAACCATGACTATTTTAGTAACCAATAACTTTTTATTTTGTAAATTGGTATGTAAATTCGTCACTACAATGTCTAACAATGTTTGGTCATTAAAATTTGTTATTAATAACGCATTTTCTTGTAGTGCTATATTGTCCTCTTTGGATAGTAATCTAACTCAAAATCATAATCGTTGAAAATTTTCATCGATCTTCTTTGTCTCATATTTAAATATTTCTACCAAATAACTATTTGAAACTCTTGTGATCACTAATGTCTCAACCGAAATCACGACGGGACGGCGAAAATAATTTTAAAAAAATACAGAGGAGTCACCACCATAGTTTATTATGGAAAACAAAAGAAAAACCTTGGAAAAAAGAATAGTCTTTGAAACCAAATTTGTTTTTCCCCTAAATTTAAACAAAATAAATACATATACAAAATAATAAAGATAAAAAAATATATTTGTTTTTTGGCTCAACGAGGATTGTACCTCGCTCCTACATATTTCCATTTGGAAAATCAATGATAACGTAGTTCTTTGTAGAAATATTTGTTGTTTGATATTTTTTTAATTTTTGATTTTAATATTTTTATTATGAAGAAAATCTGATATTCAATATGATTAAATTATCAAACAAATTCAAGACTTGACATGATATCCAAAAATGATAAAAAAAGAAGTATAATTTATAATTTTTTGATTTTAGATTTTAATATTTTTTATTATCAAGAGAATCTGAGATTTTGTAAGGCCCTATTCTTTTATGCCTTTAACAAGAAGTACCCCAAAATCTGATGGGCCTAAGAGTTGGCCCAAAGTATAAAGTTGAACCCTAGTCTGCCCTAACGTTTCCACTTTCACTCTAGGGTTATGGCCCATGTATTTGTTCGTCCTTAGATATATATACTTTTGGTTAAACTCTGTATCCAGTTTTCTTTTGGGCATCGTGGTGTGCCTTAGGTTGTAAGGAGTTGAGTTTCAAACTCCCGGACTACGCTAGTATGTATCTTTATATGAGGCTACCTTTAATTTCGCTTATTAAATTAAATGGGGTGTTACAGATTTAACTTGATAAAAGACTTAGTTATCAAGCAAATCTGAGACTTGACGTGATATTCAATAATTATATAAAAGAAATAATTTATATTTTTTATTTTTTTAAATAAGAGAATTAAAAGCCTATGAAGAAGTATTTTAATTATCAAACAAATCCAAGATCTCACATGATATTCAATAAAGAAATATAATTTATAAATTTATTTTATTTTATTTGTATTTCTTAAAATAAGAGAATTAAAAGCCTACAAAAGAGTGTTTTAGTTATCAAACAAATCCAAGACTTGACATGATATTCAATAATTATATAAAAGAAATAATATAATTTTATATTTTTTATCGTTTATTTTTAAATAAGAGAACTAAAAGGGTACTAAAGATATTTCTAATTACCAAGATAAAAGTAATGGCATCCCAAATATAAGAAAAGAGAAAGGTCGCGCATATAAATTAAGTTTCACGTGGACTAATCACTCAAATAGAGACGTTCATTCACAATCAGAGTTGTTGCCACAATTGAATATTAAACTAGTACTACACATACCTTTTCAGAATGAAAGATGTCGGCAGATACAAGAGACTAATCGAACAACTCTAACACACGCAGATCTCTGATTTCAGAATTCTTACAAATGAGCCAAAAAAAACAAACCCTCAACGCAATTCGCATTTATAAGCGATGATTCCAAACGACACAACTTTTTCCCGCCAAAGTCACAATCCAAATGAAGCGTCACAATGCACACAAAGGTCACAACCCTTAAAAATGACGACGCAAAACCCTTTTGGATTAAACCTATGACATCTGCCACCCCTTCACTTGCCACAAACCTATCCAGGATCCAAGCCTTAACCTTGTTCACCACACTTAAAGACTGGGGGACAGGTGTACTACACCTAGCCAGCCTAGCCAAACACACTTCTTATCCTTTGCTGCTATAGTTATACCGGCAAAGATTGGGGGACTAGTGTACCACACCTAGTCAGCTTAGCCTGATTATAGTCCCAAAACCTATCTACATAGGCCCTAAAGATGCAAATAAGTAATTACCATGTATGAACGAGTAACAGTACTCGGCCTAAGCCACTAAAGGGTAACCGGCCTAAGTCGCTAACTTAAGATAACTAGGCGGGATGACAAAATCAAAGCACCGCCAGCAAGGCTCCTACGGGCCCGCGATAATCGAACTAAGGGACCTGGCCTCAGGCGCAGGCCCACCTACGGCCCAAACAGGGGCCCAGCCCATGATGTGGCTAAACATAATTAATAATCCATAAATACATATGGACCCCAACAATTAAAGGTACGCATTCATTACTCCCTTAATTACAAGATTTGACTTTTTAAGAGTTCTTGGCTGACTTGAGCGTCGGAGTCTCTTCCGCAGGTAACCCCTCTCGAGTCCAAACCGGTCCATGCCAAGATACCCACAAGTGACCTATAGTAGCCGGAAGGAAGCCTACTAAGGAGATTGCGAATTGAGGTAAGGTAATACTTGTGTCTGACATATCTTATTTGCTCTCCGCAAGAACAAGTGATATTTTGACCTTAAATCTAATTTAGAAAACATAGAAGCTAGTCTCAATTGGTCTATAAAGTAATCTATTCTAGGGATAGGATATTTACTATTTATGATAAATTTATTTAATTGACAATAATCCACACATAACTTAAAACTTCTATCTTTCTTCTCAACTAGCAATTGTTTTTTTTTTGTTAGTATGGGGTATCATCAGTGTTACAGAAATCAGTCCAACTCCAGGCATCAAATGTATTGAAAATTCAATTTATTTGTTGGATGGTAAACCAAGAATATCATTGGGAAAAACATCAGGGAAAATTTGAACAACTTTTATCTTTTTCAAATCAACTTTGATGAGATACCTCTAAACAAGGGACCAACCACTAGAGCTATTTCTAGGAGGATACAAGGAGATTGAGCCTCCTCTAAGCATGTCAAGCCCAAGTTGAAGTTCATTTGGAATAAGAAGGATGTGAAGACCTAGCCTAGGACTTTGTAATTGTAAATATTAGATTAGGATTTAAGTTTGGGCTTTGTATTTTAGGCCTACTAGTATAAGATTTTCTTTGGGCCATAATCGAGCCTCAAAATTGGTCTTTGAATGGGTTTTATGCCTAGAAGAAGTTGGGCTTAATAACGCATTTCTAGGGTTTAAACCCTAATTTGGTACGGTAGCTTAGAGAGCAAGCTAGGCTTGCCACTCTCCTTTTGCACCTACAAGCATGGAACATGTGATTTTCTTAGGTGGCACTTCTCTCCCTTTTTCTAAACACCTTACTTTCCTTTTCTCCTATAAATAGAGAGCCATAGGTCATGTAATTGCATTCATGAATTTAGTAGAGTTATCTTGTTAAAATGTATCCACATTACTCTTTCTTTGTGAATTCAAGAAAGGTTGGACCAACTCTTAAAGAAGGATGGCTAGAGGAAACCTAAAATGAGTGCTCTAGCCTCGGTGACCTAAGATGAATAGTATGATACAAAATTGGTAGCATAACAATACTAAAACTCAAAGGTGATTTAAATGGGGGGGGGGGGGGAGACACCTCTATTTATAAGCTTAAGTAATCCTAAAGGTGTCTCCAAATTATAGAAGCAAAAGCCTAATTCTACTCCTTGGGGGAACAAGGAAAAACCTTCTTCATTATGATGGAAATTACTAAGGAGAAACCCTTTAAATTAGAAGCATGACACATGATCACTACTAAGAATAAATCCTCTCCATTACGAGCATGACACATAGAAAGAGCATATGTCTCACAAAAGAGAGTAACTTAGAGACCACTTTGGACGAGGGCCCACAAGCTTCTAAAAGGTTTCTTTCCAAGCTAGGCTTTTGACCCTAGATCCATTTAGAACCATAGGAGCCATCCTAGGCCTAAAACCCTACACTAGAACCTAAGGCCCAAATACAAGGTCCAAAAGAAATCCTAGACTACTTGGCCATTATACAAGGCCCAAAATAAACCTAATCTATTAAGAACTCATTGATTGCCCATGATGATAAGAGCTCAGGCCCACCTTTCACAGATGACTCCAACTCTTCTTGAGTGTGCTTGGCCATGGCTAGGGGATATGTCACCCATCTATAAGTGAAATTAGTGGTTAAATGGAAGTGTAAAAATAAATTTCTATGGATAAACAAGGTTTTCTTTAAGGTTGATGGTTTAGAAGAAGTTAATTTAATTTTGAGAATATTAATAATGAATTGATTTATTAAAGAGTGTTTTTGAAGTTATTAGGATTAGATGGTGCAATTTAAAGTGTTAATATTTTGATGTTGCATAAACTAGTATTTAATACTATTATTAGATGTTTAAGGATCATATTATCTTAGTTTTGAGCAAGCTTAAAAAGAAAGTGGTTTAAATTGGGTATTTAATCAATGGAAATTTTATTCTAGGGAGATTTAAATATTTCTAGCAAGTTATATGTGTGAGAGTTGTTGGTACATGAATGAAGCCATACATGTGAAATTTAATGATTACAACGGGATAAGAAATTATCAGAACTAAAATACTTCCTTGGTTTCGATATGTAGCTACGAAAGATACAAATGGTAGATGACCTTACAATAGACAACCTTGCAATTTGCAATGGACGTCCCTTGGTAGATGACCCCAACCAAACAAGACAGGAGACAATGTATTAGATGACACACCATACACACCTATTGAAGGAATAAAACCTTCAACTCATATAAAGGACTATCTTCCACGTGCATTTTAACTTGTCATATGCATTCTTAATTGGCATTTTACTAAAATCACATAACACATTGTTAGAGATATCATATATCTCCTGATTTTAATTTGATTGATGGAGATATAATATATTTTATTCTCTTTTATTATTATCGAATATTATGTATTATAATGATATCTTAGGTTTTACTTTTCCCTTTATATCATGGGATATTGTACTCTATATGTTGAAGAAGTCTCTACTGGATCAATAAGAAAAGTAAGAAAAGTAAGAAAGCTCTTTGAGTTAGTTTTCATCAAACACCTCTTGTACATATTTTTTTTCTTTTTTCCTTCTCATGGCTTATAAATATCTAATATGGTATCAGATGGAAAAAAACCTTCCGCATTTTCTCCTTTCTTGTTGATTTCTCACCATAGCAAATCCTACTTTATACTTTGGTTAATCACCTTCTACGGGTTCTCATCGACTTTCTCCAAGTTCTTGTGACTTTCTTCAAATTCTCGTTGACTTTCTCCATGTTCTCGTGACTTTCTCTCGGTTCTCGTCGACTTTCTTCAAGTTCTTGTTGACTTCTCAAGGTTCTCAATTTCTCAAGGTTCTTGGATTTCTCAAGGTTCTCAACTTTCTCGAATTTCTCAAGGTTCTTGAATTTATCAAATTTCTCAAGTTTCTCAAATTTCTCAAGGTTTTCGAATTTCTCGAGTTCTCGGTCTTCTTAAGTTCTCAAGATTCTCTTCATCTGATTGCTTTCCAAAACTACTACTTTCAAGTTGGGCCTTCATAAACTTCATGCCCATCTTGAAAGGGGGATTTAGGGATATCATATATATCCTGATTCTAATTCGATTAATGGAGATATAATATATTTTATTCTATTTCATTATTGTTGAATATTATGCATTATGATGATACCTTAGGTTTTACATTCCCCTTTAAATCATGGGATATTGTACTCTATATATTGAACAAGACTCTACTGGATCAATATGAAAAGTAAGAAAGTTCTTTGAGTTATTTTTTATTAAACATCTCTTGTACATATTTTTTTTGTTTTTTCCTTCTCATGGCTTATACATATCTAATACGCATACAAACAAATATACTTATGATTCTGATTGATATTGATTATTCTTGTGATTGATATTAAAATCTTCATCACATATATTGTAATTTTGAAATTATTACCGTGTTGCATATCAAACTCAATTTTACATATTTTATTTCTTTATTTACAAATTTATTTATGAAGTTATTCCTTGATTTCAAACTGTTTACGGAACTATAATTATTTTGAAAAGGTTTTGATTTAAATTTATAAAATATTTAAAACAATTTGAAATGTTTCCTATTTTCACAAAAAATTGAAAATTTAATCATTGCAATTATCAAAGGACTACAGATCTTTCCTAAACCATCCCACACAACGAGTCAACCTCTCAGAATACACCTATCTCCTTGTTTTACCTAGTATACACATCAGGTTCCTAAGAAAATCAAAGAGTCGAAGCAAAAAGCCAAATTCTTCTAACAAGAGAAAATGTATTATTTATTCTTCTTTAAGAAAAATGGTAGTTCACCAAAAAATCAAATTACTCGCAAAATGCCTACTCCAAACTTAATTCATACTCCTCCTCGAAATTTGCTACTCCATCCTTCAACAAAATCAAAGTCAAATATTAAGTTTATAGAATAAAATTAAAACAAAATTGTTGGTGTATGATCGGGTACGTCCTGGCCCAGTAAGGGAAAAATGGTCAGGATCATCCCGACTCGAGTGAGGGGATCTCTCGCACTCTGGCCCAATTGATGGGGCATTTCTCTAGCACAATTCAGACGTCTCATTAAGAGTGATGGTCGGGTATATCTCGACCCTTTTGGCCGTGTATATCCCGACCCAATGGAGTGACAAACAGAAAATGGGATTATGGCATAGAGGTGAAGAGGAGTAGCACACAATCTCGACCAAGAAGGAAGGAGTTGATATTTGGGGAAGTACAAATGACTGAATCCCAACCAGGAAGGAAAGAGGTAATATTTGGGAAGTACAGACGAACGAATCTCAGCCAAAAAGAAAAGAGTTGATATTTGACAAAGTGACAATATGCAATCTCAATCAAAAAGGAAAGAACTGACATGTATAAACTTAGTCAGAAAGGAAAGAGTGGATCCTCGAATACAAATGGCCCTTAAATAACAACATCAGGTCCGTCAAGAGACTAGTATAAATAAAGACCTAGTGAACACGTAAAGGTATGCTTTTCTCGCTTTACTACATAAACCACATATCGAATCGCTATTTGACTTGAGCATCAGAGTGCTTGCAGGTACCCCCGCCCTCGGAGTGCAGATGGCAAGGAGATCTAGGAGGAATTCGAAAAGGAACAGAAGGAGGTTCGACATAGAGGGTTCTTAAGATTGTCTAGTTTCGCACTAAAATAGTATTGATCAGGTACAATTGGCGCCCACCGTGGGGCCAGGCTATTCTTAAGAAGGATGGTGTTGACAAGAGTAGTAGTCGATCAAAATATAGTAGCAGCAAAGATGCAACGAGAATTGAACCGCTAGTTGGAGGAATTAAGATGCAAGAATGAGGAAGAATTAAACGCCCTAAGAGAGGAGAACCAGCGGATGCGAATGCAAATTGAGCAGAATTCCCAGCAAAGGGAAGAATCCCATATAATGAAGAAGGAGGGGACGACACAGGGCGAGACAAGTCCCGAGTACAGACCACCACCAACCAAACAGGCGCGAGACCCAAAACAGCCAGACGCCACCCCTTCGTGGACGGGATCATGGAGGTGGAACTCCCCGCATGCTGGAAGGGGTTGACTATGAGCAAATACGATGGCACTACTGATCTGGAGGAGCATGTGGACATCTTCACCACCCAGGCAAGGTTGTATACTTCAAATGATGCAATCCTCTGTCGTGTTTTCACAACATCCCTAAAGAGGCCTGCACTCAACTGGTTCACACGATTACCACCCAACTCTATCGATTGTTTCGATATATTGGCCACCCGTTTTGGCATTCAGTTTGCCACTAGTAAACCACACCATCTTACTTCTTTGGCATTGGTGAATATACGACAGGAAAAAGGAGAGTCTTTGCGGGAATTTATGGAGCGATTTGGGAAGATATCCTTGAATATCTCTAATCTGAATCCTGAGGTCGCCATGCAGCACCTTATAATAACATTGAAGCCTTGTCCATTCGATAATAGTCTATGCAAGAAACTTGTGAGCAATCTGGACGAGCTTCAGACCAAGGCCACCAAATTCATGCAGATGGAGGAACTGAAAAAGTTCCGTAGTACGACTCGATCAAACGCCCAGGAAAAGAGGCACCATGATAGGGAAAGGATGTTAGCACCCCGACCTAGCAACAGGTTCAAAGACTCTAGGCAGCCGATATATAGTAGATACACACCCCTTATGTCCTATAGAGCCAGAATTCTTGAGGAAGCCTTGAACACTGACCTAATAACAGCCCCTTGAAGGGTTCCGACTCCCCTAAATGCAGATACCACTAAGTATTATCGGTATCATCAAAATTATGGGCACACAATGGAAGATTGCTTTACCTTGAAAGACAAAATCAAGGAACTTATACAGGCGGGACACTACGAGGAGCAACCACAAAGGGCATTAGGATACCGGGAGAGGGAAGGAGAAGCCACCCGAAGAAGGGTCGAACCCAAAAAAAGATGATGAGCGGCATACGAGAGAACAACCACTAAGAGGAGTAATCAAGTATATTTCAGGAGGCTTTACAGGAGGTAGAGCCACTATGTCCGCAAGAAAATAGTACGTACGAGCAATCCAAAGCATCAATGTTGTATCTGTATGTCCCAAGCGACGTATGCCACCTATCACATTCCGAGACGATGACTTCCAAGCGATCGACCCCCAACATGACGATCCGATGGTGATATCAGTAGAAATTGAGGACTTTGCAATAAGGAAAACCTTGGTAGACCCGGGCAGTTCGGTGGACATCCTATATTGGGGCACATTCAGAAAGCCGACAATTCCAGAAGAAGAAATCCACCAGTATTCAGAGCCGATTGTGGGCTTTTCAGGGGTGGGAGTGAATACGAAAGGCTACATTGATTTTTTCACCAAGTTCGGGAAAGGGGGCATGACGCGAACGATAAAAATTCGATACCTTATTGTTGACGCTTACACCTCTTATAATATTTTGCTAGGGAGACCCTCGTTAAATACACTTGGTGCGGTGGTATCCACATATCACCTAGCCATGAAGTTTCCGTCAGCTTCAGAGGACATAATCACTATGCATGTAGACCAGTCAACAGAGCGCAGATGCTATGCGTACAACTTGAGAGAAAGACCCAGGTCGCGTCCCCGACGAATAGTGAATAATGTCGAGAAATTCTTAGGGGAAGAAGGAGTAGACTTGGATCCTAAAGTAAGCGACGAGGTAAGAGTGGAACCAATCGAGAGCACAGAAAAATTCCATTTTGGTGACGAGCATCGATACACCTATGTCAGCAAGACACTCGTAAACACCCCCAAGATGTAGGAAGTATTACAAAGGAACCCTGATTCAGTTCGCCTGGAGCGCAGCGGACATGCTAGGCATTAACCCAAGAGTAGTCAGCCACAAACTGTCTATTTTTTTAGAAGCTCGGCCTGTCACTCAGAAAAGAAGAAAGATGGGGGAGAAAAGAGGAAGGTAGCAAAAGCAGAAGTACATAAGCTTAGGGTCATGAAGAAAGCACAAAAGTTCATATGGGACGAAGTTTGCGAGCAATATTTTCAGGCATTGAAGGAATACATGTCTTCTCCCCCAGTATTGTAAAAGCCTAGTAAGGGAAAACCACTTTTAGTATATCTAGCCATCTCCACCAATGCTATTAGCGCAACCATTGTACAAGATCAGGAGGGGGACCAGCGACCCGTGTACTTTATTAGAAAGGCCCTACATGATGTAGAATTGCGATACCAGACAGTAGAAAAGGTGATTCTGGCACTCGTAATAACAACCAGGTGACTGCGATCGTATTTTCAAGGGTACGAAGCAATAGTCAAATCTGACTATCTGGTACATAAAGTATTGAGGCGACCCGATCTCGCGGGCCGAATGGTGGGGTGGTCTGTAGAACTGCCCGAGTATCATCTTCGATGTGAAGCCCAGGAGCTGATTAAAGCATAAAGCCTCACAGATTTTGTCAACGAATTAACAGGAGACTCTAACATAAGCGAGGAAGGTTGGATCTTATCAATGGATGGTTCCTCCAACATGAAAGGCGAGGGTGCTGAAATTGTTTTGCAGGGGCCAAATAACTTGGTACTCGAACAACCCTTGCGTTTTGGCTTCAAACCCTATAATAACCAGGTAGAATATGAAGCGTTAATAGCAAGATTGACCCTCGCAACGAACATGGGAGCGAATATAGTGACATGCAAAACTGATTCCCAGCTAATAGTATGACACTTGGACGACACCTTTCAGGTAAAGGATCCTCTCCTATTGCGGTATTATCACGTTGTGCAGAACATGTTGAACAGGTTCAAGACAACGAGTGTGAAACATGTTAGCAGGTCTCAGAATTCCAGAACTGACTTGCTCTCAAAATTGGTAACTACCAAAATAAAGGGACAACATCATACAGTGATCCATGCTACACTCGACTGTCCTACTGTAACGTTGATAGATTGTAATACTACCAAGACAGTTGCACTAGCGGACGAGGAATGGATGACTCCTATTATTCACTTCATACAACATGGCAATAGAGGTGGAGAGGACAACCCTGTCATGCATAAAAAGGCTTCTCGATTCATGTTGATTGGCAGAGAATTGTACAAACGAGGCTTTTCCAATCCTTTGTTAAAATGCATGACAAAACCGCCAAGCTCAGTATATTATGGAGGATTTGCACACGAGAATTTATGGCTTACATTTAGGATCTCGAACCATGGCAGCCTGGGTACTACGAGCGGGATACTATTGGCTGACTATAAAAGAGGACTGCGAGAAGTACGTTAGGAAGTGCGCCCAATGCCAACAACATGGTAACATGATACACCTCAAGTCGTAGGAATTACATGGCATTACCTCCCCCTGGCCATTCGCCAAGTGGGGCATGGATATCCTAGGACCCTTTAGCCCAGGGAAGGGTCAGGTGAAATTTTTGTTGATGGCCATAGACTACTTCACCAAGTGGGTTGAGGCAGAACCACTTGCCATTATCATGGCCCAACAGGTGCAGAAGTTCGTCTAGAAGAATGTAGTGTGCAGGTTTTGTGTACCAAGCATCATCATAACAAATAATGGTAGACAATTTATCGACAAAGGGCTAGTCGAGTTCTATAAGGGACTCCATATCCAACATATTACCAGCTCGGTCGAGCATCACAAACAAATGGGCAAGTCGAAGCAGCAAACAAAGTCATATTGCGAGAGCTTTAGAAAAGACTGGGAGATGCCAAAGGAAGGTGGGCTGACGAATTATTAGAGGTTCTATGGGCAGATCGCTGCACCCCGCAGTCTACAACGCAAGAAACACCCTACAACCTAGTCTATGGAGTAGACACGATGATCCCAGTCGAGATTGGGGAACCCTCTCTATGAAGGCATATGTTCAATACGCACCTTAATGAAGAAAGTATGGAAACAAACCTAGACTTGGTTCAAGAACTTTGAGATAAAGTATGCATTCGGGAGGAGGCATCCAAGCTAAAAGCCCAATGCCGCTACAATACCAAAGTCAAACCTTGATCTTTCCACCAGGGAGATCTAGTGTGGCGCATGGCAAGTGCTGCCCAAAAGCATGAGGGGAAGTTCTCATGCAATTAGGAAGGGTCATTCTGAATCAAAGAAGTTGTGGGGAACGACGCATACAGATTGGAGCACCTATCAGGTCCCCCTGTCCCAGTCACCTAGAACGCCTCACATCTCAAGTTTTACTACAGTTAGTTTTCAAGCTCTTAATTTTTCAGACTTTTTAAACAATTTGTGAGTTGATTGCGTAATAAATGATGTACTCTTTTCTACCTTGATCTTTTTTCCCTAAGGAGGGTTTTTGGTCAAGAAGGTTTTAACGAGGTATCATAGCAATAAATAAAGCATAATTATTACATTATTATTATCCTACGATTACATTATCTATTGCCAAAGCGCGCATACATTTCAATCAAGCACAACTATTAGTTAGTATTTCACACTCTTCTATGGGAAAGGAAGCTTCATCAAACTGGATGATCCCCCCATATCCATATCAATGGGAAAGGAAGCTTCATCGCCCTAGATGATCCCCTCATACCAACAAAAATTAAAATAACACACAATAATACACAAACGCAAATCCAAAAACTAGAAGGAAAAAGGCTGGCACCATCCTCGCCAAGAGTGGCCGAGTACATCTCGGTCAAGAAGGGCCGACCACATCACGACCAGAAGTGGTCGGGTACACCTCGTACCTGCCTTCACCTACAAACAAAATTGGGCAGCAACATACAAAGAGGCACACACAGCAATTGCAAACACGAAAGTCTAAAGAAAAAAAGTAAGTTCAAAACATAAAATTAAAGCATACAATGTGCATTAATACATGTCCAAAGGGTGAACACCAAAGCTCAAGAGACAATTCATAAAACCAGAAAATACAAGTCACAAGTCAATCCTCTAGAGAAGCAGCATGTTTATGTTGCCTAGCAACAGGGATGTCCTCAACAGTAATGAAGGAGCCTTCATACACATCCTTGTCAATGTCAAAACGTTCATCCTCCGCGTTGAAATCAAATAAATGAGAAGCCTGGCGCAGGACCTTGTAGAAACCCTCCTCATGTTGGGACATCATGTACCCTTCCAATTGATAAATTCAGCCACCTTTCTCAGCGTTCTCCTTCTTTGTTGTTGCCAGCTCCTCCTCTAAACGTTCCAAGGCCGCCTGGGACTCCTCATCTTTTTTCTCAAAGTCCTTACAACGCAGTTTCAAGGCGTTACGTTTTGCCAGCAATTGTGATGGCTCATTTTTCACATTTCCCAACTGAAGGGAAACCTCCTGCCTCCTGTTATTGGCCTTAGCCAACTCCCTCTGCAAATTCTCTATCTTAACAGTTAGCTTACTTATCTCTGGCAGTTGGCTTAGCAATGTATCCAGGTGGCGACCCATCACCATTGCTCTGGCATGAAATTCATTCAGTGCATACAACACAGTCTCAAGACGCATGGCTGAAACAATCTTAGCCTCCTCTAACGATAGGGAAACCTCTATGCCTTGGTTAATTTTAAGTTGTGAATCAAACAACGCTGCCAAAGAGTCAGCCGCACTATCAACAGATGAAGTGCCTCGAGACTTCTTTGGAGAAGATGGTCGGGGAGTACTCAGCCTTGTAGTGCGATCCTTATGCTTGCTTTTCTTCTTCTTTGCAGCAGGAGGCATCAGGTCGCTCTTCTGAGAGGGTATTTTTGTGGGAGCACGACGAGAACTCTCACCTCCTTTCCTTTTCTCCTCCTCCAGCTTTTTCCTCTTCAGTTCCAGAAACACTTCCTTACTAGAGGGACAAGCAGCAACCATGATATCTGCAAATAAAAATAAGCGTTAGTCAAAACATAACAGACGAATATCTACAAGTAGTCAGACGAACATATATACCAAAAAGATCATCGCACGGATGAGAGTACCTAAACACACCAATAATTTTCTTGGAGGAGAGTTTCTTGGGCAATTGGTCCAAATAAGACAACACATACAGGTCCTCCTGGGTGAGGGATTTTCTCGGCCAAACTCGATAGGGGGTGGGATTTTTGGTCTAGAAGAAAGGGAATTGGGTTTGCCATCGTCAAAATAAAAATATTCAGCCCCAGCAGACCGTATGACTACTTTAAAAAATCCAGTCTTAAACCTTTTGAAAGACTGCGTATAAGACGAAAGCAGGCACTAATGGTTTTGACCCACTAGGGACAACCAGCTGACCAACTCCCTAGGACGCGTATAGTAGTACTGCAAAAAGACTTGCGAGGTGGGTTTCAAATGAAACACTCGACAGATCAGTCGAAACGCCTGAAGGGACGCCTAACTGTTAGGATGCAATTGATTGGGTGCTACATTCAGCACCCTCAGCACTCCCATTGTGAAGTCATCAAAAGGGAGACAAACATGCAAATCAGAAATTAAGGCCGAGTACATATAGAAAAAATCATGTCAATGACCTTTTCGACCGTGACAAACACTGTCCCCACTTTTGGCTCGCTCTATACTAATAATACGCTCGTCTACTGTATCAGCTACAATGTCATATTTCTTACGGAAAGCAACTACAGCCACAGACTTACTAAACCTAGACAAAGGGAGTTTCACTCGGGAATTTACCCATTCATACCCCAGGTGACGCAGGGCTAAGAACTCCTCAGTGCCTATAGAGTCGTCATCATCTCTCTGAGAACTATCACTACACGGTGAATTGGACACGGTCCATTCCTCCTCTGAATCACTATGCCTACTAGAAAGATAATAAGCAGAGGAGGATGACATACCTGGAGTAGTGCAGACGGGATACACTCGGCTGGAGGCTGGCTCACTTCCTAAGAGGATCCTTTGCTCCAACACCAAGACCCCACCCATATTTTTAGTAGACCACCTCCACAAGGACAACCCTCTTATAAACTGTGAGATCTAGCTCCATCCAACGGCTGTCAGCACATTTCCTTTAATTCCCCACCTACTACACTCATCATTATGACATGACAGCCTCGAACGACGAGCCGAGTTAATACTTTCTCTTTCCCCACAATTAAAGCAAGTCTCATAACTGCAGGTGGTTGGGAACACCTCGACAACATTGCCAAGATAGCACATCATAGCCTCTTGTGAACTTTGTTCACAACGAGCCTAGAGGGGCTGGTGTTGGTGTATGGCCGGGTACGTCCCGACCTAGTAAAGGAAAAATGGTCGGGATCATCCCGGCCCGAGTGTAGGGAGCTCTCGTGCTCTGGCCCAATTGCTGGGGCATTTCTCCAGCACGACGCAGACGGCTCATTAAGATTGATGGTCGGGTATATCTTGGCCCTTTTGGCCGTGTATATCTCGGGCCAATGGAGTGAGAAACGGAAATGGGATTATGGCACAAAGTTGTAGAGGAGCAACACACAATCTCAGCCAAGAAGGAAGGAGTTGATGTTTGGGGAAGTATAGATGAACGAATCCCAGCCATGAAGGAAAAAGTTGATATTTGGGAAGTACAGACGAACGAATCTCAACCGAAAAAGAAAGAGTTGATATTTGGAGAAGTACAGACGAACAAATCCCAAAAAGGAAAGAGTTGATATTTGGAGAAGTACAGACAGGCAAATCTCAAAAAGGAAATAATTGATCTTTGACAAAGCGGCAATATGCAATCTCAATTAAAAAGGAAAGAACCGACGCGTATAGACTTAGTCAGAAAGGATAGAGTGGATCCTCGAATACAAACGGTCCGTAAATAACAACAGTAGGTTTGTCAAGAGACTAGTATAAATTAAGACCTAGTGAACTAGTGAACACATAAATGTATGCTTTTCTCACTTTACTACATATACCACATATCGAATCGCTATTTGACTTGAGCGTCAGAGTGCCTGCAGGTACCCCCGCCCTCGGAGTGCAGACGGTAGGGAGATCCAGAGGAGTCCGGAGAGGAACAGAAAGAGATTCGACACAGAGGGTTCTTGAGATCGTCTAGTTCTGCACTAAAATAGTATCAATCAGGTACAAAAATATATACAAAAATACCGCCCATTTACTTATTGAGGAATCATGTTCTCTAAAATAAAAATGAAAGAGGGAAAGACAGTTATAATATGTATATATAAATAAAGTCATGAATGACCTGTTAATTTCACAGTAATTACTTATTTAAAATTAAAGGGAAAATTATCTAACTAAAAGTGTAAATATAAAAATAAGATATTACTTATAGATTTTTTTTTCCCCGTTACTAATAATATTTAGAATATATGGAATTTATCATTTTGTGAAGAGTTTCAATATCACAACACCTTATTGTTATTAATGGAGTAATAATTAGGAGTGAGAACAGAAGATAAAATGTTACTGATGAGAGAGGAAAGTGCAAAATATTGTGTTGAAGTAACTGGATAGATAAAAAAAAGAATTACATTATTTGGAGTGAAATAAAGTACAGTTGCAGAATCAATTAACCTGGAAGAAAGAAATAATAGGATCATAAAGAACTTGTTTAACATTGGTAGCCATGAAAAAATCAACATGAGCATATTCTTTCCTAAACAAGACGACGAGGTTGTTTGCATCATGAGTCTTGAGATCATTCAGCAAAAGCTTCACACCGTTTACTTCAGATAGCATATCTAACCCTCCATAGCTCACAAAAAGAGGAAATTCCTTTGGAATTGCTGTGAAGTCATAAGAAGGAGGAAATGGTTTTCCATAGCGCTGCCCGTTCCTTAAAAAATTACCGTAATCATACTTCGCTATATTTCCAGTTCTGATCACTACTCCGAAGCAAGAAGAAGAAACACGAAAATAGTGGGGTCAATAACCCTAACAAATTATCTTCAAAACTATCACATTAAAAAATAAAATACAATAAAAAATGGATACTCACTTTGACTAAGATGGATCAAATTCTTAGTTGATGTTGACTGTAGTCCATGATCAAGCAAGGAATTTAATAGGGTGGAATTTAAGCAGCAATTTGGACCTAGAAATGCAAGGTGAGCAATGACAAAATAATGAGCCAAATTTAATTAGTTAATATTGATGGTACCTGTGAAATACGCCAACAGCTTTGAGCAATCAATACTTAAAGTCTTGCATATGCCTTCGACTAATCTAGTAGACCCTTCTCTGCTCATCACAAGCTCTAATGATTTAGCTACTACACTTGGAATCATTTCACTTATTTTATCCAACAAGTTAATCAAAATCACAAGGTTGATGTATGTTTTATGTTACCCGTTTGGAATGAATTCACGGATGCCTATCAAGTTGAGGTGCTGTCACATTATTAAGAAAATAAAACAACAACAAAAAAATCATCAAACTCAAATTTTATGAAATATATGAACTGTTATTTGCAAGTGAATATTTGTGTCACCTCAGCTAAAAATGTGTCAGCAAAGATTCTTGCTATTGGTGAATTAACTTCACTCATATGAGCAATTGGGGAAAGCAATGCAGCTGATCTCAACCTGTCCAAAACTTGTCCTCTAGAGAAAGCAGTAAAAGCCATTAAGGTTCCCTGCAATTCAAACAAAATCATTTTTTTTAGTATACACATGTCAGGTTAAGAAGGCTTAAATATATTTTAAATTTCTATAAAACGGATGAATTTTATAAAATCGTTGAGTTTCAATTCTTATAAATTCTATTATTTTTATCCCTTTAAAATTGAAAATTGATATTTTAAATCAAAAACAAAATTTGCATATACTAGTTATATTTAATTTTATGCAAATGAAAATCAAAACTGTAATACACAATTTCTAATTCCATGATGTGAGTCTTTCTCAATGATTTCAAGTATCTAAACTTCGCATACCAAGGAATGGCCAACATAGTGAATTTTCTGAGCAGTGTTGTTGTGCACATACTTCACGAGAGCAGGAAGATCATAACTAGCCAACTCATCCCATGACCAATTGTTGGGTATTGGGCTCCCTTCCTATGTGGAGAAAAGGCCCAAAATTTGAGAAGCCCATGTCTCACTTAAACCTAGTGGAGAGGAGGCTATAAAATAAAGAGAGAGGCAGAACAATAGAGTCAGAATACACTGAAAGCCCTAACACATAGAGGGAGAGGTAGAGGGAAAATTCTGTTCACGTTTTTCATAGAGCTGTCGCAGTAAATTCGGCGCTGCGGATTCGTTCACCGTTGGATCGGGCTGAAATTTTCACAGCAGGTTCGGAACTCATTGCTCTTCATTCTGACCGGTCGGATCTTTGATACGAGGTCTGAGTTGGGAGATATTAATTTCGCACTGCAGCAGTGATTTGTAGAGGTTTTCCTCTCTTGTTCTTCTCTATTTGAAAGCTTTGTTGCTTTGTTATTTGGTTGGGTGTTGGCACTAATTTGTGCTATTGATTAAGACTCTTTTGTACTCTTGTTGATCATAGTGAAGCTATTTCTTTGGTCTGGACGACTCGTGGTTTTTACCCTTGATTTGAGGGGTTTTCCACGTTAAAAATCTTGGTGCCTTTATTTGTGCTTTTGGTGGTTTATTATTGCTGCTCTTTGATTATTGCTCCTCATAGATTCTTGCAAGTTAGGGGAAATTATATCCGCTGCATTCTCTGGTATATTGTTTGTTATTGTTTTCCCCATCAGAGTGGCATCAGAGCTCTTGGTTGGGCTATATTTACTTGCTTGAATGATGGAGGCAAATGCAAAGATGGTTGCTTTGAATGGTACAAATTATCATTTGTGGAAGGGCAAGATGAAAGATTTATTATTTGTCAAGAAATTGCATCTTCCGGTCTTTGCTACACAGAAGCCAGATTCTATGTCTGAAGAAGAATGGGACTTTGAGCACCAACAGGTATGTGGTTTTATTCGGCAATATGTTGAAGATAATGTTTATAATCATATTGCTAATGAGACACATGCCAGAGCTTTGTGGGAGAAGATTGAGTCTTTGTATGCTTCTAAGTCGGGCAATAATAAATTGTATTTGTTAAATTGCTTGATGAATTTGAGGTACAGGGAGAATTCTTCTATTTCTGATCACTTAAATGAGTTTCAAGGGCTCCTAGATCAATTGTCAGGAATGGGCATAAAGTTTGATGACGAAGTTATGGGATTATGGTTGCTTAATACTCTACCAGAGTCTTGGGAGGTATTTCGGGTTTCAATTACGAACTCTGCCTCAAATGGTGTTGTTTCTTTTCAGATGGCAAAGAGCGGTGCTCTTAATGAAGAGATGAGAAGGAAGGCACATGGTTCTTCATCTCAGTCTGAGATGCTTGTTACAGAAGCTAGGGGGAGAAGTCAGAAAAAGGAACATAAAGGTGGTAGAGAGAAGAGTAGGAGCAAGTCCAAGTCAAGATACAAGAATTTAGAGTGCCATTTTTGTCATAAAACTGGACACATTCAGAAATACTGTTTTAAGTGGAAAAAGGAGAACAAAGACAAGAAGGGCAAACAGAGAGAGAATGATCATGATGATGATGATCGTGTCACTACTGCTACAGATGGTGATCTTGTTCTTCTTCGTGACTTTGAGTCCGTTAATCTTGTATCTGATGAGAGCATGTGGATTATTGATAGTGGTGCTACACTGCATGTTACACCTAGGAAGGAGTTCTTCACATCTTACACTTCTGGTGATTTTGGAGTGTTGAAGATGGGTAATGATGGTGAGTCTAAAGTGATTGGTGTTGGTGATGTTTGCCTGCAAACCAACATGGGAGTGCAGTTGTTGCTTAAAGGAGTCAAACATGCTCCGGATGTCCGTTTTAATTTAATCTCTGTGCAGTTGCTTGATGATTGTGGTTATGACAATCACTTTGGTTCTAGTAAATGGAAGCTCACTAAAGGTAACTTGGTTATGGCCAGAGGGGAGAAACAATCTAAATTGTATTGGACTAAAGCTTTGGTTGCTAAAGACAGTGTGAATGCTATGGAGGCATCTTTGTGGCACCGGAGGCTTGGTCATATAAGTGAGAAAGGGCTTAACTGCTTAGCTAAAAAGGATGTGCTTATGGGATTGAGAAATGCAGAATTGGAGAAATGTTCTCATTGCATGGCTGGTAAACAAACCAGAGTATCTTTTAAGAAGCATCCACCCTCAAGGAAGTCAGAATTACTTGAATTGGTGCATTCTGACGTTTGTGGCCCATTAAAGGTAAAGTCATTTAGTGGTGCAGTTTACTTTGTTACTTTTATTGATGATTGTTCCAGGAAGCTATGGGTCTATGCTCTTCAGCGGAAAGGTCAAGTACTTGAAAAGTTCAAGGAATTTCATGCTATGGTTGAGAGGCAATCAGGCAAGAAGCTGAAATGCATCCGTAGTGATAATGGTGGTGAGTACCGTGGACCTTTTGATGTTTATTGCAGGCAGCATGGTATTAGACACGAGAAGACTCCTCCTAAAACTCCTCAGTTGAATGGTCTAGCGGAGAGGATGAACAGGACCTTGGTTGAAAGGGTTACATGTATGCTTTCAGAAGCAAAGTTGCCTAAGCACTTTTGGGGAGAGGCATTGCTTGCAGCTGTGCATGTTATTAATCTCAGTCCCGCAGTTGCTTTGAATATTGAGGTGCCAGACAAAATTTGGTTTGGTAAGAATGTTAGATATGATCATTTGCGTGTCTTTGGTTGCAGGGCATTTGTTCATGTTCCTAAGGATGAAAGATCCAAGTTAGATAAAAAGACAAGGCAATGTATCTTTATTGGCTATGGTGAGGATGAATTTGGCTACAGGTTTTATGATCCTGTTGAGAAGAAGCTTGTTAGAAGCCGTGATGTACAATTCATGGAAGATCAGACCATTGAAGACATTGATAAGGTGAAGAAGACCACACCCGAGAAAGACAGTAATCTCACTGATGGTAATCCGATGAGGTTGCCCACTCACAATTTGGAGAATGTTGAAACGGAAGCTCAAGACAATGAGCAACATGGTGATGTTGATGATCAACAGTTTGGAAGTGGAGTAGAGGTTCCAATTGATGATGCTCAAGAGGAACATGATGATGATGACGATCTTGGTGATATACCTGAATCACCTCAAGTCCAACTCAGGAGGTCTAATAGACAAAAACAACCTTCTACAAGGTATTCCTGTGATGAGTACATAACCTTGACTGACGGTGGAGAACCTGAGTGTTTTGAAGAGGCTTTGGATAGTGAAGAGAAGAAACAGTGGCTGGATGCAATGCAAGATGAGATGAAATCTTTGCATGATAATCACACTTACGACTTGGTGAAATTGCCTAAGGGCAAAAGGGCATTGGAAACTAGGTGGATTTTCAGGGTGAAACAAGATTCAAATTCTACACTTCCAAGGTACAAGGCCAGATTAGTGGTGAAAGGTTTCAGACAGAAAAAGGGTGTTGATTTCAATGAGATTTTCTCACCTGTGGTGAAAATGTCATCCATCAGAACTGTGCTAAGTTTAGCTGCTACTCTTGATTTGGAGGTTGAGCAGATGGATGTGAAGACAGCTTTCCTTCATGGTAATTTGGAGGAAGAGATATACATGAAGCAACCTGATGGTTTTCTTGTTAAAGGCAAGGAAGAATATGTGTGTAGACTAAGGAAGAGTCTATACGGTTTGAAGCAGGCTCCAAGGCAGTGGTATAAGAAGTTTGAGTCTTTTATGTGTGAGCAGGGTTACATGAAGACTACTTCTGATCATTGTGTCTTTGTTAAAAGTTTTTCTAATGATGACTTTATTATCCTGTTATTATATGTTGATGACATGCTTATTGTTGGAAAAGATATTTCCAAAATTGACAGGTTAAAGAAGACACTTGGCGAGTCTTTTGCCATGAAAGACTTGGGAGCTGCTAAAAGGATTCTTGGCATACATATCTCACGTGATAGGAGAGAAAAGAAGATTTATCTATCACAAGAGCAATACATTAGGAAGGTGTTGCAGAGATTCCAGATGGAAAATGCTAAAGCTGTGAGTACTCCTCTTGCTACTCATTTTAAACTGAGTGTTATACAGAGTCCTTCAAATGAAGTTGAGAAGACCAATATGAGTAGAGTTCCTTATGCATCTGCGGTGGGCAGTTTGATGTATGCGATGGTGTGTACAAGACCAGATATTGCACATGCTGTTGGTACAGTTAGTCGATTTTTGTCAAACCCAGGTAGAGAGCATTGGAATGCTGTGAAATGGATTTTGAGGTATCTTCATGGTACAGTTGATATGAAGCTTTGTTTTGGAGGTGATAAACCTACTTTGATGGGTTACTCAGACTCAGATTTGGCTGGGGATATTGATTCCAGAAAGTCCACTTCGGGCTATTTGATAAAGTTTGCAGGGGGAGCTGTGGCTTGGCAATCAAGACTACAAAGGTGTGTAGCGTTGTCTACTACAGAAGCAGAGTTCATTGCTATTACTGAAGCATGCAAGGAGGTGTTATGGTTGAAGAAATTCTTGCAGGAGCTTGGTTTTAGGCAAGATAACTATTCATTGTTTGTTGATAGCCAAAGTGCTATCCATCTTGGTAAGAATCCAACTTTTCATTCTAGATCCAAACATATTGATGTGAGGTATCATTGGATACGTGATGCTTTGGATGCTAAGTTGTTGGAGTTGAAAAAGGTTCATACAGATGATAATGGTGCTGATATGATGACTAAAGCATTGCCAAGAGGAAAGTTTGAAGTTTGTTGTGAGATCGCCGGTTTGGCGGTTATCTCCACATAGTTGTGAGGGGGAGATTTGTTGGGTATTGGGCTCCCTTCCTATGTGGAGAAAAGGCCCAAAATTTGAGAAGCCCATGTCTCACTTAAACCTAGTGGAGAGGAGGCTATAAAATAAAGAGAGAGGCAGAACAATAGAGTCAGAATACACTGAAAGCCCTAACACATAGAGGGAGAGGTAGAGGGAAAATTCTGTTCACGTTTTTCATAGAGCTGTCGCAGTAAATTCGGCGCTGCGGATTCGTTCACCGTTGGATCGGGCTGAAATTTTCACAGCAGGTTCGGAACTCATTGCTCTTCATTCTGACCGGTCGGATCTTTGATACGAGGTCTGAGTTGGGAGATATTAATTTCGCACTGCAGCAGTGATTTGTAGAGGTTTTCCTCTCTTGTTCTTCTCTATTTGAAAGCTTTGTTGCTTTGTTATTTGGTTGGGTGTTGGCACTAATTTGTGCTATTGATTAAGACTCTTTTGTACTCTTGTTGATCATAGTGAAGCTATTTCTTTGGTCTGGACGACTCGTGGTTTTTACCCTTGATTTGAGGGGTTTTCCACGTTAAAAATCTTGGTGCCTTTATTTGTGCTTTTGGTGGTTTATTATTGCTGCTCTTTGATTATTGCTCCTCATAGATTCTTGCAAGTTAGGGGAAATTATATCCGCTGCATTCTCTGGTATATTGTTTGTTATTGTTTTCCCCATCACCAATTCCAAAAAGCCTACACAAAACAATTGTTCATTTGAGTACCTATCAACTGGCTTAGGTCAAAATGCATGTAAGTGATCATAATAAGTAAGAGAACCGCGTCATTAGGACTCAGTGATTTGTGGCTGCGGCTATATTTTGTTCCACGAGTATTGGAAATCCACACATCATATCCATTATCTGCTAAGATAAAGCCCAGTGCTTCATCTGGAGGATTTATCAGCCATGTCAGAGCATCCTGAAATCGCACAACACAACTTCGTTATCTTACTTCATCACATGCATATGCTTCTCTCAAATACCAGTTTGGATATATTATATATTGAGCTTTTTCCATTAAAAAAACCCTAATTTTGTGTTTGAACTAAGGATTTCAACCATTTCAAGAAATTGAAATACCAAATAATTGAGTTAGTTGCAACTGAATTCTCTTTATTTTTGAAATAATTAGTTTGGATGAAATAATTGAAAGTAACTTAATTTTGTTTTGATAGCGAATTTATTGTTTGGATAAAGTAACTTAATTTCTATTTGACAGCAAATGTAACTCTATCTTTGAGTTTAACTTAACTTAGCTCGATCATCAATTCGGTACAACCTGTCTTGATCTTTGGTTTAAGTCGACTCGAACTGATTCGACCTCAAATCGACTTGGCTCAACCTTTTTCCTGGACCGACTAGTCTTGACCTTTCGCTCAGGTCGACTCAGTTCTACCTTCAGCTGGGTCGACTCAGTTCAATGTCTTACCCGAACCGACCCAACTCAACTTTCAACCTAGACCAACCCAACTTGATCTTCAACCCGAACCAACTCGGGTCAAAGTCATCTTGTCTCGACCTTCGACCAAGGTTGACTCGGCTCGAACTTCGGTCTAAGATGACTTGGTTCAAACTTTGGCTCGAGCTGGCTCGCCTCGACCTTTGGTCTAAACCAACTCGTCTTGACCTCATTCTCTAACCGGCTCGACTTTTTGACTTGTTGGCTTTTTTTTTCCTAACTAATGAGCAATTCCATAATTTGGAGAATTTCAATTTTGTTCTTTTTAAATGAATTTCAAATTTTATTATTTTAATTATTTGAAATACGTTCTTAAAATTCTTCGATTTCAATTTTCTTTTAATTTCTTCATCCAACCATGTCAATCTCGATGAAAGAATTTTAAATCCTCTAAGAATTTGAATTATTCTCCTAAATTGCGTTATCCAAACTTAACATAAAAGTATCTATCTGTCTAAGCCTTGATAACTTACACAAAAGAGACCATGTTGCAAAAGCACCGGTGGCTTGTCGGCTTTCTGACCGGACCGCCCCGCCGGCAACCTCTGCAGACTCAGGATGTAGCCATCGTCTGTCTCAACCTGACTCCAGCAATGGAATGAGTTCATAATCTCAAGAAAGTGGATTCAATAACAGAATGAGAGAATATATGTATATAGCAATATGTACCTTATGTTCTTCACATTGGTAACCTTTTGTCTCTACCGCTGTTTGGCAGATACCATCAATATGAAAATCATGATCAGTGACCGAAGAGGGTGTTCCATGAAAATTTGTTCTCCCTTGTGCTGTTGTAATGCAAAGAAGGGCTATTGAAACCAAGCTTACTACTGTGTTGGCCATTGCCATTGTGTTGTTTTTCCTGCTTCTTAGGTGTAAACAAAAACTCGTGGCGTTTTATAGGCTTTTGCAGTGTAAATGGAAAGATCAATAGGGTTGTGCATGTTAATGCTGACAGCTGTAACACAATCTTTTATGCTCATATTCAACAGATTTTCAATAATCAATGTCCTTAATGACATGATGTAAGTTTCTAGTTAACATACGTTGGACAGATTTCATTTGAGTTAACGTGCTGAAAGTTTTTTTTTTTTCTAAAGTTTTCGAATCTGTGTATAAAATGTTAACTGCTAAGGGTTGGACTCATCTGATTTATAGATTTAAATAATTGATTTGTAATTAAATTCAAATTGTATTATCTAATTTGAAGTTTTTCAATCTATCATAAGTAAACCACATTAATAATCTCTATAATTACCCTCTTAAATTAAAAAGTACTACAATCATGTATGCACCGAAGTAATTTTATTCTCTTATCCATTTATTTTTATTTTAAATTGATTTGTCCATAAAATATAAATATATTTCTATACTCTTTTTTTTTATTCTTAATTTTATCCTCTTTTAGTTTCTAATTATTTTGTCATTTAAATAAATTATTAAAGAATAACTTTTATTTAAAGTATTACTTTTTTTGGGATACTATTTTTTTACTTTTAATTTTGTTTTTTTACGATGTTTTAAATACTTTGATCATTTATTAAAACTAAATTTATAAAAATATATTTATTTCTATTTATTAAAATAATATTAATATAAAAATAATACAACTTATCTACACTATCATATAAAAACGTAATATATATTTATTAATAATACAAATTGTATATAATGTCATATAAAAGATTACTTCGCTGGAGAGTTATTTAACTCTTTTATACATTTAATTTATTTTTGAACTCATTTAGTCTAAATTAGATTTATATTTTTATTTATTTATTTTAATTTTAAATTGATTTACCTAAAAATAGAAATATTTTTTTATACTCTTTTTTTCATTTTATACTTTTATAATTTATAATTATATATTCATTTAATAGCATATTTAAAGTATTACTTTTTTTTTTATACAATTGTGAGCCCCCTTTTTCCAGCTTATAATTTGTTGGGCATGGCCTTTTCGTAGGCCCAAGGCCAGCCTAGTAAGGGACCCCCAATACTCCTTCCAGCTACTCACTCTTCCACCACTACTACAGTTTTGACTTTTTAACTCGCTCTTTATGCCTCGGTTGTACAGCAAACGAGGCGTATAAACACGCGGTGGCAATTTTGAAATTTTTCAACCTTTAATGCCTCGGTTATTTCAATACCCGAGGCAAAAACTTACATTATGCCTCGGTTCACTCAAACCCGAGGCCTAATGTCTGTCAATATTTTTAATTCTCCCGTCATTTTTAATTTTTCAATTAAACGAAAAGGGTTTTGTCTCGGTTGTTTAAGACCCGAGGCATAAACTTCACACTACTTTGATGTTATTTGCACTGCAGGAAGGTGGAAAGTTTAGGTTAAATAAACCAAAATCAACCACAATCCTCGTCTTCCTCTCTGCACCGCATTCTTCCTCATTTTCTCTAACACTTCAAACTTTCTTTCTCTCCATCTCCAAAATCAAACCCAATCATTTCTAAAGTTTCAAACTTTCTTTCTCTCCAACATCTCAGATCAAACATCCAATCTCAAAGGTAAGATCTTTCAATGAGGGACGTTGTGGTAGCGTCGCTGGCCATCTGACGCGCCACCACCATTGCGCACACTGACGTCGTGGAGACATGGCAGAAGCAGAGGGACTTTGGTTCGCCGGTGCTGCTCGTCGCTGCACCACAGACGACAAACGCACGCCGCCACACGCAGTGAGGGACTCTGGTTCGTCGGTGCTGCTCGTTGCCTCTGGTTCACCTTCATTGTCGTCTCCGTTCGAAGTTTCGACGCCATCATCCTTCGTTCGAAGGATAGCGTTTTCGTCGAACAGGCATGAGGCACAGAACAGTGAGGTGTTTGGGATTTATTTGGTGAGACCAGATGGGAGTGGGTTGCGGAGGGTGGAGGTGGCTAAAGCGGTGGAGGGTAAGAGGGAGAGGTTGAATCACGTGTGCTTCAGTGGCGACGGAGAGTGGCTGTTGTTCACGGCGAACTTGGGTGGCGTGACCGCGGAGCCGATTGGGTTGCCGAACCAGTTTCAGCCGTATGGGGATCTTCCCGACAATGGTGGTCGGGAAGATGAAGATGAGATAATGGTGAAAAAAGGGTTCTAAAATGGCCACTGTTTTTGTGCTTTGGGTGTGTGAGTGTTTATGTGTAATAGACATTGAATCTGATAATGGAACTCAGGCAGAAAGGCTGGGTTGTTTTAATTTTTTTTTATTTTTAATGTCTATATTAGGCCTCGGTTATTCTAGAACCGAGGCAGTAATGATTGAATATGCCTCAGGTGTAAACCGAGGCAGAAAGGTAACATTTTTTACCTCGGCAATATATACCTCGGGTCTTAAACCGGGGCCAAAAGACTAAAATAACCGCGGCAGAAACTCTTTCCTGCACTAGTGCACTTGTCTCATTTTCAGAAACAGTCCCTTCCTCTATTTCTCATATCTCTAGCAAGGTGCTCTACTAGGGCACAATATTCTTCCGTCTCAAACCTAGCTCTACCCATTCCACCTCCAAGTAAGTTGAACCTTAGAGTTTTGGGTTTGTTTTCCTCCTCTTTACACTGTTTAAGTGTGTTGGTTTGGTTAGGATTCAATCTCATACCTTGGTTTATCTTGGTTCTATGTTTCAGCTCACTGCTCTAGCCCTTGGAACCGTGGTACTCCTTAGTTGCGTTTTGTTAGCGTCTAAGCAAGGTAAGGGAAGCTAGGTTTCTAGTCTTTTGTTGTGTGTGCTTGTTTTCACCTCTGTTTGGTGTTTGAAATAAATTTAAAGTGTTTGTGCTTGTATATTAATGCATTGTATGGATGTACTTGGCTATTCTTGGTGCTGCATGCGTGGAACAGTGGCGAGAGCTAATATTCTCGCCCAAGCGAGCTCGTCTCACCTAGGCGAGAATAGTAGAAGCTCGCCCTGGTTCTGCTCGAGCTTCTCGGTCAAGCGACCAACTCTGGTTTTGAGCGATGCATCATCTCGCTCATGCGAGAACGGCTCGCTTAAGCGAGCCCTCGAAGAAACTAGTGATGCCCTTGTTTGAGTCCTCGTTTAAGCGAGGGATTTTTATTTTTGGGCGATGAGCGATCTCGCCCAGACGAGAAGGGCCCGCTCAGGCGAGAACTCACAGAGTGGCCACTGTAAGATTGTTTCAAGTCTCGCTCAGGCGAGAGTGTCTAACTTAGGCGAGACCATTGATGTCGCCTGGGCGAATACGTTTAGCCTAAGCGAGAACAATGCAAAATTTCATTTTATTCCCAGTTTCTATTGTGGCTGAATATTATTGTGAGTATGCATGTGTTATTGGATTTGTATGAAATGAAAGTGGTGTGTTTGGATTAATGTATGGCTTGGAACTGTTGGATGGTGGTATTGTGGCATGAGAATTGGATGTATGAAATAAAGGTGGTGGTTATGGTATGAGAAACATGAAATTGGTATGAGATAGGCGTAATTCCATGGTGGTGTGTAGTTTATATAATTAAGATAAGAATTCAAGTAAGGATCACATCACGAAACTCTAAAGGATCAGTGAGTCTCATGTAGAGCAAACTGATCCAAGTGGTGAGAGTAGCGGGAGGCCCTAGTCTTTGGCAAGATAATGGTCTTAGACGCTTAAAGGCTAACCTTGTGTGTGGTAGGGTGAAACCCATTGGCAATGGCTCTGCAGAGCAGTAGAGGCCACCACAAGTGCAAGTGTCTAGTGAATCCGATCTTATTATAATTATCCAGATAATTGAGTCATAGTGTCTTGCTTGGTTGCTATAACATGATTCTTTGTGCCTACTGTGTTGCATGTTGGGACTGTTTTAAGTACTTGTCTGCTATAATATGTTAAATTTAATTTACACTAGCTTACCCTTTCATTTTGTGTATGTTCTTGTTTTGTTTTCTCTTTTGCGATGATCACCTTTGGTGAGAGCAGATGGGGGAAATCCTGGAAATAGGTCTGATGGTAGCAGCGATGCAGCTTAGTGGGTTCGTGTGTGTGGCTCTCAAGAGCAGTTCTGTGGCCCTAGTGCCTTTTGAAATTTCTTGCTCTGGGAGCATTGCTTTTGTAAAACTAATAAAACTCCTTTAGATTTTGTTTGGTTAGAGGTGATTGTTTGATGTGCCTCAATACCTTTTAAGTACTTCATGGATGATTGTAATGATAAATCCCTTTGTGTATTGTCCTTCTAATTGCTCTTTTATTACTATAACTATGCGATGTTTAATTTAGTAGATTATTCTATTTAAATGGGATGTCACAATAATCTTTTTCACTTATAATTTTATCTTTTATGGTTTTCTAATTACTTGATTTAAAAAAAAATTAGAAAAACAATATTTTACTTTTATTTTTTAAAATAATATTATCTTAAAAAAACACAATGAATCTACATTGTTATATAAAAAAATAATATAGATCTATTAATAATACAAAATTGCTTACACCAACTACAAAACAATATGTAATCACGAAAATAATTCGTCAAAAAATCAATTTTACTGATAGATTTGCTAATGAATTTTAAACTTTTATTACCGACGAATAAATTTGTCGATTATACATATTTTAGTTATAGATAGATAAATACGTTGAAAACTTACTTGATAATTATATAATTAATATCAATGGGTAACTTCATTGACAGCTAATCTAATCAAATTAAAAATAATTAAAAGTTAAACAATATAGAAGATCTTTAAAAAAAATAACATTCATAAAAATGCTTTATTATTAAAAGAATTTTATTCCAAATTTTAGTTATAGAAAAATATTTATTTATAAAGAATATAAAACATAGCATTCAATTATAGAGAAATATTTATTTAAAAATTTCCTTTTTTTGTAATATTATTATTTTTAAAAGTTTTATGTTAATTCATTCATTTAAATTTTGCTATAAAATAATTTTAATCATAAAAAAAAATATTTATTTCAAATTTTCTTTGAAGATTGTTTTAGCTATTAATTATTGATATTTTATTATTCTTTTAATTTTTATGTTAATTACTTAAAATTCATCTATAATTGATCAATTAAATTAAAAAAAAACTAAATGATAAATAATAAAGAAAGAACTCTTCGAAAAAGGATAACATTTATAAAATCTCCGGTCCACTCGATGAAACTAAAAACTAACAAAAATAAATAATAGAAAACGAAATCTTCAAAAAAATAAAACATTTATAGAAAATATTTATTCTAAATATTCTTTATAAGTAAACATTTATTTAAGAAAATATAGCATTTCATTATAAACAAACATTTATTTCAATTTTTTTCTTTTATAATATAAACTTTTTATCATTATTAATTATTAATATTTGATTATTTTTTTAATTTTTGTATTAAATAATTAAAATCTAAACTAAAAAATAAGATGAATAATAAAAAATAAAATATTCAAAAAATATAACATTTGTAGGAAACATTTATTTCAAATGTTCTTTATAGGAAAAAAATTATTTAAAAAGAATACAACACTTAACTATAAAAAAATATTTATTTGTAATTCTTTCTTCTATAACATAAAATTTTTTTCATTATTAATTATTAAATATTAATATTTAATTAATTTTATAATTTTAGCATTAGTTAGTGTATTCATTAAAATTTTATTTTTAAAAATAATTTTAGGTATAAGAAAATATTTATTTTAAATTTTGTTTTCTTTATTAAATATTTTTTGAAACCAACTTCAGTCTTTTCAAGTCAATTTTCGGATGTGTTTTTACTTTTTTTGGTATTTCTCCATTTATCTGTTTTGAGATTTTGTTTCGGAATTACTTTCTAATAGTTGATGTTGTGGTTGTTGTTGTCACAACCGAAATCACGACAGGACGACGAACTAAAAAAATAAAATTTGTAAAAACAGAGTTTGAAGTCGCCACCATAGTTATTATAGGAAATTATGGAAAATCATAAAAAAACCAAGGTCTGCGAAAAACTAGAGTTTGGGTCCGGGAGTCGGTTACGAGTGGGGAAGATATTAGCACCCCACAATGTCCGTCCTAAGACGGTACCTTTAATTAAATGTGCAAAAGTTATGTGGTTTTTTCAAAATATTTAATTTTTCCCAAAAATATTAATAAAATTATGTACAAAAAATAACAAAACTATTTTTTTGATTTTTTGGACCCGACGAGGATCAATCCTCGCTCCTACATATCTCCGTGTGAATGGAGAATCAGGGTTACATAGTTCTTTTTGAAAAATTATTTGAGAAAATATTTGAAAAATGATTTAATTAGTATTTTTTAATAATTTTGAAAACTCTTTCATTCAAATTTTTAGTATTATTTTATTATTGGTGTCATGCGACGCGAGCGACCGGATAGACACTTAAAATGAATTCTTTTTTTTTCTAATCTTTTTTTTATATTGTTTAATCATTTATAAATTTTTAATATTTTTTTTAAGTTATTTTAAAGTAGTTGTGGATGTCATTGCGACTTGAGCAACCAAATAGATATATAAGAGTAAACAAAGAAGCTAATTTTTATTTTTAAATCATTTGTATATATTTTTAGAAAACACAAAAGTCTAAATTGGATGTCATGTGACGCGAGCAGCCGGGCAGACAATAAAGGGAAAAATATTTTTTATGATTAAAAAAAAAAGAATTAGAATTGAAAAAAAAAAACTAAATCAAAAGCTGAAAGAATTGAGAGTGACGTACCTTACAAAAATTTCTACCTCCTTCAATATGTTTTTTTAAGAGATATCAGAAAGGAGGTGTGTATATGGGAGTGGTGATGGGAAAGAATTAGAGAAGTGTAGAGAATTTTTTTTTTCTGTTTTCGATGGTTATGATAGAGTGAGTATTTATACTGGCACCTTGTAATATTAATGTCATCTCAGCCTTAATTGTAATGAACAATATAAGGAAGGAATTTGTTATGATAGCAACATAGTATAGGAATCAAATTATAGTAAATCAGATCACAAAATCAATCCCAAATTAGTAATATTGATTCTAACCATTAACAAATCAGAGCACAAAATCAATCCCAATTAGTAATATTGATTATAACCATTGGAAGAAATATTTCTTCTCATTATTAGAATCATATCACTAATTTCTCTTCCAAGAACAGGGTAGAAAGCAGGTTGAGTTGTTGGGCTCATGAGAAGGAATGCGATAATTAATAACAAATTGGGCTCTTCCCTCTTCATTCCTTTTTTTTCATGTCTTTTTTTTCTTTTTCTTTTCTAAATTAAAGTTTAAAAATCTTTGAAGAAAATAATGTTTCACAATTCTTTTTATTTTTTTTGAAAATAAATTTATTTACCCGGACGAAATTGGGTGTTGATAGTTGTCATATGAGAAAAATATGATAGTGAATGAATTATTTATAATGAATGAGTTATTTCTATAGAAAGTGAAGTATAATTGAATGATGGAAATGAATTGGAGATGGAGTTGGAATGTGGGACTCGGTAGATGGGGCAATGAAGATGAATTGAATTTGGGCAATGGAATAAAGATGGCTGTGAAGATGAACTAAATTTGGCAGAGTGATTGATATTGTATAGGATACAAAAGCACGAGTTTGAATTACCAACGTGTTCTTGCGGAGAACAAATAAGATATGTCAAACACAAGCGTTACCTTATCCCAATCCGCAATCTCCTCAATAGGCTTCCTCTCGGCTGATATATGTCATTTGTGGATATCTCGGTGTGGACTAGTTTGGACCAGAGAGGGGTTACCTGCGGAAGTCAACAAAAACTCTCAAAAAGTCAAATCTCGTAATTAGGGGAGTAATGAATGTGTACCTTTCATTAGTGGGGTTCATGCGCATTTATTGGTTATTAATTATGCTTAGCCACGTCATGGGGTGGGCCCCTGTTTGGGTCGTAGATGGGCCTGGGTCTTGGGTCAAGCCTTTTAGAACGGTTATCGTGGGCCCTTAGGGGCCTTGCGGGTAATCTCTGAATTTGTCAAGTTCTTGCTTAATCATCTTAAGTTACCGGCTTAGGCCGATTACCTTTTAACACATGGTGATTACTTGTGTCTTTGGGGGCTATATAGGCGGGTTTTACCGGCTAGGTGTGGTACACAATGAATTCTTTTTTACCAGTATTTACTGATAGGCTTTTTCTGTTCGTACTGACGGATATTTTTGTCGTTAATTACCAATGAGATTTTTTTTCGTCGATAAAATTTACCGATGACATTTTTACCAACGAATTTTTAGTTTTTGGCAATTCGTTGGTAATCTTAATTCATCAACGAACTTTAAACATTACCTACTGATTTTGACTGTCGGTACTATCAATTTTTCTTGTAGTCATATAAGAATTGATCTCTCTAAAAAATTATTTAATTATTTTATCCATCTAATTTTTTTTTGCCTAAACTAGATTTAGATTTTTATTTATTTATTTTAATTTTAAACTAATTTATCCTAAAAGTAAAAATATATTTCTATACTATTATTTTATTCTTAATTTTAAGTTTTTATAATTTTTAAGTATTTGGTCATTTAATAAATTATTAAAGATTAATTTATATTTAAAGTATTAATTCTTTTTATATACTATTTTTTGCATTTTTAATTCTATCGTTACATGACTTTTTAATTGTTTGATCATTTAATAAAATAAAAATTTAGAAATATATACCTTACTTGTATTTCTTAAAACAATATTATTTTAAAAAAATACCATTGTCTACACTATCATATTAAAATTATCTCGTTAAAGAGTTATTTAACCTATAATATACGGATACGATACGTGTATCAGATACGCATGTATTTGATATGCCGAGAAATTTCTTTTGAAAATAATAAGGTATGACACGTATGCAGAACCAATATCACATTAACTGAATGGATTAATCATGTGACCAACGAATGGACACTAGCAAGCGAACAAAAAACACCGAACAAGAAATTAAATTCACTACACTGCCTAACTTTCCACTCATGACTTGCTGCCAAAATATTCACTACAAAGCTTGTTACCACAACCTTTCAATCTTGGCACACTACTTCTCGTAAACATTGGTTCAACAGAAATAAGATTACTTGCAACGCTTCACAAGAAATTGGTCCAACCAACAATTCCAAGTGTTTACCCAAAATTGCACCAGAAGTATACCAAAAGGAGTATCTAACGTTGCAACACAAAAAAACTACACTCCCTCAAAGTGTTTGTCTTGGACAAATAGGTGTCGGGAAGGGTTCACTCAATTCTTTTCTCTTTACAAGCAAGAATGCATCTCTCTACTTGGTCCATTTTTTGACCTAACATCTCAAAAAGGATGAGAAACTCCACTCACACTCTCCTAGCCAAAGACAACCCAAGAAGTTTTAAAGACAAGCAAACAAAGTACCTTTAAGGACTCTATATAGAAGGCTTGCTCAAATTTAATGTGAACAATCATGTAGGGACCTGGAAAGTGAAAGGAAACTAATGTACAAAGAATGAACACAATTTGCCTTGCCTCAGACACAACTTTTCATTCTACTATTGTTCACTAATGCGTACAACTCTCTTTTGTGTTAAAATTATTTTGTGTACAAAGATGACGCCAAACTTAAGATATTTTTCTATTAAATTTGATTCGATTTGAAGCATGAACGCTTGTATTCTATTGTTGAGACTTGAATAAACTCTCTACTTCACAGTTTTCGCTTTAAGCATTCATTTTAAATTGAAATGAGCCGAATGAAAATGAAACTTATCCTAGAAACCTATACAACATGTGATGCAAATCATCAAACAGTTGGACTATGCAATAGCAATTGCGCATTACACATACACACATATGATAAATATACACAAAAAGCCATTGCACAAATTGAACTAGAAACAGGATAGAGAACCACACTTCAGAGACTAACAAAAAATACGCTAGCAAGCAAAACTGACAAACCTAAAGGGGACATATATCACAGGTGGAAATAATTCAATCCAAAGATATGGCAATCAAATGAGTAATGTTAGTTTGTCTGATGAAATTGGGTTGTTGGAATAAAGACAAAAAACAAATCTATACATGAATACCATGAACTTGACTATTTCAATATTTTGAATGTTTCATTTTCTACTACTCGTGAGTTTTTATGATGATGTAAAGAAATTGGCGCTCAATGCCATACCTCTCGGCAAAAGTGGCACTAAGCGACACTTTTTGGTGCTCAACATCCTCAGACTAAAATGCTCCAGATCTACTATATGACGCTAGTACTTAGCGTACCCTACTACCTCTCAACGCCAATGCATTTGCAAAATCTAGCGAACGCATTTGCAAAAACTAGCGCTCAACGATGCAGTCTGGTGCTTAGTGTCCTGAGGCTAAAATGCTTCCATGCCTGCACAAGCGTCAGTTTGTTGTCGCTCAACATTGTATTAGAAAACAAAAAGTTTTATGCAATGATTGAGGGAAATTGGTCCAGTTGAATTGATCCATTTGGTACTCCTCTTTTAGTACTTTGGTTCAAAAACAATTTTACATACAAATATAACTTGTATAACCTTGCTAAATTGCTCATATTTCAAATTGTCTCATTTGCATACAAAAGGAATCACAAACCAGATTTCAGTAATACTCACAAAACTAGATTTATGAAAAACAACCAATTTCATCCCTAAATGCAACATAGTAGCAACATGCAAAACATCAAATTGATAAAAACTCACACAACACAAATCAAGACTAGCTTCCCTTACCTGACAAAGCGGTTCAACATACTAAGGAAAAAAGCTCCTCTTAACTTGCACGATAACCCTCTCTAAGCTAAAAGACAACATTAAGACAATTTGACCATGCCAACAAAGACATTGATTAGAAGAGATTCAAGGAAAACATCACAACGACACATGTAAGCAAGAAAACCTTTCATGCAACCAAGATGAAGCGAAGAAAATGAGAAAAATGTTGAAAACTAAGTTCCCCAAAAAGAATAAATTGATCAATTGATCTTGACAAGCTAGCCATAAGGAATGATCCTACAGTCTCAGATCTTCAAACTAACGAGCAAAACCGTAAGAAAGCTTAGAGATAAGAGAGAGCTCTCAAAGAAGAGTTTCTAGAAAGAGTGGGTGTTTTTAAATAATGAGACCCTTTTATGAAGTTTGTATGTATTACTTAAGAATTTTATTATTGAAATAATAGAGTCTCACTATTTTAAAACCTTATCACTCCTAAACTACGATTTTCTAGGTTCTCACACTATTATGTTTAAAACTTTCATAAATACAATATACACTATATAAACATGTAATTTTAGTGGGGATTTTATTAGTTGAGGTTTTAATAACCTCTGGTAAGAAATATAATAGTGGAGGTTTTAAAAAACCTCATTAAGTGTGAGGTGGTCTTTTATGAAACCCCGGAAAAATTAGGGTTCCACCTTATTTTCTTTCATTTGCCTCTTTTTCATAATTTTCAAAATATTCAGTTTGGTGATTAAAAGTTAAATGTAGCGTTAGTCATCGGCGTCACTCTCCCAACCATTGTGTTTCTGTTGTCGAAAGGTTCTCACATCTTCTTCTTTGTGCAAGGAAATCAGATCTCAAGTTGTTCGTCTTCTTCCTACAATCACTTATCCGTTGATGGAGATTGTTCATCCTCCACTTCTTCGTCACTGATCAAATCCCCTCGATTACATTTGCCTAATCTCCGCTGATTGAAATCTCTATTGATTACATTTACTCTAATCATCTAAGGTTAGATGATTTAAAAGTTGAAATCTTCACTTTTGTGATTATGTGCTCTATTGTGTTCATAGTCACAGTGCTCTGTTATGCCGTTACATTTGTGTCTTTGGTTACTGGTTATATGTATGTGGATGAAGTTGAGAATGGAATAGAATTTTCTAGGTAGTTTTAGTGGAACTCAATTTCCAACCATATGTTTAACTGTGTAGATTTGTGAATCCAAATTTTAGAATTAGTATCACATATAATTTGATAGATATAAGATGTTCGGGTTAATTGCTTTGGTATTAAACTAGATTGCCCCCATCTCAAAGATGAATGAATTGTTTAAGGAACTATTACTCCAACAATAGATTTTGTTGCCAATGTCATAGGGAATCTTAGCATTACCTGCATTAAAACTCAAGTAGCAAATAGCATAACTTAATAGAATATTTGAAGGAGAATATAGTGATTAGAAATGCCAAACATACATGAGAGTGATTAGAAATGCACCAAGACAATATTTATCTTGGTCCCATATCATTAAAAAAATATACATTCCTTCCATCTTAGACACTTTAAATATAGAGTCTCTAGCAACATTTTAACATACTTACTTGGATAAGGTTAACGGGTGATCAAGAAGGCCTATAGCCTAGCTTGGTGACATCCATTGCACTTATGAAGGGTGCCAAAACTAGTGTGTGATCAAGTCAGTTAAATGGTGCATCCAGAAGGGAATAAGGTGGTGTGAAAGTGATGTCTATCATGTTTGAAAATTGGGAACCAAGGCTATCTATAGATTTTCGTAAAACCTACAAGAAATGGTAGCAACCATATGGAAAATGAGTTTTGTATAGCATATACAAATTGTCTTAAGGGGGTAATGGTCAAACCAATCTACATTGTTGAACATCATATCACATAACATAGAGGCATGTTTTTCCTTTAGTTAAGTTGTTGGAAAGGTAAGTCAAGCAAGTCTAGGTAGTTGTTATAAGAGAAATCAGGAGAGTATTTCCTTATCTTCCACCTGATGAGTAAATTTTCGTAGTTGAAAATTTGTGTTGTTAGGGAGAGTGCAAAAACCCATTCCTATAAAACCCGTATTAACTGCCTTAATTATAAAAATGCTAGTCTCCCTCCTTTCTCTCAACTTCAGTTCCTTTTCCTCTTCAACTCAACGTTGTTCTTCCTTATTCTCATCAGATTCTCATTTTCTCTTGAATCAGAGGCCACCTTTGGGTTCGTGGCGAATTCCTCTATGAATATACTTGAACAAATTCTTCATCCACATAAGTTGGAATTCCTACCCTTGTCTCCTTTTTCTGTTTTAGGGTGTTGATTATTGCTTTGATCATGATTAAAACCTCATTATTATTTGTGTTCTTATGTTTTGGGGTCCTCTAGATTGATTTGGTGTTTTACAGACAAAAATCATCTTGGGGTTTTTCATTGTTCCAATCTTGGTCTACGTTTGAAGTAAGGGAAGTTAGGTTTCTTGAAAATTTTAAAATGAATTGTTTATATTGGTCATTAATTGTGTCTTGATGTGTACAATAGATGAGTGTATTGAATTTGAGTAGTTTCTATTTTTTTTATGGTTTTTGGTTTTTCATGTTGAGAACTTGTGAAAATATGCTATTCTAGCTTAAGTGAAAATTTTTAGCTTAAGCGAGAATCTTCTAGCTCAAGCGAGAAAAATATAACTTAAGTGAAAATAGCCATAATTTAACTTAGGTCTATGTTCGAGTTTTAGCTTAAGCGAGAATTCTAGCTTAAGCGAGAGCCCTTGTCACTAAAGCGAGAAAGCTAGTGGAACTCTTTTTGTCTCTGTTTTATTTTTAGCTCAAGCGAGAATTTCTAACTTAAGCGAGAGCCCTTGTCGCCCAAACGAGATGCTACAGAGTTTTAATTCCTTATTTTTAACCTATGATTTTTTGATATTTAAAATTTGAGATGGAATTATTGATATATGAATATGAAAATGTGATTAAGGATATATGTAATTGTGAAAGTATTGTTGTGAAAATGTGATGATAATGAGTTTGTGAATACGAGCATTGTATGTGTTTGACGTTATTTCATGGGTCTCATGGGGAGATTTTATGGTCGTGTTAATTTAGTGTATGTATTGGAGTATGGATTCAAGTAAGGTGACATCTTGAAACTCTAATGATCATCCACACTCAAATACCACAAGTGCAAGTCTCCAATGATTCTGATTCAAAATGCATGTATCTGGATATTCGAGTTTAGTGTCAACTATTTATGTGCAATTATGTGAATTAATTGTAGTTTCCTATGTGTGAATTATAATTGATAATTTAAATGGTCTTAGGACAACTCTTTTGTAAAATAGCTTACTCTTGATTTTTATGGTCTTATGTTGTGTTCTTCTCTTGCAATGATCACCATTCTTTCATGGGAACAGATGAAGATGCAAGATTAGCAACACCTTCAAAGGATGAAAAGTCGATTGTTAGAGTTGTGAGTTTGAGGCAGAGGTAGGGGTGGTTAGCATGTTCGATATAGGGTTACCTTTAAAGTTTTTGTTGTTGTTGTTGTTGTTGTATAAATAATATATTTTTATAGTTTGGCTCTTAAAGGACTGTATTAATATACTTTTTATTCCATTAATTTGCCTTTGAATATTATTGCAAAATGTCTTATTTTATTAGTTTTATGCTACTAAAATTGTGTTACATTAATGGTATCAGAGTCAAGTTCGTCAATAGTGTAACATCCTGCTAGATATTACTAATTTAAATAAAATAAAATAATACTACTAATAAAACTGTATTTAATAACAAAAGTTCTATCCCAAAATGCGGGAAAATATCAAATTTTATTAAAAGCGCCAGAATCCAAAATTCATAATTTAAATCAATGTTTACAAAATCCAACAACTATTCATGAATGATAGTTTACAAAAATAGTAAACATATAAAACAATTCCCCATGCTAGCCCCTCTTTGTCTCTAAGTGTCACAATTCCCCTACACCTGCGTGTTACCCAAAATCTTGTCCTGCAACCCAATAGTCCCATCATGCAAGTTCAGTCCTAAATAATTTTTCCAGTGTTCAACCACCTTTAATTGCATCATTCAATTACCAATTCAATGTGATCCAAATTAAAGATTTAATTTTTCGCATTCATTTTCAACCCTAATTCACCCACATGCTTCTCAATCCACGCAACTCATAAATTCATATCATCATCAATCAATAAAACACTAAGGATCATTTTTCCCTTATCAGAATCACCATAGAAGGCCTAAAAATCCAAAACGAGTCAAAACTAAATGAGTCGCCTGACGGGTGTTCATCGTTGCCAAGCAGTTCTTGCTAGAACCTAGAAAGTTGGGTTATCCCAAATAGTTCATCCCCAAAAATCCAAAAAATAACACAAACAACTCGTGTCGCTTGGCAGACCTTCAATACCACCAAGTGGTTTCTGGAAAATTTCTAGAAATGTGAGAATTTCAAGATGAACAAAAAACAACATATACAATTATACAAGATACACTTTCACAATTGAAATTCAACATCATTTCAACTCCCCAAACTTGAATTCCTTGCTTCCTTTGTGACTCCTAGAGTTCTTCCTAGCCTACTTTTGCCTTAGCCTTTGCCTCCACTCAAAAAGTGCTTCCCAGCCTTCAATGCTCTCTCTCTCTTTGGTGCACCAAACTCATTCTTCGCACTACTAAACTCAAACCTTCTGTTAACTCTCAAAAAATTATCCTCTCTTACCCTTTTCAGCCCTAAATTAATTTTAAAAATATGAAAATGGTTATGAGGGGACGTTAATGACCATCAAATGCCATTAATAGGAGGTTTTTCTTAGCCTTTCCAATTGTTCCCTGTGACAGCTAGGGTTTCTGAACCTTCCTATTCATGCAAAAAGAGTTTGGGCAAAAACACACTTATTTAGCGTCTATCAAGGTTCAAACAAATAATCACACAATTACCAAGATAATGCATAACCAACCAACCAATTCATATTTCATGATAATTCATACACATCTAGGACTATATTATCACGTACCATGGTCAAGCATATTACAAAAATAATAAAACAATTAAATTAACACACTAATGACATACACAAGACTCAAACCCAAGTCCTCCCATAATATCCAAGTACTCTTAACCACTTAAGATAGTACTATTACTTGTCATAACTCCCTGCAATAAATATTATAAGATTCCCTTACCCCACATTTATATTAAATACTTATTTACTTAATTATTTAATTTTTCTTGGTTCTTACACATAGGATAACCTGAGGGTTGTGGGTTTGTCATGTTTAGCTTGTTTAAGAGTTCACGTTTAGTGGAGTTTTTTTGTGAAATTAGAAGCATTAAGAACATAAAATGTCTTTGTAGAGTGATGAGGGTGCACGCTTATGACTATATTAGAGATAGTTTACCTTTCTTAATTCTAAAGGTTTGGGGAAATGAGAGTAGAGTTATAGTTTGAGTTTTATCTTCTATACATTTTCTTGTTATATTTGTGCCTCTATGGTTTGTGTTTGGTGTTTGTAGTGGTAGATGAATGTAGATACAAGGTCAAACATGACATGTTTTCCTTTGCAAGGGTTGGATAAGGACTTTGAGACAATCTTTTGCCTCAAAGATGTCAACATGTAAAAGGTTGTATACCGGTGGACAAGGAACGTTAAGTTTTGGTTTATTAGGCTAATAAACGATGTTGGAGTTCAAAAGCAACATATTGGACATAGGGAGCTTCAAGAACAGGTTTTGGATTAGATACCACAAGTTTTGTAAGAGAAGTTAAGTCCATAGGTGAAGAACGATTATGTTGTTCCTTTTTAAGATTATTGAATATGGTGTGAGTTGATTAAGAAAGCTAAGTGAAATCCCCACTGGACATTAAGATAGCAAGATATCTAGATGTGAAGGTTCCTTTCACAAAGCTCAAGAGAAAAAGATGATGAATTGATTCAAAACAAAAACGAAATGGAAAACACATAAACCATAAAAAACCAAGAACAATTAAAGGAAGAAGAAAACATAAAATGGAAAGGAAAGAAATGGTAAAAATGTGAGAAGCACGCCACTACAAGGCTAGGCTAGAAGCCATGGCAACCTTGAAGATGAGTGGATGTGTGCTGCCACTTGCTATGCAAGATAAGGCTTAAAAGTATTCACTCCCAAGGGAGGAAACTCTCACAAATGGTTGAGACACAAGGGTTTTTACTTCAAAATGTTCAACCCTTTTACATGTCTAGGAGCACCCCTTATATAAAAGAGTTTAGGGGCCTTTAAGCAAATAAAAGATACCTAAGGATGTCTCTACAAAAACCTAACCCTAGCTTCTACAAAAACCTAAGGATGTCCCCAATCACCATGTGCCACCTAGCATTGCTTTCTTACTCCTAATTAACATACAAAACAAATAAACATAGATTAGTATGTTGGCTTAAGTCAAGTCAACTATAGTCAACAAGTCAAACCTAGTCAAAGGTCAATAATTCAACTATAGTTGATTCAACTAAGTCAACTTAGGGAATCAAAAATAACAAACACAAATAAAAGGGATGAAGGATTAGTAAACTTCCTTTCTAAACATGCTTAGTCTTCTTAAGCATGTGCCTCCATCCTTGGTTGGGGTCAATCCTTCATCATTCTCCCCTCCTTGGAGAGAATTTGACCATAAATTCTTGAAGCCTTTGTAGATGGAGCTTGACTTGTTTTGGGGGAGAATTTGTGCCTTCCTTTTATGAGCTCTTGTTCCATCCTTTCTAAAGGTATTACCCCTAGCTTTGGTTAGGCCATCTTTATTTCCTAGAGTACTCATTCTCTCTTGCTTGTGCTTTGGAGCTTCCTTTTTGGCTTAGGTAGAGAAGGAAGGGTGATGCACATCTTGTTTTGGAAGAACTTTTTTGTAGGTAAGTAACACCTTAGTGAAAGCTTGCCCCTTTTCTTTTTCTTCTTTATCTTTTCTTATTATACTTCTATCCTTATTAACTTCTTGAGGTGATAGAGGTAGTAAAGTTGTCTTTTTCCCATTTATGAAGAAAATGTATTGGTTGGTATGGCCATCATGTAAAGTTTGTTTATCAAATTGCCATGGCCTAGCTAGTAAGATATGTGTGACTTCCATGGGAACAACATCACATAGCATCTCATCTTTGTAGCTTCCTATAGAGAAGTTAATTAGGACTTGTTTATTGACATCTATTTCTCCCTCTTTACTTATCCAAGCAAGCTTGTAGGGCTTAGCATGAGGAATGGTCTCTAAGCTAAGCTTTTCCACCAACCTTGTGCTAGCTACATTGGTACTACTTCCTCCATTAATAATTAGAGAGCAAACCAATTTGTTAATTTTGCATCTAGATTGAAAAATGGTTTCTCTTTGAGTTGGCTCAAGCTCACTTTGATCTTGACATATCATGCGCCTTAATAACATAGGGTCTTTCTCAAAAATTTTAGTTTTACTAGAGGAAGAAGATTCTTTTGAAAGAGAAAGGGGAGATGAGTGTTCACTTTCAACATCATTACTCTTCTTTAAGACCATGGTCCTCTTCGTTGGCCAATTTAAAGCAATGTGATTATAACCCAAACATTTAAAACATTTAATGGAACTTGATCTTGAAGAAGTGGAATGGTGAATGTGATCACTTGGTGACTTACTTTTACTTGGTGGTTCTTGATGAGAGTTAGAAGGGAACTTATCATGTTTCTTTTTATCCTTTCCCTTCCATGAGTGACTAAAGTAGTGTTTGGGTGAGTATCTCTTCCTTGCCCTTCTTTTTCTTTTCAATTGAATTTCAATCCCAAGGGCAAGTGTGAAAACATTTTCAAGAGTGGAGTCCTCATACAACTCTACTTGGTCTTGTATGTCTCTCCTAAGACCACTCACAAATCTTTTTATTTTCTCTTTGTTAGTTTCTTTTATTGCAACCCTATGCATTTGAGACTCTAATTCTTTAAAATATTCACTCACACTCATAGGACCTTGGTGAAGCCTTTGGAGCTTCAAAATAAGTTCCTTCCTATAGGAGGGAGGAACAAATCTAGTGCGCATAAGAGTTTTAATGTCCATCCAAGAAGTCGCGGGTGGCCCTTGGTCATAATTCTTACAAACTTTATGCCACCAAGTATTGGCATACTCCAAAAATCCTAAAACTACTAGATCAACTTGTGCTTGATCCTTTACATGATTTTCAATGAAAATTTGGTCAACTTTAGCTTCCCAATCAAGGAAGATTTTGGGATCACTTCCACCATAGAACTTAGGAATCTTTGGAGTTTGCTTCTCTTGTGATGGGTTGCACCTAGAATGCCCTCTTTTCCTAGGCTCTCTTTCTTTCTCCCTAGCTTCAAGCCTTTGAATGTGCTCTTGGATTCTTATGTCACTTTGCTCCTTGTCTTTTCTCAATTGGTCAAAGGACTCCTTCCTAGACAACTCCAAATCCCGAAGCAATCTCATCAATATATTGTTTTTATTTGGAGTAAGTGCATTTGATGAACTTGCCATGATTCCTACAACAAAAACACTCAAATTCGAGACAAAATAAATGGATTAGAGGTTAGATAACATGAAAACCAAGACCAAATCCAACCCAGAATGTAACCCAAGTGTTTAGATCACTCTCCCAAAGTAACAAGGCAAGGCTACACTCAAAGCTCCTCCAAGGAGTGAAGAAAACACTTTGTTCAAAAATCCTTTTCTTGCATACAAGTGGCTCGGTTCAAACACTCAAGAATTTCAAGAAGACAAACTTACTATGACAAAACCAAGAGTACCTAAACACAAGCAAGAGATGACTAGGGAGAATCCAAGCTAGCCGTGACTCTCACTAAAGCAAATGCATGGAGTTATCTCAACATAGGTTCATTTACCATTCAAATCAGGAGTAGTGATTACAAGGCAAGGAGTCTCTTACTTATAGTAAAGAGAAGCTCCTGAATGAAACACACATGGACCTTCAAATGAGATGCAAATGTGCAAGCCTATGCTAGGATACATGTTCAAGGAACCCTCTCGACCAAGCTTGCAATTGGGCTTTAGATGTGGCCAAATTTGGAAGCTAAAGGAAAACGTACATTTGCCCTTTATTGGAAAACAATGGCCTAACATTTGGCCCAAAGTAAATTTATGCTAATTCTCCACTTGAAGTCCATCATATCTTCACACCTTCTTTGGCCCATGAGTAGAGCATATAAAGCCCATTAAACCTATTGGGCTTGTGTGGATCAAGGCCCTATTGAATCTTCTTCATCATACTTTTTATGACTAGGCCTTTTAATGGGTTTGGGCCTGGACTGGAGCTTGGGCCTTGAAATTTGCCTGGGCCTGATTCATCAAAGAGTTTCTAGACGTGTTTCTGAAGCAAATATAAGTTCTTGAGCTTGGAAGTGAAATTGTAAGGATATTTCATTAGTAGTCATCTGACTAGAACAATGAGTTTCTCAAAATGGTTGGGAAAAGGGCTAATCGAACAATCCAATTTTGAGATGTATCACAGGGCTAATAGGTACTGTTTAAACTAGTGATTTCAAGTAAAGTAAAAGATGTGGTTATAAGGATATGGTGGAAGAATGGTTACAAGTTAGTGGATTAGAAATGAAGAAGGAGTGCTAGAATGGGTTTGGTGGTTGCACCAGTTGGAAGTTGTAGTTAGAAATGGGTTAGAATTGTTATGGACTTTGTTAGACAGTGGCCAAAGTCAGTAAAGGAAGTATGATGTTATGAGAGTGGTTATCGATAAGGTGATAAAGAATGTTAAAATCTTGTCACTATATCGAAGTTGTGTGTGATCAAGTCAGTTAAATGGTGCTTCAAGAAGGGAATAAGGTGTTATGAAAGTAATGTCTAGCATGTTTAAAAATTGTGAACCAAGGATATTTGTAGATTTTTGTAAAACCTACAAGAGGTGGTGAAGAGCATATGTAAGGTGAGTTTTGTATAGCAGATACAAATAATCCTAAGGGCTTAGTGGTCAGACTAATCTACACTATTGAACATCATATCACATAGCACAAAGGCATGTTTTTCCTTTAGTTAAGGTGTTGGAAAGGTAAGTCAAGCAAGTCTAGGTAGTTGTTATAAGAGAAATCAGGAGAGTATATCCTTATCTTCCACCTGATGAGTAAATTTTTTAGGTCAAAATTTTTTGCTGTTGGGGAAAATGTACAAAACCCATTCTTTTAAAACCAATCTTAACTACCTTAGTGCTAAAAATGCAACCCTCTCTTTTTGCTCCCAACACCAGTTCCTTTTCCTCTTCAACTCAACCTTGTCCGTCCTCATTCTCATCTCATTCTCATCTTCTCTTGAACCAAAGGCCACCTTTGCGTTTGTGCTGGAGTCCTCTTCGAATCTAGTCGAACGAATTCTTCATCCACGTAAGTTGAAAATCCTACCTTTGTCTCCTTTTTTTGTTTTTGGGTATTGATTATTGATTTGATCATGATTAGAACCTCATTCTTCTTTGTGTTCTTATGTTTTGGGCTCCTCTAGGTTGATTTGGTATTTTACGGTTCAAAAAGCATCTTGGGGTTTTTCGCTGTTCCAATATTGGTGTACGTTTGAGGTAAGCGAAGCTAGGTTTCTTGAAAAATTTGAAATGAATTGCTTATCTTGATGTGTTGAATTGATGAGGATATTGAATACGAGTGGTTTGTGCTTTTTTTTTGTTTTTGGTTTCACATGCTAAGAACAGGTTAAAATATGTTATTCTAGCTTAAGTGAGAATTTTTAACTTAAGCGAGAGACTTCTAGCTCAAGCGAGAAAAATTTAGCTTAAGTGAAAATAACCAGAATTTTAATTTGCTCTCTGTTCGAGTTTTAGCTTAAGCGAGAATTTATAGCTTAAGCGAGAGCCCCTGTCACTTAAACAAGAATTTCTAGCTTAAGCGAGAAAGCCACTGGAACTGTTTTATCTCTATTTAATTTTTAGCTCAAGCAAAAATTTCTAGCTTAAGTGAGTGGTCTTGTCGCTCAAGCAACATTGTTGCAGAGTTTTAATTCCTTATTTTTAACTTGTGATTAATTGAGTAAATTTTAAAAACATTATGTATGAAGTTATAAATGAATGTTGTGGTATTTTTTAGACTTGACCTTGTATGTTGTTGCAAAGTTTATTATTGTTTGATATTTCAAATTTGAGATGGAATTATTGATATGTGAATATGAAAATATGCTTAAGGATATATGTGATTGTGAAAGTATTGTTGTGAAAATGTGATGATAATGAGTTTGTGAATTTAAATACGATCATTGTGATGTGTTTTACGTAATTCCATGGGTCTCATGAGGAGATTTTATTGTGGTGTTAATTTAGTGTATGTATTGGAGTATGGATTTAAGTAAGGTGACATTCTGAAACTCTAATGATCATTCACACTCAAATAAAGTAGAATGGTTCATGTGGTGAGAGTTGTAAGATGTCCTAGTCTAAGACAAGATAATGGCCTTAGATGATGATGGATTAACCTTGGGTATGGTAGGGTGAAACCCATCTGCAACGACTCTGTAGAGTAGTAGAGTGACCATAAGTTAAAGTCTCCAATGATTTTGATTCTAAATGCATGTATCTGGATAATCAAGTTTAGTGTCAACTATTTATGTGCAGTTATGGGAATTAAATGTAGTTGTCTATGTATGAATTATAATTGATATCATTTAAATGGTCTTAGGACAACTCTTTTGTAAACTAGCTTACTCTTGCACTTTGTGCTCTTGTGTTGTGTTCTTCTTTTGTGATGATCACCATTCTGGTGGGAGCAGATGGAGATACAGGTTTAGAGACACCTCCAAAGGATGAGAAGTCCATAGTTAGAGTTGTGAGTTTGAGACGGAGGTATTAGTGGTTAGTACATTTGGTATAAGGTTAGCTTTAAAGTTTTTGTTGTTGTGTATAAATAGTATATTTTTATTATTTGAACTCTTAAAGAACTGTATTAATATACTTTTTATACCATTAATCTACCTTTGAATATTATTACGAAATGTCTTATTTTATTAGTTTTATACTACTAAAATGGATGTTACATTCATTACCAAATAATACTTTAGTGTTATCCTTTTCTAGTTCAAGAGGTGTTGTTAGTCGTTCTCGGTCAAAGCCTTCTACTCCTCCGAAAGGGGTTAGTCCTTCTAGAATAAGGTCAACCAATCCAATAGATCAATTACATTACTTAACTTTATTGTTGATTTTAAAGAGGGGGGAAAGGGTGCAACCCTAGTAGAAGATGCTCACCAGTTGAGACTTCTCTACAACAAGTACTTGCAATGGAGATTTACCAATACAGAAGCAGAGGATGTATTTTACTTCCAAAATGCAAAAAGCGAAGGTACGACTTATGGTCTTTAAAGCTCGTATATTCTTTTAGTTTAATTCTTTTGCTTTTCAGAAGATTGTGTATAACAAATAATTTCCCTACATCATTTAACAAAAAACTTGTCCAATGGTTCAGAAATCACGATACAATGTATGGCACACTACTCTGTCTATATGGGAAACAATTATTAGGAAGATGATCAACCTTCAGTAGTTGTAGCTTGAGCTGAAGCTAAATTCTATTTTGAATGAACAAGTAATACTTCTCTCTCGCCTGAAATATTTATCATTTCGATGTGCCCTATATTATAGTTGATGATAACAAATTTTTTTCCGGATTTCTTGATTTGGTAATTAAAGATGAGATAGCTATTGTGGAGTTTATAAATGACGCTAATATACATAGCAAGATGTTGGCTCTAGACCACATTGAAAAGTTAGGTTTAAATTGTCTATATACTAGTTTGTCTTAATAGGATATTCATAATTCACATTAATGGTTGAATTTATTGATTACAATACATATGTGATGCTATTTCCTGGTTAAATATTTTGACTTTCTTTAGATACTTTGTGATACCTTTTTTTATAGTGGTTATTTTACAGACTTGGAGACAAGTACTCTTCGTCTTCCTCTAACTGGAAGGGCAAAGGTATGTATGGTCTTTTTTGTAGACAACAACTCTCTACTCTTGTGAAAAAAAACTTTATTCTCCTTTGTGTTGTTGTTCATTCATATAATTTACAATACAATTTATAAACTCATTTTTCTGTTTGTTGAATTTACAACGGTTATAAACAGCTAGTACACTAACTACCCACAACGACTAGTACATTAACTACTTACAATGGCTAACTCATTAACTACCTACAACGACTAACTCATTAACTATTATTAATACTCCAATGGCTAATTCATTTAAGTTTATTTTAAACCCAACAAAACTCCCTCGTAAACTTAAATGCTTCTCTTATCCTTGATCTCAGTTCCTCTATTATTAATCCCAACTTTACACGTGCAATAACCCTTCTCACATTGCACTTGTCCCTTTAATGAATAACTAAGTTCTTCGCTTTCTTCTTTGACGACTCTTGTTTCACTATAATGTGCTTGTTCTCTACACTCTCCATACTTGACTTGATATTTTCTTCAGCTGACTTGTTCCTCTCTTTAGATGACTTTTTACTCACCAAGTTCCTTGCTATCTTAGTAGTCAACTTGTTCTTAACTAGATTCTTACCAATAGGCTGACCTTCGTTTGAGGGATCAGAAAATTCCCAAGTATTGTCACGGTCAATCAAATCTATCTCCTCATCCATTGCAAGTCGCTACTCCTCATCTTGCACCTCCAATGTAGCTCTTAGATCCATCTCTACTTGCAACTATTCTTGCAAACTTGAAACATATTATTCAAGTTCCAAGTGCCACTTTTGCAAAGTCTGCTTCCTTCTCTCTAAGCTTGCTTCTAGAATTGATTGTCTCTGACCTTCTTTTTAATTCTTTATTGCAAATCTCTTTTTGCAATCTCTAACCTTTGGATTACAAGCTCTTCTTCAAATTTTGAGTTACTCGAGCTTTTCACATGCTCCATCGAGCTATCTGAGTACTCCACTTGCTCTATTGACTTAACTAAGCTTTGTAGGCACCCCACCAAGCTAACTGAGCTAGCCTCATGCTCCACCATGTTGTATGGGGTATATGCATGTCTTACTGGCTTATGCAACCTACTCGGTTGTCTTGCCAACCTATCCATGCTACTCGACTGTCTTGTCGAGTTACCAAGGATACTTAGCCTTCTTGTTGAATTCTCCATGCTACTCGATCTTCTTGTTGAGTTCTCCACTTGCATATGCTCGACCCCGAGCTATGCATCGTCATCAACATTGTCGCTTCTTCTTTAACTTCTTCTGTGAGGTTGATCATCTCTTCTCTTCCATTCTTAGATTGACAATCTTTGGCAAAATGTCCAACCTTACCGCAACTGAAATACTTGTCTGAGTAATAATCCTTTGCATAATGGCCATATTTGCCACACTTAAAGCACACAACATTTGAGTTGCTCGATCGACCTCCTCTCCATGGACCACGTCCTCTTCCTTTCCAATTTTGGTTGAATAGATTGTTCTTTTTCTTCTTTTTGTCCTCGACTTTTACCACCAGGATCGTTTCCTATACCTCCTCCGTATCGTCCTCTACCTTGAGTGTTCTGAGCCTCTACCTTCATTTGGAGTAGTTGATCAAGTGGTTGCCACTTCTTCTTTTGTTGTTCGTGTGCTTCAAGAGATCCAGCAAGCTCTTGAATTGTGAGCATGGACAGATCGTTCAACTCCTCAATCGCACACACCATGTTCTTAAAGTCATTCGTTAGAGACCTCAAAATCTTCTCCACAACTCGGCTAGCAGGCAACGTCTCTTCATTTCTAGCAAGTTGGTTCGCCACGGTTTCAACCCGAGTTATGTACTCGGCTACTCCTTTTGTCTCCTTCATCCTCATGCTTTCTAACTCACCTTTAAGTGTTTGAAGCAGTAACTACGTTAGTCGGTCATCCGTCTTATACGCCTTCTGTAAAATATCCTAGGCTTCTTTTGAAGATTTGGCACTTGTAATCTTCTCAAAGTCGGACTTATCCACAGCTTGGTACAAGATGTACAAAGCTGCCTTGTCCTTCACACGCATTTCTTTCAATGCTTTCAATTAGGCATTTGACCAATTTGTAGTGTTGGTTTGTTCATCGAAACTATATTCAACCACCTCCCAACTTCATTTTGAGACTCCAATTGTCATAGTTGATAACCTTTGTAAACTTGGGCAGGGATACAATGTTTGTAAGATTGGCCATCTCACTTTCTTTTCTTCTCAAACAGTTAGCTCTCTAGCTCTCTCTTTTTTCACTCAAATACTCAAGCTAGCTGGCTTTGATACCACTTTGTAGACAACAACTCGCTACTTTTGTGAACAAACTTTATTCACCTCTTGTGTTGTTGTTGTTCATTCATATAATTTATAATACAATTTATAAACTCATTTTTCTGGTCGTTGTACTCACAATGGCTATTAAAACTAGTACACTAATTACTCACTGTCAACACCCAATTTAGTCCAGGTGAATAAAAGTTTATATTTTTAAAACTGGCCAAAAATTAATTGTTAATTAAAAGGGATAAAAAATAAATTGTCTTAAAAAATAATAATAATAATAATAAAATGGATTAAAAAAAGGTTTCTTTAATTTATGTTTTTAAAAGTTAAGCAAAATAAGGATTTTGTGTTTTAAATTAGAAGAAATTAAAAAAAAATATATTAATTAATTATTTTACATCTTTAATTAAATTCAAAAATAAAAATAATAGTTTTAAGCACGGGGAACAATTCTTTCTATGGGTTCAATTTCCTGATTGTTTCAATTTCCTGTCACGGCCAACCACCGCCATTCACAACCGCTAGACAATTTTTTATTAATATTCATTGGATAGAAAGAAATTTTTGGGGGAGATTCATTTTTTCCAGTACTGTATTACACCCGTGCAAGCACCATCATCTTCTTCCTTACATCTCCTTCAATCACCAAACTCCACACGCTCATCCATCTTCACATTCTATCAACCTTCATCTTCCTAATTACTAAAAACAACACAATTCCCAATTCATAATAGTCCAATTCAGAATATACAAACACTCTGAGAAAACAATACCCACAGGCACAAGGCATCACAGTCCATTTCACCAACGTTTTCACAATCAGAAACAAAGAACTTTCAAACGAAAAAGGCAGTAAAAAATATAGAATGTATTGAACTTGAAGGTACGCTTTTAATTGTGTTCTTATTCACTCTATTTTTCTTCCTCTTACCTGTTACAATCACAAATAATGACGTAAATAAAACGGGAAAGATTGAGTTGGTGTCGCAATAATTTGGGGCTTAACTTTGGAGAATAAGTGAACTTCTTGCGCAATAGTGTGTCATGAGGTGGAAGACAAAGTTTCAGAGAAAAAACCTTTTGAATGCAGCGTTTTGAATGGTGAAAGTAAATGAGGCTTAGGGTTTGGCATATCTAAATTCTCTTCGTGCACACCCCATAATTAGTTCTTACACCACCATATTAATTCGGATAATAACTTCAAAACTTTTTACCTGCATTCCCATAATTAATTCTTACAACACCATCTTAATTGAGTTACTAATTCCAATAATTTGGCATGCACCCCATAATTAACTCGTGCACCACCATTCTAACTTGGTTACTAATTTTAATACTTTATGCACCTCTATGGTTAATCTTTGCACCTTTATTCTATTTTGTGTTTTTCAATTTTATTTTCTCACACACTTCCAAATGTAATAACCCCACACCCCTTACATTAAGTTTTATTTTACCTTATGTACCTACATTTTCCCTAAGCACACACTCCACTCTTTTAATTTCTCTATTTTAGGCTAAGATGTGTTTACCTTGTGCACCACACATTTCTCTTTATGCACCCTATTCCCATGTGTATAGTTTTTTTCATTACACCCACATACTCACTTATGAACTCGCATTTTCTATTTCCAATTTTACCTTTTTTCTAATTAAATATCACATTTCAATCACATCATTTTCTAAAATAATAAAAATGTTTTAAATTGAAATAAAAATTAAATAGTTTTCAAAAACTATAAAATTAAGAATAAAAAATTTTTAAAACTATTTTCCTTATTTTTCTTTTAGTGTCTAATCGACTGCTAGCGTCACACGACATTTCTTTTTTCAAATACAAAAATTATAAAACTAGTTTTAGTGTCTAATTGACCATTCGTGTCGAACGACACTTCTTTTTTAAAATACAAAAGATATAAAAATAGTTCTAGTGTCTAATCGACCGTTCGCATCGCAGGACATTCCTTTTTAAAATACAAAAATTATAAAAATAGTTTTGGTGTGTAATTGACACTTGCGTCGCACAACACTTCTTTGCAAAAATATAAAAAATCATATAAATGATTTGGTGTCTAATTGATTGCTCGCGTCACACGACACTCTTTTTCAAAAATGCAAAATATGAAAAATGGTTTTGGTGTCATATCAGTTGCATGACATTTATTTTCAAAAACGTAAAAAGTCAACTTTAAAAATTAAATATTCTAATCAGTTTTACAAGAACTACGTGATCTCTAATTTTTCATTGTGAATGGAAATACGTAGGAGTGAGGTCAGACCTTGTCGGGTTCACTTTAAAAATGTCATTTGTAAACAGTTTTACAAAGAACTACGTAACCATGATTTCTCATTTTTAATGAGAATACGTAGGAGCAAGGTTAATCCTTGTCGAGTCCTTTTTAATCGAAAAATATGTATGTTAAATAATTTCTTATTTCTTATTTTTGGGAAAATAAATATTATAAAATAAACACATCTCTTTTGCAAATTTAATTAAAGGTATCGCCTTTGGACGAACGTTGTAGGATGCTAATATCTTCCCTACGCGTAACCGATTCCCGGACCCTAAATTTGGTTTTCGCAGACTTTATTTTCTTTTATGGTTTTCCATAGTTTTCTAGACTAAACTATGGTGGTGACTTCGAATTCCTTTTTCCAAATGAATTTATTTTTAAGTTCGTCATCCAGTCGCGATTTAGGTGGCGACACCCACAATGACTAGTACATTAACTACCCACAACGACTAACTCATTAACTACCTACAACGGCTAACTCATTAACTACCTACAACGGTAATTCATTAACTATTATTAAGACTCCAACAGCTAATTCATTTAAGTTTATTCTAAACCCAACATTTTGTCTCTTAGTTTGATGCATGCAAAGAGGCACTAACATTCAATACCATGTGTACACTTTTACAAGCATATATTGAATATTTGAAGCTTGGAATCTATTCGGCTGTTGATGCCATGCAAGCAATGGGATATGCTATTTTCCCTTTGCTCTCACGGGTGAGATAATTGTTTAGGAGTTCTACTGGTTTGACTCACGTTATATCACCTAGTTCGTGTTATTTTCTTAGTTACAAGTTTACTATCAAACTTTCTTTCTGCTTATGATTTTATGTTTTCCTTCCTAAAAAATTTTCATTTTGGACACAATGGTAAATTCATAAAGCATAAAGGTTGACACCATGTTATTTTTTGTCTATGTAGGTGGACGACTTGAAAGTCTGAAGCAACTATGATAGGTTTGCTTCATTCTCTTATAACATATACATCTGAAGAAGTTTCCTTTCCTCACCCCTTTTATTTATCTAAATGTTTTATGAGTACCATATTTCCTTATTGCTACTATCATGGACTAATTTAACACCTTGCAACCTTGTATTTTTTTATTTTCAACTTAATGTAAGTTTAAGTTGGTATTATAATTCTTGTCTACCACGCATATTAGCTCCTGCACCAAGTTCCTACTTCTCACCATCATATTATCATCTACTTTCAATTTAAAATTCCATAGATCTATAATAAACAATTACTTCCCTCCAATGTTTGTGATTTTTAATTACTTTGTCTCTCACATGTCTATGCTTTGAATTGTCATTTTAAAATCTTCAGAAAATGGTCCTTCAATATTCTAATATAGAGAAGTCTCATTCTGTATTGTTATTTGTTTGATAAGGTGACTTAGAGGTTTTGTCTACAAATGGATCAATTGATAAGGTAAAGGTAATTGCAAATGGCTGACACGAAACCTTAGAAACTTCAACACTGAGTTTTATTTTACCTAATATACCTCCATTGATATCTCTCTACTTGTTTAGGGTTTGTGGTGTAACACCCTTTTCAAGATACCACGTGTAAGATTATTTTTCCAAAACTTCCAATCATACAACTCTGATACCATCCTATTAAATAGGAACTTCACAATTATTTTATTTCAAAAGCCATATTTCATTTAGTCAAATTTTAATCTTCATTCAAAGCACCATTAAAATCCAGAGAAAAACAATTTCAACATAAACAATTAAATAACTTATTACAAATCCCTATAAAAGAAGAAACAACTTCCAAATCTCCAACTATTACATTGAAGTTCAAAACATTTCAAAATGTTTTAAGTAAAATTCCTAAGTCCTTCCCCCGAGCTCCTCACATCTATGCATCTCCATTATCATCTACACCAACATTTACTCTTGCATAACACCAAATATACGATCACCGAAGGTGGAAACCACAACCACAAATATGCAAAGGAGAGGTAACCAAATAAAACATCATTCCAGAACACAATATTCGCATATAACCCACCTTACATTATCAAAACATATGCATAAACTTAACCAAGTTAACAACCCATCACATGTCCTCACAACCAAACATGCAATCCTCAAAATATTACCACTTAGTAATATCAATCGTATGGCATGTGCTCATAACCAGCCACCCAACTTATTCTCGAACGCAACTTACCAAAGATGTCAATTCCCATTACTCTCACAGCGAGCCTCAGTGAAGTATACAACTCCTCATTACTCATATCAAGATCCCCAACAAGATGCGCAATCTCCCATTACTCTTATCGAGCCTCGACCAAGATTACAACTTTCCATTACTCACATTAGAAGCCCTTGCGAAGTGCACCTCCGGTACAATTATGCAAAGATACCTTTCATTACATTCATATCCAAGTATACATTATTTCATCATGATCATATATCAATCAACAATCACATCATTATGCATATTCATGATCAATGAACACACAAACACATTAAGGCCTCATCATCACATGTATCACAACACAATGACATCATACAATCCTCATCATTATATTTAACATACACTATTCATCATGGCCAACATCCAATATACTACAAATAGAGCCTATCACAACAAAATATCAACACAATACACCCATGAAAAACTAGCAATCATGTGTAACATATATCTCAAACTATAGACCTCCAAACTAAGACCACACCCTTCAAACTAAAGAACAACATGTTATGGACAAATTGTTAAAATTCAAGATAAATTAGACGGTTAACGAATCGGGAAATACAATTTTACCAAAACTGTGCAGACCAGAAAAATAGTGGCACCCGTGGCCCCCGGTGCCCAGAACCCAATGCCCACTGCCCAAAAACTCGAGACCTGACACTAGAAGTAACATCCATACTTTTAAATAACTATATTATTTATTTGTTTATCCTCAACTTTAAAAATAAGATTTAGAAAATGTTCTATTTTTAATGTTTCATATTTTATCTAAATATAGTTTGAACATTAATAATAATAATAATAAATCAAGTAGCTTTAAAATATATTATAACTAAGTAATAATGAAAATAAATGATATAAAAAAAAGAAAGAAAGAAAAGATAGAGAAAGAGATATAACTCTTCATTAATGAAAGGAATCTTATCTTAATACATGATAACATTACATTTAATGCATGCATTCATTACTTGGCACATGCATGACTTGTAAATGGATCAATGAAATGGATGATAAAGGAAAGATGAGATAAGATGACATAATGCACATGTATTACATTTAATGCAATGATTACTTTACAAAATTGTGGTTTATAAATAGGTTTCATGTGATAGGAATGTGAAAGAGTGAAGAGAAAGGGAGAGTTACATGAGGAAAAAAGAAAAAAAAAAGAGAGAAAGAAAGACAAAGAAAGAGAGAAAAAGAAAGAGAAAAAGAAAGGGGAGGAGTTGGAGTAAGAGATTAGGAGAAATTTTAACCTTTTAAAAGTATTGCTAGTGTGCCCCTTCAATCAATAAGGTAAGGGGGTGAGATAAGGGGGGTGAGGTTAAGCTTTTTCTATGTTAATACTGATAAACTCATTTGTGTTATATTAATATTTTTATTTATTGAATTATATATTATTTTGTTTACTTCTAGTTAACTCATTTTTATTTATTATCCTCTTTATTTATCTATATTTATATTGTGTAACTTATCTCTAGTTAAGTACTGGTCCTATTTATTTATTTCTCTCTAGTAATGCACTGGTCCTATTTATTTATTTCATTTCATTTTATCTCCAATTATCCACTGGTGCAATTTATTTATTTCATTTCATTTTATCTCTAGTTATGCACTAGGCCTGTTTATTTATTTCATTTAATTTTATATCCAGCTATGCATTGGTCCTGTTTATTTAATTCATTTAATTTACCTCCATTTACACACTTGTCCTATTTATTTATTTTATTTAATCTATCTATAGTTATGCACTGGCCATGTCTATTTATTTTATTTTATTTATCTCTAGATATGCACTGATCCTGTTTATCTATGTTATTTCACTTATCTCTAGTTATCCACTGGTCCTCTTTACCTATTTTATTTTATTTATTTCTAATTATGCATTAGTCCTATTTATCTATTTTATTTAATTACCTCCCATTACGTACCAATCCTATTCATTCATTTCATTTCATTTATCTGTAGTTTTGTACGAATCTTTATATTATTTTATAACATTCTAATCTATATATAGTTAATTATTTAAAGTTTTTGCTTTTGCTCTAATTTTGTTTTATCTTTATTTTATAATTTGAAAAATATAAAAATAAAGTAAAAGCAAATAATGTTTTATTCAGTGAGCTTGGATAAAAGAAAGTTACCTATATGTTTTATTGTTATTTTATATTCAGTGTATTATGTATATATATATATATATATATATATATATATATTATAGGTCAAATATGACAACATGATAGTCATCACATTTTTTAATCTTTGAATATATCCAATAGTATGTTAGTTAAGAAAATTTCTTTTTCAATAAGTTGAGATAAAATAAATGACAGGGACCATGGTGGGGTCTAAGGAAGTTTTACCAAGTAGGTGAGTATCTGGATAGTTCAGAATAAAGCCCTGAACTAGGATATTCATAGGCCAAACTTGGGACTATCCGATACTTGTTCAGTCGCCAATGTTAGGTAGTGAGTATATATGTCTTTGTCATGGGCCTCTAAATGGTTAAAATTCTTAAGAAATAAATAATTATTATTGTACCAATGTTTTTATGAGAAATACTCAACTATTTAATCACTTTCCAAAATAACTTTTGATGTTCAAAGTAGATCATAAAAAGTGGTATATGGATCCATATGTTTGATAAGATGAATTTGAGTCTTGTGGTTGTAGGTCAAATTCTAGGCCCCCAATGCCTGCATTGTTTGTTGAGTTTATTAAGATTAATATTTAAGGCTTATAAAAATCTCACTCCTTTCTCATTTTTCTTTCCTATATACCTGTTGCACAAGTGGAAGAGGAACCTGCTCAATGAAAGCCATTCGGTAAATTTGGGGGATTTTTAGAAGATTGACTCGTGGATAATTTATATTAATATCTTTAAGAGATATTAAAAATATAGATAATCTTTTATTCTAATGTAAAACTCTTAATATTATACAAAATACATATTTTTGTAATATTTCATGAACATTACATAGATGTAAACTATTGACATATGTATATATATATATATATATATATATATATATATATATATATATATATATATATATATATATATATATAGGTTTAGGGTTTTGTATTTTGATGGAATATAAAACTCATGGAGGCAAGGAGGGCCTTTGAGGCATAAAATAAATAATTTCAAAAATAAGAAACCCTACCAACGTCCATCTCATGCTTCCTGGAATTCTTTAGGACAAAAACATTCCTCTCCTGCCAATTCTTTAGGCATAACCAACCCTATAAAATGTTTCCACTATGGAGGACCTCATTTGTCAAGAAACTGCACCACAAAGATTATAACTTGCTTCAATTGTGGGAAGTTAGGTCATTATCATAATGAATGCAAAAAGTTAATTAAGGAGAAAGGAAATGGGGAAGCAACAATGGAGGAAAGAATCAACTTGGAAGACCAAAGACAACCGGAAGAGTCTTTACGATGAATGACACTGAAGTTGTTCAATCTCAAGATCTAATCCAATGTAAGGGCATCATAAATGGTCACCTCATTAATGTACTATATGATTCAAGTGCTACTCATTCTTTCCTATCACATGAATGTTTCAAACATCTAAAGTTACCTATCGCTTTATTGCCATATGATTTAACAATGTCTATTCTTACCAATGTTCTAGTCACTACTTCACTTGCATGCACAAATTGTCATATTTGTATAAGCAATAGAAATTTTTCTATAAATATTATATGTCTACCCTTGTCTCATTTGGATATTGTTTTTGGAATGGACTGGTTATCTTCCAACCATATTCTCCTAAACTGTCACGATAAGACTTTAATTTTTGAATCACACATAGGTGAAATTTTTTACTCAAAAGAATTAAAAGAGAGTACTACCAATCACAATGAAATCCCAAAAGGATCTCAAGTATACATGATCTTAATTTATCAAGGAAATTCTAAACATTGATAAATTTCTTGTTGTTTGTGAGTATCTTGATGTTTTCCCTGAGAATGTTCCTAAGTTACCTCCACAAAGAGAAATAGAATTCATTATAGACTTGATACCAGGATTGATGAGTCATTATTTTCCTTCATTCCACTAGCCCTTGTGTACCCATTTGACAGTTGTTCAGTGCTTAATTGTTCATGTTTAGTGTGTTTTCATCTGTTGGGCTTTATTGGGCCACTATTCCGAATAGGGGTTAATTTTGCATTATTTGGCCTAATTTTCGTTTTTAATTATTTTTAGGTATTTGGGTGAAGCAATTTTGGAGCCTAGACATTAATATTTAGCTAAAAAGACTTGCCACATCATTGCCACATCAATTCCACGTCATTTCCACGTCATCTGAGTGAATGGGCCAACATTAGAGGCCTAGGAGTGGCATTTTTGTAATTAAATGTGGCAGAATGACATTTTTGTAAATACTAGTGGCAAGGGGTGAGGTGACCACGAGTTTTAGGTCATTCAACATGCACCAGCCGCTCCTTCTTCTTCCACACTCTCTCAAACCTCCATTTTTGTTGTTTTTAAGCTTTGGAAGGTGACCCATGGTGGCACAAGCTATTTTTTCACGTTTTCCACTCGTTTTTTACGTTTTATGAGTCTTGGACAGCAGTTATTGCTTGTATTCACGTTTTCTACACTTTGGGTAACATTTATATTGAAGCATTTTCATTTTTGGTGGTTGTTTTCGTTGTTCTTCTATTATCCCTTGCTCATTTTCGTTTGCTGCACCATTTTAAGCTTTCCGTATCAATTTGAAGTCATTTGAACGGTTGAATTGCAAATTCACTTAAGAACCCTAATTCGAATTCCATGAGGAACTAAGTTTATGTGTTGATTCTTTGCAGATAATGGATTGAAACCTTGAGATTAGTGTTTTGTTCGGTGGAGTTATGTTAATCTCTCAATTCTGAATTTGAGTTTGGGTTTAAATGAAGAAATCATTCTGTTTTTGCTTAATTTGCAGAGTGGAATCATTGTGTGTTCATGCTTAGTGAACTGTAGCAGGTTCATGGTTGTGTGCTTTGCTCAATTGCAGTTGAGTTCGAGTTCATTTGCGCTTAGTAATTAATTCGGGTCTCATTATAGTTAATATAACAATTTTGAGTTATAATCTGTGATTGGTGGATGTTCATTTGAAGCAAAGAATCAACGCTATTTTTACATGGATTTTACACATCTGCATTTAAGTTTTCAATTGTGCGTTGCATCCGTAAATCTGCCAACCCCCCTCCCCCCTGTGTTATTGTTGTGTTCATCGGAAAATTAAAGCTTTGAATGAAAATATTGGTCGTTGGGAGACGACTTGGTTCACTTTCATATACTGCATTTTAAGTGTTTTAATTTGGTGGCGTACGGCCTCTATCAATGATCAAGACCTATAACTGTAGCCCCTTACAAGATGTCACCTCTAGAGTTAGAAGAGCTGAAAAAACAAATAGAGGAATTGTTGGACAAACAATTCATCAGACCTAGTGTTTGTTCTTGAGGTGCTTCAATGTTGTTAGTCAAGAAAAAGATGGCACTATGAGGTTGTGTTTGGATTACTGTTGTAAGACCCGAGAAATTCAAATAATTAAATAAATAATTATTTAATAAATACAGGTAGTGGGAACCTTTATGGCATTTAATGTTGACTTTTATGATATGGAAAAATACTAGCTTAAGTGGTTGAGAGTATTTGGTTATATTGAGAGGACTTGGGTTCAACTCTTGTGTATGCCAATTGTTTATTAATTTAATTGTTTTATTGTTTTGCGGGTATGTTTGAGACTAGAATAGTAAGATAAAATCATAGATGGGTACGAATTGTAAGACCCGAAATTTAATAAATTAAATAAATAATTAATTAATAAATGCGGGTAGGGAGAGCATTTATGGTAATTAATTCTAGCTTGTATGACGTGGAAAAGTACTAGCTTAAGTGGTTGAGAGTACTTAAATGTGTGAGAGGACTTGGGTTCAAGTCCTAAGTATGCCATTTGTGTGTTAAATAAGAATATAATATTTGAATTGAATTAGTTGACATGAAATTTGAATTAGTTGACATGAAATATGAAGTGGTTGAATGGTTGGGCATTGATTTGGCAATTCCATGGTTGTGGGTTCAAGCCTTGGGGAACCTTGGTGTAGGGAGAATTTTCAAGTTCTAAGCAAAGGAGACCAGGTTAGGGGAGCTGGACTCAGACTTACTTGTTCGTTTTAATGATTACATGAAATGTATGGTAATATGATTGCATGATCCTTGTTTAATTTTAAAATTTATGAATTTTGGAGATTTTTCCAGAAACCGCCTGGCGGGCTGCTCATAGCCGCCAGGCGGCACATACCCGTTTAGTGTATTTTTGGGTTCACTGAGGACCCGCCTGACGGTTAATCCCTATACCGTCAGGCGTTACAAACTTGCAATCCAGTTTCTAGGTTTAGTGATGAACTGCTTGGCGGTCATGAACACCCGCCATGCGACACGAGTCAAATTGACCCGGTTTTGATGTTTTGTGGGTTCTGGGGTGATTCTGATCGGGTAAAAATGTAGTTCTACTTGGTGAGCAATGATGTAAGTCATTATATTGTAGAATTTTATATGGTTGGAAGGTTTAATTGGATAAATTGCTATGAATACTTTTTGGGTTTCATGTTTGGGTTGTTCTTATGATTCGAGAATGGATATACTAAATAGGCATTGAGAATTATTGATCCCTATAATTAGGTTATGAATTGTGCTGGATGAGTATGAATTCGGGAAGAAACTGTTAGAAATTGCAAAGTAGGGAGAATGGTGAAGGTTTTGAGTCAAGGGTGCTGGGAAAAATTTGGAAAATGTCTAGATGGTATGCACCGCCTGGCGGCATGGAGCTTACTGCCAGGCGCCAGCGCAGTGGCCACTCTGCTGCGTGGTTGGGTTGGGTTCTGATACAGTGCCATTGGAAATAGAGGCATTGGTATGAATATATCATTGAGTAACATTAAGCAGAGGCTTAAGAACATATAAATAGAGGGTATAAACACCTTAGGGAGGATTATTCGAAACATAAGAATAAGTAAGAAATAAGGACTGGTGTGAACTAAGTGGAGTAGGTTCAGAGGTGTGAATCGTTCTGTGTTAGGGTCATATTTAAGAGTGACGAGTGGTAAGCCATTAGAAAGAGTAAAATGAAGGTTAGATGTCAGGAAATTGTTTAAAATGAGTGGTATTGGCCCAAACGAGAGTATGGTGTAAATGTAGTCAAGATTTGTATGCTGTGTCATGAACCTTAGACATCTAAGGATAAATAATATTGCACCAAGGGCACTGGATTAACAGTGACATATAGTAAAGGTAGAGAAATTGAAATAAGCAAGGTGATTGGATAGTAAGCTTATGTTATTGAATCTAATTGGTATTGAGGTTATGGGATAACGAATTAAAATCTCAAGATGATGGAGGGTACTTAAATTGGTAAGAATCAATGTTACGTGGTGCAGAATGAGATGGGGAAATCCAAGAATGGGAAAACATGAACCTGTGTTGTATTGATACAGCGCCTGGCAGCACAGTTGAAGCCGCCAGGCGACAGTTGCCTCTCAGAGTGTAACAGGAAGGGGTGGTGCCTGGCGATGGGAGTAGATTGCCTAGCGATAGCCATCAAACAGTGAGCCTTGGGAAGGTGGGCGCCTGGCGACGATGGAGGTTCCGCCAGGTGGTGACTGCTTGTGTTGGTGGTTCTGAGGTGCTTGGCGCCTAGCGGTACGTGTCACCCACTAGGCGGTCTGGAAGCGCTTGTGCCTGGCAGTACATGTCCCCCGCTAGGCGATTTTTAATGTTGTAATCTCGAGATGTTGGATTCTGAATGCGTAATCTACAAGGCTTTTGGTGGTGCTTCAAAGGTGGGATTGCTTGTGTTCCTTGAGTTGAGCTTGGAACGTATCCCTTGAGTTGAGCTCAGGATAAGGGTTAAGCACGTGGCATTCCTCGAGTTGAGCTCGGAATGGCATCCCTCGAGTTGAGCTCGGGATGGCGGATGAACACGAGGAACCCTTGAGTTGAGCTCGGGTTGGCGAGTGTTGCTAGTGTGAGTGTTTTGGTTGTGGCCAGTACGGATGGGTCCAAATGGATTGCCCTCCTCAGTGATTAGCTTACGAGTTTGATAGTATTGGAACGTTATGAACTATATTCGTATTTGGGAACTCCACCAAGCGTTACGGTGTGTGATCCGTAGCATGGTTTCCCCGCACGTGCTCTATCGGTTGTGGTCGATAGGTATGGCAGAAAGTCACCTAGAGGTTATCACTAGAAGAAGTAGAACACGAAAGTCATGGTTGTGGCCATGTTATATGGAATTAATTGGGGAAAAATCTTTTAGTGGTTGCAAGATGAATATATGAATGATTTATGCATGTATATAAATGTGGATTATGCTTTATTTGTTAAGCTCACCCTATCTACTTGTGTTTGATGATGATCGTGTGCGCGGTACACGTGAGCAACTGATGTTGATGCAGGTGGTGCTGGTGAGACTTAGCCACAAAGTGGGGATAGCATGGGAGTTTTTATGTTTTCATGTTTTATGATTTTTTGGCATGAGTTGTAAACTTTTATGAGACATTTTGGATTATTCCACTTTTGAGATTATGGATTTTTGCTTTTATCATTGGAAGTTAATAAAGTTTAAATTTCCCGCATTTTGGGAAATGAGGTATTATTAAATGAAAATGTTTATTAGTTCTTTATTTATTATTAAATTCGTAATATCCTGACGGGATGTTATACGAATTACCAAGAAACATGAATTGGCTTCATGGTTGTGCATGCACTTAGTAATTGGGAGGTTGTGGATTTAAACCTCGACTAGAGTAAAATCATAACATTTTTTTATGCCTTAGGAACAAATTGAGGAGATGAAGAGCTGGTGATAGGTTCCACGAATCTGGACACAAACAAAGAGGTTAATTGGACTTAATTAGGCTTTAAGAACCCAATTAATTTGGTAGAATTAATTTAATTAATTCTAGAGATGAAAAGTAAGGAGAGTGTGGACGGTTGTGGGGAATAAACCATTCTGGTTTCTTTAGGTTTTAGGGAGTGTTTGGAAAAGAGAGAGGAGAATGAAGGGTGAATAAAGCAGAAAAATTTTGTGTGGCTGAACATAAGGTAGAACAGAACCCTAAAGTGGAGAGAGTGTAGAAAGACTAGGAGAAGGTCTCAAGGGTGGAGATCAAAGTTGGAGCAAGGAAGATCGCTAGTGGAGTAATTATAGCAAGATTTCCAGGTAGGGGAAGCTTTTTCTTGTTTTATTGTTTCTTGATGAATGAAGTTGAACCTTTGGGTGTTTTCTGTGTCATCATTGTTTGAGTTCTAGTAGGGGTCTTTCACGGGTTAATGATGTGGTGGTTGAGATTACATAATTGTTAATGTTCCTTGGACTGGTATAATATTTGAAAGTTTAATGATGGTATGGGTGGTTGTTTTGAAACCTCGCTCATAGTTTTTGTAGATGGGTTACTTCCCTTTCATAGTGGGTAAACTCTCAGTTTGATTGTTGATATTTGTGTACTAGTTTTTATCTTGTTTGCTTCGGTGCTTTGTGGGTTTACTTAGTCTACTAAGGCTTGTATGTTATTCGTGCTTGTGGTTTAACATGTGCTTTTATCATTTGATTCTATTTTTCGTTAATGTGTTGAGACCTTGATGGTGGTGGTGTGTTCCGTGATAACTAAGGGATAGTCTTGCACCTATGGTTCTTTCTCTTGCTGTCTTTGTATCAGGAGCATGGCCCTTTCGTGAGTGAATGTATTAGTTAGTGGTGGGGAAACCTTGTTGTTCTCTCTCGCTTCCTTCACATGGTACTCTTGGGTTGTGTTCATGTGTCACGTGAGGCAGGGTATGAATCCCTTGCATTTTTTAAACTCACCTGTGAGAGAAGTTTGTTGCAGACTTGCCTTGGATTATGCTTTCTTACCCTATGTTTTGCGGTGCTGACCCTAAGTCATTTCATTGTGTTATAGTCCATGTTGTGGCAGTACTTGTATTTCCATGTACCTCCAATAATCTCTCCTGTACCCCCAAAACCTATTTTATTTCCATGTTTGCCCCTGGTTAAAAAAAAATTTACTGTGTCTTTTTCTCTCTTTCACCGCATTGCACCCCCAAATACCCCTGCACCCCTCACACCCCTCACACCCCTCAGCACACTGCACCCCCAAAACCCCTGCACCCGCATCCCAATAAAGCAAATAAAGCAGATTCCCTCCTGCACGCACCTGCATCCTTGGAATCTTTGACCTAAAAAGCCTCCACGCCTCCACACACTCTCCATCCTCATTCTCCCTCTTCTCCCTCTTCTCCCACAAAGCATTCTCCCCACGCCATCCTTTTCTCATTCATAGAGTATCCTTTTCTCCTCCACACACCATTCTTCTCCCCACCGTTCATCCTTTCCCGCGGCTTCTCCATTTTTTACAGGTAAGTAATACTGGTTTTTTAATATTAGACAGCATGTGTATATTTTTATTTTAATGCATGTGTATATTTTTATTTTAATTGATTTTATATGTAGCTTTTTCTTAAACCTGCTGGAAAGGTGGGTTGTGTTGATGAGTGGTGTGCGTTTGAGAGGAAGGTGGGTTGTGTTGATGAGTGGTGTGCGTTTGAGAGGAAGGGTTGTGGCGTTTCTTTTTTTTAAGGAAACAGATTGTGGAATTCGTTTCCCCATTTTTTTTTTTTACAAAGCGGATTGTGGAATCCGTTTTTTTTTTTTGGAAACGGATTGTGGAATCCGTTTCCCGTTTTAATTTTTTTTATACAAAACGGATTGTGGGATCCGTTTATTTTTTTTTTTAGAAAACGGATTGTGGAATCCGTTTCCTTTTTTTTTCTTTTTTTTACAAAACGGATTGTGGAATCCGTTTCTTTTTTTTTTTTAATTAAATTTTGTTTTTACGAAACGGAATTTGGGATCCGTTTCCCCTTTTTATTATTTTTTTTTTACAAAATCCGTTTCTGTTTTTTTTTAGATGCCTTTAATGTTTTTTATTTAAATTCGTTTGATGTAATTAATTTGATTGTGGTCCGTCTTCAGTTTGTGAAATTGAACCCACTTAGAGTGTTTTTACGAGGAAAAAGAGGAAAGATGATGTGAAATTGAACCTGCACTTACTGCATTTAGAGTGTTTTTACGAGGAAAAAAAAGGAAAGATGAGGGCGAGTATTTATTATTTATTATTTATTAATTTGTATTTTATTTTATTATAGATATGGTCAGGACACGAGGAAATATATCTAGACGTGGTTCAAATGATGCACCCGAGAGTTACAGACAGGGTGGTGCACGAAAGAGACCGACAGCATCGGCTCGTAGAAGGGGTCAGCATGAGGCTAATGTTGTTGAGGATGACGTTGTTGAGAATGAGGTTCCTGACGTTCCTCGGGAGGACGAGCAGGTCATTGATAACGATGGTGGCGGATTTCCTGGTGGGCCGTATGATACATCTTTATTGACGCAGTACCAGGATCATGTTGCACGCATGATATGGGATGGTCAGGTCAGTAAGAAGTTTTTATATAGGTTTAATTTTGTTGTTGTTAAGTATTTTTATTGTTGTTTGTTTCTTCTGTTAGGATCGAGTTGTGAAAGTGGTCTCCCATATTAAAAAAGTTAAGAAATTAGGACGTCCTCACCCTGCTGTTGCACCTTTTGTGTTAGCTTCTGGATTATCGCCTTTGTGCGACATTTTATATGAATATATCGATCTTGGGTTAGTATTGGGTTTCGTGGAGAGATGGCATCCCGAGACTAATACTTTTCATTTACCCATTGGGGAGATGACCATCACTTTGGATGACGTATGGTCACTTCTCCATCTTTCCATCAGTGGAAACTTTTGCTCCACTGAAAATCTGGAATATGAAGATTTTGTTCAGATTTTGACGACACTTCTTGGTGTTGACCGGGCCATGGCATGTGTGGAGCTGAATCAAAGTCGGGGTGCACAGGTCCGACTGAGCTGGTTGAGAGACTTGTATCACAGCTGTTGTGAAAACGAGCTATGGGAGTTTGCTGCACGTGCATATCTTTTGCACCTTGTAGGGTGCACGATATTTGCTAACAAAAGCACCACATATGTTCGTACACATTATCTCGAGCTATTTAGAGATCTCTCCACATGTCGTACATATGGTTGGGGAGTTGCTGCTCTTGTCCACTTATATGAGCAACTAGGAGATGCCAGCTTTGCAAATACAAAGCAATTAGCTGGATATCTACCTCTTCTGCAGGTACCCATTTATATAACATTTTATTCTTTATTTGACTTGTTTTTAGTTTTATATGACAATGGTTAAATGAAATATTATTTGATACAGGCTTGGATATACGAGCACTTCCCTACATTGGGAAGGAAGCAAGTACGGGATACATATGTGGAGACCGAACCCCGTGCTCTACGTTATGTCACTGGACGCGCCATTTCCGCTATAGCTGATGTTAGAGTCCAGTTGGATGGCTTGACATATGATGGGATGATTTGGAACCCATATGTAGCACACAGAGCTGCTCGACAACTGGTAACACATGGCATGTTTTCTGGCATCTTGAGGGTTGGGACCGTCGTACAACGTCATTTGCCGGAGCGTGTGTTGCGACAATTTGGCTTCATCCAGCCTATTCCACGACCGCTAGTTCGGTTCCCATGATGGACTTTGAGGCTATTGATGATCGATGGAAAAAGCACGAGCAGTTTGTTGTACATCAAGTGGTCCAAGCACCAGCTCCTTTTTCATGTTCAGATGGATATTTGCAGTGGTTTAGGAGAGTCTCCCATCCATACATTTTACGTGGAGCTGAGGCCGACCGACCTAGCCTTGTGCTTGTGCCCCGATTTCGTCGGAATTTGCCAGATGACATAACAGTTCAGAGGACGTCATCGTCATCATCTTCCAGTGGTTTATTGGTATGTAACACATTTAGTTGTTCATATTATTAGTAACTTTTAATATTTGACATTAACTTGTTATTATCACAAGGTCTCGTGAAACGCATCGTAGGTGGTCTTCAGCGGATGATAAACTGTAGAGACGTTACTGAGGGCACAGTTGCCTGGGATCGCACTCATGAGTTATTGCAGATGGCTCAAGATGGCGTTGAAGAGGAAGAGACTAGAGGAGGACGTAGAGTTCGAGGTCGACGACCATCTACGTCTGGATAGTCGATTTATTTGTATTTGATGTTAGAATTGACATTTCTATTGGATTTTATATTAAGATATTTCATCTATATATGGTATTTTATATTAAGTTATTTAATGTTAGCAATGAGGCCAAAATATATCCGTCCCTTGGCCAAAGGAGTTAGAATTTTATATATTGGTAAAATAATTACAAACTACAACAGTAAAATACTTAAATACAATCAACAAATATCAGTCTTCCATGAGATCTACATAACTACGATCCACTATGTGTAAATCTAGGAATGCTTGCATCCTATCTCTATAAAATGATGCCCACCCTTTTGCCTTTGGGTAACAATTGCTAGATGATATGATATCCACTGTCGGTAATGGACAGTCTTCTTGTAGACGAACCTGTAAATACGCAATTAGTCAATAGAGAAATAAAGTTCTTTATAAAAATAATATATATATATATATATATATATATATATATATATATATATATATATATATAAACATATATACCTGCACAAAATGAGAATTGTAAACATGTTCGATACAAATTAGTCGATGTTGACTTTGCGAAATAGGTGGGGATGTACGAAGTGGGAATATAGTCAAATTCTGAACTGATGACAAGCACACGAGGATTACATTATACCGATTAGCAATCGCATACCCCATGTCTGGTATAGTCATCCACTTGTCTCGATTAGCCTGTATATAATTAATTAGATTATAATAAAACAAAATCATAAAAAACTTGTAATACATAAATTTCAACACTGGTGTATAGAAGTTATACCCCTGATGGTGATTGAACTAGCAAAGACTTTCTCAGTTCTTCCAGTCGATCATAGCCTCCAACTAACGTTGCATATTCATCTCGCCATTGACTAAGTTCTTTGTATAGATCATGTCTGATTAGAGGCCACGACTCCTCACCCATACCCAACAATGCAGCAATGCATCTATATCCACAATGACCGTCCGCCACAACATCGACAACATCGAGTATATAAGGATGAAAAACAGGATTGAACTGTTCTAGCATGGGTATTACTTTCTCTTCAATTACACGTTTGCTCTTCACCTTGTTTTCTGTTTTTGCAACACACGTGTCTTGTCTTGAGGACTCAATGAAGGCGTCCACATGCTCAAAATAGGAGGGATCACGTTTGGTTGACTTCTTTGATCTATGACTCTTAGCTGCACCTTTCGTCTTAACTTTACTCGGTGGTGGGAACATCGATGTCATGGAAGGGCTAACTATGTCAAGTAATTTATGTTTTATGGTCACTTTTCCTGCAATATCAACTTCTTTGAAAAGATTAAGCAGTAGATCAACCTCCCTCTGAATAGATAATTGCCCTTCAGATTGTGAAGACGAGACATTGGAGAAGCTCAACCTAGTCCACATGACATGAATTTCTTGGAGAGGAATAATCCCAGGATCATATCGTGCTAATTCACACGCACATGGTAGACCATAAGTTTGTCTGAGAATGCAGCCACAACGACTACTATCGAATCCAATCTTCTTTACTCTTTCCAACTCTGGAACAAGGAGTTCTAAGGCACATCTAGAAATATTTCCCACTAATCTTCTATAACTCAATGCCTTGTAAGAGTCACTGATCAGATTTAAACTTCTTTCAAAAGACGCCTTAATTTCGTTGTGTTGCAAGATAATAACGTTGTGAATTCCATCCCAACACGAACAAAGATCTCCCATACTACTTCCAAGAACTTTCTTTAGACTCCAGTGAGCAGACTCAACCCTAGTACAATTTATACAAGGAAATCATATAAACCATTAATAAAAAAAATTAATTAATAGCAAAATACAAACATACCTGTTTGATGTTGTATTCCCCAAATGCATAACTTTGTTCGTCCATGCCTTCACAAAGAATTTTTTATAAGGAATGATCCACGAGTCGTTAACATATTCAAAGAATACATGCCATGGCTGGCAAACAAGCTCAAGACGATGAACACACTCGTTGAACTTTAATTCATCTTCACAGTCCATGACATTCTCCCAGGCTTGCAATACAACATCCCATGCATCAACAGAATTTACTAACATTTTGCACTTTGCCTGCACATTTTTTTGAATGTGGAAACGACATAGAAGATGATAACACTCAGAGAACACCATGCCAACAGCATTCATTAGAGCAAGATCCCTATCAGTTACAATGACTTGTGGACCACCCTCGGACGTCATAAATAGACCTCTTAGCCTTTCAAGAGCCCAAATGAAATTATTTTGCTTTTCACTAGATAAAAATGCAAAAGCGGCTGAGAAAGTTAATCCTGTTGAGGTCACACTAACAATCTCAAGTAATGGCAACCGATATTTGTTGGTTTTATAGGTACTATCCATTAAGAACACAATATTGAATGAATTTAACAACTTCACAGCATCAGGATGGGTCCAGAACAAATCGCTTACCACATCAGATTCATCAACACATCTACTAAAATGGATGTAGTGATCACGTTCCAACATCAACATTAACTGTTGTAACTCAGTTCTTGAACCTCTTATTGAGCGTTTGTACCTATATCTTGCATTATACACTTGCTTCAGAGTTGTAACATTACAATCATCTTTTTCTTTCAGAGTGAGAAGTATATTTGCAGGTTTGACTTGACTTTTGGTCATATCAACAAGCAACGACTGTTCAGTAGACTTCAACCTACCCGCATAGGGGTGACCAACTAGAGTAGAAGAGACATCGTGATTATGGTAACCACATTTTACGTTCAACACCCATCCCTCCCCTCGAGAGATGGGTCTCCCTCTCAATCTAAAGGGACAATCACATTTTCTTGTCCCAGATAAACTGGGTTCTGCATCACACTTGTATTTTCTATATTTTCCACCTCTTTCACAACCTAATAATACATGGGTCTTTCTTCCTGGTTGTCCATTGTATTTATCCTATCTTAGAATAATAACGACAAACCCAAGATTATAAGCAACCCCTCTAACCCATTTAATTAAATCTTCACGTGTTGAGAAAATATCATCGGTTGTAAAATGAGATGTATAATCTTGTTCGCAGATATCATGAACAAAATCAGAAAACTCTGACATGAGACTACAATTTTGTTGAGAATCCGCTTGAGAATCCAAGAAACTCAAATAACTAAAATGATGATCTTCCATAATGAACTATAATAAAAAAAGAAATTTTAATATGTAAATAACCCATCTAAATGCATAAAGAATGCAACACGTATCACAGAAAACGAGTGAATGCAACACGTATCAAAAATTGAAAACTAATTGCATGTTGATATTCATTGCATAATTTACGTTAGAAAATTCACCAATCACACAGTATACATTCACTCACATTAAAAATTCACCAATAACACAATATACACACCAACACACAAAATCCAAGTATGAAACAGAATAGTATGAAACGGAATAGCTATTCCGTTTCACATCTTTAAGACACGGATTATGTAATCTGTTTGGAAAAACAAAATTTTGGTTTCTATTTGATGTTCAAGTGTTTGGACTTCAAGTGTTTGGACTTCAAGTGTTTGGTCTGTCGGACAAAACATCCATGCAAATAAGGAGTGGAAATTTCAACGAAATAAGTGATTCAATTCTATTTCCATGACAGCACGTACATGCATGCCACCAATCTTATTCACCAGTTCTTTTCTTTGCACAGAACTGGAAATGGAATCAAGAAGAAAGAAATGGGGTGAGGGTGTGTGGGTGTAATTTTTAACAGAATATTATGCAAGGTTTATTTACCAATAACATTTAAAAGTAACATTTAAAAATAATGGGGTGATCGTGTTATTTTTTTATGGGCAGAAAAAAAATCATGATTTATGCGAAATGGCATACACTTTCCGTTTCGTAAAATATTGTGAAACGGATTCTTTATTTATCATCTAACAAACGTACACCAAGAATACCAAAAACAAATGTATTCTTGACTTATAGCATCCCCACAACCACCTACGAACATGAGTAATAAACATATATATATATATATATATATATATATATATATGTGTGTGTGTGTGTGTGTAATTTTGTGATGGATGCGAAAATCATAATTTATAGGAAATGGAATAGAGAATCCGTTTCAAAACGTTTTGAAACGGATTCTGTGTTCCGTTTCATAAAAAAATTTGCAAATTTTTTTATGAAACGGAACACAGAATCCGTTTCATAACGTTTTGAATCGGATTCTGTATTCCATTTCAAAAAAATTTGCAAATTTTTTTATGAAACGGAATACAGAATCCGTTTCAAAACGTTATGAAACAGATTCTGTATTCCGTTTCATAAAATATTTGCAAATTTTTTTAGAAACGGATTACAGAAACCGTTCCATAACATTTTGAAACGGATTCTGTATTCCGTTTCCCATACATTTTGAAAACGCAGACAATCCCTTCAAACAAATTCCGTTTACAAAGAACTTAAGGTGGTATGAAGGCTAACCTGGATTGACGGAAGTACCTCTCCAAGATAAGGCAGTTACTCACAACTCACAAGACTTTCCTTCAAAGAATCAACATTCAATCATAATAATGCATACTGAGTGACAGAATAAACAAAACAGGATTCCTTAAAAAAAATAAATGAAAGTCATACAATACAAACCAGAAGAGGGACCACCACACACAGAATGAACGAATGAAGACAAGAGGGACCACTACAGAGAGAATGAACGATTGAAGAAGGACAACTCTCACTCTCAGGACCCCGAACCACTGAGCAAAAATTTTAATGAAAGTAGCTGGATGATGGAGAAGAAACGGAGTACAAAACGTATAGTAACGTTTTGGGGGGTGCAGGGACGTTGACGCAGTAAATGAAATTTACTGCGTCCCTACCCACTTTCACCCATTCTCACAGTATATTAAATAAGGGCATAAGCGTAAATTTTGGGAGTACAGGAGATTTCTTGGAGGTGCAGGGAGAAGGCGCCAAAAGGGTTTGTGAGGGCCCACATGAGGAAAAAGGGTTTAAAGTCCTGGTTCACTTTAAAAATATACATACATACATACATATATATATATATATATATATATATATATATATATATTAAAATATTAATATAATAAAAAGAAAGAAAAACATGCATGTGTTTGTTTTATATAAACTACGTGAAATAGGAAATCATTATTATAATTTGGATGATAGCTTTTTTGTTATTTAAATAAAAGAGATGGATGATCACATGTTATTTTATATGATCACTTATTATTTTTATTTTTTTCCTCTTGCACAAGTCTTTATAAATCTAAAACTAAAGTAAAATATAACAATAGGTAATAGTATTGAATTTTTTATTTTTGGAAAAAGAAATAATGTGTGCACGAGTAACTGAAGTATGATTTTTGAAAAAAATAAACTAGAGCTGAGTTGTGATTATAATGCTTAAATATTGAATTTATATGTGATGTTCAGTATTATTTGCAATGTCTTATTTGATTAACTTTCGTTTATATATCAAAAGTATGGTTAACTTACCCCTATTTGGCTATGTGTGTTTGTGTGTGTGCGATGATCGTATGACACGTGTGTTAGACGGGAGCAGATCATATTGCAAATGATTCTGGCGTGGAGTAGACTAAAGAGAGAAAGGGGTGAACTCGAGATTTTTGTTCTTTTTTATTAAGTTGTTAAATTATGCATTAGAGATATTGTAATTTATTTTCAATGCCGTTGTTATTTAAAAATTTTAGACAATGGATGTTTAAACTAAGATTTGTAATAGATTAAATTATAAATTTTTACTTAAGTTCATTTTATCCATAATTGTTTCCGCTAAAAGTGCTCATTTTATTATTTTTCGTGACATCCAAAAATTGAGGTGTTACAACCGTCAACTTAACAAAATCACTATTAAAAACAAATATACTCTCCCAAAATTTGATGATTTGATGGATCAACTAAGAGGTGTTGTGGTTTATTCCAAAGTTGGCTTAAAATATGGCTATCATCAGATTTGAGTCAAGGCGGATGATATTCCAAATACAACATTTAGGACAAGATATAGTCATTATGAGTACTTGGTAATGCCTTTTGGTGTGACCAATGCTCTTGCCATTTTCATGGACTATATGAACCGTATTTTTCATGAAGTTTTGGATAAATTTGTGGTTGTTTTCATTGACAACATTTTAATTTCTTCCAAAAATCATGAAGAGCATGAGCGACAAATTTTCTAAGAGAGACAATTGTATGGACAATGGTCAAAGTGTGAATTCTAGTTGAAAGAATTCAAGTTTGGGGACATGTGATATCATAAAGTGACATTACAGTTGACCCCTCAAAGGTTCAAGCGGTATTGTTTTAGGAACAACCAATGAATATCACAGAAATACGTAATTTCTTAGGACTGGTAGGCTACTATAGAAAATTCATCGAAGGATTATTGAAAATATGGAGACATTACTTGTATTAAGCAAGGTTTAAAGTTTTCAGTGATCACAAAAGTTTGAAGTACCTTTTTCATTAGAAAGAACTAAACATGTGACAACATAGATGGAGGGAATTTCTGAATGAATACAACTTTGAGCTGCAATGTCACCCTGGGAAAGCAAATGTTTTTGTCAATGCTTAGAGTCGAAAGTATATATTGCGTCTATGATGATGGTGGAAGAACTGGATCTGATAGAATCGTTTAGAGACTTAAACTTAGTTGTAAAACTTAGACCAAATAGCATGTGCTTAGGAATGTTAAAAATTTCAAGTGGATTCTTAAGAAATAAAGGGAGCTTAGGAAAGAGATCAATTTTTGTAAGGAAAGTTGATAGCGAATGTAGAAGGAAAGGAATATCAGTTTCAAAAGGATTCAAATGGAATCATCAAGTTTAGAGATAGAATTTGCATACCTACAATAAAAGAATTGAGAAAACTGATAATGGAGGAAGCCTATAAGAGTAGCTTAAGTATTCATCCGGGTGCTACAAAGATGTATCAAGACTTGAAGAAAATGTTTTGGTGGTCTGGGATTAAGAAAGTAATGGTGGAGTTTGCCGCACGTTGCCTAGTATGTTAGAAAATAAAAGTTGAACACAGAAAGCCTTATAGGGAACTACAATCCTTAGATGTTCTAGAATGGAAATGGTAAAGCATATCCATGGATTTTGTGACAGGTTTACCAAACACTATGTCTGGTCATGATGCAATTTTGGTCATTATAGATAGATTAACAAAATTTGCTCCCTTTCTACCTATTAACATTATATTTTCCTTAGAAAAGTTAGCTCACTTATACATAAAAGAAATTATCAAGCTACATGGAGTGCCTTCTAGTATAATTTCTTATAGAGACCTTCGTCTCACTTCTAGATTTTGGGATAACTTACAAAAAGCTTTGGGAACAAAGGTTAGGCTCAGTTAAGCTTATCACCCTCAAATTGATGGACAATCAGAAAGGACTATCCAATCTTTAGAAGACTTGTTGAGAGTCTGTCTAGAACAAACTGAAAGTTGGGATCAATTTCTACCACTTATAGAGTTCACTTATAAGAACAATTAACACTCAAGCATAGGATTGGCTCTATATGAGGCTTTATATGGGAGAAGATGTAAGACCCGCGAAATTTAATTAATTAAATAATTAATTAATTAATAAATGCGAGTAGGAAAAAGCCTTTATGGCATTAAATTCTAATTTGTATGACATGAAAAAGTACTAGCTCAAATGGTTGAGAGTACTTGATTGTGTGAGAGGACTTGGGTTCAAGTCCTATGTATGCCAATTGTGTGTTATTTATTTGTTATTGTTTTGAATATACGTTAATCATGTTGTGGAACAATATAATATGTGAATTATATTAGTTAGCAAGAAACATGAATTGGTATGATGGTTTGGCTTTGATTTGGCTTTGGCATGGTTGTGGGTTCAAGCCTTGGAAAACCCAAATTAAACTTCATTTTTGTTATTTTTGGCTTTGGCTTGAATTTGAAGGGTTAAGGAAAACCCTAGTAGGCATGGCAGCCAAGGGTGGTTGAAAAACATAATGAATTAGGACATTGAATGGTAATTAACCTATGATTAATGCCAATTTCGTTTTGCTACATTAAACCCACATTAAGACACATTTAAAAGGCCATTTTGAGGTAAGAGAGAAGGTTTTGCAAGGCTGGAATTGTACTCAGAAATGAGAGCACGAATTATTGAGATTGGTAAGGTTTGAGTGAGGTTTTAGGGCTAAATTGGGAGGAGAAAAGGAGGGCCTTGGTGAAGGGAGAATCTTTAAGTGCCAAAGTTTAAGCCAAGGAATCCAGGTTAGGGGAGTTTTACACGTTTTAAATTATGTTAAGCCTGAATCGCATGCTATATTTTGTGCTTAATATCAATGTCATTTGATTTGGCTGGAATTTTTGCGTTTCTGGAAAATTTCCATAAACCGCCTGGCGGGCTATGCTTAGCCGCCAAGCGGCTCATCATATTTTAGCATTTATGGGTTCCTGGAGAAGGAACCGATTGGCGGCACATTCCCGGCCGCCAGGCAACACATAGCGATTCACCTAGTTTTTCTAGGTTGGGATGAAGCGCCTAGCGGTAGCAAGTGATCCGCCAGGCGACGAGAGTCGAATTGACTCGGTTTTGATGTTTTGTGTGTTATGGAGTGATTCTGATCGGGGGAAAATGCAGTCCTACTTGAGTATTGATGATGTAAGGTGTTAAATTGTAGAATTTCATAAGGTTGAATGTTCAATTTGATAAATTGCTATGAAAACCTTTTAGGTTTGAATGTTGGGGTATCTAGATTTATGATTCGACAATGAATACCATGAATTGGTGGCGAGAATAATTGATTAATGTGATTAGGTTTTGGATGGTTCTGATTGTGATTGAGTCTGGATGGAGATTGAGGGAAATTCACAAAGAATGAAGAATGGTGGGATTACGGGTGCTGGGAAAGAATCTGGAAATGCCCAGATAGTATGCACCGCCTAGTGGCACGGGGCTTGCCGCCAGGCGCCAGCGTAGAGGTTATAATACTGTGCGGCTAAATTGGGCATTGTGGGTCTGGGAAGTTGTTCTGGGAAGAATTGGTTCATTATGATGAAATCTGGGGTCATGGGATCATGGGCTTATGAGTTGCATTCCACATAAATTATAGTTAACTATGTTGAGTTAAGTACATGTGATTGTTAGATCATAAAAGTTGTCGGGACACTGATGGGATGCGTAATTTGGTGTAATCAAATTGTATGGTTTTGATGGGATTTGTTGGGATGCCAAAGTGAATACAAGAGTTGCTTTAAGATAAGAGCATAAGATGGTGTGTTGGTTTTAGTATGTATGTAAGCCATGAAGAGGGGAAAATGAGAGCAAGCTAAGTGAGAGACACATGTACTACTTAAAGTAATGTACGAAATATCTTAATTGGTATTAGCAATTATGCTAGACTGGAGTTTCAAGTATTGATCTTAATAAAGTTTAAGAATGGGACAATTGAAATTGCGAACCTAAGTGGTTGGAGATGTGAGATCCAGGAAATTTATCAAAATTAATAATTAATAGAATATAAGAAATGAGGGGTTGAGACTACCTTAGGAGAATTCCTTGATAAATCCTAAACAAGAAACAATGTGAACCTAAGCGGTTTAGAGCACTTAATTATGTTGAAGGGACTTGGGTTCAAGTCTCAAGCATGTCATTAGTAGATTTATTTAATTTTGTTTTATTTTGCAATTATATTGTGAATGTGACAGCATGATTTAGGTTCATACGAATGGGTAAATTGACATGAATAATATGATGGTTTGTTGGTTTGCATATGTTTAATGGGTTGAAAGGTTGTGGGTTCGAGTCTTGGTTAAAGTATGCCTTTTATTTTTTTATATATTTTTGCTAAGTGATGGAAAAACCTAGAAAAAATCCCCTGAGAAACCAGATAGGTAGTAGTTAGGGTGCAGTAATAAAAAATAATGGTCATAAAAGCTTGAATTTAAATTAATCTCGTTTTTATCATTTGTGTTATTTATTTTGGGCTGAATTTGGGGAGAGAGAGAAGAGTGAGTGGGGAAAATAAAGAGTCATAGTGTGTGTCAAGTGAGGGCTGAGAATTGCAATCCAGAGAGGGAATTGGAGTGGAGGCAAGAAGGAGAGCTTTGGGACACAAGGAAGAATTCATTTGGAATTGTTTGAAGCTAAAACACCAGGTAAGGGGAGCTAACTTGCTTGTCTTTGAAATTGCTGTGATTATTCATCTCTGTGATTATTTATCTGCATGATGATACTTCCATCTTAGCGTCACATATGTGTGTTGTGGTTGTTGGATAGAAATCGCATGCCATGATGTGTTGGACTCATCTTTTGTCTCTATCTGTCAAACATGAATCAATTTACCAGAAATATACGTTTTCTTTAATTTTGGGTATTTGATTGCACATACTATTTTATTCGACAACAATTGATATGCTTCTGAATCTATACGATTTCATAAATTCAAATGTTGACTTATTTTTCCTCTCACTCGCAAAAGTAATGTTCATTCCTTTTTTCTCTTTCTTTCTTGTTACGTTCCCTCAATCTAGACAAGGATTTTGTTAAACACAAAAATCAATCATGAATTTCATGTGAAGGACGGGAAAAATACTTTTCTATGCTATAAGAATTTGGAGTTTTGGGGGATTGTTCATTTTATCAAAGTTTGCAGTATTATTATATATATATTAAGTATATCAAAGTTAAAACTTCATGAATTCGTATAGGATTTTGATTGTAATGATTTCTCATGGATTTTAAATTGTATAATCTATTAGTTTCTAGTAATGGTGAAAAGTTGGGGTTGTCGGGTTTGGGAGTGAAAAGAAAATTTAGTTATATTTTTTTTTTAGTGTCAGGTGTGGATAATGAAAATTCTATATATATATATATATATATATATATATATATATATATATATATATATATATATATATATATATATATATATATGTATAAAAATTAATTATTGGATGTAAATCTAAGGTGGGATAGCAGGTAGTGAATATGCTATCATGCGGCAGGTAAATTTTCTATGTATGTGAAAGTGCAAGGCAATGGGTAAAATTATATAAATATTATTTTAGTATATTAGTAGTCAGGTTGCCTAGTTATCAATAATTAATAGGATGTATATAATGCATAGGCTTTTAGTATATTGAGTGTTTTTAATTCGCGTCAATTAAGTTGACTTAATTTTGGAACAATGTATAAAGTATATAAAAGCTAAAGTTTATCTTAATTTATAAGTATGGCTTATTTTGGATTTGTAATAAAAGTGCAGATTTTTATTTTGTGATGCTTGATAGTTTAATTACGTGTAGAGGGCAAAGAAAAATTTGGATTCAGTAGTTCTATAGATCAGGACAGTGCATAAGGAATATGTCATTATAGTTTTTTGTTATTATTTATTTGGAGGGAGGTATAAGATTTTAATAATTATAAAAGTAACCAAGGTATATAATGTATATGCAGTGGTGGAAACTTAAAGTATTTAAATACTATTATGCGGACTACATCGGGTTAGATGAAGTGAGTATTAAAATGTGTAATTCCTAAAAGTTAAAGATTATGTCTTATTGGGCGATGATTGCGACTTTATTTAAATTATCGAGTACTCTTGAATAAACTCAAGTGTTAGCATAGTCTCAATTGTGAATGTATACCTCTGTGTATGAATAATTGATTTATGAGATATGTGCTATGATTTTTGGAAGTGCCTGGCGCCTGACGGCGAGAGCTTTTTGCCAAGCGGTCTGCAACGCAACTTCGTATGGCGGTGCCTAGGCAATGCCAGGCAATGGCGTGCGGACAATATATTATTTTGTAGCGTTTGACATCGATGGTCTCGAGGGTTTGGTCAGGGACATGCTGGATTAGTTACGAGCGGGAAGGTTCGTAATGGAGATTTGAGATGCGTGATTGATGCGGGCGGGGAGGTCCGTATTTGTTGTACTTTTGTGTGGGGATACGAGCGGGGAGGTTCGTATGTTCCGTGCTCACACTTGAGGCTACTATGAGCGGGGAGGTTCATAGTAGGTGTTCACGCATGTTGGACTACGAGCGGGCAGGTTCATAGAGTTGGACTACGGGCGGGGAGGTCCGTAGAGTTGGACCACGAGCGAACAGGTTCGTGGGAGCATGATAATCCCTAAGGACTAAGGCTGTGAATGGATCTTTCTCATATAGGTTATGAGATTGGGGGTATAATGTTATAAAAAGGTCAATGAACTAAAATTGGCTAAGTTATATTGGGTGAGGGTCAATTCTTATTATCTTATTGTTTGTATTATTTTTCTTTCTCAGCTCACCCTTCTTGTTTGTGTGTTTGTGTTTGGCGATGATCACGTGACTTGTTACGTGGGAGCAGATGTGAATTCAGGTGAGAACGCTGATCCTTAGCGACAGAGCGGGGCTGACGATGGGAGATTTTTCGTTATATTTTATTTTCCTGCATTTTGTAATAGACGTTATGATGCTTTTATCTATTACGAACATGTAATAAAGATGGAGTAGTATGATTGGATTATCGCGAGAGAAGTTTTAAATTTTCCCGCGCTTGGGAACTTTAATTAATGTCTGAATTTCCAAAAGAAATTTTACGAAATATGCTTTACTAGTAACATCCATCTGGGGTGTTTTATTGCATGGTGTGTATTGCTAATGCATTTTTCCGAGATGAATTATAGTGGTGTATGATACCTATGTTCCAGAAACTAGGAAATGGCTGGTGGAAGAGGTAGAAGAATTGGTGCCAATAACTCAGCTGATGAAATTGCCCATGCTATTCACCGATTGGTTGACGCTATGCAGCTGCAACAGGTGGTGCTACCACAGCCTGCACCACGACATGTCAACATGGACGATTTCATGAGGCACAAACCAGCCAAATTCAATGGCAAGGCCACTCCTGATGACGCAGATGCGTGGATCAGGGAGTGCGAGAAGATATTCCATGTACTAGGCTGCTCAGATGAACAGAAGCTGGCCTATGCCACCTTTCTCTTGGTGAGTGATGCAGAATACTGGTGGGTTGGCATGCAGCAACAGATGGGAACTAGGGAGGAGGAAGTGAGCTGGGAGAATTTCAAAAAGAGGTTGCTGGAAAAGTATTTTCCAGATAGTGCTAAGCATGAGAGGGAGGCTGAGTTCTTGACCTTACTGCAGGGTAATATGACTGTGCAGGCTTACGTTAACCGGTTTGAATATCTGGCGCGGTTTTACACACAGAATATCACCGAGGAATGGCGTTGTCGAAAATTTGAGAGGGGTCTACAACATGAACTGCTCAGGGTTCTGGTGCCACTCAGGATCCGAGAATTTCCTCTCTTGGTGGAACAAGCGAAAAGTGTGGAACAATTAGAGATGGGGCCTAGTCGAGTAGCCAGACCGCAAAGGAATGTTGTAGAGGCTAGACACCAGAAGAAGCCTTATAATCGACCTCAGATGTCGTCACCAGGGTTGAAGTGTTTCCAGAGTCGGGGAGCACATTTAAAAAGAGACTGTCCCAGACTTGCTCGTAACGCAGGGAATAGTGGAGGGGGGCGAAAGTGCTTTGTGTGTGATCAACCCGGCCACTTTGCAGACAGGTGCCCTAATAAGAAGACAGTCGCAGAGCCACGACCATAGTTGCCCTCTACAGAGAGGCCAATAGCAGCAGGGAGAGTGTTTGCGCTAACTAGCGCCGAGGCAAACCGATCAGGTAATCTTATACAAGATACATGTGTAATGATGGGTCATAATGTATGGGTGCTTTTTGATTCGGGAGCTTCGCATTCTTTTATTTCCAATGCATGTGTGGGGAGGTTGGGATTAGAAGTTCATGACTTGGGATGCGAGCTGGTAGTCTCGACACCGACGTCTGGGCAAGTTACAACCAATACTAGTTATGATGGATGCTCGATCAAGGTGGCGGGCCGTAGGTTCAAGGTGAACCTTATCTGCTTGCCGTTGGAGGATTTGGATATGATATTGGGGATGGACTGGCTGTCCAATCACCATGTGGTAATGGATTGTGGACGGCGCAGATTGATATTCCCAGAAACTGAAGGGGTAAAATTGATCTCATCTCAAGAAGCTATGAAAGAACTGAGAGAGGGAGCTACCTGTTTCATGATGATAGCTTAGTCAGAGAAAAAGAGTAGTGAAGAGCAGATCCGTAACATATCGGTGGTGGCTGATTTTGCGGATGTGTTTCTTGACGAAGTTCCTGGATTACCCCCAAGCAGGGATGTGGATTCCACTATCGATCTCATCCCTGGGGCAGGTCCGGTGTCTGTCGCCCCTTACAGAATGGCGCCCGCTGAATTAACCGAACTCAAAAAGTAGATAGAAGATCTATTAGAAAAGAAATTCATCAGGCCAAGTGCATCTCCATGGGGAGCCCCAGTACTACTGGTTAAGAAGAAAGATGGGAGTTCCAGATTATGCGTCGACTATCGTCAGTTAAACAAACTCACAATTAAGAACAAGTACCCATTACCGCGGATAGATGATCTATTAGATCAGCTGCGAGGAGTTGGGGTGTTCTCAAAGATCGACTTAAGATCTGGGTATCATTAGATTTTGGTCAAGCCAGAGGACGTACAAAAGACGGCATTCCGGTCTCGTTATGGACATTACGAATATGTCGTGATGCCGTTTGGGGTGACAAATGCTCCAACGATGTTCATGGATTATATGAATCGCATATTCCGCAGTGTCTGGATAAGTTTGTTGTTGTGTTTATCGATGAGATCCTTATTTACTCCAGAGATCGGGATGAACACGCTGTGCACTTGAGGGTGGTGTTGGAAATACTAAGGGAACATCAGTTGTATGGAAAATTATCCAAATGTGAGTTCTATCTGAGTGAAGTCCAATTTCTTGGGCATGTAATCTGGCTCATGGTATCGCAGTCGACCCTGTAAAGATAGAAGTTGTGTTGAAATGGGAACGGTCGTAGACGGTGACAGAAGTGAGAAGTTTTCTGGGGTTGGCTGGGTACTACCGGCGATTTATAGAAGGGTTCTCCAAAATGGTAAGTCCTTTAACGCAACTCACGCGAAAGGATAAACCCTTCCCATGGATAAAACAGTGTGAGGCATGCTTTGAAGAGATGAAGAAGAGACTAACCACAACTCCGGTATTGGCTATTCCTGATACAACTCAAGCATTTGAAGTGTACTGTGATGAATCATACCAGGGGTTGGGATGTGTATTAATGCAAGAGAAAAGGGCGGTAGAGTATGCTTCTCGACAGTTGAAGATCCACGAGAAGAATTATCCCACCCATGATCTGGAACTGGTTGCGGTAGTTTTTGCTCTTAAGACTTGGAGACATTACTTATATGGCTCCCAATTCTGAGTCTTTAGTGATCATAAGAGCTTAAGGTATTTATTTGATCAGAAAGAACTTAACATGAGACAAAGGAGGTGGATGGAGTACCTTAAAGATTACGATTTCGAGCTCCTCTATCATCTAGGCAAGTCTAATGTGGTAGCCAATGCCTTGAGCAGGAAGCGGGTACATATGTCTTCGCTGATGGTGAAAGAATTGGAACTGATAGAGAAATTACGCGATATGAATTTGGGATTACAACTGGATTCTGATCATATCTGGTGCAGTATGTTAACGGTTACAAACACCTTTCTAGAGGAGATTCGAGAAGGGCAGGTGCATGATGCCGAGTTACAACAGATTGTTGGATGGTTGGGTATAGAGAAGGGGAAGGAATTCGAGATGGGGGCTGATGGTATCTTACGATTCTGTGATCGGATTTATGTGCCTGGAAATTGGAGGATGAGGAGGAGGGTTCTGGATGAGGGACATAAAAGCCGCCTCAGTATCCATCCGGGTATGACAAAAATGTACAAGGATCTCAAGGAGTCATTCTGGTGGCCTGGGATGAAAACAGATGTGGCAGACTTTGTGGCAGCCTGTCTAGTGTGTCAGAAGGCTAAAATTGAACACCAAAGGCCAGGAGGTACCCTAGAACCGCTAGAGATACCCAGTGGAAGTGGGATGGTATCTCTATGGATTTTGTGACTCACCTGCCTCGATTTGTAAAAGGACATGATGTCATTTGGGTGATAGTTGACAAACTCACCAAGTGTGTGCACTTCTTACCAATCAATCTGAGGATGTCAATGGATAAACTCGCAGAGTTATACATTCGGGAGATTGTAAGATTACATGGGGTTCCAACAAGTATAGTGTCAGATCGTGACCCGAGATTCACCTCACGGTTCTGGCAATGTTTACAAGCAGCGCTAGGAACTCAACTGAGAATGAGTTCTGCATATCATCCTCAAACGGATGGTCAATCGGAAAGAACTATACAGTCACTAGAAGATCTGCTTCGGGTGTGTGTATTGGATCACTTGGGTGGTTGGAGTGAAGTACTTCCCTTAGTGGAATTCACTTACAATAACAGTTACCATTCAAGCATTGGAATGGCGCCTTACAAGGCATTATATGGAAGAAGATGCAGAACCCCACTATGTTGGTATAAGGATGGAGAGTCAGTTACTATTGGGCCAGAGTTGTTGCAACAGACGACGAAAAAAGTCAAACTGATTCAGGACAGGATGCGTGCGACTCAGAGTAGACAGAAGTCGTATGTAGATAAAAGGAGGAGGCCGCTAGAATTTCAAGCGGGGGATCATGTGTTCCTACGGGTCACCCCGACTACAGGCATTGGGAGAGCAATCAAATCCAGGAAATTAACGTCGAAGTTCATAGGGCCATATTAGATCAATAAGAGAATCGGGCCGGTAGCATATGAAATTGCGTTGCCACCACATCTAGCCAACTTGCACAATGTGTTTCATGTGTCCCAGTTACGTAAATACATTGCGGATCCCACTCATGTGCTAGAGACAAATGATGTCCAATTCAGGGATGATCTGACATTGGACGTGAGACCGGTGATGATAGTGGATTTTCAGGTCAAGAAGCTGAGAGGGAAGGAGATCCGGACAGTAAAAGTCATTTGGGATGAGGCAACCCAAGAAGCAACGTGGGAAATGGAGGACCTCATGAAGGAATCATATCCATATTTATTTCCTGGTAAGTGAAATTTTCGAGGACGAAAATTCTTTTGAGTTGGGAGTAATGTGAGATCCAGGAAATTTATGAAAATTAATAATTAATAGAATATAAGAAATGAGGGGTTGAGACTACCTTAGGAGAATTCCTTGATAAATCCTAGACAAGAAACAATGTGAACCTAAGCGGTTTAGAGCACTTAATTACGTTGAAAGGACTTGGGTTTAAGTCCTAAGCATGTCATTAGTAGATTTATTTAATTCTATTTTATTTTGCAATTATATTGTGAATGTGACAGCATGATTTAGGTTCATACGAATGGGTAAATTGACATGAATAATGTGATGGCTTGTTGGTGTGCATATGTTTAATGGGTTGAAAGGTTGTGGGTTTGAGTCTTGGTTAAAGTATGCCTTTTATTTTTTTATATATTTTTGCTAAGTGATGGAAAAATCTAGAAAAAATCCCCTGAGAAACCAGATAGGTAGTAGTTAGGGTGCAGTAATAAAAAATAATGGTCATAAAAGCTTGAATTTAAATTAATCTCGTTTTTATCATTTGTGTTATTTATTTTGGACTGAATTTGGGGAGAGAGAGAAGAGTGAGTGGGGAAAATAAAGAGTCATAGTGTGTGTCAAGTGAGGGCTGAGAATTGCAATCCAGAAAGGGAATTGGAATGGAGGCAAGAAGGAGAACTTTGGGACACAAGGAAGAATTCATTTGGAATTGTTTGAAGCTAAAACACCAGGTAAGGGGAGCTAACTTGCTTGTCTTTGAAATTGCTGTGATTATTCATCTCTGTGATTATTTATCTGCATGATGATACTTCCATCTTAGCGTCACATATGCGTGTTGTGGTTGTTGGATAGAAATCGCATGCCATGATGTGTTGGACTCATCTTCTGTCTCTATCTGTCAAACATGAATCAATTTACCAGAAATATATGTTTTCTTTAATTTTGGGTATTTGATTGCACATACTATTTTATTCGACAACAATTGATATGCTTCTGAATCTATACGATTTCATAAATTCAAATGCTGACTTATTTTTCCTCTCACTCGCAAAAGTAAAGTTCATTCCTTTTTTCTCTTTCTTTCTTGTTACGTTCCCTCAATCTGGACAAGAATTTTGTTAAACACAAAAATCAATCATGAATTTCATGTGAAGGACGGGAAAAATACTTTTCTATGCTATAAGAATTTGGAGTTTTGGGGGATTGTTCATTTGATCAAAGTTTGCAGTATTATTATATATATTAAGTATATCAAAGTTAAAACTTCATGAATTCGTATAGGATTTTGATTGTAATGATTTCTCAAGGATTTTAAATTGTATAATCTATTAGTTTCTAGTAATGGTGAAAAGTTGGGGTTGTCGGGTTTAGGAGTGAAAAGAAAATTTTGTTATATTTTTTTTTAGTGTCAAGTGTGGATAATGAAGATTCTATATATATATATATATATATATATATATATATATATATATATATATATATAAATTATTGGATGTAAATCTTAGGTGGGATAACAGGTAGTGAATATGCTATCATGCGGCAGGTAAATTTTCTATGTATGTGAAAGTGCAAGGCAATGGGTATAATTATAGAAATATTATTTTAGTATATTAGTAGTCAGGGTTGCCTAGTTATCAATAATTAATAGGATGTATATAATTCATAGGCTTTTAGTATATTGAGTGTTTTTAATTCGCATCAATTAAGTTGACTTAATTTTGGAACAATGTATAAAGTATATAAAAGTTAAAGTTTATCTTAATTTATAAGTATGGCTTGTTTTGGATTTGTAATAAAAGTGCAGATTTTTATTTTGTGATGCTTGATAGTTTAATTACGTGTAGAGGGCAAAGAAAAATTCGGATTCAGTAGTTCTATAGATCAGGACAGTGCATAAGGAATATGTCATTATAGTTTTTTATTATTATTTATTTGGAGGGAGGTATAAGATTTTAATAATTATAAAAGTAACCAAGGTATATAATGTATATGCAGTGGTGGAAACTTAAAGTATTTAAATACTATTATGCGGACTACATCGGGTTAGATGAAGTGAGTATTAAAATGTGTAATTCCTAAAAGTTAAAGATTATGTCCTATTGGGCGATGATTGCGACTTTATTTAAATTATCGAGTATGATTAACTCTTGAATAAACTCAAGTGTTAGCATAGTCTCAATTGTGAATGTATACCTCTCTGTATGAATAATTGATTTATGAGATATGTGCTATGATTTTTGCAAGTACCTGGCGCTTGACGGCGAGAGGTTTTTGCCAAGCAGTCTGCAACGCAACTTCGTATGGCGGTGCCTAGGCAATGCCAGGCAATAGTGTGCGGACAATATATTATTTTGTAGCATTTTACATCGATGGTCTTGAGAGTTTGGTCAGGGCCATGCTGGATTAGTTACGAGCGGGGAGGTTCGTAACGGAGATTTGAGATGCGTGATTGATGTGGGCGGGGAGGTCCGTATTTGTTGTACTTTTGTGTGGGGATACGAGCGGGGAGGTTCGTATGTTCCGTGCTCATACTTGAGGCTACTATGAGCGGGGAGGTTCATAGTAGGTGTTCACGCATGTTGGACTACGAGCGGTCAGGTTCATAGAGTTGGACTACGGGCGGGGAGGTCCGTAGAGTTGGACCACGAGCGGACAGGTTCGTGGGAGCATGATAATCCCTAAGGACTAAGGCTGTGAATGGATCTTTCTGATATAGGTTATGAGATTGGGGGTATAATGTTATAAAAAGGTCAATAAACTAAAATTGGCTAAGTTAGATTGGGTGAGGGTCAATTCTTATTATCTTATTGTTTGTATTATTTTTCTTTCTCAGCTCACCCTTCTTGTTTGTGTGTTTGTGTTTGGCGATGATCACGTCACTTGTTACGTGGGAGCAGATGTGAATTCAGGTGAGAACGCTGACCCTTAGCGACAGAGCGGGGCTGACGATGGGAGATTTTTCGTTATATTTTATTTTCCTGCATTTTGTAATAGACGTTATGATGCTTTTATCTATTACGAACATGTAATAAAGATAGAGTAGTATGATTGGATTATCGCGAGAAAAGTTTTAAATTTTCCCGCGCTTGGGAACTTTAATTAATGTCTGAATTTCCAAAAGAAATTTTACGAAATATGCTTTATCTAGTAACATCCATCTGGGGTGTTACAGGAGACACATTAGTAAATAGCCCAACTTATCAAAAATGATATGACATGATAAATTTGGCGAGTTTTACACTGGGTGCTAGAAGTCTACTAGCATTGGATAATCCGAGTTAGAGAACATAAACCAGAAGGCTCTGTTGTTCTGATACAGCGCCTGGCGATGGAGGGAATCCGCCAAGCGATAGACGTGAAAACAGAAAGCACCTGGACCGTAGACGCCTAGCTGCATGAGTGGTTCTACCAAGCAATAGCCTTTCAACAGGGAGCTGCTAGGTCGTGTGCGCCTGGCGGTGAGGGCCTTTCTGCCAGGCGGTGCCTGCAGCAAGAACTAATCAGAGGCTTTGTGCACCTGGTAGTACGCGTCCCCCGCCAGGCGGTCTGGAAGCTAGCAGCGCCTGGCAGCACGTGTCCCCCGCCAGGCGATTTTACTATTGTAACCTTTGGTTGTTGGTTCTGTAGTCGTGACCTAAAATGCTTTTGGTGATGCTTCAAAGGTGGGATTGTTGGTGTTCCTTGAGTTGTGGCTCGACACGTATCCCTTGAGTTGTGGCTCGGGATAAGGGTTAAAGCACGTGGTATTCCTTGAGTTGTGGCTCGGAATAGCATCTCTTGAGTTGTGGCTCGGGATGGCGGATGAACACGAGGAACTCTTGAGTTGTGGCTCGGGTTGGCGAGGCCCTCCTCAATAGTTCACTGATGAGTTTGGTAGTCTTGGGACGTTGCGAAATATGTTCGTATTTGGGAACTCCACCTAGCGTTACGGTGTATGATCTGTAACATGGTTTCCCACACATGCTCTATCGGTTGTGGCCGATAGGTATGGCAGCAAGTCATCTTGAAGTAATCACTAGAAGATGTAGAACCTGAATAACCTGGTGGCGGCCAGTGTTATGAGATAAAAGAATGGGATTCATTGGGATGATTGTGTTGCTTATATAAATGTGATTGTATCTGTTAATACAATTTTTGTATGTTTTATCTGTTAAGCTCACCCTATCTGCTTATGTTTGGCGATGATCGCATACGCAGTATACGTGAGCAGATGATGTTGATGCAGGTGGTTCTAGTGGAGCTTAGGTATAGAGAGGGGATAACTCGGGAGTTTTATGCTTATATTTCTATTTATTGGTTTTAAAATAAAGTTGTAAACCCTTATGGGTGCTTTTCTAATATTCTGGTTTTGTAAGTTATGGATTTTGCGTACTCTTTATTTATTTAATAAAGTTTTAATTTCCCGCGTTTTGGAAAATGAGGTATTATTAAATGCGACGTGTTTATTATTTTCTTTATTTTACGAAAAATCTGTAATATCCTAGCAGGATGTTACAGAAGATGTAAAACCCTGTTGTGTTGGTATGAGAATGGAAATTCCTTAGTTTGGGGTCTAGAGATAATTCAACAAGCAATTGATAAAATATAAATGATTAGGGAAAAGATGAAAACTTCTCAAGATAGGCAGAAAAGTTACTATGACAAACGAAGGAAACCCCTTGAGTTTGAAGAAGGAGATCATGTGTTCTTGAAAGTTACACTTGTAATTGGGGTTGGTAGGGCTCTCAAATCTAGAAAACTTACACCCAAGTTTATCGATCCTTATCAAATCCTTAAAAGAATTTGTTCTATCGAATACCAAATTGCTTTACCTCCAAACCTTTTGAAACTTCACAATGTTTTTAATGTGTCTCAACTTCGTAAATATATTCTTGACCCTCTTCATGTGATAGAACCTGATATAATACAAATACAAGAAAACCTTACTTAAGATGTGTTTCCTGTGAGGATTGGAGATCAAAGGTTAAACAACTTTGAGGAAAAGACATACCTTTGGTGAAGGTATTGTGGAGTGAGCAATATGACGGTGATACAATTTGGGAATTAGAAAGTAATATGAGAGAGGTTTATCCCCATCTTTTTACAACCAAGTGAATTTCGGAGACAGAATTCCTAAAAGGAGGGGGGAAATGTAATATCCCTACTTTTAAATAACTATATTATTTATTTTATCCTCATCTTTACAAATAAGATTTAGAAAATCTTCTATTTTTAAGGTTTCATATTTTATCTAAATGTAGTTTGAACGTTATAAATAATAATAATAATAAATCAAGTAGCTTTAAAAAAATATTATAACTAAGTAATAATAAAAATAAATGATATAAAAAAAGAAAAAAAAAGATAGAGAAGATATAATTCTTCATTAATGAAAGGAATCTTATCTTAATACATAATAACATTACATTTAATGCATGCATTCATTTTTTGGCACATGCATGACTTGTAAATGGATGAATGAAATGGATGATGAAGGAAAGATGAGATAAGATGATATTATGCACATGTATTACATTTAATGCAATGATTACTTACAAAATGTTGGTTTATAAATAGGTTTCAAGTGATAAGAATGTGAAAGAGTGAACAAAAAGGAAGAGTTACGTGAGGATAAAAGAAAGAAATAGAGAATGAGTAGTTTGATCTCCAGTTATACACTGGTCTTGTTTATCTATTTTATTTAATTACCTCTCATTACGTACTGGTCCTATTCATTCATTTCATTTCATTTATCTCCAGTTTTGCACGAATCTTTATATTAATTTATAATTTATTTTATTTTATAACATTCTAATTTGTATATAGTTAATTATTTGAAGTTCTTGCTTCGATTCCTAGTTTGTTTTATCATTATTTTATAATTTGAAAAATATAAAAATAAAGTAAAAGAAAATATTATTTTATTCAATGAGCTTGGATAAAAGAAAGTTACCTATATGTTTTATTGTTATTTTATATTCTTTGTGTATGGTGTATATATATTATTAGGTCAAATATGACATAACTTGATAGTCATCACATTTTATGATCTTTGAATATGTCCAATAATATATTAGTTAAGAAAACCAATGTTAGAGTGTTTGTACTTGCGAAGTCACTATTTAGTACACTATGGGAAGAAAGACAGGGACCATGGTGGGGTCTAAGGAAGTTTTACCAAGTAGGTGAGTATTTGGATAGTTCAGAATAACGCCATTAACTAGGATATTTATAGGCCAAACTTGGGACTACCCGATACTTGCTCGGCATCGCCAAGGTTAGGTAGTGAGATATATGTCTTTTTAATGGGCCTGTAAATGGCTAAAATTCATAAGAAAGAAATAATTATGATTGTACTGATGTTTTCATGAGAAATCCTCAACTATCTAATCATTTCCCAAAATAAATTTTGATGTTCATAATGGATAATCAAAAGTTGTATATGGATCCATATGTATGATAAGTTGAATTTGAGTCTTGTGGTTGTAGGTCAAATTCTAGGCCCCTAGTGCTTGTATTGTTTGTTGAGTTTATTAAGATTAATATTTAAGGCTTATAAAGACCTCACTCCTTTCTCATTTTTCTTTCATATGTACCTATTGTACGAGTGGAAGAGGAATTTGCTTAATGAGAGCTATTCGGAAAATTTAGGGGATCTTCTAAAGATTGACTCGTGGATAATTTATATTAATATCTTTAAGAGATATTACAAATATAGATAATCTTCTATTGTGATGTAAAACTCTTAATATTATACAAAATACATATTTTTGTAATATTTCATGAATAATTACATAAATGTAACTATTGACATATATATATATATATATTTAGGGTTTTGTACTGTAATGGAATATATATATTTTGTTATCAAATAATAATTATTTATATAATAGTTAGGACGTCATACCTTGTGGTAGGGAACCAGTGCCTGCCGAACCCAAAACTCGAGACTTAGGGCCTGGCGGGAGGAGAGGTGAAATTTGTCTTGACCACAATATCACAAAATTGTAAGAGGAAAAAAATTAATTCCAAAGTACAACATGGATTCATCCACACCACCGAATATACATGTATCTTTAAAAAAAAATCACTAACCCATCATGATTCACCATTTGCAAAAGAAAGAAAGCACCATTTTACTCCATACCCCATCAACACAAAACAAAAAAAATAAAATAAAGTACTTTTCCTTACAATTCTATGGAGAAAACCCACACTCAATACACGTTCATAAAATCAAGAAGAACAAAGCTTAACACCCCTTACCTTAAGAATCCCAAAATGTAACCATAGATTCATCTACTAAAATTACCATTCTCCCATAAGACCACATCTCAGCTTTTCATAATCCAAACCTCAAACATTTATCCACACACAATAACAATACGCAAGGATAGCTCCCCTTACCTGGAATTTCTGCAACAAAACCACTATCTTTGCTCTATGCTTCTTTGCTCTTCACATTCTAAACAAAATTTTGATTTCCCCCTTTCTCCCAAACCTCATGTTGCTCTTTCATCTCTTCCAAACCCAATTGTTTACTTAACACAAAACTTCTATATTTTCCCCTTAACAACCAATGAAAACATATCATAGAAGTAATAAAAATTATTTTTGAACTTCACAATTTTTCACCTCCAACCTTTTCCTTTCCCAACTCAATGTTAATAGTTACTGACCACCTCTAAGATTCAAGCCAACACTCCAAACTATACCAAATATCTCATTTTTCTTATTAATCACACGCACAAAAATATACAATGATATCCACACATTCCAAGCATTCAAGAAAATACATTATAAACATGCCACATGACAGTTTTTGCAAGTTTTTGTTTACTAATATTGTATTTGAATTTTAATTTTAATGTGTCTACTTGTTATACTTTGATATACTTTAATTATCTATAAATAACTTGTCAATTTAATGAGTGTTATATCTATTTATGTATAACTTCATCAAATATAGTAAAAAAACATAATAAATGTAAACGATTGTGGTTGAAAAAATATATGAATACATAAATGATAGATGAGTAAAAAAATATTAATAATTTTAAAATCTATGGTAGTTTGTGGAAGTTTTGAAACCGGTGGTAGTTTATAAAAGTTTTGAAAGTAGTTATTTTATGAAAGTTCTGAAACTGGTAATATTTTACGGAAGTTTCAAAACCATAATATGTTATGGAAGTTTCAAAACATAAGATATTGTACGAAGGTTCTAAAACTCAGTGTAGTGTAATTAACCAGAGTTTTAAATTCACAATACTTAACAGAGATTTTAAAATCTTTGTTAATTACAAGAGAATAAAAAATTTTCAACTATTAATTAATTTCTTGAATTCGTAAAAACCCCAACTCACACTTTCACAACAAACTGTTTAGCGGGAGAAATTAAAATCCTAAATAAATAACTTAATGAAAATTTTAACCTGGGTGACATAAAATTGACATAAAAAGAACCCTTCGTTAAAACCATTTTAATTTGAAGTATCTTTTATTTGTTTTACTCTGATCCAATCGAATCTTAAATCTAAAATACTCACTGAAAATACCCTTTTAATTAATTAAAATGAAAAAAAATGCAAAATTAAAAATTGTAGATTTTGTTTAAACAGGAGAATAAAAGTACGAAAACGATAAACGTCATAATAATCGCGGATAAAAGAAAAACAAAATCTGTGCTTAACCAGAAAAAATGTAAATATAATTTCTAATTTAAGAGTTACAAATAAACTGAAAAAATAAGAAAGTAATTTTATTGCATTCAAAGTCATAGGTGGGACCAGAGTTCAACCAGAAACTCAACTGCAGCTTCTAGAAAAGCCGACAAAAAAAATAAAACCACACATACAACGCTCTCTTTGTCTTCTTTTCTAAACGCGCTTTGCCTCGTCAAACTTACTTTTTTTCTTTCAGGCTAAGCGACACTCCCCATCCTAGGAAACAATCAACAAACCAAAACTATTGAGATTCCTTTTTCTTTTTATCAAAAGTTAAAGATGGATATTATTATATATTTTTTTCAATCTCAGTAATCTTACACCAAAACACATTTATTATTTATCATCATATAAAAATATTATTAATATATATATATATATAAACAATTTTAGAGCCAAACCAAACTTGTAAACAAATAATATATGACAAATTTTTAACTAAAACTAAGTTCTCCTATATATTAAAAACTGATATCTATTATGGAAAAAAAAAATCAATCAAAGGCTAAAAGGTAAAACAGAATACCATTTCAAATTTGGTCTGTTTATTAAATTTAAATTAGTCAGTTTATGAGCACAATTATTTTTTTAATAAAATTTGTGAAACTATAAATCTCTTATTTCTCTACAAAGAGTTGAATATTCCATTCATTTACTTCTAAGAATCCAAATAACTATATTTGAAAAGAAAAATAATTGCACACCAAAATCGAATCGCATTTCAGTAAAGGAGTGAGAACCTATGCTTCCAAACATACTCAATGACATAAATAACATCATAAGGTTCGCATAAAGAAAATTTTATAGACTAATTAACAAAATGTAAAAAAACTACCAAGAGTGACGGATTGCTTTACAAATAACAGCCTTTGACCCCCAATTTTTCTTCACACATATAAAATAATACATAAATAAAAAATATTGTTTTTAATTTTAATATATTTTATATATTTGTTTTTTTTTAAATTACATTTATTTTAACTCTCACATAATATTTTCTCAAAATATGCCACTAACTACTAATATAATTTTTTTAGAGATTACTTTAAATATATGGTTATATATGGTTATATATGGTTTTGATTTCTTAACTTTAAATAAAAATTAGAATTAGTCTCTCTTTAAAATTCTAGACCAATTAGTCTCTTATATTTAGAAATATATGAATTTAGTCATTTAATCAAATTTTGTAAAATTTATTTGATATTTCAAACATGTTTATTAACTAACATTGAAGCGAAAATGTATCAAACAGTGTAAATGTTATCATGAAACACATTTAAAATGTCAACTAAATTTAACAAAATTTGGTTAAAATAATTAAATTTATACATTTTTAAAGTTGAAAGATTAAATTAAACTAAATTTTTGAAATGGATTAATTCTAGTTTTCATTTAAAAGAAGGACAAAAAGCATATTTAATCCTTAAATAGGTAGCAAACTATACTCTATATTTAATTGTTTTATATTAAACTCTTTATTACATCTATAACAAATATCAATCAATAATCAGATTGGTCTTTCAATTTTTTTCATATATTTTTTTTCCTTTTTTACCTTTACCTAAATCTTTGTCAACATGATTTTAATAAATTAATTGATATACTAATGTTAATAAATAATCCTTTGAATTATACTATATTTTCCAACACATATTTTATATTCTGTATGTATAATAGTCGTTAAAACATTGTTCGCTAAACGGTTGAAATTATGTCTCAGAATAGTTTATTTATTGTGTTTAAATAAATAATTAAATTATTTAATAACTAAATGAAATGCATTTTTACTAATACATTAATGTAAAACTATTATTATTATTATTATTATTATTATTATTATTATATAATTAGTTTTTATAATAAATTACATCATCCTATGCTTGAGTATACTAAAATTTTAGTAGTCATTTATTTTCATATACATTTTCTTTTTAGGTAGTTAACTATAAATAATTCTAAAATTTTCACAGAATGTTAGGTTATCCTGCTATATTTTTGTCTAATTAATTAAAAAACGTAGTTTATCATAGTTGTAAACTAAACCAGTAAATTAGTCTGATGAAAAAGTCAGTGACACTCGGTATCTGAAGACTAAAAATATGACAATGCGTAATTGTATAGAAGAAAATATAAGAGAATTGTAAGCTTGTATATAAAATTTGGTTCCTACCAGTTTCCTTGTATCGAAATCACCCTTTGACAATTATACGCGCAAAAAATAATGGCCTACCCCATTTGTTAACTTTCCTGGAAATTTCGCACCTTTCATCAATCTTTATTTAACAGCTCTCTTCTCTCTTTTTCTCCAACCATCATCTCCTCTTTCTCTCTCTCTCAACAATAACAACAACAACAACAATTGTTCATTGACCATGGACAACAACAATGACTTCTGGAAATTCAGTGACCAGTTGAGGCTTGAATCTGGTTTGGCCAATCTCTCTCTCAATGATTTTTCCATTTGGAGCAACAGCTACAGCTCCAAGAGGCCTGATCAGAGGAGGAACTTTGATGTCAGTTCCACTGATCTCATCAACAACAACAACAACAACAACTCCTCAAAGTCTCATGATTTCAATGATGGCTGGAACATAACCAATTCCAATGGAACCCTTTTCTCTGTCCCTCAAAACAACAACAATCTTGGACTTGGAGGCTTCAACAAGGGAGGAATCTATTCAAACAACAACACCACCTCCTCTTATCCTAACCTTAACAACAACACTCTTGGAGGCTTCAACAAGGGAATCTATTCCAACACGCCATCCTCCCCTTATCTTAATCTTAACCTTAACAGCAACAACAACAACCACCATCTCAACACCAATCTCAAGGGCTACAAGACATTCTTTAAGGCTGAAGATCAGTTCCACACACCCAAAACTTCCAAGAAGAACAACAACAACACCACCAACAAAAAGCATGGGGACAACAACACTAATAACGATGCCACCAAGACTGCTTCTGAGAAAAAATTCAAAACACTGCCACCAGCAGAGTCTCTGCCTAAGAATGAAACCATTGGAGGTTACATCTTTGTTTGCAACAACGATACCATGGCAGAGAATCTCAAAAGACAGCTCTTTGGTGAGTCCCCTCTCTTTAACAAATCTTACTGTTTTTCTAAATCTTTTCAGGAATTCACCGAGATATCAATAACAATTTTATTATAGAAACACACTGTTTGCTGTCTCTTCTTCCTTTGTGATTCCAAATGGTTTTGTTGATCATTTTCTTTTTCTTTTGTGCTTTGCAGGTCTGCCTCCACGATATAGAGATTCAGTTAGAACAATAACTCCAGGGTTGCCCCTTTTTCTTTATAACTACTCCACTCACCAACTCCATGGTATCTTCGAGGTATGTATATACTTTCCTTCTTTAGTCTGTGGCTTCACTTCAATTTGATGAAAATGCTTCATTTTTTTCGGAAATCAATTAATGAATCAATTATAATAACTGCTTGGTTTTGGCTTTGTTCAGGCTGCAGGTTTTGGAGGAACCAATATTGATCCAGTAGCTTGGGAGGACAAGAAGTGCCCTGGTGAATCTCGTTTCCCCGCTCAGGTATTTATCATCTAATTGATTGTATCATATTTACACAACTTATACTAATTATTTATCCATGAAAGTTTATTGAGTTTCACAACAATTATCTTAAAAAGTGATTTAAAGATGATTTCTGATCAGTTCACAGTACCGAAAGTAGTGATTAAACTCGAATCATATTACTTGGTTTTGGTAAATCTTATGAATTTTCCATACATGATGCTTACAGGTTCAAGTGATTACTAGGAAAGTTTGTGAGCCACTGGAGGAGGATTCCTTCAGACCAATTCTTCATCACTATGATGGTCCTAAGTTTCGTCTTGAGCTGAGTGTGCCTGAGGTAAGCATCAATTTCTTCAAGATATTAATGTGTTTAGTTTAACATTTAAGATGTTGAGTTTGAATCCACACAAACATGTATTTACTTGCTTAAAGTGTGTGCATGATAAACTAAATTGTATATATCTGAACTATTTCAGGCACTGTCTCTCCTGGACATATTTGCAGATCAGAACAGTTTCGATGATATTTTCAAGGCCATTCCTGCATAGAGGATGGACAATACAGATTATAAACATGAGAAGATACTTTAAGACAATGAATTCAGCCACTATATATTTATTATGTGTTATACTTAGTATAGGGGCTATTTGTATAGAGGCTGATATGCCTGCTTGCTGCCCATTTTTGTTGTTATGGGACTATATGAACATCACATAAAAACTACACAATAAAAATCAACTAACTTTCTTTGTGCTTATCTTTATGCAAATTACAACTTGAAGGAAAAGGTGTGTTATGCACTAATTGCTGAAATTAAACTCTACTAAAATAAGTAATGACTGTTTCCTTTTAATTAGTCATAAACTAGTCTTGTTTGGAGAACTGTAACTATCCTTATTAGGTTCATGAGTTTTTACACAATGAAGATTCAACATGACTTTTTTTTTATTCCAAATGATTAACTACTGAATTACCATCAAGTTAATAGATGGTGAATGTGAGGTCTCCATTTGCAGAGGAGATTTGATTTATGGAAAATGCTAACCACATTCCATGATATTGAATAAGAAATTAAAAGAAGCAGGGTTTCTTTGAAATAAGTGATGATATATCTATGTGATTTTCTATATAATTCTCAAATAAAACGCTAGATTCATTTGCTAATTTTGAAACATTAACATATTAATTGCATTTTTTTTAAATGAGGATCTAAAGTTTGATTATTCATCTTTAAAAAAAAAAATAGACATGGAAGAAAGATATCTTCATTGTTGATTTACAAATAATGTTGAATAGTTAATTACAATATTATGCCAGTTTCAATAAATTTTATTTTAGAGTATAATTTTGGGTTGTTAAGAAATTATTTTTGAGTTTCTTATATTTAAAACAAATATTGCGTAAAACTCATAATTAAAAATGTTGAAGAGAGAAGATATACATTAAGTAACTTGTTAATAAAAAATTCTATTGAAATGAAAATTAATCAACACTATTACATAAAACTGTTTTTATGACAGTTAAAATATTCATCCTAAAATTGTTTTAGAACCGTAGTTGAATTGTTTGTCGTTAAAAGTCTGAAAGATAATTATTTGGATAGTTATTATTAAAATTCCAAACCACGACACTTTCCATACATCATCGTTAAAAGCATGATTTACGTAAAAGAATATAAAATTTTATACAAACGACTTATAACAAAAATGTTTTTAAAAGCTACTCCAAAAATAAAAATAAAGGAAAAAATACGATGACGTTTAGGATTAGAACGATCATTAAAGGGTCTATCGAGAAATGAAAGATAAAAGGAAATGTGAGATACAATGACGGTTTGAGACACAACCATAGTTAAAAATGGCTTTTTTAAAAAAAATAAGTTGCATTTACAATTCCATTTTACCACAATTCTGCCAAAATTTTGCATGAACACATTTACGGTGTTTCTTCAAACAGTTCAAATGATATAATAATTTAAAAATTCTAATAATAACTAATTAATCTTCTAAACAAAGTTGATAAAAATATAAAAGAACTATAAACTAATGTACTCTAACTTTTCAACTACAATAAATCCTTATATCTATGAATAAAATACTTTGCTCATGCTTTTTAAGATAGGTTAATGCTTTTAAATTCAATGGTTGTACATAAAAAATCTACAAATGTGAATTGAAGTTAAAATTAGTATATATTTTAAATCCAATGGTTGTACATAAAAAATCTACAAATGTGAATTGAAGTTAAAATTAGTACATATTAAAGAATTGCATTATTTTATATGTGTAATAGTAGGTTATAGCATATTACCTAATCATAACCTCTTTGAAAACTAGGTTGCACAATGGATGCCATTCATTGCATGACGTAATAGCCACACTCATAGTCTTCAATTTGTTTATTGCACTACGTCCATAGGAAAACTATTTAGATAAATTAAATGATAATACAAAGTAAATGAATGATACATATAAATACCTTAAGGGGCATCCATGTGACCTTTTAAGTCATGACACTTGTTCTACCACTCAATATATTATGTCCACCACAAGCACTAAAAATAATAAGAACATTTAATGTTAGGAAACATGACATTGTATTCAAGGTCAATGTAATAGTAGGCGTTTCTTAATATAAACTTACGTTTCCACTATGTTTCAAGTAACTTGGAGGATTTTTATACAAGGAGCAAAACTATACAATGGTACGATCCATACTGATATATGTAGGAGCTACCAATGATGTCTGCATTCAAAAATTAGTTAAAACATATTTAAAATGCAAAAATTATGAGTTATTAAATAAGGATAGACTTACTCATCTATATATAGATCAAGGTAAATTTGTTTATTTTGATTCAATATTGAATTGCTGATGTACATTTGTGTTTATTTTCTTTTGTTACCCACTGGGATCATGAGTTGAGGGTCTACAAACTCGTATGTGTCATGCTTTCCCGCTTCTAAACACAAACCATGCAAGTACCTAAGTTTGATACATTATTAATATCACATAGGCAACAAATAAAAATTATTTTGAACTCTTAATTTCCTTTTACAAACTTACATCATCCATAATTGCAAAACATATATGTTTAACTCTTGATTCCTTGTTACAAACTTCTAACAAATTAGAACTATTTATGTACAATCGAAAATTGTATCTTTGTCAAAAATAGTAGCATCCTAAGGAATCTCCACTAGGTTTGTCTCTATGGTTGTAGAAACTTCCTTATATGTGACCATTGGATACTTGACAAACAATACTTTCTTTTTATTCACATGCAACTTCGTTTCATGTTACAACACACAAAACCAACACTGACATTAGTTAGCATAATATATACTACATATGTAACAATACTAGTGGAGATATAAACCAAAGTGCTTGATGTCATCCTAACGAGATGTTTGGGCTAGGCAATGAAGGTTTGCAATGCTTCTGATACAATACCAACCTCCGATGTCGGTAGGTACAGGAACTACAACATCACCGTAATATACCATCTCCACCATAACTTGTAACAAATGTGAGGGGAGAGGGTTGACCATGTAACATGGTGAAACTTTCAAAGCACTTTCAGTGGGCCACCAATCAGAACGAACATACATAATCAACCAATGTGTACAACTCACATTGGCAACCGAAGTCAATGTCATCTCTAGTTTCAATTGCAGTTGAATAACTTCCTTTAGTGTTAACTCTGACAATAGGAGAAAGGTCAGGTTTTACTACAATGGGGACCTTATGCAAGAGTAGTAAGCTCTCTAGCCATTTGTCAAACCCTTGCATCATCTCTAGTTGATCTTGTTTCATCTCCTTTCATAGCTCATCTTTGAGGTCAGCCTTTAGTTGTTGCAGGTACTTCTCACTAGGTGTAGTGGGTGAATGGGATTGGCGTTACAATGAGGATCTAAATTAATATTGAATCCCTACACCATATCCTGTAGTACGAACATGTCCATGGTGTCCAGGTTCTCTAAGAGAAGAAAACATATCTTCTTGACCATAATGAAAACTACCCTAGGTGTGTTACTAAACTAGATAATCCTAGCACATTGCATCATAAATTAGAAGACTTTAAATTAAATTAAAAGTTTTAAATTAAATTGTTGAAACACGTTTATTTACAAATCGCTCAACTACCCACTATGGAAGTCCATGTTCCTAAATTCTTTAGACTAAACTACTTCCTTTTTTTATCATGGTGGGATGGTGGGGATGGAGATTCAATTGAATATGCACTACCATCGTCATCGCCAAAAGCAGAATGTATTTTAAGCTTTTCTCTTATCATCTTCTACTCTACCTTTTGATAACCACCACGAGAAAGCAAGTGGGTATCTCATTATAACAATCTCTTCTTAAAATTCATCCAACTTTTGAGGGTCAATAACTTTGCTACATATGAAATTTAAAAATGAACACAATCGAGTTATATGTATAGTCATTTCAATCATATCTAAACGAGAATTGACGTCATCCTTCGTCGTCTCTTTTATATTTAGAAGTGTTTTAATTAAGCTATCACACACATTTTTTTCCAACATGCATTACATCTATATAGTAATGCACATCTAACTTGCACCAATACAGAAGATAAAAAAAAATATTGACCTCTTCTTCCATATGTTAGTCATAGTTTCCTTTCCCTTTTTCCCTCAAAAGTACATAAAGATCTTTCACATTCGCAAAAAATATGAACACTAGTTAATGGAATTGGAGAAATGTCATGTCCTTAGTGTCCATTAAAAGCCTTTTTTAATCTATAATAGGAGTGAAATTTATATAGAAATCAACGATGCCAAAGATATATTATTTTCCTTCCATGTTTTAACTGCTCATATGGTGTATTTTATTCACAAATTAGACATACTCTGTAACCTTTCACACTATAACTTGACAAATTTTCACATGTAGGAAAGTCGTTGATAATAAAAAATAGAATTATGCATAAAGAAATATTTGTTTCCACACCCATCAAAGACTTCAACCCTATCATCCTAGAACAACTTTCAATCATCATTCAATGGACTAAGATAAACATTTATGTCATTCTCTGGTTGTGGTGGACCATAAATCATCATAGATTCATGTACTTTCTCTTCATACACAAACCCGAAGGCAAGTTAGAAATCACTAACAAAATAGGCTATGAACTATGATTGGTACTAAAATTTTCATAAGGATTCATTCCATCTATAGCTAGTCCAACCCTTAAATTTCTTGATTCATTTCCAAATGCAGGAAATTCCTTATCAATATTCTTCCATTGCATATAATTTGTAACATGTTAGAGTAGTTCATCACATTTCTACTCATCAGCATGCCATCTAAGGTTTTTTGCATCATGTAGATTCACAAACATGAGTTAAAACCTTTGAATTATTAGTAGATACCAAACTACCTTCGAAGTAGGTTTGTGCTTTGTGATCTCGTCATTATTCTCCTAATTAAACATCTTTGACCTTATAATGTGACAAACCACACTTGCAAGTATCACTTATATGGGATGAATTAATCCAACTTCGATCCATGTTCTGTATGTAGGTCATTGAAATTATGTTTTTGTTCAATGCACATACATCTCATTCTTTCCTATAAAAGGTATGACCCTATCCTATTTGAGAAGATTCACTTTTATTATAGTTATTAGTACATAAAATTTAATCACCATTTCTTATATTTCATAAAATTTTGGTAGCATTTCAAATTGGTCTTCAGGTGGCACAAAGTGAAAGTGGTGAACATAATCAAATATGCACCCGAAGATCAACAAAAATGCAGTAAACCAAAATTAAGTGAAATATATCAAATGTAGATTATAAGTTATATACTAATGAAATAATAAAAAGTGATTAATCTTCCCAAATTGTCCCACCGACAATTCAAGATTCAACAATTATTGTCCGCACAACCTCCACCAAAATTAAATACAGTTTAGGTTGTTTAAAATAGGAGTACTAGATATATCAATGTATTAAATCTCAAACAGAAAACTAAAGATCACTCAATGTTTATCGAAGGTCGAACAACTCTGAACTCAATCCCAACATGTTTAACAGATATTTCAAATTACAAACAATAAATTAGTGATTAAGCATTCATACTCAATACTCAATATTCATAATCAATACTTAATATGCAACTTAAACCAAAACATATATTTTAAATTAAATAAACGATATGTAAGAATTCATACTTAATATGAAAAGATTAAGCAAAAAGCATTTATAAAAAGGTTTAATTAGTGATTTAGTCCTTTAATTTTTCAATTTGGTTCATTTTGGTCCTCTTATTATTTTTGGGTGGAATTTAGTCCTCTATTTTTTTAAAAGTGTTCAATTTGGTCCACCAATTGTTTAAAAAAGTTCAATTTCTTAAAAGTTTTCAATTTAGTTACTCTATTTAAATTTTTTTTATTCAATTTAGTCCCTCTATTTTTTAAAACTATTCAATTTTGTCTTTTCCAATTTGAGACCAAATTAGTAGTTAAGCTTAATAACAACTTATATATACATGTAAATTTATTTTTAGAATTTATACATCAAATCACTCCACCTACATGTAAAAATCTGAGTATTTAGGTGGAGAGAAAAACTAAAATAATTTGAGTATTTAGATGGAGTGATTTGATGTATAAATTATAAAAAATTATTTAAACATGTATATATAAATTGCAAATAAGCTTAATTACTAATTTGTTTTCAAATTGGAGAAGACAAAATTGGATAATTTTAAAAAATAGGAAAACTAAATTGAATCAAAATTTTAAATAAAGGAACTAAATTGAAAATTTTAAAAAAATTGAACCTTTTTAAACAATTGGAGGACCAAATTGAACCTTTTTAAAAACTTGGAGGTTTAAATTGAACCCAAAAATAATAAGAGTACCAAACCAACAAATTAGAGTACTAAATCTCTAATTAAGCCTTATAAAAACTACTATTATAAGAACGTATTCCATCTAATTTAATATTAGTACATTTTATAAAAAAATTAATAATGAAGCTAAAGAAAAATTGAAATATGAAACTAACTGGAAGAAAAAGACCGAAAGAAAGAAGACCATGGGAGAAGTACTACGACACACAATGCGAGGGTTTGTGGTGTTGTGTCGAGTGTCCCTTAGAAACACGAAGAGGCAGCAAACGAGGAGAACCCTAGCAGCAACGAATGGGGCAAAGAAGTAAAGAAGGAAAGCGAACACTGATGGTAGAGACGAACGAACCCAACAGTGGTCAAGAGCGAACCCAGCAACAAGGCGCATGAACTAGGCAACGGTGGAGAGCGCAACTTTGCAAAAGAACTTTCCTCATAATGTAATTAGCAACAGAGAGAGAATGGCGACACGACGACATCAGTAGTAGTGTCAACGTTAAAAGCGTCAATGTCTTAACAGTGGAACAAGAGAGTCGATGAGACTGTATATAATTCTTGAAAAACGAGCAAAATAGGAAGTTGGCGATTTTAAAAAAATTATCAAATTTTTCAACGACGATTGTTAGTAAATATGTCGTTGTTTCCCATCCCCTAAACTTTCAACAACGATTTTTCCGATTAACCGTCACCTTTTCGCATGCTACAACTTTTATTGATAATTTTTCTAATAATTATCATTATAAAGTTTGTTTTTCTATAATTTTGTCGCCGCATTTTTTTCTGCGTTTTTTTTAATACGGTGTTAATTTGACAGTCTTATTTTGCGCTAGCGTAAATGTTAAAAAATCAAATAATTAGTTGTTTATAAGAATATCAAATTTATTACAATTTGATGTCTTAGCGAAGTGAAATTTATTTAAAATGTGGAATTTTTAGTTAGGCAAAACTGCTACATCAAGCAAGTGACATGGATGACCTAGCATTGCCTTAAACCTAACAATTGCATAAACTAAAATGGAAGCATCTACCTATGATTTGACCAAAGATTTGGACCACAATTTCTTCGTAGACTAAGTAAACTATATATTAGATTTCCAGCATAAATAAACTAAACAAGATCGTTTGATAAACTATATATAATTACTTTTTACAGAAATATTTATGGAGATTATGAATGAATTGTTGGTTTAGAATTATCCAATAATCCTTAGATTTTGATATCTATATTTATAAAGAAATATCACCAATATTGCAATTATTATTACATGTAGGTATAGAGATGTCTAATATAGCTGATATGTGAAATGATAGATATTTTATTAGTATAGTTAAGAGGTTAAAGTACGTTTAACATGAATTTTATAAAACAAAAACATATTGCATGTATTATAATTACTTCTAGTTAAATCTGTTTTTGATTTTTATCTCTTTTTTCCTTCCACATATATAGATAGAGAGTGCATTTATATTTTTTCCTAGAAAATAATAGTAAGTTTGAATTAGTTGAATGAGAGCATATAGATAGAGAGTGCATTTATATTTTTTCCTTAAAATTTTGGGTTAAAATTGGTGTCAAATATTTTATGTGTATATAACTAATGCCTTATCGGCAAATACAATTTTTAGTGTGATGTAAGACTAATGCCATGAACCACAAAACAATTATGACTTACATTCGCTATAACAACACCAACCACAAAGGTATAAGTTGGTCACAAGTCTTACATTGGGTAGAAAACACAAAGTTAAACACTATATAACATTAAAGACCCATGATCCCAATGCCTTAAGGTTTTGAGTTAAAAGTGGTGTCAAATGTTTTATGTGTATATAACTAATGCCTTATCGGCAAATACAATTTTTACTGTGATGTAAGACTAAAATTCATATTTGGCAATAAATTTTACTAACAAATAAAAATTTGTCGATGAAACAAATTTTACCTTTGAATTGTAGATGTTTTATTACCATGGATATTTCCATCGATAATTTAGAACTTTTAATAATTAGATGTTGTAGTAATCCATCGGTAACTTCAATCATGTAAAATGGACACCAAAGTTCTTGTCATTTATTTTGGACTTTGACCATTTAATAGTAAAATGAACAATAAATTTCATTAGTAAAATTTGTCGATAAATCCATTCATAAAATGACATCAAATTTTCTACCAAATTTGACGAATTATGTTATTAATATGAGTGATAAAAAGAACAAGAATAAGAAGAATGAAAAGAAAGAAAAAGTGGGAGGGGAACCCAAGGAGATAGAGCTAGAGAAAGAGGATACGGAGTCAAAGAAAGAGAATAAGAATGAGAAGAAGAAAAAATATGAAAGAATAATCAAATCGTAAAAGTTATCGACAAATTATAGTTGTTGATAATTACTAACAAATTTCTCTTAGTCATTGATAAAATATATACTAATAAATATTTTAATGATAAACTTTTAATTATTAAAATTTTATTTGGTTAACACAATTTTATTATGGTAATAAATTTTGATTGTTGATATGAATTTTTCTTGTAATATAAAAAAATAATCATCGAACTAAAATATAAAAGGATTTGTAAACTTAAGTAATAATTTTTTAATAAGAATATAATTAAAAATGTTTAAATTGATGAGGTAGTTAATATTTAATTATTATTTTTAATTTAAATGAATATTTGAATATAATATTGTGTGATTAGCGGTGGCGTGAACGCAACGTGAATAGACTAATTGGCTTACTCATTTCAAGGTGGCCAACTCATCCAAGAACATAAAGGTATGGAGGTAGGGTTAGGTAATCCAAAATTCTCAACCCATATTTTGGTTGGTTGTTGAACTTATAAGCCATATATGTGGATACAAAGGCATGGGATGAATCATTATTTTTTCTTGACTTTTATTTCCTTACAATTTGTAAACTATAACATTAGACAAAAATAAATATAGATATGAATTTAAGTTAATTATTTTAAAAGTTAAAGTTACTTTTGTGATAGACAACATAAAAATACTTTGTAATTATCATCCCAACCAGTTACACTTAGCATTAATATTTATCTTTCTTTATTAATAATTAATTAATATCTGACTTATCATTTTAAGAAGGTGTGGCACGTGGCGCTGCATACTTACCGACAAACCCCTGCGTGCCAATCACTGACTTGGTCGGAAAGTTGAACCATTCTTTTTTAATTTCTATGTTCTTCTGCTAACCAACTAACCCCACATTTCTCTACATTATCATTATTATCCTTCCTTCTCATTTTATATTCATTTTTCATTCATTTTAGTTGCTTTATATAATATACAATAATTTAATATATTACTAGTTTTATATATGTCTTCAAAATTAGGATTTTTTTTAAATATATATTTGTCTAAAGAAAATACAAAAATAAAATATCTCCTTCTTTATTTTCTTAATAAAAAAATTATATTTGATCTTATAATAAAAATATTATTAATTATTATGACAAAAAAATAAATATTGGTGTGTCAGAAATACCAAATTACTAGTCATTTTACAAATAGTCAATTTTAAAGACTAAGGAACTAAAACGAATGGTTCTCAAAAAAAGACTTACTCTATCGAAAAATAACCATAAAAGTCTCATGGAGAGAATAGTATGGTAAGAAATATCATTATAATTATATTATTGAGACTCAATTTTGATCAACAAACCATGATTCATACTTTATAATTTATAAATATAATTGAGTGGAATTTTATTAAAAAATAATTAGGTGGGTAATTTTATTTTATTTTTATATTCAAAGACTAAAAGAACTACATTTTTTATTGGAATAAACAAAAAATAAAACATTTTTAATCTAAATTTTGATTTCTTTCATTTAAATAACACTAAATTAAAAGATATACACTAAATTTTGTCTAATGAGAAAATAATACATGTTTTTTCTACATAGTTGTGTGTGTATGTATGGTTATTGATCTTAGCCTCAACATATTTTGGTATCAAGTGCAAGATTGTAAAGGGACATGTTATGAGGAAGAAAAGAAGTGCATCAGTGTGTGTAGCTATAACTACTGCAAGAGCTATACCAAGGAGTCTTCCTGATTTTCATGGGCAAGGATACGAGAATTGGTGCGTGATATCTTTGGTTTTCAAGAAGTTGATGAAATTGTGAAAATTGGGTTCCAAGAACCTGTCAAGAATGCTACGGAAGATTAGAAATAAACATACAAGGTGAATACAAAATTGGATTACAAAATTTTCTTTATTGCATCAATGTGTTTCATTGAATATTATTCAAAAGATTTGAAAGCAACTGCTGCAAAGAAAATATAGGACATGTCGAAACATGTGAATACGAATGTTGTAAAAACCAAGAAGGTAAGGCTACAATCCTTACAAAAACAGTTTGAACTCCTCTCTATGACTGAGCGATAAATTATTGTTGAATATTTCAAAAGATCTTGTAAACTCCATCAGGGCTTGTGACGAGACTGTGGAAGATATCAAGATTTTGGAAAATTTGCTTAGAGCACTGACTCCAAGGTTTGATCACATAATTGTTGCTTTAGAAGAATCAAAGCATCTTGATTTCATGATAGTTGAAGAGTTGCATAATTCCATGGAAGCACATGAGCAGAGAGTGATTGACAGGAAGAACAGTGAAAAATTATTAGGCAAAGAGTGATTGACAGGAAGAACAGTGAAAAATTATTAGATCAAGCTATACAAGCCAAGACTGGTCAAAGTAGCAAGGGTTGTGGTGGTTGGAATAGAAGAGGCTGTTAGAATAGAATAACCAGGAAAGAAGAAAAAACTGTTATTATCATTAATTCAATAATCAACGATACACCAATTTATATAAAGATTCCTAGATGATGACTCACTGTGTATTACTAACAGAAAGAATAAAAGGTAACAGAATGACTACCACGTATACAAACAGAAAGGAGAGAGAAAACAGAAATGACAAAATAGATAGATATGCTACAGATATTCTCTAACAGTGCCCCTCAAACTCATGGTGATTGAAGAATATCAATGACATTGAGTTTGTCACGAAGAAGGCAGAACGACTGTGAGATAGTGGTTTGGTGAGAAGATCTGCAATTTAATCAATGGCAGGGATGTGAGTCACGTATAAGGACTGATTGAGAACTTTCTCACGAACAAAGAAAATGTCAAGCTCCATATGTTTAGTGCGAGCGTGTAAGACAAGATTGTGAGTAAGAGCTACTATGCTTTGATTGTCACAGTGAATCACAGGAGTAGTGCAACTGATATGAAGTTCTTTTAAAAGAGACTGCAGCCAGAGAATTTCAGATGCAGTGATAGCAAGGCTACGATACTCGGCCTCAGCACTAGAACGTGCCACCAGAGTCTACTTTTTGGACCATTAGGAGACTAGATTAGGGCCAAAGAAAATACAGGCACCAGAGGTAGATCGACGATCATCTACATCTAAGGCCCAATCAACATCATAATAAGCATTTAAAGTGTAAGACCCATTAGTGAGAGCAGCAGGTCGTAGGTGTAATCTAAAAGCCAGAGTTCCTTTTAAGTAGCGAAGGATGCGTTTTACAGCTTGCCAATGGACCAATAAAGGTTGAGCCATAAATTGACATACTTTGTTGACACTATAACTGAGTTTAGGCCGGGTAATAGTAACATACTGTAACGCTCCGACTATAGAACGATAAAGAAGAGGATCATCCATATATTTGGACCCATGTTTGGATAACTTCAATCCTCCTTGAAGAGGAGTGGCAATGCCTTTTGCATCTGTCATACCAACTTTAGCAAGAAGATCACGAATGTATTTAGATTGAGATAACAACAGAGAACCATTAGAGCACCTTTTTACCTCGATGCCAAGAAAATAGTCAAGATCACCCAACTGTTTGAGAGCAAACACATAATGTAATTTGGAAATGACAACCTGTAGTAGTGAAGAAGAAGATCTTGTCAAAATAATATCATCAACATATATCAGTACTGTTCCTGCAGAGAACAATTAAGATAGGTTAGGCACAAGCGTCACCTTACCACGTAGTTCGCTATCTCCTTAGTTGGCTTCTTCCCAGTCGATACATGTCAGCTTGAACCCAGGAGGGGTTACCTGCAGAAGAGTCTCCGAAGCTCAAGTAAGTCAAAGCTCTCAGAGAGTCAAATCAGTGATTAATGAATGCGTACCTTTAAATGATGGGGTCCACACGTATTTATAGAGCATTAATGACGTTTGACCATTTCATGGGCTGGGCTTTGACTTGGGCTCTAGGTGGGGCTTGCGAGTGGGCCAGGGCCCAAACCCAGGCCCTTAAGATTTATTGAATGCGGGGGTTTCATCATACTGAGTGTATTGAAGTGGTCGGCTTAGGCTGTAACCTTACCAGATATGCTCGAGTAGTCGGTCTAGACTGACTACTTGCCTTGATGGCTTATGTTGGTGATATGAGGTGCAGGTTGTCCTCTTAAACATTTAGTTTAGGTTAAAACCGGTACAAGTTAGGCTAACTCGGCCTGAGCTGGATACTTGGCGGTCTCGATATGCACATTGTTTACTTATTTGGTCCAGTTTGGCTAGGTACGGTACACCAGTCCCCCAGCCTTGTTCGATATGGGTTGTCGGTCAAGGATGATATGTGTTGATAAGCTAGCGGAACCGGTTAGGTGTGATACACCAGTCCCCCAGCCTTTAAGTGTAGTGAACAGTGTTAAGGCTAAAAAAGTGATAACCGTCAGAGGGTAGGTGAAGGGGCATCAGTGGTCAAATCGAAAAGTTTTGGCGCCGTCGTTTTGAAGTGTCATATCTTTTGTAATGATGGTGTCGATTGGTCTGTGATATGGTTTTGGCGGGAAGAGGTTCGTCGTTTGGGATTATGGACTATAAATATGGGTTTGCAAACAGATGAGGGGTTACTTGTTTCATTTGTGAATTCTGAATTTAGAGACCTTGTGCGCGTAAAAGTGTCCGACTAGTCCTCAATTTCGACCGACATCTTCTCGTAAAAAATGAAATCAGGTATGTCCAGTAGTGGTAGCGTGTCTTCGTCTAGTAGTAGTGAAAGTACTGAGTCAGATAGAAGTAAGGATAGGCGACTCGGCGAAGAGGGTACGAGTTCTGGAGTTGTTACGAGCGGGATGCCGATGGAGGTTGTGAGGGAGGTTCGAGAGGATCCCCCCGAAGAGTTGGAGGGGAGCAACTGGCCGGTGAAAGGTGGCTATGGGTGGTTTGTTGCTGATGTTCGTGATCAATCATCTTTATTCAGGTGGTCTCGTCTGTTGAACTCTTGGCTGAACTGCACACCCGTCATGTCCAAGGGTGTCAGTGGAGACATTGTTTTGCTGGAGAGGGTGAGTGTTGTCGACCGGGTATGCCACGGGTAGGAGGGGGCTACCGAAAAATTCTTCTACATGTATATGTGCCACTTTCCTCAGCTTCATGTGCGACTGCCCTTAGACGATTTCATTATGGGTGTGCTGCGAGCGTTGAATGTGGCACCTACTCAGCTACATCCTAATAGCTGGGCCTACTTGCAGGCCTTCCGCATTCTTTGCGAGTCCTTATATTTGGAGCCTACTCCCTATGCTTTCTTATATTTTTATGACACCAGACCCCGGAGGCTGGCTACTTGGCTCTCTTTAAACAGTCGCCCCAGCATTAGCAGACTGGATGCTTTCTCCCAGTCTTTCAAGCATTTCCAAGACAGGTACTTCAAAGTCGTCGTTAAGGAAGGGGGTAAATCTCATTTTTTGAATGCGGATGGGAGTACCAAGTTTCCCTTTAGCTGGACCAACAATCCTTCTCGATATAAAGACATGGGAGTGGAGGAGTTGTCGGCTGGTGACAGGGAGGTGGTGGGGATGTTGTTGAAGTTTGTGGATAAGTTGCCCACTAAGGGCCCAGTTAGGGTTTATAATTCGGTGCATCCGATAATAGATATTGAAGGTATCTGTTTATTACTTAAGCTGTGTTAATAATGCTAAGTTGTTTTGATCCGAGTCGTGATATGTTATTGCAGGGCATATGGCGCAATCTGGCAAGAAGAATCTGGCGCTCTTTCAATCATTGAGGAAGGAAATGGCCGCTAAGGCCAAGGCGGCTGGGAAAGCTGATGTTCCCAACCTGCAGGAATTGGTTGTGGAGGTGCATGTACATGGCGGGACGAAAAGGAAAGCTGAGCTTCCGCCTCGACTCGGGAAGGGCAAAGATGTGAAGAAGATAAGGACAACTCTTATTGGAACGGCTAGCGGGGCGGGGTCGGCTAGTGGGGAGAAGGTGCCTGAAGCTGGGTTGATCGAGTTGCCGGAGATATCCGTTAGGAAGGATATCTCGATCGACCTTCCGGATACCGTTGTTAACTCTATTGATAATATGGAGGTGGATCATATTGTGAGAACAATGGTAGAGTTTGGAAGCAAGGCCTTAGTCCTGAGCCGGCGTGTAGGGTCTCTTTACAGAAGGGAAGTAAAGGAGGTGGGGGAGTTGCAGGGTAAGGTGGATAAGCTTGAGGAGGAGAAGGCGGCTTTAGAAAAGGAGAAAGAAGGCTGGGAAGCGGAAAGGAAAAGGCTGGCGACATGGAAGGTGCGTTGCTTGGACTCTGAGGAAAAACTAAACAAGCGTATAGGGGAGTTGGAGGAAGACTATGAGGATTTGAAGGATAAGTATGATGGGGCTGTTGGGGAACTTGATGATCTGAAGAACAACGTCATCCAAGAGCATATTAATGGTTTCGAGAAGGGGTTGTGGCAGGCGGCCTTCTTCCATCCGGATGTGGATGTCTCAGATTCAAGATTTGACGTAGATAAGGACATAGTTGATGGGAAGTTGGTGAGGGAGGATGAAGGGGATGCTGAGGAGGTGGAGGAGAAGGCGGCTGAGGAGGAGAAGGATGCGAAAGCTGCCGTGGAGGGTGATGATAACAAGGTGACGTAGGACCTTTATTTTTTATAATTTGAAACTGGAATTCTATGTCTGTAATCATCCGTACACTATTTTACTTTGTCTTTAATATGATGAATGCTTTGTGTATGTTATGTTTTTTATTGGATGCCGATAACTTGCGTGAGAGTGGTGCGTTAGCGGATGGTATAATTATGAGTGGGTGTTTTGATGTATGTGATGTTTTGCGAATTCGATTTTTTATTGAGGGTATTCGACCCTGATCGTTTTATTTGTGGTAAGTGTGGGAAACGAATTAACCAAGAGTAAAGGGTGTTCGACCCAGGCCGCTTACTTGGGGTAAGGGTGGGGAACTTAAACGAATTAACCAAGGGTAAAGGGTGTTCAACCCAGGCCGCTTACTTGGGGTAAGTGTGGGGAACTTAAACGAATTAACCAAGAGTAAAAGGTGTTCGACCCAGGCCACTTACTTGGGGTAAGGGTGGGGAACTTAAACGAATTAACCAAGGGTAAAGGGTGTTCGACCCAGGCCGCTTACTTGGGGTAAGGGTGGGGAACTTAAACGAATTAACCAAGAGTAAAGGGTGTTCGACCCAGGCCGCTTACTTGGGGTAAGGGTGGGGAACTTAAACGAATTAACCAAGAGTAAATACATAGAATCATAAAGTAGGGAACCCTTCTTTTTATTTATTAAATAGGGGTGCCTCGTTAAAACCTCCTTGGCCAAAACCCTCCTTAGGGAAAAAAGACCAAGTGAGGAAAAAGAGTACACCCGGGGTTACAAGTATTGGTTCAATTACAATACACATTTAGCTGTAGTAGAATTTGAGGTAGGATACATTCCATGAGTTGGGAATCTCTTCCCCAGATAATTGTTCTAGGCGATAAGCCCCTCCTCCTGCATCCTCTCGTATGTGGTACGGGCCGTCCCAATTGGCGGAGAACTTGCCATCCTTCTTTCTAGCACTACTGGCCATTGTCCATACTAGGTCCCCGACGACAAATGATCGTGGGTGTAGATTTGCGTTATATTTCCTTGCAGCTCGTTGTTTGGCAGCTAGATTGCGTATTTGGGCTTTTTCTTTGAGTTCGGGTAGGAGGTCGAGATGTAAGGCCATGTTTTGGTTGTTGTGGGTTGGGTCGTATAATTCTCGGCGCAAGGATGGTTCACCAATTTCTACCGGTATCATGGCGTCTACGCCGTAGACTAGGCTGAATGGGGATTCGTTTGTTGATGATTGGGGGGTGCATCTGTAAGCCCATAGTACTTCTATTAATTCTTCAGGCCCTCGGCCTTTTACGGTATCCAACCTCTTGCGCAGCTCCACGAGGATAGCTTTATTTGCTGCCTCTGCTTGGCCATTGGTTTGTGGATGCTCTACAGAGCTTGTTATGTGCTTGATGCCTAGGCCGGTGTAGAATTTGGCTAACTCTTTGTCGATAAATTGCCGGCCATTGTCTGTTATAATGGTATGTGGTACACCATATCTACATATAATGTCCTTCCACACGAACTGCTGGACTTGCTGGGCCATGATGGTGGTTAGCGGCTTGGCCTCGATCCATTTGGTAAAATAATCAACGGCTAATATGAGGAATTTTACTTGCCCCTTGCCGGGTGAGAAGGGGCTGAGGATGTCCATTCCCCACTTAGCGAATGGCCATGGGGATAGTATGTGGTGTAGTTATTCCTGTTTTTGATGAATAAGGTTGTCGTGCCTCTGGCATGGCTTGCATTTCTTGACATGATCCTGGCAGTCCGCTTCTATAGTGGGCCAGAAGTATCCGGCTCTAAGAACTCTTGTAGCCATGGTGCGTGCGCCTGAATGATAACCATAAATTCCTTCGTGTAGTTCTTTGATGATATATTGGGCTTGCTCTGTCGTGACACATTTAAGTAGGGGTTGACCGTATCCACGTTTGTAGAGGTCATCACCTATCATAGTGTTCCTGGCGGCCTTAGCCAGCCAAGCTTTGTCCGCGTCGAGGGGGGGTTGCCGGTTTTAAGGTATTGAATATAGGGGGTGATCCAGTTTTGGGTTTGGGAGGGGGTGACGTTGTTAGCTGGGGTGTGGGTTAATGTTTGGCAAGTGTGTGTAATGGAAGGTGTGGAGAGTGTTTGCTGTAGTAGGGATCGGTTACGGTTTTTGAGCTTGGTGCTGGCCAATTTGGAAAGGATGTCGGCCCTGACGTTGTCGGTTCTTGGGATGTGTTCGACGTGGACTTGTTCGAAAGCGGATTGAATAACTGCACGGACCAGATGGTAATATTGTAGAAGGATGGGGTCTTTGATCTGAAACTCGTCATTTAGATGACCTACGGTGAGTTTGGAGTCGGTTTTGCACGTTAACTTCTTGACGCCGACTTCATGGGCTAGGGAAAGGCCGGCGAGGATAGCTTCGTACTCGGCTTGGTTATTTGATGTTTTGAAAGCAAAGTGAAGGGATTTCTCGATGAGGATGTCATTGGGGCCTTCTAAGATGATGCCAGCGCTGACACCCCTTGGGTTTGAGGAGCCATCTACATGAAGCATCCACTGGTCCTCAACGGGTGTTTGTTGTAGGTCATTGACGAAGTCTAAGAGACACTTGGCTTTGATGGGGCCGTGGGGTTCATAGCGGATGTTGAATTCTGACAGTTCCACGGCCCATGATGACATGCGTCGGCTAGATCCGGCTTTTGTAATATTTTTTGGATTGGGTAATCGGTCTTGACGGTTATGGTGTGGTTTTGGAAACATGGGCGTAGGCGGCGTGCTGCATGGACCAAGGATAGGGCTAATTTTTCTACCATCTGATACCTGGTTTCAGGATCTTGTAGTGTTCTGCTCATAAAATACACAGGATGTTGTGTGCCTTCTACTTCTTGAACAAGGGCTACGCTGACGGTATAGTCGGTGGCCGTGATATATACCAACAGGGGTTGGCTGGTGTCTAGTTTGTGGAGGATGGGGGGTGAGGTTAGGGTTGTTTTGAGTTTTTGGAAGATTTGTTCACAATCATTAGTCCACGTGAACCGGGCGAATTTCTTTAGGAGCTGGATTATGGGTTGAGTTTGTTCCGCTAGTTTGGGTAAGCAGCGAGAGATGGCCGTGAGGCAGCCAATTAGGCGTTGGACTTCTTTGACAGTAGTGGGGCTGCGCATTTCGATGATAGCCTTGCATTTTTCAGGGTTAGCTTCTATGCCGCGTTGGGTTAGCATGAAACCAAGGAATTTACCCCGGTCGACGCCGAATACGCATTTATCGGGATTTAGGCGGAGGTTATATTGGCGCAGCGCGGAGAACACTGCCTCCAAGTCTTTAGCGTGTTGAGGATGGCTGGGGGACTTGACAACCATGTCATCGACGTAGACTTCGACACAGTGTCCTGTTAGATGGCTGAAGACTTTATCCATTAGTCGCTGGTAAGTTGCCCCGGCGTTTTTGAGGCCAAAGGGCATGACCCTATAGAAGTATTTGGCATCGTCTGTGATGAAGGCGGTCTTGTGCATATCTGCTGTGGCCATGGGGATTTGGTTATATCCTGAATATGCATCTAAAAAGCTAAGCACCTTGTTTCCTGCCACGCCGTCTACGAGTCGATCGATGTTGGGTAAGGGGTAGGCGTCGCGAGGGCATGCCTTATTCAAGTCTGTGTAGTCTACGCACATCCGCCATTTGCCATTGGCTTTCTTTACCAAGACAATGTTAGAAAGCCAAGTAGTGTATTGAGCTTCTTCTATAAACCCTACGCTCAGTAACTTGTCGGCCTCCACCTTGGCCGCTTGTCGGTGTTCTTCCCCAAGCTTGCGCTTTTTCTGGGATACGTAGCGGGCTTCTTTATATATGGAAAGCTTGTGGGATGCCACCTGGGGGTCTACTCCAGGGAGGTCGGCGGCTGACCAGGCGAAAAGATCTGTGTTATTGATGAGGATGGGTGTGATGGTGGCATGCTCATCTGAGTTTAAACCAGTGCCTAAGTTAATGGAGTGGCCATTGGGGAGCTCCAGAGGAGTGGTGTCCTCGACTGGTTCGAGGCGGACATCCCGGCCTATTCTAGGGTCATCATACGGGATCATGGCGGTGTCAGGAAGTTGTAATTTTTGGTAGGTGGTCCAGTAGAGGATGTCAACTGATCTGCCTTGATCCACAAGGACTTTCTTAACAGCATAATTTTCGATTTCAATGGTGATGACCATGGGGTCATCCTGCTGGTGGTCGAGGCCGTGGAAGTCGTCATCCGTGAATACGATGGGGGGCATACGGCGTATGTGGTGGGAATGAGTGATATGGTTGATGGATTGTATATGGCGGAGGTGTCTCTTTCTGACAGACGAGGTGGAGCCTCCACTTGCGAAGCCACCAGAGATGGTGTTAATGGTGCCTCGTAAAGGGGGTCGGCAGGGGTGATGTCGGTACGGGCGGGCTGTGGCTGTTGGTTGTTGGGTTGGGTGGGGTGGCTATTGTGATGGGCGTCGTTTGGTTGGCGTCTGTGGTCAGGTCGCGGGGGGTTGCGGGATCGGGAGGAGGAGGAATGGTCATCCCTACGGATGAAGCGGCGAAAGTGGCCAGCACGGACCAGTTCTTCTATTTTATCCTGGAGCACTTTGCATTCTTCCGTAGTGTGACCATGGTTGCGATGGTACCGGCAATATTTGGTCATGTCGGCGTTGGGAGGTGTGGTTGTCTTGCGTGGTGGGGGGAGGAGGTCAACTTGGAGGGCCTCGTCTAGGATGCGGGAGCGGGCTACTGTGAGGGGGGCGTATCTGGTGAAGCGAGCTTGGCGGGGTTCGCGTGGGCGGGTATCAGGGCGTGGGTGAGGTTATGGGGTGGGGTTGGAGGTGTTGGCTGCGTAGTCGTTGCAGAATTTGGTGTGAAGGGTTTGCATTTCCTCCATGCGGACGTAGTCGGCTGCATGTAGGTTGAGTTCCTGCATGGAGGTAGGTAGGTGGAGGTAGACGTTGTTGGCGAAGGGGCCGGGCTGTAGGGTAAGAGTCATACATTGGAGTATCATCTCCTGGTTGAGGTGTAGTGTACGAAGGGCGGCTTTACTGAAGCGATCAATGAACGTTCTGAGTGGTTCATTGGGTTCCTGTCTGATATCCAGTAGGGATATGGTGGTGGTTTGATGTGGGCGGCTTCCAGCGAAATGGGTGGAAAACATGTGGGAGAGGATGTCGAAACTATCAATTGAGTAGGGCGGAAGGGTGGTGAACCATTCTAGGGCAGGGCCTTTGAGGGTGGTGGGGAAAGCTTTGCAAAAGACTGCGTCTTGGGATGTGTACAGGGCGACATGGGTGATGTAGACTTTCAGGTGTTCGTCCGGGTCGGTTTCGCCGGTATAGCGATCCAGGTTGAATGGTTCCCACTGGGCCGGGAGAGAGGTGTTGGCGATAAAATCCGTGAATGGGTGGCGGCGTCTGGGTTGGTGAGGGGGGGCATGTGGGGTGGGGGTGGGTGGTTGATCATAGCAGGAAAGGTGGAGGTGATGTTGTGAGGAGGAATGTGGGTTGTGGGAAGATATTGTGGGTTGTAGGGTGGGATATGTGTGGTATGGAGGGCGATGGGTATGTTGTAAGGGGCGTGGGTGGTGGGGATGGTGGGGGCGGGAGTTGGGGGTGCGGTGAGTCCCGGTTGACCGGATGGAAAGTGATGGGGATGTGTAGAGGTAACGGGTGTCTGTTGGGTGGTGGTGAAAGTGTGGGGGGTGGGATTGTATTCACTTTCTTCCTCTGTAGGCTGGAAAGCCGGAGACTTCACAGCTTCAGAGGTTTCTTTGGCTTTTCCCTTCAGATTGGGATCCGCTTCGATCCTTCGCCTGAGGCGAGAGTTCTCTTGTCTCAATGCCTCCATTTCTTCAGCACTGCGCTTCTTCAGGTCTGCGAGTTCTTGTTGCATCTTTGCCTGGCTGTCTAGGACAGCGGCCAAGTCAGGGGTGATGCTGGGAGGTCCAGAGGGACCAGCGTTCGCTTGCTTCTTCGCTCCAGCTCTGTTGCGGGTAGAAACCATCTTCGGAGAAAAAACGGGTACTAAAGGTGTTCGTCTCGTGCCCCACGGTGGGCGCCAATTGTTCCTGCAGAGAACAATTAAGATAGGTTAGGCACAAGCGTCACCTTACCACGTAGTCCGCTATCTCCTTAGTTGGCTTCTTCCCAGTCGATACATGTCAGCTTGAACCCAGGAGGGGTTACCTGCAGAAGAGTCTCCGAAGCTCAAGTAAGTCAAAGCTCTCAGAGAGTAAAATCAGTGATTAATGAATGCTTACCTTTAAATGATGGGGTCCACGCGTATTTATAGAGCATTAATGACGTTTGACAATTTCATGGGCTAGGCCTTGACTTGAGCTCTAGGTGGGGCTTGCGAGTGGGCCAGGGCCCAAACCCAGGCCCTTAAGATTTATTGAATGCGGGGGTTTCATCATACTGAGTGTATTGAAGTGGTCGGCTTAGGCTGTAACCTTACCAGATATGCTCGAGTAGTCGGTCTAGACCGACTACTTGCCTTGATGGCTTATGTTGGTGATATGAGGTGCAGGTTGTCCTCTTAGACATTTAGTTTAGGTTAAAACCGGTACAAGTTAGGCTAACTCGGCCTGGGTTGGATACTTAGCGGTCTCGACATGCACATTGTTTACTTATTTGGTCCAGTTTGGCTAGGTACGGTACAAGTACATAAAGGCAACTAGCAGTGGTGTTGAGAACCAGCAGAGATGGGTCACATTTGCTGTTAACAAACCCAAAACTGATGAGAGTGGAAGTGAGTCTCTCATACCAAGCTCGGGGAGCTTGTTTTAAACCATAAATTGATTTGTGGAGTTTGCACACGAGATTGGAATCGGAGGGAAGAAAGCCGGGCGGAGGATCCATGTAAACCTCTTCGTGAAGAAGACCGTTCAAGAATCCATTATTAACATCAATTTGCTGAAGAGGCCACTGATTGGTGATAGCAAGAGTAAGAATGAGGCGAACCGTGACCGGTTTGACAATGGGAGAGAAACTTTCAGTATAATCACAACCATACTTTTGATGAAAACCTTTTGCTACCAGGCATGCTTTATACTTATTGATAGTTCCATCAGCATTTTCTTTAACACGAAAGATCCATTTACATCCAATAGACTTGCGACCAGGTGGAAGAGAGGTGAGAGTCCACGTGTTATTAGCCATTAATGCATTATATTCCTCTTGCATAGCTGATCGCCAAATAGAAGAAGACAAGGCATGCTTGATAGAAGCTGGTTCAGTAATAGTGAGAAGCAGAGTGGGATATTGTTTGAGTTTAACAATTCCTGATTTGGACCGAGTTTGCATAGGATGAGTGGAAGTTGTGATGGGAACAATGGGTGGAGGTAGAGGAGATGACCTAGTAATGTTAGGAGAAGTAGAAGATACGGGTGAGACAGTACTGACATCAGGGGATTCCAGAGAAGCATGCTGAATGGGAAATGAGGGACCAACATTAGGAAGTATGCCAAGTGGAATGGTGCGCGAGTGAAAGGCGAAACGTGAAGGGGGGTTGATTGAGAAAGAAAAGGAAAGGTATTTTCATCAAAGAGAACATCCTTTGAAATAAATAGTTTGCCATGAACATCAAGACATTTATAGCCCTTGTGAGAAGATGAGAACCAAGAAAAATGCAAGGAGTGGACCGAAACTGGAGTTTGTGAGTGTGATAAGGTCGGGTGTGTGGATAACAGGCACAACCAAAGGTTTTAAGAAAGTTATAAACATAGTGTTTGTTGAAAATGGTGGAATAAGGTATTGTATGAGGAGGGGCGGAAGTGGGGAGTCTATTAATGAGATAGACAGCAGTGTGAAAGGCATGATCCCAATATTTCAATGGTAGGGAAGCTTGTGAGAGGAGAGTGAGACCGATATCAACAATGTGACGATGTTTGCGTTCAACAAGCCCATTTTGATGATGGGTGTGGGGGCAAATAATACGGTGATGAATGCCTAAGGATTTGAGAAAGGGAGTGAAGGGACGAAATTCACCTCCCCAATTAGTTTGTACTTCTTTGATTTTCTGGTTTAATTGCAGTTCCACCATGGATTGAAACTATTTGAAGATTTGTAAGGTATCAGATTTGCTTTTGAGAAAATAAATCCATGTATAGCGACTATGAACATCAACAAATGACACATAGTAACTATAACCCAAGGATGAAGTGACATGAGAGGGCCCCCAAAGATCACAGAAAATAAGTTGTAAGGGATGAGTATAAATAGTAGAAGAAGGAGAAGTAGGAAATTGGTGAGACTTTCCCATACAGCATGCTATGCAAAAATCCATTAACATTTTATTGATGGAGGACACATTACAAAATTTAAGAACATGATTTAAAACAGTAAGAGATGGATGGCCAAGTCTATTGTGCCATTTGAAATATAAACTAAGTTTGTGATTGGTGAGAGTTGAAGACGCAGGACTTGAAGAAACAGGAATGGAAGACGCAATGGGTAGGTCAACAGAGGAGGAGAGACATGTTGGTGATGCAGGCACAGGAGAATGGAACGAATGCAACGAAAATTGATATAACCCATCTGAACCAAAAGACCCTTTTAATAAAATGGAATCATCAACTTGAGATTTGACAAAACAAACAAAAGGATGAAACTCAAAATAAACACAATTATCACGAGCAAACCTACTAACACTAACAAGATTTTTGTTAAGAGAGGGAACATGTAATAAGTTTGTAAGACGGAGGGTAACAGATGGATTGTGACTAGATGGAAAGGAAGCAGAACCAGACAACTGAATGGGCAAACCTTGTCCATTTCCTAAGAAGACATTCTCAACGCCATGGGAAGAGCTGGCATCTGTGAGATTCATTGCATCAGGGGTGAGATGATGTGAAGCACCAGAATCAATGTACTAGGTCTGAGATTGCTGCATGGGTGACTGCACTGAGGCAGAATAAGCAGAGGCAGCAGCTGGCGAAGGTTGATGAGGAGTGGGTAGCAGCGGAGCACGAGAAGGCGCGAGTGAGGGTGCTGATCGAACGGGAGAGAAAGATGAGGGTTGAACCGAATACTCCTGGTGACTGAAATTAGGATTGATCGCCAATGGAGGTGAGAGTATCAATGAGAGTTTTGATGCGAAGAAGAAACTCATTGATGGAGTTGTTCCCCTTTTGCAAGGTTACAGACAAGGAAGATTGCAACCAAGATAAAAGGAGTTGGTCTTGAGTTTCCCAAAGACTGAAATCAGGGTTGTTGGTAATTGTATCACGATTAGAAGGGGTGAGGAACTAAGGTGGTATTTGGGGATTGACCACGTAGCGGTAGAGGCGGTGACCTTTGATTACAGGCTCCACCTGTTGTTTCCAGAGGAGAAAATTAGTGTCTGTAAGTTTCTCAGAGACAGTATAGGAGAAAAGGACAGGTGAAGAGGTAGTTTTGGGGTCTACAAGAGTACCCATGATGAGCAGATAGGAAGAAGGAAAGCTACAAGATAAAAAAATAATAATATTATTGTGCTCTGGATACCATGTTAGAATAGAATAACCAGGAAAGAAGAAAAGACTGTTATTATCATTAATTCAACAATCAACGATACACCAATTTATATAAAGATTCCTAGATGATGACTCACTGTGTATTACTAACAGAAAGAATAAAAGGTAACAGAATGACTACCACGTATACAAACAGAAAGGAGAGAGAAAACAAAAACGACAAAATAGATAGATATGCTACAAATATTGTCTAACAGAGGCAAAGGGGGATCCGAAGGAGGAATAAATAGAGACAAAGGTACTGATTTAATATCACAAGAACGTTCCTCCAATAGTAGCAACGATATGAGTGGAGGTAATCATCATAGATGGAGAGGAAGAAAGGGCACGAAGAATTTTTGCAAAACAAAAATGTAGTGTTATAACTGTGGTAAGTTTGGGCATTATTTATATGAATGTTGGTAGGTTAATGCAAACAGGAAAGGAAAGAAAGATGAAAAAGCTAATCTGGTGCAGGAAGAACTGCAACCAATAATGAAGATTGCACATCTTGGTATCTAGATACAGGATGTTCAAATCACATGATTGGGAATTAAAGTTGGTTGATTGATATCAATCCATGTGTGGAAAACATTATGAAGTTTGTTGATGATAGTACAATTGTTATTGAAAGAATAAACAAAGTGTTGATCAATCAAAAGATGGGAAAATAGCCTACATGAATGATGTGTTATGTTCCCACCATGAAGAACAATTTCACCTTGGGACAATACTGGAAAACCGATACATAATGAACATGCACCATAATCATATTGAAATTTATAATTCTAAGGATAGATTGGTGATTAAGGCACCACTATAAAAAAAATAGAACATTCGTGGTGTATTTAAAGGCTACTGTAATTCAGTGCTTGTCAGCCACTAATGTTTGATAAGGAGATTTGGTTGTGGCATTATAGATATGGTCATTTGAACTTTAAGAGTTTAAATATACTTATTAGAAAGCAAATGGTGTGTTGTATGCCACCATTTTTCCTTCATTGAAAACTTGTGAGAGGTGTATCATTAGAAAGCAATCAAGGAAGGTCTTCAAAACCACTGCACCACATAAATCAAAGCAACCACATGGAGTAGTCTACTCGAACATGTGTGGGCTTTTTGATATAACATAACTTGGTGGTAACAAGTACTTTATCACCTTTCTAGATAAGTTCACGAGAAAGATTTGGATATATTTGATGAAGGAGAAGAATGAAGTATTCATTGTTAGCACAAGTGACCTTGGTGCAAGGATTTGATAGAGCAAGTGCATGAGATCACATGATGTTAATGAAGAATTGGTGAGGATGCATTGATGATCAAACTTCTAATTTTTTGAATCTGGAAATGATGTGAAAACCATGACATTTATATGTTGTATTATATTTGTAGACTATATGACATAGGTTAGATGTCGTTTTGTTTTAGGTGTGACCTTTTCAATTTGTTAAAAAGGTTTTTAACAACTAAAAAGGCTTGCTACATATAATTTTGGTATGAATGTATTCAATTAGTTGAATTGTTATTCAATCGACTGATTTCACTTAAGTTAAGTGAAATCAACAAATTGTATGGACAAATCAACCTGTTGAATTCACTTATGACAAAGCTTTATAAGTTGGTATTCAGAGAGATAAGGTACAAATTGAGATTTTTTAGCACGAAAAACAGTCATATGTATTTGGAAAACTCTCTCTCTCTCTCATAATCACATAGTTGCAATTGTAGATTGAAGATCTTGGTTGATCTTGGAGGCCTTTTTTTTTGGCTTGGTTGAAGCTTGAGGAACACGTGTTTGGTTGGCTAGGGAGAGCCTCCATAAGGTTTTGTGTTCTTGTGCCTCTATAGTGTTCCTGGTGTGATTCTAGGTCTGTAAGTGGGGGGATAATATTTTTGTTGGATTAAAAAATCTTGGTGTTTGCTTTATTTAAAAGTGTAATCTTTGTGTAATTTTGTAAAACTTTTTGATAAAAGTGGAAGACCAGGCTCAGGTTGTCCTGGTAAACTGGATGTAGCTCTATGATCTTCTTTCCCTTATCGTGTTCATCATTTAAATATCAAGAAAACCAAGCAAATCAATCTTTGTTAGGTGTGCATGTGTTTTTACGTTATCTAGTAGTGTAATCAAGTTGGATATGTTGATTGGAACATCTTGATTGAAAAAGCATGTTATTTGAGTGAGTTTCATGAATTTCACATTTTTGCATAATTTCCCAAATTAACCTATTGAATCAAAGTGTATGAACAAATTAACTTGCTATTTTTTATTTTAATCAGTTGAAAGTGTATTATCCTGCAATGAAAAGGGTTAGCACAAGAAAAGTTTCTGATTCGTGGTTAGTTTGATTCAACGAAAAGGGTATTTAAGCTTTAAAAAAGTTTTATAAATCCAATTCAACCATTTTCTTGACTAAATCAACCATTTCAATATTTACAATTGGTATCTAGAGCAAGTTTCTTGGAAGTTATTTAAGTTTGATCCTAAAACGTTTTAAAATGGCTGAATATAAGCTTCCTTTTACAAAAGGTGTTTCTATTCATAGATCACCTATGTTTAGTGGTATTAACTAACAATTTTGGAAAATTAGAATGAAAATTTTCATTGAATCAATTGACCAAGGTATTTGGGATGCAATTGTGAATGAACCTTACACTCCTAAATTTGTTGTTGAAAATAAGCAGGTTGACAAGCCATAAAATCTATGGGTAGAGGAGGAAAGAAGGCATGCTCAGTATGATTGTACAACCAAGAATATCCTTACATCTCCATCAAACATGGATGAGTTCTTTAGAATATATCAATGCAAAAGTGCAAAAGACATGTGGGGTGCGCTTGAAGTTACTCATGAGGGAACAAATGATGTGAAGAGAGCAAGAAAGCATGCCTTTATCCAAGAATATAAGTTGTTCAAAATGCAACAATGAGAATCAATAGCTGAAGTGCAAAAGAGATTCATACACTTTGTCAACCATCTTATAGGCTTGGGAAAGGAGTTTGATAAAGAAGAGGTGAACATCAAAGTGCTAAAGTTTCTTAGGAGTTGGCACTATGACCATAACTACATCGTTTTGTAAGCTAAGAGAACATGAAATTGAGATGCAAATGCTAAATTAGCAAGAGTCAAGTGAGAAAAAGGTGAATACTATAACCTTGAAGACTAGCACCAAAAAGAATGACGAACCTGAGGAGGAGGAGGTAGCTGAATCAAGTGACAATGAAAACTTGAATCTACTAGTTAAGAGGTTTGGAAAGTATCTCAAGGAAAATAAACAAAGGTAATCAAAAGAGGTGCAATTCTAAACAAAATGATTTAAGTAATACTCCCAGTTTCTGATGTGATCCCACCAAGCATACATGATTCTTCAAGCCTAACATCCAGTGGAAGCCCATTGAGAGGCCCAACAACAAGGTCTATGATGAGAAAGATTCAAATGGGTATTCATCTTAATTGCCATCAAGACCAAAGCTTCCACACATTATTCACATGGGCTAAGGAAATCACCAAGATATGAAGGATTACATGTAATTGCAGTAGAATAGAATTTATTTTGGGCCAATGTTTAGGCTTTGTTTTCCAATAATACATAAGACATGAAAGGAACATAAGATGGGGTGCAAATTGGGCTCGACCCATTCTCTTCATGCATTGCCGAGACTATCAAGGCAAGACAAGGAGGCTTCTTTGCTTCATGGTTTGACTAAGGTTGGTCATCACATCTAAAGGCTAAGAATCCTTCTTGTTCTTCAAGCCAAGATCTAAGGGGCGTGACATTGCCTCCTTCTCCAAGCTTTCATCAACGTCCAAGATCAAGGCCCAATCCATCCAATGGTTCTCCTTTCTCATGTGTAAATGGCTTCATATAAAGACCAAAAATTCACTCATTTGTTTCACTCTTGAATTTTTGTGCAATAGACACATTGAGTTGAGAACACTCTTCACTATTGGTACTTGAGAGTCATCTTTTAGAGAACTCACTCTCTTTACCTCTAGCCCCCTTCCTAAGCTAAAGCTACTTCTAAATCACTCACACTTTCACCTATCCATTGCAAGCAAGAGCCTGTAAACTTGCCTTCCACTCTTCCATGCTTCCTCCATCATTTCCGCTGCATTTGGAGCTCCATGTCTCCACCAAGCTCCATCAGTTTCTCTTGTTATAATTGTGGAAAACAAGGACATTTCAAAATTGAAAGTCCAAACATTAACAAAGAGAAGGAGAATAATGGTGACATGAAAAAGGAGAAAAAGGCCAAGGAAAGACGAGCCTACATAGATTGAGAAGACAATAATGATTCAACAAGTAGCTCATCACAAGATGAAGTTAAGAGAAAACTTGTGCCTCATGGTTGGATATGAGTCTTCATCAAGCCAAGTAAGTTCTTTGTCATCAAAAGACAAGAATGACTATAATTAATTGTTGCATGATTGTGAAGAATTGCATAGTGAAGCTAACTGAATTGTTGTCATAAACAATAGATAAAAAAATTAAATAGCTGGCTAGAAAATATAGTTAATCCATTAGAATAAAAAATAATCGAATTAAAAACTGATTTCAAACACTTGGACATGATTTAAAGTAATTCAACCTGTTGTTTTGAAAATCAGCTAGTTGTAAAACCTTATACTCGATCTTAACCACTCCAGCCTAAGAAATTAACCATTTGGGATAATTCTCAAGTTACAAAAGAAAAAAGAATGAAAAAAAAGAGCATTGACCAAAAGTACCTTTCATTGACAATAGCCTAAAATGGACAGTCATTACATGAATGGGCTTACACATGTATCTCGACCCTCTTTCCAAATAATAATAAAATAACAACAACAACAAAAACAATATTATCAATTGGTCTATGATATTATGTGTTAAACATCTCTTCATCTTTAATGAAGGGGTTGGTAGCAATAGAAGGAGAGACTCTGTAAGTCTCATCAGAGCCATCATTGGTCTCCTCTTCAAAAAGGACATCTTCGGTTATGATCATTTTTCCAACTACCTTTGCAACAACTATATCATCAACATCTAGCATTCGACACTCATAGATATCCTTGTTCACATCAAATCTTGCATCCTTTGAGGAGACCTCTTCGTAGAGGAACTCGACTTGCCGAAGCGCCTTAATGAAGCCTTTGGTATGCTCATATATTATAAATTGTTGAAGTTTAACCATCTTAACCTCAATTCCTACATGAGCCTTCCGCTATTGGCAAATGTTCCCTTCAAATTTTCATTCACCTTCCTTAAGTCTTTGTTCTTTCTCCAATTTTTTCTCAGAGTCAAGGCACCTATCCTTCCAGGTTTTCAACCTCTTCTCATTTTGGTTTCTCTTGCCCTCAAGGGTCTCTTTCTCTTCGACCCATGGCTTCTTATTGGCCTCATACTTCTTCTTCATGTTAGCCGACTCATTAGCCGCCTTGGCCTTCTCCTCATCTGCCATTTCCTTCCTTAGCAGGTTAGAGATTCGTTGCCTGTACACAAGTGTATTCTATGAAATTTCAGGAAGGCAGTATAAGACTATTGGCTCATCCTCCTCTACCACCATCTTCCTCCTCCATCATAGACACTTGGATACCTTTACACATTATAAATTAAGGATTATTCAACCCACCATACTTAGTGGCCTTGCTACCATAGCTAATACCTTGAAGACCAAATTTGACTTTCAACCTCTTATTGTCTTTTCGACACCCCTCTCCTTGGGAGGCACAACTTTGCAAAACAAGTCTTCTTTAGTTCCCATCTTAGCTGGATATTGTGCCATATAACCTACAAACAACAAAAAATGTTCAGATTATCTCAAAAGTAGTCCAACTACAAGAAATTCTACACTTACCACACAGGTTAGTAACCAGATGTGGTGATAAGTAAACATTTAACAATGTTTTTAGTAGGAAGTTTGCGGAATAGCTGCTTCAAGAATCTGACGATCCTTTTATCCTTATCAGGCATAATGTCCTTCGGTTTAATAGAAAATAGAAGGGAAGCTTTAACTTATTATGGTCATCATAGAAATATGATCGGCCAGTTGGGTTTACTACCACCCTAAAAAACCCATTTTTAAACTTCTTAAATGAATTGTAGTACGTGATAAAGACAACCACGTAATTGAATTCCTTGGCCGAGTAAGGTAAGAATGAAGGAAACACCCAAGTTGAAGTGGCAGATAAAGAGCTTAACATATCAACCTAAACACCTAAAGACAACCCCAACTATTTGAATGGAGTTCTGTTAGCACAACATTTAGCAAACAAAGAACACCCATTGTGAACTCGTCAAAGGGTAATCGGGTGTGCAATTTAACAAAAAAGGACATGTACATACAAAAAAATTCCTATTCATACACTCAACCATGACATACATTACCAATGTCACTTACCTTTTCATACACTAAAGGATACTATATCCTGTACCTTTTCATTCTCAAACATGAGTACACTATTTAGCCAAGAATTTAAGATTTTTGACCATTTAATCTTTGAAAAATATTTCCTATCTGAAGGATCTACCCACTCATACCCTCCCTCTATGGTAATTGATCCTCGACATGTTCCTCAAGAGGATCCTCTCGCTCTCAATAATCACCTTCATCTCCTTCACAATACCTATGTTGGACCCCTTATGAGACATACCTGTTACTAGTCAGCTCTCGAGTATTGAACTTCTCTCACCAAATATCGACACTAGATCAAATTCTAAAGATTTCACTGCTTAAGTAAGGCAAATGAACCCCATTTTAGAGCAAAACCTCACACCCTTTCACCTTCCCACCCCTTATCCCAACCTATGCCTATATGCACTCGACCCTTATGGTATAGAGACATACCATGACGACCTGGCCAACTATATATTGTCCTAGGCAAACTTTGTGGCAAGCATTGACTACGTTTACCATATTAACATCAAGATTAAATCATCATTAATAGGATTGGTTAATTAAAGACTAATTTAGGTAATAAGCCACATGGACAAGACCTATCTAGGTAAAAAGCCCAAAAATAATAATATAAATAGCACAGTTTACGAGGTAATATTTTACATTTCATTAATTACTACATTTACTACACGTTGACGCACTTGGTGAACTTAAGCGTCATAGTGTCTTTTGTAGGCACAACCCCTACCCGACTAGGATAGGATGAGTACCCCTAAAGTTGGAAGGTTGGAGTGTTTCGAGTGCTTGTTGGAGTCTTTAGAAGATATGTATGGCCTTGTTAGAACATATCTAATTAGGGTCGGCTCAATGGTGAAGCAATTAATCTCTTTCGTGATTATTCAGACAACAACTGTTGAAGATTGATCTTGGATCAATTCTTGGAGCTTTTGGCTTGTATTTGAAGCTTGGAGAAGGTGGTTTATGGTAGGCAGGGTTGTGTTACCACTGAGGTTTGATCTTTCTCAAGCTTTGTGTGTGTGCCTGGTGGTTTTCCAGGTCTGCAAGAGGGTTCTTGTTGTGCTGGTGTGATTCTTGTGTGATTCAAGAGTCTTGTGTGTGGTTTTTGCTTATTTTGAAAGTGTAAGAGTGAAAACTTTGTAAATCTTTTGAAATAGTGCAAAGTCGAGCTCATGTTGCCTTGACAATAGCTCAGGTTTGAGTGAACCAGTATAAAATTCTTGTGATCCAATCTTTTCTCTAACCCTCCTCTCTTGTATAATCATTTAAAGTTTAAAGAACTTGCATTTGAATAATCTTTTTCATATTCTTGTGTGTTTTGATGGCATCTGCATCATTAAGCATGATTGCATAATCAATTAGAATCTGTCTTGATCATTCTTATGCATTGTTCCTGGTTTAAAACTCGAATATGCATTTCTGCATTTTCTCAGTATTTCAGTCGACTATTTTTCTATTTCAACCGATTGATTATACCAGTACATAATATGTCTAGTAAAATCAATCGATTAACTCTGTTTTTGACAGATTGAAAGTATATTGTCCAATGGCTTTTGCATCCTAACTTTGTGATCGAATTAATTTATTCAAAGGTGCTTTTTAGCTTTCAAAGATAGCTTAAATTTTTAACTAGCCAATTCAACCCCCCTCTCTTGGAATTTCAACCATTTCAAAACTAACACCAAGGACAACTTCTAAGTTTGCTTCCCTTCTTGTGAACTTAGCACAAGTTTTCAAAAGGTATTTTACTTGATTTTTTAAAATTGTGTAGTTTTCATAGGATTTTTCAGCCGACTAATTTCAAGAACAATCGGTTGAATTACTTAAAATTATTTCTAAATGTTCAAAATCAGTTTTAAATCAGCTGTTTCTTTTTAGATGACTAACTCTATTTTCCAACTAGTTGTTTAAGCCTTTCAATCGATTGTTTAATGAAGAAATCTTGTTTGCTTCATTATGCAACTCTTCAAAATCATGCAACAATTGATTGTAGTCATTTTTGTCTAGAGAACTTACTTGACTTGAAGAGGATGATTCACAACCAGACATGAGGCATAAATTGGCTTCCTCACTCTTATCTTGTGAAAAGTTACTTGTTGAATCATCATTGTCCTTCCATGCTATGTATCCATGTCTGTCCTTTGGTTTCTTCTCCTTTTTTCATATCAAAACTCTTTTCATTTTCTTTGTTTGCATTTGGACATTAAATCTTGATATGTCCTTGTTTTCCATAATTATAACAAGTGAAATTATAAGAATTTGACTCATTTTGTTTGGAAGTGTACCTCTTGAGATTATCTTTGCTACCTTTCTTTTTGAGATACTTACCAAACCTTTTGACGAGGAGATTAAAGTTCTCACTATTAGTTGATTCAACCACCTCATCCTCGGGTTCATCATTCTTCTTGGTGCTAGTCTTCAAGGCTATGTTCCTTACCTTTTTCTTACTTGACTCTAGCTCATTTATCCTTTGCATCTCAATCTCATGCTCCCTTAGCTTGCCAAATAATGCAGTTGTAGTCAATATGGATAGATCTCTTATTTCTAAGATAGCTGTGACATTTGGTTGTTAAGATCTATCAAGACACTTCAGCACCTTGATGTTTAACTATTCTTTGTCAAATTTCTTACCCAAACCTATGAGCTGGTTGACTATGTGAGTGAATATCTTTTGTACTTCTGCTATAGACTCTCCTTATTGCATGTTGAATAGCTTATACTCTTGAATCAAGGCATGATTCCTTGCTCTCTTCATGTCATTGGTTCCTTCATGAGTTACTTCAAGCACCTCCCACATCTTGGCACTCTTGCATTATGAAACACGAAAAAACTCATCCATGTTTAGAGATGACATGAGTTTATTCTTAGCATTGCAATCATATTGAGCTTTTCTCCTCTCTTCCTCTGTCTATTGAGTCCAAGGCTTATCAACCTGCACATTTTCAACAGTATGCTTAGGAATGTATGGTCCATTTATGATTGCATCCCATATCCCTTAATTTATTGATTCAATAAAGATTTTCATCCTAATTTTCCAAAATTGGTAATTAATGCCACTAAACATAGGGGGTCTATGAATGGAGACACCTTCAGCAAAGGGGAGCTTGTTTTCAACCATTTCAAGTAGTTAAAAAACAGAATTAGGATCTTACTTGAGCAAATTTCAAGTACCTAGCTCTAGATACCAATTGTAAGATTTGAAATGGTTGAAATGCCAAGAGGGGGGGTTGAATTGGCTAGTTAAAAAATAAGGTAACTTTTAAGGCTTAAAATTATCCTCAATTGAATCAACCCAACAACCAAGTAAGGATGCAAACACTTATGGAGTGGACAATTTAATCGATCAAAAATAGAGTTAGTCGATTGATTTTATTAAACAAATGCAGTACTAGTATAATCAATCGATTGAATCACGAAAACAATAGACTAAAATACTGGGAAAAATGCATAAATGCAGATTCGAAATTTAAAGCAAGATCAATGTAAAAGATCAGTCAAGACATGTTTTAATGAGTTATACAAACATGATCAATGCTGTAGATAATGCCAAAACTCTCAAGAATGTCAAAAAGATTGTTTATATCATAATTATTTAAACTTTAAATGATAATGCAAGAGAAGGTTTAGAGAAAAGAGTAATGCACAAGATTTTAATACTGGTTCACTCAAACTTGAGCTACATATAGTTTTCAAGGCAACCTGAGCCTGACTTTGCACTATTTCAAAATATTTACAAATTTTACACCCTTACACTTTTAAAATATGCAAAAACACGGACAAAAGACTCTTGAATCACACAAGAATCAAACCAGCACAAAAAGACACATCTTGCAAACCTAGAAAACCATCAGGCACACACACAAAGCTTGAGAAAGATCAAACCTCAGTGGTAGCACAACCCTACCTACCACAACCACCTTCTCCAAGCTTTAAACACCAAGCAAAATGCTTCAAGAATTGATCCAAGATAAATCTTCACCAGCTACAATCTGTATGATCACGAAAAAGAGAGAATTCTCAGGTTTCCATAATGATTTTGCGCTCAAAAATGGTCTTGCTACTCTCTTTCAAAAAATACAGTACTTATAGTCAAACTATTTTGAAATTCAACAGGTTGATTTTCAAATCAATTCGTTGATTTCACTTAACTTAAGTGAAATAAGTCGATTAAAAAATAAATCAATTGATTGAATAAGTCACAATTAAGACTATTGCAGCTACCCTTTTAATATGTTAAAAATCCATTCAATAGATTAAAAGACACCATTTAACCTATTGAAAAATATTTCAACAGATTAAAAGACACAACAAAGACCCTATACATCTAATTAATGCTAAAAGGTCTACAATATGAATTACAATCTTCAAGCTTGTTTTCCCTATGATTGATCCATTAGAAGGCATGCATACAAGGCTTGATCAACTCGGGTAACATCAGATCTCCATATCTTCATCAATGTAAGCATGGTTCCAAGGCAATGGCTTCAAGTTCCTTCATGAAAGCTTCATTAAATCTTCAAGTAACTCATCGTCCAGGCTACGCATGTACACAGAATGTTTGCTATTTTACATTAATACTACTTATCTATAACAACTTCAGTATTGTTAAGATAGTAGTCAACAAAATAGAAAGGGTAAAGTAACCCAAAGTCGTCTCCCAACGAACACGGAATTGATTGTTAACAATTTAGTTCTTATAAAATCTATACAAAAAGAGTTAGTCAAATAAAATAATAAAAATATGGAAGGATTAAGATAAACAAGAAAGAAATAGGAATGATAAAAAGAGATAAAAATAATAGTAAAGAAAATAGATTGATTCCATTGCTTTTTCAAAATAGATTCATCATCGATTATCTAAATATTATTGTTAAATTAATTATTGTTGTAAATTTACAAATTAATCAATGTAAAGTCTCAATTAACTTGTTGGCGTTCTCACTTTTAACCAAAGTACAGTCTCAATTAAACGTGAGAACTTTTTGATTATCCATAGTAAATTCAACCAAAGTACAGTCTCAATCAAATTTACTATGCCTAATGATGTCTATTTTTTTTATCTTCTCACCAAATAAAAAGCTTAATTAATCAAAGTAAAGTCTCAATTAATTTTCGTTAAAGTAAATACCTTTAATCAAAGTGTTCCTGTAGAGAACAAATAAGATAGGTTAGGCACAAGCGTCACCTTACCACGTAGTCCGCTATCTCCTTAGATGGCCTCTTCCCAGTCGGTACATGTCGGCTTGAACCCAGGGGGGTTACCTGCAGAAGAGTCTCCGAAGCTCAAGTAAGTAAAAGCCCTCAGAGAGTCAAATTAGTGATTAATGAATGCGTACCTTTAAATGATGGGGTCGACGTGTATTTATAGAGCATTAATGACGTTTGACCATTTCATAGGCTGGGCCTTGACTTGGGCTCTAGCTTGGGCCATGAGTGGGCTTGGGCCCTAACCCAGGCCCTTCAGACCTATTGAACGCGGGGGCTTCGATTTTCGCTAAGTTATTAGAGTAGTCGGCCTGGACCCTAACCTTACCAGATATGCTCGAGTGGTCGGTCTAGACCGACTACTTGCCTAGATGACTTATGTTGGTGATATGAGGTGCGGGTTGTCCTCTTAGATATTTAGTTTAAGCTAAAACCGATACAAGTTTCGATGTGTACATTGTTTACTTGGTCGACTTTGGCTAGGTACGGTACACCAGCCCCCCAGCCTTGTCTGATATGGGTTGTCGGTCAAGGATGATATGTGTTGATAAGCTAGCGGAACCGGCTAGGTGTGATACACCAGTCCCCCAGCCTTTAAGTGTGGGGAACAGTGTTAAGGCTTAGAATTTGTAACCGTCAGAAGGTAGGTGAAAGGGTGTCAGTTGGTCAAATCGAAAAAGTTTTGGCGCCGTCGTTTTGAAGTGTCATATCTTTTGCAATGATGGTGTCGATTGGTCTGTGGTATGGTTTTGGCGGGAAGAGGTTCGTCGTTTGGGATTGTGGGCTATAAATATGTGTTTGGAAACAGATGAGGGGTTACTTGTAACATTTGTGAATTCTGAATTTAGAGATCTTGTGCGCATAAAACTGTCCGACATAGTCCTCAATTTCGACCGACATCTCTTCGTAAAAAACAAAATCAGGTATGTCCAGTAGTGGTAGTGTGTCTTCGTCTAGTAGTAGTGAAAGTACTGAGTCAGATAGAAGTAAGGATAGGCGACTTGACGGAGAGGGTACGAGTTCTGGAGTTGTTACGAGCGGGATGCCGATGGAGGTTGTGAGGGAGGTTCGAGAGGATCCTCCTGAAGAGTTGGAGGAGAGCAACTGGCCGGCGAAAGGCGGCTATGGGTGGGTTGCTGCTGATGTCCGTGATCAGTCGTCTCTATTCAGGTGGTCTCGTTTGTTGAACTCTTGGTTGAACTGCACGCCTGTCATTTCCAAGGGTGCTAGTGAAGACATTGTTTCGCTGGAGAGGGTGAGTGCCGTCGACCGGGTATGCCACGGGCAGGAGGGGGCTACCGAAAAATTCTTCTATATGTATATGTGCCATTTCTCTCAGCTTCATGTGCGACTGCCCTTAGACGATTTCACTATGGGTGTGCTGCGGGCGTTGAATGTGGCACCTACCCAGCTACATCCTAATAGTTGGGCCTACTTGCAGGCCTTCCGCATTCTGTGCAAGTCCTTATATTTGGAGCCTACTCCCTATGCTTTCTTATATTTTTATGACACCAGACCCCGGAGACCGGCTACTTGGCTCTTTTTAATCAGTCGCCCCAACATCAGCAGACTGGATGCTTTTTCCCAGTCTTTCAAGCATTTCAAGGACGGGTACTTCAAAGTCGTCGTCAAGGAAGGGGGTAAATCTCATTTTTTGAATGTGGATGGGAGTACCAAGTTTCCCTTTAGCTGGACCAACAATCCTTCTAGATATAAAGACATGGGAGTGGAGGAGTTGTCGGCTAGTGATAGGGAGGTGGTGGGGATGTTGTTGAAGTTTGTGGATAAGTTGCCCACTAAGGGTCTAGTTAGGGTTTATAATTCGGTGCATCCGATAATAGATATTGAAGGTATCTGTTTATTACTTAAGCTGTGTTAATAATGCTAAGTTGTTTTTGATCCGAGTCGTGATATGTTATTGCAGGGCATATGGCGCAATCTGGCAAGAAGAATCTGGCGCTCTTTCAATCATTGAGGAAGGAAATGGCCGCCAAGGCCAAGGCGGCTGGGAAAGCTGATGTTCCCAACCTGCAGGAATCGGTTGTGGAGGTGCACGTACATGGCGGGACGAAAAGGAAAGCTAAGCTTCCACCTCGACCCGGAAAAGGCAAAGATGTGAAGAAGATAAGGGCAGTTCTTCTTGGAACGGCTAGCGGGGCGGGGTCAGCTAGTGGGGAGTAAGTGCCTGAAGCCGGGTTGATCGAGTTGCCGGAGATATCCGTTAGGAAGGATATCTCGATCGACCTCCCGGATACTGTTGTTAACTCTATCGATAATATGGAGGTGGATCATATTGTTAGGACAATGGTAGAGTTTGGAAGCAAGGCTCTAGTCCTGAGCCGACGTGTAGGGTCGCTTTACAGAAGGGAAGTAAAGGAGGTGGGGGAGTTACAGGGTAAGGTGGATAAGTTGGAGGAGGAGAAGGTGGCTTTAGAAAAGGAGAAAGAGGGTTGGGAAGCGGAGAGGAAAAGGCTGGTAACGTGGAAGGTGCGTTGCTTGGATTCTGAGGATAAATTAAACAAGCGTATCGGGGAGTTGGAGGAAGACTACGAGGACTTGAAGGATAAGTATGAAGGGGCTGTTGGGGAACTGGATGATCTGAAGAATAGCGTCATCCAAGAGCATATTAATGGTTTTGAGAAGGGTTTGCGACAGGCGGCCTTCTTCCATCCGGATGTGGATGTCTCAGATTCAAGATTTGACGTAGATAAGGACATAGTTGATGGGAAGTTGGTGAGGGAGGATGAGGGGGATGCTGAGCAGGTGGAGGAGAAGGCGACCGAGGAGGAGAAGGATGCGGAAGCTGCCGTGGAGGGTCATGATAACAAGGCGACGTAGAACCTTTATTTTTTACAATTTGAAACTGGAATTCTATGTCTGTAATAATCCGTACACTATTTTACTTTGCTTTTAATATGATGAATGCTTTGTGTATGCTATGTTTTTTATTAGATGCCGATAACTTGTATGATAGTGTTGCGTTAGCGGTATAGTATAATTATGAGTGGGTGTTTTGATGTATGTGATGTTTGGCGAATTCGATTTTTTATTGAGGGTGTTCGACTCTGACCGTTTTATTTGTGGTAAAACGAATAAACCAAGATTGGCCGCTTACTTGGGGTAAGGGTGGGGAACTTAAACGAATGAACCAAGATTAAAGGGTGTTCGACCCAGGCCGCTTACTTGGGGTAAGGGTGGGGAACTTAAACGAATGAACCAAGAGTAAAGGGTGTTCGACCCAGGCCACTTACTTGGGGTAAGGGTGGGGAACTTAAACGAATGAACCAAGAGTAAAGGGTGTTCGACCCAGGCCGCTTACTTGGGGTAAGGGTGGGGAACTTAAACGAATGAACCAAGATTAAAGGGTGTTCGACCCAGGTCGCTTACTTGGGGTAAGGGTGGGGAACTTAAACGAATGAACCAAGAGTAAAGGGTGTTCGACCCAGGCCGCTTACTTGGGGTAAGGGTGGGGAACTTAAACGAATGAACCAAGAGTAAATACATAGAGTCATAAAGTAGGGAACCCTTCTTTTTATTTATTGAATAGGGATGCCTCGTTAAAACCTCCTTGGCCAAAACCCTCCTTAGGGAAAAAAGACCAAGTGAGGAAAAAGAGTACACCCGGGGTTACAAGTATTGGTTCAATTACAATACACATTTAGCTGTAGTAGAATTTGAGGTGGGATACATTCCATGTGTTGGGAATCTCTTCCCCAGATAATTGTTCTAGGCGATAAGCCCCTCCTCCTGCATCCTCTCGTATGCGGTACGGGCCATCCCAATTGGCGGAGAACTTGCCATCCTTCTTTCTAGCACTGCTGGCCATTCTCCATACTAGGTCCCCGACGACAAATGATCGTGGGTGTAGGTTTGCATTATATTTCCTGGCAGCTCGTTGTTTGGCGGCTAGGTTGCATATTTGGGCTTTTTCTCTGAGTTCGAGAAGGAGGTCGAGATGTAAGGACATGTTTTGGTGGTTGTGAGTTGGGTCGTATAGTTCTCGGCGCAGGGATGGTTCGCCAATTTCTACCGGTATCATGGCGTCTGCGCCGTAGACTAGGCTGAATGGGGATTCGTTTGTTGATGATTGAGGGGTGCATCTGTAAGCCCATAGTACTTCTATTAACTCTTCAGGCCATCGGCCTTTGGCGGTATCCAACCTCTTGCATAGCTCTATGAGAATAACTTTGTTTGCTGCTTCTGCTTGCCCATTGGTTTGTGGATGTTCTACAGAGCTTGTGATGTGTTTGATGCCTAGGCCGGTGTAGAATTTGGCTAACTCCTTGTCGATAAATTGTCAACCATTGTCTGTTATGATGGTATGTGGTAGACCATATCTGCATATAATGTCCTTCCACACGAACTGCTGGACTTGCTGGGCCGTGATGGTGGTCAGTGGCTTGCCTTCGATCCATTTGGTAAAATAATCAACGGCTACGATTAGGAATTTTACTTGCCCCTTGCCGGGTGAGAAGGGGCCGAGGATGTCCATTCCCCACTTAGCGAAAGGCCATGGGGACAGTATGTGGTGTAGTTGTTCTTGTTTCTGATGGATAAGGTTGTCGTGCTTCTGGCATGGCTTGCACTTCCTGACATGATCCTGGTAGTCCGCTTCTATAGTGGGCCAGAAGTATCCGGCTCTGAGAACTCTTGTGGCCATGGTGCGTGCGCCTGAATGATAACCGCAAATTCCTTCGTGTAATTCTTTGATGATATATTGGGCTTGCTCTGCCGTGACACACTTAAGTAGGGGTTGGCCGTACCCGCGTTTGTAGAGGTCATCGCCTACCATAGTGTACCTGGCGGCCTTAGCTAGCCAAGTTTTGTCCGCGTCGAGGGGGGGGGGGTTGCCGGTTTTGAGGTATTGAATGTAAGGGGTGGTCCAGTTTTGGGTTTGGGTGGGGGTGATGTTGTTTGATAGGGTATGGGTTAACGTTTGGCAAGTGTGTGTGATGGAAGGTGTGGAGAGTGTTTGCTGTAGTAGGGATCGATTACGGTTTTTGAGTTTGGTACTGGCTAATTTGGAAAGGATGTCGGCCCTAACATTATCAGTTCTCGGGATGTGTTCGACGCAGACTTGTTCAAAGGCGGATTGAATAATCGCACGGACTAGATGGTAATACTGTTGGAGGATGGGGTCTTTGATTTGGAATTCGTCATTTAGATGACCTACAGTGAGTATGGAGTCGGTTTTGCATGTTAACTTCTTGACGCCGACTTCACGGGCTAGGGAAAGGCCGGCGAGGATAGCTTCGTACTCGGCTTGGTTATTCGATGTTTTGAAAGCAAAGTGAAGAGATTTCTCGATGAGGATGTCGTTGGGGCCTTCTAACACGATGCCAGCGCCAACACCCCTAGGGTTTGAGCAGCCATCTACATGAAGTGTCCACTGGTCCTCAACGGGTGTTTGTTGTAGGTCATTGATGAAGTCTAAGAGACACTGGGCTTTGATGGGGCCGTGGGGTTCATAGCGAATGTTGAATTCTGATAGCTCCATGGCCCACGATGACATGCGTCCGGCTAGATCCGGCTTTTGTAATATTTTTTGGATTGGGTAATCGGTCTTGACGGTTATGGTGTGGTTTTGGAAATATGGGCGTAGGCGTCGTGCGGCGTGGACCAAGGATAGGGCTAGTTTTTCTACCATTTGGTACCTGGTTTTAGGATCTTGTAGTGTTCTGCTCACGAAATACACAGGATGTTGCGTGCCTTCTACTTCTTGGACAAGGGTTGCGCTGACGGTATGGTCGGTGGCCGTGATATATACCAGCATGGGTTGGCTGATGTCTGGTTTGTGGAGGATGGGGGGTGAGGTTAGGGTTGTTTTGAGTTTCTGGAAGATCTGTTCACAATCATCAGTCCACGTGAACCGGGCGGATTTCTTTAGGAGCTGGATTATGGGTTGAGTTTGTTCCGCTAGTTTGGGTAGGAAGCGAGAAATGGCCGCGAGGCGGCCGATTAGGCGTTGGACTTCTTTGACCGTAGTGGGGCTGCGCATTTCGATGATAGCCCTGCATTTTTCAGGGTTAGCCTCTATGCCGCGTTGGGTTAGCATGAAACCAAGGAATTTACCCCGGTCGACGCCGAATACGCATTTATCGGGATTTAGGCGGAGGTTGTATTGGCGCAGGGCGGAGAACACTGCTTCCAAGTCTTTAGCGTGTTGATGATGGCTTGGGGACTTGACGACCATGTCATCGACGTAGACTTCGACACAGTGTCCTGTTAGATTGCTGAAGACTTTGTCCATTAGTCGCTGGTAAGTTGCCCTAGCATTTTTTAGGCCGAAGGGCATGACCCTATAAAAGTAGTTGGCATTGTCTGTGATGAAGGCGGTTTTGTGCATATCTGTTGTGGCCATGGGGATTTGGTTATAACCTGAATATGCATCTAAAAAGCTAAGCACATTGTTTCCTGCCGCGCCGTCTACGAGTCGATCGATGTTGGGTAAGGGGTAGGCGTCGCGAGGGCATGCCTTATTCAGGTCTGTGTAGTCTACGCACATCCGCCATTTGACATTGGCTTTCTTTACCAAGACAACGTTAGAAAGCCAAGTGGTGTACTGAGCTTCCTCTATAAACCCTGTGTTCTTCACCAAGCTTGCGCTTTTTCTGGGATACGTAGCGGGCTTCTTTATATATCGAAAGCTTGTGGGATGCCACCTGGGGGTCTACTCCAGGGAGGTCGGCGGCTGACCAGGCGAAAAGATCTGTGTTATTGATGAGGATGGGTGTGATTGTGGCACTTTCATCAGAGTTTAAACCGGTGCCTAAATTGATGGAGTGGCCATTGGGGAGTTCCAGGGGAGTGGTGTCCTCGACTGGTTCGAGGCGGACACCTCGTCCTATTCTGGGGTCAAGGTCCTCGCCGGATAGGGCTATGTGGGAATTAGGGGGTCGTTCGATATGGTTTGTTTGTTGGATTGGGAGTTGTGGTCTTAGGCTTGCCATATAGCACTCGCATGCCAGACGTTGGTCACAGTGGATGGTCAGGATGTCGCCGGATGGGGCTGGGAACTTCATGGCCAAGTGAGGGGTAGAGACGACTGCACCAAGTGTATTGAGGGAAGGACGACCCAGGAGTATGTTGTAGGATGTTGGCGCATTGACTATAAGGAAGCGGATTGGGATGGTTTTGGTTTGGGTTCCTTCCCGAAAGACGATATGGAGGTCTATGTAGCCCCGGGTGGATACTTGTTCGCCGGAAAAGCCATATATGGGCTCATCATATGGTATCATGGCGGTGTCAAGAAGTTGTAACTTTTGGTAGGTGGCCCAGTAGAGGATGTCAACTGAGCTGCCTTGATCCACGAGGACTTTCTTAACGGCATAATTTTCGATTTCAACGGTGATGACCATGGGGTCGTCCTACTGGTAGTCGAGGCCGTGGAAGTCGTCATCCGTGAATACGATGGGGGGCATACGACGTCTGTGATAGGAATGAGTGATATGGTTGATGGATTGCATATGGCGGAGGTGTCTCTTTCTGGCAGACGAGGTGGAGCCTCCACTTGCGAAGCCACCAAAGATGGTGTTAATGGTGCCTCGTAAGGGGGGGTCGGCAGTGGTAATGTTGGTGTGGGCGGGCTCTGGCTGTTGGTTGTTGGGTTGGGTGGGGTGGCTATTGTGATGGGCATCGTTTGGTTGGCGTCTGTGGTCATGTCGTGGGGGGGTGGCGGGATCGGGAGGAGGAGGAATGGTCATCCCTACGGATGAAGCGGCGAAAGTGGCCAGCACGGACCGGTTCTTCTATTTTATCCTGGAGCGCTTTGCATTCTTCCATAGTGTGACCATGGTTGCGATGGTACCGACAATACTTGGTCATGTCGGCGTTAGGAGGTGTGGTTGTCTAGCGTGGTGGGGGGAGGAGGTCAGCTTGGAGGGCCTCGTCTAGGATGCGGGAGCAGGCTACTGTGAGGGGGGCGTATCTGGTGAAGCGAGGTTGGCGGGGTTGCGTGGGCGGGTATCAGGGCGCGGGTGAGGTTGTGGGGTGGGGTTGGGGGTGGGGTTGGAGGTGTTGGCGGCGTAGTCGTTGCAGAATTTGGTGTGAAGGGTTTGCATTTCCTCCATGTGGACATAGTCGGCTGCACGTAGCTTGAGTTCGTGCATGGAGGTGGGTGGGTGGAGGTAGACGTTGTTGGCGAAGGGGCCAGGCTGTAGGGTGAGAGTCATACATTGGAGTATCATCTCCTGGTTGAGGTGTGGTGTACGAATAGCGGCTTTACGGAAGCGATCGATGAACGTTCTGAGTGGTTCATTGGGTTCCTGTCTGATACCTAGTAGGGATATGGTGGTGGTTTGATGTGGTCGGCTTCCAGCGAAATGGGTGGAAAACATGTGGGAAAGGATGTCGAAACTATCAATTGAGTAGGGCGGGAGGGTGGTGAACCATTCTAGGGCAGGGCCTTTGAGGGTAGTAGGGAAAGCTTTGCAAAAAACTGCGTCTTGGGATGTGTACAGGGCGACGTGGGTGATGTAGACTTTCAGGTGTTCGTCAGGGTCGGTTTCGTCGGTATAGCGATCCAGGTTGAATGGTTCCCACTAGGCCGGGAGAGGGGTGTTGGCGATAAAATCCGTGAATGGGTGGCGGCGTCTGGGCTGGTGAGGGGGGGCATGTGGGGTGGGGGTAGGTGGTTGATCATAGCGAGAAAGGTGGAGGTGATGTTGTGAGGAGGAATGTGGGTTGTGGGAAGATATTGTGGGTTGTAGGGTGGGATATGTGTGGTATGGAGGGCGGTGGGTATGTTGTAGGGGGCGTGGGTGGTGGGGATGGTGGGGGCGGGAGTTGGGGGTGCGGTGAGCCCTGGTTGACCGGATGGAAAGTGATGGGGATGGGTAGAGGTAACGGGTGTCTGTTGGGTGGTGGTGAAGGTGTGGGGGGTGGGATTGTATTCACTTTCTTCTTCTGTAGGCTGGAAGGCCGAAGACTTCACGGCTTCAGAGGTTTCTTTGGCTTTTCCCTTTAGGTTGGCGTCTGCCTCGATCCTTCTCCTGAGGCAAGAGTTCTCTTGTTTTAGCACTTCCATTTCCTCAGCACTGCGCTTCTTCAGGTCTGCGAGTTCTCGTTGCATCTTTGCCTGGCCGTCTAGGATGGCGGCCAAGTCAGGGGTGATGCTGGGAGGTCCAGAGGGACCAACGTCCGCTTGCTTGTTCGCTCCAGCTCTACTGCGGGTAGAAACCATTTTCAGAGAAAAAACGGGTACTAAAGGTGTTCGTCTCGTGCCCCACGGTGGGCGCCAATTGTTTCTGCAGAGAACAAATAAGATAGGTTAGGCACAAGCATCACCTTACCACGTAGTCCGCTATTTCCTTAGATGGTGGTGGAGCTCCAAAGGTGCATGAAGAGCTCCATGGGCAGCGGAAATGGATGAAGGAATGGAGGCAAGTTGGAAGGCACTTGCAAGCAATGGAAGGTGAAAGAGGTGATAGGATTTCCTAATCTATGCTAGCCTAAGGAAGGTGGCTAGAGGTAGAGAGAGGAAATCTCTAGAAAGTGGTGACTCTCAAAGGCAATAGAGGGAGGAGTGCTCTCAACTCAAGTTGCATCTATTGCATAAAATTTCAAGAGTGTCTACAAATGGGTGAAATTTTGGCTTTTATATGAAGCCATTTACACATGAGAAAGGAGAGCCTTTGGATGGAGTGGGCCTTGATCTTGGCCCTTAGATCAAGCTTGGAGAAGGAGGCTTGATCTTGGCCATTGGATGATGCCTTGGAAAAGGAGGAAGCATTCCTAACCCTTGGATGCTTTGGATCCATGAGGTGTAGGAAGAAGTGTTGACTTCCACTTAGTCCACCTTGGCTTTTTTGATAGCTCATGGCCAAATCTCCTATTGGGCTTAGTCAAGCCCAATTTTATCAATTGAACTACTCATTGTTTGACTTATTATTCTAGAAAGCAAAGCCTAAACAATGGGCCAATATTATTGTTATTCTATTGCTCTTTGAGAAACCTCTTCAAATCTTCACATCTTCTTTGGCCCATGTGAAGAGTATGAGAAGCCCATGTGGGTTTGGGCCATCTTGAATGAAGCCCAATTGGATCTTTTTTAGCATGCTCCTTGTTATTGGGCCTCTTGATGGGCTTGGGCTTGAAGGTGCATGTGGGTCATGTATTGGGCCTTGAGCATGATTTGGGCCTAGGCATTGGCCCAAGTTATAAGCCTTGTTGGGATCACATCAGATGGCCTCTTCCCAGTCGGTACATGTCGGCTTGAACCCAGGGGGTTACCTGCAGAAGAGTCTCCGAAGCTCAAGTAAGTCAAAGCCCTCAGAGAGTCAAATTAGTGATTAATGAATGCGTACCTTTAAATGATGGGGTCCACGTGTATTTATAGAGCATTAATGACGTTTGACCATTTCATAGGTTGGGCCTTGACTTGGGCTCTAGCTTGGGCCATGAGTGGGGTTGGGCCCTAACCTAGGCCCTCGAGACCTATTGAACGCAGGGGCTTCGATTTTTGCTAAGTTATTGGAGTAGTCGGCCTGGGCCCTAACCTTACCAGATATGCTCGAGTGGTCGGTCTAGACCGACTACTTGCCTAGATGACTTATGTTGGTGATATGAGGTGCGGGTTGTCCTCTTAGATATTTAGTTTAAGCTAAAACCGGTACAAGTTTCGATGTGTACATTGTTTACTTGGTCGAGTTCGGCTAGGTACGGTACACAAAGTAAAGTCTCAATTATTGGTAAAAACTCATTTAATCATATTAAAGTTTCTAAATAAAATCAAAGTAAAGTCTCAATTCAATTTAAAAACCCTTGGACTCATATGACCAATATGCATATAGATTTAAAATCATGACTTCTTACGTGATTTAAAAATAAAAGACATAGATGAATGAAAACCTCAACAATAATAAAAAGAACAAAGAAATTAATTGATCTAACCTCAGAATCCAATTAAGAAATTACAATGGAATCAACCCAAGAAGTTTAACAATCCATGGAATACGAAATAAAAAGAAGAATAGAGAGAAGAAAAGAGAGAGAAAGGAAACGAAATTAGGCACCCCTAAGGGTTCCAAAACTCCGAAGTCCCGAACTTGTCCTCTCTGCTTCTCCCTTGGTCTCTTTATATAGTACTTGGACTAGGCTTTTCTGTTGCTAAAACCTCTCAAATATCTTTTAAAATAAAGATAAAGATAAATATTCAAAGATATTTGGAGAGATATAAACTATTTGACAAATATAGTTGGTTAATAATTTATGATATAATTAAATAAATTAATTATTTAAAGATATCTGATAAATTATCACCAAATAATATTTGTATTAATTTTCTAAATAACCCATTTTCAATCCTGTAGTCCAATTTTGCAGAGACATCCAAAAATATCAATATTTGCAAATAAACCCTTCTCCTTTGACCAGTATTTGACTGTTTGACCAGATTTGACCAGCTTTGCTGCTCCATTGACCAGTTTGACTTGTTGACCAATTTGACTGTGCAATGAGAAACTGACACGTGACAGAGTGCACTTTCTCTTTCTAGACTAGGGTTTCTCTCACACTTTGGTTGCGAAAAGGTTTCATGGAGGCTTGTGGCTGCTGCAACGGCGACTGCTCCGACGTGGTGGTGCTGGTCCAGGTGCGTGGTTCAAACTGCTCCTGTTGCGTGAACAATGGTGACGAAACTGTGGTGGTGCGGTGCAACTGCTGTAATGGAGATGGTGTTTGCGAGGAAGTGGTGCTACTGCGAGATCTTCGAAGGTGGTGAAGTTGCTGCCATGGCTACTGTAGTTGCGTTCGTGAATGGCGCAGGCATGGAGGTTCTGCTCATGGTGGTTTCCGACAAGAAGGTGATGTTGCTTCTGGATTCTCGCAAGGATGTAGGTGGTGGCCACCGCAAGGTATGTAGGTGCTGCGACATGTGCGTGATGATGGTGGCTTCTGGCAGTGGACGGGTCTCGCAGGTGCAAGCACGGTGCTGATTTGTTCATCGCGCATTGCAGCAATTTTCGTTGATGATGACGACACAGTGGCTGCCGGCGAGGTCCGTGAATGGCCGTGAATGGTGGCCGGCGGTTGCCATGGTGATGGTAGGAGAGGAGGAAAATTAGGGTTAGGGTTCCATTTTGGGAGATGAAGGAAAATGATGACGTGGCAGTGTTTCATTGGTGTAGATCTGTTTGTAAGGATTAATGCCACATGGCTTGTTTTGGTTGGCTAATTTTAAAAGTTGAGGACTGCCACATGGCAACATCTGAGTGAATGAAATTTAAGTGGTAGGAGGGGTGAAAATAGACATATTAGGGGGTGCAAGATAGGTTTTTGGTGAGACCCATTTAGAAAGAGGGAAGTGTATAAGTAAAAACTGTGGTACAAAAGTAATTTTTCCAGAACTTGCTGATTTTAGCCTTATTTAAAGGTGTTTTATAATTTCAATCAATTTATTTTCCGACTTTTAAATAAGTTTAATCTTAACTTCAGCTGCATCAACAAACGTTAAAATATCCAAAAATAATTTATGCAGCTAAAAATCACTTTTTAAGAAATTTTTATCACACAAGTTCAAATAGCCTAATTATCAGAATTATCAATTAAATCACTCTTTAAGCACATAAATTCAATTAAAATACCCAGAATTAAACACTGAATAAGGGCAAAAATACGCACTCATCATCCAAGCTACGCATGTATACAGAATGTTTGCTATTTTACATACCTGCTTGAGAAAAAAGGAGATTACATGGCAACTTCTAGTTGGTGAGATCTAATAATGGAGGATTGTGACATGTGGCTTCTCATGGTTGGTGAGATTTGAAAGTGGAGGACTGTGACACTTGGCAGCTCTTGGTTTGGCAGACTATTAGGGCTAGGATGAGTTTTTCAAGCGATAAGTTTTACACGGGCAATGACTTATTTTGATGCAAGAGGCATAGGGATTATGCACGAGGATTGGTTAGCATTGATGCAAGGTGTATGGTGTTTATGCATAGGCGTTGGCTAATATCGATGCAAGGAGTGTGGTGATTATACATGAGCATTGGTCAGCATTGATGTAGGGTGCATGTAAATTCTTGGGATAGTTTAATTCCAACTCTTTATGGTGGAGTATGATTGTTGGTATAGGCAATGAAGATGTATTTATTTTAATCAGGTTGGAGATTATTGGACTGGTGAAAATAATACGTCTTGGAAAGTTCCACATCGCCTAGATAAGCTAAGGAGTGGGTGTACAAATTTTCTCTGGTTGTACAGGTTCGTAGTCTATGTTTTGTACAAAGTTTCACACAATGTTATTCTCTGGTTGTCATTAGGCAATAGTCGAGGTTTTTCTCCGGTTTAGGGTTTCCATGTTATATTCTTATGTTCCTTGTTTTTATCTTAATTCTTTGTTAATAGGTGATTCTTAGGAGTAAAGACGATAATCTTCTTAATTGATGGCTTATTTTTCTCAACAAAAACTAAGAATGAGATATATAAGACAACAATTCAAAAATATAAGATGGATATGAGGCTTAGGTGATACAAAAAATATCATTTAATAAGTCCTTTTCTCCAAAGATAAATATCATAAGAGGAATCATCATTTAACTCCAACGAAGCAACATAAGAGTCCAAATAAAGTTAATCAAAATGACAAGATAAATCCTACATGTTATGACCCCAAGACATGAAAAGTAAAGAAACAAAACAATTATTTTTATTATTTTATGAGTAAGAACATCTTCTCTTGTCATACTCTTTGTGATTATTCTTTGAATGTTTTCTTACTTTTTTATTTATTTATTATTATTCATGCACTCATCACACATGCAATAGAGCACACGGTGTTTTGTCTTCCTATAGTTTGTCTAATATACTTATAGTTGGATTTTCCCTTAAGGTGGTAATTAGGTCCTTATAATAAAGGGTTTGTCATCCTTAATTCCTCCTTATTTCTATAAATTTGAGTTTCCTTTTTATAAATCAACAAGGTATGTAATGATACTTATTTATCTTTTATTGGAGTTTATTTAATGACAACATTTATGTCGTATGTTAACAATATTAGCATTATTGATATATCGATAACGTTTGTTATTCGCTATACGATTTTTTGCATAAAATACCATAGTTTATTTTATTTCAAATTTTCATGTTAATATGAGATATCAAGTTTTTTGAAATTGCTCTGATCATTTAAGGGTGGTGAACACATCCTTTCTCTTTAATATGTTAAGTAATGATTAAGGACATGATGCAATGTTATCCATTAGGCTTTTATAGTGATCAAATAGGTGATAATTATATTTACTCTATCTTTGCAGACGTTTGAGGACAAATGTAGTTAATAGGAGTCAAAAAACAATTGTATCTTACCAAATTTCGAAAAAACTCAAATAAATTTGAACATATGGTCAAGTTGGATTGGATAAGCGGATAATGGTAGATAAATAAAATTAAATAAAATGGATAATCGTGATCGGGTTTGGATAGTAGGTTGAAATTTTGTGGATACCTGACTCAACCCAAATTTCTATTTTAATATCTATAAATTTGTAAATATATTTTAAATTTTAAATTTTATTTTGTTAAAATTTAGTAGTATTTTATGTAAAATCGTAGTCCATTATAATAATCATTATTAAATTATACATGTCATTTTTTTAGTTAAAAATTCACTATATTTATATCATTTATTTAAAATAAAAATATTTTTTTTCATTAAAATTTTTGATTTGGTATAAATTTACAATCCAAAAAAAACCTAACCGAATTCGCAACTAGAGCAACCAAATCCAACTAACTCGATATTAAATAGTTAGATATAAATTTTAAAGTATTATTTTGATTATATTAAATTAATCATGTGGAATCTGATGATCAACATAAGTGATGCTCACCCTAGTATTAATCAATTTATCTTTATAGGCTATTAGACAAGAGAGAAATATATTCACTCGTTTTGTCTTTGCAAAAGACTAGTTAAGAGGCATTACTAAGACTGTCCAAAAACAATAAAAGGTTGAAGAAAAACATAGAAATTATTTTCAAATTTCAAGTGTGAAATTCGAGACTAAAGCAACACATTTCTAGATTATAATTTTTTTTTGTTTTGTTTTAGAAGGTACATTGGTTATTCTTATTCAAAAGGTTTTTTTTTTTTTTAGTGAAATCAAAATACTTAATGTATCACACCTAGCCGGTCCCGCTAGCATATCAACACATATCACCCTTGACTGATACCTATGTCGGTCAAGGCTGGGGGACTGGTGTACCACACCAAGCCAACTTAACAAAACCATACCTATATACCAAAGCATTCAAGTAACCGGCCTAGGCTGGGTTGACCTAAGCCTAACCGGCCTAAACCGGTAACCTAAACATCTAGAGGAACAACCTGCCTAAGACAACACATGAGCAACACAAACCGCCAAGGAAAGTAGTCGGTTTAGGCCGACAACCTCAATATACTTAGCAAAATCAAAGCTCCCCTGGTATTCAATGAATCCACCTAAAGGCCTGGGTTAGGGCCTAGGCCCACTTACAGCCCAGACATAATTAATACTTTATAAATACACGTGGACCCCATTAATTAAAGGTACGCATTCATTACTCCATTAATCACTTGATTTGACTTTTGGAGAGCTTTAGCTGACTTGAGCTTCAGAGTCCTTTCTGCAGGTAATCCCTCCCGGGTCCAAGCAGACATGTACCAACCAGGAAGAGACCAACTGAAAAAATAACGGACTACATAGGTAAAGTGACGCTCGTGCCTAACTTATCTTATTTGTTCTCTACAGGAACACTTAAATTGTTTCACTTAAAAGACTAAGCCTTATAAGTTTAATTAAATTAACGCCCAACCATTCCATTAATAATCCATTTACTATTTCATTGCGTACGCCAGCTCTTTCATTACTTCATATACAAAGTCTGTAATCCCGAAATTATATTTTAATTACTAAGGAGGGTTGTATTTTCTACTTTATTTGATTTATTATTTACCCTTTGTTATCCGCATAAGTCTATAAATTATTTTTATGAGCAAAAAGAAAAAGATTAAAATTCTACAATGCTCCTAATCGCCGATTAATTGTATAAAAATAAAATAGTTATGTATCTTTAAGTAGAAAAAAAATATTTACTTAAAATGATCTATTGATCTCATTAAACTAAACAACTGTTTAAGATTTTGCTTTTCGCACCCATATAATTACCATCTACACCCACATAATTTTTCCACTCACCGTCATATTTCAATGATGACTAATTTATTCTGTAAATCTTTCAAAGTAAGCCTTCTAAAACAATATTAACAATATTTCTGGAACAAGATTTTTAAATCGTTTGAGATGTTTACAAATAGAGTTTATATTGTATTTAAATAATTTTCATCAATTCTAATATTAAAAGTGAAAACAAAGAATGGGGAATAAATATGATTACAATTACCTAAAATGTAATGTATAAGGGTGATGTATTTAGTACATTAAAAGGATCATAATTTATTAAGCAATAGAATAAAGTATAGAAGGTAATGTGACTAGAAACATGCATCCAGAACACAGCAGCAACATATGGCAGCACAACTGCGTCAAAATAATCACACATCATAAATAAAGAGATCCATGATTGAATTTTTAGCCCTCTCAAATCCTGGATCAAGGATTCTCGAGTCAATATATTTTTTTTAATTTTATTTTATTTCTCATTGAGTTTTACAAATGTTATGTTTTCGTTTAAAGAAAACAGAAATGACAGTTGAAAATATAAAAAATGTTTTTTGAAAAAAAAAAATAAAGAATTTGTTTTCTAGTGCTAATAAAAATAGTCTTCGATCATTCTCTCTAAACCTAGAAACCCTTTTCATCTTGACTTAAATCTGTAATGATGACTCAAAGTGAAAGTTAAAAACAAAAAAATAACTGAGCCAAAAAAATAAATTCTTAACCCTAACAAAAAAAGAATGAGTTTTTTAAATGAAAACCAAACTTTAAGGATTAAAAACGGAATTAAGGAGATTGAAGATAGTGCATGTGGGGAGAAAGAGGAATGAATAATTACCATCCTTTCCAGAAGCCATCACCCTTGGACTTGGTTTCCACCATTGATGAATTGTGAGGGTATTGTGGAATGTCTTGGGTGGGATAACCAACGGGTGGAGGTGAAGCTGAAGATGGATGATAAGCTACATTCAAACAATTAACCATAATCATATTCATCATATTAGTGTGTGTGAGCATGTACATATCTTTGAAATAATTTATTTCACTTAAATTGCTCAAGGAACTATTAATGAAGCCTGAGTAATCAATGTATATATACATTGCAATTTGTGAGGTTAGTTGTTAAATTCACATATAATTAATATGATCTATGGTGGGATGAAAATGGAAGAAAAATTAAATAAAAATTAAATTTTGGTAAAAAAATAAAAGAAAAATAAAGTTAAAGTTATTCATAAATTTGAGTATTTTTAATTTGATTTTTATTAATTTTTACATTTTATTAATAATTTGATCTTTATATTTAAATTTATAATTATTTTTTAAAATTTTTAAATGTATTGGATAATGTTCAAATATTCTTTATTGCCCTTTTATCACTACTATTGCTGAGATTGGACTATTCTTGTTATAAGATGTTTTAAAAAAAAAGAAATAAAAGAAAAGAAATGAAAGTAGATCATCTTATATTAAGTTACATTTATTAATACATAGACACAAAGTAAAAGTATGCAACATAACAGACAAACTAACAATCATATAATCTCATTAACAAAAGCAAGTTAAATGATAAATATGCAATCATAAAATATAAAAATTTGATTACTCAACATAACAAAAATTAATAGATACTTAACTAAAAATATTAGAATTGATGAGGGTTTTGAAATTTAATTACACAAAAATAATTACATCGCACATAAATATACAATTCTTAATCGTGTGTTTGGGTGAACATTCACGAACATTTATATAATTAATTTTAAATGATTCTTTTTTAAAATTATATGATTTGTGTTTGAATACTTTTATTATAAAGAAAAAATAGTAATTAAGTTTATTAAAAAAATTTATCCAATTTAAAAATACTTAAATGGTTTCAACTCACTAAATTTTAAATTTATTATCATTTTGTTATGAAATAATTTACTAGAAAATCTATTATAAAATATTTGATCGAATTCAAAAAGAAAAATATTTTAAGCTGTTTGAAGACAATTAATGAGTGTATATCCATTCTCGCTAATCAAAACACATAAAAATAAAAATGTAATTAAAACTCTAACATGAAACCAAACACAAACACGCTATAATGGAGTAGTTATAATGAACTGAAAAATTAGGAAACACTTGACATATTTGAATATATCATAGACTTTTTGGTTATACCTTTACTCACGCAACAATTCTCTTAATATAAAATATAAAGGAACCTCAATTAAACTTCATTAGGTAACATATATATGATCGATAGATACTTTGATTCCTTTAATATTTCTGTCAACCCATTTCGTAAATCCAAATAAGAACAAACGAAAGATCTCAAAATCATTACTAGGTTTCTTGTGCTTTACAAAATCCAAATTGCTCGCAAACCAATGACCAAGATCTCGATTTTGCAAAGACTATCAAAATGTAAAAATATTGGAAAAAAATTGTGTTACAATTTTATACACCTCACCAAACCTTTACTAACAAAATTGTAGAAGAAAGTTTGTTTTCTGATAAGAAAATTTTACTGGTCGAAAATCAAATTAATCATGTGATTAATTTAATAAAATAAAGAATTTATTACAGAAACAAAATCTTCTATCCTTTTACTAGAATGAAGAACATGAATCAGACAAGCAAATGCAGGATCTCAACAGGAAGGGACCAAGATAAACCAAATATGAAAAAGGGAACAATAGTTCTCCGAAAAAGACTTCCATATATGGTGAAGGAAACTTTTAGCCCTCTTGGTGGTGTGTGCGTAGCAAACTTTTCTCTCCCTAGTTGCTAGGGGACATGATGAAACTTGGAAAGAAGTATATCAAGCTAACATTCTGGTTGTCAAATACTGTTATGTCAAGAGAGAGGTAATTTTACAAGTTTTGAGAGATCATGTCAAGCTAGTTCCGTTAAAAATTGGGCTGGCAAGAGAATTGATGGGAAGTATACTGCACTGAAACGGAAAAGTAACTACAAGTAAGATTAGTATGTGGCTAGAGGATTTGGAGAAAAGTGGAAAAGTTCAAAGTTTAATATAAGAGAAAATTAAGAATATGCTTTATTTTGTATAAGTGTGGTATTTGAAACTTGTACAGCCTAGAGTAAAAGAAACGAGAAGAAAGAGAGAAGTGTTTTTGAGTATAAAGCATGGAAAAGAGACTTTACCTGTAGCACTCTGACCTGAACTCATCTTTAGACAAAGGAATTCTCAGCACTTACCAAATAACTGAAAGAAGAAGGAAGATACAAAGATTATATTATAGCGTACACACATACATAGATACATAAAGTTATATTTATAAATAAGTGAGAAGCGAATATATCAAGGTTTTTCTTTTGAAGAAACTGAGGATGTTACTTGGAAGACAACGAAGAACTGAACAAGAGGACGGCACCGCGTGAAATCAATGGAAGAAGAATGTGAAGAATGAGAATTTTTTAATATATATATATATATATATATATATATATATATTTCTTTATATATATATATATATTTCTTAATTTATTATTTGATGAAAAAAAAAGTGATAATGACAAAATGATTTTTGTTTTAAAATGGGACGCGTGTCCTAAACTGAAAGGGGCTGCCGCTTTCTTTTACCAATTTTTTTGTATTACCAAACTCTCTATTTACCATATTTTTGGTATTACCAAACTCTTTCAAACAACGTTAACGTGTTCTTTTGTGTTTTTTTTTTTCTTTTTTACAAATATGGTTGATTTATCTTTCAAATTACCATTTGGGTTTAGTTTTAAAATTATTATAGAAGGAGTTAAGTCTGGACATGACTTTGTCTTGAAGAGATAGTTAAATGAAGCAGGACTTTTGACTTTTGGAAACAAAGTCGTGAGAAGAAAGTGTAAGTTCTTCAACAATATTGAAATCGTAATGTGAAAATTAAGTTTAATTATTAATTAGACTAAATTTAAGGTAAAGTCCTCATAAGAATAGACAATTTTTGCCTATTACTTACAAGTAATAAAATAAGTGTTTGGATTTTATGACTTCAATGTTAATAAAGATAAAGTCATACTTTTAAATAATGGTTTTAAAATTTTTTCTAAAGTCATGCTTAAATTTCTTTTTTCTTTTGTTATTTAAAAGTCATATCACTATCGTATGACTTCCCTTTTTCTTTCAATTAACTTTTTTTTTATTTTTTTTTTCTATAATTTTTTTCTTTCCTTATATTTATATATAAACATATTTTTTCATTTTTTTATTTCAAGAATATTGTTAATGAATTTTTTTCTATTAGATCAAAATAGTATCTTGTAAAAGTCTTGGAACTTTTGAATGGATTCTTCTTTTGTAGGTAACCAGTGCAGTAAGGGCTTTCTGCTCCGGTTATTTTCCACATTTTGCCTCGGGTCTGGAACCGAGCCATATTGGGGCGAGGCCAAAAGGTACACCACCTTTTGGCCTCGGTTATCACCCGAAGCTATAGACCAATGTTATGCCTCGATTGTTTTAAAACCAGGGATACACAGTTTTCTGCCTCGGGTCAAGTAGGACCGAGGCCCTAGGTGAAAAATATTTTTTTTTTAATTCAAATTTTCGCAGACTTTTTTGGCCTCGGTTATGGTTAGAACCGAGGCCATATGTGAGTTTTTTGCCTCGGTCTTGGTAAGAACCGAGGCATATTCCCCTGCTTTTTTTTAAATAAATTTTCTGTTATATATATATATATATATATATTCTCACATTCATATATTTTTCAGACCTGCATATATTTTTCAGACAGCAACACAACCATAACAGAATATTTTCTCAAACATCCATAATCCAAAAACATTTAAAAGATAATTGAAATGTACACAATCGAAATACATATATCCTAATCAATACTATTGTACATTTAAATTATGAATTTTGCATATGCTATCCTACCAAACTTTATGGACTTCGCGGGAATTGGCAAAGGACTCTTGAATGTCTGCAAAATAAGACATTAAGTTAGTATATAGAAAGACAACTTTAGTATACCAAACTTTAGAATATTGCAAAGTAATTGTTTTAATTCAAAAATATATTACCGTGTCCCAATTAGTTGTAATACGAGCACGCACAATTGTTGTCATCCATTGCATTATATAGTAATCGCACTCATATGAGCCGGTTTGTCTATTACACTACATTATATCAACAACATTAAAATCAATTAATGAAGAAAATCAAATCAAACAATTATAAATATATGGATAGAAATATCAAACCTGGAGGGAATACCATGCAAGACATTTTGCCTTAGCCGTTGATCTCCCTGACAACATGTTATGTCCAATAATTGAACTATGATAAAGGAAATAAGTTAGGATACTTTTATATAACATGTCATTTTCATAAGATTGAGATTAGGTTTCTTACCAATCTATCACTTGTCTAAGATGGTTGGGAGGAGGGCGGTGCAAAGAGCAAAATCACACAGCAAGGTTCTCCCTTAGGGAAACCACAAGTAATTGCCAATGATGTCTGAGAAGAAAATACATTTATTGTTATGCATTAAAATGATAGATTATATTCATAAGTTAACAAAAATGACTTACCCAGCAATATAAGGGACAAAATAAATTTCTTTTCCACGTAGAAAGCATCTAGTGACATATGATTGGATGTCATCAAACTTGTTGCCTTCATGAGTGAGTTGGGGGTCTACAAACCCATATACATCATTCAGTCCCAAAGTTTCAGTGACACCAGACAAATACCTAAACATAAAATTGATTTGATATAAGTAAATAGATAAATATATCATATAACTATATATAATGATTGAAAGACTTACATCATCCATAACTGAATAATGGTAATATTCAGTTCCTCTTGTCCCCGTGCAAGCTCCAAGACATCTTGGGAATGCAAGTAAAGTGGGATGTCAAGATCTCTCCCAAAAATGTTAGCATCCCAAGGAACTTGCATCGGGTTATCAACTATGATTTCTGCAAGTTTGAGCAATGCACCAAGAGGATCGTCCAAAGAGAGAAAAATCTTCTTTGATTGAGGTTTTTCCTATATTGATGCAATTTAAGTTAAAATGGAATACAATTTAAGTTTGAACATAATAAACATGTAAACTTAAAAATGTAGTATATTTGTGGGTTTAAGAGTCTGTACCAGGGAGTCAGTAACAACCAAATCTCTATGCCAGGCGAGGAAACACTGGAATACTTGTGTCATAGTATACACCTCATCTGTGGGCACAGGAACTAAAGCATACGGCATGAGAACCTCCTCTACCGTGACCTTAACCTCATCCTCTGATAACTCCATGCCATGAAGAACTGTGGCTGCCTCAAATACTTTTCCACGAGCCACTAGTGTCTTCTCTGTACCATCCCAAATATATAGCTGACATGGATGAGTGTCATCCATGTCATCCTCGGGTGGAGCTGAACAACTCCCATTTCCTCTTCTACCTGTTAGAGTCAACGATTTATTAATGTTATTCAATTACTTTATTAAATATCATTTATTCAATTCATAACTTATAGAAAACAAATTTACCCGTGGGAGGCACAAATGGGTCTAGTTCTGGCGGAGGATCCACTGGCGAACGAAAGCCATAATGCTCAAATTGGCACATAAGTTCTTCTCTCACCTGCGTCGTGATCATTTCCTACATTCTTTGTTCATAATCAGCACCATAATTGCATGAAGACTGACGAGAGGAGGAACCAAAAAATTGGCGTATGCCGACTCCTGATCCAGCACCACGCACACGTCCATGGTGCTCAGGTCGTCCAATTGCAGCAGCAAGTATGTCATGACGACCTTCTGGAATGAATCCTCCTTGAGAGGTCTGCTCAACCAATGAATCCTACAATGTAACAAAAAAATTTATAAAAAAAATATAATATAAAACATGAACGAGCTATTTAGATAAGAATTGTATCTTACAATTTTCTCAGAGATTTCTCGTGCAGATTCAGAAGTGTAGTTGTCCGATGAACGTAAACGGGCTAACTTCCACGTTTGATGACGTGATGGTGGTGAAGGAGGCTCAGTATCTTCACCCTTAAAAGGTGGGGGCCTAGATTTTTTCTTTTCTGTCAATATCTTCTCTTCAAGTTTTCTGTACCCACCACGAGATAATATGTGGGGGTTTTTATTTTGAGCACTTATGCTTTGAGCCTTTTTTCTCTTTACCTGTAACATATAAAACCCACTTTATGAATTAGTTAAAATTTTGCATAATTATCAATTGTGCTATTGATGATTTCAAATAAACATACCTGCCACTCCTCAGATGTCCGAAGCTCAAGAAACTGATGCCATGCGTCTTCATCAATCCAAGTGTATTTCAACAATGGATTCTCATTCTTTTTATGTCCAAAGACATACCTAGACGTCAACTTGGTCTAAAAATCACGAAATTTCTCAGCCACCGATGACAAACATTTTTGTTTAAGCGTCGCCACATTTGGAATATCAAATGTTAGCTGCAATATAGAAAATGTCATCAACAATATTTATCATATTATCAACAAAATCAAAGTATAACGTTAATAACATTAATATTAGTTACAAAATCAAAGTATAACGTTGATATCATTTCCCGATCAGCTTCAGTGACATGATCAAAAGATGACGTAAGGATTGATATTCTCTCTCGTGCCAACATTCCTAAATAGCTTTTGAAGACGTCCCCAGAACAACCACTAGAGTCACTAGTGTCGACGTTAATATCAACATGTGTTTTCTTACCTTTAGCTCTTCTAATTAAGAGCTCTCTCAACCTAGTGGCTCCTCTAGTGGGTCTCTTAACAGGTGCTTCATCCTTTGATGAAGTATAATGTTCAGCCATGTATCTGTGAAATGAAAACATAAAAAACCATTAATAAGCAACATATAAAATAATATATAAAACATTATGCAACAAAACACCTAAATTTTAACAAGAACATGAAATTCGTACATAAAGTTATTGATTGGTCATATGTATATTCCTTCATCGTGATCTTCTCGAATTGCATGTACATCATCAACTAGATGGATTTCATCAACGGTTGTCGTTCTTCTAAATGGGTGGGCGACAACAATATTAAGATCACTCATATTCTCTTCATTAGGATCAATCTGTTTTTTTTTTCATGAAGAGCGACAAACCAATGTTCAGTTGCAGGATCTTTAACATAGAAAACCTGAGATGCTTGTTGTGCCATGATAAATGGCTCGTCTCGATAACCCACCTTTCGAAAATCCACTAGAGTCATTCCTGATTCATCTATTTTGACACCACTCTTATTGTCAATCCACTTACATTTGAACAGTGGAATAATAAACATGGTATAATCAACCTCCCATATCTCTTGTATTACACCATAGTATGTCATTGATCCTACTACTGGATTTTGATCTTTAGATGTAGAAAATTGTAGTGACTCAGCTTCAAGACTAACTCCACTATTTTGTACTGTGCTTTTATCATCAAGAGACTTTGTATAGAATGTGCAATTATTGATTTCATAACCTGTACAACAGATGACATCAAACTTCAACCCATTTGCTAACCACATCAAAGTCTCAGAGCATTGCGAATCTTTCAAAACCTCAAATTTAAACCAAGGCATGAATGTTCTATTATGCTCCATCAAATGCCATTTCTCTGATTGTCTTAGATTGTTCTCTTTCACAATGACTTTGTGTGCAGATAAGTAAGGCATTACCTCATTTGTGTTGTTCAATATGTATAGGTGTGCTTGCATCAACTCTTCGCGATTTTTGGTAACCACACTCACACCTTGGATGCTGTTACTTATAGAACACCTGTTCAACCATGATCTGTGAGGAACTCCTATCAGTTTTGCTTTTGCCATGTAATCTGAACAAAACTCGACACTTTCTTCAGCAATATATCTTTCGATCATTGAAGCTTCTGGATGATATTGATTTTTCACATACCCTTTCAAAATCTTCATGTAAAATTCAATGGGATACATCCATCTTAAGTATATTGGTCCACAAAACTTGATTTCTCTCATCACATGAACAAGTAAATGTACCATGATGTCAAAAAATGATGGAGGGAAAAACATCTCTAGCTGACACAAGATGATAACAATTTCGGCTTGAAGTTCATCTAACTTTAAAGGATCAATGACTTTGCTACAAATTGAAGAGAAGAATGCACACAAACGCGTTATAATTTGTCTAACATTTTTGGGTAAAATTCCACGAATAGCTACAGGTAACAATTGTTGCATTAAGATGTGGCAATCGTGAGACTTTAGGCCAACAAGCTTCAAGTCTTGCATGGACACTAAACTCTGAATATTTGAAGAGTATCCTTGAGGTACCTTGACACTATTTAAACATAAGCAAAAACTTATCTTCTCTTGTCTGGACATAGTGTAACATGCAGGGGGAAAATAAGTGCGCCTACTAACCTCCCTTGGTACCAAGTCTTCTCGGATCTTCATTTCAACCAAATCCAAACGAGCATTTACTCCATCTTTTGTCTTTCCCTGAATGTTGAGTAGTGTACCAATCAAGCTATCACACACATTCTTCTCTACATGCATGACATCTATGCAATGTCTAACTTCTAACTTCGACCAATATGGAAAGTCAAAGAATATTGATTTTTTCTTCCAAGGGCTCGATGCAGATGACTTCTTGGACGTTTTACCAAATACATGATGTACTTTATTAACTTTTTCATGAATTTGAATGCTAGTTAATGGAGTTAGTGCTTTGTCATTCTCTTGATGTCGATTGAATGCTTTCTTTAACCTTCGATAAGGATGATTAGCTTGTAAAAACCTTCGATGGCACAGATACACGGTCTTCCTTCCGTTTTTCAATTGATGAGATGCAATGTTTTCTTCACATATAGGACATGCTTTATGACCCTTGACACTGTACCCTGACAAATTACCATAAGTTGGAAAGTCATTAATGGTGCAAAATAACATTGCATGCATCATGAAAGTTTCAGAAGCAACAACATCAAATACTTCAACACCATCAACCCACAACAACTTCAAGTCTTCAACTAGAGGATTGAGATATACATCTATGTCATTTCCAGGTTGCTTTGGACCAGATATCATCATAGACAACATCATGTATTTTCTCTTCATGCAGAGTCCAGGAGATAAGTTGTAAATGAATAATATAACAGGCCAACAACTGTGGTTTGTACTTAAATTACCAAATGGATTCATTCCATCGATAGCTAAGCCAAAACGAATATTTCTACATTCTTCACCGAACTTGGGAAATTCCTGATCAATATTTTTCCATTGCATTGAATCAGCTGGATGACGAAGGAGTCCGTCACATCTTCTCTCAATTGCATGCCATCTAAGGTTTTTAGCGTCTTTAGGATTTGCAAACAAACACTTAAGTCTGGGCACGATTGGAAGGTACCAGACTACTTTCAAAGTAGATCCTTCCTTCTCTATTTGACCATTATCTTCACTGTTTCTTTTCTGCTTGTACCGTGATGACCCACACTTTGGACATTTTTTCAAATCTTCAAATTCTTTTTTGTATAATATGCAATCATTAGGACATGCGTGTATCCTTTTATACTCCATACCCATCGGACAAAGAATTTTCTTGGCGTCATAGTTTTGAGTGGGTAGAGTATTTCCTTCGGGAAGCATTTCATCAAGAGCACGAGCAATTCTATGAAGCTTTTATCTGTCCAACCATTGGTCGCTTTCAAATTCATAAGTCTTAAAACCGCTGATAATCGCGTGAACTTAGTTGAACCAACATACAATGGAGTTTCTGCATCAACAGACATCGTCTCATACACATGCGCTTGTGCAAAAGCTTCTATGCCAACATCTCGTATCATGTCCTCCATATTGTCTTCTTCTACTCGCTATTCACATCGCTCTTCCCGTCGCTCTTCCCATCGCTCTTCTCGTCGCTCTTTCATGGAGGAATTGGCAAGATATTCAGTTCGAGAAACAGTTGGAATGTGTATTAATTCGCCGTGCCATGTCCATATTGTATAACTTTTAAGGAAACCATCACAAATAAGATGTTCCCTAACTTGAGTTGCATTCAATTTTCTTCCATTCAAACAGTTGACACAAGGACATCTGAACTTCACCTCATCATCACTTCTCCCCTCATAACGTTGCACAAATTTTATAAATTCTTCTACTCCATTCTCATACTCAGCGATGATACGTGGTAAATTAATCCAATCTCGATCCATACTGAAATCGCGTGAACAATTTCAGTAATCTTTGAATTAATGTTCACGTCGTAATCAAGGTGTGACCTATCCCATTTAAGAAGATTCACTTTCTTTATTTTATTGGTACATATTACTTTTAAAATACATATATTAAATTTCACGAAATTTTGCTAGCATTTCGCATTGGCCTTCAGGATACACAAAATGAAAGTGATTATAAACCACAATCAAATATGCACCTGAAGGTCAATACAAAACACAATTAACAAATATTCATGAATTTTAAGATATGTATTTTAAAATATATATGCACTAATAAACTACTAAAAAGTGATTTATCTTCTTAAACTGTCCAATTGGACAATTCAAGATTCAATACATTTAAATTATTAGTATTGTATCCCCTTTTATATAATTAAAAAATAAGTAGTTTCGTCAAAATGAAAATTTGGGGACAATACATAAGTTTCGTATTGAATCTCAAACAGGAAACTAAGGCTAACTCATAGTATATACAAACAATCCAAACAATTTCAATTCCAATGAAAATCAATACTTGCAATAATCGAAATTCAAAAATAATATATACAAAATAGAAAATGAAACAAAAACGAGTTAGAAACTTACCTTGGAGGAATGGCGGGACTACAATTGCCGGAAAAACACCGAGAAGTGGTCGCAGGTGGCCGGAGGTGGTCGACGGTGGCCGGAGGGTGTGGTGGCAGTGGGTGCAGCGGAGAGACACCGCGAGAGAGAGAGACGCGAAATGGAGAAGGCTCGCTTGCTTGGTGGTTGCACTGGCCAGAGGTGGTTGCAGGTGGCCGGAGGTGGTCGACGGTGGTCGGAGGGTGTCGTGGCAGTGGGTGCAGCGGAGAGAGAGAGAGCGCGCGACAGAGAGAGTGATAGAGAGAAACGCGAAATGGAGGGCGCTCGCTCGCGAGGTGGTTGCATTGGCCGGATGAGGTCGACGGTGGCCAGAGGGTGTGGTGGCAGTGGGTGCAGCGGAGAGAGAGAGAATGGAAGGAGTTACAGAGGCGCTGGCGCGGGGAAGAAGAAGGGTTTGTAAATTTCGAACCCTAAATAAACCCTATGGCTTCGGTTGTTAGAGGAACCGAAGCCATTGACCCCCTTTTGGCACCGGGTCTTCTTGAACCGAGTCCTATACCCCTGACGTGCAACCACTTTTTGGCTTCGGGTCCTACTGGACCAAGGCCTATACCCTTGTTTGGCACCGATTTTGAGGGAACCGGGGCTTATACCCCTCTTTGGCTTCGGGTATTTGGAGAACTGAGGCCTAAAACTTGGCTCTAATTGCAAAAATGCCACCGTGCCATTATATGCTTCGGTTCCTGGCCAACCGAGGCATATAAGGTGAGGTAAAATAGGAATTAAGTTCTTGTCCTTCTTTAGGTCCAAGGTGAGGAGGTACCTGCAAAAGATACTTCAATGCTTAAGTCAATAGAGAGCTCTTCTCCAATAGTCAAATCTCTAGAATTAGCAATTAATAAAAAATGTAAGCCTAATTACCTATGCCCATGTGTAATTATACTAATTTTCTAAGGGTCATTACCCGACAACTTACAAACTTACGTGGATCTGACTTGTTTATGGGCTTGGACCCCGTTATGGACTTTGTGGGCCTAATGTTGGAGGCATAATTGTTGGGAAGTCTGATTGATCTTTGGCTAGTTTCAACTAAGATATGACTATGATGAGAGGTTGCCTACTTACCGGTTTGCCGACAAGTATCCTGCTACTAGCTTCTTACTTTGTATAGCTATTTTAGGTTTAACATTATCTTGGCAGGGATGGTAGGTTCTCGACCTAGGCTCTTGTAGAGGGCTGATAACTAGTCAATCTTTGAAAGTTCGCTAGCCCCCCGGTCCCTTAGAGGGTTATCCCACTATAGGCTTATGATTGATCGTTGATAACTAGTTGGCCTTATATAGTACATTATCCCCCCAACCTTATGCAAACTTCATTGTCAAAGGCTTGAGGGTGTTTAGTGATTATAAGTTGCAATGCTCTCTTATACATCATGCCAACATCTGCAAATTTGTGTGAGGTTGGGTAGTCTGTGGTTCCAGGTTCTCTGCCTTTCTTGTGTTAAAAAAGAAAATTTTCTATTTTCTTTTGTTTGTCCCCCTATGGGTCTAGTAGCCCCCTAGCCTCAAGGAGTGAAAATGATAAATGGGTTTAAAGAAAGGACGATTTAACATGATATGACTACAAAGGAAGGTGAAGAGGCTTGGCTTGGCTTGGAGCTGAAGAGTTTTAGTGGAGAGTTGTGATCAAAGCTTGGCATAGAAAATGAAAATAGTGGAAAATATGCGATGATTGCATAAATGCAGTGATGACATTGTGGTGAGCGAGAAGATGAAGGGTTGTTGGGTTGTCCATAAAAAGAAAGAAGAATTTTCTAAGTGCCGACAACATCCATTTGTTAAGGTATGTCTTGTAGTGGTTCGAGTAAGGGATTTGTGGAAGGGTTAGGTAGCCAGGATAGCCGGTCTTTTTCATATTCTTTGGATGATTCTCTGTCTAGGACGGATGGGTTAGTGATGGAGAATGTTGTTGACATGAGAAGCCAAGGTGGTATCTTGGAGATGTGATGAAGATTTAATGAAGCTCTTTTGAACTATCTTGAAGCCATTACCATTGGAATGAAGCCTACATTGATGAAGGAAAGGACATTTGATGATATCCATGATGATCAAGGCTGGAACGTGTGCTCTCCACATAGTTATATAATTAAGAAAGTGTATTTTTTGTTTGTAATTCATATTGTAGACCTTGTAGCATTAATTAGATGCATTTGGTCTTTGTTATGTGTTTTAATCTGTTGAATGGTTTTTCAACAGGTTAAAACATGTCTTTTAATCTATTGAATGGTTTTTCAATAGGTTAAAAGGTTGGCTGCAGTAGTCTTAAACTACAAAAAATTCAATCAGTTGATTTATTTTTTAATCATCTGGTTTCACTTAAGTCAAGTGAAATCAACCGATTGATTTGGAAATCAACTTGTTGAATTTCGTAATATTTTGACTATAAAAGCTGTGTTTTTTGAAAGAGAGGTCTGTTGATAATTTTTTAATGTGAAATTGGTCTGCAAACTTGTGAAAACTCTCTCCTTCGTGATCATATAGTTTGGAGCAGTTGAAGATTGATCTTGGATCAATTCTTAGAGCTTTTGGCTTGGTTTGAAGCTTGGAGAAAGTGGTTTGTGGTAGGCTGGGTTGTGCTAACACTGAGGTTTGATCTTTCTCAAGCTTTGTGTGTGTGCGTGGTCGTTTTCCAGGTCTACAAGAGGGTTCTTGCTGTGCTGGTATGATTCTTGTGTGATTCAAGAGTCTTTTGTGTATTTTTGCATATTTTGAAAGTATAAGGGTGGATACTTTGTAAATCTTTTGAAATAGTGCAAAGTCAAGCTCAAGTTGTCTTGACAAACTGGATGTAGCTCAGGTTTGAGTGAACTAGTATAAAAATCTCGTGGTCTCACCTTTTCTCTAACCTTTCTCTCTTGCATATTCATTTTAAAGTTTAAAGAACTTGTGCTTTAATCATCTTTTTTATGTTCTTGCATGTTTTCATGACATCTGCAGCATTGAGCATGCTTGCATAATATTTTAGAACTTGTCTTGATCATTCTTGTGCATTGTTTCTGGTTTAAAGTTCGAATCTGCATTTCTGCATTTTTCCCAGTATTTCAGTCGACTATTTTTCTGTTTTAATCGATTGATTATACCAGAACATAATCTGTTTAGTAAAATCAATATGTTAACTCTGTTTTTGATTGATTGAAAGTATACTGTCCAACACCTTTTGCATTCTAACTTGGTGATCTAATTGATTCAATTAAAGGAGGTTTCTAGCTTTTAAAGATAGCCTAAATTTTTAACTAGCCAATTCAAACCCCCCACCCCTTTTTGGCATTTCAACCATTTCAAAACTAACAAATGTCCCCGACGTTAAGGAGGACTGTAAGACCCGTAGAATTTAATTAATTAAATAATTAATTAATTAATAAATACGGGAGGGGTAATAATTATGACATTAAATTATGGTTGGTATGACGTGGAAAAGTGCTAGCTCATGTGGTTGAGAGCACTTTGATTGTGCGAAAGGACTTGGGTTTGAGTCCTATGTATGCTAACTTTTGATGTTATGGTTTTGTTATTTAAATTTATGAAAACATGTTCCTGTATATTATGATAATTGAATTGTGATTTCTAGCATGAAATATGAATTGGCATGATGGTTTGATATTGATTTGGCAATTGCATGGTTATGGGTTCAAGCTTTGGAGAGCTCACATTAATTTTTATATTTTTGGACATTTTTGGGTTTGACTTGAATATGAAGGGGTTGGGAAGAAGCCCTAGTGGTAAGGCAGCCGAGAGGTGGCTGGAAAGCAGCCATAAGGGTGTGGTAAATGATAATAAACTCCATTCAATAAGTAAATTTCGTTTTAAAGTATTAGCATAGTTTTAGGGCACCTTTAAAAGGTTCTAGAGAGGTAGAAAGAAGGGTTTTGCAATCTGGAAATCTGACTTACATAGAGAGCACGAAAATTCTGGAAACTTGTGAGGTTTGGGAGAGATTGAGAGGCTGAAAAGAGAGGAACCAAGGAGGGCTAGTGGGCAAAGGAGAACTATTCAAGTTTCAAGGGTTAAAGCCTAAGAGGAGAACCAGGTTAGGGGAGTTTACCGCAATTATATTGTTGTTTGGTATGAATTCTGTGAAAATAATGTTTAAGATATGCATGCACTGTGTTTATTTTGAGTTTCTGTTGAATTCTGGAAATTTTCCAGAAACCGCCTGGCGGGCTATACATAGCCGCCAGGCGGCTCATCCATTTCTGTATATTTCGCTGTGTTCTGGCTGCAGCGCCTGGCGGTGAATCCCTGTACCGCCAGGCGGCTCATAGTCTGGGCCATTCTGGGTGTTTTTGGATGAACCGCCTAGCGGGATTGGTTATGATCGCCAGGCGGCGCGAGTTGAATACTCGTTTTAAGCTTTTTTTGAGTGTTTGGCATGAATTGTTCGGAGGGAAATCAAGGGGCGGGTCTTATGAGTGGATTGGTGTAGAAGTGCTTTGATTTCGAGTGTAATTGACATGGAAATTCAATGGAACAGTGACCAGGCGTTTAGGGTTGAACAATTGGGGTTTGATGTCGTGAGGGTGATCAGTGATTGGAATGCTTGAATAATTTTAGTAGATGTGGGCGTAGGCTGCGAGGAACACGATACATAAGGGAGATGGCGCGAGAAATGATGGAGATTAATCTGGAATGAAAAGCAAGGGAGAGTGGGGCTGCGAAGGTGTGGGAATTCTTGAAATTTTACCAGAAGTCTGATGCACCGCCTGGCGGCACGGGACTAGCTGCCAGGCGCCAGTACAGTGACGTGGATGCTTGTGGTTATTCTGGGCTAGGAGGGTGTTTTAGGATAATTGGTGTTTGGTCTCTCGGTAAATCAATTTCTAGTGTATCTGTGAAGGGATAGAGTATAGAGATTTCACTACGGTAATGATATTTTCCCTCTTACTATACAAGCGAACTTGGGAAATGTATGAATTGGTTGAGATAATGTTAATAGGAAGCTTGGGAAGTATGTAGGTCACGGGATATTCTCGTACTGTTAGAGCCTTAATAACCTGCGTGTCAGTATGGAATTGGGGAAAATAAGAATGACACCTAATCATGGGTGAGTTTCTTAGCTTGTAATTATTTTATGGAGAGTTGTAGTAGAGAGGGAGAGTGGTACAGTTTCTCCCAAGTGAACAATACCATGCACTGAGCTAGGAGTATAAGGGATTGGGGATGGGTGTGAGGGCAAGATGCGAAGGGTAATTGACCAAAACCAGTACTGCATAAGTACTGATACGGCGCCTGGCGGCAGAGTCAGGTCCGCCAGGCGGTAGAGAGGCAACAGTGGGGCTCTGGTGCAGGAGGCGCCCGGCGGCAGGGGGGTTCTGCCAGGCGATGGCGACGAAATTCGTGGTCTCTGGAACAGCGTCCGCCTGGCGATGGAAACGGTTCTGCCAGGCAGTAGTTGCAGAAGTTGTGATTTATGGGGCGCTTGGCGCCTGGCGGCACGTGTCCCCCGCCAGGCGAATTATACTGTTGCAGCTTGAGTTTTGATTGTGAATTTGTGATCTACAGTGCGTCTAGTGATGCTTTAAGGGTGAGGTTGCTGGTGTTCCTTGAGTTGTGGCTCGGAACGTATCCCTTGAGTTGTGGCTTGGGATAGGGGTTAAGCACGTGGTATTCCTTGAGTTGTGGCTCGGAATAGCATCTCTTGAGTTGTGGCTCGGGATGGCGGATGAACACGAGAAACCCTGGAGTTGTGGCTCGGGTTGGCGAGTGTTGCCGGTATGAGTGTGCTGGTTGTGGCCAGTACGGATGGGTCCAGATAGATTGCCCTCCTCAGTTGTTGGCTGACGAGTTTGGTAGTCTTGGGACAATACGGGCTTTTTTGTATATGGGAACTCTACCTGGCGTTGCGGTGTATGATCCGTAGCATGTTTTCCCGCACGTGCTCTATCGGTTGTGGCCGATAGGTATGGCAGTAAGTCACCTTGAAGTAATCATCAGACGATGTAGAACACAAATAAACGTATTGGGAATCGGATTGCAGGAATAGAAATATAGGGTAATGTGGAAAGTTAAGTTAAGTGTTGTGATATGTATGCATGTTGATATATATATATATATATATATATATATATATATATATATATATATGTTTATAACTTTGTATATATGTGATTTTATCTGCTAAGCTCACCCTATCTACGTGTGTGTGGCGATGATCGTGTACGCGGTACACGGGAGCAGATGTTGGTGATGCAGGTGGCTCTGGTGCAGCTTAGTCGCGGAGAGGGGATTGACTTGGGGAACTTTTACTTGTATTGCTTTGTTTTGGAAACTTTTGTAAACCCGGATGGGTGACTTGATAACATTGTGGTTTTAATTATGTAATGGACGTTCTAAAATTTATCTGCTCATTTAATAAAGTTTTAAATTTTCCCGCGTTTTGGGAAAATGAGGTATTATTAATCGCGCTGTCTTATTTATTCCATTTAATTATTTATAAATTCGTAATATCCTGACGGGATGTTACAAGGACCCTATAGAGGAACAGGCTGACAACAATTTGCTACGTAAGGGAAGGTATGAATGGGTAGATCCATTAGTTAGAGGGTAATTTTCATTGTATAGGTGGTCTAGGATATTGAATTTGAGGCTGCAAAGTATTACATTTTTTAGAGGGGTGCGTCATCAAACATAGTATCGTTAGAGAGGTTGAGTACCGTGGAAAACATTTGCCATGGTCAAGAGTAGTACACTAAGTAGTTTTTCTATATGTATATGTGCCACTTCGTTCAATTGCATGTGAGGTTACCCTTTGATGAGTTCACATGGATGTTCTCTATCTTTTAAATGTTGCGCTTGCACAACTGCACCCAAAAATATTGGGATTGCCTTCAGGTGTTTAGGTTGCTTTGTCAATCATTATATCTACGTCCAAATGAGTGTTTCTTAATTTTTTATAGTCTTCTAAATTTTTATATAATCATATTTTTTAAGTTTGATGTGTTTATTTAATAAAATATTTTTTTAAATATTTTATATGTTAAAATATTCTTTTATAACTTTTCATTAATATTTTTTTAAAATCTTTATGTAAAAATTTTTAACTAATTTTTATTATTAAATTTATATGTGATTCTTAATTATTACTAAAATATGATTATATAAAATTGTTTAACATAATAATAGCAATAAAATCACATCAAATTTAATAACAAAACTTATTTGAAATAAAATACATAAAAACTAAAAATATTTAAAAAAATTAGTGATCAAATTATTTAAAAAATAGTTTTAAAATAAACAAAAAATTAGAAAAAATTTAATATTATTAAAATAAATATCTTAAAAATAAAAAATATACATATAAAATTTCAGGAAATTTTAAATTATTTTTTAAGAATTTGGTTTCCAATTTCATTAATCTTTCAATAAAAATGAAATGTTAGTTATACGTGATCTATCTAATATATTTAACTAGAATATGGCATCAGTTGATGTAACAAAAAGTTGGAAGTTTCACTTTCTGAAAGACAAGATAAGGTAATCAATGAATTTAAAACCAAAGTTGCCAACATGTGTAATGATTTCTTCTCAACATCATTAACTTTGAAGTCATCAACCCAAAGCATGACTTCAGTACAATTATTTTTAGACATCAGTTCAATTATATTTAGACAGAAATAGCCAAGCCATGGCACGACTTCAATGTAAATTGATTTTAGGTTGAAGTCACAAACACCAAACATGACTTCAGTGTAACTAATATTTAGACAGAAGTTGTTAACTAGTGGTAGAACTTCAGTTCAACAAACTTTTTAACCTTATGACGACTTCAGTTTGATTTGCGTGTGATTAATTAAACTTAATCTTCACACAAATCACCTTTCATCAGTACGACTTCAACATTTTTAAAGAAGTCGTGCTCTCCTTCCACAACCTATTATTTTTGCGTCCTTCTATTTTAATAGTTTAATAACTAAAAATATTTAAATAAATTAAAATATATATTCGAGCAAAATTTAAGTATCCTAAATCGGGGAATAAATAAAGAATCAATAATCTGATTCAAAGTTAACAAGCTAGAAAATTCAAATATCTTAGTCTTGGCTCTTTTTTTTTTTTCTACATATAAGCATTTCGGTTACAAAATCTATATCTTCAAGATTGGAAGATAATGTTTTATTCACAAATCCTATGCTTACGGGACATGCATATAATACAATATAAATCATACAAAGATAATATAAACGACTTCATAATTTCCTCAAATCTTGGTTAGAAATCTTGAATCCCATTTTAATCAACATCAATCAAAGATTTCTGCCCCCATAGACATGTAAGTTGATCTCTGGCCCAATAAATAATTCGGTGTTGAGTTGTTGGTCCCTAGCCTAATAAACAAATTGGTTGATCTCTTGCCCAATAGACCATTCAATCTTGGGATGTTGGTCTCTGGCCCATCAAATAAGAGTGGGATGATAGGTTAGACTTTTGACACACTAATGTACTTTTTTTATTCCTATTTGACCAAATCCTAGACAATACACAACCGTCCAACCTTGAGCCTCCCTAAGGTAGAAAGGTTGCTAAAACCCGTCCATCCACTTCGAGATTCTTCTACTCGAACCTAACTCATTATTGTTGTAAGACCAGGAAAAATAATTATTATTTCAAAGGTGGTAATTTGACGTGAGACAATGCTAAATTAATAAACAAACAATTATAAAGAATTGAATTGTAGCATAGTTGGTTAGAGCCTTGTCATGGGTTAGTGGTCAAGGGTTTAATTCTAAATGTGTGCATTTGGACCCTTTATATTTAAATATTGTTTTTATAATTATTTTTGAAGTGATTATGTGTGTCTTTGTTGTAACTTATATTTATTAATTATTGATAATTTATTCTGGCATGTTTATAATTTATTTTCTTAAATGTATTCATTGTGTGTACATTATAGTAATGGTTGTTATGTGTATGGTTGATGTATTGAGTGGTCTTGTTGCAGAAATTTCAAGTAAGGGGTACCGAGTCTTGTTCTCATTATTTTTGTGGTCATGCATTGAGTTTTATGTGTTTTGAAATATGGAATTGTAAGGGCAGCAAAGTTTTCATGTTTTTTGTATGGATGGAAATTTTGTGGTTTGATAGTGGGTTAAAATGTTAAATTTAATTTTTTTTTTACAGATGAATCAATGCGAGGTTTAGTGATATTTGATATTCATTTGGTTATTGTGTCAATTTATTTGAGATTAGACCAATGGATGTAAATGGATTTTTTTTTCTTTGGAGTGTTAATTAGTGTTGAAGATGGGTATGATTTGATAATTGGTTCTTGGATTTATCTATTTAAATCTTTGAGAAGTGTAGAGCATTTGGAGGTAACTTGATTGGAATATATATTCTTTCTAAAAGGATTTGATGGGCTGAATTTATCGTTAGAAAGGTAGAGGAGAAAGGTTTGTATGGGATAAAATTGTTTTAACTTTTGGCATATGGAAAATTCTTTGGTAATTTGAAGGTTTGGTGATATGGACTCATTGGGTTTTTTTTTTTTCTGTTCTTGAGCACATGGGAAATTCATGGTGTAACAACAATTGGGGATGTATCCTTGTTATGATGAACATTATGGTTTCATGTTGGAGTTGGCATGGTGGGTTAAATTTGGGTTTTGGATAAAAGTTTATGGAGTGAATATGGTTCCAATGTGTACAATTTATTTTGGATATTTGGTGTAGTAAAATTTTCTAGGGTTAATAAGAATTAATGAGGTTGTGTCAATGATTGGTTGAATGTTAGTGCTTGCTTGAATTGGTGATGTTGTAACTTTTGGTAGAAAGGTAAGGAATAGAGTACTGTGAAGTTTTATGCATGGTGATTGAACTTTTGGTAATTCTTTTTGTTCAAGTGCTTTTGAAAAGACTAAAACATGTGGTTTACGTTATTTTTTGTATTTTGGACATGTGTTAGCACAACATAGGGCGCTAAGAGTTGGTCCTTAGCACTGAGCGGTGTGCTTTACGAGGCGTTGGGCACTAAGCGTTGGGTTTCTAGCGGCGAGAGATAGATTTTATAAGCAAATGGCGCTGAGCATTTTTGTTTGGTTTTACTATTGTGCTTGGTTTGAATGATATTGTAGGTACATAGGCGGTAGTACATGCATATTATGGATGATGCAATATTTTGTGATGAATGTATGACATGATATGATGATGATATTGGGTTACTCACATGGTGATGTTATTATGTGCATATATATGTAACATGATATGATGTAATTGCATGATGAGTTGAGGTATGTTTGACCTTGTGACAAGATAAGGTATGATATACTTGTGTGTACCTATGTGATGGAACAATATGGATTCTCTGATAATTATAAAGCCAAAATGGTTCTTTTACCTAGAGGGCTTTGTTGGGTCAGGGTTACATGGTTTCTTTCAGCCATAAGGCTTTGTCATGAGCTTAGCAAGAATGCTCTTACCCAAGGCTTTGTCGAGTGAGTAAAGTTATTTCTTGTAAGTCAATGGAAAGTAGGGGAAAGACCCTTTCCAAGAGGTGTTGTTGCATAGGAAAGGTAGATCGGTTGGTTATGAGAGAATGTCATACCGTTTGATATTACTTTGTGGTTATATGTTGATGTTTACATGTTGTGGTTTGGAGAACAAGCACAACTGGTGGCATCTCTCAGTGATTGAGGGGTGTTAAAGCTCAGGTTTGGGGTTCGATCCTCCCTGGGAACAACCCACCTGCTAGTTGGTGCTAGAGGTGATGGGTTGGGGTGTATTGGGCTGCGGACCTAACACAACCGGTTTGAGGGTGGCAGGTGGGATGCCTGGTAAGCCCAAGAGGATCCGGGGGTGTTACATTTACTACTTTCAAAATAGATTCATCATCGATTATCTAAAGATTATTGTTAAATTAATTATTGTTGTAGATTTACAAATCAATCAATGTAAAGTCTCAATTCATTTGTTGGTGTTCTCACTTTTAATCAACGTACAAACTCAATTAAAAGTGAGAACTTTTAGATTATCCACAGTAAATTCAACCAAAGTAAAGTCTCCATTAAATTTTACTATGCCTAATCATGTTTATTCCTTTGTTTCCTCACCAAATAGAAAAAAACTTTTAATCAGAGTAAAGTCTTGACTAATTTTAGTTAAGGTGATTACCTTTAATCAAAGTAAAGTCTCAATTATTGGTAAAAACTTATTTAATCACATGAAAGTTTCTAATAAAATCAAAGTAAAGTCTCAATTGAATTTAAAAATCCTTCAACTCATATGATTGCATTCATGTAGATTTAAAATCATTATTTTCTATTCGATTAAGAAGCAAATGACATAAATAAATGAAAACCACACCAATAATCAAAAGAACAAAGATTTTTTTTTTAATTTAACCTCAGAATCCATAATGAAATTATAGTGGAACCAACCTTAAGAGCTTAGCCCTCCATGGATTGGATGGAATACATGATAAATGATGAATGAGAGAAAAAATATAAAGATGGAAAAACAAGAGATGTGGTGGATAATAGCTACCAAAACCAGAGAGTTGCTAAGTGTCTTCTTATGCTCCCTTAGGTCTCTTTATATAGGTCTTGATTGGACTTGAACTTTATTTTTTCTGTTGCTGAAATCTTTCATCTTTTGATATAATATCTTTCAAATAATTAATAGATTTTATCAGTTTCTAAAAATATTTGAAAGATTTTCTCTATTGATAATTTGAGGTATAATAAAGATAATTAATTAAAAATATTTAATTCATTATTTAGAAACTTAATTTCTTTCTACTTTCCAATTCTGCCCCTCTTGTTTGACCATTTTTGCAATATTAAACAAATTTGTACCAAAATTGATTGCTTGACCAACTTTGACCAGTTTTGATTGTCCATTGATAGGCTAACACGTGGCATCTCCTCTTTCTCTCTTTCTCTCTCTCTTTCTCTATATATATATATATATATATATATATATATATATATATATATATATATATATATATATATCTTCTTTGTTAGGTTTTCCACCTCCATCATGGTTTTTGTGTTCATGTTTTTTCCAAGTGTGTTGAAGGTGCAAATTTGATGGTGGTTGGTGACGAGGATACAATGAATCTACCTTTTGCTCTCCATCTTCCCAAAAGTACCACAAAAATACTAAAAAGACTCCCAACACTTTATTTCATTCAAAAAAGAGTTTTTTCACCAGGTCAACATTCTATAAAATAACATGTTTATTGTTATATTATTATACTTTTTCCTTATTTCCTTTTACCTTCTAAATCAATTATATTTTTTCCTTGTTTCCTTTTATCTTTTAAATCAAACTCAGTATGACAAAAGGGCTAGTACGTCAATTTAAATCGACACCTCAATTCAGTTGAGGGTTGCATTGCTAGTTTAAATTGATACCTAATCTCAACTTATAGCTGGTACGCTAGTTTAAATCAACAACTTAACTAGGCTGAGGGCTGGTGTGTTAGTTTAAATTGATACCTCAACTTAGTTGAGACTTGGTATGACAATTTAAATCGACACCTCAACTTGGTTGGTGCACCAGTTTAAATTAACACATGACTCATCTAACATGTGGTACGTAGGTTTAAATGACACCTCAGCATGGTTGAGGGCTAGTACGCTAGCTTTCATTGACACCTCAACACAATTGAGAGCTTGTACGCCAGTTTAAATTTACACCTTATCACGGCTAAAGGTCGATATGCTAGTTAAATCGACACCTCAACTCGGTTGAGGGTTGGTTCACTAGTTTAGAGTAAAACCTCTACATGATTTAGGGATTGTATAACTCTTCAGGCCTAAATTAGCATTTTAGCTTCAATCATCTAAATAATGGTCGAGAAGTAGTTCATCAAACCAGTTGATATAAGTTTCTGCCACAATTGGATATCAAAAAACACAGTATGAACAGACTCACATAAACAAAACCAGAATTGAAACAAGAGAAAGGTGACTTATTTGGTTAAAGCATTTTTGTGCGAATGGAAGAATGAAAGACATGAGTTGATGGTGCTAGAGATGGAGTGTTACCATGCCACTTGTAGATGGTCTAAGATGAGTAAGGGGAAAAAGTCGCCACTTGAAGGTCACACCCAAGATGAAACTTGTGATCAAGAGAGAACAATGCACTTTCAAGTTCTGTAGAGTTTCTTTTCTTATTAATCCAAATCTGGAAATGATACAAGCAAAGCCTCCTATTTATAGAAAGAGAGGTTGCTACTAATTACTCACCAATGACATTTATAAATAGGATTAGGGAAATAGTATATGACAAACTATTACTAATGGAAATAGTATATGATAATTTATTCCTAATGCAACATACACGATAAGCCAAAGTTAAACGTGTTGTCGAAGTTTTAACTCCCTCAAGTTCTCACATTATAGTCCTTGATGCTTCTCAAGTTATGACTGAATATTCTTACTTTGTTTTTGTGGGCGGAAACTCCTCACCATTGGGCGACCTATATTTGCAAAACACATTGGCACAAATAGCCTGGATGATTTGGTGCTTGAAGATTTGATGAAGGTACTCTCTCTCTTTCGTGATCATACAGTGTGCAACTGTTGAAGATTGATCTTAGAACATTCTTGAAGTATTTTGCTTTTGTGTTTGAAGATTGGAGAAGGTGGTTTTGGTAGGCAAGGTTGTGCTACCACTAAGGTTTGATCTTTCTCAATCTTTTAGGTTGTGCATGGTGGTTTTCCAGGTCTGCAAGAGGTGTCTTGTTGTGCTGGTTTGATTCTTGTGTGATTGAAGAGTCATTGTGTGGTGTTCTTGCATATTTTGAAAGTGTAATGTTGTGAAATTTGTAAATTTTTTGAAATAGTGCAAAGTAAGCCTCGGGTTGCCTTGACTAACTGGATATAACTCAGGTTTGAGTGCACTAGTATAAAAATCTTGTGCATTTCTCTTCTCTCTAACCATTCTCACTTGTATTATATTTTAAAGTTTAAAGAATTTTGATTTGAATAATCTTTTTGACATTCTCGTGTGATTTGGCATTATCTATAACATTGCTCATGTTTGTCTAAGTCATTTGAACCTATCTTGATTGATCTTTCATATTGTTCCTGACCTAAATGAAAAATTCGCATTTCTGCATTTTTCTCAGTTTTTCAATCGACTGTTTTTGTGATTTAATCTATTGATACTATCAGTACTATATTTGTTTAATGAAATCAATTGGCTATCTCTATTTTTAATCGATTGGTGGTTGATTTGATTCAATTGAAAACTATTTTAGGCTTTTTAAAGTCACCATATTTTTTAACTAGTCAATTCAACCCCCCTTCTTGGTATTTCAACCATTTCAATACTTACAAAACAAAGATGCTTTGCTGCATGCTCCTTGTCACCCTTCTCAGATCCATAGTCAAGGCCTCATCATTTATCCAAGATGCTTCGCGCATAATAGGTTAGACAAAGATGAAGTGTAAATACAACAACACAAGGGGCATATCATATAGAAATAAAGTTTAAAAGGTGCATTAGGTCGGATAAAGAGTGACACATGGTAAAGTGTTTCATTAGGGCAAACAGAGACCGACATATACTAAAATATTTCAAAGCAAAGTTTAAATACATAAAGAAAAGAAATTGTTTGGAATTACATCATCACTAAGAAAATTTCTCAATCCTTTACAAATCTCCCATCCACGATAGACTTACTAAGATCAACAATTGAGATGTCTGTGCCAGGGCATAAGACACACACTTGCTCCAAGGCTAATTCAAATCCATGTCCATACGAGGAAGATATTTAATTCTTTAAGTTTTCCTCTATCTCCAACCAAGTTTTCTCTTTGGTTTCAAAGGAATACCAACGATCTTCCAGTTGCTTTCCTTTGGCTTTTAGATCAAGGATTTCATTGTCTATCTCCTTCAACTGCTAGCAAATGTAACTTCTTTTCAAGATGCCATGTGTAAATTATAAATCGCCAAACAAAATATTTTGATACCATCCTAACAAATAAGAAAATTTCAAAACTCTATTTCTTAAACATTTGTCAAAGTTCATTCAAATAAAAACCTTACAAAATATCCAAAACAACCATAAAGGTTTCCATCACAAGTGTTTAAACTTAACAATTTTCAAAGAAAATGTCATTCTAAAAGAAACAAAAAGACTTTTCAAAAGCTTTCCAAAACCTCCCAAAGTTTTCCCAACACGTCTCCTCACACATATGCATCATCAACAACATCTGCATCAACATCTGCTCCCTTATAATAGAAGTTATACAATAATCACATGTGGAAATCACAACCACCAACATGCAACTAACAAAAAAAAAAACATCACATAACAATATAATGCTAACATAGAACTCACCTAGGATGATCACATATTTTCATAACACAACCAATTCATATTACCACCAAGTAATATCACACAGTATGACATTCACTCATAACCAATCATTTACCTTCCATGTGCACCAACACCTCCTAGAAAGGGCATTTTCCCTGCTTTCCATTGGACTTACAAGCAACAACTCTACCTACTCACAAAGCCTTAGGTAAAAGCACTCTTGCTAAGCTCATGACAAAGCCATATGTCTGTAAGAAAATCTTTTACTCGACTAACCAAAGCCCTTTAGGTAAAAGAACCATTCTGGCTTTATGATTACAAGAGAATCCATATAACATCACCACATACATACATACATACATATATGCTTATACATCATCACATAATCAACCAACCTCAACTCATCATGAGAACTCATCATAAAATGACTTAGCACATCACTTCATACATGCACCATCACCACAAAACCTAAAATCACATGCAAAACAAACCAAACACACAAAGCAAGCAACCTGCTACTCAAAACACGCAAAACATGCATTAACACAAAAAACCCAGTTACCAAGTGACATTAATCGCCCAACGACTACATTGGCTCACTTTTTTTTTCAACGAGCATGCCAGTCACCTAACGACCCTTGTGGCTTTTAAAACAGACTCGTCCAACAACCAACCCTTTTGCCAACGACCAAACACTTATAGAAATACGAAAAAACAGAAGTTTATGGCAAATGAAAACCTATTTTTAAGAACTCTCAAGTATACAAACTTGAACTACAAACTTCAACATTTTTCATAATTTAACTGCACTTAACCCTGCATAAAATTCCAATTATTACCTTTTCATTGCACCATTTTAAGGACAACACAAATCCCTACACATAATTCATTCATCTAAGTAAACTAATCTAAACACAAACAAACTCGCACATGTTAACGAATAATTATGCACCCACTCAACCATGGCACTTTGTATAACGCACTCAATGCTCAAAATTATGCAACCATAATTCAACACTAAAACTCTACACTTACTTTTGAACCCAAATTAATAAAACATCAATTTTCCCAAGAGATTAACAACCTGGTAACACTTTTCATGCCATTAAAATATTATCATATTTACCATTGATATATAACCATAAAGTCATTCGCTGTTGAGCACACATATGAATTCAGTATTAAAGAAAACTCAATTGCCTAATTAAACCATTCAATCCCAAATGGTTCTTCCACCCATACTTGCCTATTTTTCTTAGTTTTTCCATTCTAAAAACTTTGTTTTAGTTTAAATAAATCTGTGTTTTCTTTAATAAATTAGTTTTTGTTAGTTGTTTAGAAAAATATACTTTTCAGAAAAATATGGAAAAAAGTGTTGGTTTTAATACTTTTTTGATGTACTTAGTTTTGTTCTTTTTAGAAATCCCTTTTTAATAAAATAAGTTGCTAGGAAGCCTTTCTTTTTGTTGAATTGAATTTTGAACCCTTGACTCAATTTTCACTTATTACAAATCAACCCTTCATTAAAACGTGTGATGGAGCTCCAACGTGAGGTGGTTGGTAGAAACTCCATAGGCAGCGAAAATGGAATGGAGACAAGTGTTTAAGGCTCTTGTAGAAATGAAATTTGGAGTGGTGAAAGGAGAACTAGACTAGAATCTAGACTAGTGGAAGGTGGCTAGAGGAAATGTTGTAAACCTTTAGCTTAGGTGCTCTAAAGAATAATGGAAGAGTTGAGTGATCTCAAGACAAGCATTCTATTAGAAATTTCAAGAGTAAACTCTACAAAGTGCAATAGGACTCTCTTTTATAGAAGAGAAGGTCACTAATGAACATGCACATGAAATGCATTTAGAAATGAAATGCAAGTCTTGGAGAAGAAGTCTCTCTCTCGGCCCTTAGATACTCATGATGGCTTGGATGTGTGACAAGTGGAAAGGCACTCCTTTGCAAGCTAAAGTCGTACCTCCCTTGTGGTAAATGGGGTTTCTCAGCCAAGACTCCTTATTGGGCTTGGATTAGCCCAATTAAAATCCAATGAACAAGTTTATTTAGCCTACTATTTATGAAAGCAAGGCCTAAATAGTGGGCCCAATTTAAAAGGCTATTCTAATGTTAAATCATGCAATCTCTTCATATTTTCACATCTTCCTAGGCCCATGAAAAGAGTAATTGAAGCCCATGAGAAGTGTGGCTATTTTGAGGAAAGCCCTTGGATCTTCTTTAGAATGCTCATTGTTATTTGGCCTTTTATTAGACTTTGGGCTTAAGATGCATGTGGGCCATGGGTTGGGCCTTGAGCATGATGTGGGCCTAAAGGGTCTTCATCATCATGGCTAGTCCATTTTGATCCATCATGAAGGGGAGCCCTAATGCTGCAAACCTTGATCCACAAAAACCAAATCCTGATCTGTGGAAGAGATACAATGTTGATGCATGATGGAGGGAGAAGATTTAGAGAACACAAGGATTAGATGGAGGTGTGGCATGATGAACTAATGAAGGAGAAGATCTAGCCAGATCAAGGGCGCAATGAGCACAAAGTTCCCTCAGGTTCGAATTCAGGTTGAGAAGAAAAAGGGTTAGGTCGAGTGTGGGTTCTAGTTTTTCCCTTGTATATATGTGATAACTAGAGTGTTGTAGTGGGGATTTTTCAATTTTCTAGAGGGAGCTAGGTTTTGAGTTTTCTAGTGTTAGAGAGAGTCTTTGTATACAGGGTTTCTCACATTATGATGAGCACAAAGTTGCTGACGGGTTTGAGTCTCCTCCAGTATGCAAGGTAGCTCTACTTGGTTCAACCACTTGTCAGGACTGTTCTGAGTGAAATTCCTTGCACCACTCTGATGAAGGCTTGACAACACAAGATGCCAAGGAAGCTTTCCCAAGAAAGATCAAAAGGAGCAAGTCTAGAGGGAAGACTTCTAGTCCTTCATCTTTATCTTTGTTTTTCATTTCATTATTGTGATTTCCCTTAATTGACTTAGTTGACTTAACCTTAGTTGACTTGTTGACCTTTGACTAGGTTTGACTTGCTGACTAAAGTTGACTTGACTTAATCCAACATGTTAATACATGTTTATGTGTTTTGTAGGTTTAATTAGGATAAGAAAGCATGGGATATGTGGCGCAACCTAAGTGGATTAGGGAGATGATGTGGAACTTAGGTGGAGGAGAGAGGAAAATATAAAGTAAAAAGCATAAAGCGAAAGTATCTTGTACCATTTTGTCTCCCTTTGTCTTTGGCACCTTTTGGCCTTTTGTAAAGACATTCCTTGTGTCTTTTTGGAGAGCTGGACCGAAATCTCCTTAGGGTTTCCCACCACCATTTTAGTTTGTGCTACCTTTAGAAGATGCTTTTAGAATCTAGGGTGTGGTTTTTTCTATGTCATCCTTTTGCACTTTTGTTTATTTCCTAGAGGCCCCTAAAACTATCTATATAACGGGTGCTATAAGCCTATAAAAGGGTTGAACATTTTGAAATAAGACTTATATTGTTTCAACCACAAAACCATGAGGACTTTCTCCTCCAAGGAGTGAAGACTATCCTTGCCTTATCTTTCTTGAAAGTGGCAACTCTATCACTCATCTCTAGGAAAGAGTTGGCCCTTTAGTCCTCACCTAAGAGTGGCGTGCTTCCTTGCCATTTTCAAAGAGCTATCCAAATGGGTTGGAACCAGCGAGCCAACCAGGCTCACCACGGGTTTGGGTCAGGTTGGGTTGAAATTTTTTTACAAATTTCAATACGGGTTGATTTTTGACCCAGCTCATCTAGAACTCAGTTCATCCGGGTTGAACCCGTGTTGAACCGGGTTGAACTCGTGGTGAACTGGGTTGGCTCACCAACTCGTAGATAAAAGGGTCACACAAGTATTTTTTATTAAGTTGGGCTTTACATTTGGGTCATGTTAGGTTGTTTTTTTTAGCCAACACATAAATAATTTGTATTTTTTTGATTTTGGTTTGTATTTGGATTGTATCAAAGTTTATTTAGATTTTAATTAGAATTATAATTTAGTTTTGACTGAAAAATAAATAAAAAATTGTATTTTTTTAATTAAGTGAACCCGTGAACCAACCCTTGAGCCAACCCGTTTAACCCACCAACCCATAGGGGGTCGGGCTAGGTATGAATTTTTTTGGCTCGCTAAAAAGTGAGTCGAGTTGGGTTGGCTCACTAAATCATCAACCCGTGGTGGGTTGAGCTGGGTTGGGTCGGGTTACCCGTTTTGACAGCTCTACATTTCCGTCTTCTTGCTTTCCATTTTAAAGCTTATTTCTTCTTATTTTTCTTCGGTTGTAAGGTTATGTTCACCACTTTTGTTTTGTTTCTTGAATCAATCCATTACTCTCCTTCCCTATAACCTTTAGAAGTGAATATTCACATCTAAATAGCTTGCTATTTTAATGTCCATTGGGGATCTTTTTTAGGTTTTCTTAAATAACTCATCACCATATTCAAAAATCTAAACTGAACCAACTCAATCCTCCATCACACTCTAAGTTTTAGAACTCTTGTTGTGTTTGCTTTTCTAGTTCATAATGAAATACAATTCCGTTTCAATTCTAATTTTTAGTTTACGAGTTTTGCTTGCTCATTTTTAATTCTTTTTTATGCTTTTCACCTTTTATTTGCTGATTTATTCAATTTCATTTACTGTTTTGAGTTTATGGTGTAGTTTGTGCTTTTGTGATGGTGTATTAAGTAGTGGGATCATGAACTGCACATATCATTGTTTCCTAATAGGAACTATATGACCCCAAAGTGGGCATATCTTATCGAGATGTCTTCTCGAGTGCAGAAGAACCCATGTTTAATCGTAGTTTCTGATTTGATATTTATTTTACAGTGTTGATGGGTGTTGATTTCTTAAACTTGTTTTCGTTTCTACATTTATGGTTTTCTGATTCTGATCTATATTTTCTTTTTTGTTTTAAGAATCTTAATTGTCGACATTTGTTAGCATCAATCATTTTATTTTCTTTGCATAAAGCATGTCTCTATTGTAGTTAAAACATGAAAGTATAGAGATTCTGATTTCACTGGATAAAATTGGTGTTGTCATGTTCTAGTTTGCGGGTGCCATATGGTTTCATGCATGTTCTCATCTAGTTTTAGCAGTGTTCATGGTTTGCATTCATTCATCATCATTTTAGATTACTTTAGATCATATTTGCATACACATTCCATCCCAATTGGGTTAATTTAGGTTTTCATGCATGCTAGTTAGGTTCCATTTTTTTGGAACTGAAAATGCATATCCATTTACTAGTTCAGTGTACATCTCTAAGCTAAGGATATTAATGGTACATTTGGAATGCATAGTTGGACTTGTTTTGGTCTTTCCTATTGCATTTTGAGTTTGTTTGCATCATGTTAATATAGTCACAAGATAGGAAAGCAATTTGCATTTTTCCGGTATGCTAGTGACATTTTCTACAAATCCGATTTTGTTATGCATTAATAGTGGGTGTTGTCTAGTTAAAAATCCATGTTCTTGCATCCTTCTCAGCTTTTCTGTCACTTTAAAGATCTAAATACACCTGTTAGGATTAAATTGTGATATTGTTTTGAAGTTGATGAAGGCTTGATCCCTACCAAGGATGATGGCCCATGGCACATGCTTAGAAGAAAGGGAGTTCCTTGATCCCTTCCTTTGCTTTTATTTTCTTTAGTTTGAATTCCATTAAGTTGGCTTGCTTGACTATTTTTAAGTTGACTTGTTGACCCTAACTTTGGGTTGACTTGTCGACTCAAAAGATTTGCTTAACCTAAAGCCAATGTAACGTCCCTATTGGGAATTTCTTAAAATAAAATAAAACAATATTAATTGAAAATCAAGTGTCATACTTTATTATTCCCAAACGCGGGAAACTTTTAAAATTTATACAACGTAGCAAAAAAAAAGTACTAATTCTAATTAAAACATAATCGTTTACAAGTTCTCAAAATGAACTAACTAAAAACTAAACTCGTAAATAAATGCAATTGAAATCCCATGCGAGCCCTCTCTCCGTCTCTAGGCATCACATGCATCACCTGGAATGTCATCTGCTCCCATGTGACAAGTCACACAATCATCACCAAACACAAATAGAAAGGGTGAGCTCTTAAACAAATAACATATAAGTTAATAAAAATCAAGATACACCCAATTACCTTATTACCCCAAGGTTTTTCAACCTGCAAGTCACACAATTAATTGACCATGAACTCAAGATATATGATGCTTCTACGAACCTGCCCGCTCGTGGTCCTGCCTCTACGAACCTCCTTGCTCGTAGTCCTGCCTCTACAAACTTCCCCGCTCGTAGTCCAACTCTATGGACCTCCCTACCCGTAGTCCAACACACGTGATCCACCAGCTATGAACCTCCCTTCTCGTATCCCTATACGAGAGCATCGAGATATGAAGCTCCCCACTCATATCATCATGTATTCATCAACAACCATGAACCTATCCACTCATGACACAACCAACATCTCTAGGTCCAAGTCATACATCACAACACACAAAACGCAAGCAAGAAAAGTAACTGCATGTAAGGCTATCGCCTAACGCTACCTAAGTGCCGCCAAGCGAAAATCCTGCGCAAACCGTCTGGTGAAAGCATCTCACCGCCAAGCGCCAAGCAGTTTCAGCCCCACTATTTGAGGTCTATCACCTGGCGGTTAACTCCTCACTACAAGGTGCAAATCGTTCTAGGGATCTCATTAATGATCCCATCGCTTGGTGGACACTAGTAGGTCGCCAGGCACCACACCAATAGCGAGATTCTGCTGATTTTTAACACTTAAGAATAAATTATCCTACAATCCCAAAATACCTCCAAAGGTATTAATGTACTCTCATTCATCAAGGTCTGATTCTTGGTACCTTGTCACTTCACACATGGTTCCATTACTTATAAGTCACATTCGTAAATTCCTCTATTCAAGACATAGGATTTACCAAGCTTTCTATCTAATGACTTAATTTAACTTATGAAAATGACGCACAGTCCAGTATCTCAGAGTACAAAACCAGCTTATATCACATTACAACACTATCACACATTCCACTCAAATACCTTCCAATCCATGCTACACAATTTATGATTTGTACCTTAACCCACTAATGCATGATTATCCAACATCCCAAAAGTACAAACCTAAAGAAACCCATGTCTTCCAGAACCTGCAATCTTAATTAGAATTATCATTTCCCCTTTTTTAATTACCATTCCTACAACTACACATTGACATAAACATAACATCATACTTACAACTATTCCTTCTTATTTCATCACCATTTAACTTCACAAAACTGTGCCTGAACACTTTCGTTGCCTAGTGGCAAGTAGGGTGCCACCAGGTGGTGTATCAGCACCTGGCAAAAATCTCAATTTTCTGTACCTACGAGTAACTCAGTCCCTTTCCAGAATTTATCCAATTGCTAAATGAACCAAAAACACACTAATTCATATATACTTTATTGAACTTCCTCCCCAATTCAGTTCTTAATATTCATCTAACCCTTACTCTCTGGAAATCGGATTCTAAATCATTCATCTACAAAATCCTAAAATGTGTTCATGATTTATCATGGACGATTTCCCAAAGTGTCACCACATACACAAATATCATCAATTTTATAACAATAAATCATCCTATATGATTTACACAAACCAATTCCAGAAGTCACAATGACTTTCACACAAAAAACACCAAAACAGTCCTAAAATAGTGTCGCACCGCTTAGCGATAGTTCATCGTCACCAAGCAGTTCATAGCAGAACCGAGAAAACCGGTCAAAATTGATTCGTCGCTTGGCGGGCATTCATCACCGCCAAGTGGTTTCTGAGCAGAAACCCAGAAATGTAGAAAAATAGTCTTTCAATTATAAAGTAAGAGCACAACCAATCATGTTTCATGATAATTCCTATTAATCTAGGATTACATTATCACTCCTGATGATCAATCACATTAACAAAAATATACATAATTAAAAATTAACACACAATTTCGCATGCATAGGACTTGAACCTAAGTCCTCTCATCATGCCTAAGTACTCTCAACCACTAGAGCTAGTACTTTTTAGCTTATTTGTTTTTGCTAAGAGGCCCTAGATGCTTCCATTTAAGGGGGCCTCTAACACTTGTACAAGGGTTGAACATTATGGAGAAATTAAACACCTTTGTATATCAACCATTGTGAGAGTCTTCCTCCATAGGGAATGAATGCTTTTAAGCCTTATCTTGAATCTTGATTCAAGTGGCACCACACATCCACTCATTTTCAAGGTTGCCATGGCTTCTAGCCTAGCCTTATAGTGGTGTGCTTTTCACATTTTTACCATTCCTTTCCTTTCCATTTTATGCTTTCTTTTTCCTTTAGAAGAAGAATCATTATCAAAAAATTATTCCACAAATTACTATTTTGAGAACCCAAATTACAAAGGATAACTCCCCTTACCAAAAAATTAACGCAAAAATGTAGTTTACAATACCACCATAGATTCATCTACCAAAATTTAAATTCTCCAATTAAACCACATTTTAGCATTTCATAATGCAAACTTCAAATATTTATCCACACATAATCACACAATAAGAAAAAAAACTTAGCTCCCCTTACCTAGAATTCCTGCAACAAGACCATCTTGCCTTTGCTCTCACAAAAAAAATGTTCTCTCTCTCTCTCTCTCTCTCTCAAAGTAACCTACATTACCTTTGCCTTTCCTCACAGGCCAATTTTTAACTTGGTAGTTAAAACATTTTTGTTTTCCCTAAAAGAATAACTCCTTACAATCAATGAAATAAATAAAATGAGTACTTAACTAAAATAAAATTACATATTAAGATCGTTCCATGTTCGAAGAATATCTCTTTTAAGTGTTTCCAATGAGATCATATGGTTCCGAGTCTTCTGTCTGGGGACACCTTACTCAATACATTCTGTTCCAAAAGGGGGGATACATGCAAAAGATACTTTGAAGCTTAAGTCAGTCTGAGGTATTGGGCTCTCGTTGTGGAATAGTAAGTTCAAAGACATACTTCGTAAAATGTGCTTATTTATAGTGCAGTTCATGGGCCTTAGCTGATTGGGCTTTGGTCTAAAAGTCTTAATTACTCGATAATTAGGGTAAACTTCCTAACATATAGTTATCTTTTGTTATGGGTGGTTAAGGTAATCTAACCTTAATTTATTCATGTTGTTCTACTGGGCCGATGTATACACAACTTAGGAGCTTACTTTTGCATGATGGACAAGGATGGATGGTCAATCAGCCCCCAAGTCTTGATGCATTTGTATGCTAAAGACTGTATACTAGGATGGCTATGAGTTGCGCTGGGACGAGTGCTCTTTGATTCGATGTGGGACGAGCATTCTTATTTTGGGTGGGCCGAGTACTCTAGTTTTTGGGGTGGGACGAGTTTTCTGGCTTCTGGAGTGGGACGAGTACTCTGGCTTCTAGAGTGGGACGAGTACTCTGGCTTTTAGAGTGGGACGAGTACTCTGGCTTCTAGAATGGGATGAGTGCTCTAGATTTTAGTCTAGGACGAGTACTATGGACTTTGGTTTGGGACGAGTACTTTAGACTTTGGTTTAGGACGAGTACTCTAGACTTTGGTCTGGGAGGAGTACTCTGGACTTTCTTGTTCGTTCATGATCATGTATTTTTGCAAAGAAAATTTCTTTCTTTGGTTGTACTATTGTATGGGTATAAGTAGTCCCCCAACCTTGAGAAGTTTAATGAGAAAGAGGTTCAATGAGGCTACAACAATTACTTCACTAATTTGACATGTTGTTAGAGTTTGCACAGTAAAAGAGGTGAGTTATGAAGTTGCAACGTATTACATAGTTGGCTTGGTTGTGGTTTGGGCTTCGTTGGTGACTTGCAAGGTTATTCATCTTGCATATAAATGGTGAGCGACCTTGCCACTTCATGTTTATTGTGCTTTATAGTCTATTGAAGCTCTTTTGATCTTCCAAGTGGTTCTACAGCTGTTTGTTTGAACTTGTAATTATTAGGTATGTCGGCTAGTGGTTCAAATACTAGTGATTGTTGTGGGTGGGATAGTAGTCAAATTTTAGAGAAGTCTAGCAACTCCACGTCTATGGTTTTGGGTATGAGTGTCAAGGTCATGAGAGAACACAGGGAGACTCATGCAGAGGAGGCTGCTGAGAACTTTCTTCCTCCTAGGACAGGGTACGATTGGGTTCACAAGGAGGTTCTTGTAACATCCCGATAGGATATTACGGGCTTTAATTAATAAAATAAAAATAAGAAAATAAAATCACATTTATTATAAGTCCATTCCCTAAACGTGGGAAATTAAAAACTTTAATATAACATAATCCATATGTTCGCAATTACATTATTACAAAATCCACCAAAATTCAATATAATAAATTTTACATCAAAAGTCTAAATATAAAAATCCTTTCAAAAGTCCAGGTAGCCCCTGCACTCCGCCTCTAAGCATCTCCTGGCTCACTTGTCAAATTGTATGCTCCCGGTTAACAAGTTATTCGATCATCGCCACACACACACAGATAGGGTGAGCTATACACAATATATAAATATGCCACACATCCTAAAAATAACATGACTAAGTATTTCCTTGTTTTCAAATTACCCACCCATGATCTCATAGTCCTTCATGCGTCATATACATGAACTAGGTCTTGGGACTTCACTGTGCTCCCACGAAACTAACCCATTCGTGGTCCAACCCTATGAGCCTGTCCTGCTCATAGTCCTGCCCTAGAGACTCCTCGTCTGTAGTAAATCATCCAAGCCTCTATCATTCGGACCATGGCACACACGTAATCACCATACTATGGACTACTCGCCTAATAGCAGCCGACGGGAACATAACAGTTCCTTGCCCATCGTGCGCCCGGCGCATGTAATCACCATACTAAGGACTCCTCGCCACTTAGCAGTCGATGGGAACTACACAATTCCATGCCCATCATGCGTTCAACCATCAAGCACATACCAGACCCCTATTGGACTTAGTCCTTCAAGCCCAACACCACAAACACATGCAAATAATTTCCTTAGCCTAGGAAACACCAAGCAAACAGTCCAAATAGTGCACAAGAACGTGGCTCCGTGCCACTCTCGCTTAAGCCATGCCTGTTCGCCCAAGCTAGAACCTCGACCTCGCTTAGGCGAGCCAATCTCACCTAAGCGAGACTGTATTTCGCCCAAACCCAACCTTGGTCGCCTGAGCGAATTGCTCGAGTCTAAACACTGAATGGACTCCTGCAACTCTCGCCTAGGCGAGAAGGAGTCGCTTGGGTGAAACTTGCAGAGTTTCACCACTGCACATGCACTAAAGACACCCAAAATCAATGCCAATTCGTAATACATTCATATTCTTTATCTCTAATTCATCAATCAAGCCATAAAACACAGAGCAAACATAATTGGATCCTCAAGACACAGTGATGAGCCATAAACCAAAATAACAGTGCCCAAAACCCTCATCAATTCTGGTTTGATACTGTTAGAATTATTACCTATTGTATCATTAACCCTATGTATAGGGTGTTGAATGTGGGAAACTACCTACTGCCATATCTACTGCTGTATCTAATCATGCCTAGTATCTTAGAGCAGTCTTTTAATATTCCATATGTACTTGCTTCATTACATATAGAAGAGAGGGAGAGTGTTCATGTTATCCACTACTCATATATTTTTAAGTCTCAATCTTAAGTTGGTATCAGAGCGGGTCGATCCCGCTCTGGTTTCTATCTCATCTGGTCTGCCACCATCCGTCACCGCTGTCCGCGGTTAACCGCCGTTAGTCACCACCGTTGTCCGCGGCTGTTCAAGTTCTTTGAACCTCGTTTCTGAACTGCCCAACACTGTCAAACAACATTTCAACACTGTCCGCCACTGTCTGCAGTTCTCCATCGCTGTCCGCCGCCGTCCACCGATGCAGTTCCATCCGGAAACCACCGGATCTGGACTGCCTCTCCGCGCGACAGCTAACCCCGCAGGTGTCGCAGGCAGCGCCGTCGCCACGCGCGTCATCTCTGTTCGCTGCACTCAGGCGCGTGTCGTGCAGTCGCTGGTTCGTCGTCGCGCCACCTCCATAGTCGTCATCGGAGCCTCCTCTACCCGTTTTGACCTTCAAACCTCTGTTCCGGTGAAGTCCAGTAGCACCCATTGTGGAAATATCCCTAGGGTATTAAAAAATCGTTACTATTTCACTGTTTTCCGAGATCCTCTCTGTTTTTGTTTATTCTCTTGATTAGATATGGCCACTAAAGGTACTGGGAGTGCTATTTCATTCTCCGGAAGCCCCTGCATTACTTTCGAGAAACTAAATGGCCCCTGCATTACTCCCTTTGGCCCTCTTGGTAGTCTGGTTGTCTCTTTTCTCTTTTCTCGTCCTCTCTACGATACTCAACTCTATTTGGACTTAGGTGTCCAACCCTTAGGTGTCCAACCCTCAATAGTTCCTTAACTTTATCTCTAAGTGTTGTGCATTCACCGGTATTGTGCCCATTTTTCTGGTGGTATTGGTAGTACTTATTCATGTCTACGTCAAGTGGGCTTCGAAACTTTCTTAGGGGTGGGATGAGGTCGCCCTTTAGAGCTTCTTTTGAGATATGTGACCTGGGAGCATTGAGGGGGCATATCTTGTGTAGTAAGCTTGCTTTTTTTCTCACGGTCATGCTTGGCCTTGTCATATGCTTCTAGGGTTTGCTGTGGTGTTTTATGGACTTCCATTATCACCACTATGGTTGTTGCAACTTTCGCTTGGGTCTTGTACTTTTTGATGTCTTCTACTCTCATGAACTTGACGGCTTATTGCCTTAGCTCGTTCATGTTAGCGAGGAGGTTCATGCATATCTCGTCGGCAAAGGGTCCCAACTACAAGCCATTGATCATGTAGTGTAGGATACTTTTTGAGTCCAAGTCATTTACTTTGATTGCGACTACACCAAAACGGTCGATGTAGGCTCTTAAAGATTCACCCTACTCTTGCCTTATGTTGAGAAGGGAAAAGGATATGATGTCATGGTGGCGATTAGTTTCGAAGTAGGTGGTGAAGGATTTCGTGCACATCAAAGTTATCTATGGAAAAGAGGGCAAGTTGGCGAACCAGTCCAAGGTTGGCCCTCGTAGGGTGGATGAGAAGGCTTTGCACAAGACCGCGTCGTTAGTGGAGTATAAGCTTATTTGGTTAGTATACATGGAGTCGTAAAACACTATTGAGGCCTTCCAATGCGTAGGGAGGGGTTTTCCGTGATTCCATCAACAAATGGATGGCGGCAACTATTATGGGTAGTTATGGAGTTGTTAGTGGCCCCCTTTGTTTGTTGAGTCGGGTTGTACTCACTCTCTTCCTATGTTTCATAAGTAGCGACTTTTGATCTTGCACATTCAGGCTTGTTTATCCCTTTGTGTTTAACAGTCTCCACCCTTTTCTTTAGCTTGGTGTTGTCTTCTCTCATGGCCCTCATCTCCTCAACATTTCTCTTTCTATAGTTCGCGAGTTCCTGTTGCATTTTTGCTTGGGTCTCTAATATAGCGGCCAAGTCCATGGAGGGACCGGCTCCTCTAGCCTCGACAGCTCTGCTCCTTGTGGATACCATCTTCTAATTTTAACAAGCTTCCATACTTCTAGTAACAGTATATTTGTCGGCCTCACAGTGGGCGCCAATTGTTCTTACAGGAACAAATATATGTGTTGTGAAGCCTCCGATGAGATTGTACGGTTCCAAGTCTTCTCTCTAGGGACGCCTTACTCAATACATTCTATTCCAAAAGGGGGGGTGTACTTGCAAAAGATACTCTAAAGCTTAAGTAGTCCAAGGTATAAGGCTCTCATTGTGGAATACTAACTTGAGAGACATACTTCATAAAATGTGTGTATTTATAATGGAGTTCATTGGCCTTACCTGATTGGAATTTAGTCTAACAATCTTAATTACTCGATAATTAGGATAAACTTCATAACATGTAGTTATCTTTCGTTATGGGTGGTTAAGGTAATCTAACCTTAATTTATTCATGTCGTCCTACTAAACTGATGTGTACATGGTATGAGAGCTCACGTTCACGTACTGGACAAGGACGAATAGTCCACAGCCTATATGAATAACTTCAACGTCAAAGTTCCTTAACTAAGTAACTTCTCTTAAAAATAACGGAATTGTAAGTAGTTAAAGGTAGTAAAAAAATTAAAAAATTCTTACAAAAAGATGGAATTTTTTCAAATTTCAGAACACAAATCCACTCAATTTATAAGCCAACGGGTTTCCTCTGACATTTTGTGCAATTTATTTTATAGAAAATATGAATTATTTAAATTGTAAATAGTAAAAGATAGTAAACAAACTTAAAAAGTGTTACAAAATGATGTAATTTTTTAAATTTCAAAACACCAATCCTCACTAAGCATTAGCCAACGAGTTTCTTGTGAAATTTGGAGCATTTTTTATATATAAAAAAATGAATTATTTAAATTGTAAATAGTAAAAGATAGTAAAAAAACTTAAAAGTGTTACAAAAACATGAAAATTTTCAAATTTCAGAACACCAATTCCCTTTGAGTATTGGCCAATAAGTTTCTTGTATTATATATAAAATATGAATTATTTAAATTGTAAGTAGTAAAACATAGTAAAAAGAAAAATAAAAAGTGTTTTACAAAAGAATGGAATTTTTAAAATTTCAGAACAAAAATACCCTTTGAGTGTTAGCCAATGGATTTCCTGTGAATTTTTGAGATATTTTTATATATAAAATATGATTTATTTAAATTTTAAAAAGTAAAATGTAGTAAAAAAAATACAAAGTGTTACAAAAAGATGAAAATTTTCGAATTTCAGAACACCAATCCTCTATAAGTATTTGCCATCAAGTTTTGTGTTAAATTTTGAGCAATTTTTATATATAAAATATGAATACTTTAAATTGTAAGTAGTAAAAGATTGTAAACAAAATAAAAAACATTTTACAACAAGATGAAAGTTTTCAAATTTCAGAATACCAATCCCCTTTGAGAATTAGTCAATGGTATTCTCGTGAAATTTTGAGATATTTTTATATATAAAATATGAATTATTTAAATTGTAAATAGTAAAAGATAGTAAAAAACAATTAAAAACGTTTTACAAAAAGATGAAATTTTTCAAATTTCAGAATACCAATCTCCTCTGGGCATTACCCAACGGGTTTCGCGTGAAATTTGGAGATATTTTTTATATATAAAATATAAATTATTTAAATTGTAAATAGTAAAAGATAGTAAAAAAACCTACAAAGTATTGAAAAAAGATGAAATATTTCAAATTTCAGAAAACCAATCTTCTCTAGGTATTGGCCAAGAAGTTTCTTGTGAAATATTGAGCAATTTTTATATATAAAATATGGATTATTTAAATTGTAAGTAGTAAAACGTAGTAAAAAAAACTAAAAAAGTCTTACAAAAAGATGGAATATTTCAAATTTCATAACACAAATCCCCTCTGATTATAAGCCAACGAGTTTCGTCTGAAATTTTGTGCAATTTGTTTATACATAATATGAATTATTAAAATTGTAAATAGTAAAATATAGTAAACAAACTTAAAAGGTGTTACAAAAAGAGGGAATTTTTCAAATTTCAGAATATCAATCCTCACTGAGTATTGGCCAACATGTTTCTTGTAAAATTTTGAGCAATTTTTATATATAAAATATGAATTATTTAAATTGTAAGTAGTAAAATATACTAAAAAAATTAAAAGCGTTTTACAAAAAGATGAAATTTTTGAAATTTCGAATCGCCAATCCCCTTTGAGCATTAGCCAATGGGTTTCTTGTGAAATTGGGAGCATTTTTATATATAAAATATGAATTATTTAATTTGTAAATAGTAAAAGATAGTAAAAAAACTTAAAAAGTATCACAAAAAGATGAAAATTTTCAAATTTCAGAACACCTATCCCCTTTGAGTATTGGCAATTAACTTTCTTGTGTTATAAAAAAAATGTGAATTATTTAAATTGTAAGTAGTAAAACATAGTGAAAACAATTAAAAATGTTTTACAAAAAAGTGGAATTTTTCAAATTTCAGAATAAAAATCCCCTTTGAGTGTTAGCCAATGGATTTCCCCTGAAATTTTGAGATATTTTTATATATAAAATATGATTTATTCAAATTTTAAATAGTAAAAGGTAGTAAAAAAAATGAAAAAGTGTTACAAAAAGATAAATTTTTTCAAATTTCAGAACACCAATCCCCTCTAAGTATTTGCTATCAAGTTTCGTGTTAAATTTTGAGCAATTTTTATATATAAAATATGAATAATTAAAATTGTAACTAGTAAAAGATAATAAAAAAAAAATTAAAAACGTTTTACAAAAAGATGAAATATTTCAAATTTTAGAATACCAATCCCCTTTGAGAATTAGCCAATCGTTTTGTCGTGAAATTTGGAGATATTTTTATATATAAAATATGAATTATTTAAATTGTAAATAGTAAAAGATAGTAAAAAACAATTAAAAATGTTTTACAAAAAGATTACATTTTTTAAATTTCAGAACACCAATCTCCTCTGAGCATTACCCAATGAGTTTCTCGTGAAATTTGGAGATATTTTTTATATTAAAATATGAATTATTTAAATTGTAAATAGTAAAAGATAGTAAAAAAAGTTACAAAGTATTGAAAAAATATGAAATTTTTCAAATTTCAGAAAACCAATCTCCTCTACGTATTGGCCAATAAGTTTTTTGTAAAATTTTGAGCAATTTTTATATATAAAATATGGATTATTTAAATTCTAAGTAGTAAAAGGTAGTAAAAAGAATTAAAAAAGTATTGCAAAAAGATGGAATTTTTTCAAATTTCATAACACAAATCCCCTTAATTTATAAGCCAACAGGTTTCTTCTGAAATTTTGTGCAATTTTGTTGTACAAAATATGAATTATTTAAATTGTAAATAGTAAAAGATAGTCACTACATCAATATATAATTCTATTGGGGGTTTTCTAGTTGAGGTTTTAAAACCTCTGGTAAAATGTTTACATAGAAGGGGTTTTAGAAACCCTAAGTAAGTTCCAGGGTTTTTTAAAAAACCCCAGAAAAGTATTCTCACCTTATTTATTTATTTTTTTCAAAATTTTTAATTTGGCTAAAAACGTTTTCTCTCTTTCTTTTGCAATGTCTCTTTCTCTCTCTCAGTGCCGCCTCTCGCGCTAAAGGTTTGTGCCTCTCATTCCATCATTTTTTGCTTTCGTTTTCATTTTTATCTGATGATTTCATCAATAAAGTGTGTTGATTTTATAATCACTAAAGAGAGTGTTACTTTGTCATTCAATTTCGTGTTCTAGGAGGTGGAAGACGAAGTAGTTGTGGCTCTTTCGATTTCATCGTTCTCCATGAAATCAGGTAATAAACACCTACTTTCAATTTCGTTTCATGCTTTCAATTTCATCATCGTTCTTACAATATCGTCATTGCTTTTTTGATTTCATCTATGTGCTTTTATTTTCATCTCAATTTCATCTCCCTACATCACTTCCTTTTTCAATTTCATATTTCTTATTCATGCCGTAATTCACCACTTATTTTGCCTTTACGAAACAAATGAGGTTTTACATTCTGCTTTTGCCCTTGGGATCCTATTCATGTTCAACGTTCATATAAGTCCATTTGCAGTTTCTATTTCTTATGTGTACTTCCTTACTTTAGCAAGAGAATTTGAGAATTCATATGCATTTTAAGAAGCCAGAGCCAACTACTTGGTTTCCCTACCAATCTCTAGTGCTGTCAAATCTTGGTTTCCCTCCATGTTTTTGATTCTCTTAGATAGACCAAACCATGGAGAATTCAGTGATGGATGGATACCTAGTTCGCTAATAGGTTCATGCCTCTACACTCTTTGAAATTACAAATGAAATGCATGCACTACAATTATGGTTTTGTTTCTGATATAAACATACAAAGATTATTGTGTCCACTCTGCAGTTCCAACATAGTTTCTTTCTCTGTAGGTTGTTATGGTTGGTATCAGTTTGCAATTGCATTTATTTGCACAAGTGTCATTCGGGATTAACTTCCTGTAATCTTTATTGTATGATATATTTTAATTAATTTTTTTTCTGTATATTATATTTCCGATGACAGCCAATCAATATTATTATATGCATTGATAAAAAAAGTTGTTCTATCATTATTATATACCTTTTCTCTTTTCAATAACCTACTTTGGTTGAGAAGACAAAACAAGGACGGTGGTCTTTACGGTGTTATTTTTATGAATTTTTAGGAAACTAATTAGTGAATATAATAAACATAGTTTTAATACAAAATGATCAAAAGCTTATTTTAGAAACAAATATAATATTTATGTACTTAACATGATATATATATATATATATATATATATATATAAAATATATATATATATATATATATATATATATAAAGAGTGGATAAGTTTATAATTCAAAGCATAATTAAATTCTGTTTTTGTAAGTCCTATTTTTCTATTTTCCTAAGTTCTATTTTTCTAAGGCCCTAAAACTAAATTAGTCTAGTTTTTCACTTTTTTTTAACTCTTCTTGTCGATGTTCTTTTTTTTTTAATTCTTCTTCTCGATGTTCTCTGAACCTATTTCATCTTCTCAATCCTAAAACACTTAAATTTCCTACACTTCATATTAATAAAAAAAAAATATTCTATCTTCCATCTCTTTTATTTCTCTCCTCATCCAATGGTGGATACATCTCACAGAATCTTTATTCTTTATTTTCTTTGAGATTTAGTAAGTTTCACATTCTTTTGTTGTTTTCAGGAGACTTGAAGGTGGCACCAATAAGGATGATGTTAAGCCAAAATTTAGAACACTGAAAGAAATTATGGTTGATTATAGAAAAATTAGGGTAGTACTAAGTTGTTTTATTTGATTAGTGTATTCTTTTCTATTTATTAAAATTCTTGACTTTTTAATTGCTTCTTTGTTGGTCTTTTTTTTCTTGTTATATTCACCTTTTTCTAATGAAAAATGATGATGTTTAGTTTGGTTTTTCGTTGTGGTAGTATAATTTGGGTTTTATGCACTAGAAGTGTATCATAATAAAGTATTGCTAAGGGATAAAATCAGTAAGGAAGTAATGTAATCTTCTTTCTGACTTTTATGGCAAGTGCTAACTGTGGTTATCAATGTTACTGTTAAAACCATCATTTTTTTAATTTGTGTATCTTACATATATGTTAAATATGTAATAAAGTGTCACTACTTTTTAGCACTTATCATTTGATGTTATCCAACATCTACATTCATATAAGTTCATGCTAATGTGTGAAACTGTAGGGAACTTTTACTATCATTCAAGAAATGTTATCTAATACATTATCAGGAACAAAGTAAGTGAAGGACAATTATACCAGGTTTTACTATACAAGCTTGATGCCATCCACAAGGTACTTGGAGAAAGCAACTTAGTACATAGTTATAACTTTTATCAGTATATTGATCTCCAGTATTTATATTGACTTTGTGTATAGGCTTGTGCATCTTTGGAACCTAGTTACCAACCACCAGTAACATTTGTAGTAGTTCAAAAGTGGCATCACACTAGACTCTTTGCAAACAATCACGATGATAACTTGTGAGCTTTCGCTTACTGTTTCTTGTCTATTAGTATTTTGATTTGCCATACATTACTTGTTGTGTACCATAGAAAATCAAATATATGTCATAATTTACAGAGCATGTTGATAATTTTTTATTAGAACAGAATGAGTTGCATAAAAAACTAGGTGGATATGATCCTTGTGCATCCGATTACACTGAAGTTTACCTAAACTAAACAGGCCAGAAGTCCAAAGGGCAGTACATGCCAATGTCTCCAAACTCTCCTATCCATGGACTCATTGTAGGTTTTCATCCATCTTCTCTATTTTCTCGTTCATCTTTTCTAGCCATGACATATACATAAGTTTGAGACATAATATGAATTGCTTATATTAATGTTAAAACTAAATATAATGGGTATTGACTTTGTTACTTTTTTTCTTGTCCATAGTAGCCTTGTGGGACCTTGGAAAGATTCACCATTGTCCATCCTTCTTGTCAACAAGAAGCTTGTTGCTGGTGGTCTTCGCATTTGGGTTTACAAGTAAACTATTTTACTAACAAGATTATTAAAACGTTTGATAATTGTTTATTTTATCTGTCAAGTAATTAAGAGTTTTGTACAACAATTTCCGAAAAAATTTTTTCTAAATATAGTGGAGATACTGATGGATCAGTTCTCACATGCTACTACATGTTGGATCATCATGCTTATGCAATGCAAAAGTATTGTATTGAGTTTTTTTTCTCAACACCAAGTGTTTTCATGTTGTCCTACATTTTTTTCATGCAGGTCAACTCAAGCCCTTATAAAGATGGATGGATAATTAAAGTTGAACTAAGTGACAATAGTGAACTTAACTATTGTAGCTCTTTTTTGTTTTATTTTGCTCTGTACTTTTGTTGATTATGCGGGTTCAATTGGTGAGAATTGAAGTTAGAGTGCCTAGGTATTGTTGGACAATGCAAAAAATTTTCTTTTAGCTGAGGTGTTTGGATTGCACAAGTTAGTTTTTCTTTTGTAGCCTAAGCTTTTATCCCGTCTTTATATATATTTTCCTCTGTCATGTACTTAATGAACAGTCAAATGACTATTATTGCCCATTTTTATAAATTTTCATTTTATTAGAATACAGATGCTATTCATATTAGGGTCTTTAAATTTTTGAATCATATACATTTTGCTTACTAGGTCTTTATCATAATTCGATTTTTTAGATCCTCCAACTGTTGAGAACTTAATTCATTAGAGTGTATTTTACACAAATTATTTATGTAATTTTAAACTAATTTTGAAGTTACAAAATCATAACACAACACCCACTCAACTACAATGGATGCCATTATTACATAGTAATAGTTTTTAAAAATTAAGAAACAATTACATGACTCATTTAAAATAGCAAATAAAATTAATGAAACACATTATGATACAGTTAAATATCATATTAAACATTGTTGGTAGTACTGAGGTTTCAAACCTCATGCAGCAGCGGGGGTTTTAAAAACCTCATACAGTAGTAGGGGTTTCAAAAATCCCAAGTAGTAGCAGGGTTTCAAAAACCCCAAGCAGTAGTAGAGGTTTCGAAAAATCCCAAGCAATAGTGGAGGTTTCAAAATATCCCAAGTAATAGTGGGGGTTTCAAAAACCCCAAGTAGTAGCGGGGGTTCAAAAACCCTAGGTAAGTGGCGCTTTACCAGGGGTTGCTAAAAACCCCAGTAATCTATTAGCCACGCTGGTTCTTTCAGGAGAATTGCAAACCCCTGGTAAAGCCATTAGTGGGGGTTAAAACCCCAGAAAAGCCAAATTTAACCCCAACTAAAAACAATTATTTTTGTAGTGAGTAAACAAACTTAAAAAGTGTTAAAAAAATATGGAATTTTTGAAATTTCAAAACACCAATCCTCACTGAGTATTGGCCAACAAGTTTCTTGTGAAATTTTGAGCAATTTTTATATATAAAATATGAATTATTTAAATTGTAAGTAGTAAGAGATACTAAAAAAATTAAAAACATTTTACAAAAAGTGAAATTTTTCAAATTTCGAATCGCCAATACCCTCTGAGCATTAGCCAATGGGTTTGTTGGAGCATTTTTTATATATAAAATATGAATTATTTAAATTGTAAATAGGAAAAGATAGTAAAAAAAACATAAAAAGTGTCACAAAAAGATGAAATTTTTCAAATTTAAGAACACCAATCACCTTTGAGTATTGGCCAATAAGTTTCATGTGTTTTATATAAAATAAGAATTATTTAAATTGTAAGTAGTAAAACATAGTAAAAAAAAGTTAAAATACCTTTTTGTTCCCAATTTTCGTCAAGTTTTTTCAAATAAGTGCTAATTTTGGTTTTGTTTTCAAATAGGTCCCAATTTTGTTCAATTGAGTCATTTTTTGCTAACACCATTTAAATCATTAACGACCATGAACAGTGACTGCCACGTGTCACTTCGTGGTTTTTTTGAATTTTTGTTTTTTTAATTTTAATTTTAATTTATTTTTTTATTTTTTTTAAATGTACACGTGTCAACCTAGTAGTGTGCCACGTGTCACTTCGTGATTTTTTTTTGAATTTTTTATTTTTGAATTTTTTTTAAAACTTTTTAAATGTCCACGTGTCAACCCAGTAGCGTGCCACGTGTCAAAGTCAATGTTCTATAATTCAATTTGGTCCCTATATTTGTTATTTTTGTTCAATTTAGTCCCAATTTTGGTTAACATTAACCAATTTGGTCCCTCTCCAAATTGAAACCAAATTTAATTTTTATATTAAAATTCACATTTTTATTAAATATTTTTATATAATATATTAAAATTCACATCATTATAACTTTGATATAAAAAATAAATTTGGTCACATCTTCGATAGGACCAAATTGATTAATGTTAACAAAAATTGGGACTAAATTGAACAAAAATAACAAATATAGGGACCAAATTGAATATAGATCATTGACTTTGACATGTGGCACGCTACTAGGTTGACACGTGGACATTTAAAAATAAAACACAAAGTGACACGTGGCACGCTACTGGGTTGACACATGTACATTTAAAAAAAATTAAAAAAATTCAAAAAAATAAAAAAACAAAAATTCAAAAAAACCACGAAGTGAAATGTGGCAATCACTGTTCATGGTCGTTAATGATTTAAACGATGTTAGCAAAAAAGGACTCAATTGAACAAAATTGACGAAAATTGTGACCTATTTGAACACAAAACCAAAATTAGGACTTATTTCAAAAAACTTGACGAAAATTGGGATCAAAGAGGTATTTTAACCTAAAAAAATTAAAAATGTTTTACAAAAAGATGGAATTTTTCAAATTTCACAACAAAAATCCCCTCTGAGTGTTAGCCAATGGATTTCCCCTGAAATTTTGAGATATTTTTATATATAAAATATGATTTATTTAAATTCTAAATAGTGAAAGATAGTAAAAAAATTAAAAAGTGTTACAAAAAGATGGAATTTTTAAAATTTTAGGCCACCAATTCTCTTTAAGTATTTGCCATCAAGTTTCATGTTAAATTTATAGCAATTTTTATATATAAAATATGAATAATTTAAATTGTAAGTAGTAAAATATGGAAAAAAAATTACAAATGTTTTACAAAAAGATGACATTTTTCAAATTTCAGAACACCAATCTCCTCTCAGCATTACCCAACGGGTTTCTCGTGAAATTTGGAGATATTTTTTATATATAACATATGAAATATTTAAATTTTAAATAGTAAAAGATAGTAAAAAAAATTAAAAACGTTTTACAAAAAGATGAAATTTTTCAAATTTCGAATCACCAATCCACTATGATAATTAGCCAACGGGTTTCTTTCGAAATTTGGAGCATTTTTTATATATAAAATATGAATTATTTAAATTGTAAATATTAAAAGATAGTAAAAAAACTTAAAAAGTGTCACAAAAAGATGAAATTTTTCAAATTTCAGAATATTAATCCCCTTTGAGTATTGGTAATTAAGTTTCTTGTGTTATATATAAAATATGAATTATTTAAATTGTAAGTAGTAAAACATAGTAAAAAAAAAATAAAAATGTTTTACAAAAAGATGAAATTTTTCAAATTTCACAACAAAAATCCCCTTGAAGTGTTAGCCAATGGATTTCCCTGAAATTTTGAGATATTTTTATATATAAAACATGAATTATTTAAATTTTAAATAGTGAAATATAGTAAAAAAATTAAAAAGTGTTAAAAAAAGATGAAAAATTTCAAATTTATAACAACAATCCCCTCTAATTATTTGCCATCAAGTTTCGTGTTAAATTTTGAGCAATTTATATATATAAAATATGAATAATTTAAATTGTAAGTAGTAAAAGATAGTAAAAAAAATAGAAACATTTTACAAAAAGATGAAATTTTCAAATTTCAGAACACCAATCTCCTTGAGAATTTGCCAATGGTTTTCTCGTGAAATTTGGAGATATTTTTATATATAAAATATGAATTATTTAAATTGTAAATAGTAAAAGATAGTAAAAAAAATTTAAAAACGTTTTACAAAAAGATGGAAATTTTCAAATTTCAGAACACCAATCTCCTTTGAGCATTACCCAACGGGTTTCTTCGTGAAATTTGGAGATATTTTTTATATATAAAATATGAATTATTTAAATTGTAAATAGTAAACGATAGTAAAAAAACTTACAAAGTATTGAAAAAAGACTAAATTTTTCAAATTTCAGAAAAGCAATTTTCTCTGGGTATTGGTCAACCAGTTTATTGTAAAATTTTGAGCAATTTTTATACATAAAATATGGATTATTGAAATTGTAAGTAGTAAAAGGTAGTAAAAAATATTAAAAAAGTCTTACATAAGGATGAAATTTTTTCAAATTTCATAACACAAATCCGCTCTGATTATAAGCCAACGGTTTCTTCTGAAATTTTGTACAATTTTTTTATACAAAATATGAATTATCTAAATATTAAATAGTAAAAGATAGTAAACAAACTTAAAAAGTGTTACAAAAAGGTGGACTTTTCCAAATTTCAGAACACTAATCCTCACTGAGTATTGACCAACAAGTTGCTTGTGAAATTTTGAGCAATTTTTATATATAAAATATGAATTATTTAAATTATAAGTACTAAAAGATACTAAAAAAAAATTAAAAACGTTTTACAAAAAGATAAAATTTTTCAAATTTTGAATCACCAATCCACTCTGAGAATTAGCCAACGGGTTTCTTTCGAAATTTGGAGCATTTTTTATATATAAAATATGAATTATTTAAATTGTAAATATTAAAAGATAGTAAAAAAACTTAAAAAGTGTCACAAAAAGATGAAATTTTTCAAATTTCAGAACACTAATCCCCTTTGAGTATTGGCCATTAAGTTTCTTGTGTTATATATAAAATATGAATTATTTAAATTGTAAGTAGTAAAACATAGTAAAAAAAATTAAAAATGTTTTACAAAAAGATGACATTTTTCAAATTTCACAACAAAAATCCCCTCGGAGTGTTAGCCAATGGATTTCTCCTAAAATTTGAGATATTTTTATATATAAAACATGATTTATTTGAATTTTAAAAAGTAAAATTTAGTAAATTAATTAAAAAGTGTTACAAAAAGATGAAAAATTTCAAATTTTAGAACAACAATCCCCTCTAATTATTTGCCATCAAGTTTCGTGTTAAATTTTGAGCAATTTATATATATAAAATATGAATAATTTAAATTATAAGTAGTAAAAGATAGTAAAAAAAGTAAAAACATTTTAAAAAAGATGAAAATTTTCAAATTTCAGAACACCAATCCCCTTTGAGAATTTGCCAATGGTTTTCTCGTGAAATTTGGAGATATTTTTATATATAAAATATGAATTATTTAAATTGTAAATAGTAAAAGATAGTAAAAAACAATTAAAACCGTTTTACAAAAAGATAGAAATTTTCAAATTTCAGAACACCAATCTCCTTTGAGCATTACCCAACGGGTTTCTCGTGAAATTTGGAGATATTTTTTATATATAAAATATGAATTATTTAAATTGTAAATAGTAAACGATAGTAAAAAAACTTACAAAGTATTGAAAAAAGGCTAAATTTTTCAAATTTCAGAAAAGCAATTTTCTCTGGGTATTGGTCAACCAGTTTATTGTAAAATTTTGAGCAATTTTTATACATAAAATATGGATTATTGAAATTGTAAGTAGTAAAAGGTAGTAAAAAATATTAAAAAAGTCTTACAAAAGGATAGAATTTTTTCAAACTTCAAAACACAAATCCCCTCTGATTATAAGCCAGCGGGTTTCTTCTGAAATTTTGTACAATTTTTTTATACAAAATATGAATTATCTAAATATTAAATAGTAAAAGATAGTAAACAAACTTAAAAAGTGTTACAAAAAGGTGGACTTTTTCAAATTTCAGAACACTAATCCTCACTGAGTATTGACCAACAAGTTGCTTGTGAAATTTTGAGCAATTTTTATATATAAAATATGAATTATTTAAATTGTAAGTAGTAAAAGATACTAAAAAAAATTTAAAAACGTTTTACAAAAAGATGAAATTTTTCAAATTTCGGATCACCAATCCACTCTGAGAATTAGCCAACGGGTTTCTTTCGAAATTTGGAGCATTTTTTATATATAAAATATGAATTATTTAAATTGTAAATATTAAAAGATAGTAAAAAAACTTGAAAAGTGTCACAAAAAGATGAAATTTTTCAAATTTCAGAACACTAATCCCCTTTGAGTATTGGCCATTAAGTTTCTTGTGTTATATATAAAATATGAATTATTTAAATTGTAAGTAGTAAAACATAGTAAAAAAAATTAAAAATGTTTTACAAAAAGATGAAATTTTTCAAATTTCACAACATAAATCCCCTCGGAGTGTTAGCCAATGGATTTCTCCTAAAATTTGAGATATTTTTATATATAAAACATGATTTACTTAAATTTTAATAAGTAAAATTTAGTAAAAAAATTAAAAAGTGTTACAAAAAGATGAAAATTTTCAAATTTTAGAACAACAATCCCCTCTAATTATTTGCCATCAAGTTTCGTGTTAAATTTTGAGCAATTTATATATATAAAATATGAATAATTTAAATTGTAAGTAGTAAAAGATAGTAAAAAAAAAAATAAAAACATTTTACAAAAAGATGAAAATTTTCAAATTTCAGAACACCAATGCCCTTTGCGAATTTGCCAATGGTTTTCTCGTGAAATTTGGAGATATTTTTATATATAAAATATGAATTATTTAAATTGTAAATAGTAAAAGATAGTAAAAAACAATTAAAACCGTTTTACAAAAAGATGGAAAATTTCAAATTTCAGAACACCAATCTCCTTTGAGCATTACCCAACGGGTTTCTTCGTGAAATTTGGAGATATTTTTTATATATGAAATATGAATTATTTAAATTATAAATAGTAAACGATAGTAAAAAAACTTACAAAGTATTGAAAAAAGGCTAAATTTTTCAAATTTCAAAAAAGCAATTTTCTCTAGGTATTGGTCAACCAGTTTATTGTAAAATTTTGAGCAATTTTTATACATAAAATATGGATTATTGAAATTGTAAGTAGTAAAAGGTAGTAAAAAAATATTAAAAAAGTCTTACAAAAGGATGGAATTTTTTCAAATTTCAGAACACAAATCCCCTCTAATTATAAGCCAACGGGCTTCTTCTCAAATTTTGTACAATTTTTTTATACAAAATATGAATTATCTAAATATTAAATAGTAAAAGATGGTAAACAAACTTAAAAAGTGTTACAAAAAGGTGGACTTTTTCAAATTTCAGAAAACTAATCCTCACTGAGTATTGACCAACAAGTTGCTTGTGAAATTTTGAGCAATTTTTATATATAAAATATGAATTATTTAAATTGTAAGTAGTAAAAGATACTAAAAATAATTTAAAAACGTTTTACAAAAAGATGAAATTTTTCATATTTCGAATCACCAATCCACTCTGAGAATTAGCCAACGAGTTTCTTTTGAAATTTGGAGCATTTTTTATATATAAAATATGAATTATTTAAATTGTAAATATTAAAAGATAGTAAAAAAACTTAAAAAGTGTCACAAAAAGATGAAATTTTTCAAATTTCAGAACAATAATCCCCTTTGAGTATTGGCCATTAAGTTTCTTGTGTTATATATAAAATATGAATTATTTAAATTGTCAGTAGTAAAAGATAGTAAAAAACAATTAAAACCGTTTTACAAAAAGATGGAAATTTTCAAATTTCAGAACACCAATCTCCTTTGAGCATTACCCAACGGGTTTCTCGTGAAATTTCGAGATATTTTTTATATATAAAATATGAATTATTTAAATTGTAAATAGTAAACGATAGTAAAAAAACTTACAAAGTATTGAAAAAAGACTAAATTTTTCAAATTTCAAAAAAGCAATTTTCTCTGGGTATTGGTCAACCAGTTTATTGTAAAATTTTGAGCAATTTTTATACATAAAATATGGATTATTGAAATTGTAAGTAGTAAAAGGTAGTAAAAAATATTAAAAAAGTCTTACAAAAGGATGGAATTTTTTCAAATTTCAGAACACAAATCCCCTCTGATTATAAGCCAACGGGTTTCTTCTGAAATTTTGTACAATTTTTTTATACAAAATATGAATTATCTAAATATTAAATAGTAAAAGATAGTAAACAAACTTAAAAAGTGTTACAAAAAGGTGGACTTTTTCAAATTTCAGAACACTAATCCTCACTGAGTATTGACCAACAAGTTTCTTGTGAAATTTTGAGCAATTTTTATATATAAAATATGAATTATTTAAATTCTAAGTAGTGAAAGATACTAAAAAAAAATTAAAAACGTTTTACAAAAAGATGAAATTTTTCAAATTTCGAATCACCAATCCACTCTGAGAATTAGCCAACGGGTTTCTTTCGAAATTTGGAGCATTTTTTATATATAAAATATGAATTATTTAAATTGTAAATATTAAAAGATAGTAAAAAACTTAAAAAGTGTCACAAAAAGATGAAATTTTTCAAATTTCAGAACACTAATCCCCTTTGAGTATTGGCCATTAAGTTTCTTGTGTTATATATAAAATATGAATTATTTAAATTGTAAGTAGTAAAACATAGTAAAAAAAAATTAAAAATGTTTTACAAAAAGATGAAATTTTTCAAATTTCACAACAAAAATCGCCTTGGAGTGTTAGCCAATGGATTTCTCCTAAAATTTGAGATATTTTTATATATAAAACATGATTTATTTAAATTTTAAAAAGTAAAATTTAGTAAAAAAATTAAAAAGTGTTACAAAAAGATGAAAATTTTCAAATTTATAACAACAATCCCCTCTAATTATTTGCCATCAAGTTTCGTGTTAAATTTTGAGCAATTTATATATATAAAATATGAATAATTTAAATTGTAAGTAGTAAAAGATAGTAAAAAAAATAAAAACATTTTACAAAAAGATGAAATTTTTCAAATTTCAGAACACCAATCTCCTTGAGAATTTGCCAATGGTTTTCTCGTGAAATTTGGAGATATTTTTATATATAAAATATGAATTATTTAAATTGTAAATAGTAAAAGATAGTAAAAAAAATTTAAAAACGTTTTACAAAAAGATGGAAATTTTCAAATTTCAGAACACCAATCTCCTTTGAGCATTACCCAACGGGTTTCTTCGTGAAATTTGGAGATATTTTTTATATATAAAATATGAATTATTTAAATTGTAAATAGTAAACGATAGTAAAAAAACTTACAAAGTATTGAAAAAAGACTAAATTTTTCAAATTTCAGAAAAGCAATTTTCTCTGGGTATTGGTCAACCAGTTTATTGTAAAATTTTGAGCAATTTTTATACATAAAATATGGATTATTGAAATTGTAAGTAGTAAAAGGTAGTAAAAAATATTAAAAAAGTCTTACATAAGGATGAAATTTTTTCAAATTTCATAACACAAATCCGCTCTGATTATAAGCCAACGGGTTTCTTCTGAAATTTTGTACAATTTTTTTATACAAAATATGAATTATCTAAATATTAAATAGTAAAAGATAGTAAACAAACTTAAAAAGTGTTACAAAAAGGTGGACTTTTCCAAATTTCAGAACACTAATCCTCACTGAGTATTGACCAACAAGTTGCTTGTGAAATTTTGAGCAATTTTTATATATAAAATATGAATTATTTAAATTGTAAGTAGTAAAAGATACTAAAAAAAAATTAAAAATGTTTTACAAAAAGATGAAATTTTTCAAATTTTGAATCACCAATCCACTCTGAGAATTAGCCAACGGGTTTCTTTCGAAATTTGGAGCATTTTTTATATATAAAATATGAATTATTTAAATTGTAAATATTAAAAGATAGTAAAAAAACTTAAAAAGTGTCACAAAAAGATGAAATTTTTCAAATTTCAGAATATTAATCCCCTTTGAGTATTGGCCATTAAGTTTCTTGTGTTATATATAAAATATGAATTATTTAAATTGTAAGTAGTAAAACATAGTAAAAAAAAATTAAAAATGTTTTACAAAAAGATGGAATTTTTCAAATTTCACAACAAAAATCCCCTCGGAGTGTTAGCCAATGGATTTCCCTGAAATTTTGAGATATTTTTATATATAAAACATGATTTATTTAAATTTTAAATAGTGAAAGATAGTAAAAAAATTAAAAAGTGTTACAAAAATATGGAATTTTTTCAAATTTCAGAACATCGATCCCCTCTAAGTATTTGCCATCAAGTTTCGTGTTAAATTTTGAACAATTTTTATATTTAAAATATGAATAATTTAAATTATAAGTAGTAATGGATAGTAAAAAAAAATTAAAAACGTTTTACAAAAAGATGAAATTTTTCAAATTTCAGAACACCAATCTCCTTTGAAAATTAGGCAACGAGTTTCTAGTGAAATTTGGAGATATTTTTATATATAAAATATGAATTATTTAAATTGTAAATATTAAAAGATAGGAAAAAAACTTAAAAAGTATTGAACAAAGATGGAATTTTTCAATACATTTTCTTATGAAATACCCTAAAAGAATAGGTTGATGAGTTATGGAGTTAATTGAAAAAGCTTTCTACAAAAGCAAAAGAATTGAAAGGTGGAAAACATTTTTACTGTACGTTAGCAATAACACGTTCACAAATAGGATTAAGGTGTAACATCCCGACTGGATATTACAGATTTTAATAATAAAACAAAGAAAATACTAAATACTCGTCATTTAATATAACATCATTTCCAAAAAACGTGGGAAACTTAAAACTTTAATTATATTAAATATAGTCCAATAACCATAATTATAATCACTGTTATAATATCCAAAAGTTGAGATTAAAACGATTACAATTTATCTCAAAATCATAAAATATAAAAGCTCCCAAGCTATCCCATCTCCATCGCTAAGCCTCACCAGATCCACTTGCAACAACATCATCTACTCACGTGTATCGCGCACATGATCATCACCAAACATAAGCAGATAGGGTGAGCTTAACAGAATAAACATTTATAAATATATATACATATATAAAATACTTATATACATATATCATACAATCACACCATAAGAATTCCCTCCTTTGATTCCATATCATATGGCCACAACCATGCCTATATCTTCTATATCTTCTAGTGAGTACCTTAAGATGCCTTGCTGCCATACCTATCGGCTACAACCATGCAACGGATCACACACCGTAACGCCAGGTGGAGTTCCCAAATACGAACATAGTTGCAACGTCCCAAGACTACCAAACTCGTCAGCTAACTACTGAAGAGGACAATCTATCTGGACCCATCTGTACTGGCCACAACCAGCACACTCACACCGGCCGCACTTGCCAACCTGAGCTCAACTTAAGGGTTCCCCGTGTTCATCTGCCATCCCGAGCTCAACTCGAGGGATGCCATTTCGAGCTCAACTCGTGGAATGCCACGTGCTTAACCCCTATCCCGAGCTCAACTCAAGGGATGCGTTCCGAGCTCAACTCAAGGAACACTAGTAAGTCGACCTTTGAAACACCACTATACTTTGTAGATCACGCACCACAAAGCAAGCAACCCCAATTGCATCACGGTATTGCTTTACGCAAGACTCTAGGGACCAGGCACATCAGGCCTCCAGTCCGCTTGGCGGGGGATGCGTACTGCCTGGCGCATGGTGCCTCAGAAACACCTACGTTGTAGCTATCGCCTAGCGGAACCACTCACGCCACATGGTGCCTCAGAAACACCTACGTTGTAGCTATCGCCTAGCGGAACCACTCACGCCACCAGGCGCACGTGATCCAAGTGCTCTTTATTTCCACATCTATCGCCTGGCGGATCCACTCTGTCGCCAGGCGCTGTATCAGTACAACAGAGATTTCTGATTTAGGTTCTCCAACTCTGATGGCACACTTGCAATAGATACTAACACCCAGTGTAAACTTTACCAGTTTAACTAATCAACTCCCAAGTGATTTAACCTTATTACCCAATCTCTTTCTTTTACTACCATTTAGATTCATAATCTACGATTACAATTAAGGAAACTAACACAATTCCAACCTGGTCATAGCACAATATACCACTAGTAAGTTTATATCACATACATTATATTATATACTCCAATTATTGCATAATTCTCTGCCAACTTCTATACAACATATTCATCATACTTCAACAACATTCACACTACAATTCCAACTAGAGCCATTCCCCAAATCTTACCACTCTACATTTCAATTTTCCTCCTTACTAACCCAATCCCGTGACTTTATTACCTGATTTCCACTATTATAGCATCCAAACCTGATCAAGACCATTTGTAGCTTAGTGATATACATAACCTTGTTGCACTCATTTCCTATACTTGTATCCTTCAACCATCATATCTAAAGTTTCCTTTTGGCCCTCGCACACTCCACATTACCTCCCAACATTCCCTGCTCACCGTAACACATGAATTCAATTTTCTGGTATGGCGCATGGCGGCAACCAAGGTGCCGCCAGGCGATTCCTGCAGTTTCCAGGAACCCCCATTCCTCCATGCCCTGCGAACCCAAAGTCATGCATACAACTCTGGTTTCAATCAATTTCACAACCCTATAGCATACGATTCTCGTCCCAAATGCATTCATTCACTCATTCCAGTACAACTAAACTACCAATTCATAATTAGGATAACATAACCCCAAATTTCCAGCCCTGAAATTATATTTCCACTATTCCATTCAATCATGCCCTCAAATACGTGAAATGGAATGTTGTTTATCATCAAAACATCATTTAACAATTTCATTTAGCTTTCCCCCCGATCAGAATTTTCCCAGAATCTAGAAAATCCCAAAATCGTACTAATATGGCTCGCATCGCCTAGCAGTTATTCATCATCGCTAGGCAGATAAAACAGAAATCCAGAACTGGTGCATCAATCACGTGTCGCCTGGCGGTCGGGAGTTGACCGCCAGGCGGTACTTCTTCAAGAACCCAAAATCAACACAGAAAAGATGAATCGCCTGGTAGACAGTCATCACCCGCTAGGCAGTTTTTGGAAAAATCCCAGAAACGAGAATTTCATACAATTTTTGACAATTTATAGGCATTCATTCATCATACAGTTCATGCAATTACACAATACATAATAAAAGTACGATTTCCAGCTCCCCTAACATGGTTTCCTTTGCTAAACTTGAAAGTTCTTGTCTCCTTCTTTGATAAAAGAATGGCTTCTCTTCTCTCACCCAATTCAGCTCCTGGATTGCACTCAACCTCACATTTCTATCTGATTTTCTCTCCCTAATGTGCAGTGCAATAGTAGCCTCAAAAAACCTTCTTCCTTACCTCTAGTTGGCCTTTTAATTAGGTCTTAATGCTTGTTAATTACCCAAAAACGAAAATGAACTTAATGGGGATGTTAATGGCCATTCAATGTCTCGTTATGGGCTGTTTTACAACTGTACTGCACCTAGGCGGTCTAAGAAAACTACACGGTTAAACCCGCCTACGTAAAGCTCCACAAGTGTGGAAGTAGTCATCACACGAATCAACAGAAAAGCATAATCGGCCAAGGCCGCCTACTTCAGAGGACAAGACGACATTTGTCAACCATTCCAGACTTAGAGTATTATAGACAAAGCCCCAAGGACCAACAATCATTAAACTAGAGGCCTTTGCCAGGCCCAGGCCCACCTACGACCCAAGCAATGGCCCAGCCCATGACAAGGCCAAACATAATTAATAACTCTATAAATATGCATGGACCCCAACAATGAAAGGTACACATTCATTAATCCCTTAATCACAAGATTTGACTTTCTGAGAATCTTTTGGCTGACTTGATTGTCAAAGTCCTCTCCGCAGGTAACCTCTCATGGGTCCAAGCCGTGATACCAACAAATGACATACGCAAGCCGAGGAGAAGTGAACTAGAGTCTTCACAAGAACAACAACCACTATTGACTGCTCTTTGGTCAGCTAGGGTTCCTATACCTTTTCACATTCAAGCCAAAACTATATTTAGCAAAAATAAAGCTTAATTTGGGTTCTCCAAGGTTTGAACCCACAACCATGCCAATGCCAAATCAAAGCTCAACAATTCTACCAATTCATATCTCATGCTGACTAATATAATTCAATGCTTATATTATTCCCCAACATGATCAACATATATTTAAAATAAAAAAAAAACACACACAATTGGCATACATAGGACTTGAACTCAAGTCCTCCCACACAATCAAGTACTCTCAACCATTTGAGCTCATACTTTTCCATGTCATGCAAGTTAGAATTTAATGCCATAAAGGCTCCCACTACCCGCATTTATTCATTCAGTATTTATTTAATTAATTAAATTCCACGAGTCTTACATTCCCCCACTTTGAAAGTTTTCGTCCTCGAAAAAGAGAACTTACTAGGGAATAGGTGAGGATAACATTTCCTCATGAGATCCTCCATCTCCCACGTCATCTCCTAGGTTGCCTCATCCCAAAGAACCTTCATAGTTCGGATTTCCTTCCCTCTAAGTTGTTTGACTTGAGAATCCAAGATTCTCACTGGTCCAACTCCGATCGTCAGGTCCTCGCGCACTAGGACATCATCCTGCTCTAGTACATGTGTAGGATCTACAATGTACTTCCTCAGCTATGACACATGGAAGACATTGTGTAGATTTTCCAAGTGAGGTGGCAAGGCAATCTCATAAGCTGTTGGTCAAATCCGCCTCGTAATCTGATACGGACCGATGAATTGAGTAGTCAACTTCCTCGACTTGAGTGCTCTCCCAAATACCTGTCGTAGGCGTAACCCTAAGGAACACGTGGTCACCTGCCTCAAACTCAAGTGATCTCCTCCTCTTATTTGCGTAGGATTTCTGTCGACTCTGAGTTAAACGCATCCGATCTTGTATCACATTCACTTTCTCAGTAGTCTGCTGTAAGAACTTTGGCCCAAGAACCACTGACTCCCCATCCTGCTGCCAACACAATGGTGTCCTGCATCTCCTACCATACAAAGCCTCGTATGGTGCCATCCCGAGGTAACTGTTATTATACGTGAACTCAACCAATGACAGCATATCACTCCACGTCCCTAGGTGATCCAGTACACAAGTTCTCAGTAGGTCTTCCAATGACTGAATAGTCCTCTCAGACTGACCATCTGTCTGAGGGTGATAGGCTGAGCTCATTCTCAGCTGAGTGCCTAAAGCTTTCTGCAATGACTGCCAAAACCTCGATGTGAACCTCGGCTCTCTATCTGATACAATACTCGTAGGCACCCCATGCAATTCAACCACTTCTCAGAAATACAATTCTGCCAGTTTGTCTAAAGACATCTTCTGGATAATTGGCAGAAAGTGCACACACTTCGTCAGCCTGTCTACAACAACCCAGATCGAGTCGTGCCCCCTCACAGATCGAGGCAAGTGCGTGAAAAAATCCATGGAAATGTTGTCCCATTTCCACTAAGGAATGTCAAGAGGCTCCAACGTGCCATCCGGCCTCTGACATACTAGGCATGATGCCACAAAATATGCTACATCAGTCTTCATACCTGTCCACCAGAAGGTTGCTTTAAAATCCTTATACATCTTAGTCATACCTAGGTGTATTCTAAGAAGACTCTTATGCCCTTCCTCCAAGAGCATCTTCCTCAGTACCGGTCTCCTGGGTACACAAACCCTCTCTATGACGCAGGATACCATCTTTGTCCATCTTGAAAACTTTTCTCTTCTTTGTGCCCAACTCACCAATAATCTACTGCAAGTCCTGATCATTACCCTGTTCTACCCAAACCTCGTTTAGGAACTCATTGGTGATTCTCAGCATACTGCACCGTATAATACCTGCACCCAGATTCAGTCCCAGATTCATATCCCACAACTTCTAGATCAGTTGTAGTTCCTTCATCATCATGGCTGACATATGAACTCTCTTTATGCTCAGGGCGTCTGCTCATCATCGTAATCCTTCAAATATTCCATCCAGCGCCTCTACCTCATATTCAGCTCCTTCTGATCAAACAAGTATTTCAAACTTTTGTGATCGCTGAATACCTGGAACGATGATGGTAGTCAAGGAGCCAGGGTGTTCCTACTTTTATAATGATGATGGGAGTACGAAGTTCCCATTCAGTTGGAGCGACAACCCCTAGCGTTATAAGGATATGAAAATATAGGAATTGTTAATAGCTAATAGGGAGGTGGTGGAGACTTTGATGAAGTTTAACGATAAGATGCCCATTAAGGGCTTAGTTAGAGTTTATTTATCCATGCATCCCATTGTTGATTTAGAAGGTATGTTTTTGTATTTTAACCGCTATGTTGTTTTTTAGGAAACTAAATGGTTTTTACCACTATTGTAGGTCATATGGCTCAACTTGGGAAGAAGAATTTGAATTTATTTCAGGCTTTGCGAAAGGAGAAGGATCCTAAGGCAAAGAATGCTGGGAACACTAAAGTTCGCAACCTGCAGGATCCGCTGGTGGAGGTTCATGTCCATGGAGGGACTAAGAGGAAAGTGGAGGTGCCCGCTAAGTAGGGTGGTGGAAAAGATGTTAAGCAGGTAAGGGTTATGTTGTTGGGTCGGGATCTTCTTTCTGGTGCAAAGAAGCCTAAGGCCGACCTGATCAAGTTGTCAAAGACTACCGTTTGGTGTGACATTGAAATTAATTTGGCAGAGTCTCTAGTCAACTCTATTCACAATATGGAGCCTAGCGCCATGGTCAAGGCTATGTTAGAATTTAGCAGCAACGCATTGATTTTGGGGCACATAGTGGGCAATTTATATCAAAGAGAGTTGAAGGAGGGTGGCCGGTTAAAGGTGGAGGAACTCAAAGAACAGATAAAGGTCCAAACTAACAAGCATGCAGAGGAGAAGGTGGCTTGGAAAAAGGAAAAGGAGGAATGACTGGAGGAGAGGAAATGGATGGGGTCATGGAGGGTCAGATGTCTGGATTCTGAGAAAAAACTTAATGAAAAGATCACCGACCTAACGAACGACTATGATGAGCTAAAAGAAAAACATGACGGGCTCGAAAGCGAACTTGAGGACCGGAAGGGTCATATTATCCAAGAGCAGATCAACGGTTTTCATAAGGGTTTGCGGCAAGCGACCTTTTTCCACAAAGATGTCGACATGTCTGATGCCAAGTTTGACGTGAACAAAGATGTGGTGGATGGGCAGCTTGTGAGCGAAATTGAATCCAGCCCGGAGGAGGAAGCTGAGAAGTTGGCGGCTGAAGTGGATGCAAACCCGGATGAGACTATGGCTGCTAAGGTGGACGTGAATCAACCAACAGCTTAGGATTATTGTTTTAAATTTTCAATTTGATATTAATCCTAATTTTTTAATAATTCGTACAATTTTTCTTTCGTTTTTTAATATGATGAATGCTTTCGGTATATTTAGTGTTATGTGATGCCACTAGCTCATGTTATAGGCGCGTTGTTTGATGATTTTGTTGCCTTGGACTTATTTTAGTTGTTTGATATGGGCGACCTAGGCCGCTTACTTTGGTAAGTGGTGGGAAAATTTTTGGAAAATAACTTAACAATTTTTTAGAAAACAACGTAACAATTCTGGTGTTCGACCCAGGCCGCTTACTTTAGTAAGTGATGGGGAACTTAAGAAAATAACTTAACGATTTGTGTTCGACCTAGACCATTTACTTTGGTAATTGGTGGGGAACTTAAGTAAGTAGCTTAACGATTTGTGTTCGACCTAGGCCGCTTACTTTGGTAAGTGGTGGGGAATTTAAGAAAATAACTTAACGATTTGTGTTACCCAGGCCGCTTACCTTGGTAAGTGATGGGAAACTTAAGTAAGTAACTTAACAATTTTGGTGTTCAACCCAAGCCACTTACTTTGGTAAGTGGTGGGGAACTTAAGAAAGTAACTTAACGATTTTGGTGTTTGACCCAGGCCGCTTACTTTTGTAAGTAGTGGGGAACTTAAGAAAGTAACTTAACAATTTTGGTGTTTGACCTAGGCCGCTTACTTTAGTAAGTGGTGGGGAACTTAAGTAAGTAGTTGTGGATCTGTTGAGTAGAGGAAAAACCCTTTGCTTTTATTCATGAATTTGGGGTGCCTCGTTAAAAACTCCCTGGCCAAAACCTTCCTTAGGGAAAAAATGCCAGGTGAGGTAAAAGAGTACACCCAGGGTTACAAACTTTTTACGTTCATTACACTGGCAGGATTAACTAAAGTAGAACTTTAATTGAGATACGTTCCATGTATCCGGTATCTCTTCTCCTATTAGTTGCTCGAGCTTGTAGGCGCCTCCTCCTGCATCCTCTCGTATTCGATATGGCCCATCCTAATTGGCTGAGAACTTGCCATCCTTCTTCCTTGCACTGCTGGCCATTGTCCAAACTAGGTCCCCTTTGATGAACAGTGGGCATAGGTTCGAACTGAATTTTCTGGCCGCCCTCTATTTTACCATGATATTTCGGATTTGCACTTTCTCATGTAACTGAATTAACAGGTCTAGGTGGGTGCATAAGTTCTGTTGGTTATGGTCGTGATCGTATACTTACCGGCGTAAGGAGGGTTCTTCAATCTCGATTGGTATCATCGCTTCTGCCCCGTAAAGCAAGCTAAAGGGGGATTCGTTGGGGGCGGACTGAGGAGTGCATCTGTAAACCCATAATACTTCCAACAAATCCTCGGGCCATCGACCTTTTGCGCCATCTAATCATTTTCGTAACTCGACTAGTATGACCTTGTTGACGGCCTCAGCTTGTCCGTTTGTTTGTGGATGCTCCATTGAGTTGGTGATGTGTTTGATTCCGAGACTGGTGTAGAATTTAACGTGTTCCTTATCTATGAATTGCCGACCGTTGTCGATTATGATAGTATGTGGAACTCTATATCGACATATGATGTCTTTCCATAGAAATTGTTGGACTTGCGTTGCTGTGATTGTGGCCAATGGCTTAGCCTCTATCTATTTTGTGAAATAGTCAATGCCAACGATGAGGAACTTCACTTGTCCTTTCCCTGGGGTGAATGGCCACAGTGTAATTGCTCTTATTTCTACTGAATGAGATTGCATGTTTCTGACATGGTATGCATTTTTGATGAAAGCTTGACAGTCTGCCTCCATGGTCGGCTAGAAGTAGCCGGCTCTAAGTATTCTGGTAGTCATGGTTCATGCACTTGAATGGTAGCCGCATATTCCTTCATGTCTTTCTCTAAGTATGTACTTTGCTTGCTCCTTTATAACATATTTAAGAAAGGATTGTCCATATCCATGTTTGTATAATTCGTCGCCTATCATTATGTATCATATTGCTTTTGCTAGCCATCCTTTGTCAGTATTAGGTGGAAGGTTTCCGGTTTTGAAGTACTGGATATACGGAGTTGTCCATTTGTTGATGGTGTGGATAGCGTCTGTTACAAGAGGGACTTATGCCTGCCTTTAAGTTTAGTACTTGCTAATTTGGACAAGATGTTTTCTCGTACATTCTCTCCTCTTGGTATGTGTTGGATGTGTACCCTGTCAAAACCGAATTCCATGATGTTGCAGACCAGGTGATAGTATTGGATGAGAGTTGCGTCTTTAATTTGAAACTCGTCATTGAGGTGGCCAACTGTGAGCTTGGAATCTATTTTGCATACTAGCGAGCGTACTCCGACTTTATGCGCCAATGATAGGCTAGCGAGGATGGCTTCGTATTCGGCCTGGTTGTTGAAGGTGTTAAAGGAAAAGTGTAGGGATTTTTCGATGAGGATGTGGTTGAGGCCTTCGAGGACGATATTGGCACCTGCACCTCTTGGATTGGAGGAACCATCAATGTATAGTGTCCACTGGTCCTCTTCGAGGGAGTGTTGGAGGTCGTTAACAAAGTCAAGTAGACACTGGGCTTTGATGGGGCGTGTGGTTCGTAACAGATGTTGAATTCAGAAAGTTCCACGGCCCAAGATGACATTCGTCGACAAGGTCGGGTTTTTGGAGGATTTTTTGGATGGGATGGGATAATCAGTTTTAACAATGATATAGTGGTTTTGGAAGTATGGGCAGAGGCGTCTTGCTGCATTCACCAAGGAAAGGGATAGTTTTTCCACCATTTGGTATCTTGTTTCAGGGTCTTGCAAGGATCGACTGACGAAGTAGACTGGATGTTGGATCGTGACAGATTCCTGGACCAGGGCGGCGCTAACTATATGGTCTGTTGTTGTAATATACACCAGTAGAGGGAGGTGTACATCTGGTTTGCTGAGGATTGGAGGGGACGTAAGGGTAATTTTGAGGTCTTGGAAAAAATTTTCACATTCGTCATTCCAGGAGAACTTCGCAGAGTTTTTGAGAAGTTGGACGATGGGTCGGACTTGTTCGACAAGTTTGGGAAGGAATCTAGATATGGCAGTGAGGTGGCCTACTAGGTGCTGCACCTCTTTGGCGTTGGTTGGACTGCACATTTCGATTATCGCTTTGCATTCCTCGGGGTTGACCTCGATTTCGCGTTGTGTGAGCATGAAGCCTAAGAATTTCCCGTTGTCTACGCCAAAAACACACTTTTTGAGGTTGAGTCTAAGGTTATATTGTCGTAGGGCAGAAAATACTTCGGACAAGTCTTGTGCATGTTGCAGGTGGCTGGTTGATTTGACAACCATGTCATCAACGTACACTTCGACACACTTGCCCATCAGGTGGTTGGACACTTTGTCCATTAACCTCTGATAGGTAGCACCTACATTTTTGAGTCCGAAGGGCATGACTTTATAGAAGTAATTTGCGTCATCAGTAATGAATGCAGTTTTGGTCATGTTGGTTGTAGCCAATGGTATCTAATTATAGCTGGAATATGCATCCAAAAAATTGAGCACCTTGTTCCCAACTGCACCATCTACTAATCCGTCAATGTTAGGTAGGGGGTAAGCGTCTCTAGAGTAGGCTTTGTTAAAATTTGTATAGTGAACACACATCCGACATTTGCCATTAGCTTTTTCGGCAAGGACAACGTTGGAAAGCCATGTGGTGTAGTGTGCTTCAATGAAGAATCTGGCATCTAGCAATTTTTCAGCCTCTATTTTTGCTGTTCGTCGTCGTTCTTCTCCCATTTTCCTTTTCTTTTGTGAGATGTACCTGACATCCTTGTATATCGATAGCTTATGGACGACTACTTGAGGATCAACGACGAGTAAGTCTGCGGCTGACTAGGCAAAAAGGTCGACGTTGGTGGTTAAGGTGGGTGTCAGTACATCGCGGTGTTCCTGTTGCAGGCCTGCCCTAAGTTTGAGGATGCAGCTAGTGGAGAGCTCCAAGTTTCTAGTCTCCTCTACTGGTTCGATGCGTGAGTCGCATCCTACTCTAGGGTCAAGATCTTCGCCGAATAGAGATATGCCAAAGCCAGGTTGGCGCTTGATATTGTGGGTTTGGAGAGCGGGTAGTTGGGGTTGTAAGCTCGCCATATACAATTCTTATGCAAGCCTCTAGTCGCCATGAATGGTAATAATGTCGCCGGATGGGGAAGGGAACTTCATGGCTAGGTGGGGTGTGGAGACAACGGCTCCGAGGGTGTTAAGGGAGGGGTATCCTAGAAGGACGTTTTATGATGTGGGTGCCTCCACAACGAGGAAGCGGACTGGTATGGTTTTGGTTTGAGATGCTTCACGGAACACAGCGTGGAGATCAATATATCCGCGAGTTGACACCTTTTATCCAGAGAAGTCGTAAATGGGTTCGTCGTAAGGGACCATAGTAGTGGCAGGGAGTTGAAGTTTTTGGTAGGTCGTTCAGTATATCAACTAAGCTACCTTGGTCTATGAGTACCTTTTTTACCGCAAAGTTCTCAAGCTCGATAGTGATGACCATTGGATCATCTTGCTGTTGATCGACGCCATGAAAGTCGGCATTAGAGAATGTGATAGGGGGCATTCTGCGTCGATGATGTGAACGGATGATGTGGTTGATGGACTGAATGTTGCGGAGGTGTTTCTTTCTAGCGGATGAGGTGGAGCCATCTCCGGCGAAGCCGCCATATACAATGTTGATGGTGTCACGTAGGGGGATCAGCGTGGTTGGTGTAAATGCAGGCTGGTGGGTGGTCTATGTGGTCATTGGTGCTTTGTTGGTTATTGTGACGGGTATCACGTGGGGGAGGCAGTTGTCAGATTTTCTGGGGTGGGATGGTCCATCTCTTTTGATGAAACGGCGGAAGTGGCCGGTGCGGATCAACTCTTCTATTTTGTCTTGAAGCACCTTGCACTCGTCCGTGGTGTGGCCGTTGTTTCGGTGATACTTGCAATACTGGGTCATATCGACATTGGGGGGTTCAAGGTTTTGCGTGGTGTTGGGATGAGGTCTGCTTGGAGGTCTTCATCGAGAAGTCGTTATATGGGAACGTTCAGCGGGACGTATCTAGAAAATCGTCGTGGTCTAGGCTCTTTGGGCCTAGATTCAAAGAGTGATGGTGGTTTGTCTGTCTTAGTGGTAGATGGTGTGTAGTCAATGCAGAATTTGGTGCGCAAGGTCTTCATCTCCTCCATGCGGATGTAATCCGCAACACGCAGCTTGAGTTCGTGCATAGAGGTCGGTGGTCTAAGATAGACATTGTCAACAAACAGGCCAGGTTTCAGTGTAAGGGCCATGCATTACAGGATCATCTCTTAGGTGAGGTTTGGCATCCAGAGGGCGAACATGCTGAAACAATCTATAAAGGCCCTGAGTGTCTCGTCCTTTTCTTGTCTGACGCTGAAGAGGGATAGGGGAGTAGCCTGATGAGGGCGGCTACCGGCAAAGTGGGTTGTGAAAAGGTGGGAAAGGGTGCCGAAACAATCAATGGAGTATGGGAGCAGAGAGGTGAACCATTCCAGGGTTGGGCCTGTGAGGGTAGTAGGGAACGCTTTACAAAACATGGCGTCTTCAAATTGTACAAGGCCACATGGGTGACGTACACTTTGAGGTGCTTATCAGGGTCTGTGTCTCCGGCATAGCGGTCCAGTGTGAAGGGTTCCCACTAGCTGGGAAGGGGGTGGTGGTGATGACGTCAATGAAGGGATGGCAGCGTCTGGACTGGTGTGGTGGCAAGGGGTGTGCTGGTATGGGGTGCCGGATGATGGTGGGGAATGTGGTGGTGTAGTGGTGAGGAGGTATATGCGTGGTGGGAAAGTTAGCGGTACGATGAATAGTTGCAGGTTGTGTGGGGATAGTGGTTGGATGTTGAGTGGTTGTGTGGTGGGCGGGTATGGTAGATGTTTGTTGAGTGGTGGTGAAAGTGTGTGGGGTATGATTGTACTCACTTTCTTCTTCGCTGGGTTGGTGCACCGGGGTATTGGGATCCTCTGGCAGCTCTTTACCCTTCCCCTTCTGAGTAAGATCAGCTTCAATTTTCCCTCTCAGTCTGGAATTCTCCTGTCTTGTTGCATACTGGCTTGCCCCTCGAGGATAGCGGCCAAGTTCAGGGTGCTGCCTACAGGCATGGATGGGCCTGCCTTCGGGTCCTTCGCGATTCCAGCTCTACTGCAGGTAGAAACCATTCTCGATAGTGTTCGGATTGCTCGGTAAATATCAACTCATGCCCCACGGTGGGCGTCAATTATTTTTGCGGAAACAAATAAGGGAATGGTTATCTGAGTTTGCCTAGATACAGTGCAGGAAGTAAACGATTTTTTATGAGCATAAAATTCCTGAATAAAGCAAAACACAGTAAATCAATACATGTACTGAAATGAAATCGGTGTGCAATCAAACAATTAGCAGAAATTAATAACAGCAGATGCTCCACCTTCAACCAGGAATGTGACATCAGATATTTTTTCATTGTTTAAAAATTCCTCGCCCAAGTCCATCTACAGCAAAAACAACCAGCAACAAAAACATTACTGTGAAAGCAGTAAATACAACAATAGACAATAAGTATTATACTAATTTAAACAGTGCAATTAACCTAAGGTAAGAGAAATGATTCAAAGTAAACAAAGTGAAAGAAAAAACCTGGGAAGTTGGTGATGGAGAAATAGCCTTAAGGAGAGATGAAATGAAATTGGCTCTACTAGCCAATATGCTAAGCGCCATTGAAGCATCGCGCTTCTGTATTTGAGATTGAAGAATATTCAGCAGCAATTCTATTCCTGAAGATTTAGCAGCATCTTGTTTCAAAATGCACTCCGAATAGAGTGAGTAAGAAATTGCGAAAAAAAAAACTTGATAGAACATTTATTAGCTTGATTGTGAATGAATACATTTTCATAATCTGGAGGAGAACATAAATGAGCAAGAGCAATAACTACATATTGTCTGACCCGTTCTTCTGCAGAGCGCATAAGAGATATTAGGTATTTCAATGCCTACCAGAAAGGAAAGAGTGGATTATGATTCTCATCCATGATTTTCGTTGGGACAGAATTTGCAAGAAAACTTACTCTCCCTCGCATGTTTTGTTCTAATCTTAGTAACGTGATTGCTATATACTCTTTAATAGGCTGCAAATCACAAGGAAATTTGGTATGAGAAAAGTGTTCTGTTAGCAAGCATTTATTACAAATAACTATCAAGAAGAAGAAATAGGTGTAAATAGGTTGAAATGAAAATTTATTACTTCAATTACAATGTAGAGTAAATGAACATTTACTTCGTCTATTAAAAGTAAATCCCTTAGTTTTTGAAACCTGCCAACTCTAATAATGTTTGCAATAATGTCCTGTTACACAAATAAAACTTGTTTAAAATTGGGTTAAAATATGGGAATGTCATTGCACATCAATGTTATTTGTGATGGGCAACGTACAAAGTTGACAAAAATAAAGACAATAGAAACACGAGCAGCATATAGTTGAACTACTGCATTGTCTGAGTGAAAAAGATTGAGCATGGGCTCTATACCTCCACTATGAGCAATAGTAGCTTGATTATGTGAGTCCGCATTTTGAATTGTTCATGCAAAATAGGATTATGGTTATGGCTGGAAATGAAAAAAAAAATGAAAAAGAAAAACAGTTTGAATTATATTGCTAGTAATAATCACCTGTGCTAAGCTCACAAGTGTAAAAGCTGATCCTTTCCGAAGGTTTTAACTGTGGGACTGAAGCATCTGAACTAATGGTGGATTAGCGGCTCTTTGGGCAATGTAAACCTGCATGCATGAAACACAATAAATGCAACTTAATAACAGGGTTTAATGTAACAAGAAAAGAAGAGGAAAAGTTAGTTAGCCACGTGGAGGATGACTAAGGACTGGTAGAAAACAGAAAACGTGGACGCATCAGGAAAGAAAGCGTTTATTTAAAAGACTGCAAAATAAGGAGAGGCGTGTGTGGTATGACTCTCTCTCTTAATACTCTGCTTCTTCCTTTTCTGAATATCCCTTTTCACCATAGCATTCTTATCTCTTTTCCAGGTTACTCATGCAATTGCGAGACCCAAAAGTTTCATAGATATTGTATTTGTCTTACGTTTCAGCTCTGTAATTGCATATTGCTCAAACTATCTGCTATTTCGATATAATATTCAAGTGCCCAATTAGAATTTTGTTATTAGGGTACTGTTTCAATAGTGCTTTCATTGACCTTCATGGTTGAGAACACAAGATTGAAGGAATTGCAGAATGCGATTAACAAACAAGGGGATGAAATATGAAGGGTTATGGATTTAATATATTTGCGCGATCAAGAACAACGTCATCATACGACTCAAGTTCAGCAAGATGCCAAAGTCCGTATGGATCAATTACAATCACCGATTGACCTTCTCTTACAAAACAATTCTTATACTCTTGGAGGTTCAAACTCAACAGGTGCATCACCATGGGTTACCCTAGTGAACACATTATTACCGGCTAAGAATATTTCTCTTGGGTTTCCGCATTTTGATGGTCAAACTCCAGTGCTTGAATGGATTTTTAAGGCGAAAATATTTTTTTTATTATCACCGCACACTTGATGAAGAACGGGTTAATATTGTTGCAATCCACTTTGATAAAGATGTGGTGCCATGGTTCTAGATGTTACATCGCTTATCTACAATCAAGTCATGGACTGAATTGACATGTGCCTTAAAATCACAATTTGGACCTTCACCCTTTGATTGTCCCATGGAAGACTTGTTTAAATTGCAACAATCAAGTTATGTTTCCGATTATTATTTAAAATTCATGTCCTTGGCATACAAATCTTTTGGGTTACCTGCTGAAGCTCTATTAAATTATTTCTTAAGTGGGTTACATGTGGAGATCCGTAAGGATGTGGTGGCACAGTCACCTACCTCGTTATTACGCGCAGTTTCATTGGCCAAATTGTATGAGGCTAGGTATTTACTAAATGTTAAAAATAGTTCTTACACTACTACACCTAGATATTATCATGTTTCAACACAAGTTCATAATCAGCGTCAAACACAAGCAATGCCTGCTTTATTACCTACTCCATCGGGTCCACCTTTCAAAGTGACTAACAATGTTAAGAAAATCGGTCCAGCTGAAAGGCAAATTCGCAGGGAAAAGGGATTATGTTATTTTTGTGACGATAAGTTTACCTTCAATCATCGTTGTCCTAACCGTCAATTTATGCTCTTATAATTAACTGATGAAAATGTTGAAGATCATAACTTTCCCACTCCAATAGAAGCAGAACAGATAGTATCCATGCAAGCATCCATAACTGAAGACCATCATCTTTCATGGAACGCATTGAAAGGAGGCATAGGTGTGGGGACTATATGTTTTATGGCATATATTGATAGTTTACCGGTGAAAGTGTAATTGATGGAGGTAGTTTTGACAACTTTCTTCAACCATGTGTCGCTAAATTTTTGAAACTTCTGGTTGAACCTGCCACCATGTTCAAAGTAATGGTTGACAATGGTAATTACATGCAGATTGAAGGTGTTATTCAAAATTTCAATCTTCAAGCTCAAGGGAATCAATTCTCGTTTCCAGCTTAGTTGCTCCCTATTTCGAGGGCTGATTTGATATTGGGTGCAAGTTGGCTTAAGACTATTGGCCCACATTTGGCTGATTATGCAACATTGCAACTTAAATTTTTGCATGAAGGAAAAATGGCAATTATTCAAGGGGAACAAGAAATGTTGCCCACTGTAGCTCAATTAAATACCAATTTTGTAGTTGAAGTGTATACCATTTAGTTAGATGAATTGACCTCCTTCTTTGTTAGAATTACCAAAGGTTATGGAGCCCGAGTTCCAGCTTTTGCTACACACTTATAGTAAGGTCTTTAGCACTCCTACTTCTCTTCCCCATGATTGTAACATCCCATCAGGATATTACTGATTTAAATAAATAAAATAATTAAATTCACAAAGTTGCGGCATTTATGTATAACTTCATTTTCCAAAAACGCGGGAAATTTAAACTTTCATAAATGTATATAATAGAAACCAAAGTTCAAGAATACCAAAATGTCATAATCCAAAATAAACGTCTTAAATGAGTTTACATTTCATTTCCAAAAGTAGAAAATACAAATAATATAAAACACCCCGGATATCCCCTCTCCGTAGCTAAGCGTCACCGGCTCCACCTGCATCAACATCCTATGCTCACATGTACCGCGTACACGATCATCGCCAAACACAAGCAAATAGGGTGAGCTTATCAAATCAACATACATCATAACAATAATCAAATAACCAATCATACAACTGTAAATTCAACAAAGAACCAATATACCATCTCTTACTCAATTCTCTAACGTTTGGCCACAACCAAACCATTCGTGTTCTACCTCTTCTAGTGATTACCCCAAGATAATTTGCTGCCAAACCTATTGGCCACAACCGACAGAGCACGTGCGGGAACCAATGCCACGGATCATACACCGTAACACCGAGTGGAGTTCCTAACTACGAACATAGTCCGTAATGTCCCAAGACTACCAAACTCATCAGCCAACAACTGAGGAGGGCAATCTATCTGGACCCATCTGTACTGGCCACAACCAGCACACTCACACCGGCAACACTCGTCAACCCGAGGTCAACTCAAGGGTTCCTCGTGTTCATCCGCCATCCCGAGCTCAACTCGAGGGATGCCATTCCGAGCTCAACTCGAGGGATGTACGTGCTTAACCCCTATCCCGAAACTTTATACAATGTTGCAAGAGGTGGACATTGATGAAGTTAGTAATTTCTTTAATATTTTATTCAAAAATAAACTACAATATAAATTGGTAGTGATTTTTTATTTGTTTATTTTTCTAGAATCAATCGGAGAAATGAGACTTGTTGATCTAAGCACTAATTATGGTTAAATATTTATTTTTTAAAATATTTTTGTAAATACCCGCAGATACCCGTGGATACCCGCGGATATGAAAAAAATAGACGGGTACCCGCATAACGGATACCCGACGGATATGGGTACGGGTACGGGGCAAATATTTATCCAGCGGGTAGGGTACGGGGGAGCTACTACCCGTACCCTACCCGCCCCGTTGACATCCCTACTTGTGCACATGCTCCGGCCTGACTAGGATCTGATGGCACCCAGACCTCAAGTCGATTTTTGAGAACACTACAGTTCCCCTCAACTGGTCCAACAAGTCGTCAATCCTCGGTAGTGGATACTTATTCTTTATAGTTAACTTATTTAACTACCGGTAATCGACACACAATCTGGAACTGCCATCTTTCTTTTTCACTAATAACACTGACGCCCCCCATGGCGATGCACTCGGACGTATAAACTTTTTCTCAAGAAGATCTTCAATCTGCTTCTTCAGCTCAGATAACTCGGCTGGTGCCATCCGATAGGGTGCCATGGACACTAGAACGCCCCAGGGATGAGATCAATAGTGAAATCCACATCCCGGCTCGGTGGCAATTCCAGAATTTCATTCGGGAAAACATCTGCATACTCCTCCACCACATGAATTCTGCTGATTCTCTCTACAGTGCTCAACTTCTTCGCATGAGCTACTATCATGAAACTTGTAGCTTCATCCTCAATCTCCTTCACAGCCTGATTAGAAGAGACAAGCTCCAACCCTGCTGTTTCAGGAAATACCACTCTGCGTCGTCCGCAATCAATCATCTCATGGTTGCTCGACAACCAGTCCATTCCCAGAATGACATCCAGACCCTCCATGGGTAAACAAATAAGATTCACCTTGAATATGCGGCCCGCTACCTCCATAGGGCATCCCACACAAACAAAACTGGTGGATACCTCGCCTGACGCTGGTATGGCGACTATTAACTCGCACCCCAGCTCGTGCATCACAAGTCCGAGCCTCCTCACACATTCATTAGATACGAATGAATGGGTAGCTCCTGAATCATACAACACGACCACACGGTTACCAAATAACAAACAAGTATCCTGTACCAGGTTACCTAACTAAGTCGCCTCAGTAGTCGTTAATGCAAATACACGCCCTGGTGCTCTAGACCTATCTCCCACGGGTTTCTTGGTTGGTGCACCTCCAGCTGGTTTCTTGTTAGGACAATGTTTGGCATAGTGTCCTGTCTGATCACATACGTAGCACTTGCCAATGCTACTACTGCCTCCAGCACTGCCAAAGGGTTTTGGACAGTCCCTCCTCAAGTGTTCACCACCATAGTTAAAACACTATAGTTTCTTGGAAGAAAGTGGTGGTCTAGTATATGGCTTCTTCTACTGACGGGGGTCGGTCGTGGTCCTCTGTGGTCGAGTCCCACTGCTGGGTCCCGTCTCTAGCTGCTCCACCACCTTGGCCTGCTCCACCAAGATCGGAAACTCCCTGATAAGGAGCGGTACTATAAATCGGTGCAGCTCATGTTTCAGCCCGCCCTATACTTCCTACACCTCCACTCCTCAATGACTGCAGGTGAATAGAATCGAGCTAAATACTCAAACCTGTCTGTGTATGCCTGCACAGTCAGGTTCCCCTGCTGAAAAGTGAGGAATTCAGCTTCCCTCTCGTGTTTCGCCGAGTCTGAAAAGTACTTCTCCAGGAATCTGCTCCTGAAGGAAGTCCAAATGATCTCCTCAGCATGTGTCTGCATCAACTGTTGCATGCCCACCCACCAGTACTCCGCATTTGCCACATGAAATCGTCATAAAATCCAGAGAACTTTGAGGGCTTATGCCTCATGAAATCCTCCATCATCACAAGCAAATGGGGTGAGCTTATGAAATCAACATACATCATAACAATAATCAAATAACCAATCATACAGCTGTAAATTCAACAAAGAACCAATATACCATCTCTTACTCAATTCTCTAACGTCTGGCCACAACCAGACCATTCGTGTTCTACCTCTTCTAGTGATTACCCAGAGATAATTTGCTGCCAAACCTATCGGCCACAACCGACAGAGCACGAGCGGGAACCAATGCCACGGATCATACACTGTAACGTCGGGTGGAGTTCCCAATTACGAACATAGTCTGTAATGTCCTAAGACTACCAAACTCGTCAGCCAACAACTGAGGAGGGCAATCTATCTGGACCCATCCGTACTGGCCACAACCAGCACACTCACACCGGCAACACTCGCCAACCCAAGCTCAACTCAAGGGTTCCTCGTGTTCATCCGCCATCCCGAGCTCAACTCGAGGAATGCCATTTCGAGCTCAACTCAAGGAATGTATGTGCTTAACCCTATCCCGAGGTCAACTCAAAGGATATGTTCCGAGCTCAACTCAACGAACGCAACAATCTTACCTTTGAGGCATCACCAAAAGCCTTGTAGATCACCCTACAAAGTCCAATACTTAGGACTTACAGAAGCCAAATCGCCTAGCGGGGGACACGTACCTAAAATCAAGGAACTAAGTGATCAAGACACCCAAAACATCTTCCTATCATTTAGTTTCAGTTAGATTTGAAAAGAAAAAAAAATTCCTACACTTTTAGTCCAAAACTGAGAGCATTTTTGCTCCTTGGTAAACAAAACTTATGTTATGCTTCTAGCTTGCATGTTTGAGTGTTGGATGATATTGGCAAATTAGTTCCCCTTTTTAACTTGGTTATTGTCTTCTTTGGTATATGCATGATTTAAACCTTGGAATTGCTTGTTCAAATATTTTTTTCCATAAAGTCTTTTTATGTGTTTTGCTTGTGTTAGTCTTACTTGAAAGTTTTTGTCACATGATTTTCTTTCTTTAGAGTTTTGCCCTTCTTCTTTTAGTGTTTTTCTTGCTTGTCCTTAAGTTTCTATGTTTTGTCTTTGAAGTTTTCTCTCCTTAAACATCTTTAAGTGTTGTGGCTGAAACATATATTGCTCGTTTGAATTGCTCTTTAATTGGTTTTTGAAAATCTTAGGGTGTTTCTTCACTCCTTTGGTCGTTTTGAGTGCTAGCCTTGGTTTGCCTATGATGAGTTCATATTTTTGCCCTCATTTAATGTTTAATTATAGGTATTTAATTGAATTTTTGTGCTTAAAAGAATGTCTTAATTGACAATTCTTATAGGGTTTATTATGTGATAAAAATGTCTTAAAAAGTTATTTTAATTTATGGGTTAAATATGTTTTTGGTCCCTTAACATTCAGCGAATTTTAAAATTAGTCCATTTTGAAACTTTGAACTAATTTAGTCCTTCATCTTTCAGAATACGTTGATTTAGTCCTTTTAATCAATTTTTGTTAGGTTTATTTGATGTTTCGTACGCATTTCAGGATTGTATTTGAGTTCTTTATACTGCTTGACACATTTTTGCTTTAATATTAAGTCAAACACTATTATGAAACGCGCTTAACATGTTAAATAAACTTAACAAAATTTGATTAAAAGGACTAAATCCACATATTTCGAAAGATGGAGGACTAAATTGATCCAAAGTTTCGAAATGGACTAAATCCACATATTTCGAAAGATGGAGGACTAAATTATCAACACTCAATTTCGTCAGGTAAATAAAAAATGTTTCTAAAAATATCAAAAAACAAAGTGTTAAATAAAAAGGGTAAAAATAAAATTTGTCTAAAAAAATAATAATAATTTAGGAAAAAAGAAAGATTTAAAAGAAAAATTGTATTTTAAAAGAATTTCTTTAAATTTTGTTTTAAAAAAATATATAAAAATCATAAGGTAAAATAGGGATTTTTGTTTTTAGATTAAAAAACTATGAAATTACACAATTAAAAAAAATACATAAATAAAAATTTTTTTTTACCATTTTATTTTATTTTAATTAATTAAAAATTAAATGTAATAAAAAACAGTTTTAAGCATGGGAAACAACTCTTCTGATGGTTTCAACTTCCTCTCACGGATCTAACTGCTGCTCACACCATTCACAATCACTGACAGATTTTATTAAATTAGTGGACTATTACTCTTTAATCGGTGGAAGTTTTGGGGGATTCATTTTTCATTATTGTCTTACACCCGTGGAAGCACCATCATCTTCTTCCTTACATCTCCTGCCATCACCAAACTCCACACTTCCATTCCTCTTCAACTTTCCTACACTTGCATTGTAGATATACAACACGCACTTCCTCCAATTTTTGTTCACCCGCATCTTCGTCAACACATCTTCAATTCATTAAAACCATATTCATTCAGCAGTGAGCAATGGAAGATATTCAAAGAATCAAACTCAAGAGTTAAAAAACAATCTAGTAGTGTATTGAAATCAAAGGTAAACATCAAAATTTATGCTCTTATAACTTTTGTTTCTCTTCCTTTACAAATCAAAAGGCACATTCATAATTGGACTAAGAAGAGAATAGGAGCAGTTTAGGATAAAGGAGAATGAGAGGTTCATTGACACTGGCATGCTGACTCCGACAGCGGATAGTGAAGGCACTATGGGTGGTTGTTTGGCATGGTGACGACATTAGAGGTCATTGACGGAGACTTTGTTCCAACGCTGTGGCGGCACCGTGATGCGGTGTTTCGACTTCACGCAAGCATAGGAAGCTTAAACGTTGTGGTTAGGACTGCTCGCGATAGCCATGTTATAAATAATGGAGGATAGTCATGGGGTTGTTGATGGCAGTACGTGTAACATCCTAGTCGGATATTACTAATTTAAGTAATAAAATTAAGAAATATGATGAAAACCTTATTTATTATACTTCGTTTCCCAAAAACGTGGGAAATTTTAAAACATTTATTAATCGAAAGTTATCCAAACATCCATAATTTATGAAACTCCAATATAGTATCCAATTTCACAAATCAGTAAAACACTGTTTACAAAGTTCATAAAAACAATAATGATAAAACTCCAGTAAAAGCTTTTCTCAGCTAACCCTCTCTCTAATGTTATGCCTCACCAGCACCACCTGCAACATCATCTGCTCTCGTGTAATGCATTACACGATCATCACCAAACATAAGCAGATAAGGTGAGCTCACAAACAGTTAACATAAAAGTTAATAAAAAATCAAGATACACCCATCTATTTTATTCTAGTTAATTCTTGGCCAAGACCTTAATCCCCAAGGCTTTTCAACCTTCACAACACACAAATAGTTAGCCTTGGATTCAGGGTTTATGATGCTCACACGAACCTGCCCGCTCCTGGTCCTGCCTCTACGAACCTCCCCGCTCCTGGTCCTGCCTCTACGAACCTCCCTGCTCGTAGTCCTGCTCTACAGACCTACCTGCCCGTAGTCCAACACACGTGATCCACCAGCTACGTGTTGGTCTCTTGGCAAGCGTACCAAAAGTCAATTGTAGTATAATGATTTAAAGTAGGAGTGTCGAACCCACGAGGAACGGATTCAGTGAAAATTAATAATTATCTCAATCAGCATATGTACAAAGATTTTAATTTGATTTGACATTAACTATTGCATAAAATGAATACAGTAAAAAAGGAAAAGTTTAGAAAAATTCAGTAAAAGAAACTGGGATTTAATTTCATCTATCTCCCTTGTCTGTAATCTGGATGAATATAATATATAACATCTGAAAATACCAATATTGATGCACACTCAAAAATCATTTATACCGATCCCTCGCGTATAAAATTCATAAGATTAGTTCCCTGAATATTAATTTCTCACATATTCAACAAACTATCCAGCATTACGGTCGAGTGTTAAAAGCAATTGATATATTGAGATCTATTCCTAGCATCACAGTATATCAAGTATCATTGTTCAAATCAAATTTTCAAAAATACTTTCCAGTCAGATCTAAAAATCAAAATCAAAACATTTATTGATCAGATAGAATCAAGCATTAAGAACAGAACAATAATACCAATATTGAGTAAAACAGAAATGCTATATATAAATATTACCAGATTACATCCAAGTTTGAGTAGATTACATTCAATCCCAAAGAAGAAGCTTAGCCACTCATGGTAACTATCAAATCTTAAGAACTAAAGAAGTAGAAGAAGAAATATGATTTGTGTTTGCTCGTGGATGCAGCTCTACAGCAAGGATGCGGTTCTTCTCCAAATTCTCCAGCCTCCATGTAGTCAATATATATACAGTACAATCTCTCGCTTGGGCTACTGAATCTCGCTTAGGCGAGATAGAGTACTTCAGCATGAAGAAAGGGTCTCGCTTAGGCCACTCATTCTCGCTTAGGCGAGATAGAGTTCTTTAGGTTGAAGAAAGGTCTCGCTTAAGCAACCATGTTCTTGCTTAGGCGAGAATTTCAAAATTGCTCATGGCTTCTCACGAAATCTCGCTTGAGCGAGAAAGGCGGCAAGTGTCTCGCTTAGGCGAGAAGACTTTAGCTTGGGTGAGCCTGTCCTAGCTTCAGCGAAACACCTTAGCTTTGAGCGACATGTTGCACACTTTCCTCCTTTTCTTCTCTATTTCTTGCTTTCTCCTTCACTCTTCTTGAGTTCTCTTAATCTTTCCTGAAAATACACAAAATAGGATCAAATGATTTCTTTAAATCAAAACTTGGAAGCATGTGATTGAAACTCATTTGTCTTAGATTTAGGGAGAATCAATATGAAATGAACACAAATTAAAAGCATAAGTGCCAGACTTTTCCATGAATTTGTACTGAATTTTGGCACTTATCACTACGTACCTCCCCACATGCAGCATCTCTCAAGTGTGAGCACGGAACATACGAACCTACCTCGCTCGTATCCTCACACGAGAGTAATATGATATGAACCTCCCTGCTCATATCATCACGTGTTCACCACCGTCCATGAACCTACCCGCTCATGGCACAACATCCCCTGATCCAAGTCTCACATCACAACTTGATAACGAAAACAAGAAAAGCACACTACGCTACACAAGGTACATACTCAAGCTGGTCGTAGGGATTCCAATGCTTCCACGAACCTGCCCGCTCGTGGTCCAACTCTATGAACCTCCCCGCGCGTAGTCCAACTCTACGGACCTCCCCGCTCGTAGTCCAACACACGTGATCCACCAGCTACGAACCTCCCCGCTCGCAGCATCTCTCAAGTGTGAGCACGGAACATACAAACCTACCTCGATCGTATCCTCACACGAGAGTAACAGGATATGAAACTCCTCGCTCATATCATCACGTGTTCATCACCAGTCATGAACCTACTCACTCATGACAACATCAAGCATATCCCAAACCAGGACCAACACAACAAGTCGTGCAAAACATATCACAACGCACCCTGCCACTACACCATCGCCTAGCATAGCCTAAGCGCCGCTAGGCGTAATGGCAGTACAGATCGCCTAGCGGTTCCACATCACCGTCGGGCACCACAACTCACCAGACATCCCTGTTTCCTACGATCGCCTGGCGGTCCACTCTACATCGTCAGGCGCTACACCAGTAATGTGACTCTATTGGTTTTAGGTACTGTAATTCATTTCCTAAAATTCAACCATTCAATTCTCAAACATCTAGAAATCAACATACACATTCATATATTCCAAATTACAACATCACAACACATATGCATCTTTCAAGTATAAGCACACATTCCTCTCTTTTATAATTCATATATACTTACCTCTTAAATCAATTCCAACACACACTTTATTTTCCCTTTGTCATTTTCCCAATCCTTTGCATGCTTACAATTCACATACCCCACATAAGACACAATTAAGGCTATATACTTATTTCGCATGCCCTTGCAATTCCATTACATTTAAAGTATGATTATCATGTTCCCATACTTTCCCAAAACCTGTCATGATCATGCAACACTCGGTCATAGTGATATAATCAATAGTGGCCTTTTTCACACACGTATAACATCATACATTCAAGCTAACATATATAGGTTCATATATTCAACATGTCTCAGCAAGCACTACCAAAAACATACTCATCAATCACACATCTATATATATATATATATATATATATATATATATATATATATATATATATATATATATATATATATATATATATATATATATATATATATATATACATTCACCAATCAAGGCCATACCAACACTTGAGCACACTTAATCATCCATTAGTAATCATACTATTAGGGAATTCAAACAACCAATCATGAGTGACTTATATCTCCCTTTACAGGCATCCAATTCAAATCTCCACCGTCCAAAGGGAAGAACAACATGTTGTGAATCACCTTCCAAATTTTTACCTAAATCGGACGGTTAACGAACAAGAAAACGTAGTTTTACAAAAACTGTGCAGACTAGAAAAATCGGTGGCGCCTGGCGGGATGAAACCAGCACCCGGCGATACCTGCTCTGCGAAAAGTACAAAAAATAGAATTTTTTTGCACTATGTTCGTGTTGCCTGGCGAAGTCACCTTTGCCACCTGGCGGTTCATCACAAAAAACCCAGAATTGGGTTAACTCTCATTCGTCGCCTAGCAGTATATTCGAAGCTGTCAGGCAGTTTCTAGAGATTTTCCAGAAACGCGAAAAACAACGTAATTAGAGAGATTTTGATCATGCAGAGGCATCATATTTATGTAGTATAACACGAAAATCATTTCAAAACATATACATACGTAAAGGAACTCCCCTAACCTTGTATTCCTTACTTCAATTGGAAATCCTAGAGTCCTTCTTGCACCACCATTGATCTAGCTCCAAGTCTTTCTCTAACCTTTGCAGAAAAGTCTCTCTATACTCTTCTTTCTCACGTTCTAGTGTCCTCCAGAACTCTCTCCAACAATCCATACGAAATTCCACTCTTCCCTCTTCCTAACACTCCTTCCTCTCCCAATTATTAGACTAATAATTGTCCTTTACTCACCAAAAACAAAAATATTAATTTATACCATTAAAAAGGGAATTCATTACATTCTAACTGATTATTCCATACCTCTTTGGTTTCTCTAACGGCTACTAGTGTTTCTAAGTTTTCCCTAACCTAGTAGAACCCAAAAAAAAATAACAAAACACAAACAAGTCAAGGCTAAATTATGTTAGCCAAGGTTTGAACCCAACAACTTAATTATCAATACAATGTCCAACCATTTAACCAATGCATATTTTGTGATAATTCCTATAAATTTAGGATTTTATTATCACTTATCATGATCAAACAGTTTATTATTAAAATAATAAACAATTAAAAATAACACACAAATGACATACACTAGACTCGAACCCAAATCCTTTCAACATGCCTAAATACTCTCAACCACTTGAACTAATAATATTACATGTCATAAAAGCTAACATTAATTGTCATAAGGGCTCCCATTCCCCGCATTTATTAATTAATTATTTATTTAATTAATTAAATTTCTCGGGTCTTACCGTGTGCGTGAGGTTGAAGATGAAGTTGGAAAGGAATCACTTAAGTGTTGTGCGTTTTGGAAGGATGAGAGAAATTGAGATTAGGATTTTGGCAGATTCAATCCCTCGATCAAATTTGCACACCCTTACTTTTAATTTGGATTATGTTTATTTATTTCCTTCATGCACCCCTAATGTAATAACCCCATGCTCCTTGCATTTAGTTTTATTTTATCTCATATACTTGTGTTTTCATTAAGCACACACCCCAATCCTTTAATTTCCTTTTTTTAGGCTAGGATGTGTTTACTTTATGCACCATGAGTTTCTCATTATACACCTCATTCTCAAATGTTTTCTTTCCCACATTTTCATTTTGTAATATTGTCAATTTTATTTTTTCATCCCATCAAAATTTTTATATATCTCACTTTTTTTCTAAAAAATGTTTAAAATAAAAGGTTTAATTATGTCTTTGGTCCCCATTTTGGAGTCAAAATCTCTAAATGGTACCCAAATTTTTAGAAGTCTCAAATTGGTCCCTTTTTTTGTTAAAACGTCTCAAGTTTGCCCTTTCTATTAAGTCAAGATTGACGCCGTTAGAGGGAGTGCCACGTGTCAGTTCCTTGATTTTTTAAATATTTTTATTTTTATTTTTTAGAATTTTTTTTTATTTTTTTGAATTTAAAAAAAATCAAAAAAATGCCACGTGTCAAGCTATCATCGTGCCACGTGGCAGTGACAAAGTGATGTGGCAGTGACAGTGACACGTATCAGTATTATGCCAGGTGTCATTTCCCTAGTCTCCCTTTATTTTAATTTGTCTCAATTTAGTCCCATTTTTTGTAAAAATTAGAAATTTTGTCCCTCTCCAAATTGAAACAAAAATTAATTTTATATAAATGTTATACAAATATTTTTATTAAATTTGATATTTTTATTCAAATTGATATTTTTATTATATATTTTTAACATAGCTAAGTTTATTTAAAATTGTGTTTCACATTCAACTTTACTTAAAATTTATATGTGTTTTATTGTTACATGAACTAGTTAATTTATGATTTTTTTTCTATTAACATTATTTTTTACTAACAACTTTAAAACAATTTTAAATAAAGTTCAATGTAAAATATTAATTAAATGAACTTAATTTGGTTAAAAATATTTACTTGAAATATCAATTTTGATGGAAATATTTGTGTACATTAATATAGAAATTAAATTTGATTTCAATTTGGAGAGTGACAAAATTGCTAATTTTTATAAAAATTGGGACTAAATTGAGACAAATTAAAATAAAGGGACCAAATTGAGGCTAAGGAAATGACACCTGGCATAATACTAACACGTGTCACTGTCACTGCCACATCACTCTATCACGGCCACGTGGCACGATGACAGCTTGACACGTGGCAATAATTTGATTTTTTTTAAAAAAAAATTCAAAAAGAAAAATTCAAAAAATTAAATAAAAGAAATTTTAAAAATCGAGTAACTGACATGTGGCACTCCCTCTAACGGCGTCAACCTTGACTTAACGAAAGGGCAAACTTGAGACGTTTTAACAAAAAAGGGGACCAATTTGAGACTTTTAAAAACTTGGGTACCATTTTGAGATTTTGACTCCAAAATGGGGACCAAAGGCATAATTAAACCAAAATAAAAATAAGAATAGTTTTTGAAAGATAATAAAAATAATAAGAAATAAAAACTAAAATTGTGTTCTTTTTGTTGTTTGTTCTTCTAGTGTCTACTTGACTGCTTGCATCGCACGACACTTCTTTTTTTTAAAAATACAAAAAATATAAAAATAGTTTTGGTGTCTAATCGATCAACCGCGTCATATAACATTCCTTTACAAAATACAAAAATCATAAAAAGGTTTTGGTGTGTCTATTCGACCGCTCACGTCGCACAACACTCCTTTTCGAAAACACAAAATATAAAAAATGTTTTTGGTGTCAACTTTGCTGCACGAGTCGCATGACACTCATTTTCAAAAATGTCAAAAGACAACTTTTAAAAATTAAATAATTTAATCAAACTTTTTATAAAGAACTACGTAGCCCTGATTTCTCATTTTTAATGAGAATACCTTGGAACAAGGTTAATCCTTCTCAGGTCCTTTTTCCTCAAAAAATAATTTTGTTCAATATTATCTTATTTATGGGAAAAATAGGTATTTAAAATAAACACATCATTTTTTCACATTTAATTAAAGGTATCGCCTTTGGGCGAGCGCTGTAGGGTGCTAATACCTTCCCTACGCGTAATCGACTCCCGGACCTTAAATTTGGTTTTCGCAGACTTTATTTTATCTTTATGGTTTTCCATAGTTTTTCAGAATTAACTATGGTGGCGACTTCAAATCTCTATTTTCAAACAAATTTCATTTTGGTTTGTCGTCTCGTCACGATTTAGGTAGCAACAAGTTGCATAAAACATTCTTGGATATTGTAGCGTTATTGATGTAGCTGAAGTTAAATTTGGTTCATTAAAGGTGTGAAATTGAATTGTTCAGAGTTACAAAATCACGCCATGTCATCAATCCATCGCTTTCAAATCTGGCCAACCATATGTTGCCACGTGTCAACCTCTCAAGGGACAGTCAAAGATGGTCAAAGTCTAGTCAAAATATTCGAAATTGGTCAAATGAGAAGGGTTTAAGTGCAAATATTCTTCTTTTTTGGATTTCTATGCAAATTTGGAATGCAAGAGCGCAAAGGCTGAATTGGAATTTTGGGCAAGATTTAGTTGTTGCTAATTATTTAAATATTTTTTTAGATAATTAATCAAATAATATCAACCTAGAATATCGTCTAGATATTTTTAAAAGCAATAAATTTGTTAATTATTTGAAAGATATTGCACCAACAGATAAAATGATTATATCTCTCCAAATATTTTTAAATATTCATAATCACTACAAAGATAAATAATATTTATCTTTATCTTTATTTTAAAAGATATTTGAGAGATTTCAATAATAGAAAAGCCTAGTCTAAGTCCTATATAAAGAGACCAAGGAGAAGCAGAAAAGACAAGTTCAGAACTTCAGAGTTTAGGAACCCTTAGGGGGGTCTAATTTCGTCGTCTCTCTCCATCTCTATTTTCTTTTATCTTGATATTATTTTGATTTAATGGAATGTTAAGCTTCTTGGGTTGATTCCATTATAATTTCATTATGGATTCTGTTCGTCTCGTGCCCTACGGTGGGCGCCAATTGTTCCTGCAGAGAAAAAATAAGATGAGTTAGGCACAAGCGTCACCTTTAGTACCCGTTTTTCTCCGAAGATGGTTTCCACCCGCAGCAAAGCTGGAGTGAACAAGCAGGCGGATGCTGGTCCCTCTGGACTTGCTGGCATCACCCCTGACCTCGCCGCCATCCTGGACGGCCAAGCGAAGATGTAACAAGAGCTGGCAGATCTGTAGAAACGCAGCGCAGATGAGATGGAGGCGCTGCAACAAGAGAACTCTCACCTTAGGCGAAAGGTCGAGGTTGATCCCACCCTAAAGGGAAAGGCCAAGGAAGCCTCTGAAGCTGCAAGGTCCCCGGCCTTCCAGCCCACAGAGGAGGAGAGCAAATACAACCCCACCCCTCACACCTTCACCACCACCCAACAAACACCCATTCCTTCCACTCATCCCACTCACCTCCCATCCACTCAACCAGGGCATACCGCAGCCCCAACCCCTGCTGCTACCCTCCATACCACCCAGATCCTCTACAACATACCCACCACCCTACACACCACACATGTTCCACCATACAACCCGCAATACCTTCCAACAAGCCACATCCCCCCTCACAACCTTACCTCCACCTTCCCCGCTATGATCACTCACCCCATCCCACCCCATCTGCTCCCTCCCCACCAGCCCAAACGCCGTCACCCCTTCACCGACTTTATCGCCAACACCCCTCTTCCTGCCTAGTGGGAACCTTTCACCCTGGACCGCTATACTAGCGAAACCGACCCTGAAGAGCACCTCAAAGTCTACATCACCCATGTCGCCTTGTACACGTCCCAAGATGCAGTCTTCTGCAAAGCATTCCCCACCACCCTCAAGGGCCCTACCCTAGAATGGTTCACAACCCTTCCACCTTACTCCATCGACAGTTTCGACGTTCTTTCCTACATGTTCTCCACCCATTTCGCTGGCAGCCGTCCACACCAAACTACCACAATCTCCCTCCTGGGCATTAGATAAGAACAAGGAGAACCACTCAGAGCATTCATAGATCGCTTCAGTAAGGCAGCACTTCGCACCCCACACCTCAACCAGGAGATGATCCTCTAGTGCATGGCACTTACCCTACAACCCGACCCCTTCGCCAATAACGTTTACCTCCACCCACCTGCCTCTATGCACGAACTCAAATTACGTGCAATTGACTATGTCCGCATGGAGGAAATGCAAACCCTCCAGACCAAATTCTACAATGACTATGCAGCCACCACCGCCAACCCTACCCCACAACCTCCTCGCCCTGATGCCCGCCAACGCGAGGCCTACCGACCTCGCTTCACCATATATGCCCCCCTTACCGTAGCTCGCTCCCGCATCCTCGATGAGGCCCTACAAGCTGACCTAATTCCTCCACCACGCAAGACAACCACCCCTCCTAACGCTGACATGACCAAATATTGTCGCTACCAACGCAACCATGGCCACACTACAGAAGAATGCAAAGCACTCCAGGATAAAATAGAAGAACTGGTCCGTGTTGGCCACTTTCGCCGTTTCATCCGTAGAGATGACCATTCTTCTTCCTCTCGATCCCGCCAGCCCCCTCGATCCGACCACAGACGCCCCCCACATGACTCCCGTCACGACAAACGTCTCGCCCAACCCACCAACCAAGAACCCGAACCGGCCCGCACCGACATCACCCCTGCCGACCCTCCCCTACGTGGCACCATCAACACCATCTCCGGTGGCTTCGCTAGTGGAGGATCCACTTCTTCTGCCAGAAAGAGACACCTCCGCCATATCCAGTCCATCAACCATATCACCCATTCCCACCACAGATGTCGCATGCCTCCTATCATCTTCACAGATGACGACTTTCATGGCCTCGACCATCAACAAGATGACCCCATGGTCATCACTGTTGAAATCGAAAACTACGCCATTAAGAAAGTCCTTGTTGATCAGGGCAGCTCCGTTGACATCCTCTACTGGGCTACCTACCAAAAACTTCAACTTCTGGACACCGCCATGGTCCCGTATGACGAGCCGATCTATGGCTTCTCTGGTGAACAAGTATCCACTCGTGGCTACATCGACCTCCACACCGTCTTTCATGAGGGGACCCAAACCAAAACCATCCCAATCCGCTTCCTTATCGTCGACGCGCCAACATCCTATAATATCCTCCTGGGTCGTCCTTCCCTCAACACCCTTGGCGCCGTCGTCTCCACCCCCCACTTGGCCATAAAGTTCCCTTCCCCTTTCAGTGACATCCTCACCATCCACTACGACCAGCGCTTGGCACGCGAATGCTACATGGCCAGCCTACGACCACAACTCCCAATTCAACAAACCAACCACATTGAACGACCTCCTGGCTCCGGCATCGCCTTGCCAGGCGAAGATCTGGACCTTAGAGTAGGCCAGGATGTTCGTCTCGAACCAGTTAAGGAGACCTCCCCTCTAGAGCTTCCCAACGGTCACTCAATCAACCTAGGCACCAGTTTGAACTCTGACGAGCGTGTCATCATCACACCCATCCTCACCAACAACACAGACCTTTTCGCCTAATCAGCCGCTGATCTCCCTGGGGTGGACCCTCTAGTGGCATCCCACAAACTATCCATCTATAAAGAAGCCCGCTACGTATCCCAGAAAAAACGCAAACTTGGCGAAGAACGCCGGCTAGCAGCTAAGGTTGAAGCCGACTAGTTACTAAACGCAGGATTCATAGAAGAAGCTCAGTACACCACTTGGCTTTCTAACGTAGTCTTGGTGAAGAAAGTCAATGGCAAATGGCGGATGTGTGTAGACTACACGGATCTAAACAAGGCTTGCCCTCGCGATGCCTACCCCTTACCCAACATCAATCGACTCGTTGACGGCGCGGCAGGGAATAAGGTGCTCAGTTTTTTGGATGCATATTCCAGGTACAACCAAATCCCCATGGCCGTATCTGACATGCACAAAACCGCCTTCATCACGGACGATGCCAACTACTTCTATAGGGTAATGCCTTTTGGTCACAAAAACACTGGAGCAACCTACCAACGGTTGATGGACAAGGTTTTCAGTCATCTAATGGGACAATGTGTCGAAGTATATGTTGACGACATGGTTGTTAAGTCTCTAAGTCACCACCAACATGCCGAGGACCTATCAGCAGTCTTCTCTACGCTACGCCAATACAACCTTCGCCTCAACCCAGACAAGTGTGTATTCGGCGTCGACCGGGGTAAATTCCTTGGTTTTATGTTAACCCAGCGCGGCATAGAAGCCAATCCCGAAAAATGCAAGGCCATCATCGAGATGCGCAGCCCCGCTACCATCAAGGAGGTCCAACGTCTCATAGGCCGCCTCACAGCCATTTCCCGCTTCCTACCCAAACTAGCCGAACAAACCCAACCCATAGTCCAACTCTTAAAGAAATTCACCTGGTTCACGTGGACTGATGATTATGAACAAATCTTTCAAAAACTGAAAACCACCCTCACCTCACCACGTATCCTCCACAAGCCGGACACCCACCAACCCCTACTCGTATACATCACAGCAACCGACTACACCGTCAGCGCCACGCTTGTCTAAGAAATGGAAGGCACGCAGCATCCTGTCTACTTCGTTAGCAAGACGTTGTAGGATCCCGAAACCAGATATCAAATGGTGGAGAAATTGGCCTTATCTTTAGTCCACACAGCTCGCCGCTTACGCCCATACTTCCAAAACCACAACATCACCGTCAAAATCGACTACCCAATCCAAAAAATTTTGCAAAAACCAGATCTAGCTGGACGGATGTCATCTTGGGCGGTCGAGCTGTCGGAATTCAACATTCGATACGAACCCCATGGCCCCATTAAAGCTCAATGTCTCTTAGATTTTGTCAACGACCTCCAGCACACACCCATAGAGGACTAGTGGACACTTCATGTAGATGGTTCCTCAAACCCAAGAGTTGTCGGTGCTGGCATTGTGTTAGAAGGACCCAATGACATCCTCATCGAAAAATCCCTTCATTTTGCCTTCAAAACGTCAAACAACCAGGCCGAATACGAAGCTATCCTCGTCGGCCTTTCCCTTGCCCGCGAAGTAGGTGTCAAGACGCTAACATGCAAAACCGACTCCAAACTCACTGTAGGGCACCTAAACGACAAATTCCAGATTAAAGACCCCATCCTTCTAGAATATTACCATCTGGTCCGAACAGTCATTCAATCTGCTTTTGAGCGAGTCCGCATCGAACACATCCCAAGAACCGACAACATCAGAACCGACATCCTCTCTAAATTAGCCAACACCAAATTAGCCACCGATCCCTGTTGCAGCAAACACTATCTACACCCTCCATAACACATACTTGTCAAAACCTAACCCATGCCCCAACGGACAGCACCGCTCCTCCCCAAAACCATAACTGGACTACCCCCTATATCCAATACCTAAAAATCGGTTACCCCCCATAGGATGCGGACAAAACATGGCTGGCTAAGGCCGCCAGGTATACCATGATAGGCGATGACCTTTACAAGCGCGGGTACGGCCAACCCCTCCTCAAATGTGTCACGGAAGAACAAGCATAGTATATTATTAAAGAGCTACACGAGGGCATTTGCAGCTACCATTCCGGTGCACGTACCATGGCCACTAGAGTACTTAGAGTCGGGTACTTCTGGTCGACCACAGAAGCAGACTGTCAGGACTATGTCAGAAAGTGCAAACCATGCCAAAAACATGGCAACCTCATCCACCAGAAGCAGGAACAAAATGGGGAATGGATATCCTTGGTCCCTTCTCACCTGCCAAGGGACAAGTGAAATTTCTGATTATAGCCGTCGACTACTTCACCAAATGGATAGAAGCCAAACCATTAACCACTATCATGGCCCAACAGGTTCAACAATTTGTTTGGAAGGACATTGTATGCAGATATGGCGTCCTACACACCATCATTACCGAAAATGGCCGATAATTTATAGATAAGGAGCTAGCCAAATTCTACACTAGCCTGGACATCAAACACATCACAAGTTCTGTAGAACACCCACAAACTAATGGACAAGCAGAGGCAGCCAACAAGGTTATCCTAATGAAACTGCGCAAACGATTAGATAGCGCCAAAGGTCGATGGCCCGAAGAGTTAGTAGAAGTGCTATGGGCTTACAGGTGCACCCCTCAATCAGCAACAAACGAATCCCGTTTCAGCCTAGTTTACGTCGCAGACGCCATGATACCAGTTGAAATTGGCGAACCATCCCTACGCCGAGAACTATACGACCCAACCCACAACCATCAAAACATGGCCACTCAATTCGACCTCCTACCCGAACTCAGAGAAAAAGCCCCGATACGAAACTTAACTGCCAAACGAAGGGCTGCCAAAAAGTATAATGCAAACCTATGTCCACGATCATTCGCCATCGGAGACTTAGTATGGAGAATGGCCAGCAGTGCTAGAAAGAAGGAAGGCAAGTTCTCCGCCAATTGGGATGGCCCATACCGCATACGCGAAGACGTAGGAGGAGGAGCTTATCGCTTGGAACATTTATCTGGCAAAGATATTCCCAAAACTTGGAATGTATCGCACCTCAAACTCTAATTTAGTTGAATGTATATTGTAGTTGGACCAATACTTGTAACCCTGGGTGTACTCTTTTTCCTCACGTGGTCTTTTTTCCCTAAGGAGGGTTTTGGCCAGGGAGGTTTTAACGAGGCACCCCATATTCAATAAATAAAATGAAGGGTTCTCAACTATACAACTTTCCTACGTTTTTACTCTGATATTCGTTTAAGTTCCCCACCCTTACCACAAGTAAGCGGCCTAGGTCGAACACCCTTAACTTGTGCTTAATTCGTTTAAGTTCCCCACCCCTACCACAAGTAAGCGGCCTCGGTCGAACACCCTTAACTTGTGCTTAATTCGTTTAAGTTCCCCACCCTGACCACAAGTAAGCGGCCTGGGTCGAACACCCTTAACTTGTGCTTAATTCGTTTAAGTTCCCCACCCTTACCACAAATAAGCGGCCTGGGTCGAACCCCCTTAACTTGTGCTTAATTCATTTAAGTTCCCCACCCTTACCACAAGTAAGCGGCCTGGGTCGAACACCCTTAACTTGTGCTTAATTCGTTTAAGTTCCCCACCCTTACCACAAGTAAGCGGCCTGAGTCGAACACCCTTAACTTGTGCTTAATTCGTTTAAGTTCCCCACCCTTACCACAAGTAAGTAGCCTGGGTCAAACACCCTTAACTTGTGTTTAATTCGTTTAAGTTCCCCACCCTTACCACAAGTAAGCGGCCTAGGTCGAACACCCTTAACTTGTGCTTAATTCGTTTAAGTTCCCCACCCTTACCACAAGTAAGCGGCCTGGGTCGAACACCCTTAACTTGTGTTTAATTCGTTTAAGTTTTCCACCCTTACCACAAGTAAGCGGCCTGGGTCGAACACCCTTAACTTGTGCTTAATTCGTTTAAGTTTCCCACCCTTACCACAAGTAAGCGGCCTGGGTCGAACACCCTTAACTTGTGTTTAATTAGTTTAAGTTCCCCACCCTTACCACAAGTAAGTGGCCTGGGTCGAACACCCTTAACATACAATTGATTGCATCACACATACACCACATATCATCAAAACCCGACATACACAATAACATACAGAACCTTAATCGCATTTAAACATAAGTGCAAGAATGTACCAATGTAACGTAATGTACCAAATATTATAGACATAGGCTCAAATAATATTCTCGAATCAATTAAAACCGATATCCTATTCTGCTGCATCATGTGCCACCTCCTCGGCATCGCCCGGTCCTTTCTCCTCCTCTACCGCGTTCTCCTCCGCCTCCTCATCCGCACTGCTCTCGTCCTCCTTGACCAGCTTTCCGTCAACAACGTCCTTATTCACATCGAACTTTGAATCTATGATGTCCACATCCTGATGGAAAAAGGCCGTTTGACGCAGTCCCTTCTCAAAGTTGTTGATGTGCTCTTGTATAATACAATTCTTCAAGTCGTCAAGCTCACCCACAACACCGTCATACTTCTCTTTCAATTCTTCATAATCTTCCTCCAACTCCCCTATTCTCTTGTTCAATTTTTTCTCTAAATCCAAACAGCGAACCCTCCACGTTGCCAACCTCTTTCTCTCTACCTCCCAACTCTCCTTCGCCTTCTCCAACGTAGCCTTATCTTCCTCAAGATTGTCGACCTTTCCCTGTAACTCCTCCACCTTTTCCCGACCTCCCTCCTTCACCTCCCTCCGGTATAAAGACCCCACACGGCGGCTTAATATCAAGGCTTTGCTTCCAAACTCCACCATCGTCCTCATAATATGGTCCGTCTCCATACTATCAATGGAATTTATAATGGTATCTGGGAGGTTGATCGCGATATCCTTTCTCACGGATATTTCCGGCAATTCAATTAAACCAGACTCCGGTCCTTTCTCCCCACTAGCCGACCTTGCCCCGCTGGCCGACCCCATCCTGAGCAAGACCGCTCTCACTTTCTTCACATCCTTCCCCTTGCTGGATCGAGGCGGCAAATCGGCCTTCCTCTTCATCCCACCGTGTACATGTACTTTCACCACGGACTCCTGCAGGTTGGGAGCATCAGTCTTCCCAGCTGCCTTAGCCTTAACGGCCATCTCCTTCCTCAGCGACTGAAAAAGCGCCAAATTCTTCTTCCCTGATTGCGCCATGTGCCCTACAATAATATATTATAACCCGGATTAAAACAACTTAGAATCATTAACACAGTTTAAGTAACAAACAGATACCTTCAATATCTATAATCGGATGCACCGAATTATAAACTCTAACTAAGCCCTTAGTGGGCAACTTATCGACAAACTTCATTAAGATCTCCACCACCTCCTTATCCCCCGTCGATAACTCATCCATCCCCATATCCTTGTACCGAGAAGGGGTACCCGTCCAGCTAAATGGGAATTTTGTACTCCCATCTACGTTCAAGAAATAAGGTTTGCCTTTTTCCTTCACAACAACCTTGAAGTACCCATCCTTGAAGTGCTTGAAAGACTGGGAAAATGCGTCCAGTCTGCTGATACTAGGACGACTTATCAGAGACAGCCAAGTAGTCGGCTGGCGGGGTCTAGTGTCATAGAAGTACAAGAAAGCGTAAGGAGAAGGCTCCAGGTATAGAGATTGGCACAAGACGCGAAAAGCTTGCAAGTAGGCCCAACTATTCAGGTGCAACTGTGTAGGTGCCACATTCAGTGCGCACAATACACCCATAGTAAAACCATCTAACGGTAGTTGCACATGTAGTTGAGAAAAATGACACATGTACATGTAGAAGAACTTCTCCGTAGCCCCCTCCTGCCAATGACATACACGGTCAATAGCGCTAACTCTCTCTAGGGAAACGATATCCCCACTTACACCATTTGAGATGACAGACGTACAATTTAACCAGGAGTTCAATAAGCGAGACCACCAGAACAACGATGATTGATTGCGGACATCAGCAGCCACCCACCCATAACCGTCTTTGGCCGGCCAGTCACTCTCGGCCAACTCCTCAGGGGGGATCTTCTCGAACCTTCCTCACTGTCTCCATGGGGATCCCACTTACCATACCTCCACAACTAGTACCCTCTTCATCAACTTGCCTACCTTTACTCCTCTCCAACCCCGTACTCTCACTACTAGATGTGGACAACGATATACTATCGCTACTAGACATACCTGTTTTCATGTTTACGGAAAGATGTCGGCTGAAATTGGGAACTAGTCGAGCAGTAAAATGCACACAAAACCTCTGAATGCAAAACTCTCGCAAATGAACCAAGTAACCCCTCACTCATTTTGAAATCCGTATTTATAGGCCAGAATCCCAAACGGCGAAAACCCCTTCCCGCCAAAACAACAACTCATACCAATCGACACCATCATTACAAGAGACATGACTCTTAAAAATGACGGCGCCAGAACTTCCTAATTTGACCCCTGACACCCCATCACCTACCTTCAAACGATTACCACTTCTTAGCCTTAACACTGTTCATCACACTTAAAGGTTGGGGGACTGGTGTATTACACCTAGCTGGTTCTGCTAGCATACCAACACATATCACCCTTGACCGACAACTCATATCGACCAAGGCTGGGGGACTGGTGTACCACACCTAGCCAAACTCGACCAAATAAGTAAACGATACATATATACCAAAACAATCAAGTATTCAGCCTAGGCCGAGTTGGCCTAAGCCTTACCAGATCTAACCTAAACATCTAGAGGAACAACCTGCACAAGATATCATATAACCAACATAAGCCGTCAAGGAAAGTAGCCGGCCTAGGCCGACTACTCCAATAGACTCAGTAAGATTAAAGCCCCCCAGTGTTCAATAGGTCCTAAGGGCCTGGGCTAAGGCCCAGGCCCACTTACAGCCAAAGCCCAAGCTAAGGCCCGGCCCATAGAATAACCAGACATCATTAATGCTCTATAAATACACGTGGACCCCAGTAATTAAAGGTACACATTCATTAATCACAAATTTGACCTTTTTGAGAGTTTTGACTCACTTGAGCTTTAGAGTCCCTTCTTCAAGTAACCCCTTCTAGGTCCAAACTGACATGTACCAACCGGAAAGAGGCCAACTGAGGAGATAGCGGACTACATGGTAAGGTGACGCTTGTGCCTAACTCATCTTATTTGTTCTCTGCAGGAACAGATTCTGAGGTTAGAATGAAATAATTTCTTTGTTCTTTTTATTATTATTGTGGTTTTCATTCATCTATGTCTTTTATCTTTAAATCACATAAAAAGTTATGATTTTTACATGCTAGCTAATTAGCGAAGTGTTTAAATCTATATGCATGCTAATCACATGAGTTGAAGGGTTTTGAAATTTAATTGAGACTATACTTTGATTTTGTTTAGAAACTTTCATGTGATTAAATGAATTTTTACCAATAATTGAGACTTTACTTTGGTTAAAGGTATTTACTCTAACTAAAATTAGTCGAGACTTTACTTTGATTAATTAAGCTTTTTTATTTGGTAAGGAGATAAAGAAATAAACATGATTAGACATAGTAAAATTTGATTGAGACTGTACTTTGCTTGAATTTACTGTGGATAATCTAAAAATTTTCGCTTTTAATTGAGACTATACTTTGGTTAAAAGTGAAAATGCCAACAAATTAATTGAGACTTTACATTGATTAATTTGCAAATCTACAACAATAATTAATTAAGCAATAATCTTTAGATAACTGATGATGAATCTATCTTGAGAAAGTAGGGGAATCAATCTATTTTCTTTATCATTTTTTTATATCTTTTTATCTTTATCTTCTTTTGTTATTTTTTCCAATTTTATTTGACTAACCCTTTTGTATAGTTTTTATAAGAACTAATTTGCTATAAATCAATTCCGTATTCATTGAGAGACGACTAATGGTTGACTTTGTAGTATTAATTTGACTGTTTAACGACATCGTTATCAGCTTGCTTTGGTGTGACTCAAACACTTAGGATTACATTTTTAGACTTATGCAGGCCGGTGGATTCAACATGCAAATCGACCCGATTTTTTTTTTTTGCGAGACAACCAGCCTGGTCCACCCCGAATTGCCACCCGTGTACAATCATGTTAAAATTTTCCAACGTAAACAATTTTTTTATCAACATCTTATAAACTAGTAAAAATGCACATATTTGTTCATCCTTTTATTAAAAATAATTAATTTAATTTAAAAATAACAAATTCAAATAAATAATTATTTAAAAAAATAGAACAATAAAAAATTATTTTAATTTAAAAGTAGTTGCATTTTTAGTAATGATTACTTAAATTTAAAATATCGTTACCTAACACTACAAAAAAATGTATCATTAACAACAAATTTTAATGACAAAAAATTATTAGCCATTATAGTGACCAATTTAGATACCAATTTACAAAATAAAAAATGATTGGCTACTAAAATAGCACTATTATGAAGAAAAAATTATAATTAGTCACTAAATTGATCACTAATTAATTAGAAACTAATTATTTTGGTAGAAAAAATCTTGGAAGCTAAATTTGAGTGACTAATTTTCTTTGGTAGCTAACTTTAGAAACCAATTTATAGACCAATTATACTTTTTTATTCATAATAATAATTACCAGAGTGACTAACAACTTTTGGTCATTAAGATTGATTGTTAATTAAATATTTTCTTTAGTATAAAAAGATAAAATTAAAAAAATTATACATAAAACAAAAATCTCTTATGAATAATATCTTATGAATAATATCACGGACGTACAACCATAGACAAACCTATGTCAAATCGAATAAAAATAAGAATTATTAGAAGACAAATTAGAAAGCTTAAGAAGATGTTAAGTAAAACTAAGAATATACTTAGAATAGAAGATAATCCTTCCCCTTTTAAAAATAAAGTTGTTACCTGATTTGGAACATTTTGAAAATAAGCTTTTGGTTTGAACAACAAAGCTAGCGGTGTGAGGAGTGTTTGTTTTGGAGTCTTCTGCTAAAATACAAAGAGAGCATTTAAAACAAAACCTAAGCTAACCTAAGCTTCTTTTAGAAACCAAGTCTCTTAGAACTCTTATATAAAGAGTGGTTCCACTCGACCAGGTGTTTGTCAGAACAGGATAAATATTGATTTTTTATTTTTAACTTTTAGTGAAAATTAAAATTAATTTATTTTTAAAATTTTAGTTAAATTTAGTTCATCAATTTTAAAAAATATATAAATTTAGTTCTTTTAATTAAATTTTATTAAATTTATTTAATGTTTTAAACGTGTTTCTCAACTAACATGAAAGCATAGATGTGTCAAATAATGTCAATAACTTAAGTACTATCTTGAAATGTGTTTAAAACGTTAAATAAATTTAATAAAATATGGGAAAAAGAAATTAAATGCATATATTTTAGAAGTTGGAGGAGGAATTAATTTCAATTTTTACTTAAGGTTAATGGATAAAAACATATTTAATCCTTAAAAAAATTAAATTTGATTCATTTAAAGGAAAATTTTATATTTTACTTTAAAAACATCGTAGCTTTATAACTCAATAAAAATTTATGATTTTCAAAACAAAATAAATTTGAGTTTAAACTTCCAAACTGGAAATAGAACAAAGTAAAAGCTCTAAATTTCTACGGTTCAAACTTTTTCATTGGCGAAGGTAGCCTTAAAATGACGTTCTAAATCACGGTTTTTCACCAAGTAATTTTAAGAAGTAGAAAGTGATATTTTGAAGTAAAACGGAGTGGTCAAATTGGAAGATTTTGAAAAAATCAAAATAAAACGGTGGCGAACTGAAGCAAACGCAACGCTGCCGTGTAGCTATTTTCTTTTCCTTTCCCAAAGCCAACTGTTTTCCTCCTAAACCACACCTACTTTTCTTCCCTTCAATTCTCTCCAACTTTCACATTCATTTCTTCTCTTATTCAATCCCACCCTTCCCTGTTTGGTTTCGCATCAACCTTTTCGTTTGCTCCTCTGCTACGGAACCCATTCACGGTAATAATCCAAACACACCTTCTTCTTCTTCTTCTTCTTCTTTTTTCTTCGCTTTTCTTTCGTGGTTTGCATTGTTGTGAGATAATTACAGTGAAGAAATCATTGTTCTAAATCCTGATTGTGTTCAGTTCTTATGAATTCATTATTTTACTGGATTTTTGTTGAATATTTGATGTTCTTGTTATGCATAGATTGCGATTGGATTTGGGTGTGTTGAAATAACAGGAGGGAGGTATGAGCGAGAAGCTGAGGAATGGAAGTGGGAGTTCGAGCTCAAGTTTGAACAGCATATCTCTGGAAACAGAGGATGACCAAACAATCGCAAGCATATTGGCAGAGGATGAAAATCTGAAGGCAGACAACAGGCTTGGAAAGAGACTTTCACATTTAGATTCCATTCCAGTAAGATGCTACAATCATGCTTTTATTTTCTTTTCTTTTCCTTTCATGTGTTTTGTTTGAATATCAGAATCATGCTTTATTGTACAGGGTATAAATTAGGTCCTTAATGTGTGTACTTGTGGTGATTTAGTTATTGAAGGAACAGAAATCAGACTTAGTACTGCTACATTTACGTGTTGTTGTTAATATTCATAGATCGTTTTCTCACTAAGCTGGAATTTTAAGACCAATTTGACACTGTATTATATTTTTTTTGGAGTAATATGATATTGGGGTTTAAAGTTCATGGACTAATTCATAATTTTTATACATCCACTTCTAAATCAAAATTTTCGTTATCTTCAATGACAAAATTGCCATCATTTTACACATTAAGGACCAAATTGATTATTTATCCATTATGCATTATTATTTGTCTTTTTTCGTTTAAATTACCAATTTAGTCCTTGAACTTTTAAATAGTGGCAATTTATTTTTTTAAAGAAAAAAATGATTTAGTCCTTAATTTTGTAAAAAGTACAAATTGGTCAATGAACTTTACAACTTAATATCAAACTGGTGTCAAAAAATACAATTTAGGGTGAAATTGATCATTAAACATTAAAACTTAAAGAGAAAATTGTCTTAATATGGTGTTTTTTACACATTCAATGACCAGATAAGAATTTTTGTTCTTCTAGATAGGGCCTAATTTAACACCGGCCTACTCAAATGATTATTTACCCATTTATTTATTTTAGTTCTTATAAATCTTTATTTATTTCTTCTTATTTCATATAAAATAACGTAGTTTTAGTCTCTCCAAACAAAACTGAAAACTTGAACGAAAGCTTGTATAATGAAATATTAAAATCATATCCTATTATTAGATAGAGCAGTTAAAAATAAGTAAAATTTTTAAGGAGACTCATTTAAAGAATCTGAATGCCAACTCCTTTACACTAGCTGGATGCAATTCTCAAATTTCTCCCTTTGATAAGTGATATGCAAATTCTTCTAGTTTACACTTTTGTACACAAAAGTAAAATATCAGAATAAAAATATGTTTAAACCTTGTTGTCACCCTTAATTATATGTTTTTTTTTGTTTTTGTAATTTGATAAAGTAAGAGATCAGCGAGAAACTACTCTCTCGAGATATAGTTAACGGTAATCTCCTAATTGTTTTTTTCTTTTCATGTGAAATTTTTAAATTGAATGTGGAGCCTTCCACATGCTTAAGGGACCATAGTCCCTTCCATATGGACTAACATACAGCAATCTCTTTTTCCCCTTAATCATGTGAAAAATAATGAATAAATTGTCAAATTGAGGTGATGGATACTTTGACAATGGAAACTTAATGTTTAATGGACAAAAACTACCTACAAACTTGACCCTAACCAAGATTTGAAAATGCAATGTTTGGTTTTTCTGTAGCAATCATTTATGAAGGAATAATGTTGAATAATTTTAAAGATATACAACATTGCACCTTCTTTGTTTTTACCCATGACCGAATTAAAAAATGAAATTGAAACATAATTTCCTTTTACCATTCAACAAATGCTGTTGAAGGGATTCCACATTTACCGTTTAAATTCTTGTTGATTTTCTTCTGATTGTTTAAGCAAATATCAAAACTATTCTTTGCAATGAAGTCAGGAAGCGTTTTATGCAAATGTAACTTGCTGAAAAATATGCTGTCACAGATTAATAGATCTCAGATCTTTATTATCAATTGTCACTAGAGTGTTCTCAACCAATATCTTCAAATGTTTTGAATTTATACCTATTAGAAATTTTTCATGTAATCCACTCATACAAATATCCCATGTAAACTACTCTAACCTACACCCTTTGTTATGCCTTTTCTTGTATTTGTATACTACTATCGGCATTGGGATGAGAAACTAATTCAGTATGTTGGCAGCACACTCCCCGTGTTAATGGAGAAATTCCTGATGTAAATGACGCAACATTAGACCACGGGAGGCTATCTGAAAGGTTGCGTGAACTAGCTTAATGTACTTTGATTTATTTTAGTTTTGTTACCAGACCAATTATATGTTTTATTTACACATTTGCTTTGTCTTTTCGATGAAATTCAACATTTCCTTCCTTGTACTTTGTATGTTGAAATTGAAATTAATCAAGTTCTTATGTTCATAAAAGCAAACACGTTCAATCTTCTCAACATAATGAGGAGGATAGATAATATGCTATTTGGGAATTCTATCATAGCTCTATGTTTCAACTCCCATGAGGCTTTTTGTATTTCTCTCATTTTTTGGAAAGGAACGCAAGCTGAATTCAAGTTATAACTTGATTGACAAGTTTGTGCACGTTACGTGTCAATGATAATAGTTTAGAAGCGACGGACAGGGCATAGTTTGTGTGGATCAAATTATTTGCTTTGTATCTTTTATACATAATGTATTTTGTTTTACTTAAGAATTTGGCTCCAACATTTTCTACAGGCTAGTTACATATGGTTTGGCAGAACTACAGATGGAAGGTGATGGGAATTGTCAGGTTTTTTTCTCTTCTGGAAAAAAGAAATTATATGCCACCTTACAGTTTCTTTGTCATTTGGTACTTTTGTTATATATTCCTTTTCCTCCGATAATATTTTCTCTAATATCTACAAAATTTTACCGGACAGTTTAGAGCATTAGCAGATCAGCTGTTCCGCAAGTCTGATTATCACAAGCATGTTAGGAGGCAGGTTATAAAGCAGGTGTGTTTGTTGCATAGTTCTTCTAGTTCACTTTATTCTCTGGTTATTTTGTGTAAGTAGAAAGGGGATAAAACTTTATTATAATTCTCACGTTAATGATTTACAGCATATAAATAGAAAAGGAATAATAACAGCCTATTTCTAGATAACAAATTATCAGGAATTGATTTCATCCTCTGATTTATTCTCCCCTTAGTTCTAGGTATTTTATTTCCAATCATAATCTGAATTTAACACCAAAATTTTGGCCTTCCTGATTTGCCACATCTTTAAAATTTTTAATGAAACATTGCATGGCTCTCACTCTTAGCCCTTTTTCTTCCCTTCATGCTATATGCGTGTAATCGTGTATTCATAATTGGGCAGTGTTTAATAGTATTCTTCTTTCTGAGTGGGGGAGGCATTAAAGTCTGTTTCTTTACTAATCTTATATTCCTATTCATCTTTCTCATTTGCCTTTTTTCGTTTTGTTTTCTCCAGCTAAAGCATCACAAAAAATTGTATGAAGGTTATGTACCAATGGAGTACAAAAGCTACTTGAAGAAGATGAAAAAGTTAGCTGACTAATTCTGCTTTGATTTTAGAGAGCATTTAGCACTTATAGTAAACACTAATTTAATATCCGTGTATTGTCTGCCAATAGATCAGGGGAATGGGGTGATCATGTTACACTACAAGCAGCTGCAGACCGTGTAAGTTATCTATAAAGTCTATAGATCTTTTATCTGAAATTATAACAACTTTCATACTTTTTCCCTCTTAATTACATATTTGTTGCCAATTTGTCATTCTGAGAACTATGATGTACCATCAAGAGAACAGTGTTTACCCAGACAAAGAAAAACCATAATTATGTGATTTCTCAAGCCAAAAATTATTTTAACGTTTCATTATGTTCTACTATATCTAAAGAAAGTTATAGTAATATTAAAATCTTGAATGAAAGCTTGAACTGAAGTATATCATATTCTCTTTCAGTCAAGCTCAGTGATCAAAATGGGTTTTGTTTACCAAAATAAAGAGTTTCACGAAGGAAAGGTCCTCCTCTTCCTATATAAAATCATTTTCATTCCAAGAGTCTAAAGTTTAAATATTGAGAACATGAGATTTATGAAGAGCACTTTGAAAATTACAACAGCTTCAGATGATCTTCCCACAGCAAGTAGATCCTTGAAGAACTATGATTGGTCATTACTAGAATTGTTAAATTAAAGATGACTAAGAGAGAGTTTTATAACTCAATGAGGTTACTCAAATGTGAAAACTTAAGAAAATTTAATAAAACTGAATTTCTGCAGGATTTTCTAATTCCTTAAAATAGGAGGGAGACGTATTTTGATCCTAAGGCTACTTGATACAATATGAATCGGAGGCTTGACTCCAATTTCTCTTTCCAAATCTTACGTAATCCCCCCACAAACGATTCTCCAATTCCAATATAACAGAACCACGCAGCACCTCTCTCCACTAACAGATAATATTAGGCCCTATACTGTTTGGGCGTATCCCACTTAGAAGTTAGATAGATTACTATCACTGCTCCACTTCTTCTGGCCCATACGCAGAATCACAATTCTACCGTTGGTCATAATTCTTACTTCTTCATGAGTAGGGCTTTGACTCCTATACACCAGCTAATTCCTGCCTTGCAAAGTTCCCATGTGATCTAGAGTAATTTAAGGTGCACTTAAGGCCAAGATTGTATGCTCATTCCTTCTTTGCTGAAAGAGAGAAAAATAAATGCGAGATACCGAAAACCACGTGTATGGACTACACAATGGAATCCGTACAATAATGCCAATAAATTACGTCAATCCAAATTCTGTTTTGTGTGGAATAGATAGACTTGTCGTAGTTTATAGCCTATTAGGCTCACATTTTGTTGTAACTTTTTGTGTGGAATATAAGGTTCTTATGCCCACGTTGAGTTTGGAAGCTCCTGTTACAATTAACCCTGTTAGGTAGGCCATCTCAGTTAAGAGTAGGAGAAGGACAAATAACCTGTTAGAAAATATTTAGTTGCTATTTTAGAGCAGAAGATCATAGAGGAAGTTACTTAGGTGATCTAAGCCATGATGAGGCCCTCCAACCCAAGGCTTCTGCTTTGGGGTTGGCCTCTGATCAAGGACTTGTGTCACATGTTGTGTCGTAACAATTTGTTGTTCTCCTCCCTTGTAATTTCCCAGTTTTAGGGTGATCATTTTGGTTTACTATCCATTGCCTTTTGTAATTTGCATTTGTTTATTTAAAATTTCCATATTTGGATTTGTTTGCTGTTTACGGTTAAAATTGACTTCTGATTACTAATGGATTTTTCTTCAGTTTGGTGCCAAAGTTTGTTTAGTCACCTCTTTCAGAGACACTTGCTATGTTGAGATCCTTCCTACTGACAAAAATCCCACTAGAGGCAAGTATTGTTAATGTTGATTGGCGCAATGTTTTGTTTCATTTGGCCATGTATTAGTAGTGGTGTTTATTACCAAAAGAGATCTTAAAATAGGGACCGCCTATTGTCACTCGATTGTATTTTTTCCCATTCCCATTCCCATTTCCATTTGAGTTAATTTTATAACGTTTTTCTAAATTATTAGTTTGATTAATAAAAGAAGTGTATATTAGATAAAAAAAGAAAAAATAGGAGTGAGTGGGAATAAACATTCCCCTTGAACTTAGCTTTTAGACATTGGGTGAAAATGATTTGGTATTTTAATCATTATATCATGAAAAGTCAGTCCACAAGAACTATTTTCCATCCTTAGCTTTTATGTTTTTTTGGTTGTGATTGTATTCTTACTGAACTGTAGAGCTATGGCTAAGCTTTTGGAGTGAAGTGCACTATAACTCATTGTACGCTACTGGAGGTAATGATATGCCTAGTAGAATAAATTTGAAATAAATTTTTGTTCTTTCTATGGCTGTATTCTTTTCATACCTTCAGAAGTGATGCTAAACAAATAAGCTAATTCTTTTATTTGTTGAATGATATTACAGATGTTCCTCCTATAGTACCAAAGAAAAAGTTTTGGCTCTTCTAGACTGACGACAGATTATGGAATCGTTTTAAAAAAGCCAGTTTATGCATATTATTTTAGCAACTACCAAACTTGTACAAATCACAGAAGTATAACTAAACTCTCAATTTATCATTGTACAGTTCTTATTTTCTACCAAGTGGGAGTATAAGTATGTTATGAGATGATGTATGTTACCTTGATTTAATACTAAGATGTGTTTATAGAAAACTCAGGTCTGAATCAATTATAATATTGGGTTAGGATAGTTCAATCCACAATCTTTTTTCAAGTCGATTCGACGACTTGACATAACCAATTCTTTTTTTAAGATTAACTTAACAATGTTCACTCGCAGTTGCAGAGATATTAACTTTGACATAAGTATTATTTTCAATATTTTATTATTTAGTTTATTAGTGATATCAATATTTAGTTATTTATTTGTTATTATTTTATATAATTTAAATTTTTATCAGTATTATATTAGTAATATTATGTTATTGCATTTTTCCGTTGTTAGAATTTGTTTTCAATTTAAATGTAAACTCTTGTGAAATTAAGTGAAAGTTGTTCAGTGACATTAAAAAATTTCATAAAAAATGGTTTTCTTTTATAATTAATTATAAATTTAAAATTCTAACATAGTTACTTGTATATTTCAAATTTTAAATTTCTCGCTGACAATATGAATCTTAATTTTATAAAAAGAATGAAATTGAAATGGGTAATGACTTTTTTTTATCTTTAAAAGTTTAAAAAATTTATAGTTTTTATTGAAATTATTATTTAAATTTGACACAATTGAATTACAATTTTAAATGAAATATTATTTTTAATGATTTATTATTTAATTTATTAACAATATTATTCAATTATTCGTTTATTGTTTTATGTTATTATTTAATTATTATTAAATATTATTACATGTTATTATGAAATTCATATTACATGATACCGATTAATTTTCGTGTTCGTGTCTACTCTGGTCAAAACACGGCTTCAACACCTCCAAGAATAACATTTTCCCATGATGCCTTGTGACATGGTTTTGGCAAAACTGGACATTCTCACAGAAAAAGCCATTACCCATGGACTATGGCACAATGGCAAAGAAGTAGTAGACTTTGGTTATAAAAGAGTTCTGTGAAATATGAGGGCCGGAGAGGAAACCTACCTTTTTGCTTCTGAGGTTTACGACCAGGTTACCAATGTTGAGGAGGCTAATGCTAAGGCTTTTGTATTTATTTAGTTAAATTATTTTTTGTTCTTCTATTTATCAAGTAATATCAATTTGGTCTTCAAGTTTTTTGTTGTCTCAATTTGGTCATCATTTTCTTAAAAATGATTTAATTTGGTTATTGTCGTTAATTTTTGTACCACACCTAGCCGGCCTAGCCAAATAATAACCATAAAACCCGTCTATGTAACCACCAAGGACGCAAATAATAACAATCATCATATATATGCTAAGCGAATAAGAGCAACAACGGCCTAAGCCGCTGAAAGAGCAACCGGCCTAAGCCGCTAAAGAGTAACCGGTCTAGGCCGGTAACTTTAGAGTGTGTTTGGATAGAGTATTTTAATTAAGTAATTCATTCTTTTGAAGAATTTAGATTTCTTTGTAATGAAATACTTTGTTTGGATAGAAAAATTAAAAAGCATTTCAAATGCAAGCAATTTTTTGAAGGATTTCAATTAGCTAAATTAGTAGAAATTCAAATACCCTCAAAATAGGTGGAATTTGAAATTCTTCTCACTCAACCTCACATTCTAGACGATCCGGACGGGCACGACGACCTGGACGTGCCCGACGACCTAGACAGACCCAATGACCCGAACGTGCCCGACGACCCAGACGGGTCTGACAACCCGGACGGGCCCGACGAACCGAACGGGCCTAACGACCCAAACGGGCCCGATGACCCGAAAATGCTCTGATGACCCAAACGGGCCCGACGATCCAGACGAGCCCGATGATCCGGACGGGCCTGACGACCTAGACGGGCCAAACAACCCGGACGAGCCCGACGACCTGGACGGGCCCGACAACCCGGACGAACCCTTCCAAATCATTGGGCTTGTACACCCATATGAGCCCGAAGACCTAGACAAGTCCGACGACTAGGATGGGCCCGAGGACCCGGACGGGCCTGACGACTCAGATGGGCCTGACGACTTGGACACGTCTAACGACCCAAACAGGCCCGACGAGCTGGACGGGCCTGATGACCCGAATGAGAATAATGACCTGGACGGGCCCGATGTCCCAGACGGTCCCGACGATCCAGAAAGGCCTGATGACTCGTACGGGCCAGACTATCCCGACGAACCCAACAGTTTGAAAGGGCCCGTACGAGTCTCAAGCCCGTCTAGGTCGTCGGGTCTGTTTGGATCGTCGAACGTGTCCAAGTCATCGGGCCCATCCGAGTTGTCGGGCCTGTCCGGGTCCTCGGCCCATCCTAGTTGTGAGACTCGTCCGGGTCTTTGGTCCCGTCTGGGTGTACGGGCCCATCCGGATCGTCGAACCCGTCCAGGTATTCGCCCCCATCCGGATTGTCAGGCTCGTTCAACTCGTCGGGCCCGTCCAAGTCGTCGGGCTCGTTCGGGTCGTCCGACCCGTCTAGAGCATTGGGCCAATGACCTAGACGGGTTTGACCAAGCCATATTGACGAACTTGACGGTAAAATCGTGCAATATGGGTCGTCAGGCTTCTAGATCATCGGGCCTCCCAGCCTGTCTGGGCTTCCCGGTCGGTCCAGCTCGGGTGGGTCGTCGGGTCTAACCAATTCGGCTGCGTAGTTGGGTCTGCCCGACCCATCTGGGTTGTCGAGAATGTTTCCAAATTTATCATGAACTCAAAATATAATTAAGCGTAAAATAAATATTGTTAAAATTAAATTTTATCTCACAATATATTCAAATTTTTTTTCCAAACAAGAAATTGAAATGTAAGGTGATGAGTGCGTATTTTTGTATTAATATAATTAATATATGATAAATTATCTCCAATTAGTATTTGTATTAATTTTCCAAATCAACCTTTTGCAATCTCCTTAAATTATCTTCTAAATAATCCAATATCTTCAAGATATTTTTGTTTGTTGTAGAACTAAAAAGATTCAAGAAGATCTTGTCATATTTAAAAAGATTTGGTAGTTATTATCTTTTAATATTTTATGATATAATTAAATAAGATAATTATTTAAAAATATCAAATAAAATATCTAAAGATATATTTTCCCAAATTATCTTCTATCATAAAGATAAAGAAAACTGCAAGGTCCAATTTTTCTTTCCTCTCTTCTTGGTTTAGCCAAACTTCTTAACTTTTTCAAGCTTTTCTTGTCGTCTTCATTCAATGCTTGGCTTGGATTTTTGTGCTTTTGATAATTTCTTATTCTTGGATTTATCTTTAAGGTGTCATGAAGCTTTAATCAATTTATTTCCACCTCCATGAGCTCAACTTAGCTGCAGCTGCACTAACACACCTCAAAATATCCAAAGAACATTTATGCAACTAAAAAGCTATTTTTAACATGTTTTTGTATCTCATGCTCAATAAACCCAATTATAGAAAATCCCAATTAAATCAATCCTTAAACACACAAATTCAATTAAATACCCACAATTAAACACTGAATGAGGGCAAAAATACGCACTCATCATACCCACACACTTATCCTTTTGCACTCTTGGGCAAAATTGAGTAATTTCAAAACTTGTTCTGAGGTATTTTATTTCACATCAACACTGGATCAAAGGAATGAATCTTACTTGAGACAAATCAATCTTCTAGAGATCAAATTATCATGTATATACAAACGGAAAGGTTCTATTTTTCACACATGACTTAATCTTTTGAATTCACAAGACAATCAATTATGAAAGAAAGTACTCAAGTTAAATGTGTATTTTCTCACCAAAATTCTCTCAAGTGTTTTGGCTTGTGTTTTCACTCAAAATACCCATGCAAGTAAACACTCCTAATACTTAACAAGACTCTCATATTCACAAACTTTCAGAAAACATGCTTTCAAAGATCATGAGGACTTTTCACAGGTTATAACAGGGCCAAGGCAAAGGTAGGAAAAATTTTAAGACTCTTGGGTTTTTGAAATAGTAATGTAGGAAGCATAATGGAGCATAATTTCAAAAACAAGTCTTTTTCGTTTATTGCTTTGTTGCTCTCTCTTTTTTTTAGAAAGCAATTATTTCAACACTTTTTCATCAACAATTTTTCCTTTTGCCATTTTTATTAATTTGTGGGTGAGGTACTCACCCACACACTTTATTCCTCAACCATTCCTGAACACAATCCATTAGCTCCTTCTTTCTTCCTAAGGTAGAATATGGTCTTTTTCTTTTCAAGGTTATGCAATAGGCTTAAAACAAGAAAAAGAGGTTTAAAAGCTCAAAGGGGCTACCAATGGATTAATATCAAGGTGGGCTTATTTGGCCAAGTAGCTAAAAACAAGAAATGCCTCAATCATATCAATTAATTTTAGTTAGAGTAAATACCTTTAATCAAAGTAAAGTCTCAATTATTGGTAAAAACTCATTCAATCACATGAAAGTTTCTAAATAAAATCAAAGTAAAGTCTCAATTAAATTTAAAAACCCTTGAACTCATATGATCAACATGCATATAGATTTAAAATCATTACTTTTTACGTGATTCAAAGATAAAAGACATAGATGAATGAAAACCTCAACAATAATAAAAAGAACAAAGAAATTATTTCATTCTAACCTCAGAATCCATAATGAAATTACAATGGAATCAACCCAAGAAGTTTAGCAATCCATGGAATACAAAATAAAAAGAAGAATAGAGAGAAGAAAAGAGAGAGAAAGGAAACGAAATTAGGCACCCCTAAGGGTTCCAAAACTCCGAAGTCTCGAGCTTGTTCTTTCTGCTTCTCCCATTAATTAAAGATATATGATAAATTATCTCCAATTAGTATTTGTATTAATTTTCCAAATCAACCTTTTGCAATCTCCTTAAATTATCTTCTAAATAATCCAATATCTTCAAGATATTTTTGTTTGTTGTAGAACTAAAAAGATTCAAGAAGATCTTGTCATATTTAAAAAGATTTGGTAGTTATTATCTTTTAATATTTTATGATATAATTAAATAAGATAATTATTTAAAAATATCAAATAAAATATCTAAAGATATATTTTCCCAAATTATCTTCTATCATAAAGATAAAGAAAACTGCAAGGTCCAATTTTTCTTTCCTCTCTTCTTGGTTTAGCCAAACTTCTTAACTTTTTCAAGCTTTTCTTGTCGTCTTCATTCAATGCTTGGCTTGGATTTTTGTGCTTTTGATAATTTCTTATTCTTGGATTTATCTTTAAGGTGTCATGAAGCTTTAATCAATTTATTTCCACCTCCATGAGCTCAACTTAGCTGCAGCTGCACTAACACACCTCAAAATATCCAAAGAACATTTATGCAATTAAAAAGCTATTTTTAACATGTTTTTGTATCTCATGCTCAATAAACCCAATTATAGAAAATCCCAATTAAATCAATCCTTAAACACACAAATTCAATTAAATACCCACAATTAAACACTGAATGAGGGCAAAATACGCACTCATCATAAGGTATTTTAATTTCATTATCCAAACAAGTTATTTAAAAAATGAATGGGATTTAATTACAAACAATTCAAATACAAAGCATTTCAATTTCTAAGCATTGTTGAAATGCTCTATCCAAACACAGGGTTAGGAAACTAAGCAAAAACTTGACAAATTCAGAACATTACGGGTAAGACCCATAGAGCCCACGATGATCGAACTAAGGGACCTAGGCTAAGGCCCAAGCCCACCTACAGTCCAAACAGGGGCCAACCCTCACAAGGGCCCAGCCCATGACGTGGCCAGACATAATTAATAATATATAAATATGCATGGACCCCACAAAATAAAGGTACGCATTCATTACTCTCCTAATTACGAGATTTGACTTTCTAAGATATTTTGCTTACTTGAACATCGGAGTCTCTTCTACAGGTAACCCCACTCGGATCCAAATACCCACAGACGACATGTACTGGTTGGGAGGAAGCCTACTGAGGAGATTGTGGATCGGAGTAAGGTAACGCTTGTGTTTGACATATCTTATTTGTTCTCTCCAGGAACAATTGGCGCCCACCGTGGGGCACGAGATAATACCTTACGGACCAACCCGCATTCTTTCGAAGATGGTTTCTACCCGCAGCAGAGCAGGAGTTAACAAGCAGGCTGAAGCAGGTCCCTCAGGACCTACTAACATCACCCCGGACTTGGCCGCCATTCTAGACGGTCAAGCCAAGATGCAACAGGAGCTTGCTGATTTGAAGAAGCGCAATGTTGATGAGTTAGAGGCACTACGACAGGAGAACTCACGCCTAAGGCGCAAGATTGAGGCCGATCCCACTCAAAAGGGAAAGGCTAAGGAAACATCTGATGCCCTAGGGTCCCCAGCTTTCCAGCCTACTGAAGAAGAAAGCAAGTACAATCCTACCCCGCACACCTTCACCACCACTCAACAAACTCCCATCCTCTCAACCCATCATACACACTTCCATTCCACCCTCCCAGGAAATACTGCGGCTCCTACCCTCGTCGCCACCCTGCCCACCACCCACATCCCACCCTAAAACATGCCTACCACCCTACATACTACTCATATCCCACCCTATAACAACCCTCACACCCTCCCTACCACATATATCCCCTCTCGTTCACCATCTCATCCCCCCTCACCCGCTACCATCCACTCAACCTAGACGCCGTCATCCTTTTACCGATTTCATCGCCAACACTCCCCTCCCTACCCAGTGGGAACCTTTCACACTGGAATGCTACACTGGTGAGACCGACCCAGACGAACACCTTAAGGTCTACATCACCCACGTCACCCTCTACACTTCCCATGATGTTGTTTTCTGCAAGGCCTTTCCTACCACCCTTAAGGGCCCTGCCCTCGAATGGTTTACCACCCTTCCGCCATACTCCATTGACTGCTTCGACACCCTCCCCCACATGTTCACCACTCACTTCGCCGGCAGCCGCTCGCATCAAACTACAACAATCTCACTTCTTGGCATCAGACAAGAACAAGATGAGACACTCTGGGCTTTCATTGACCGTTTCAGCAAGGCTGCTCTTCGTACACCACACCTCAACCAAGAAATGATACTTCAATGCATGGCACTCACTCTTAAACCCGACCCCTTCGCCAACAACGTCTACCTCAATCCACCCGCCTCCATGCATGAGTTCGAACTTCGCACCGTCGACTACGTCCGCATGGAGGAAATGCAAACTCTCCATATGAAATTCTGCAATGACTACACACCATCCATAACAACCCCCCTCCACAACCTTCCAGACCTGACCCGAGACCCCGAGAACCCCGCTTCACCAGATATGCCCCCCTAAATGTCCCTAGATCTCGTCTCCTTGACGAGGCCTTACAGGCCGACCTCATCCCACCACCACGTAAGAAGACCACTCCTCCCAACGTGGACATGACTAAATATTGCCGCTATCACCGAAACCATGATACGTCCAAGCCAATCGGCAAACCACGACCCCCAACCGGCTCGCACCGATGTCACCCCTACCGACCCTCCCCTACGCGACACTATTAACACCATCTCTGGTGGCTTTGCTAGTGGCGGATCCACCTCATCCGTCAGAAAGAGACACCTCTGCCATATCCAGTCCATCAACCACATTACCCACTCTCATCACAAACGTCGCATGCCCCCCATAACCTTCAAGAACGACGATTTTCATGGCCTTGATTACCAGCAAGACGACCCTATGGTCATCACCGTTGAGATAGAAAACTATTGGGCAACATGCCAAAAAGTCCTCTGTTGGGCAACATACCAGAAACTCCAACTCCCCAACATTGCCATGGTCCCATACGATGAGTCGATATATGGATTCTCCAGGGAAAAGGTTTCCATCCACGACTACATTGACCTTCATACCATTTTTCGTGATGGCGCTCAAACCAAGGCAATTCATATCTGATTCCTTGTCATCGACGCGCCCACCTCTTATAATGTCCTCCTCGGCCGACCTTCACTCAACACTCTTGGCGCTGTCGTCTCCACACCTCATTTGGCCATGAAATTCCCATCCCCATCCGGCGACATCCTTACCATTCATGGCGACCAACGGCTCGCACACGAATGCTACATGGCCAGCCTACGCCCACAGCTTCCCATCCTTCAAACCAATCATATTGAACGACCATCCGGCTCCGAAATAGCCTTATCTGGCGATGATCTAGACCCCAAAGTGGGCTAGGATGCCCGCCTCGAGCCGGTTGAAGAAACCATCCCCTTGGAGCTCCCTAATGGATGCGCCATTAAACTCGGCACTAGATTACAACCTGAACAGCGCGACATCCTCACGCCCACCCTTATCAACAACACAGACCTCTTTGCTTGGTCAGTTGCTGACTTACCCAGAGTTGACCCTCACGTTGCATCCCACAAGTTGTCCATTTACAAGGAGGCCTCGTATGTCTCCTAGAAAAAATGCAAGCTTGGCGAAGAACGACAATTAGCGGCCAAGGCCGAGGCCGACAAGTTGCCCAACGTAGGGTTTATCGAAGAAGCCCATTACACCACTTGGCTCTCCAACGTGGTTCTGGTCAAGAAAGCTAATGGCAAGTGGCGGATGTGCGTCGATTACACGGATCTTAACAAAGCCTGTCCTAGGGATGCCGGTAACAAGGTTCTCAGTTTTCTTGATGTATACTCCAGTTATAACCAGATTCCCATGGACACATCCGACATGAACAAAACCGCCTTCATTACAGACGACGCCAACTACTTCTACAAGGTCATGTCATTCGGTCTTAAAAATGCAGGGGCAACCTACCAACAACTGATGGATAAAGTCTTCAACCATTTAATGGGCAAATGTGTCAAAGTATACGTCGACGACATGGTTGTCAAATCCCCAAGCCATCACCAACACGCTCAGAACCTATCTGCAGTATTTTCCGCATTAAGACGATACAACCTCCGCCTCAACCGAAAAATGCGTTTTCAACGTCGACCATGGTAAATTCCCCGGATTCATGCTTACCCAACGCAGCATAGAGGCTAACCCCGAAAAGTGCAATGCAATCATTGAAATTCGAAGCCCCAGCAGTGTCAAAGAAGTACAATGCCTAATAGGCCGCCTAACTGCCATCTCCCGCTTCCTTCCCAAGCTAGCCGAACAAACCCAACCCATCATTCAGCTGCTCAAAAAATTGGCCAAGTTCACGTGGAATGACGATTGTGAACAAGTCTTTCAGAAACTAAAAACCACCCTCACCTCACCACCCATCCTCCATAAGCCGGACATCCATCAACCCCTACTGATCTACATCACCGCCACAGATGACACCGTAAGCGTCGCACTGGTCTAAGATGTCAGTGGCACCCAACACCCCGTTTACTTCATTAGCCAAACCTTGCAAGATCCCGAAACCAGATACCAGATGGTGGATAAATTAGCCCTATCCCTAGTACACACAGCTCGACGCCTATGCCCGTATTTCCAAAATCATAACATTATCGTCAAAATCGACTACCCTCTCTAGAAGATATTGCAGAAACCAAACCTTGTGGGGCGGATGTCGTCTTGGGTCGTTGAGTTATCTGAATTCAACATCCGCTACGAACCTCACGGCCCCATCAAAGCTCAATGCCTCCTAGACTTTGTCAATGATCTCTAACGAACCCCTAAAGAGGACCAATGGACACTTTATGTTGATGGTTCGTTAAACCCAAAAGGGACAGGTGCGTGCATCATGCTAGAAGGCCCCAATGATATCCTCATCGAAAAATCCCTCCACTTCGCCTTCAAGACGTCTAACAACCAAGTCGAATATGAAGTCATCCTCACCGGCTTATCCCTCGCCTGCGAAGTTGGTGTCAAATCACTCACGTGCAAAACCGATTCCAAGCTTACCGTGGGCCATCTAAATTACGAGTTCCAGATCAAAGACCCTACCCTCCTACAATATTATCACCTGGTCTGGAAAGTCGTCCAATCCACCTTCAAACAAGTCTGCATCCAACACATCCCCAGATCCGAAAACGTCAAAGCCGTCATATTATCCAAACTAGCCAGCACCAAGCTAAAAAACCGTCACTGATCACTATTGCAGTAAACGCTTGATGAGTGCGTATTTTTGCCCTCATTCAGTGTTTAATTCTGGGTATTTAATTGAATTTGTGTGTTTAAAGATTGATTTAATTGGGATTTCCTATAATTGGGTTTATTGAGCATGAGATACAAAAACATGTTAAAAATAGCTTTTTAGTTGCATAAATGTTCTTTGGATATTTTGAGGTGTGTTAGTGCAGCTGCAGCTAAGTTGAGCTCATGGAGGTGGAAATAAATTGATTAAAGCTTCATGACACCTTAAAGATAAATCCAAGAATAAGAAATTATCAAAAGCACAAAAATCCAAGCCAAGCATTGAATGAAGACGACAAGAAAAGCTTGAAAAAGTTAAGAAGTTTGGCTAAACCAAGAAGAGAGGAAAGAAAAATTGGACCTTGCAGTTTTCTTTATCTTTATGATAGAAGATAATTTGGGAAAATATATCTTTAGATATTTTATTTGATATTTTTAAATAATTATCTTATTTAATTATATCATAAAATATTAAAAGATAATAACTACCAAATCTTTTTAAATATGACAAGATCTTCTTGAATCTTTTTAGTTCTACAACAAACAAAAATATCTTGAAGATATTGGATTATTTAGAAGATAATTTAAGGAGATTGCAAAAGGTTGATTTGGAAAATTAATACAAATACTAATTGGAGATAATTTATCATATATCTTTAATTAATTAATTAATTTAATTATATTAGATATTGATATTATCAACCAATTATATTTGTCAAATAGTCTATATCTCTCCAAATATTTTTAAATATTTATCTTTATCTTTATTTTAAAAGATATTTGAGAGATTTTAGCAACATAAAAGCCTAGTCCAATTCCTATAAAAAGAGACCAAGGGAGAAGCAGAAAGAACAAGCTCGGCACTTCGGAATTTAGGAACCCTTAGGGGGACCTAATTTCTTTCTCTCTCTTCTTCTCTCTTTATTTTGCATTCATGGAGTTCTAAACTTCTTGGGTTGATTCCATTGTAATTTCATTATGGATTTTGAGGTTAGAATGAATTAATTTCTTTGTTCTTTTTATTATTGTTGAGGTTTTAATTCATCTATGTCTTTTATCTTTGAATCACGTAAAAAGTAATGATTTAAAATCTATATGCATGTTGATCATATGAGTTCAAGGGTTTTTAAATTGAATTGAGACTTTACTTTGATTTTATTTAGAAACTTTCATGTGATTAAATGAGTTTTTACCAATAATTGAGACTTTACTTTGATTAAAGGTATTTACTCTAATGAAAATTAATCGAGACTTTACTTTGATTAATTAAGCTTTTTATTTGGTGAGGAGATAAAAGAATAGATATGATTAAGCATAGTAAAATTTAATTGAGACTGTACTTTGATTGAATTTACTATGGATAATCTAAAAGTTCTCACTTTTAATTGAGACTGTACTTTGGTTAAAAGTGAGAACGCTAACAAATTAATTGAGACTTTACATTGATTAATTTGCAAATCTACAACAATAATTGATTGAGCAATAATCTTTAGATAACCGATGATGAATCTATTTTGAAAAGGCAATGGAATCAATCTATTTTCTTTACTATTGTTTTTATTTCTTTTTATCTTTTAAACTTTATTTCTATCTTTGTTTATATTAATCCCCTATATTTTTTATTTTATTTGACTAACTCATTTGTATAGTTTTATAAGAACTAATTTGTTAAAAATCAATTCCGTGTTCGTTGGGAGACGACTTAGGGTTACTTTACCCTTTCTATTTTCTTGACTACTATCTTAGCAATACTGAAGTTGCTATAGTTTAGTAGTATTAATTTGATCGCCTAAGGACAGCGTTATCAAATTTGGCGCCGTTGCCGGGGAACACGGTTAGAATTTTTATCATTTTAGTTCTTATTTTTATTTTTATTCTTTTGATTTTATTTTTATTTTTATTTTTATTTTTTGATTATCACTAACATTTTCTTTTCTCAAATTTTTTTTTCTAAAATTTATTTTATTTTCTTTAGTTATTTTTTTAGTTACTTTATTTTATTTTATTTTTTTAATCATCATTTTTGTTTGAGGATTTTTGTTGGGAAATTTGTGAAACTAGTTGGGAAACACTTTGGCTAAGGCAAGACAAGGTACTTAAGTTGTCCATTGAGACGCACCTCTCTTTCCTGGAAGTCTACTCAACAAGCTTTCAACTTATTTCTTTTCAGAAAACCTCTTTCAAAAATGCAAAATAGTTTTTCATATGAAAATAATCAACAGTGTGATTTTCAAGTGAATTATGATTACTATCCACAGCAACCACGTGATTCATATGATTATCAACAACAAATTGTCACACCTACTTCTGCACCTGATATAAGTGGGTTAACTTTACGACAATTTAATGATCTATATCCTAGATCATCTTTTTTGGGATATGAGCAACAACCATATTCTGAGTGTCCACCTCAGCAACCATATGTTCCAAATAGTTTTCAGCAACAATATGTACCACCACAACAAGTTGAAGCAACCAATGGACCATCTTACAGGGAAGTTATGATACTAATGGGCGAAGTTATAGAGAAATTAGAGTCCATGGATGAAAGGTTGCGAGTTGATCAACGATGCAGAAATATTGAGCAAGAGTGGTACGAAAATAAGCAAATACTATCTGATATGTTGAGGGATGCAAGTAAGAACAACTTCATAGAATTACTTGTAACTGTTAATACCACCCCTCAACCCCATCAGAGATTTCTTGAAAATCCAGATTTTAATACACTTCATCATGAAATCAAAGATGTGCTTCTGAAGTTGGCCATCAGAGCTGAACAAATGTCTGAATATTTGAGTCAGCTAATGAATGATGCAGTGAGAAAGGTCACTTTGGAAGATATGATGAAAATGATGACTAAAATGATGAAGATGAATCAGACAGATCAGAAAGAGATGATGAATGCCGCCACACAAAGCTTGCAGAGTCAGTCTGAAAAATCAATAGCGGAATCACATCACATTGATATATCTACTGATGGATATAATGATTGTCATAGTAATATGTCTACTGATGGACATATTAAGGATGTTGCTGAAGTTGATGAAGAAATTGAAGGTTCTCACACAAACATATCTACTGATGGATATGTTGATGATGCTCAATGTGAATATAAAGTTGTACCCATCGATGAGGATATGAGTACAAATGATCATTTTCAAGAGCAAAGTTGTGAGAACAATACAATGGAGGAACCAAGTGCAGTTGAAGAGCCAACAATATTCGAAGATGCAGCTGAAGCATCTACTATTGCAACTGACTTGGTTAATGATGAAGTAGTAGAGTCAACAACACTAGGTGAAAATTTTTGCTCAAAAGATGAGATTATGAGGATTACTGATGATCCGCTTAACCATCTGAATGCACCTGATGATGCTCAAGTTGAGTTGAAGCCACACACTCCACACATCAAGTTTGTTGATGTGAATGATGCAAATAAGTTTTCAGTGGTTATCTTTGTTGACATGGCTGCAGAAAAAGAAGAAAGGTTGCTACAACAGGTAAAAAGCTTAGATTCAAATTCTTTTGAAATCATTGTTGATAGAAAAGTTAATTTGCATGCTTGTTTATTTTTTGTTTCTGTTTTTAATTTTAAAAATATTAAAAAAATTTCAAAAATATGTGTTTTTGTTTTCTTTAATAAAATTGTACAAACTGACTTGTACTTTATAAAATTAAAGAAAATAAATTTTGACATATGGCCAATATGTGTTTTTGTTTTCTTTAATAAAATTGAGCCAATAGTAATAAATTTTTTTCGTTTCCTCCCCAAAATAAGTCCATGAAGGACATTTTTTTTTTATAAGTGTGCGGGAAACAAACTGTAGGTAGAATTTTTTTTTTTTTTGTTTTTCAATTTTTTGTTTTTGTTTTCATTTAAAAAGAAAAAAAATTGTGATTTCTTTTTGAGAAAATTGTGAAAGTATTAACTTTTTACTAAGTGAAACTTTTAAACAATATGTCTCATAAGAAATCCAAAAAAATATTTTCCTGCTTTCAATAAAACATATTGACATTGGATTTTGGGATTTGATTCAGTAATTGGGATGATCATAATTCTGGAAAAATAAAAGTCATGTTGATATGAATGGATTGTTTCTATGATTTGCTAATTGAGTTGATTTGAGAATTTCTTGATTAAATCTTTTGTGAAAGAATTTGACCTTGTGAGTCTTGAGCCTTAATGCAAAGGATGGACCACCATGTGCCATTCCTATTTTATCTTGAGTGACTAGCTCATGTTTGTTTACACTCAAATATTTAGCTTGATTCTTTTGTTTTGCAACTTAGGTGAATATGCATGATTTGATATGATTGAGGCATTTCTTGTTTTTAGCTACTTGGCCAAATAAGCCCACCTTGATATTAATCCATTGGTAGCCCCTTTGAGCTTTTAAACCTCTTTTTCTTGTTTTAAGCCTATTGCATAACCTTGAAAAGAAAAAGACCATATTCTACCTTAGGAAGAAAGAAGGAGCTAATGGATTGTGTTCAGGAATGGTTGAGGAATAAAGTGTGTGGGTGAGTACCTCACCCACAAATTAATAAAAATGGCAAAAGGAAAAATTGTTGATGAAAAAGTGTTGAAATAATTGCTTTCTAAAAAAAAGAGAGAGCAACAAAGCAATAAACGAAAAAGACTTGTTTTTGAAATTATGCTCCATTATGCTTCCTACATTACTATTTCAAAAACCCAAGAGTCTTAAAATTTTTCCTACCTTTGCCTTGGCCCTGTTATAACCTGTGAAAAGTCCTCATGATCTTTGAAAGCATGTTTTCTGAAAGTTTGTGAATATGAGAGTCTTGTTAAGTATTAGGAGTGTTTACTTGCATGGGTATTTTGAGTGAAAACACAAGCCAAAACACTTGAGAGAATTTTGGTGAGAAAATACACATTTAACTTGAGTACTTTCTTTCATAATTGATTGTCTTGTGAATTCAAAAGATTAAGTCATGTGTGAAAAATAGAACCTTTCCGTTTGTATATACATGATAATTTGATCTCTAGAAGATTGATTTGTCTCAAGTAAGATTCATTCCTTTGATCCAGTGTTGATGTGAAATAAAATACCTCAGAACAAGTTTTGAAATTACTCAATTTTGCCCAAGAGTGCAAAAGGATAAGTGTGTGGGTATGATGAGTGCGTATTTTTGCCCTCATTCAGTGTTTAATTGTGGGTATTTAATTGAATTTGTGTGTTTAAGGATTGATTTAATTGGGATTTTCTATAATTGGGTTTATTGAGCATGAGATACAAAAACATGTTAAAAATAGCTTTTTAGTTGCATAAATGTTCTTTGGATATTTTGAGGTGTGTTAGTGCAGCTGCAGCTAAGTTGAGCTCATGGAGGTGGAAATAAATTGATTAAAGCTTCATGACACCTTAAAGATAAATCCAAGAATAAGAAATTATCAAAAGCACAAAAATCCAAGCCAAGCATTGAATGAAGACGACAAGAAAAGCTTGAAAAAGTTAAGAAGTTTGGCTAAACCAAGAAGAGAGGAAAGAAAAATTGGACCTTGCAGTTTTCTTTATCTTTATGATAGAAGATAATTTGGGAAAATATATCTTTAGATATTTTATTTGATATTTTTAAATAATTATCTTATTTAATTATATCATAAAATATTAAAAGATAATAACTACCAAATCTTTTTAAATATGACAAGATCTTCTTGAATCTTTTTAGTTCTACAACAAACAAAAATATCTTGAAGATATTGGATTATTTAGAAGATAATTTAAGGAGATTGCAAAAGGTTGATTTGGAAAATTAATACAAATACTAATTGGAGATAATTTATCATATATCTTTAATTAATGGGAGAAGCAGAAAGAACAAGCTCGAGACTTCGGAGTTTTGGAACCCTTAGGGGTGCCTAATTTCGTTTCCTTTCTCTCTCTTTTCTTCTCTCTATTCTTCTTTTTATTTTGTATTCCATGGATTGCTAAACTTCTTGGGTTGATTCCATTGTAATTTCATTATGGATTCTGAGGTTAGAATGAAATAATTTCTTTGTTCTTTTTATTATTGTTGAGGTTTTCATTCATCTATGTCTTTTATCTTTGAATCACGTAAAAAGTAATGATTTTAAATCTATATGCATGTTGATCATATGAGTTCAAGGGTTTTTAAATTTAATTGAGACTTTACTTTGATTTTATTTAGAAACTTTCATGTGATTGAATGAGTTTTTACCAATAATTGAGACTTTACTTTGATTAAAGGTATTTACTCTAACTAAAATTAATTGAGACTTTACTTTGATTAATTAAGCTTTTTATTTGGTGAGGAGATAAAAGACTAGACATGATTAGGCATAGTAAATTTGATTGAGACTGTACTTTGATTGAATTTACTATGGATAATCTAAAAGTTCTCACTTTTAATTAAGACTGTACTTTGGTTAAAAGTGAGAACGCCAACAAATTAATTGAGACTTTACATTGATTAATTTGCAAATCTACAACAATAATTAACTGAGCAATAATCTTTAGATAACCGATGATGAATCTATTTTGAAAAAGCAATGGAATCAATCTATTTTCTTTACTATTGTTTTTATTTCTTTTTATCATTTAAATTTTATTTCTATCTTTGTTTATCTTAATCCCCTATATTTTTTTATTTTATTTGACTAACTCATTTGTATAGTTTTATAAGAACTAATTTGTTAAAAATCAATTCCGTGTTCGTTGGGAGACGACTTTGGGTTACTTTACCCTTACTATTTTGTTGACTACTTTCTTAACAATACTGAAGTTGTTATAGATAAGTAGTATTAATTTGATCGCGTCAACGACATCGTTATCAAACAGGATAAGCTAACCACAAACAATGATATATAAAAGGAATTTAGCGAAAATAAGGAATTATAAGTAATACTAAACATCACATCCAACAAAGTAGAATACTCCAACATTACAAATACAATCAGGCTCTAGTTTTCCTGTCACATGTTCCCTACCACAAGATTCGGTTTCCTGAAACCCGATGGTTTGAGTCGTCTTGCCCTCGCGACACTGGACTTGTCTCCCCTACTCCTTTAGGACGTACGAGTAACAACTTCGGTGAACATTATACTCAATAACGAGCCAGAAATAAGGTGAAACATTTTTCCCCTCTCCATTGTCTCGCACAAGCGAGAGAGTGCAACACTTTAACCTATCATCTTCCACTGTCTCACACGAGCGAAGAGAACCCATTTCCAGTTCCTCACATAGGCAAAATAGTCATCGTTGGGTTTCTTGGTACGACGGAAAACGTCACACCACTCATACATTCCAAGACCACTCTCACAGACTGACACAAAGACTACTAGGCTAATGTGAAAGTAACAAAAAATTAGTAGCATGAAACAATAATACCCCTTTTGTCCATACCTGTTCAAATGCCCAACAAAATAAAGCACCATGCACCTTATGTAAAATAAAAAACAACGCCTATGCTGTAAATTACCACACAAATCGTGATTGCTCCAAACAAGGGATAAGACGTGATTGCTCCAATTAAAGCTTAGTGCAAGAGCAGGAAAATATGCCAAAAAGTTGCCACAAAGGCTATGGTACGATCCCATCAAGGTTAAAAAGTATGAACAAGCTATGCATATATGAATCTGCACCCCTAAGAGCTTTAAAGAAGGAAACTACATTCATAGGTGGCCCATGGTCTTCTACCGACCAACTACACATGTGGTATGAAATAAGAAGTAGACAAACACTACTTCTAAACGAAGCAAACTACAACATGTGACCCTAGAGAGTTTTCGCCCTCGGCCCCACCTTATTTTATTACCTTCCTTTGCAATCCACAACCCTTGACACAATGGCTGCAAGGAAAAGGAAAAGAAATGCAATGCTACCTCCCCTCGAAGTACCCCATCCCATCCAAGAGTTTAAGGTTTCTAATGCCTTAAGTTAAGGCTGGTATGTAAAACATGTGGTTGCACGATCAACACCATGAAACCAAGAAACCATTATCTCAACAATGCCTACAAGCATTCTAAACACTAATAGAAGCTAGAGAAATTTACACATGTTGCACCACCAACAAGAACGAAAAGAAACCAGAACAAAAATGCAGATCTAGGGTTCTTCTATATGGCGAAAAAAAAATCACATGGGAAAGGGTAATATTAGGAACATAACATGATCAAGAAGGAGTTGGACAACATCTACATGCACTTCCCTATTATGCTGGGTGCACAGCTATTAAAATCTTCACGGTTTGGTTATTCCATGTAAGGACTTAATGCTCATAAAGAAGAAGAGATACTCCTCCATGGTATACCCAATGACGAGAGGCTATGCTTGAAGAAAAAAAAATACAAAGCAATTAAAACAAAGAAACCTATTGAAGAGGAAAAAAACATACACAAACACACACATCCAGCAGAAACACACAAAGGTTCAGCTTCCCCTACCTCGTGTAGAAGTTCCTCCAACCTACAGTTTCCCTTGCAACCTTGCACGCATCCTTTCAACTTCTTCCTCGCCATTTTTCATCTTTTCTACTCAAAATCCTAACATTTTAACCTAGACTATTTTCATTCCCTCCTTTTGTTTCCTAGGCATTTAGTTAAGATTTTGTAGATTTAAAAATAAACTTGGTTAGTCATTTTTTTATTTCTCTATAAACTGTAATATGTGGCAGCAATGAAAAGTGAAAGAAAACAAAAGAGAAGAAACAAAAGGATTGCTACAACAAGCATAAATGGGCAATAAAGAGAGAAAGAAATAAAAGCAAAAAGAACCACTATAACGACATGTGACTAAGTTTAAGAAAAAGGAAAAGAGAGAAAAAAAAACAATTAAAATCCAACCTTTCTTAGGACCAACCACGGTTTAAACCCAATTCCCTAGCACATACCAGCGCATACACAACTACTATGCCATATGCTATCTCATGATAATATGCGCACCACGAATTTAAAAACACATGTATTCCACATGCCATAACTAAATAAATAAAACAACAACTTAAATCACTCAATTAAATATTCCATGTGTCTCAAAATATTGGGCCACGTCACCACTACACCAACAAGAGTTCTTATTAAATCATCAACCACTTTATAACTTCACCCGGATACTCTAAGTGTTTCCTAGGTCTTACAACGTGTTTGCCTCCATTATGTGGTATCATACCATCACGGTGCGATGGGCCTAGGGTGTGCCAAAGGTTGTCAACAGGTCAATGAATCCTCTAACGCGGACCCATTTTCCAAAAAAATTAAGTAAGGGCTCCAAATAAAGTTGAATCAAATTAGTGGAGATGTCCAACTTTTTGAATGCATGCTAGAACAGAATGTTGCTTGAGCACCCTTGGTCAATGAGGATCTTGTAAACTCGCTAGTTGGCTATGGTTGTGGTGACGACCACAAGGTCGTCTTGGTATGGATCGTCTATGCAAAAATGCTCATCGAAGTAGGTTATGGTAGGCAAACGTCGTGGTGGAAACTAATTGACTGAGTTGATACTCCTCTAGTATCTTTTTTGTGTTGTGCGGGAGCTTCCTGCTCCAGCGAATCCTCTAGCGATGGTATGGACATTTCCCCTTGCCTAAACCGAGTTAGGTTGGGGTTGAACGATCTGACTGCAAATGACCTCGTTTGGACGTGATGACCCCCTTGCCCGAACTCGTCTCTGTTTTGACGAAGAATCCCCACATTGACTAGGTATAGGTATGGGTATGGGAAATCCCCGACTTTTTCAATTGGGTATGAGGATGGGTATGGGGATGTACATATCCTCGCCATAATATCCGTCTTCGTTTAAATTATTAAAATATTCACAATTAATTAAGTAATATATATATATATATACTTACTGTTATTTATTTCTTCTAATTATTTGGTTTGTCATGAAACTCATTCTCATCTCCATTATATTTTTCATCTTATCATAACCTTTATGTAATTATGTTAAAAAGATGTATGTCAATTAAAAAAAATTTATGTCTCACATTTGAATATTTCTATTTTTTTAATATTTTTATTTATTGTATATTTTTCTTTCACATGAGAATGTTTAATATTCTCAATTTAAATATTTAATAGCACAAATCTTTCGTTTACTAGGTAACATAAAAAAAATTATTTTACTTATTATTATTAGTTTTTGTTTCATTTGAAGAACTCTTTTATTTCGCTAAAACAATTTTGTTATTACTCAACCATTGAGTATATATATATATATATATATATATATATATATATATATATATATATATATATATATATATATGTTGATATTTAAAAAGTTTTTTTAGATTTTTAAGATATTTTTCATCTTATCACACCCTTAATTATACATATGTTTTCCTTTATGCGATTTCCTTTAATAGTCTCTCAAATTGTTTCTAAACATTTGTTAATTTTTTAATATTTTTATTTGTTGTTTATTTTCATTATGTAGAATACTATTTCAATATATTTTATCTAATTATTTTTTATTTTCCTACTCATTATCAATCATATTATAATTTTTTCACTATAATTGTATAAATAACTTTTATTTACTGCAATATAAAAATTTAATGTAATTGTCATGAATAATTTTTTATCACCATCCAACATAATTGAAGTTCAAAAGATACAAGATTTATGTAAAAATTTTATTATTATAATTATTGTTTATTCTTTGTATCATTTTGATCCAGTGATGTATTATAACTTTTATTAGCATATAAAAAAAAGATTCATTAGAATTTAAAAGATTGAAGTAAACAAACATTTAAAATATATTTTAATTTGAATATTTGTTTTCCTTTTATATTTTAAAAAAAATATTTTTAAATTTTATCAACTAGGTTTCATTAATGTTTGTAAATTTAATAAATGTTTAGGTTCTCATGAAATTTTATTTGGTATTATAATCTAAAATGTAAACAATTATAATTTATTTTAAACTTTTATTATGATTATTATTTGTTCTTTGTATCATTTTGATCAAATGATGTATTATAACTTTTATTAGTGTATAAAAAAGAGATTCATTAGAATGTAAAAGATTGAAGTAAACAAACATTTAAAATATATTTTAATTTGAATATTTGTTTTCCTTTTATATTTTTAAAAAAAATATTTTTAAATTTTAACAACTATGTTTCATTAATATTTGCAAATTTAATAAATATTTGGTTCTCATGAAATTTTATTTTGTATTATAATCTAAAATATAAACAATTAGAATTTATTTTAAAGTATTTGATATCGAAGAAACAAACAATTATCCTTCTAATATTGAATATTTTATAATATTATGTTTCCTTTACATAATTTTTTATTATTTTATAAAAATAAATTAAAATTAATATTGAAGTAATAAGAAAACATCTATAGATATATGTATGAGATTATACTCGTTACTCGGTGGAGATGAGGATGAGACAAAAGTTTGATACCTGTTGAGTTTGGGTATGAGGATGTGGATGAATTTTTTCCATAGGAATGAATATGGAATAGCGAAATTCGTTCCCGCCCTACCCGGTTGCCATCCCTGCCCATCATGCCCAACCCACTTTGTCATCCATACCTTAATATGATGCTTCTGAGGGTCGAAGGACAAGTGAAGATCCACCCATAAACGATTCCCCGATATTCAAGTGAATAAGAAAGTTACAATATTTTTAACGAGAGAGAATGAGTATATTAAAGGAACACTTAATATATATATAGAATTTTTGGGCCTATATGTCCAAATGATAAAAGAGTTAATATAATATGTAATAATATTAGTAAAAATAACGACTTACCTCAATTAAATAATAATCACAATAATAATGTGTCAACGTACCTTTTATATAAAATATTTAGTTAATATATGATATTAAAGAAATCAAACTAAAGATTCGTCGTAATTATATCAATATGAAAATATTTACTTTTACAAATATATCTTATAATATTTCTATTAATGGACCTTGTAGTTCTATTATCGAAACGGCAAAATATATATATATATATATATATATATATATATATATATATATATATATATATATATATATATATAATATGTTTAGAACGCACTATAAGTAACATAAAATTAAAAATGATATAAATTTAATACATTTATTTAGTACATAAAAATGCCCATAAAAGTATCGATAAAACACTTAAAAACGTCTTGAACGTGTTAAAATGTGAATTTTTCATATTAGTTTGTGATTTTCATGTTGCATACTAACTACAGTATACAAGGTTAGAAGCGTCATTTGATGCATTTGCTACATTCTTGACTCTGCGAGAACCTTCAGCACGCACCAGTCAAGAACAACACACCTCATCTTCTCAATTCCCGCCACGTGTACATTTCGCCACCTGTCTTTCTCTCAGTGGTTAAACTCTCCTCACTTCGTCATTCTTTGTCCCGTAAAATACACTTCAAGGAGAGCAAAGTACTCTCTTTCGAACACCACAACTATTATTTATTATTACTATTATTAATTATTAATTATTAAACTCGGCTCCACAATCTCGCTTCCGTTCTCCCCAAAACACATTCACATAATTTTCCCTCACCTTCTCGGCGGCAAAACGCCGCATTCCGTCGAAAAAACATGGCTTGGAAGGTGGCATTGACTGTGCTGTTCTCCCTCGCACTCTTGTTCTCTCCATCGCAATCTGCGGTTTTCAGCGTAGATCTAGGTTCCGAATCGTTGAAGGTGGCGGTGGTCAACCTGAAGCCTGGTCAATCTCCGATCTCGATCGCGATCAACGAGATGTCCAAGCGGAAATCGCCTGCACTGGTCTCCTTCCACGATGGCCACCGCCTTCTCGGCGAAGAGGCGGCAGGCCTCGCCGCGCGTTACCCGCAGAAGGTCTATTCCCAAACGCGCGACCTCCTCGGGAAGCCCTACGCTTCTGCGCAGAGGATTCTTAACTCAATGTACCTCCCTTTCGAGACGAAGGAAAATTTCCGAGGCGGCATGAGTGTTGTCGTGGACGACGGAAACGAAAATGACAGCGTTTACTCCCCCGAGGAACTCGTCGCCATGGTGTTAGGTTACGCGGCGAATTTAGCGGAGTTTCACTCGAAGATTCCAATTAAGGACGCGGTGATCGCGGTGCCGCCGTACATGGGACAGGCCGAACGAAAAGGGCTGCTCGCGGCGGCCCAGTTGGCGGGGATTAACGTTTTGTCTCTGATAAACGAGCATTCTGGTGCGGCGTTGCAGTACGGGATCGATAAGGACTTCTCGAACGAGACGAGGCACGTGATTTTCTATGACATGGGTGCTACCAGTACCTACGCGGCGCTTGTGTACTTCTCGTCGTACAAGGGTAAGGAGTATGGCAAGAGTGCGTCCGTGAACCAGTTTCAGGTCAAGGATGTGCGCTGGAACCCGGAGCTTGGTGGTCAGCACATGGAGTTGCGATTGGTGGAGTATTTTGCGGATCAGTTCAACGCGCAAGTTGGTGGTGGGATCGATGTGAGGAAATTTCCCAAGGCCATGGCTAAATTGAAGAAACAGGTTAAACGGACTAAAGAAATTCTTAGTGCGAATACTGCCGCTCCTATTTCCGTTGAATCGCTTCATGATGACGTCGACTTCAGGTAGTGGAATTTGAAATTACTCATTCTATGAAATTCCTATTGTTATTATTCTCTTTAGTTCTGAGCAAAAGTTGCTGCTTTGTGCTGGGTAGATCATGGTTCAACCTTATTTGTACAGTGTACTGTAGCAGCTTCTTTAATTTTTTTTTAATTATCTAGTACGAACCATAACAGTAAGGAAAACGACAACCAATCTTTATCCTATATGTTATGATGGCAAACTAATATGAGAACTATTTGATCTAAAGAGTTTTTGTATTTTTCTTTTTTGGACAAAGAAAAACAATTTAATTGATAATCTTTCTAGGTAGGAATATATTTTCTTTTATTTGTTTTCTTTTTTTTTGGGTAAAGAGTGTTTTCTATTCAAAATGATTGTTTGATAGTGAAGTAGCATTTTGTCTCAGTTAGTAGAAGACTAAACTCCTAAGTAACAAGACTTGGTGTTTTTGTGTGGACTTAGTTTTACACGAGTGATACGATTATTGGGTTTGCTTGCATATGTATTCAATAAGTACTGGTATTGGAAACATCCAGTGTGGGTATTGGAATTATATGGGAACACCACAGCTTTCCTGTAAAATGATTACAGTAGTGAAAACAGGTAGCAAGAACAAAGTTGCCTTTGCTTCAGTTTTCTGAGTAAATTTTGACCTGATTTGCTCTAACCCTTTAGTAAAAGCATGTCCTGGATTTCATTCAGGTAAAATTTAGTTGGAAAAATAGTAGAAAAAAAGGGAGTTGTTTTAGCAGTATTTTTCATTAACAAAGTAGTTCAGCTTTCAAATGGCTGATTGTGTCAAAAACTCGTTGCTTAAGTAGTTAGTTATTTGCAATTAATTAGCATGAAGGAGCGGGTCTTAGTGGCTGGGTGAGGTTGAGAAAGGAGAATCAGTCTGGGGATTTATGCCCTGCTTGAATACAGCAGTAAAAACATGTCTTCACTCTGTTTTAGATAAAAATAATTGGAAAACAAAACAATCAAATTCTTGATACGTGTATTTCATGTTTTTTGGATACTGACACGTTACATACTTGTATGACACGTTACATACTTGTATGACACGCATGTTCCAATTTGAAAGACATTTTTTTTGTCTTTGACATGATTTTGATATGACTCCAACACAATGTTGATAACCTCAAATTCAATGATTTTCTAGAAAACTCATAAACTTGTAAACTTATCACATAAGTTTCTATTATGATTATAAAAATAAGGAAAAAATCTTATATGGTCATTATTTTTCACTTTTTTTTGGATATTAGATAGATAGATTAGATTCATTTTGTGTTAGTTGACAATGTGCTAGTTGAAAGTTTGAAACTAATATGTATATACATGTCGTGTCCCGTATCCTATGTTTTTACAGTTTAGTCGTAACTCCGGGTCTGTCGTGTCCATGTTAGTGTCCGGCTCCGGGCTTCATAAAGTGTGTGTGTGTGTGTTTTCTTTTTCATATTTCTTTACACGTCATGATTTGTTTACTTAGTTAATTAGGATTACAAGTCTTATAAGTATAAATAGGTGTATGCTATGTATTTTGTTTCACATCAAGATACAAAAGAAAATATTCATCTTTTGTTTATGATTCTCTCTTTCCTTCACTTAAGCCTATGATTTCAGCAGTTAAGGAGAGTAATATGCTTAGCTTTAGCTTGGTTAAGGAGTTACATATAACCTTAAAGTCAGCATTTTGGTTAATAGATTGGCTAGGTTGGTATCTTCTAACGGTAGAGATCAATTTGAAGATAGCTCTAAAGGGGAAGTCAATAAATACTGTTAACAATGAAATTCCCTTATATGTTCAATCTTGTCAACATAAATATATAGAATAGTAAAAATAAAAATGAAAATACTGACAAGGAAAGTAAAATTATGGTTGATTATCAAGTTGATATTCTTATACTTAATATAATGAACGCTTAAGGGTTCTTCATACATGTCTTGTTTCTTACAGGAGCACTATAACCCGTGAGAAATTTGAAGATCTCTGTGAAGACATTTGGGAAAAATCACTTTTACCTGTGAAAGAGGTGCTTGAGCATTCTGGCCTTTCATTGGAACAAATATATGCGGTCGAGTTAATAGGAGGAGCCACAAGAGTGCCAAAGTTACAGGTGTGTATACTTCTTTTTCTTTTCTTTGACAATTATTTTGACAATGTGCATTCTGGCCGGTGGAGTTTGATATCTGCATACAATATTGCAGTCCATGCTTGATAGTTGTCAACAACATTTGTTTACCATATTTATTATCTGTTACGTGAAGGATAAACCTAGTTATACAACGGTATCTGTATATGCTATCTTTATACTGCAGTTGCTATGCTAGTATATTATTAGATGTTATTTGCAGCATGTGCATGCTAATCTGATTAACAGAAGTAACTAACCCATCAGTTTAATTGTTTCGTTATATATTGGTCAGAATGTTTTGTTACAACTCTGTTCAACCAAACTGATTCAGTTGCTAAAGTTTTTTCCACACAATTTCCTTTACATTTAGAGTTGCACTCAGCATCCAAGGTGAATTTGTTTTTTTCACCCGAAACACAATCATACTGAGAGCATTTGAAACCCTTTCCCTCTTAGTTTTCTGTCCTTTTCTCTCACTTTTTGTTCACTTGGACTTCAACATTTCTGTAATCTATATTGTCAATCAGTAATTCATGCTGTACAAGCTTGACCCTATTTTATGTTAACCTGTACTTGCTACTTTCTTTTTTCTATTTATCTGAATAATGAAGAGAAAGGAAGAGCACAGCTGATGTCTCAAATGTTGGCACAAAAATTTCAATAGAGAAGATTGACTGCATGTATAATTTACTTATATTATCACTTTTTTTTTTTCAAATATGAATAGAACTGAGTTTGAATGTCTAGAATCCATGAAATTGAAGCACTTTATCTTGTAGATGTATTGTTGGATACAGTCTTTGAACTTTAGTTTCACAGATAAAGTGTTTTTGTCGTTGTCCAGCATTACTGTAGAGCTTTGTTTATTGATATTCTGTTAATATTATTGCAGGCTAAGCTTCAAGAATTCCTTGGTAGAAAAGAGCTTGATAGGCATCTTGATGCTGATGAAGCCATAGTTCTTGGTGCAGCTCTGCATGCAGCAAATTTAAGTGATGGAATTAAGTTAAACCGTAAACTAGGAATGGTTGATGGTTCCTTGTATGGATTTGTGGTTGAGTTGAGTGGTCCTGAACTTCTAAAAGATGAAAGCTCTAGGCAGTTACTTGTACCACGAATGAAGAAAGTCCCGAGTAAGGTAAATCAGTTGATGTTTCAATGCTGAATGTGACTACATATCACATGAAAAATTAATTGATCAATTATATTCTCGAACTTTATTAATCCACTGTAGTATTGTTAACATACCAGATGTTTAGGTCCATTAATCATAACAAAGATTTTGAAGTTTCACTAGCTTATGAAAGTGAGCATCTTTTGCCTCCTGGTGCTACCACTGCTGAAATTGCTCGATACCAAATATCTGGTTTGACAGAAGCAAGTGAGAAGTAAGGATAAAAGGCTTGCTGAAGTTTTGTGGCGTATTGCTTATTTAAGCCCCTTGACGAATTGCTTTTCATGTAAAATTAGAGACTCTGATGCCCTAATATCTTTGTTTCTTCTCTGTTTTTCTAGATACTCATCTCGGAATCTGTCATCTCCCATCAAGGCCAGCATACATTTTTCTCTTAGTAGAAGTGGAATTCTTTCTCTGGATAAGGCAGATGCTGTTATTGAAATAACAGAGTGGGTGGAAGTTCCTAAGAAGAATTTGACTGTAGAGAATTCAACCATTTCATCAAATGTTTCCGCTGAATCTGCTGCTGGAAATAGTTCTGAGGGAAACAATGAAAGCATCCAAACTGACAGTGGGAATAGTAACACATCCAACACTAGTGCAGAGGAGCAAGCTGCTGCTGAGCCTGCTACAGAGAAGAAGCTGAAGAAGCGGACCTTTAGGGTGCCATTAAAGGTGAATGTCAACTGGCCACCCTTATTTTGTGATTATTTAAACTGGGTGGCTATTTTTTGGGAAAATTGAAACAAGATCTAATATACCTTGCTTCATTGCTGTTTTTCTTTTTGCTCATTACAGATTACTGAGAAGATAACTGGACTTGGAATGTCTCTGTCACAAGATTTTCTCACTGAAGCCAAAAAGAAATTACAAGTACTAGACAAGAAAGACACAGACAGAAAAAGAACAGCCGAGTTAAAAAATAATTTAGAAGAATATATATACTCTACTAAGGAAAAGGTTCGTAGAAAGCAATATGCTTATAGTTTTTTTACATCCTTCATTTATTGTGTCATGGGTAATCTTTATCCTTTAAAGATTTCTAATTTTCTTTCAGGGATTCATACAAAAGGTTTCGATCTAAATAGTTGACTTCGTCTAAATTTATACTGAGGAAATTTAACTTTTGTTCTTGATTGTTGCTTTTGAGAAAAAAATTCCATCTAAATCTCTAAGAGGACCTAGTATTCAGTTTATATGTTCCAAGCTTGGTGCATATGATCCATATGCTATAACTTGAAGGAGATTGTTAAGATAAGATGTTTTGTTATTCTTATTTCTTGTGTATGTATGTACCCAACTTTAGGGGTAGGGTTAAGGCAAATGCCCTACCTTTGTTTTGTAATTCTATATATATATATATATATATATATATATATATATATACACATCAATATAATCACGACAGTGTAAGTTGAATCTCTGTTTTCTCTCTCTCTTTACACACACACACATCAATACAAGCACATCAATATAGCTGTTTTATTCAACATGTTTTAATGCTTATCATGTCTTTATCAGATTGAAACTCTAGAGAATTTTGAAAAAGTTTCTACAAGTGAGGAACGCCAGTCCTTCATTGAGAAGCTTGATCAGGTTTAACCCTTTTCCTTGGGAAATTAAATAAAAAATGTTATTGATAAGAATGTTGACTTAAGCCTTTTGTATATTCTGTCAGGTGCAAGATTGGTTGTATACAGACGGTGAGGATGCCAATGCTGCAGAGTTTCAAGAGCGTCTAGATCAGTTAAAAGCTGTTGGAGATCCAATTTTCTTAAGGTTTGGTATATTTAGCCCAATTATATTATTTTATCTTATTCGGTTTTAAATTTGGTAGTGTTTTTCTGAATTTGTGAATATCTGTTTCAGGTTAAAAGAGCTTACAGCTCGACCAGCAGCAGTTGAGCATGCTCATAAGTATATTGATGAGTTGAAACAGGTACATCTCATGTGAAGTGACTCAGCTTTTTATTTTCTTCATGTCTATGTTCTTTTTGAATCCAATTTTGTTGTTGTTAGGGTTGAATTATGTCGATTGATCCTCATAGTTAATCACTCCTAGATTGTGTTTGGGTGAAGAATTAAGGATTTTGAAATATCTGAAATTCGAATTGCTTTAATTTAATTTTCTTTCATTTTTAATCCTTTGATTAGATAAATCAATTCATTTTTAAAATTTCAAACTTAGTTTGGAGAGGGTCACCATATTCCAATTCTCATTTTTAACAAGAGGGGAGAAAGAAAGGAGAGAGAAAAAGAGGGAAAAGCAAGGAATATAAATGGGAAAGGGGTAGAAATGAGATGATGGTAACGAGAGCAAATGGGGAGAGAGGAGAAAGGAAGAGGAGAGAGAGAGAGAGAGAGAGAGTGAGCATGAATTCAAATGCATGTTGAATTTGATATAATTTGTGTAATCTAAAAATACTTTCACAAATACTTTTTACATTTATTCAGCATATTTCTATACTTTTTGCTAATCCCTTTGATGCATGTGTAAGTTCTTGTTGTAAACTTATGCTGGATCAATAGAAGCTGTAATGTGGTAAACAAAAATATTTTCTCTATTATTTCTATTAGATTAATTCACATTTCATTTGAAAGAATTTAGATTGGTAGTTGCCCTCGTTGAGATGTTAGATATATGATCTAACATGACAGATAAGACAACTTTCATTGAAGGTGGTTATCTGTTATTTTATCCAGTTTTCATCATGTTGGCTCCCTTGTGTATAAACCACACATAGGGTAATCTATTTATAATAGAGAGAGGTACAATTAAAAAGAGTAACTGAAAATAAATAGAGTAAATAAAAGATATTGTTTGATATTGTGATTAACAATATCTAACACTCCCCCTCAAGCTGGAGCATACAAATCGTATGTGCCAAGCTTGTTACAAATATAATCATTTCTAGGCTCCCGTAAAGACTTAGTAAAAATATCTGCTAACTGATCACTTGAGTTAACAAATTCAGTCTTGATGTCTCCAGACATGATCTTTTCCCGAATGAAATGACAATCAATCTCAATGTGTTTGGTCCTCATGAAAGACAGGAGTAGAGTTAATATGAAGAGCAGCCTGATTGTCACACACAAGTGTCATTTGGGTAACATCTCCAAATTGTAACTTTTTAAGCAATTGTTTGAGCCAAACAAGTTCACAGGCAGCTGAGGCCATAGCTATATATTGTGCTTTTGCACTAGATCTTGCTACAACACTCTGTTTCTTACTTTTCCACGAGATCAAGTTACCACTAGTGAAGACACAATACCCAGATGTAGATCTTCTATCAGAAGGAGATCCTGCCCAATCAGCATCTGAATAGCAAACAACTTTTGTATGGTTATTAGAACCATATAACAATCCTTTTCTAAGGGATTTTTTTAATATACTTCAAGATGCGAATGACTTATTCTAATGATCTTCACATGGAGAATTAAGAAATTGGCTTACCACACTGACTGCAAAGGAAATGTCAGGACGAGTAATGGTAAGATAATTCAATTTCCCAACCAATCTTTTATACTGCTCAGGATCAGATATAGGCCCCCCTGATTTGGTAGAAGTTTAGTATTGGGATCCATGGGTGTATCAACAGACTTTGAACTCATCAACCCCAATTTCCTCCAGAATATCCATGGTATACTTTCTCTGAGATATAACAATACCATCATTGGACTTGCCACCTCAATACCCGAGAAATATCTGAGTTTGCCAAGATCTTTGGTCTGAAAATGGTGACAGAGATGTTGTTTCAACTGAGAGATGTCATGGTTGTTACTCCCTGTAAGAACGATGTCATCAACATATACTATCAAGTAAACACATCCAACACTCAAGTGTTGATAAAAGACAGAATGATCTGCTTCACACCGAGTTATACCAAATTGCTGAACAACATTGCTAAACTTTTCAAACCAGACCCTAGGAGATTGTTTTAGGCCATATAGGGATTTGCGAAGATGACATACCATCCCAGAAGACTCCCTCTGAGCAACAAATCCAGGAGGTTGCTCCATATAGATTTCTTCTTGCAAATCACCATTGAGAAAAACATTTTTAACATCTAGTTGATAAAGAGGCCATTGTTGAAGAGTAGCCATGACGATAAATAAACGAACAGAAGCCATCTTTGTCACGGGGGAAAAGGTATCTCCATAATCCAACCCAAAAATTTGACTATAACCTTTGGCCACAAGACGAGCTTTGAGGCGATCAATAGTACCATCAGGTCCAACTTTGATAGCAAACACCCACCTGCAACCAACAACAGATTTCCCAGATGGCAATGGGACCAGTTCCCAAGTTCCACTGTTATGAAGAGCATTAATTCATCTGTCATGGCCTGACGCCAATCAGGATGGGCTAAAGTGTCACAGACAATTTTTGGAATGGTCACAGAAGAAAGAGAGGAAAGACATGTATAAAAAGGTAATGACAATTGATGATAACTCAAAGCAATATAATGGGGAGGGGGATTACGGGTAGAACACATACCTTTTCGGAGGACGATGGGAAGGTCAGACTCGGGTGTCAGAGCCGGAGGAGACAAAGTAGTTGGCACTTGAGTGGAGTCACATGGCAGTGGTTGTGATCAGTTACAGCGATTATAAACCTGAAGAGGTGGTGGAGGATCGACTATAAACCTGAAGAAGTGATGGAGGAGCGGTTGACTGTGGAGTAGGAACCGAGGGTGAAGACGAGATAGTAAGAGGGTCACAAACAATAGGAACATTAAAGATAGTAGAAGAGTTGTCAGGATTGGATGGAGTCATGGGTGAAGATTGACTCTTAAAATAAAGGGAGAACTCATTAAAGGTGACATCTGCAGACACAAAATAACAGTTAAGAAAAGGAGAAAAACATTTGTATCTTCTTTGTGATTTTGTAAACCCTAAGAAAACACACTTATGTGATCTAGGAGAAAGCTTGTCAAGACCAGGGCTAAAATTATGAACAAAACATGTAGATCCGAAAACTCTTAGAGGTAAGGGATGAAGAGGTTCATGAGGGAATAAAATGGAATGAGGTATGTTATTCTTTAAAACCAAAGAAGGCATACGATTAATGAGATAACAGGCAGTAAGAATGACATCACCCCAGAAATGATCAGGAACCTCGCCATGAATTAAAAGAGTGCGAGTAGTTTCCATAAGATGTCTATTTTTATGTTCAGCTACACCATTTTGTTGAGGGGTATAAGCACAAGAAGTTTGATGCAGAATGCCGTGAGAAGCCATAAATTGTTTGAAAGAATGAGAAAGATATTCACGACCATTATCACTACGCAAAACTTTAATAGAAACACCGAACTGAGTTTTAATTTCATTAAAAAAAGATTGAAAGATATGAAATAATTCCGAACGATGTTTCATTAAACTTAATCAAGTGCATCTGGAATAATCATCAATGAAAGTAACAGTATTGAAAACCTAAAGTAGACTTAATGCGGCTAGGACCCCAAATGTTAGAGTGAACCAAGGCAAAAGGGGACGAAGCATCACGTGTGACACTACGAGGAAAGGAAGTACGACTATGCTTGCCTAATTGACACGACTCACAATCCAAACGAGACAACTTGGACAAGGCAGGGACAAGCTGTTGTAACTTGGCAAGGCTTGGATGACCTAACTGAGCATGAATAAGAGAGGGAGACTCCATAATTGCACCAACGTGTGTAGAGAGACGAAGATGATAAAGACCATGAGACTCATATCCTATGCCAATCACCTGTTTCGAACTCCGGTCCTGTAAACAGACAGAATTGTGGGTAAAAGAAACAACACAATCAAGAGAACGAGTTAGGCGACTGATGGACAACAGGTTAAAAGGAGACCCAGGGACATAAAGAACATTATCAATGGTTAAAGAAGGGAAAAGTTTAACAATGCCAACACTATGAGAGGGGACTCTAGAACCATCAGCCAGTGTAACAGAAGGTAAAGGATTAGTAGAAGATAAAGAAGAGAATAAAGATTTATTACCAGTAATATGATCAGTGGCTCCTGAATCAAAAACCCAAGGATCAGGAGAAGAAGATCGAGTCGAGTCAGACCAACAAAAGATGTTCCTATGTGAGCAACAGATGCAGTGGAACTAGAAGACTGTTGATCCTTATACCATTTGAGAAATTTGTTGAACATAACAAGTATATCGGATGAAACAAAAGAGATTTCAGAACTGGAAGAGGCAGCGGAAGACGCCATGGAGGAATTGGAAGAGGCGCGACTTCGAATGGCACAGGAGGGACGATCAGAACAGTATGATCGCCGGTCGGAACTAACACTCTGACGACGACGATGGTGGCGGCTCCGACGGTGGCTCCGACGGCGGCTCTGGCGGGTGGCGCCGACGGCTCCGGTGGCAGAGGCGGAGGCAGCGGAAAAAAAAAAAAAAACCAAGTTCTAGATACCATGTTGTGAATAAAGAAAATAGGGATTGAGATTAATCTCCCTTGTGTATAAACCACACATAGGGTAATCTATTTATGATAGAGAGAGGTACAATTAAAAAGAGTAACTGAAAATAAATAAAGTAAATAGAAGATATTGTTTGATATTGTGATTAACAATATCTAACAATATCTTAATAATATCAAACAATATCTAAACAATATCTAACACATCATATCTGCACTTATGTACTCATTCCTATTAAATCATTTGGACACATTCATACCACTTCAGGAAATCATATAATCAAAAACAAAATCCATTGAAAAGGCATTAGTTAGGTGAACTAAAAATGTCCCTCGAGCAATTGCTTGTGTCTGAAGCATAAATTATGTATTGAGAATTTATGATTTATAAGTTTTTATATTCAGCTACTGCTGCCATCTATTTTTGTGATGTAATGTAACTTGACACATTTATGACTTGTGCAGATTGTTGAAGAGTGGAAAGCGAAAAAGCCTTGGCTTCCGCAAGAACGAGTAGATGAGGTATGGTTTAACTTAATTTAATGATCTATTGATGCTGATATGTCACCTTCAGAAAGTTCATTGTTTTTTTGTTTTTAACTTGCAAGGTTATAGAAAGTTCTGAAAAATTAAAGAATTGGTTGGACGAGAAAGAAGATGAGCAAAAGAAGTAAGTTCTTGTTCTAGTACTTTAGTTGTTATTGAAGCTGCAATTAGTTGTTTACTTTGTCATTTCAATATTTTGTCATGTCGTGAGTGGATGCCTGTATAAACATTTAGATCTACATTATTTAGAAATAATATTTCATGAAAAAGTTCATCTATAACATACTAGGAATAAATATTGATTAAAGAAAATCAAACTACAAAATCAAATAATTGCCGGAGATAAATGAATATTTTTTAAGAGGAAGATGATAATGCAAAGGATGTTTGAAGTTCCAATGCACAGAGCCGAACTCCAATAGAGAGAAAAGTCCTCTTCCTAATAACAACCCAACATCAAAATCTATCCCCCAGTCTCCTCTCGGTGCTCACTGTAACCGAATTCACACATCACAAAACCTGTGACCTAATCATTTATTCCTCGCCCCTTTTTATTTCTGAATGTGGACACTCCAATTTGTGGGTTTGGTATTGTGTTGTATTGCTGGAAGTTATATTTGAAAATGGTTGCCTTTTCTGTACAGTTGGCTTGTATAGCACAAAATATGATCACTGGCAATGGGCTACATAATGAAATAGTTAGGGTTCAATTAAGGTTATTTGTGTATGGAAGTTGCTTCTGCTAACAGAATATGTATGTAATGTGCAGCGTATTGTGCTACTCAGAATCTGTGGAATTCTTGAATAAAATTCAGTCTTTTATAATATTAAAATAACCTAGACACCACTTCTTTTGAGCTTTTAGATTGTTCTTTGCAAGGTCTCTTTGCCTGTTGTTTTATATTCATTTTCTAGATAATTTTCTTGACATTGTTCATTTGAGGGTGAGTCTACTTCTCTTCCATGTCCACGAAGACTGTAAAAGATGACCAATGGATCATCTGAATCATATCATTGACGACTTCATATATCACTACCCCTTGTTTAGATCATATTATACTTTTTTAACCATGCATTTCCGAATATTTAAGGAAATGGACTAGTCTAGGTTTGTAAAGTATTCGCTTTTCCACTTTACTGACTGCCAAAATGAGTTTGTCCACTGAGGAAATTGTACATTTTTAATGTTATTGGTTATTAATTTCCTATTCTGTACTTGTTTCGAAGGACTTCTGGGTTCAGTAAGCCAGCATTTACATCCGAAGAAGTATATTTAAAGGTGCTCGATCTGCAAAACAAGGTAACCTGTCTCTTCTACTAGTCTAAATCAAGACAATGTATTGCCATTTTTTTTTTGTTAATGAGCTTGTTTCCTGTACATTTACAGGTTGCCAGTATTAACAGAATTCCTAAGCCTAAGGTTCAGAAGGTTGTAAAGATTGAAACAGAGAGCAATGAACAAAATACGGATGATTCCAATTCTACCTCAGCGGACAGTTCCTCTTCAAGTGAGTCATCTGCTGACAGTTCAGAAGGGGAAAACCAAGAAGAAACTGTTACTGAGCAAGCTGAAGGTCATGATGAGCTATGATATGATGATTAACTGGGAATATGCATGTAAGTCCAGTTTTAATCATGTAGCTGAGAGTTTTTATAGTCAGAAATGTAGAATGGTAATGGTAGAATTAATAGGTGAAATGGAGGCAGTGTCAGTTCTCAGCTAGCAGGATTATAGAGTTGAGGCAACATTTGCTTGCTGGTTGAGTGCTAAATTTTTGAGGTTAGATGGGTCCTTAATGTAGAAGATCATTAATTTCCCTTTTATATTTAAGGGGACAGATTATAATTTACAACCATATGGAAAGTTCTATCTGCCGAAACACAATATGATCGAAGAGGAAAGACAACTCACGAGACTTGATTTGTGCTACGAACATCATATACAAATTTTGCTTCAGTTATAATTAGAAGGCTTCTCTTTCTTTGCTCACCAAACTTTGTTTGATAACAATTCACACGTAATATTTAATGACTTTTGGTCCTCAAATTCATGTTTCTCCTTTATGTTCAGAAGTATTTTTTTTTTAAATCTCTGAATTGGATATTCATATTTTTAATTTGAAGGTTTAACATTTATTTTCTTAGCTCACTCGATGTTAGAGTTGTCTTGTACTCTCAAAATTGTAGATTTTAAAGGTTAAAATATCTTTTAGGTCACAATTGTCAAGTTTTGTCAAATAAGTAATAATATTATTTTTGTGTTCAAATAAATTTTAGTTTTTGTCAATTTTGTTTAATTTAGTTTCTTTTTACTAACTCAGTTTAAATCATTAATGTCTATAATATAAAAGTGACGATTATGTGTTATTTTATAGTCTTTTAATCTTTTTAAATATTTTTAAAACTTTTTTAAATATGTTCATCTACTGTGTCAAAATCAAAATTTTATATTTAATTTGTTTTCTATATTTGTTATTTTTGTTTAATTTAGTTTCAATTTTATTTTTAAAACAAAATTTAATTTTTAAATTGAAGTTATAATAATTTTAATATAAAAATTAAATTAAATTTTAATTTAAAAAGTATAACGTACTATTTAATTAATAAACATAATTAAAGGAAGCGTCATACAAGATAATGCAACAGTGCACTCTTGGAGTTTTAAACTTAATTCTCTATAACTTAAGTACACCACGATGTCTAAAAAGAAACAGGTTATACAGTTTAATGAAATTATATAGAAATCTAAATGACGGACAAATATATGGGCCATATCCCTAAAGAAAAGCCCAAGAAGAACATGAAGATCATTGTAACACCCCATTTAATTAATAACGCTAATTAAAAGAATGTCACGCGAAAGAATATTAGAAACAAAGTTTTGGAGCGTAGACACTACTCCTTACGATTATTCAAGAGAAAACCCGAATAAGAAAATGGCACACTACAATGTCATAACAAAGTATAAAATATAAATCATCAACATTTAAAATTTTAAGTCTAAAGACCAGCGGTACAGGGGCCATCGTCCTAAAGGAAAGTCCAAGTAAACTTAGATCCAGTCCAAGCAGACTATGCAACGGAACCTTCATCACCCTGATGATTACAGGGAGTTCTCATCTCTGCTCACATCAACAAGTTGATAATCATTGCAAAAGAAAAGACCACACCATAGAATATACAAAAAACAACAGAAGGGTAAGCTAGAGCCAAAATTAGTTTTATCATGCAATCAGATATACTTTCATAGTCCAATATACATATATCATCCAAGCATGTTATGACCTTCCAATCAATACACTAAGACTCGACTCGACTTATCTGGATATATATAATCTGGTCGGATTCAGCAAATGCTTGCACTTGTGGTGGATACCTCTGCTCACCCCCGAGCTATGTGTTACAAGTGTTACAATGAATCAATCCCTTACACACAAGGTTAGCCCTTAGTGAGTTTTAGGCCTCCTGCTACTCTCACCACAAAAGTCAGTCTGTTCTAAGTGAGACTAACTGACTCCTTAGAGTGTCATGATGCAATCTTACCTTGAATGCTTACCAAATTATACAGATGGGGCACCACCATGGACGCCCACTAACAGGGTCATGGAATTACGTCCCGACCACTGAAGCACGACCCTGAAATTTCCTTGTAGAGATCTCAAGGAATTATGCACTGACCCTTCGAATAATATTTATTATGCAAATAATCTTAGACCAACCTTTATAAACCATACTCATTCATATTCGAATGTAGAATCAATACCAACTCATCTTTCCCAAACTATGAATATAGAATTTCATCTCATACCAATACCATGCCACTTTAATTACCAACCATCTGATACATGTCACATGCCAAGGTCATGTTAAACTTATCAATCACATACCATAAACCATTTTACTCATACCCATTCGCCCAATTCATGCTTTTAAAAGTAATTGAATCAATCCACAAGTTCAAGTTAAAGTAAGGAATTAAAATTCTGCAGCAATTCTCGCTTAAGCTAGATTGGTCTCGCTTAAGCTAGAAATTCTCGCTTAAGCTAGACTGGTCTCGGTTAAGCTAGAAATTCTTGCTTAAGCTAGATTGATCTCGCTTAAGTTAAAATCTCTCGCTTAAGCTAAATTGACAGCTTTTCACTGGTTTCAACATGTAACAACACAAAATCCCAAATAACAAAAACTAAAGAAAACACAAACCCGTTGCATAAAACGTTGGCATCATATTTTCATGCTTTAAAAGGGTAAATAAATCAATCATGGGAGCATACAAGTATTTAAACAACTTTGCCGTCAATCTCGCTCAAGCTAAGGAGCTCTCGCTCAGGCGACAAGGGTCTCTCGCTCAGGCGACATGGGTCTCTCGCTCAGGTGAAAAGCTTTCGCTTAAGTGAGATTGAAAACAGAGATCACTTCGAGTTCTCGCTCAAGCTAGTCCATCTCGCTCAAGCGGGAGGCCTTCGCTCAGGCGAGCACTTGAAACCAAAGAGTGGCGAGTTACTGCCATTATCGCTTAAGTGAGAGCTCCTCGCTTAGGCGAGAGCTTCTCATTTGGGCGAAAAACAGCTCGCTTAGGCAAGCATAGCAGATCTCACCCGCTTTCACGCATGCCAAGCCAAAAATCCATCCATAAACAATACACAAATTATTTTCACACCATCAAAAGCATATCAAATCATCAAGAGCACCCAACAAAACCAAAATAGGCACATTATTTATAAAAGCATAAAAAAAATCCTAGCTTCCCTTATCTGGAAAGGAGTTAATATCAAGCTTCGACTCTTAAACAAACGGGACCAGCAGCTCTAAGAGCATATCTAAGAAGTGAAGAAGAGCCGAGTTTAGAGCTAGCTTGATCAAGATTGGGGGTAAACCCTAGCAAAGCCTCTGTGAGGTAAAGAAGAGTGTGAGAGTACTGTTTCTTCAAGAATGACAAAATTAACTGCCTTAGGGGCCGTGGACACCCTATGAGCCAACCCTTAGGCCCATAAGATTAGGGGCAGCCCTTTAAAAATTAGGGCAGAATAAAAGAGAGTTTCACAATCATCGCAAAAGTAGAAGAACAACATACAAACAATCAAACAAGCAAAGGGTAAGCTAGAGACAAAAAGATTTCATCATGCAATCAGATATACTTCCACAGTCCAATATACACATCATCCAAGCATGTTATGACCTTCCAAATAATTACACTAAGACTCGAGTTGACTCATCCAGATACATATAATCTGGTCGGATTCAGTGGATGCTTGCACTTGTGGTGGATACCTCTGCTCACCCCCGAGCTGCTCATCCCCGAGCTTTGTGTTACAAGTGTTACAATGAATCAATCCCCCACACACAAGATTAGCCCTTAATGAGTTTTATGCCTCCTGCTACTCTCATCACAAGAGTAAATCCGCTCTAAGTGAGACTAACTGACTCCTTAGAGTGTCAGGATGTAATTCTTACCTTGAATCCTTACCAAATTATATAGATGGGGTACCACCGTGGACACCCACTAACAGGGGCTATGGAATTACGTCCCGACCACTGAAGCACGACCCTGAAACCTCACCTAGAGATTTCAAAGAATTACGCACTGACCACAGACCAAACATATTCAACAAATAAGTGATATTTATCGTACATAAAAATTCTCATGCCAACCCTTGTGATCCTTTCTTGTTCGTTCCCCATGTTAAATTAATAACAACTCATCCTTCCCAAAATCCATGAATATAGAGTTTCATTTCATAACAATACCATTGCCACTTTAATACCCACCTTCTCATTCACTTTACATGCCAAGGTCACACCAACATACCAATTCAATTCATAACTACATATATTTCATGCCTTTATCAATTTCATACTTTAAATACACAAATCAAGCAATCAAACACTCTATAACAGTCAAGCGAAAAGAACAGCGAGGCCCCAGCGGATCTCACTCAAGCCAAGAGCCCTCGCTCAGGCGAGGGGGATCCCCTCGCTCAAGCTGCAGGCCCTCGCTTAGGCGAGATCGCGACAGTGGTCCTGGAAGGTTTTTCGCACACTCGCTTAGGCGAGCCCTCCCTTGCCTGAGCGAGCTCACTCCTCACCTAAAGGTGAGGTTCCTCGCCCAAAGGTGAGGTTCCTCGCCCAAAGGTGAGGTTCCTCGCCCAAAGGTGAGGTTCCTCGCCTAGGCTGCAACTGCAGCGACACACCTCAAGCTCCCACGCGTTCTTGCTTAGGCAAGCTTTTCTCGCCTGAACGAGATAGTACCTCGCTCAAAATGAAGACCCTCTGCCTGAGCGAAAGCTCGAGCAAGAGCTAGGGTTTGTCCCTATAAGTCTCGCCTAGGCGAGACAGGGTCGTTTATATTTGCATACTCAAACAACAGTATCAACCAGCACATGCATCCACAGTAGCATACAAGCTCAGAAATCACAGAACAAAGGCAAAACAAACATCAATCACATTTAATAGAAATGTTTCTAGCTTCCCTTACCTGGAAAGGAGCTAATCTCGGCTTCGACCCTTAAACCAACGGGACCGGCAGCTCCAAGAGCAGATCTAATAATTGGAACCAGTAGCACATAACAAGAGCAAGGTTACTAAAGTGGACCTTTAGCGAGAAAAGAACAACATAACCTTGAAGGAAAACAGTAGGGGTTGAGGCACGCTAATTGGTTGGCATGTATAAACATTTAAAAAAAATTAAAAAAGAAATTAAAAAAATCATGAAGTGATATATGATAGTCACTAGTCGTTAATAATTTAAATAGTATTATAAAAAAATTAAATTAAACAAAATTAATAAAAAATAAGATATATTTGAGTACAAAATTTTTGTAAAATTAAAAAAATTTACAAAAATTAGGTTAAAAGGTATTTTAACCTTTTAAATTATGTTCACACATTTCAACCAGAAGACCACCTAAACCCTAGTATAAAACGCTCGGCAAAATCTCACTTAAGAAACAAGGAAAGGAAAGAAAAGAAAATTTGAGATGATAAGGATAGAGTGAGCAAGAGATGAACAAGAGAGAAAGTTAATAGAGTGGAAAGAATATGAGAAAGGAAAGTTGATATGTTTTTTTTTTTTTCTTTTTTCTTTACTGGGTTTGCTGAATTAAAATTATTGTAAAATGTATTTAAAACCGTTACTCAATATATAAATTTTAGAAATTTAAAATATCCGTATTATCAAAACAGTTAGTTAGGAAGTACACCAGTAATAATGACTGGATTTTTTTAACATTAATTATAAAATTAGAATAAACTATTTCAAAATTAAAGAGACTAAAAAGTATTTTAAAACTAAGGTTTTTAAAATCTTTATATCTTTTAACAAATAAAGAGACAAAATATTTTTAAAATTTAGAAATAAAAAGAAAATTTACTACAAAAAATCTTCCAATCTTCTATTAATAACCAATTCTAATAACCAAAAGTTATTAGCCATTATAAGGCTTAAATAATGGTTTGCTCCTAGTTTTCATTCGATTTTTTCAATGTGGTCCTACTTTTGTTTTTTTTTTCAATTTGGTTCTAATATTTGTCAATTTTATTTAATTTGGTCCTTTTCGCTAACACCGTTAAAATAGTTAACGAATGTGAACAATAAATGCCACTTGTCATTTTGTGATTTTTGTGATTTTTTTAATTTTTTTAATTTTAAAAATAATGTACACGTGTTAAGCTCATATCATGTCACATGTCATTTTGTGATTTTTATTTTTTTATTTTAATTTAATAAAAAAATTCATGTCTCAAGCCAATATCATGTCACGTGTCAGAGTTAGGTTTTATATTTAATTTGGTTCCAATATTCGTTATTTGTTTTCAATTTGGTCCTAATTTTGTTTTTAAATTTAGCATTTTTGTTCCTCTCCGAATTGAGACAAAATTTAATTTTTATATAAATGTTATATGAATATTCTTATTAAAATGCATAATTTTATTAAATATTTTTAATTTAAAATTAGAGTTAGTTTAAAATTAAAACGTAAAAAAGCAATAACATCATTAATTTAAAACTTTGAGAGGTTAAAAATATTTAATTTTAAACCAACTCTAATTTTAAATTAAAAATATTTAATAAAAATATGCATTTTAATAAGAATATCCTTATAACATTTATATACAAATTATATTTTGTTTTTGGAGAGGAATAAAAATTCTAAATTTTAAAAAAAATTAGAACCAAATTGAAAACAAATAACGAATATTAAGAATAAATTAAATATAAAAATCTGATTCTGACATGTGACATGATATTGGATTGACAAGTGGATTTTTTTTAACTTAAAAAAATTAAATTTAAAAAAAATAAAAAAAAAGTTAAAAAAATCACAAAATGACACATGGCATGATACATGTGTAAATATTTTTAAAATAAAAAAGATTTTAAAAAAAATTAAAAAAATTAAAAAAAAAAAGTCACAAAATGGCACATGGCAGTTACTGTTTACATTCCGTTAACTATGTTAGCGGTGTTAGTGAAAATGACCAAATTTAATAAAATTGATGAATATTAGGACCAAATTAAAAAAGAATACAAAAGTAAGATCACATTGAAAAAACCGAACAAAAAGTAGGACCAAACTATTATTTAAGCCTCATTATAATTACTAATTCACAAAAATAAAAAATTATTAATTACTATAATAATCATAAATATAAATTAATTATTCAATTAATCTCTAATTAATTAATAATCAATTTAGTAATCAATTATAATTTTTTATTTATAATAATAACTATTTTAATAATCAATGCTCTTTATTTTATAAATTAATATTTAATTACTATAATAAATAATAATTTTTTATCATTAAAATTAATTATTATTTAATTTTTTTTTTATATTAATTATCATTTAAGAGTTACCTAAAAACATTTAAAAATTATGTTTTTAAAGTTCAGGTTGCAATTATCAATTTAATCTCGTTGTCATTACTTTATTAGCATACTAATAATATTCTCAGTGAAAGTAAAAGTCATACTGATATAACTAAGCTTTTGTAATAATTTCATCCTAATAGTAATCTATTAGTTTTCCACTTTTCCTTAGTTCTCGAAACCGTTTCTTAATGCTTAAGACTATGCTGAAAATCTTTAAAGATTTTTGATATAACAAGACAATGCAACACTAAGAAAAAGAAAATGATATAGTGACACACCAATTCTTACAACTTTTCTCAATATGATGTGTCACTGTCACTTTCTATTTTATTTCTTTTTATTTCAAAATTCACATTGGTTCTCTTCGGATGTTAGCAAAAGGAGATGCATGAAGGGAAAAACCCCGCAAATGTCGTTGTTGGAGTGGAGAGTACGTTCTCGTTGTTCTCAACCACGACACACTTTCTATTGAAAGGGTGATCAATCTTCTTTAACCTTTATCTTCCTCTTGTCCTTGTTCATTCCCAAACCCTATTTTGTCCTTCGTTTTCAGTGTTGGTGTTGTTCGTTGCAAGGGTGTGGGTTTACCCATTGGTTCGTGCGTTGTGCCTCCATATCCATTGCCTTGAAAAGGAGCCATCCATTTTTGTGTTATGGCATGGTGAGCTTCGTTGCGTTAGTGTTTGGGGGGTTTTATCGAAGCTTATTGGGGTTCCTTTTTCTAGAGTAAGTTGTTGTTGAGTAAAGTTTTTTTTTTCTGCATTTTTCTTCCGATTAATACTTATTGAGAAGGGGAGGAGGAAGATTGTATTTTGTTGGGAATGTGGGTTATTTGGGTTAGGGTTAATTTTTTTTTCTGTTGTTAGTCTCTATCATTTCTATTTCTGAAATTGTTCATTTTCCTTTAAAAATTATTTTTCCTAAATTGGTATTTAAAAAAATAAATTGGATCTTGTGTATTTGCTTATTGAACCAAAATATTTGATTGGGTGTTTGAAGCCTTAATATTTACCTTAAGGAATATTTTAAAGGTAATAAATTGTAATATGGTCATGTTTAATTGTTGTGGTTAAAGTGAAAAATTAATTTAACCATTGCATGTCTTTAAACATGACATAAAGTCTTCCATAAAGGAAGAAGTTGAATCTTTAGTTCCTTTAGGGGAATAGAAAGCAGTTCAGAAGCTAAGTGTGGACACCAATTTTGAAAGGGGTGTACAACCAAATGTGAAGAGCAATGTTAACAATGTGCACAATATTGTGGAAATATATGTGGACACAAATGTGAACCCAAATGTCCACAACAACAACGAATTCATAGTGGACAGTGGTAGAACTTATACCACGGGTTAGCACTTACGTAGGTTATCCTGATAGAAAAATTTATGTTCAAAACTTATACCATGGGTTAGCACTTACGTAGCCATGGGTAAGAAAAAATAGTGGACAGTGGAAATCAACACCAAATATTGGCATATTTATTTTCCTTTTCCAAAACACAACGAAGGGCCAATTGGACTTCACTAGAATGAATAGGAGTATGAAAATTTAAGTTTACAACATGAATTATAGAAGGAATAAAAGTGCCAGTACTAAAGTTATGGAAGAAAGAAAAATTGATGTGCAAAGCATTAAACCTAGCTTAGCAGTTATTAACTCACAGGTTGACACGTAGTTAAGAGATGAATTCATATATTATTGTGGATTTTAGTATGAGAAAATTGCATTCCTTGACTGACCCACATATACTCCCCACTACTAATCAAGAGAGTGATGATTGAAAGAGGTTTTGTACATTCTTTCATATATGTTCAAAAATAATACCACGGGTTAGCACATAGCCATGGGTAAGCAAAATTACTGGACAATGGAAATCAACACCAAATATAAGCACCTTTATTTTAAAAAAGACAAAAAGGAGGGAACTTGGACTGACTTTAAGGAAGTGGAGATTGATGATTTTATCTTAAAACAAGATTGAAGGCATGACAGTGGCATTTCAAAAGTTAGCCATCTATGAAATATTTATGTGTAAGCCATTCCAACAGGGTTAACATTTATTATTTCATGAGTAAGCATGCACTTAGGTTCTTCTGTTCAGACTGGATTAATGAAGTATCAGGTCCATTGAAACTAATAAAATAACTACAATAAAAGTACTTTTGTCCAACAATATCACTTCAACATTTTTATAATTAATCCTTACTTAATATCATAAAAGACAAGTACTAATATATCATACTCTTCAAACATTACAAAAAATAAAATATTTTCAACATCGCTACATTATCGAACATAGCACTGTAAAATTAAGTAATTCAAGTTTCTTCTAATTATGGCGCTTTCTCCTCATGTATGTAAAAAATGGAGTTCGTGTGGCTTGGCTCTTAAAATGTTCCCTTGGTTGATCCTTCAATTTTAAACAACAATACCCCTTCAACAAGTTTGCACGAAGTGACGAAGAAGAAGACCAGTTGAAGAAGATGAATGCACCTCAAAATGGGATTCACACTCAAGCTTTCTTAGAAGAGTAGATTGTCTTCCAAACCCTTTCACCTTTCAAACGAAACCAACGTGAATTTTGAAATAAAAATAAAATAAAATATAAAGTGGCAATGACACCTTCATGCCAACAACAAAATCACAACACACTCAGCAATCAGAATTAAAACACTCAATCAAATATTCTGGTTCAACAAACAAATACACAAGACCAATTTTTTTTTTCTTTCTAAATACAAATTTAGGCAAAATCATTTTCAAAGGAAAACGAACAATTTCAGAAATGAAAATGATAGAAACTAACAACAGAAAAAAATTAACCCTAATCCAAACAATCCACATTCCCAAAAAAAATACAATCTTCCACCTCCCTTTCTCAACATGTATTAATTAGAAGAAAAATATAGAAAAAAAACTTTACTCAACAACAACTTACTCTTGAAAAAGGGACCCCGATAAGCTTCGACAAAACCTCCAAACACTAAGACGATGAAGCTCACCATGCCACTATACGAAAAATGGATGGCTCCTTTCCAAGGAAATGGATATAGAGGTACAATGCATGAAGGTTTCCACCAATGGGTAAACTCACACCCTTGCAACGAATAACACCAACGCACAAAATGAAGGAAAAAATAGGGTTTAGGAATGAATGTTGACATGAGGAAGAGTAAAGGATAGAAAAAATTGATCACCTTTTCAATAGAAAGTGTGTCGCGGTTAAGGACAAGGAGAACGTGCTCTCCACTCCAACAACGACATTTGCGGGGTTTCTCCCTTTATGTCTCTCTCGTTAGCATTCAAAGAAACCAATGTGGATTTTGAAATAGAAAAAATAAAATTGAAAGTGGCAATGACAAGTCAGGTTGTGAGAGTAGTTGTAAAAATTGGCGTGTCACTATATCATTTTCCCTAGGAAAAAAGGGTATTCATACCATAAATTATAACATTGACACGTACTATAGGGTTTGGTACAACTTAACATACTCGAGATCGCTTTCTCATGCTTAATACTCTACGTTGAAAAGCTTTGAAGATTTCAATATAAATAAATAGACGACGCATCATTGGAAAAAAAGGGAATTCATTCAGCCACTGAAACGTAAACACTTTATACCTAAAAACTCTGTTCCTGGATTAATGTAGTTAAATGAGAAAAAAAATAATAGACATTAATTGTTTATACATGTTCTGGCTGGAAATATCTAACTAAACAAATACTATAGATTTTTTATTTGAAAATTGTAATCCTTTTTTCAACTTTTAAGAGTGTTATTTATATCTTTTCATCTTAATCATTCCTAATAACCTTCAAATTGGTTATTAGGCTTAACCAGAAGCCCAACCCAAGGACCTATCACTAGAAACATGATAAGGAAGATTTAAGAAGGCTAGGAAGATACTAAGGCTAGTAGGCTCAGTGGGTTCAAGTTACTAATGACATGGACCAAGGAGGATATCAAGATATAGTTTTTATTGGGCTTGTATTTATGTCCATTAGAATATGTTTTATTTAGTCTATGTATTTGGTCTTTGTTTTTAATTATTGGGCTTGTACTTGAGCTTGGATAATGTGAGATCACCTAAGGTTTTGATTGGGCTTCCTAAGGGCCAATTCAATCCTAGGCGACCACTTTTTGTCTAAGAAAGTTCTCATATTTAACATAATTTGAACATGTTGAAAAATATGTAAAATGTGAGTGTCGCATGACATTTGATCAACCATGTGCGATGAATATCTAGGAGCACATAGGAGAATTTAATTTGAATTTCCCTCCCTTTTACTTGTCCAAATTAGAGACCTCTCTCCTATAAATTAAGGTCTCCATCCTTTGTAAAATCATTCTTGAATGTGTAAAGAAATTATGTTGAGATCACTCCAGGGAATTTCTTCTTTGAGATTCACCTAGCTAGAGCTTCTCTTAGAGCTTCCTCTAGCCCCCTTCCTCTAGAATTGGCCTAACCTTTCCAGAGAATCCTCATCATTTTCCATCTCAAACATCAATATCGAACCATTCTTGAATTGCTTTCGCTGAATCCCACCCATCCGCGAATCCATTCCCAACATTTTTTAGTGATTCCTTTTTTCTATTTTTCGTCTATGTCTCGTGTGAAAAGAGGCAAAAAGCAAATTTAAATTTAGTCCAGCCAATTATTCAGGATAAATCGCAAACAGTAGGTGTGCGTGTAGTGATTTCTGGAAAAACGAAAACTGGAGCAATGTGCTCACTGAAAATGTAAGATGTTCTATGGAATTCAAGTGGAATGAACTTGATTATGGTCTAGAATCAAGCATGAAGCATAGAAGAACATCTAGAACACTCAAAAGCACAATTCCAATCGGTGAAATAGAATGAAATCAGTGAGATCGTGCCTTACACATCCACAAACATTACTTTGATGATCATTGCTTTATTGTGTGATGTAGGACTTGGTTCTCATTAATCAATGGAACAAAATAGAAATATAAACGATGCAAAACGTAAAATGAAGAACAAATGAATTAGTAAACATGACTAAACAAAACTGAAGATTCACCAAATAAAAATGAAGGAAAACACAAAGAATCAACAAGAAAGGTGCTAGAAAAATAAAATGGAATCCTAGAACACTTGTGAACAATAATCACGGAGATCTTCAATTTGAATCTAATGAATTCAAGTAGACTCAAAGATGATTTGTTGAAATGAAGAAAAACTTAAAGAAGAACATGAAAATGAAAGGAAACAAGATAGAAACAACAAAAAACAATAGAAAAGGATGAAGAACCTTACTCAAACCCGAGACAAAATTGATGAACAAGGCTTGAGTGGCTCTGGATACCACTTGATGGAGCTCCAAGCACAGTTTTGGAGAGGTGAAGCTCCATGAGGCAACGGAATGAGTGGAACAAGGTTGGAGGCCCTTGAGCTATGTTATGGATTGTGGAAGTGTCTAGGAAGGAGACCTATCCTAGGGAAGGAGGCTAGAAGAGCTAAAGGAGAAGCTTAGTCTAGCTTTGAATCTTAAGGAAATTGTGTGGAGTGATCTCAACATCATTCAATTACCAAGCAAAGAGTAACCTCATACAAATGGTGGAGGATCTCATTTATAGTAGAGAGGTCGTCTAAGATGTAATGCAAATTAACATGGAAATGAAATGCAACTTGGCATAGACTACAAGAAGCCTCTCAAATTTGTTGATGCAATGGATGCCAAGTGTCCTTCACACGTCTCATGTCTTGGCACCATGTGTAATATGTGCTTTGAGACCATTCTCAGCCAAGCTTCTAATTGGGCTTGAATTGGCCCAATTTGTAAGCTAATCATCAATGTACTTTGGCCAATTATTTCTAGAAAGCAAGGCCTAACAAGTGGCCCAAATTAAAAGACTATGCTAATGTTTTTACATGAAACCCATCATATTTTGATGTCCTCTTTAGCCCATGAGAAAAGTATTTGAAACCCTTGAGGATTATTGCCATCTTGATGTCCATCATATTTGAAACCCATCATATTTTGATGTCCTCTTTCTCATCATACTTCTAGTTATTTGAAACCCTTATAAACTGGTTTACTTAACTATTATATAGAAGCAAATATATGGTACATGAATTTGTCATGATGTAGCACGTGAATTTGGAATTAGGGATATTATGATAAAAATTCTATTTAGTCCTATAAATCTTTTTATTTTAGTGAGATTTTTATCCCGCAAATTCTCTTACTCGCTCACAAATTGCTAGAAACAAACAACTAACAACATCGCAAATCCATTCATATGAATCCATCAGCACAATCAATCTGCACAAACGAACAGACCATTAGAGCGCATATTACACACATTAAATAAATTGGAGAAAGGCATGAAAAGAATGACTTGCCACATGTCATGTGATCCACCATTCACTAATCTAGATGCATGAACCTTGCCTACCTTTGTATTTGATTTAGAATTAGTCCTGCATGTTCATTACATTCGAAGAGTTCCTCTTTAATATAAATGGGAGACTCCATGCATTGTAAATGATTACCCTTGAAATGCATAGGTGAATAATTTATATTGAATTTTGTTTTAATAAAAAATCCTCCAAAAATTTTGCATTTTTAAATTTAAATTTGAATAAGATACATTGTAATATTTGACCTGAATAAAGTATTGTGTTATTATTTAAGAAAGTTTATTTTTGCCACATAATTGCTTATCATAGGCAAATGAGTATAGCCGGAGAGTATCCAATTACTTGTCAACTAAATTTCCATTTTTCAAAGTCAACTAACTGAAACGTAATTAAAGACAAATATACATATAAAATTGAAAGACAAAACTAAATTTCTTTTATCATCAAGACTTTGAACACACACCGTAAACATGGAAGCCAGAGTATCTTTCTTCAAGTCCAAACAGTCGACAATTAGTATCCTTAATTAAATAATTAATACTAAATCATCTATATTTGATATCTACTTATGTATATAAAGGAATAATTTGAACTTCATGTCCATTTCCTTACTTGATCCATAGTAACAAAACAATCTACATAATCCGATCCGACATGGAGGGCAGTCTTTTGAAGAAGTTAACCGCCGGCGAGGGAAGGCGGTCACGGAAGACAGGGTGTCGGAGATAGTAAAACCCGCAAGCCATGGCAACCATTTTCGACGGCACAAGATAAAGCACCATTGCCACCACCAAGCACATGAACACAAACATCCCCGTCGCACGTGGGTCCCGCCACGTCACCACCGCCTGCAACCGCTCGCCCTGCGTCGCCAAATCCCCCAGAACCGTCTGCACGCGCGCTCCCAGCGTCCGCAGCCTCTCATACCTCACGCGCACCACGTCACTCGTCCTCCCACTCGGCGCCGCGTCGAATTCCTCGTCCAACTCCTCTCTCTCCACCACCTCCGCCAGCGATATTTTCGGGTCAAAATGCGGGAGCGGGTCACGCGCCCGGAACCTGTAGTTCCACGCGCCCACCACAAACACGTAGAAACAGAAGGTCGGAATAATGAGGTCAGGGAACCACACCAGCATCACCAACAGCGCGTGCACCAAAACCGTGGCCGTTGGATTCTTCCATCCGCGCGTGTCCTCTACCCACCGCACGATGTCGATCACCCCCGCCACCACGTTTATTATCCTGTACCAGTTCGCACGCACTTTCCTCATGCTGAAGTTGTGAGAATCCGCGTCCAGCATGTAAAACACCACTTCCTTCCTCAGCGGCGGCTCCGCCCTCGCCAAGTGTTCCGCCACCATCCTCACCGCCGTGCCCCGCAGCGCCTCCTGCTGCACCACCCCCAACGGTTTTATATGGTGCATCAACGGTAGCACCGGCTGCAGGTAGACATGGAGAAGATCCAAGCGTGGAGTGGTGCGAACGAATCTGATCGCTATCTCGATTTCACCCATTTTTTTCAAGCCCGCGTTGGGAGTTAGCACCAGCAACGGGTAAGAATTTCTGTAAACTTTCCCTGTTTGCAGCGTAGAAATACGAACTCGTACTTTTCCAATACGGAAATCAGGATCTCCAGGGTTTTGATCACTGTTCCTATCGTTGTCGTTATCAATTATCAATGGCATTGTCCAGCTATCGAATACTCCGATAGTTAAAACAGTTGAAGGATCGTAAACCTTCCACGTGTACTGTTCGTTCCACTTGGGTTCTGTGCTTTCCGAAACGGTTCGCGTACGAACCCATTTGTTGCCGTACTTGGCCACGCAGTACGCGTTGGTTGTGGTCTTACCCTTTACTGTCTTCATGGGTACCAAGTTCTTGCAACCGATGATGCCGAGCTCACACGTGCCAACCGGAGGCTTCCAGAGCTGCCTTGCCGTGGGCCGGTAGTCGCTGCACACGTGCGCTGCCTCGTCCATCACGTGATACCCACCGTCGAAGCACAAGCGCAGGTGCACCCTGGGCTTGTTCTGATCCTTCTCGTTGGGGTTGTCGAACGTGAACCACCGCGAATGGACCATCCTGTCATCCACCCTCCTCTCTATGGCGTGCAAAGGTATTCTGAGCACCCCCATTGTCACTGGCCCGTCCGGTTGGCGGTTTTCCAGAGTGAAAACAAAGTGGTCGCTTACTGGTTCTGACACAACGAATATGAAATCCTCGCCGTTCCATGAAACGTTGCCGTTTCGAGTGAGCACGGTTTTGGATTTTAGTACCTGGAATCCGAGTTTGGCCTTCACTTGAAAACAGGCTTCCTTGGAGGAGTTGTAGGGGAGCGAAAGAAGGTCTTGAGCCTCGATAAGAGTTGCGCGGAGGTACCACAGTTTGGGCGACTGATAAACTTTGGCTCTGGAGTTGACATTGGCGAAGGTGTCGCTCTTCCACGCGTCGGGGAAGGACTCGTCAGCCTGCGTTCCCATCCACGTGGCAATCATAAGGTCGCCATGGGGGGCGCCACCGCCTTCCAGCCTGTACCACTGAGGTGCCAGAGGGCTGTCCGGTGGATCCCGCACTGGAATCTCGTTGACGTCGAAACACACTCCTCCTAGTAAGGCTTGAGTTGCGGGTGGGTCCCACACAGAGACTTCCAGCACCGAAGAGGTGGAATCCGGTGCGTTGCGTGCGAAAGCGAAGGTCTGGTTCCATTCAAAGACTGTGGTCTTGCGCGCCGGCCTGGAGGTGACGTGGTGCTGCCCGGAAACCGCGATCTTCGCGATAGGGTTGCCGTTGGTGGGAAGGTACCGCGCTTTCACCACGTGCACGAAGAGGTAGTGCATCTTCTCGACCAGGTCAAACGACGATTTTTCCATCAACAAGCTGCCCTCACTCGATGCCTCTGACGCTGCGAAACTCCCAGCTGATGCAGACCTTCTCATTGCCGGAGGAGGAGGACCGTTCGTTCCGCCGAACCTTATTTCCGAATTTGACCTCGACACAGACGCTGCCTTCACGTCCAAATTCACGTCGTCTGGTAACGGATCCACCTGGTCTCCACTTTCTGACTGTTCAGGTTTGTGCTCTGCTTCTGCTTCTCGTTCAACTGGCTTTTCGGAAACGGTTGGATCTGTAGGAGGTTCAGCTTCTGCCTTTTCTTCTTCTTTAGGTTTCTCCCCTTCAGCCGTTGGTGGAGATGGTTCTTTCACTTTCTCCACAGTCTCCGTTTCGGTTTTCTTCTTTGGCGGTGCCTCCTCTTTCTGCGGCGTATGAGGAACTGCCTCTTCGTTGATGTAGTAGATTTTCAAGCCTATTTCACCTTGGATCATGCTCAGCAAGTGCTTCTTCTCCAACTCGTAGTAAACCAAAGCCTCTTCCCCTTTGTTGACGAACTGCGAGGAACTGAGACGGATTCTGCCGAGGGAGTTGTTCCGGCGTGTGGCGCCGTAGTTCTTGTCGTGGTAAACATCGAGTTCGAGCATGTCACTGAAGATGTGAGACTGAGAGTGTGTGTCGACGTTGAACGACAGCGTTTCGTTCCAGACCGGGTTCAAGTCGCGAACCGCGGTCCTGGTCTTTCTACGCTGGCCGTAGAAGTCGACGACCACGTAGGGACTGGAGCTGCCGTGGCCGTCCTTCGGTACAAGGTGGTGAGCGTCCACAACCTCCACGATGAGTTTTCGAACAGTGCCCATTCTCTGAGATTAATTTCCCAAAGGTGGGTTTGGATGACTTAGAGTTTGCTTTGTCTATCTCATGTCCTAACTGATAGAACCCTACTCTGGCCAGTTCAGGGTTCTTGTTTATTACCTTTGAAGCTTTTTTGTGGAATTCTTTGATGTGAGGGAGAACATAAGAAGGTCTACGGAATTGAAATTAAAATTAAAAGAGGTGCTTATCTTGATCTGCAAGCACCTTTAGACCTTTGAAGCTTTTGGGGTCTTTTTGTCTGTCACCACTACATACATTTTATTACTATTTTCTTTTCGCTTTGCGTGTTAGGGATTTACAGAATTATATCTGTAAACAGATAAAGTATATATATTAAACAGACAAAGATAATTAAAGTTTTGAGAAGAGATAGAACATTATATATATATATTTTATTATGATATAATTGTACTATATATTGTGGTTGTAACAGTTTTATATTACGAATTAAGTTTGATCTAATAGAATATATAATACAAAAAGTGATACATAAAGAAAGAAACGATAACAGAAATAGTTGTGGTTTTTCTTAGCATTGAAGGTTGTTTGTCAAACTTAGGCTCTGCTTTTTTGCCGTCCCTTGAACTAAAGGGTGACGCGGGAATGTTGGGAGCAAGAAATAGGGATGGAATCGGCTTTTGTGTCACGCACCCTTATGTTCAGCTCATCACTGGACGCAGCTTTAATATAATTATTCCTAATTTTGACGAAGACACCACACTATCTCTACCTTTTTCACACAACCCTAGAAGGTAGGGATCCCTAATTCTTCATCTCATGAATTGCACCACCGTTGCCTATTTTTCTTTTCTTCATGCCAGTGGGTTGTAAAGCACCCGCTTTGTCTATCAATATTTCAAACTATTCTTATGTTTAATCTTACAAATTGTTTCCAACAAATATCAAGGAAGATGTACTCTCTTATGATATAAATTTTTAAAAAATTAAATAAATTTAACTACCATTCTCCATATTATGAAATGAATTATTTTTGTTTATACATCATGTAAGTCCCCTTTTCAGCTTATAAGTGTTTAGGCATGACCTCTTTGTAGGCCCAAGACCAGCTCATGAGGGGACCTCCAATACCCTCTCCAACTCCTTTCACTCTCACTTTACTCTTTTCCAGAAACCCTTCTCTGCTTTCTCTCTCTACTGAAGTAGAAGCTCTACTAGGACACATCTGGTTTCCCCTCAAAGTGAATCAAACCCACTTCCTCGTAAGTAAAAGTCGAAAACTTAAGCTCCTTAATGATTTCTTTTCTTTTCCTAAGTTGGTCTCGTGTTGGTTCCACTCCTAACCTCGTCTTACATTTTTATATGTAATCACTAGTGCAGTAAGGGCTTTTGGCTTCGGTTATTTTCAATATTCTGCCCCGGTTCCAGAACTGAGGCATGTAGGGGCAAAACAAAAAGGGGTAGTTTTTGGCCTCGGGTATCAACTCGAGGCCATATAGGAAACTTTTCTGCTCCATTTGCGGTTGAACCGAAGCCATATAGTCATATCAGCAGCAGCCATAATTGCAATTTTGCAAAGAGCACTGAGGGCTCTTCATTCTCTTCGCCACCACCAGCACAATATTTCCCTTGCCCACAACATCGTTGAGCAACTCACAAAAATCTATCCTCGTTGTTCCAAATTGACTTTGTAATTTACTTACCTAAACGCCACCAGAGACCAAACCACACCAATGAGGCTAGAGTAAGTGTTGGGGTTGCGCGGATAAGCTTCCACCACACCATAATCAGTATCTCTGGCCTGCTCTGCAGCACTTGAGCGAATGCCATTCTCCGCCACCATTTCATCATCAAAGATCTCAAATTTCCACTCAGAATCAATTTCCTCGTTCCTCATCTTGCAGATATTATGCAAAACACAACAAGCACAGAGAAGCACCGGCAAGTCCTCGAGCTTCACTTCGTTTCTCTTCTGTAAGCAAGACCACCTTCATTTGAGTCTCGCGAATGCCTCCTTAGCAATTCCCTGAATCTCCCCCACCTTCTGATTAAACGCGTGTTGTGTCCAAGTAAGGTTATGGTGCGTGTAGGGTACCAGAACACCCTTGTTCGCGGAGAGAGGAAGAGCAGCATTCATCGCGCTTATGCCCAATTTTGGGTGTAGCTCCGTCGTTGAACTAGAACCTAGCTTGTTGAGCACGATGGCTCCTCCTTTCTCTGCTTCTTCCTCCGCCTTTTCACCTTCTTTCCCTGGAAACTTCAAATCTTCAGCCCTAAATTATCCTTCTGCTGCAGCTTCAGTTCCAACCGCGTGCTATTCAGTGGCAGAGTGCTATTTGCGCAGAGAGGAATAGCAGAGTTTAGTTTGGGACGCATATGAATAATGTTGGGTTTGCGAATTTGGAACCCTAAATAAGGGATATGGCCTCGATTCAATTAATAACCAGGACATAAAGGGGAATAGGCCTCGGTCCTCTTCCACCCGAGGCCAAAGCGTCTGCTGTCAGTTGCAATTTTGAAAATATGGGGAACTTTGACACGTTATAGGCCTCGATTGAGTGATAACTGAAGCATAAAAGCCCTTATAGGCTTCAATTGGTTGGGGACCCGGGGCAAAAAAGTTCGAAAATTTTCAAAAATGCCACTGCGTCCTTATAGGCCTCGGTTCCGCAATAACCGAGGCCTATAAGGCGATGTAAAAATGTGATTCTGCACTAGTGAATGTTTCCAGCTCCTTAAAACTAATCTTGTCCTCCTCCTGCGTGTTTTGTCTTCCTTAAGCTCAACTTTACTTAAGGTAAGGGGAAGCTAGGTTTTTAATTTTTAAAGCTAATTTTGCATGTTTACGTTCTGTTCTATGCTTTGGGTGCTTGAATGGTATTTTTAATTGTGTGTAAATGGTTGGCTTGCATTCTGGATATTGTCGTGTGTTGTATTTCTGCCCTGCATGCGTGGAACAATGGGGGAGAACTGATATTCTCGCCCAAGCGAGCTCGCCTCGCCTAGGCAAGAATAGCAGAAGCTCGCCCAGGGTTATGCTCGAAGCACATGTTCTCGTTTTGAGCGACACATGGTCTCGTTCAGGCGAGAAGGTCTCGCCTAAGCGAGGGCTCGTGAAATCTCCCAAGGCCCCTGTTTCCAGTCTCGCCTAAGCGAGAGCCTGTAGCTTGAGCGAGGCAACCTCCCTCTCCTGAGCGAGGGCTCCTAGCTTGAGCGAGGCTAATGTAGAGATGTGCTCTAACGCTATTTTCTTGTATGTTTGGGTAGTTGGTTGCATGATTGGTTTAAATTCCTCTTTTAAACTAGAAGTATGTGAATATGGATGGTTGTTTGATCCCTATAAGCTGAAATTGGCGTGCTTGGTATGAAATTGTTCATGGATTTGTTGGTTGGTGGTGTTGTGGCATGGGATTTGGATGTTTGAGATAAAAGTGGTAGTTATGGTATGATGAAACATGAATTTGGTGTGTGATAGGCGTAATTCTATGAGTCTCATAGGGAGAACTCATGGTGGTGTGTAGTGTATATAATTAAGATAAGGATTCAAGTAAGGATCGCATCCTGAAACTCTAAATGGGTCAATTAGTCTCACGTAGAGCAAACTAATCCAAGTGGTGAGAGTAGCGGGAGGCCCTAGTATTTGGCAGGATAATGGCCTTAGATGCTTGAAAGCTAACCTTGTGTGTGGTAGGGTGAAACCTATTGACAATGGCTCTACAGAGTAGTAGAGGCCACCACAAGTGAAAGCATCTCGTGAATCCGATCTTATTATATGTATCCGAATAATTGAGTCATAGTGTCCTGCTTGTTTGCTATAACATGATTTTGTGCCTACTATGTTGCATGCTTGGAACTGTTTTAAGTACTTGCCTGCTATAATATGTTAAAATTATTTTACACTAGCTTACCCTTTTATTTGTGTCTGTTTCTTGTCTTGTTTTCTCTTTTGCGATTATCACCTTATTGGTGGGAGTAGATGGGGGAAATTCTGAAGGTAGACCCGATGGTGGTAGCGATGCGATTTAGTATGTCCTTATATCTCTATATGGCTCTTAGAGCAGTTTTAAGGCCCTGATGCCTTTGTAATTCCTGGCTCTAGGAGCATCCTTTTCCAAAACTATTAAAACTTTTAGATTACATCCTACTCATGGCATCTTTGGTATGCCTCAATATCTTTTAAGCACTATTCTTGGATGACTGTAATAGTGGATTCTTATATGTACATTGTTCATCTGGTTGCTCTTTTATTTTATAATTATGCGATATTTTTATTTAGTAGATTAAATCTATTTAAATGGGATGTCACACATCAGTCCAAAGAAAGTGCTATAATTTGATACAAGATCCTTCGTCTCTATTCAACACAAACCGACCGTGTGATTGGTATCTTATGAATTTTTTGGTTAAATTACTTTTTTGGTCCCTCTATTTGTCATGAAATTCCAGTTTGGTCCTCAAGTTTTTCGTTGTCTCAATTTGGTCCTCATTTTCTTAAAAATGACTCAATTTGGTCCTCACCATTAATTTTGACCAGATGATGTTAAAGTCAACGCCACGTGTCAATTTCTATTTTTTTTTGAATTTTTTTTGAATTTTTTTTTAAATTTTTTGAATTTTTACATGTGTCACTTCACAGTTGTGCCACGTGTCAAAAATTAATAATTTTGACACGTGGCACAACTATGAAGTGACACGTGTAAAAAATTTAAAAAGTTTAAAAAAACTAGAAATTGACACGAGGCGTTGACTTTAACATTGTCTGGTCAAACTAATGGTGAGGACCAAATTTATTCATTTTTAAGAAAAAGAAAACTAAATTGAGACAATAAAAAACTTGAGGACCAAACTGAAATTTTATGACAAATAAAAGGACCAAAAGAGTAATTTAACCTAATAAAATCATCCTGAAAGAAAGATGAGAAGTGAAAACCTAAAGGATACGCACATGTTGTCAACAACTAGAAATTTAGCGATAAATCATTTGACAGAACTGTTGAAATATTGAACAATGCGTAGCAAAAGTAAGAATTCACACGGTTCATACGTCTAATTTAAACGCTATGCTGCACTTGTAAGTTGAGATACTTCAAGGTACCATATGTCAACTAGGTAATAAAAATAAGAAAATATCCTGTAACTCTCCATTTTTGACTCCCAACTTAACTCCCTCCCTGCAGAAAATTCTAAAAGTTCAAGTTTGAAGTAACTTTATTTAGATAAATAAATTTAAATTTTATACTTTGAATTGAATAATTTATATATATATATATATATATATATATAAATAGATATTTAACTGTCAAATATTAGCTGGTAAATATTTAATGAGAAAATAAACTATTATAATTATAAATTCCAATTTTATTCTGTAAAATATAAAATTATACTGTTTTAAATAATTAAAATACTTATGAGATTTTTAAAATTTAATTTCTTCAAAATTATATAGTTAAACATATTTTTATCTTAAAATATTTTAGATTTTTATAAAAATAAATTACATTTTTACAACATGACATATCCTCAATTTCATTATACCGTTAAGTATTCACTTAATCTAATCTAACTATTTTATAAGATTAAATCTAATTATCTACAAATATCATATAAAATTTTATATTATTTTAATTTTAGACTATGCCAAGATTTTTAGGTATGAAAAAAAGTAAAATTGAAGTTATTAAATCAAAATTCTAATTTTTTTTCTTTTTCAAGTAAAATCACCTATAACAAATGTGAAATGATTGATTATGTTCTCTTTCCATGTTGCTCTTATCATATTATAAAACCAATCACAATATTATCATGGTTACATACTATTCCTGCAGAGAACAAACAAGATAAGTTAGGCACAAACGTCACCTTACCCATGTAGTCCGCTATCTCTTCAGTTGGCCTCTTCCCGGTTGGTACATGTCAGCTTGAACCCAGGAGGGGTTACCTGCAGAAGAGACTCCGAAGCTCAAGTAAGTCAAAGCTCTCAGAAGGTCAAATATGTGATTAATGAATGCGTACCTTCAATTACTGGGGTCCACGTCTATTTATAGAGCATTAATTATGTCTAGTTATTCTATGGGTCGGGCCTTGGCTTGGGCTTTGACTGTAAGTGGGCCTGGGCCCTAGCCCAAACCCTTAGGACTTATTGAACGCTGGGGGGTTTTAATTATACTGAGTTTATTGGAGTGGTCAGCCTAGGCTTTAATCTTACCGAGTCTGCTGGAGTAGCCGGCCTAGGCCGGCTACTTACCTTGACGACTTATGTTGGTTATATGAGGTGCAGGTTGTTCCTCTAGATGTTTAGGTTAGAACTGATACAAGTTAGGCTGACTCGGCCTAGACTGAGTACTTGGCTGCCTTGGTATATGCATTGTTTACTTATTTGGTCGAGTTTGGCTAGGTGTGGTACACCAGTCCCCCAGCCTTGTCCGATATGAGTTGTCGGTCAAGGGTGATATGTGTTGGTATGCTAGCGGAACCGGCTAGGTGTGATACACCAGTCCCCCAGCCTTTAAGTGTGATGAACAGTGTTAAGGCTAAAAAGTGGTAATCGTCTGCAGGTAGGTGAAGGGATGTCACGGGTCAAATCAGGAAGTTCTGGCGCCGTCGTTTTTAAGAGTTATGTCTCTAGCAATGATGGTGTCGATTGGTATGGGTTGTTGTTTTGGCGGGAAGGGGTTTTCGTCGTTTGGGATTCTGGCCTATAAATATAGGTTTCAAAACGAGTGAGGGGTTACTTGGTTCATTTGTGCGAGTTTTGAATTCAGAGGTCTTGTGTGCATTATACTGTCCGACTAGTTCCCGATTTCAGCCGACATCTTCCCGTAAACACAAAAATAGGTATGTCTAGTAGCGATAGTATATCGTTGTCTACATCTAGTAGTGAGAGTACGGAATCAGAGAGAAGTAGGGGTAGGCAATTTGACGAAGAGGGTACAAGTTCTAGAGGCATGGTAAGTGCGATTCCAATGGAGACGGTGAGGGAGGTTCGAGAAGATCCCCCTGAGGAGTTAGCAGAAAGTAATTGGCCGGCTAAAGGCGGTTATGGGTGGGCGGCTGCCGACGTCCGCAACCAATCATCTTTGTTCCGGTGGTCTCGCCTATTAAACTCCTGGTTAAATTGCACGCCTGTCATCTCCAAGGGTGTAAATGGGGACATCGTTTCCCTGGAGCGAGTTAGCGCTATCGACCGAGTATGTCATGGGCAGGAGGGGGCTATAGAGAAGTTTTTCTACATGTATATGTGTCATTTTTCTCAACTTCATGTGCGGCTACCATTAGACGGTTTTACTATGGGCGTATTACGCGCACTGAATGTGGCACCTACGCAGCTGCATCCGAATAGCTGGGCTTACTTGCAAGCTTTTCGCATCTTGTGCCAATCTTTATACTTGGAGCCCTCTCCTTACACTTTTTTGTACTTCTACAACACCAGACTCCGCCGACCGACTACTTGGCTGTCTTTGATAAGTCGTCCCAATATCAGCAGACTGGATGCATTTTCCCAGTCTTTCAAGCATTTCAAGGACGGATACTTCAAGGTTGTTGTTAAAGAAGAAGGCAAAGCTCATTTTTTGAACGCAGATGGGAGTACAAAATTCCCATTTAGTTGGACAAGCAGCCCTTCTCAGTATAAGGACATGGGGATGGATGAGTTATCGGCGGGTGATAAAGAGGTGGTGGAGATCTTGTTGAAGTTTGTTGATAAGTTGCCCACTAAGGGCTTAGTTAGAGTTTATAATTCGGTGCATCCGATAATAGATATTGAAGGTATCTGTTTATTACTTAAACTGTGTTAATGATTCTAAGTTGTTTTAATCCGAGTTGTAATGTATTATTGTAGGGCACATGGCGCAATCAGGAAAGAAGAACTTGGCGCTTTTCCAATCGCTGAGGAAGGAGATGGCCGCTAAGGCCAAGGCAGCTGGGAAGACTGATGTTCCCAACCTGCAAGAGTCTGTGGTGGAAGTGCACGTACATGGCGGGACGAAGAGGAAGGCTGAGTTACCGCCTCGACATGGCAAGGGGAAAGACGTGAAGAGAGTGAGGGCGGCCTTGTTCGGGACGGGGTCGGCCAGTGGAGCGGGGTCGGCTAGTGGGGAGAAGGGACCAGAATCTGGTTTAATCGAATTGCCAAAAATATCTGTGAGGAAGGATATTGCAATCACCCTCCCAGATACCATTGTAAATTCCATTGACGGCATGGATGCGGACCATATTGTGAGGACGATGGTCGAGTTTGGAAGTAAGGCCTTAATATTGAGCCGTCATGTGGGGTCTTTATATAAGAGGGAGGTGAAGGAGGGGGGTAGGGAAAGGGTGGAGGAGTTGCAGAGGAAGGTTGACAAGCTTGAGGAGGAGAAGGCTGCGTTGGAGAAGGCGAATGAGAGTTGGGAGGTAGAGAGAAAAAGGTTGATAATGTTGAGGGTTCGTTGTTTGGACTCAGAGGAAAAATTGAACAAGAAAATAGGGGAGTGGGAAGAAGATTATGAAGAGTTGAAAGAGAAGTATGATAGTGTCGTGGGAGAGCTTGACGACTTGAAGAATAGTATTATACAAGAACATATCAATGGTTTTGAGAAGGGATTGTGTCAAGCGGCTTTTTTCCATCATGATGTGGACATAACGGACCCAAAGTTCGATGTGAATAAGGGCGTTGTTGACGGGAAGCTGGTCTAGGAGGACGAGGACAGTGCGAATGAGGAAGTGGACGAGAAGGCGACAAAGAAGGAGAAGAAGGCGGGCGATTCCGAGGAGGTGGCACCTGTCGTAGCAGAATAGGATTTGAATCTTAATTGATTCGAAAATATTATTTGAGCCTATATCTGTAACATTTGGTACATTCTTGCACTTGTGTTTAAATGTGATTAAGATTCTGTATGTTATTATGTATGTCGTGTTTTGATGATATGTGGTGTATGTGTGATACAATCGATTGTATGTTAAGGGTGTTCGACCCAGGCCGCTTACTTATAAGGGTAGGGAACTTAAAACGAATTAAGCACAAGTTAAGGGTGTTCGACCCAAGCCGCTTACTTGGGGTAAGGGTGGGGAACTTAAACGAATTAAGCAAAAGATAAGGGTGTTCGACCCAGGCTGCTTACTTGGGGTAAGGGTGGGGAACTTAAAACGAATTAAGCACAAGTTAAGGGTGTTCGACCCAGGCCGCTTACTTGGGGTAAGGGTGGGGAACTTAAATGAATTAAGCAAAAGATAAGGGTGTTCGACCCAGGCCGCTTACTTGGGGTAAGGGTGGGAAACTTAAATGAATTAAGCAAAAGATAAGGGTGTTCAACCCAGGCCGCTTACTTGGGGTAAGGGTGGGGAACTTAAATGAATATGAGAGTAAAACGTAGAAAAGTTGTATAGTTGAAAACCCTTCTTTTTATTTATTGAATATGGGTGCCTCGTTAAAACCTCCTTGGCCAAAACCCTCCTTAGGGAGAAAAGACCAGGTGAGGAAAAAGAGTACACCCAAGGTTACAAGTGTTTGGTTTAGTGTAGCATACATTTAACTGAAATAGAATTTGAGGTGCGATACATTCCAAGTGTTGGGAATCTATTCCCCAGATAAGTATTCCAAGCGGTAAGCTCCTCCTCCTGCATCTTCGCATATGCGGTATGGACCGTCCCAATTGGTAGAGAACTTGCCATCCTTCTTTCTAGCACTGCTGGCCATTCTCCACACTAGGTCCCCGATAGCGAATGATCGTGGACATAGGTTTGCATTATATTTTCTGGCAGCTCGTTGTTTGGCAGCTAAATTGCGTATCTGGGCTTTTTCTCTGAGTTCGGGTAGAAGGTCGAGATGTATGGCCATGTTTTGGTGGTTGTGGGTTGGGTCGTATAGTTCTTGGCGCAGGGATGGTTCGCCAATTTCAACTGGTATCATGACGTCTGCACCGTAAACTAGGCTGAATGGGGATTCGTTTGTTGATGATTGAGGGGTGCATCTGTAAGCCCATAGCACTTCTACTAACTCTTCGGGCCATCGGCCTTTGGCGGTATCTAATCTCTTGCGTAGCTCCACGAGGATAACTTTGTTTGCCGCCTCTGCTTGTCCATTGGTTTGTGGATGTTCTACAGAACTTGTGATGTGCTTGATGCCTAGGCCAGTGTAGAACTTGGCTAGCTCTTTGTCAATAAATTGTCGGCCATTGTCTGTGATGATGGTATGTGGAACACCATATCTGCATATAACATCCTTCCAAACAAATTGCTGAACTTGCTGGGCCGTGATGGTAGTTAGCAGCTTGGCTTCTATCCATTCGGTGAAGTAATCGACGGCTACAATTAGGAATTTCACCTGTCCTTTGCCAGGTGAAAAGGGACCGAGAATGTCCATTCCCCACTTAGCGAATGGCCATGGGGATAGTATGTAGTGTAGTTGTTCTTGTTTCTAGTGAATAAGGTTGTCATGTTTCTGGCATGGTTTGCACTTTCTGACATAATCCTGGTAGTATGCTTCTATAGTCGGCCAGAAGTATCAGACTCTAAGAATTCTGGTGACCATGGTGCGTGCGCCGGAATGATAGCCACAAATGCCTTCGTGTAGCTCTTTAATAATATATTGTGTTTGCTCTGCCGTGACACACTTGAGAAGGGGTTGGCCGTATCCGCGTTTGTAGAGGTCGTCGCCTATCATGGTGTACCTGGCGGCCTTAGCCAGCCAAGTTTTGTCCGCATCTTGAGGGGGGTTGCCGGTTTTGAGGTACTGGATATAGGGGTGGTCCAGTTATGGCTTTGGGAGGGGGTGACGTTGTCAGTTGGGGGGTGGATTAAATTTTGAAAAGTGTGTGTGATGGAGGGCGTAGATAGTGTTTGCTGTAATAAGGATCGGTGATGGTTTTATAACTTGGTGTTGGCTAATTTGGAGAGGATATTGACTCTGATGTTGTCGGTCCTTGGGATGTGTTCGATGCGGACTTGTTCGAAGGCGGATTGAATGACTGCACGGACCAGATGGTAATACTGTAGAAGGATGGGGTCTTTGATCTGGAAGTCGTCATTTAGATGGCCTATAGTGAGCTTGGAGTCGGTTTTGCATGTTAATTTCTTGACACCTACTTCGCGGGCCAGGGAAAGGCCAACGAGGATTGCTTCGTACTCGACTTGGTTATTTGACGTTTTGAAGGCAAAGTGAAGGGATTTTTTAATGAGGATGTCATTGGGGCCTTCTAAGACGATGTCAGCGCCGACACCTTTTGGATTTGAGGAACCATCTACATGAAGCGTCCACTGGTCCTCTGTGGGTGTGTGCTGGAGGTCGTTGACGAAGTCTAAAAGACATTGGGCTTTAATGGGGCCATGGGGTTCATAGCGAATGTTGAATTCTGACAACTCGACGGCCCATGATGGCATGCGTCCGACTAGATCTGGTTTTTGCAATATCTTTTGGATTGGGTAGTCGGTTTTAACGATTATGATGTGGTTTTGGAAGTATGGGCGTAGGCGGCGTGCTGCGTGGACGAAAGATAGGGCCAATTTCTCTACCATTTGATATCTTGTCTCAGGGTCTTGCAGCGTTCTACTCACAAAATAGACAGGGTGCTGCGTGCCTTCTATTTCTTGGACAAGCGCGGCGTTGATGGTGTAGTCGGTGGCTATGATGTATACGAGTAGGGGTTGATGGGTGTCCGACTTGTGGAGGATAGGTGGGGAGCTAAGGGTGGTTTTCAGTTTTTGAAAGATTTGTTCACAATCATCAGTCCACGTGAACCTGGTGGATTTCTTTAAGAGTTGGACTATGGGTTGGGTTTGTTCGGCCAGTTTGGGTAGGAAACGGGAAATGGCGGCCTATGAGCCGTTGGACCTCCTTGATGGTAACGGGGCTGCGCATCTCGATGATGGCCTTGCATTTTTCGGGATTGGCTTCTATGCCGCGCTGGGTTAGCATAAAACCAAGGAATTTATCCCGGTCGACGCCGAATACACACTTGTCTGGGTTGAGGCGAAGATTGTATTGTCGTAGCGCAGAGAAGACTGTTGATAGGTCTTCAACATGTTGGTGGTGACTTGGTGACTTGACAACCATGTCGTCAACATACACTTTGACACATTGTCCCATCAGGTGACTGAAAACCTTGTCCAACAATCGTTGATAGGTTGCTCCAGCGTTTTTGAGGCCAAAAGGCATTATCCTATAGAAGTAGTTGGCATCGTCCGTGATGAAGGCGGTTTTGTGCATGTCAGATACAGCCATGGGGATTTGGTTGTATCCGGAATATGCGTCCAAAAAGCTAAGCACTTTATTTTCTGCCGCACCGTCAACGAGTCGATCAATGTTGGGTAGGGGGTAGGCATCGCGGGGGCAAGCCTTATTTAGGTCCGTGTAGTCCACACACATTTGCCATTTGCCATTGGCTTTCTTCACCAAGACTACGTTAGAAAGCCAAGTGGTGTACTGAGCTTCTTCTATGAATCCTGCGTTCAGTAATTTGTCGGCTTCAACCTTAGCTGCTAGCCGACGTTCTTCACCAAGTTTGCGCTTTTTCTACGATACCTAGCGGGCTTATTTATAGATGGATAGTTTGTGGGATGCCACTAGAGGGTCCACTCTAGGGAGATCGGCGGCTGACCAGGCGAAAAGGTCTGTGTTGTTGGTGAGGATGGGTGTGATGATGACACGCTCGTCAGAGTTCAACCCGGTGCCTAGGTTGATAAAGTGGCCGTTGGGGAGCTCTAAAGGGGAGGTCTCTTCAACTGGCTCGAGACGAACATCCCGGCCTACTCTGGGGTCCAGGTCTTCGCCTGATAGTGCGATGCCGGAGCCAGGTGGTCGCTCAATGTGGTTGGTTTGTTGAATAGGGAGTTGTGGGCGCAGGCTGGCCATGTAGCATTCGTGTGCCAAGCGTTGGTCGCAATGGATGGTAAGGATGTCACCGGAGGGAGAAGGGAACTTCATAGCCAAGTGAGGGGTGGAGACGATAGCGCCAAGGGTGTTGAGGGAAGGACGACCTAGGAGGACATTGTAGGATGTTGGCGCACCGACAATGAGGAAGCGGATTGGAATGGTTTTGGTTTGGGTTCCCTCACGAAAGATGGTGTGGAGGTCGGTGTAGCCGCGGGTGGAAACTTGCTCACCAGAGAAGCCAAATATTGGTTCATCATAGGAGACCATAGCGGTGTCCAGAAGTTGGAGTTTTTGGTAGGTGGCCCAGTAGAGGATATCGACAGAGCTGCCTTGGTCTACAAGGACTTTCTTAATGGCATAGTTTTCGATTTCAACCGTGATGACCATGGGGTCATCTTGTTGGTGGTCGAGGCCATGAAAGTCGTCATCTGTGAAGATGATGAAAGGCATGCGGCGTCTGTGGTGGGAATGGGTGATATGGTTGATGGACTGGATATGACGGAGGTGTCTCTTTCTGGCAGAAGAGGTGGATCCTCCACTAGCGAAGCCACCAGAGATGGTGTTGATGGTCCCACATAGGGGAGGGTCGGCAGGGGTGATGTCGGTGTGGGCCGGTTGGGGTTCTAGGATGGTGGGTTGGGCGGGGCGTTTGTCGTGGCAGGAGTCATGTGGAGGGCGTCTGTGGTCGGATTGAGGGGGGTTGCGGGATCGAGAGGAAGAGGAATGGTCATCTATGTGGATGAAACGGCGGAAGTGGCCAGAACGGACCAGTTCTTCTATTTTATCCTGAAGTGCTTTGCATTCTTCTTATTATTATTATTATTATTATTCTTCTTATTATTATTATTCTTATTCTTATTATTATTATTCTTATTATTATTATTATTCTTATTATTATTATTATTATTCTTATTATTCTTATTATTATTATTATTATTCTTGTGTGGGGATATGAGCGGGTAGGTTCGTATGTTCTGTGCCCACACTTGAAGGATGCTACGAGCGGGGAGGTTCGTAGTTGTCGGATCACGTGTGTTGGACTACGGGCGGGTAGGTCTGTAGAGTAAGACTACGAGCGGGGAGGTTTGTAGAGCAGAACTACGAGCGAGGAGGTTCGTAGGGGCAGGACCACGAGCGGGCAAGTTTGTGTGAGCATCATAAATCCTGAATCCAAGGCTAAATATTTGTGTGATTGGAAGGTTGAAAAGCCTCAGGGTATTAAGGTCTTAGCCAAGAACTAACTAGAATAGAATAGTTGGGTGTTTTTGATATTATTAACTTTGGTGTTAATTTATTTTGAGCTCGCCCTTTCTTTTTGTGTTTGGCGATGATCCTGTGATTCGTTACACGGGAGCAGATGACATTCCAGGTGATGTTGTTGATGCATAGTGACAGAGATAGGGCTAGGCCGCTCTCAAGCCCACTGTCTTAGGGGCTATCACTTGGCGGATCACACCTTGCTGCCAGGCGCCACGCGTTGTAGGGACACCCCTGCTAGTCTTATCGCCTGGCGACACTCGTAGGTCATCAGGCGCCACACTAGTAGAATGCCAAGCGCCACACCAGTAGCATAGTTCCACTGGTTTTGGCACTTAAAATGGTTTCTTCTTCAGTCCAGATTACTTCCAAAAGAAAAAAAGTGCACACTCACATATCAGAACCTAATTCTAATTACCCAACCACATCAACCTGGTGTGATTACCAAGAATTCCTATTCACCATGACTTAATCAACTTATAAAAATGGTACACTCTTCAATATCTCATCATCAGACACTTACTTCTACTACACTATAGTAGCACCAAACCTTCCCCTCAAATATCCTTACATTACATTTATACAAATCATGATTGGTAATATTGCATAATCACCTAGTATCCAACAATACATACTTAAATAGACTATGTTTTCCAGAACCTGAACTCTCAATTAGAATAATCCTTTCGCTCTTTTAATTTACCATTCCCACATCACTACCAAAACTACACATTCAATTAAACATACCCTCATGTACTCTTCATTACTCATTCCAAACCACCAAAGTTTAATTGCCCTATTCTCGTCCACCTGAATTCATTAATACCTCAAAACTCACCCACGCGTCTAGCACAGCCAAAACGCCAGGATGGAAAACTAGTGTTATTGACTGGCGGCAGATTATGCCTCGCCAGGCGGCGTATCAGGTTCTGGGAAATTCCCAGTTTCCTCCTCTGTGTGAAAATTCCCCCAATCTTTCTGCTTCACGGTTTCACCATCCGATTAGCTTGAGTTCTCAATCATTCTAGGAAGTATAATGCACCAATAACATCACTATGATTAATGGCCATTTAGACACGAAAATCAGATTCCTAATTGTCCTTTTTCAAGTTCTCTCATGATCCCATGGTCACTCACTAACCATTGCTCAAAAGATTTATTATACTGCCCAATTCCATTCAATGTATAGCATTAATCATCAAACACAATATAAAACCAGTAAATGTCCAAAAGTCTCAAGGACTCCTACACCAAACAACACAAAAATAGTGCAAATAATGTTGTGCCGCCAAGCGGTTCACATGAGAACCCAGCACACAGGCAAAATTTGACGCGTCGCCTGGCGGCATATTCATGATCGTTAGGCGGTTTCTGGGCAGAAACCCAGAAATTCACGAAAACAACGCAAACGAAAAGGAGTTCATGCAATTTTGATCGTAACCAAGCACAATATATCATAGACGAATAAAACATACGTAAACAGCTCCCTTTACCCGGTAACCCTTGCTCCAAATGATCTTCTAATCTTTGTTTTATGATGCCCAAGAGCCTTCCTTTGATACTCCAAAAAATTCAACTCTCACTCTTCCAAAAGCACATATGATAGCTATGTAAAACCTCTCTTTCCAGCACTCACGAAAATGCAGTCCCAAATTCACGCTTTCTCTCCCAATCAATATCTCTTAATTACCCCTTAATGATGGCTAATGGTCCAAAACGAAATTTGTAATTAATCATGAAGTTAATTGTTATTCAAAGTCCATTATGGTTGTCTTCCAGCTCCCTTGGCTGCCTTTCTCGCAGCTAGGGTTTCTCTACCCTTTCACATTCATGCCAAAAGAAATTTTTGCAAAAAAAAAGTTTAATTCATGTAGGCCAAGTTTCGAACATGCAACCATGCAATTTCAAGTCAATGCACAACCAATTCAACCAATACATATTTCATGATAATTCTTACACCTTTAGAAATTTAATATCATGCACCTAAATAAAATATATTACTAAAACAACAAGCAATTAAATTAATACACAATTGGCATACATAAGACTCAAACCCAAGTCCTTTCATAAAAACCAAGTACTCTCAACCACTTGAGCTAATACTTTTCCACATCATAATGACTAATAATTAATGTCATAAAGACTTCCATTACTCGTATTTATTAAATAATTATTTAATTAATTATTTAAGTTCCTTGGATCTTATAGTATCCACTACAACTCACAAGAGGTCCACCATGAATGCTCTCCATGTCCAATAATGCCACAATCCACCATGTAGGAACAAAACTCTAATGGAGGAAGTGAAGATCGATATGGCGACCTTAGGTACATTTACCTTGGTTGGTAGGGATTTATACATCTTTACTACCTTTGTTGATAGGGATTTATAGATGAAGAAAATATATGTACTATACAATTTTATACGCAATATATCATTTTGTATGGAAATAATAATATAGTATAAAAACCTCAGAAGGCGTGGGAATAGTTTCACCAAGCTCCATGATGGGCATCAAATATTCTTATCAGGATCTAAAATGTGGACTTTTGGACAAGTGACAAGATCCAACGGATACTTGACTGCTCTTGACTATTGGAATCGAGTCCCTCGTTGTATAGAGGGGGAGATCCACTTGCCAAAAAAATACCTCAATGCTTGAGTTAATAAGAGAGCTTTAGAATCTATACGATTATAGTAGTGAGTATAAGAATGTAATTGTACTCCTTGGGAAAATACCACTCACATTTATAGGGTTTTTGGGCCCTATGAAATCTATTATAAACAAAAGATGATAGAAACTTAGTATATTTATGATAAATCAACATCATATAATAGTAATATATTATTTAATTGGATTAACCATATATTACGTTGATATATGGTATATAAGTATATTTATGATTAATTAAACTGTCGATATTTGATTATATATTATTTAACAAAAAAATGAGAGTTAAATATCCTTTGAGAAAATTAATTAACATTTAAATATGTTTAAAAAAAATATTCAACATCTAGAATGCGTACATACTTATTCTTAAACAAATGAAAGAAAAACAATTAAAAAGCGTATAAAAACATGAACATCTAGCTCGCTTCAAGCACACACTCAACTCCTCATCAATGTTATGCATTCATACCTGCTTCATCATTTGCTCCCATGTAACATACATGATCATCGCAGGTGGAAACCACAATCACAAACAGAAGGGTAAGCTAATATAACAATGATTACAATAAAAAATAGTACTAATAACAAATAGATCACAACACATCATTCAGTAGTAGTCATGGAGACTTGCCCAACTCGTGGTAGTCATGGGGACCTACCCAACTTGTAGTAGTCATGGAGACCTACCCAACCGATAACACACACCTCATACTCAGAACGTTGCCTTCTTAGGCAGGGACAAACAAAAGACTCAAAAATTGAAAGGAGAAAGTCATTTATAAAACTACATTAAACAAAGCTTCTATTACTGTAGTGCTATGTCTAGAAAGCATTCAAATCTTCCAAAGAACAATTTCTAATATTGCAAACAAGCTAAAACATGTTCAATTAGGTCAGACACATCAGAATTAGTCAAACCATACTCTAAAAATAAAAATAAAAAAGCCTTCTAGGATAGTGTATTACTCATTACTCTCAAGTGTTTAAGGTGACAAATAATCTCTCAACACATCTAGAAAATTAGTATTACAATGAATTTAGGAAGATTCTAGTCTCCACTACCTATCAATCACAACAAACATGATCACCAAGGCTTTTATTTAGGCTTGTAATGAGGTTGGGGTAAGGGTAGGAGATAAAAAGGATGCAGGGTTAACATGGACATGTGAAACAACCATGGGAATCTTAAACTCAAGTGTGAGTTCAACCTATATATCACAAGACGCCTTCACTTTTCTTTATCTATTCTTACTTCTTATACTATTTTCTTTCCTTCCAACTATTTTTCGTTCATTGTCACAAATATTATTTTTTAGCTTTTTCTATTTTTATCTCTTTTATTTTTTTTAAGGTTCTCAACTTTTTTTTAAAACTTGATTTTCATTTTTTCTTCTGATCACACTATTTTTGGCTCACTTTCCCCCCACACTTGAGTTTAACAGAAAATTCCACTAAATCAGTTAAAATTTAAATTCTTTCTCTATTGCCTTGAGTATTCAACACCAATTTCTTTGGCTCAGCAACACCATTAATTTCTCCATAATACATTGAAATACATCAAAATAACATTAATACTCATTTCCTTTCTTCTTCATACTTCATTCTGTAATATTAAGCTAGAGAAGGTTGAATCAATGGATAAAATGAACAATTCATGTATAAAAAGTGTCAAAATCATAATAAAAGTTAAGTAGCCTAGACGCTTATCACTCATAATACCTAACAATATATAATATCTTTTTAATTAGATAACCAATAAACTTTTTTACTTTTTACTTAAAAAATCTATTTAACCTCATTTATTTATTTTTCTTATAATTTTCTAGTGTCTTTTTGACGCAAAAACCTAACCACGGAACCAATCATAAGAAGCATGGCCAAGCATATTCAATAAGAGCAAGAGTCATTTATGCAAGGTCAAGCAAAGTTCTTATTTTATTGGGCCATCATGGAGCATCTGCAGTAGGTAAGAATAATTTGGGCCAAGTAGTGTAGGATTTCTTTTTTGTGCTTTGTATCATGGACCAAGTAGTAGAGGGCTTTTGGTCAACAAAAGTCAACACTTATAGTTGACCCAAGATTTGCGCCAAGAATGTTTGGACCATTGGGTGGTCAAGTTTTTACCTAGCTTGGTGGACAAGGTAAGGGATGTCCCATATTAAAAGTAATGGTCATGTGGCATGCTCCTAATGGAGAGGATTTTCTATAGGTAGTGGCCATGTGTCATATTCCTAATGGATAAGCTTTTTCCAAAGTAGTGGCCAAGTGTCACTCTAGAAGTGGAGAGGATTCCTACAAGTTAGTGGCCACATGTCATTTTCATGAAGTTTAATTTAAGATTAAGCTCATTTAAGGTGTGAAAATAAATTTAATAAAATTATAAAAAATATCAAATAAGGCTAAAATCAACAAGTTCCAAAAAATTATGTTCTACACCCCTTAAATTACATATACACGACCGAAACCTATTTCTACACCTCATAATCTACTAAATTTCACCTCCCCTATCACTCAAAAAACGTTCCCCATCATAAGCGGCCACATGACAATATTCAACTTTTAAATCTATCCAACCATATTTTGCTGATCCTAACACTAAATATATTTGTTGAACATCCTAACACAAAAAAAGAAGAGGAAGATTTAACTTGTTGATTGTCTAATGAGGGGCTGCCATGTCACAACTCCCTCCTTCTCTCAAATATGCCCTCTTCTTCCTCCATGGTTGCTAGGTTTTGCAATGCAGATCTGATGAAGCTGTTTCGACGAGGCTACAGTGGAAGTTGCACGTTTTGTTGCTCTGTTCATTTGTTTGGGTTTCCTTTTTCGAAGAGTTGTAGTGGAGCTTGCACATTTTACTGTTGTGTGGCTAAATGGTAGCGTAATGGAGGTTTGTTGCAAACTAGTTTGACGATGTTCTGCGGTGGTAGTTCTAACGTGGACGACGATGAAGGTCTAGGAGTGGTGGAACTCCGTTGAACATCGTGGCTATCTACGGTTGTTGGTAGCGTGAGCATGGAGGTTCAGTGAGGAGCATGGTGCTGTAACTATTGGTGTATGACAGCCCCATGACGACGAGTGAAGTTCTGATGAGGCTACCGGGGTAGTGCAAGTGAAATTTTGGTGGTTGGTTTTGCATGTGAACAATGGTGGTCACGTTTACCTTGTGGGGAAGATGGTAACGTGGCATGTTTTGATTGGCCACACTTTTAGTGTTAGGATCATGGCCACATAGTAATATATGATTGGATAGATTTGAAAGTTGAATATTACCACATAGCATCTTATGATTGAGGCTATTTTTTGAGTGGTGGGAGGAGTGAAAGTTAGCAGATTATGAGGTTTATAAATAGGTTTTGGTGCTTTGTTTGGAAATGGTGGATTTTTTATGTAATTTAGAGGGTGTGGAACATTATTTTATGAAACTTGCTGATTTTAGTCTAATTTGAAGGTGATTTATAATTTTAATCAATTTATTTTTACAACTTAAATGAGTTTAATCTTAACTTCAACTATTGAAACAAATATTAGAATATCCAAAAGTAATTTATGCATTTCAAAAACACTTTTTGAAACTCTTTTATCTCACAAGCTCAATAAACTTATTTATCACAAATTCTAATTAAATAATTTTTTTAAACACAAAAATCATTTAATAATTCACAATTAGAGACTAAATGAGGGCATAAATTTGCACTCATCACATCTTCATTGTAACACCCCAATTTTGGGACGTCACGGAACGTTAGAAAATTTTTGCGTTTTGCGAAAAAAGAAATAAACATTGAAAATGTACTAATTAAAAACTTTTAATTTAAAAGTAAATAGGTAATCCAAATGTTAATTTGAAATAATAATAATATTAAATAAACAAAGTTCCAACTAAATACTAGAAATTAAAAGAAAATTTCATGAAAATATTATAGTCACATTTCATCCTTGGTCTGAACACAAACCCCAAATCCAAACAATCATACTAAACCAAACATAGCATCACATTCATCTAAAATCTTTATTAAATTCTACCAAAAATTTTTAAGAAAATCCAAATACTCTCAATATTCAACCCATGAGAATTTCATATTGTCAACAAAATATACACCATCACATCATGCTTAAAAATTAAAGTCTCATAACCAAACCAAATTCATATATCTCTCGTGTATGTAATACACACCAAATATTTAATAAAATGCATAGGAAAGAAAATAAATAAATTACAACTCAACCAACACCCAAACCTTTTAAAGAGACAAACAAGGATATAACTTATCATGTATCCAAGTTTCAACCCGTTGCCCTTCCCAAATTCCTTTACGCATAAATAATAACTAAAAGAAAACCAAGAGAAAACTAATGATTTTTCACTCTTTATTCATGTGAAGTCTAAGCAACGCAAAAAGAGAACCCTATGCCACGGTCTGCACCAAAAATGAACACAATTTCATCAAAAGAAGTATGATTGGTTTAGAGAAAATGAGATAAAACAATCCCCGTGGCCTTCACCACCTTGTGTATTCACGGGTGGCCTTGATAGAAAGAGAAAAAAACAAGAGAAAGATTTTTAAAAGAACTAGAATAATGCCCCTCATTCAACATTTCACCTGCAGACCACACTTACGTGAAAAGTACAAGGAAGAAAGACAAAAGAAAGAATTTTAAGAGAAGGGAGAGAAAAATAATTATGTGAGCCCTGCACCCTCTGCAAAGTGAAGAAACACAAAATCAAACCATGCAATTCCAACGACGAAGCAAAAATATACTACCCGAAAGGAAACCCTATTTCCGTGAAATATTCTGCACCCCATGAACATGCACTCTGCAGTTTACTATAAAGAGGTACGCCAAACACAAACGCAACTTTACGCCAGCCAGCCAGATTCGAACCCTGCACCTGCTCTTCTATTCACGGAACTATCACCACTAGGCTATATGCCACCACATAATATTATATACATTATAAGATTTAAAGCCCTTAAACTCAACTAACCTTAATTCCTTAAATCACTTAAATAATTATTATAAACACCACAATAACTTAAATCACTCAAATAATAATTATTTTCTATTTCATAATTTAATAACCTAATTAAATTAAATAAATCAACAATATTAATCTAGCCATTAATTTTCTTTCTATGTATTTTCCTTTAATCTAATTTTTTCCGGGTCTTACATTCATCCCACAACACCACTAAACCGAGAGTTCTAATTTTTTATTTTCTTTGAACTAATCAATTTTTACCTTAAGTTTCCATATATGTGTTGTTTGTGTTTTTATATTTTTTATTCTTTCTTCATTTATCGAAAGGTCATATATGTTTGTTGGGTCATTTTGATGTTAAGAGTCATGTTTAGTCCATTATATGTCATGTCTTCATAGTTTAAATTTTGGAAAAATTACAAAAATATATGCTCAACTTGGTTTTCAATACTGCACAATATACATCCATTTGACTGTTTTTACTTTGCATATTTGAGTACATACTTGTCATTAGTTAATTGGTAAGTTCTTAAAGATAATGTTCTCTTATGTTTTGTTGAGTTTCATGCTCTATCTTTTATTCTAGTAGGATTCTTTCCATTTTTTGTGCTTCTTGATATTTTTGAACTTTGAAAGAAATATATAAACTGTTTTTTGTGAGTAGTGGTCTCTTTTTGTTTTTAAAAAGTGGAAAAGAGTTGTCAAAAGATTCAAAGAAAAAGGGTACAAAAGAAGTACCAAAAGAGCCAAGAAAAACGTTGAAAATCATGTGTTTATGACCACTACCACTAGCTTGTTTGATGTGAAATTTTTGCTGCATTTTGCTCACTGTTTTGTGATAAATATTGCACTGTCCAACAAATATACGTTTTGACTATGATGATAAAAGAATTTCTCAAGTGTACCATTAACACATTGCTTGTGTAGACAACAAGCACCCTTTTTCTACTCCAATTATTTTTGGTTTTGTGCATCCATTCTAGTGCCTTTCTTTAGGTATTTCTTTCAAGTGCTTAACCTTTGTTCTTAGATGATGAATGCGAAGACAAAAATCTTTAGTGGAAACCTTCCAATCGTCGAATTGTTCGGTGGAAAACTCTCGTTCAACCTTCAAGCTTCAATCCTTCGATGTGAATCGAAGAAAAACAACGGTGAAAGACTTGTGACTCTCTCGGTTCGCTCTTGTTCAAAATTTGGAATCTCACAAAACTCACTCAATTGGAACCCTAAGGAGGTTAATACCTCTCTAGAAGGTGAGCTAAGACGAAAGGGGGAAATAACCACTCTCATTCATCAAAGCTAGTTCATTATAAAGATCGAACTGCCTTTTATAAGGAAGAAGGTAGCCGTGGAAACAGAGGAAGAGAAAGTCATCTAACAAAGGATCCTAACGACAAGGTGAAATCCTGGGGTTAGGAATGCAAATAGAACCTAACGGCAAGAAGTTCTTGGCAAGGAGGGTGAACCCTAACAGATCCGTTTGAAACACGTGAGGGAAACACAAACAGAGAAAAGGAATCAAGAAATAAGGAACCCTAGCTGATAGTGCATTTAAGGAGAAATGGAAACTGGTGTAGGCGTAGCTGTATATTGGTGGTAGTGGGTTGATTTGAGATGAAGCCCAATAGCCACTCCATGCTCCAACATTTGGCCCAGTAGTGTGCCTTGCTTCATTCTGCACTTCATTATACGTGATGCATTGCAAATGGTAGGGTGAAGGAATGGGGATTCTCGGTCCAACACGTTGACAATTGATGTAGGCCTGGTCAACTCATGCACTTCCATATCAAGGTTTTTGGGTTTGAAAATATTCCTTGCCCACGTAGGCAAACAACCATTAAAGATAGCAAAAAAATAATGGCCCATAAAGGTATAAGGCCCAAAAATAGTTATTTATTTAATTAAGACAAATGAAGAAAATGGGCTTTAGTCAATGGCCCAACTATAAGCCTTGGGGTGGTTTCATCATTAGCTTTATTTTCTAGCTTGTCTTTCCTTGTTGCTTATAGTTTTTTCCAAAATAAAACTCCTTTTGTGAAGTTTTGTTTCATTTAAGACCTTTTCTTGCTTTTTCTTTGTATTTCTTCTCGATTTTGGCTTGTTTTTGGTGTAGGAGTTCCTTTTGAGGTGAACTAACCCTTGAGTAACACCCTAAGGGGGTGTAGACATATTTTAACCTTGAAGCCTTGACAAGGAGACATGAAGAGGAGGAGTGAAATATCTTGGAGATAAGCAAGCTTCATTTGATTGTATTGCTTCCTTTTTTTTAGTTGTAAAATTGTTTTGTTTTACCATTATAACTCACAGACTTGTTAGGTGTCTTGGGAGAGTCTTTGGTGCTCAACCCTACCTCTTAACTTGAATCCTATACCAAATTGAAACATTTTTAGTTAGTAAAGTTTTAAAAGTTCTCAGTGCCTTCTAGTTTATTTGTTTTCTTATTCCTTATAGTTTATTGTGTGTACACTTGTGTATCAAACCTAATTCCATTTGAGAAATATGGTGCAAGAGGGCTTAAGGTAAACTTTGGCTAGGAAAGACTTGGTTATTAAGTGATCCTTTGTGATTCACCTCCCTTTCCTGGAAGTAAACTTGAGCTTCTTTTGCCTCTTTAAGTCTCTTAATAAATTTATTTTTGAAATACAAGTTTGTTTGTGCATTGCATATTTTTGAAAACCTAAGCATGTCTCAAGCTCCTTCCTTCCAAATTTAAAGTGATTCTAGTGATTTACAATCATACCTCATCTGAAACCTTACAAACTTCAATGGCTAAATGAATGAGGGGATTTGAATGTGAACCCATAAGTGAAGGTAAAGTTATCCATAGGGAATTATGAAGATAAAGCTCTTTGCAACATAGTCCCTATGAAAGCTTGTTATATTTTGTTAGGAAGACCATGACAATTTGACAAGAAAATTATACACAATGGTCTTACTAATGAAATCACCATTCACCACAAGGATACAAAGTGTGTGCTTCATTCCTTAGAACCTTCTAAAATGTTACAGGATCAAATACAAATGAGGAAAATGAGGGATGAAGAGAGAAAAGTAAAGAGAAAGCACAAAGATCCAAGGGAGCAAGCTCCCAACTCATGCATACAATATCAGAAGAGGGAAGGGGAGAGTAATACTCCTTCCAAGGTCACTCATAAGGATAAAAATTGTCTAAGAAAACTTTCAAGAAAAATCTCCTTTGTGAGCAACCTTCGTACCTTCTCCTTTGAAAAGGAGCACTTACATACACGACTTCTAATCTAGAACCCAAGTTTCTCTTTCTTTGAATGAAATTTTGAAAGAAGATGATGATGTATTTCCCCAAGAAGGCCATTAGGGACTTCCTCCAATTAGGGGAATAGAACATCAAATTGATTTTGTTCTTGGGGCAAGCTTACTAAATCGGCCCACAAATAGAACAAACCCCAAAGAAACCAAAGAGACTGAGATTCATGTTCAAGATTTGCTAGACAAAGGTTAGGTGCAAAAGAGTCTAAGTTTGTGTGTCGTGCACGTGTTGTTGGTACTCAAGAAAGAAGTCCAATGAAGAATGTGTTGTGATTATAGGGTTGATGACATGTTAGATGACTTGCATGGATCCACCATGTTCTCCAAAATAGATCTTAAAAATGGATATCACCAAACCAGAATAAAAGAAGGTGGTGAGTGGAAAATTGCATTTAAGACTAAGTTTGGATTATATGAGTGGTTAGTGATGCATTTTTGGTTAACTAATTCACCTACCACCTTCATGAGATTAATGAATCATGTCCTTTGAGATTGCAATGGAAAATTTGTGGTATTGTACTTTGATGACATCCTAGTGTATAGAAAAAGCCTTCATGAGCATCTACGACAGTTGAAAGTTGTTCTCTCTACTCTACTCTAAGAGACAACCATCTTTATGCAAACAAAGAGAAGTGCATATTTTGTGAAGATAGTGTGGTCTTTATAGGCTTCATAGTCAATAAGCATGGTGTACATGTTGATCCCACCAAATTCCAAGTCATTCAAGAGTGGCCAACTCCCTGTAGGAGAAGTTAAGAGTTTTCATGGTCTAGCATCCTTCTATAGGAGATTTGTCTCCAACTTCTCAAGTATAGTTTCACCTCTTAATCCCTAACTTCTCAAGTATAGCTTCACCTCTCAATGAGTTAGGGAAAAATCATGTGAAATTTGAGTCAGAAGAGAGACAAGAGTTAACTTTCAAGCAACTCAAGGAAAAGCTCACTAATGCACCCATTTTAAAAAATTTATGCTCTTTTGAATTTTTTAATTTGAACGCATAGGTTTGTTTGACATTCAACATATGTCTCAACATTAAGTCTGTTTCACTTTCAACTCATGACTACCAACTAAAACATACCTTTAAGTCTATTTGACTTTCAACTCATGTCTCAACATTAAGATTTATACCTACCATTTCTTTCAACAAATCAAATTGTTGTACTAGTAATTTTAAGTCGTTAGTAATGTCCTCAACTTAGTCTAATGCATTTGAAATACAGGATGATTAACTCGACAACAATGCAATGATGGAATTATTCTTACCTTATTCATTCAAACAATCAAAAAACAAGATATTTACAAATGATTATCATTAACATTGTAATTTCCACACCCATAAAGTTTTCTTCCCAAATTCTTAAAATATTTGCTCATTGTACTTTGCATAGAAGCCACAATAGCATATAATTTTTGTTATTGAAATAAGGTATTAAAAAAGATACCCCTTTTGTATTGGAATAGAGTGAGCCTTGCGGTAGAAACCTGAAGTTATGAATCACTTACAATGCTTTAGTTGTAGATTTATTTGTTTGATGTGGGGGTTAGGCTTGAATAGCAAGGGTCGCGTGGAGGTCGCAGTCGAACGTTACAAATTATCCTCCATAATCCATGGGATTTTTGGCCCATCATATAAGCCTCCTACATTTATAAATAAGGGCTCATTCTGCATTTGAAAAAAAAAACACAACTTCACTACATCTTCTCTCCACCTCTACTCTCTTGTCTTATTATTTTATCTATCCTGGGTTAATTTTACTCTTTGATACTATTTCTTGCTAGTTCTAAAATCCTCGGGAAATTCGGAAAGTTTTTTGTTGTAACTTGGAGGCTTGCGCAATACATCACAGATAAGTTCTTAAAGGTAGTAAATTTGCACGCCTTAGAAAGTCTACTTTGTTTAAGTTTACATTAGCTTATACAACAATTTCAAGGACTTATGGCTGACTTCAACAACAACCCAACTCCAAAGAATCAAAACATTATTTCCAGAACTTGAATTGTCTCTACAAAACTGTAACACCCCTTCAAGATGTTGCTAAAAAATTTTCTTAATTTAAAAAAATTCAGTTGAAGATAAAAAAATTCATTTATCTCAACAAATAAATGTTCCACACTTCAAAATTTATTTAATATTTAAAATGTATAATAATATTAGGTAATAAAAATTATTCCAAATACATTCAATATAAAAAAATTCTTCCCAATGCAACCTCAAGTTCCTCTGTTGTGCATCCAGAATATCATATGCAACCTCATATGCTTTCGTATAACACAAGTCATACGATCATCATAGATGAAAACCACAATAAAAAACATGCAAAGGTAAGTTAACTTAACAAATAATTAACATAGGTTATAACAACAATAGAAATTTTCACATCACCCTCACCTAAGCCTTTTCATCAATTCATCCAATATCACACATTCAATCTCAACAATTGTTGTCTCATCTAGCCATAACAACCAACATGTAGTCTCACCTCAAGAGATTTAATCATCCACACAACCCTTACACATAGATTACCATCCAACCGAGCTCATCTCTAAAGCTAAACATACTTTTCCTACCTGCCCTACTCCTCCTCGAGTCTTACAGGCGAAGTTAAACATCGGTATAGTTATGTCGAGTCCATCACTCCCTGCTACTCTCCCAGACTCTATAGAGCCCCCTCAAGGTCAGCTGCTAAAGCCCCCTCAAGGTCAACTCCTAGAGCCCCCTCATCTCTTATCTTAGGGTCAGCTCCTAGAGCCCCCTCACCTCTTATCCTCAGGTCAACTCCCAGAACCCTCTCACCTCTTTTTGAAACACACATTTCTCACATAACATCACAACACATGCATGTATTCCGCATATATATATATATATATATATATATATATATATATATATATATATATATATATATATATATATATATATATATATATATATATATATATATATAAACTCATCATTGTCATTTTCAAATTATCTGGATAGAATAGTACATCATCCATCATTCAAACATAGCAAGAAAATATATCTAAACTAATAACATGTTCTTTTCACACATTCACGCAACAAACCAAATCTTGTTAATCAAGCCTGTAAAACTCCTATGTCGCTTAGTAACTCCATTTGTCACACAAGAAAACTCAATTACAATCGTGCCTAACATGAAAAATAACGCTTAACTAGAAATGCCCTAATTGCACATAAATACAAAATGTGGTTATGAGAAAATAAAAAAAGTGGAATTTGATACATTTTGTGTTGTTTTACAAGTAAAATGAAGGAAATCATGAAGTTGGTGTTAAGTCCCAAAAGTTGCAGCTCAAGCCAGAATGATGAACTGATATAAGTAAATTTTAAGCATGCGGTTGAGTAGCAAAATTTGGTGTTGAGCCACATTTTAAGAAACCTTCACTGCAAGGAACATGAAGCTCCAAATTTGAAGTTGGGCATCAATTGGAAACCTCCATGGCAGGGAAACCTCCATTGTTGATCTCCAAAAGATGGATGCCCAAGCTTGGGAAGGAACCCACTTAGGCAGGAAACCTCCTTGGCTAAACTTCAATCTTGGAAGCTAGAGCAGCACTTGAAAATCTATAAATATAGGGCATGACCATAGGATTATTATGTTGATTTTGTATACTATTCTAGAGAGAAACTCTTAGATTAGCTTAGTTCTTATAGTATAGTAGTATAAAGTTATGGAAGGAAGCTACTCCATTTTCATCTTGTATATATCATCATGAGCAGTTAATTCCTCTATAGGTTGGATTGAATGAAACTTCTAAACTCTCTCTGTATTTCACTTGATTATATATGTATTATGATTCTTGGTTTACGTGTTGGTTACTTAATTTGTATTTCACTCCATGGTGATTTGGTCAATCATCACACCTCATCAACACTAAATGTAGAGGAATCTGGTCTAGTGTTTAGATCCAATCAAGTCTCTTAATCATTAGCATATACCAGACATGCATATGCATGTTTATTTGGTTTAAATAGTCTTGTTCTCAAGGATTCCTCCACTTGGATGGGAGCATCCTACGTTTGACCCCTTAGATTCTAATTCACAGGAATGTGGTTAGATTTACACGTAAGCGTACTTCTAGGAACATTAAAACAAAGAATGCAATATATAGATAATTAAAGGCAGTGCAGTGAAGTTAAGAAATGAAGTTCAATCCCAACATCCCAATCAACATCACCTCTCTCATATTTATTTGTAAGGTTAAATATATTTTTGGTCTTCAACTTTTAGTCAAAATTGGAATTAGTCTCTAAAGTTTGAACAAATTTAATTTAAAAAATTAATCCTAAAAGATAAATAAGATAGTAAATAGAAAAAATTTTGAATTTTTGTCAGAACATCGATGAAGTTGAAGAATGAAAAAAAAAAATTGTTTACGTCTTTACATTTTTTTATCTCATAACCGAGTATATATTTAACTATTATAATTAAAAATTCCAATTTTATTTTTTAAAACATAAAATTATACTGTTTTAAATAATTAAAATACTCATGAGATTTTTAAAATTTAATTTCTTCTAAAAATTATATAGTTAAACACATTTTTATCTTAAAGTATTTTAGATTTTTTATAAAAATAAATTATATTTTTAGAACATGACATATCCTCAATTTCATTATACTGTTAACTATTCACTTAATCTAATCTAACTATTTTATATGATTAAATCTAATTATCTACAAATATCATATAAAATTTTATATTATTTTAATTTTAGACTATGCCAAGATTTTTAGTCTTGAAAAAAAAAATTGAAGTTATTAAATCAAAATTCTAATTTATTTTCTTTTTCAAGTTAAATCACCTATAACTAATGTGAAATGATTGATTATGTTCTCTTTCCATGTTGCTCATATCATATTATAAAACCCATCACAATATTATCATGATTATATACTATTTTATTATTAAAACATACTCAAAATTCCAGATAAATAATTTGTATTGTCTTAAATATTTATTATTATTATTATTATTATTATTATTATATTATTATTATTATTATTATTATTATTTTACTATTTAAACTTATTCAGAATTCCATACCAACATTAAATCATTTATATTGTCTTAAATATTAAATATTTATTATATTATTATTATTAATATCATTATTATTATTATTATTATTATTATTATTATTATATATTTTGTATTATTATTATTATATATATAATATAATATGATAATAATAATAATAATATATATCCACATAAATTACTTAACTATTTACAACAACATTTGTTATTTTAGTTATCATGTAAAATTATACTGCCATCAATTTAAGTAAATATGCACCTGAATGTTAAAAGTATTATTAAAAGTACTTTATATTATAAATTTAAAATATTTTCTATTTTTTAAATTATAATTTATATTTAAATAACTATTTGCAACATGAAAATGCATTTCATTTACGCTCTCACATCATCTTAAAAAATATAAATTGATTATCTCTTATTTTTATCTAAAGGTTGAATCTTACCTCCACACGATATTTGTTACTGCCATGCAGTGCCATGCAGTGCCATGCAGTGCATTTATAACTGTATAAACAACAAATATACAGTGTAAAACCCTCTTTTTATTTCTGCCCTAATTTAAAAAGGTTGTCTCAAATTAGTTGGACCTAGGGCTGGTCCATAGGGTGTCCAAAGCCCCTAAGGCAGCCTAACCCTTCTCATTCTGCCACACTTTGCAAAGACAGTGCTCTTACCCTCTTTCCCTTCTAACAGAAGCTCTGCTAGGGTTTGGACATTTTGAATGGTTCCACTGTTTCCCAGCTCCCTAAATTTTTCTTGGAGTTGTTGTACTCACTACTGTGGTGTCAAAATCCTCTGCTAAACCCTTTCCAGGTAAGGGAAGCTAGGGTTTCAAGTTATTTCTATTTGATATGAATAATGTTTTGTGAAATATGAGAAGAGATTGGGGAAAACGTTAGTTTTTGGTATATTTCTGAGTTAGGGGTTCAAATATTCATGAAACTGTGATATTTGACGTTATTTCTTGTATTCTGGATGTGTCGCACAGTCGCTGGGCGAGTGCCTTTGGTCGCTGGGCGACTATGTGTTTTTCTAATATGTGCAGTTTTAGTAAAATTGACTTTCCTAACTCATTAACCATTGGATTGAGCTCAAATTTTGACTTTTGTTCATAACATGCTATTTTATGGTTTGACCGGTTGGATCGTCGATTAGATGTCTGTAGCTTGAGAAATGTGTCACGCATTACTGCAATGATTTTGGTTTTGCGATAATAAATTTGCTTAGGAATTTTGGTGTAAGAATTATTGTTGTAGGTTGTGCTTGATTGTATGGAATTGCAGGTACTTAAATGTTGGAACTAATTTATTTGGGATGAATACTATTTTGTGATATATGTATGTCTTAATATGCATTTATAAAGTATGAGATGAATGAACTTGCATGAGTGATGCGATTCATGGATTATGAATGATGAACTTGGATAAATCTTGGCATGCAATTTCAATGAAATGGGTGGTTATATATGTTGTCATGAATTCGGTATGAACAATAATGTTACATTGATTGCATGGTATTGGTATGAGGTGAAGTTCTATATTCTCGAATTGGGAAGAATGGGATGGTATGAAATCAACATGGAATATGAATGAGGATGGGTTACAAAGGATGGCGTGAGGTGTTAAATGCATGATCAATATTATTTGTTTGTTTGGAATGTAATTGGTATGTTGTTAGTACGTAAATCCACGAGTCTCTAGGTGAGACTTCCTGGTGGTGCTTCAGTGGTCGGGACGTAATTCCATGGCCCCTGTTATTGGAGTCCACGGTGGTGCCCCATCTATATAATTTGGTAAGGATTCAAGGTAAGGTTGCATCCTAACATTCTAAGGAGTCAGTTAGTCTCACTTAGAGTTGACTGACTCTCGTGGTGAGAGTAGTAGGAGGCCTGAAACTCATTAAGGGCTAACCTTGTGTGGGGGGATTGAAACATTGTAACACTTCTAACACTTAGCTCGGGGGTGAGCAACTCGGGGGTGAGCAGGGTAATCTACCACAAGTGCTAGCATCCGCTGAATCCGACCTGATTATATGTAATCCAGATGAGTCTAGTCTGAGTCTAGTGTATTGCTTGAGAAGTCATAACATGATTGGTTGATGAATACTTTTTTGGATTGTGTAATAGCATGTGACTGCTTGATAGACTATTTCTACTCTAACTTACCCTGTTTGTTTGGTTGTCTTGTATGTGGTTCTTCTGATGAAGGATTATGTTGTTTCTTTTTAAGATTATTAAATATGGTGTGAGTTGATTAAGAAAGCTAAGTGAAATCCCCATTGGACATTAAGATAGCAAGCTATCTAGATGTGAAAGTTCCTTTCACAAAGCTCAAGAGAAGAAGATGATGGATTGATTCAAAACGAAAAGGAAATAGGAAGCACATAAACCATAGAAAACCAAGAACAATTAAAGGAAGAAGAAAACATAAAATGGAAAGGAAAGAAATGGTAAAAAATGTGAGAAGCATGCCACTACAAGGCTAGGCTAGAAGCCATGACAACCTTGAAGATGAGTGGATATGTGCTGCCACTTGCTATGCAAGATAAGGCTTAAAAGTATTCACTCCCTAGGGAGGAAACTCTCACAAATGGTTGAGACACAAGAGTGTTCTTACTTCAAAATCTTCAACCCTTTTACATGTCTAGGAGCACCCCTTATATAGAAGAGTTTAGGGTCCTCTATGCAAATAAAAGATACCTAAAGATGTCTCTACAAAAACCTAACCCTAGCTTCTAGAAACTAGGTCAAATAAGGTTACAAAAATGAGAGACAAAAGAGCTAACTATGGTGTGTGCAAGGCTAATTTCGTTCTAGCACAAAAGGAGACCAAGAATGTGTCTCATATGTCTCTAAAAAGTGGTCATAGTGTGCTAAAAATAAAGGAGACGAAAGGTACATAGGTACACTTGCTTTATGCCTTTTTCTTTTTACTTTATGCATTTGCTTTACTCTCTCTTCCACATCATTTATGCTCTCCAATCACCATGCGCCACCTAGCATTGTTTTCTTACTCCTAATTAACCTACAAAACAAATAAACATAGATTAGCATGTTGGCTTAAGTCAAGTCAACTATAGTCAACAAGTCAAACCTAATCAAAGGTCAACAAGTCAACTAAAGTTGATTCAACTAAGTCAACTTAGGGAATCAAAAATAATAAACACAAATAAAAGGGATCAAGGATTAGTGAACTTCCTTTCTAAACATGCTTAGTCTTCTTAAGCATGTGCCTCCATCCTTGGTTAGGGCCAATCCTTCATCATCTTCTCCTTTTGCGATGATCATCAATTTATTGATGTGAGAACTCCCCGTGGTCAACAGAAAAATGATGATTTCGCTGCATAATCTATTCGGATTGGATCTCGCTACTAAAATTTGCTTTATTTATGAATGTATCTATAATATATGAACTTTTTTTTTAATTTTACTTTTTATTTACTATTTTTAAAATTTATAAATAATTAAAAAATACGTAAACACATACTTATTAGCACACTTAAAATAATAATTTTGCAGATTTAGTTTTAAAATAAAAGAATAAATGGAAATTACTACAAATCTTAAATGACACCAATTAGTGATCATAACCTGCCCCGCGCATCCCAAACTATATTTATATGCTGAAACAATAAAGTCCAATAGGATTAAATATATTTTTTATCATTCAACATTTAGTAAAAATTAAAATTAGTATCTTTTAAAATTTTTGAACTAATTTAATTCCTTATCTTTATAAATCTATAAATTTAATCTTTTAAACCAACTTTTTATAAGTTTATTTAATGTTTCAATTGTATTTTTCAACTAACATTGAAACAAACGTGTTAATAAGTGAAAACAAACTAAAATACTATAATAAAATGTATTTGAAACGTCAAATAAATTTAATAAAATTTAGTTAAAAGGACTAAATTCACGTATTTACAAAGTTGAGAAACAGAATTGGTTCAAAATTTTCAAGAGGGACTAATTTCAATTTTCTCTAAAAGTTAAAAGAGCAAAAACATATTTAACCCAATACTGTATATTATTATGTATATTATTATGTGATGTATATTTCATGTCAAACCAAATATAAATTATATTCAGTATTCAAAAATTGATATTCATAGTTATGAAAAACATTCATCATATTTTTAATCAAAACAAAACATAAATTATCAGAGTTTGATGCATTCAAGAAAATTATAAAACCTCAATCAAATAAAAGAAAGGATAATTATAGTTACATCCTCCATTTTCAGAGTACACGCAATTGCCCTATATACCAGACTGCCCTATTCCAGATTTTTTTCTCATTGTCCAAAATGCAGCAAAATAGCGATTCTGCAAAGAAAATTATAACTAATTAAGATCAAATTAATGATTAACATATTTTTATAGAATCAAAACTTAATATATATATATATATATATATATATATATATATATATATAATTTGATTTCTCAAGATCATTCACATCAGAAACTGTCTCTGCACACATAAACATCGAACTCACATGTTAAAAGTTATTCCCAACTCAGATTTAGGCAGTTTGAAATTTTTGGAACTAAAGTTATGACATGTTAGGAATTTAAGAACATAGATGCGAAAGAAGATGAGAATTTGTGCAGAGTTAGAAGCTTACTTGCATCATTGATCTAGGATTTGTGGTGTAAGTTGTCTCAATTGTGCTTTCTTTCTACAAACCAACACAACAGGTAAATGCAAATATGACTTAGATAATCCAAACCTTGCATAACTAGAGGGTATTATCCAACGAAAAACACTTACCTCAAATTCAAGTCCATAACTTACTGCGACTCTCTTAACATCTTCCAAACTCAATTCAATGGACATCTCCTACAGACAAGTTTCAGAATAGAAATTACGCAACAAGCATAAAATGCTATATTACTACTACTAATATAATAAGTCAAAAGAAAAGGAATTATACATCCTCCTGTCCATACACATCAGCAAAGTGATATAGTAGAGGTCCCAAGTTTATCCAAACCTGTTATGATATGATATCAATATCATCTGAATATGAAGAACAAAGGTGAAATAAATGACAATAGATAAATCATTATCTATTTGGTGATTTTGATTCAGGAACTCACTCCCCCATCTTTCAAAAGTTTTGAAATTATTTCAATGTACTCAATAATGTTATGAGCTGTATCAATAAAGAAACACGTCACAACTGCATCCCATGCACCTGCATTGGTCATGTTAAGTTCAGTTAGAAATTATTATACTGGGCATAACATGTTATACACCACATTATTTAAATATATATGGTTAAGTAAGAACTATAATGTTGAGCTCAGTTTGTGCAAGATCAATTAACTTTTTTAATACTATCTACAGACAGCAACAAGTTATCCTCTGCTCAAATCCTAACTGAAACAGCACCAAGTTTAAAGTATATAGACTACTAATAAGTGACCATATCAAATTACATTTATTTTTACTAAAAGCTCAAAATATATATTAGATCTCATCATCTCAGATTCACTCCATTATTCAAAGTCTGTATTGTTCATTTGTTCCATAATCCAAAGCATAGGTAGACACATATGAATTTAACCAGAACACCCATAATATTTTCATGTTTGCTCTCTTAGAGCTGCTGACAAACTATTGATAATTAAAAACTATAAATATAAAAGACTGTTGGTAATTTCTCCTACCAACTTGGCTTGAATCACTGTAGACTTCAACAAAGTCACCTCCACACATGGAAAAGCCTTCAGTAATTCCTGCACTGCTACGATTCAAGAATATTATGATTATAAGATGTGATATACCATACCAGAAGATATATTGATGTTTTAATATTTCTACAATACATTCGCATATTATACCATATATTACTTTTTGAGTCTAAAAGAAGATTATCACTTTTAACCAACAGAAAATTGCAATGTTATATTCTAATTATCCCAAAAGATTGAGATGCTAGGTGAAATAGAACAAATGAATCTGTTGAATATAGAGAAAATAGGGTTTGAGATTAATCTCCCTTGTGTATAAATCACATGCAATACTAATAAGTTATGATACCACATCATGAAAAAACTATCCCTTTAAGTTATTCGACGAAGACACATGAATCATTTTATATTACTGTTACCTGGCTGGATGAATATCTGGTATTGAAACAGGACGAAGTTGATCACTGTCTGATAATGAATTGCAATTGCTGTGAATCCAAGGACAAATTGTCCACTCACCAGCAGTTTGGGATCTTAATGTTTCATGCAGAAAAATTGATTTGAGGACAAAAAGAGAAAAGATCCGAACATTAGAGAACAGCAATCATCACAAATAAGCAAATACTCCGACATTAACAAGATCAACATGAAATAGATAATTCTGGTTCATACTGGTTAAGAATAAAACTCGAGCATATCATCATGTAGTATGAAAATTCATTTCCCTGACTGATAAATCCTGCATTAAAATATGATGATTAGTTATAGTATAAGTATACTAATCATAATTCCCATGTAAACCTGGTAATACATACGCACCTAAACATGAAATCTCAAGGGCCAGCCGACCAAGCCCAGCACCAGGAACTAAACATGCAGGTGGACTGTTTAAGAAATTCTTATTAGTGAAAAACAAATTGTGCCAAAAAACTGCACCTCAAGAAATTTCTACCAGTATCAAAATGTTATGTTTTACCTCTCCTTACTGCGATTAGGAAATAGCATATTAAGCTCTTCAAGAATAGGGTTGTAGCACTGATCACGTTCCTTTTTACCCTTTTAATATAATGGATAATGAATCAAGTTTTTCATGATAACCAAAATAAAAAATAAATTAAAAAAAAAAAGCAATAAATCAACATGCAGTACCTCTGCTGCCCAGTCCCTAACTATATTCCTTATAATACATCGTACCTGAGGTAAAACAGTAAAAAAATAAATAAATATAAGCAACAAAACCATAAAAAAGCCTAACTTTCACAGAATTCCCTCAATGAAGGAAAATTGAAAAATACATAGAATAAACTACATAAGATTAAGTTAAACAGCATTAATGATTTATGAATTATTACAGCAAGTGACACAAGTTCATTTTCTTTCTCAACCTGTCTGTTTCTTAGGCTTTGCTAACTTCCCAGATCTGGATTCATTTCAGGCAACGCTACAGATTCATTCCACAAAATGACCTAAATTTCATCTAACTCCAATACCATAAATTCCCTGGTGTTGTCCAGCCACCATCTATTATGTTCCATTGAATCATCCAAAAAAAAAATGTTATAAATAGTATTTTATTAGTTGGTTGGTGTTAGTGTTAGATATTGTTTGATATTATTAAGATATTGTTAGATATTGATAACCACAATATCAAACAATATCTTCTATTTAATCCTTTTATTTTCAATTACTCCTTTTACTTGTACCTCTCTCTATTATAAATAAATTACCCTATGTGTGGTTTATAACAAGGGAGATTAATCTCAATCCCTATTTTCTTTATTCTCAGCATGGTATCTAGAGCTTAAGGTTTTTCTTTTTTTCACTATCGCTGCCTCCACCTCTGTCACCACTGCTGCTGCTGCCACCGGAGCCGCCGGCGCCACTGTCGGCGCCGCCCGCCGGAGTCGTCGCCGAAGACGCTACCGGAGTCGCTGCCGTCGGAGCCGCCACCACCGTCGCCGCCGAGTCGTCGTCGCCAGTGTTATTTCCGACCGGCGACCATACAGTTTTGATCGTCCCTCACGCGCCATTTGACGCCGCGTCTCTTCCAGTTCCTCCATGGCGTCTTGCGCTGCCTCTTTCAGTTCTGAAATCTCTTCTATTTCATCCGATATACTTGTTATGTTCAACAAATTTCTCAAATGGTATCAGGATCAACAGTTTTCTAGTTCCACTGCATCTGTTGCTCACACAGGTACATCTTTTGTTGGTCTGACTCAATCTTCTTCTCCTGGTCCTTGGGTTTTTGATTCAGGAGCCACTGATCATATTACTGGTAACAAATCTTTGTTCTCTTCTTTATCCTCTACTACTCCTTTACCTTCTGTTACATTGGCTGATGGTTCTAGAGTCTCATCTCATGGTGTTGGCACTGTTAAACTTTTTCCTTCTTTTAACCATTGATAATGTTCTTTATGTCCCTGGGTCTCCTTTTAACCTGTTTTCTATCAGTCACCTAACTCGTTCTCTTGATTGTGTTGTTTCTTTTACCAACAATTTTGTCTATTTACAGGACCGGAGTTCGAAACAGGTGATTGGCACATGATATGAATCTCATGGTCTTTATCATCTCCGTCCCTCCACACACGTTGGTGCAGTTATGGAGTCTCCCTCTCTTATTCATGCTCAGTTAGGTCATCCAAGCCTTGCCAAGTTACAACAACTTGTCCCTGCCTTGTCCAAGTTGTCTCGTTTGAATTGTGAGTCGTGTCAATTAGGCAAGCATACTCGTACTTCTTTTCCTCGTAGTGTCACACGTGATGCTTCGTCCCTTTTGCCTTGGTTCACTCTGACATTTGGGGTCCTAGCCGCGTTAAGTCTACTTTAGGTTTTCAATACATTGTTACTTTCATTGATGATTATTCCAGATGCACTTGGTTATTTTTAATGAAACATCGTTCGAAATTATTTCATATCTTTCAATCTTTTTTTAATGAAATTAAAACTCAGTTCAGTGTTTCTATTAGAGTTTTGCGTAGTGATAATGGCCGTGAATATCTTTCTCATTCTTTCAAACAATTTATGGTTTCTCACAGCATTCTGCATCAAACTTCTTATGCTTATACCCCGCAACAAAATGGTGTAGCTGAACGTAAAAATAGACATCTTATGGAAACCACTCGCACTCTTTTAATTCATGGCGAGGTTCCTGAACATTTCTGGGGTGATGCCATTCTTACTACCTGTTATCTCATTAATCGTTTGCCTTCTTCAGTTTTAAAGAATAACATACCTCATTCCATTTTATTCTCTCATGAACCTCTTCATCCCTTACCTTTAAGAGTTTTCGGGTCTACATGTTTTGTTCATAATTTTAGTCCTGGTCTTGACAAGCTTTCTCCTAGATCACATAAGTGTGTTTTCTTAGGATTTACAAGAACACAAAGAGGATATAAATGTTTTTCTCCTTTTCTTAACCGTTATTTTGTGTCTGCAGATGTCACCTTTGATGAGTTCTCCCTTTATTTTAAGAGTCAATCTTCACCTCTTGACTCCATCCAATCCTGACAGCTCTTCTAATACCTTTAATGTTCCTATTGTTTGTGACCCTCTTACTGTGTCTTCTTCACCCTCGTTTCCTGCTCCACAGTCACCTGCTCCTCCACCACCTCTTCAGGTTTATAGTCGCCGTCATCGATCACAACCACCACCATGTGACTCAACTCCAGTGCCAACTACTCTGTCTCCTCCGGCTCTGACACCTGAGTCTGACCTTCCCATTGCCCTCCGAAAAGGTATGCGTTCTACCCGTAATCCCTCTCCCCATTATATTGCTTTGAGTTATCATCGATTGTCATTAACTTTTTATACATGTCTTTCCTCTCTTTCTTCTGTGACCATTCCAAAAAATGTCTGTGACGCTTTAGCCCATCCTGGTTGGCGTCAGGCCATGACAGATGAATTAAGTGCTCTTCAAAACAGTGGAACTTGGGAACTGGTCCTGTTGCCGTCTGGGAAATCTGTTGTTGGTTGCAGGTGGGTGTTTGCTATCAAAGTTGGACCTGATGGTACTATTGATCGCCTCAAAGTTTGTCTTGTGGCCAAAGGTTATACTCAAATTTTTGGGTTGGATTATGGAGATACTTTTTCCCCCATGGCAAAGATGGCTTCTGTTCGTTTATTTATCGTCATGGCTGCTCTTCAACAATGGCCTCTTTATCAACTACATGTTAAAAATGTTTTCCTCAATGGTGATTTGCAAGAAGAAATCTATATGGAGCAACCTCCTGGAATTGTTACTCAGGGGGAGTCTTCTGGGATAGTATGTCGTCTTCGCAAATCCCTATATGGTCTAAAACAATCTCCTAGGGCTTGGTTTGGAAAGTTTAGCAATGTTGTTCAGCAATTTGGTATGACTCGGTGTGAAGCAGATCATTTTGTCTTTTATCAACACTCGAGTGCTGGATGTGTTTACTTGATAGTATATGTTGATGACATCGTTCTTACAGGGAGTAACAACCGTGGCATCTCTCAGTTGAAACAACATATCTGTCACCATTTTCAAACCAAAGATCGTGGAAAACTCAGATATTTCTTGGGTATTGAGATGGCACAATCTAATGATGGTATTGTTATATCTCAGAGAAAGTATGCCATGGATATTCTGGAGGAAACTGGGGTGATGAGTTCAAAGTCTGTTGATACACCCATGGATCTCAATACTAAACTTCTACCAAATCAGGGGAAGCCTATATCTGATCCTGAGCAGTATAGACGATTGGTTGGGAAATTGAATTATCTTACCGTTATTCGTCCTGACATTTCCTTTGCAGCAGTCAGTGTGGTAAGCCAATTTCTTAATTCTCCATGTGAAGATCATTGGAATGCAGTCATTCGCATCTTGAAGTATATTAAAAAATCTCCTGGAAAAGGATTGTTATATGGTTCTAATAACCATACAAGAGTTGTTTGCTATTCAGATGCTGATTGGGCAGGATCTCCTTATAGAAGATCTACATTTGGGTATTGTGTCTCCATTGGTGGTAACTTGATCTCGTGGAAAAGTAAGAAACAGAGTGTTGTAGCAAGATCCAGTGCTGAAGCAGAATATAGAGCTATGGCCTCAGCTGCCTGTGAACTTGTTTGGCTCAAGCAATTGCTTCAAGAGTTACAATTTGGAGATGTTACTCAAATGACACTTGTGTGTGACAATCAGGTTGCTCTTCATATTAGCTCTAATCCTGTCTTTCATGAGAGGACCAAACACATTGAGATTGATTGTCATTTCGTTCGGGAAAAGGTTATGTCTGGAGACATCAAGACCGAGTTTGTTAACTAAAGTGATCAGTTAGCAGATATTTTTACTAAGTCTTTACGGGGCCTAGAATTGATTATATTTGTAACAAGCTTGGCACATACGATTTGTATGCTCCAGCTAGAGGGGGAGTGTTAGATATTGTTTGATATTATTAAGATATTGTTAGATATTGATAACCACAATATCAAACAATATCTTCTATTTAATCTTTTTATTTTCGGTTACTCTTTTATTTTCGGTTACCCTATGTGTGGTTTATACACAAGGAAGATTAATCTCAATCCCTATTTTCTTTATTCTCAACAGTTATCAATAAAATTATTTCTAATTTTCTTGTGTAGGTCAAAAACTCTACCCTATTAAAACCCAAACCTTTCCATTGTCCTAAATTGACAACAGAAAAGAATAATGGTTAGAATATAAATATACCTTATCTACATCAACTAAAGGAACATTCAATCGTAAAGGTGGCTCCAACCATTGTTGCTGAGAGGAGGTGACTGGCACCTGAAATAATGATAATGTTAAAAATGGCTATAGATCAGTATGGATGCGTACTAGAGTAACACTAATACTGCAAAACACAATCATTAGCATATATTGAAGGCTAATTCTATTAGAAAAAGAAAAGATGTAAAAATCAAAAGATTGCCATAAGGTTTGAACTTGACATAGAATCAATATACTAAAAGGATACTTAGAAAGATGTCTTTCTTTACAACTCAAATGCCCATCCAGAACAGTATCCAATGAGATTTGAAGGACATTTATTACTTTCTCTAGGTAACACATCACAATGCCATCAACTAAATTGTTATGAATACACTTTGATTTTTTGTGAGGATGTCTGAGAGAGAAAAAGGGAAGGAAGCAGGACAAAAGAGATGTGTCAACTAAAATAAATAATTGATATATTATAGGTGCTAAAGTGCAGGAAGATGTCACAAGCAGTAAAGTGAACTTTTGGGTTTATTCAATTACTCTTAAAACGTGTCGATACTTCTCATTGTTTTCAAGAATTATAACATTTACATAAATTAATCACAATGAATTTGCATAACTTATGACCAGCTTGGTGACTCTAAATATTAAAAAGTTTAGAATATTACAACAGACAAGGAATTACATTGCCATTGGAATCAGTAATAGAACTTCCACAGCAATATTCAGTAGTTTCTTTAGTATTTATCAAGCCCGGAGAGAGGCTCCCAGTATTTGACTGGTGACGACTCTCAATGTCCACCTCCTGTTGTTATCTACAGAGTCAAATTTCTAAATGAAAAAAAGAAAATAATGATTGAACCAATGAAACGTCATAATTCTTATCTACTGAATCAAAAAGGATAAGGGAGTCACAAATGCTACAGAAACCTCATTTGGAGGCGTCAATCCTTGTGGTCTGCATGTATGATTGCTATCTTCCTCACAACAATGTTGATCAGATACAGAACATGTTATTCTCAAAGGGGCTGACTCACATGAGCAAGCATTAATCCCATCAGAAACTAAATGATCTTTTATGGCAGATTCGGGATGTGGATCTTCACTAAATTCTATGTCCTGGCTCATGTCAAGTGGAGGTTCAAATACCTACAATGTTCATTTTAACAATATGAAATTTGTCCATAACACAAAATGAATTAGCCACCAACAGAGTAAATTCTGACCTGAAGCATGCCAAATATGAAATGGGAATTCATAGAGATACACCTGCACCAATGGGAAACACAACCAAAATCTTCTTAGACTACAAACTTCACATTCAATATCCAGTCATATCTGTTTCCATTACTGAATAAAATCTAATTATCCATTATTAACTACTGGAACATGCTATGACATCCATATGCATTCATTTCATATTCAGGTAATCATTTTATAGCTCAACGAAAGGATGAATTGAGAACAAAGAATATATTTCCAACTATCACCGAAGTTTGGATTGTGCTAGCTAAAATTCCAATTTTCCTCTGAACAAGAACATAATTTTATTCCAATTGAGCTCTTTATTAAGAGGATATTTAAATGGTAATAGTTTTTAAGAAAACTTACACATTTAACAAAAAAACGTACCACGGATATCAAAGCTTAACATGGTAAAAGAATCCTAATCTTTAGCAATGTATATTGGAAAAGATAAGCAGTTCTAAGAAGAAATAGAAAAATATCGTTAAGATACGGCCCCCCTTAAGAAAGTTTATGAGAGAAGAAATAAGAGAAACACAACTAGTTAATTTACTGATAGGTTCAGTGGTAAAGGGTATTCTAGGAGAAACAGAAAAGGAGGTAGTTATAACCTCCAGGGTTGTAACGGGTTAGAAAGGGCTATTATATATATATATATATATATATATATATATATATATATATATATATATATATACATACATATATATATATACATATATATATACATACATACATATATATATATATATATATATATGGTCAGGGGGAGTGTGTAATAGGTTAGGAGTTTTGTTAGAGGAAAAGGGGAGTTAGGAGAGTTGGGGTCCGGTCCTCTCGAAAGACCTGGAATATTGTACTGTGTAATTTTGTAGTTCCTACCACATTGGTAAGAATTGTTGTGTTCAAATAAAGCTATACAAAAATTGGTCTTGTATCTTCCGTGTTCTGGATAACCCTCACAATTGGTATCAAGAGCCTTTCTTGCCCTGGGGTATCTGTGTAAATGTGCATGGTTAACACCAGAATGGAGTCCTAATTCGAAAGCTTGGATTGCATGTTTCAAGAAGATAGAAGTGAGCGGTTAAAAGCAGAGAATGAATAACTCTCTTCAAAGAATGGAGAATTTGATAAGCAGTTTATCAGGCATGGTGGAAAAGATCACCTGCAACCCCACCTCGAGGTCTTCTAATCATAATTTTTCAGCACAAAAATCAGGGGAAGATCAAGATAGCAGGGTTTATGGCCCCTCAAAGTGGTGCAAGTTGGATATCCCAATATTTGCTGGAGAGGACAGTTTTTGTTAGACTAATACGCTGGATAGGTATTTCCGCCTGCAAGAAGTTTCTGGAAATGAAAGGATGCAAGCAGTATTGGTGGCTTTGCAAGGAAATGAGTTAAATTGTTATGAATGGTGGGGATCTTGCAACCCATTTCCCACTTGGGAGTCTTTCAAGATGGTGTGGTCCAACGTTTTCAACCAGATATGTTAAGGAATTCTTTTGAAGTTTTGTCGGCATTAAAACAGACTGGGAATGTTGAAGATTATGTGGTCCATTTTGAACAATATGCAGGTTTACTAAAAGGCATGGATCAAGTTATCTCATTGGGATTCTTAGATAACCAGAACAGAAGAGAGAAGAAGAGAACTGAACAAAATGATTTTATTGGGAATGAAAACGAACTTGTATCATGTACACTTAGAGTATTTATAAGTAAGCGGTTTTGTAACCACACCATTACAGCTGTCAACAGATATAAACATATTACAGTATAAAACATACAGCTGTACAAAATATAGTATTTTATTCTAATACTCTAATAGCCCCTTCAAACTTAAGTTGAAGATTTTTCAGCAGAAAAATGCTTCACATTAAGTTTGGTGCGAAGAACAGCAAAGCGGGTAGATGATAGGGCCTTGGTGAACACATCAACCCACTGATCAAGAGCTGGAACATATGAGACAGTCAATTGTTGAGCCAAAATCTTCTCTCGGACAAAGAAAACATCAATCGCCAAGTGTTTAGTACGATTGTGAAAAACAGGATTGTGTGCTATAGCCACTGCACTCTGATTGTCACATAATAGTTGAGGTGTCTGAAAAGAAACTTTGAGTTCAGTAAGTAATCGAGTTATCCATGTGAGTTCAGCAGATGTTTGAGCCAAGCTTCTGAACTCAGCTTCAATAATGGATCGAGCAATAACTTGTTGCTTGCGAGACCACCATGAAATCAAATTTGGACCCAAAAATATAGCTATTCCAGATGTAGACCTTCTGTCATCCACATCCGAAGCCCAATCAGCATCACAGAATGTTGTTAAGGGAACTGGATGAGACAGCACAACAGGTTGAAAATGAAGACCATCAATCAGAGTGCCTTTAAGATACCTCAGGATACGCTTTACTACAACCCAATGAGAATCTAAAGGGATAGCCATGAATTGACACACTTTATTGACATCAAAGGCAATTTCTAGTCTAGTGAGAGTAGCATATTGGAGAGCTCCAACAATAGACCTATACAGAGTTGGGTCGGAGAATAAATCTGCACCTTGTTTAGACAATTTACATTTGGATACCATAGGAGAAGAGATGGGATGAGCTTCTGCCATGTTTATTTTATGAAGTAAATCACAAATATATTTGGTTTGAGTCATGAGAATAGAGTCATCCATTAAATGTTTGACCTCAAGACCAAGAAAGTAATCTAACTGACCAAGCTGTTTCAGAGAAAAGTTTGCATGAAGTTTAGCAATGATAGTTTGAATCAGACTTAGAGAGCTGCCAGTGACAAGAATGCCATCAACATACACCAGAAGATAGATAACATTAGATTTATTCTAATAAATGAACAGAGATGTGTCACAAGAGCTAGAGACAAAACCCAATTGTTGGAGAGTATGTTGCAGCCGTGTAAACCATTGTCTTGGAGCTTGCTTTAGGCCATAAACAGCCTTATTCAGTTTGAAAACTAAGGATTTATCAGACGCCTCAAATCCTGGTGGTTGTTGCATGTAAACGGTTTCATCTAAGATCCCATTGAGAAAGGCATTATTAACATCAAGATGGAACAATTTCCACCTACGAGCAACTGTGAGAATAACACGTATAGTAACCAGTTTACTGATTGGAAAAAAGGTTTCATGAAAATCAAACCCATGAATTTGATGAAACCCTTTAGCAACAAGACGGGCTTTATATTTATTGATGGAGCCATCAGCATTTTCCTTTACTCTAAACACCCATTTACAGCCAATAATTTTTCTGCCAGGAGGGAGAGAAACCAGATCCCATGTTTTCTGTTTGAGTAAAGCTTCATACTCACACTACATTGTTGCTGTCCAATTAGCATCACTAAGAGCTTGTTTAACTGTCTTGGGCTCAGAATGAGAAAGCAACTGATGGGGATCGAGTAGTAAGCATTGGGCCGGAAGAAAGAATTGTCCAAGAAGCAGCCACAAAGCCCAAAGAGTGGATTGTTTACAAAATAAAAGGAAAAAAATGAGCTGGCAAAAGGAATTAGTTATAGAGAGAGAATAGAATCCCTTTTATTAAGGAGGTACGAGAGTAGAGGGGAGAAGGAGGAACGTGTTATGGTTGGACCGAGTAGTTGTTACACTACTCTGTAAGGAGCAGTGCTCTGGGGTATTAGAAAGACGTATCCTTTCTAGTACATCTTCTTTTTTGCCGATTTCAGCGATAAATAATACTATTACCGTATCCATTCCACCTTTACCTAGTTTTTTTCTATCTTTATATTATTTGTTTGTGGCGGTCTGCATCAGTGGTCCGACCTGCCCTGTGGATGCCCCCGAGGAAGAAGACCGGCAAGAAACAGACCGTAGACGACAGCGATTCAACGTCGGAGCCACCGGAAACGGGAATAGCCATGGATTCACGTTTAGATATGTTGGAAAAAGAAATGACCAACCTGAAATATTCCATGGATGCTATGCGTCTTCAGGCGCTCGAGAATCACAAGGCAATGGAGACTTTACGGGCAGAGAACGCTGACAATCAGTCAAGGTTGTTGGAAATCCTTTCCAAAAATGTGGGTGGGTCATGGCGAACTGACAGCGAGAATTCGGGGAACCTTATCCCGAAGATGGACAAAACCCCAGACGGTGGAACCAAATCATTGACGCACACAATGGTTAGCGGGGGTCGAGGCCCAAAGAAGTTACAGGGTGCTTCACTGGATGAATTTCGACAATCTGTCAAGAAAGTGGAACTTCCCATGTTCATGGGAGAGGATCCTGCGGGGTGGATAACTAGAGCGGAAGTTTACTTTCAAGTGCAAGAGACTACCGATGAAGTTCGCATCCATTTGGCGCAACTATGTCTGGAGGGAGGAACCATCCACTTCTTTAATTCATTGATAAATGAGGAAGAAGATTTATCGTGGGATCAATTCAAACAAGCCTTGTTGGATAGATATGGCGGATTAGGTGAAGGGAATGCTTATGACCAGCTCACGGCATTACGACAAACAAATGACGTTGAACAATATATTCAGGATTTTGAATTCTTGACAGCTCAAATACCCAAAATTCCTGAACAACAATATTTTGCCTATTTTCTGCATGGATTAAAGGAAGACATAAGGAGGAAGGTACGCAGTTTACATGCTTTGGGCACGTTGTCGAGGGCTCGTCTCATGAATGTAACGAGGGCGGTGGAAGCAGAATTGCAGGGAAAGGACAATGTAAACCCTACACATGGGAGAATTGCCTCACGTGGTGGGTCCCACGCCACTATGAGGTCTAATTTCACATTTCCTAACAAACCTTCACACACCAGTGATAGAGGTGTCAAGCATTATGGGTCCGTTGGAGATATAAGTGGACATGGGCCCAACTCAAAAAACGAAACGTTTGACCGACCCAAGAATGGCCCACGCGATAGAGGGGTCAAGCATTTATCCTATGGGGACTTGTTAGAACGAAGACAAAAAGGCTTGTGTTTTAAGTGCGGCGGTGTGTACAGTCCACAACATATTTGCCCTGACAAACATCTAAAGATTATGTTAGCAGATGAGTTGGACGATAGTGAGGATGACCCAGAGTTGCAGAAGGGCAAAGATGCTGCCGCAGACCCGTACGATGGTGAATGCAGTACCCTCAGTTTACAATGCCTTTCGCAGCGGTAGGGGGAACAACCACAAACCATGAAACTCGAGGGAAGGATTCACGGGATTCGAGTCTGCGTTTTGGTGGATAGCGGCGCAACACACAACTTTATCTCAAGAAAATTAGTGGAGTCAATGGGGTGGAAGAAGGAGCCCACGCCTAGCATGCGCATTTTGATGGGCGACGGCCATCGTGCTGACACAAGCGGCATATGTCGTAATCTCCCAATGGAGTTGGGTAGGTTGCAGTGTGTCTTGGATGCTTTTTCATTTGATCTACAAGACGTTGATATGGTGTTGGGGATTGCGTGGTTGACTTCTCTAGGAGAAATGGTGGTGGATTGGAAGCTACAGACCATGAAAATAAATGTTCAAGGTACTGTAGTACTTCTACGCGGAATTGGGGAACATTGGACATCTCAAACAGCACTGCATGGCTTGGTTGGTAGCAATTCAAGGCAGGTGGATGGGCTTATGATGCGCCTTGATATTCGTCGCCCAAAGGAAGAAGAAGATCGATTAAGCCATCTTAATGATCAACAGCGAGAAGAAATCGATGCCATCTTGGATATATTTGCGCAAGTGTTCCAAGAGAAAAAGGGGCTTCCACCCATACGCGCCAAGTCACATTGTATAAACTTGTTTCAAGGACAGGGTCCAGTGAATGTTCGTCCTTATCGTTATGCACACTACCAGAAGGATGAGATAGAAAGGCAGGTCAAGGATTTATTGGATAATGGAGTTATAAGGCATAGCAATAGTGCTTTTTCCAGCCCGGTCATTCTTGTTCGCAAGAAGGATCAATCTTGGCGCATGTGTGTTGATTATAGGGCATTGAATAAAGCAACTATACCTGATAAATTCCCAATTCCAGTGATAGAAGAATTATTGGATGAGCTCCATGGGGCCAAATTTTTTACGAAATTAGACTTGAAATCGGGGTACCATCAAGTGCAGATGCGAGAAGAGGATATCCACAAGACCGGTTTTGGGACCCATGAAGGACATTATGAGTATCTTGTAATGCCTTTTGGCCTAATGAATGCCCCATCGACATTTCAGGCTTTGATGAATGAGGTGTTCCGGGGGAAGCTTAGACGATATGTGTTGGTCTTTTTTGACGATATTTTAGTCTATAGTCCAAACTGGATTGATCACTTGAAACACTTACAAGAGGTGTTGTCGGTGTTGGAGCAACATACGTTTTTTGCAAATCAGAAAAAATGTTGGTTTGCTCAAAGATGTGTGGAATACCTTGGCCATATTGTCTCTGGAGAAGGAGTGGCAGTCGATCCAAGAAAGGTGCAGGGAGTTGTTGATTGGCCGGTTCCTAAGAGTGTTAAAGGAGTTAGGGGGTTCCTTGGGCTGACTGGATATTATAGGAAATTTATTCAAGATTATGGGAAGGTGGCGAAACCTTTAACAGACCTTACAAAAAAGGATGCTTTTAAGTGGACCGCGGAGGCCCAAATAGCTTTTGAAGAACTCAAGAAGAGGGTAACCTCAGCTCCGCTATTGGCCTTGCCTAACTTTGAAGAAGAATTCGTGGTGGAGTGTGATGCATCGGGGTTGGGGATCAGAGCCATACTCATGCAAAATAAACACCCAATAGCTTTTTTCAGCAAGGCTTTGGGAACAAGAAATTTGAGCAAATCAGCTTATGAGAAAGAGTTGATGGCAATTGCTTTGGCTATAAATCATTGGCGTCCTTACTTGTTGGGCAGAAAATTTTTGGTCACTACAGATCATAAAAGTTTAAAACAATTATTGCAGCAAAAGGTCATCACAGGTAGTCAACAAAATTGGATGGCGAAGTTGTTAGGATACAATTTGACATTGTTTATAAACCGGGAAGTGAAAACAAAGGGGCGGATGCTTTATCTCGGAAGATAGACGAGGGAGAATTGCGAGTATTAACACATTTTCCAATGTGGTTGGATTGCCATATTGTCCTTTCGGAAGTCCATAATGATATTAAGCTTAAGGAAGTTATCGACCAGATCAATAGGGGAGAAAGAGAGGCGGCGGGATTTGAGTATAGACAAGGGGCTCTTTTCTACAAGGGCAGATTGGTGCTTTCCGAAAATTCTGCTTGGATCCCAAAGTTGTTGGAAGAATACCATTCAACCCCTCAAGGCGGACATTCGGGGTATTATAGAACATACCGAAGGATGGCAGCTAATTTGTACTGGAGAGGCATGAAATTTCGATGATATTTCATCATGGGGCTGGGATGATATTTCGATGAATTTCATCACGGGGCTGCCAAAATTTAAAGGGTATGAAGCTATATTTGTCATAGTGGACAGACTATCTAAATATGCTCATTTTCTTCCGTTAAAACACCCTTATACTGCAAAAACTTTGGCTGAGGTGTTTGTGAAAGAAATAGTGAGGTTACACGGTGTTCCTATCTCAATTGTGAGCGACAGAGATCCCATTTTTATGAGTCAATTCTGGAAAGAGTTTTTCAGGTTGCAGGGCACGACTCTAAACATGGGAACAGCTTATCACCCACAATCGGATGGTCAAACGGAAGTCATCAATCGCTGCCTCGAGACATACCTGCGTTGTTTTGTGACTGATCAACCTAAAGAATGGTGTCATTGGCTACCTTGGGCGGAGTATTGGTACAATACTACATTCCATGAGTCCACACAAACCACTCCTTTTGAAGTGGTGTATGGCAGGAAGCCCCCATCGTTAATACGGGGATCTCAAGGGGAAATACGAGTGGAAGTTGTTCAACGGGAGATTTTAGACAGAGATGAGGCTTTGAAACAGCTCAAACACCATTTACAGAGGGCCCAGGAGCGTATGAAAAATCAGGCTGACCTTAAAAGGAAAGAACGCAATTTCGACATAGGAGATTGGGTGTTTTTGAAATTGAGACCTCAGACAAAAATTTGTCCTATCCAGAATTAATGCCAAATTGTCTGCAAGGTATTATGGGCCTTTTGAAATCATTGGTCGTGTGGGAATTGTAGCTTACCGCTTGAAGTTACTGGAGACAGCTAGAATTCACCCTGTGTTTCATGTGTCTTTGCTAAAAAAGGCGATAGGAAACTGCCAAGTGCAGTCTGAATTACCTACAGGCTTGGGAGGGGATTGTGTTGACACATGGGTTCCAATCACAGTGTTGGCTTCGCGAGTAGTGGTTAAAAAGGGTGAACAAGTAAAACAGTGGTTGATACAGTGGGCTGCAAAACCAATTGAAGAAGCCACTTGGGAAGATGTTGTGGTCATACGTAGCCAATTTCCTCATTTGAATCTTGAGGACAAGATTACTATTAATGGAGGGGGCAATGATGGGGATCGAGTAGTAAGCATTGGGCCGGAAGAAAGGATTGTCCAAGAAGCAGCCACAAAGCCCAAAGAGTGGATTGTTTACAAAAGAAAAGGAAAAAAATGAGCTGGCAAAAGGAATTAGTTATAGAGAGAGAATAGAATCCCTTTTATTAAGGAGGTACGAGAGTAGAGGGGAGGAGGAGGAACGTGTTATGGTTGGACCGAGTAGTTGTTACGCTACTCTGTAAGGAGCAGTGCTCTGGGGTATTAGAAAGGCGTATCCTTTCTAGTACATCTTCTTTTTTGCCGATTTCAGCGATAAATAATACTATTACCGTATCCATTCCACCTTTACCTAGTTTTTTTCTATCTTTATATTATTTGTTTGTGGTGGTCTGCATCAGCAACAGAGAAGGATGAATTTGGTGTTGATGGGCAGCTGTTTTAGATCGGGTTTGCATAGGATGAATGTTTTTACAGAGTGCAGGAACAAAATCAGAACCAGGATTGTCTCAGGAGAAGAAACAGATTCAGCCTCCAAAGAGATACTTGAGCTGAATGGGGAGGTTCTGTCAGCAGAAACCTGAATCGAAGAAGCCACAACAGGAGAAACAGAAGATTCGGGTGGTGACAAGTTAGGCTGTAGTATAAAATACTGATTGATATCTTTAATAGAATTAGGAGACTGAGGAAACAACTCAGAATAAATTCATCAAATAAAACATCTTTAGAGATAAAGATGTGCCCACTAGAAGCCAGACACTTGTATCCCTTGTGAAGATGTGAATAACCAAGAAACAGACACTCTTCAGATTTGAAGTCAAGTTTGTGACTTTTATAAAGTCGTAACAGAGGAAAACATGAGCAGCCAAAAGTTTTAAGAAAATGATAATCTGGATTTTTATGAAAAAAGACAGAAAAAGGAACAGCAAACTGAAAAGATATAGTGGGTAATCTATTGATAAGATATGCTTGATGATTGATGTAATAAGATATAGTGGGTAGTAAAGGCATAATCCCAAAAATGCAAAGGAAGAGATGCTTGATGTAATAAAGTAAGACCTAACTCAACAATGTGTCTATGTTTGCGTTCAATGACACCATTTTGATGATGAGTATGAGGACATATGAGTCTATGAACAATACCATGATAAGCTAAATAATTGGTGAAAGGATGAAACTCACTACACCAGTCAGATTGAACTTGTTTAATTTTACAATTCTCAGTTTTTTCGGCCGAAAGAAAATGGTCCAAGACAAAAGGAAAATAGTGAAGGGCATATCCTTCATTATGTAAAACCCTAATGCAGTTGGTTATGTGCTCCATTTATAGTCTCAACTCAATCTTCGTCTCTTCCATTCTCTCACGTACCCTCTCTTCAAGCTGCTACCTAGATTGCAATCATGGCTGATGGACTGGAGCATCCATCAGTTGTTCAGAAGCTAGCTGGACAATCTTACCTTGTCTCCAGGCTTAGCCCCAACTTCCACTCCGGGAATTATTCTGCAACTGGTATTAACCTCAATGGAGGACTGCACACTTCTGGGTTAGCTGCCTTGTCATTTGTATCTCCAATTACTTCACATGCTCCAGCAGAGAAAGGACCAGGTGCTTTTATGGTGGATTTTCTAATAGGCGGAGTATCTGCTACTGTATCAAAGACAACTGCTGCTCCAATTGAGAGAGTAAAATTGCTCATTCAAAATCAGGATGAGATGATCAAAAGTGGTCGGTTATCTGAACCATACAAGGGAATTGGTGATTGTTTTGCTCCAACCATGAAGGATGAGGGTGTGATTGCTCTTTGGAGAGGCAATACTGCCAATGTTATCAGATACTTCCCCACTCAGGCTTTGATACCATCTTAGATAACGAGAACAGAAGAGAGAAGAAGAGAACTAAACAAAATGATTTTATTGAGAATGAAAACTAACTTGTATCATGTAAACTTAGAGTATTTATAAGTAAGTGGTTTTGTAACCACACCATTACAGCTGTAAACAGATCTAAACATATTACAGTATAAAACATACAGTTGTACAAAATATAGTATTTTATTCTAATACTCTAATAGAGATATTTTTGAATGGGTTGAAAGATGAGATCAAGGTTGAAGTCAGATTGTTTAAACCTTCCAATTTAGTTGATTTGATGATGACATCCAAAATGGTTGAGGATAAAATTCTAGTCCTATCTAAAGGCAAAGGCCCATGGGAACATAAGAACGTGACAACATCTAAATTCAATTGGATGACTTCGATTTTCAAGGGAGGGAATCCCGCAACTGGCGGTTACAGAGAAAGGAAAAGAAGAAGCAGGAGGGGGTCACAAGGTGATGGGCAAAAGCCAAGGGCCACAACAAAATAGAGGATCTTCCTTTCGATGTTTGACAAATGACGAAATGCAGGACAAAATCAAAAAGGGCTTATGCTTTAGAAGTGATGAGAAGTATAACCCTAATCACACTTGCCACAACAAGCAATATCTCACCCTTATTCTATTGTACAAGTGGCTCAGATTTTTGTAAATGAAGTTGTTAGATTACACGGATTTCCTTCATCCATTGTTTCAAACAGAGACCAGCTTTTTCTCAACCACTTTTGGAGACAAATTTTCAAACATGCAGGTACTAAATTGAACTACAGCACAACCTATCACCCACAATTGGATGGCCAAACTAAAGCTGTGAATTGTTGCCTAGAGACCTATTTAAGATTCATGACAGATGCTCACCCCAAACAGTGGCCAAGTTGGCTGCCTTGGGCTGAGTTTTGGTTAAACACAAACTACAGCACCTCTTCTAATTAATTATTTATATATCATATTGATATTTCCTTGATTACATCTAAGTTATCAGATTGGGTAAAAACACAACAAAACACAGAAGGAGGGTTCAATTATGTTTCTTATAAACTTCTCCAAACTCTTTCAAAAACATGTTAAATTACAAATTTGAACAACTATACGAGATGAACAAAAGTACCATTCTAAGAAAGATGTTTAGTTTTTATAAAAGTTGATATTTAATAACTGTGTGTGATGTATAGAGCTAAAAGTACCTAAAGAATTGCATCTGAGTTTTGCCCCGTGGAAATAGAGAAAAGCATTACTGTTGAGTTATAACAATGAATACATAGATTAAAACATCATTCTTTCCTTATTTGATCTCAACTAAAATAATTCCAGAAATTCCTTTTCTTGCTCCAGAAATAAAGCATCATCAGGATCAACTTCAGAATTCTTGACAACTTTTTCTTTACAAGACAAACAAAAGAGAGAAAAATTATAAAGCAGTGAAAAGAAGTTAAATATACCTGCGTAATCTTTGAAACTTTTCAGGATAGTGGGGTAACAAAGCCTATAAACACAAAATAGGGTTCAGTACAGAAGGGAATATAAAAATGAACGGAAATTTCATGAAGAAATTACAAGAAAACAACTAAAGAACTGTGGAAACTGTGTGCATCAGATTGTTAGACACTGTACAGTCCATCAGTGCTCTAATTTAGAAGCTAGATTAGGAGTTAATAACTTCTATAATAAATCCTGGATAAAGAATAAAATTATGCAGTTTTAGATAGGATCATTCACACAATTCTTTCTGTATTATCTCTATTTTCATGACAGGAAATCAGGCTTCAACCCATCTCTTTACAGCAGGATTCAATAACAATCAACATTGAAATTTGGACAGAATCAAAACCAAGTGGCAGCCGATCCAAGCGATCCATTAAGTGTTTGTCATGTTTTTCTTCTGCATTATTTTCAATAATGACTATCAGACAAAATATCAATCCATACAGTCTGAATTGACCAAAGTGTACCCATCTTGCTCAAGCTTAGGAAGATATAAGCCAGAAATAACAGTGTAATCCCAAGGAAATATCGCTATTCTCTAGGACAATAAAATATGTAATTCCTTAGAAGCTCTAGTTTTATTACTATTCTCCAATAAAAATTGGAGTTTGACATCTCTCAATGATCTGAGTAACAAGGTTTTTTCATAAAGATTGGCATAGATTAGTGAGTCGAAACTTCTAAAATCACATAAAGAACCCGCCTAAGTCTTATCTTACTAAAGGTTTAAAAACAAGGTCTAAAACCCCAATTTTGGCCATTACGTTTAAGTTCTTTGGACTCTCTATGTTCAAAATTGTAGGTGCATTTATTTGTCTGCAATTTCCCACTTTGTCAAGGACCTCCAGGAAACCACAACTTAACTGCGACCAGAATTTAAAAGCTTAGTCCTATTCTATTTATGCCACATCATAGCAATTCCGAACAAGACTGATAGTGCCAGAAAAAGGAAACAAAGAACCAGAAACTGAACAGTCAAACATCAAGTTAACGACGTAGCACTACCAGAATATCAAGCAAAAGTAGAGGACAAAAATACCTTATGGGCCGGTGGAAGCTTTCTGTAAGACCTTTCATATCTTCTAATGTCCTCCTCTGCAGCATCAGGATAGCTGCATCGGAACAAACAAGCAAAAGATTAGACTACAGTGTTACTAGGGACATGTTTTTTTGTAAATAATCGAATGATAAAAACAAAATATGACATGTAAAATCACTGTAAAATTTCATACAAAAACAAAATACAACAATATTTACACATACAGCTAAAGAATTCAACAATATTCTTGTGGTTTTACACACACGTGGCTGAGAGCTTTTGAATTTCGACCATGAACCGCTACTTTAATTTGATGAAATAACATTAGCAGTAACAGACAGAAGAAAAAAAATAACAAATTAAATAATACAACGATAAAATTTAAATTTTTCATATTCGAAATAATTAGTGAAACATAAAAAACGTCATTTCCATCTAGAAACCCAAAACCAGATACCTGCATCACGCTCTCAGTTCTATTATTCATAAAATCAAATAAATAAAAAAGTACCTTTGCCACATAAATCAAAACAAACAGTTTCTTGTATTAGCGAAATTGTTACACTTTTTCTCTTGAAACCAAAATAAGATAAAAAGGAAAGTAAAAAAAAAAAAACAGTGAACTATAAATAAAAGTTAAAAGCATTCATTTTTTCTTGGAACACTTGAACTAGCTCGGGAATCTGAGCATCATGAAATGACAAGAAGAAAAGTAAAAACACACTTCATTTTGGCTTAGATTGTTGAACGGTGATTTGAAAAGTAAAAACAATTGAAGAAAAACAATTAGAAGAAATGAAGAATTACTTGAGGTAAGCGCTAATGATGCGTCTGAGGGATTGGATTTCAAGGGCCTCTTCAATCTTTAAACGGCGTTGTTGCTCCTCCTCTGCCTCCATCACTGTTTCTTTCTCTTGCTTCTCACTCTCTGAAGCACTGCGAAGAGGAACAACACCTCTACTATAAAAATAACAATAAATAAACAATATCAAAATACGCCATCATAACGGGTACGACTGTTTGTAGTTGACCCAATCACTTAAGGCCCAACATGCTTTGTATTGTATCGTTAAAAAAGGCTCTAGCTATGCTCACCTTCAACTTTTATATACACTCCCATTTTTTATTCTTTAATTTTCAAATGGCATATTTACCCCTTTTATATTGTTTTCAAAGAAAAAGTATATTTTTTAGAATTAATCTTAGAATTAGACGATAAAAAGGATTAAGAAAGAGCAAAAAAAAGTAGAAGCCAATAATACTAAATTGATGTACTTATAAGTTATCCCTAAGTATGGAAACCATCAAGGAGCTACAACATGGGTCAATAGCAAGATCCAATGCTTTTTTCCTTGTTTGTAAATATGTGATTAGGAGTACTGAATTTTATATAAGATTAGTCCTTTTGTGTAAGTCTTTTCTTTAGGCCTTATATTTGGGCAAGCATACTTTTTTTTTTAGGATTTGCATTTTGGCCATTTTTTAGAAATCAATTGGATTTAATTGATCAACTAAGTGATAATGTTTTTTACCATTATCTTAGTCATCTTTTATTAACAAAATCAACTCTTCTTTAGCGTTTAAACCTTGTTATCTTCAATTTTAGCTTGCTTTTGTAAATAATTAAATTTTGGGTTACACTAATATAATTTTACCACTAATCTTCATTCTTTTTGTGTAAATTATGTGATAGGAAGCTTTTGTCTCAACCCACAATCCTAAGAAGCATGAAGAAACAATCAAGAACCTGAATTAAAAGAAGTGCAGTGCATCGAGCCCACATAAACTAGGCTCAACACCATAAAGTTAGAAACCAATTTTGTTCTAGAGGTGGCCAACATCAGGCGCCAACTACACAAGGTCGGACGCCAACAAGTTAGAGAGCCTAGACCACTTCCAAGGCTGGCCAACACTAGCGCCAGTTACACAAGGTCGGACGACACTTATGCTAACATGGCAATTTTGCCCTATTTCTACTTGGTTGCTCAAAGGAAAGGCATCTTTGGTGGTTAGAGACGAAAAAACACCCTTTGGGAGAGCTTGGAGGTCTACTAGGGTTTATGGGAACCATCCCTTCTTCCTCTTTATATCTTCTTCTTCTTCCATCTTCCATTTTGTAAGCTTGGGCTCTCCATGACAATGGAAAGCTAAAACTATTTTGTTGGGGGTAAATGTAACAACTAAACTCTCTTGTATTTTGCAAATGCTTTCAATATATATATATATATATATATATATATATATATATATATATATATATATATGCCTCTTGTTACGTGTTGGCAAGTGTACCAAATCGTACAAGTAATACAGTGGGCAAGTCCACATATCGTATCCCATAAGGACTAATGTGGTTTAAATTAATTGATTTGTTATTGATAAAGGGTGAAAGTACCAAAACATTTGTTGTTTAAAGGAAAAATAAATGTAGAATTAAGATGTAAAATATAAACAGAAACTGACATAATGAAAACAAATAACTTGATTGAGAAAAATATAAGATAAAAACTTCACCGGGATTAGGTTTCATGATTCCATTCAAAGTTAAAACATCAAATAATATATTCCTATTTCTGTCTCTCTCACTCACATCGGTTGTAACATGCCTCAATTTCGTTGTAGACAAGCCTAAACTAAAATAATAAAAACTCTATGTCTAGTAATTTTACTAATATGTTTGCATTAATGGTTAATATGTTGATTTTGTGACTACTAACCACATATTTATGCCTAGCATGTGGAATCAATAGTTGTTTTACCCTACTCAGGTTTCCCAAACTATCTTTCAGATCAACTAATACTCCCACACAAGCACCATATCTAGAACATGCAATTAAAACTCATAATCTAGGTTTCCAAACTATCTTTCATATTAGTATGGACTCCCTCATGAACAAAATTCATAGACTATGTAGTTAAAATAAAAATAAAACATAAGAGATTGTGGAACAGGATTATATTGAATGAAGAATTCACAGAGAATTAAAATTACATTACACCCAAACCCCGTGAATGAGGGAGTTAGTTACTCCTGAACATACTAAACACTAGACTGATGTTGAAATTAAATGTCTCCAAATAAGTTGAAATACATTTATTTTCTTAATATTTTAAAAAGTAACATTCGAAACATGAAAATGTTAGCGTTTTGAAAAATATTTTTTGAGAGGTAACAAGTATTTTTTTAATTACTTTCCAAAATTGTAAAGAGAGTTTAAAAAAGTACTCTCTAAAACCTTTTTTTTCCTTTTTCATTATAAAATATACTCTTAAGAACTTTTTTATTTTCTTTAGAAAATACTTTCTACAACACAGTTTGTTCTTTTAATATTCCAAAATGTTTTCAGCATGAAACAAGAAAAAAAAATCATAAATATATCATTTTAAATAAAAGAAAGTGCATTTAGTAAAAATTTATATATATATATATATATATATATATATATATATATATATATATATATAAAAGGAAGTAGCCTACAAAAACACCTATGAGATTTATTTTAGAACGTTGACCAAATAAGTTACCAATTTAAATTTACCATTGTATTACCTAACAATGTCGTATGCAATTATTTTTTAGACATGCTTTCGGTCCCTAAATTTGACACAATTATGTTTTAATTTTTTAAAATATATTGAATTTATTCCTCCAAAAAAAGTACAATAGCATCGTATACATTTTTAAATATAATCTCCAAAAATTATTCTTAAAAAACTGTGTACCCTTCCCGACAAACGGAAAATACATTATCACCAATTACTATATTTGATTAATAAATATTGTAAAATAAAACAAGTTGCTTTAGTTATATTAGTTTTTATTAATTTTTATAAATTTTTATTAAATCTTTAATACGAATGAAAAAAGGTTACAAAGTTTACGTATAAGAACACGAAAATTATGTTTTTCATTGAGTAGGTTGTGTTTACGCAGAAGGTTATGTAAAACTAATGCGAATAATGAAATAAGTATTAATCTTCTATCATCGTCATTGTTACAAGAATTTTTAATGTGTTTTTTTATTTCAAATTCTCACTCTCTCAACTTTAATGGTATAATATACGATAGAAGAAAACATATTTGATGACTCAAAACACCAAGTACCTATGAAATTTTTAGAGTTCTATACCCATCACAGTAGTTGCCATAATAAATTGTTGGGGTTAAATATGTTTTTGGTCACTTAACTTTCAGTGAACTTTGGAATTAGTCCATTTCGAAACTTTGGACCAATTTAGTCATTCATATTTTGAGATGCGTGAATTTAGTCCTTTTAATCAAATTTTGTTAAGTTTATTTGACATTTCAAGCGCATTTCATAATAGTATTTGACTTAACATTAAAGCAAAAATGTATCAAACAATATAAACAACTCAAATACAATTCTGAAATGCATACGAAACATCAAATAAATCTACCAAAATTTGATTAAAAGGACTAAATCCATGTATTTCGAAAGATCAAGGACTAAATTGGTCCAAAGTTTCAAAATGGACTAATTCCAAAATTTACTGAAAGTTAAGGGATCAAAAACATATTTAACCATAAATTGTTGTCAATGACTTGGGATTTAAGTATCAAAATTAATGCAACAATTATAAAATTGTTTGACAAATGGACCACATTTATGGAAATAATTGACTATGTGAATATCTCATATTATCCCATATATCACATATTTGAAATATCTCCAACATTCTTCCACTCGGTCTATTTATCCCATTATCAATCAATACAAGAAACTAAATACAAGGATCATGGTGACAAGTCCTCCAAAAGTGAGTATTATCTCGTATGTATAACAATATATCAAGTCTCTCATCAAAGACTCGTAACTATAATGAATAAACCATATGTTTATTCTAGGTCAAATGAAATTTCTCAAAATAATCAAATATGTGCACAAAAAATGAGAAAAAAATGAATAACACTTTTATCAAAGTAAAAAAATAATGATTGTCACAACATGGAACCAATTCTTATTTGTGCTAAATGATCCTTAAAATTCTTTAATAGCATGCCTTTAGTCAAAGGATCGACAATCATCAACTCAATGCTAACATGCTTAATGACCACTTAACACGTTTTCTTATAACTATATATTTAATGTCAATGTGCTTAATTTGACTTCCACTTCTACTATTCTTAGCCATAAATAATGCAACAAAGTTATCACAATATAACTTCAATGGCCTAACAATTGAATCCACAACTCTAAACCTAAATATTAAACTCCAACTATACACCATGTGAGGTATCCTCAAAATAAGAAACAAACTCAACCTCCATACTGGATACTGGAAGTAGCAATTAAGGTTTGATTTTTGCTGCTTCAAAATATAGTTACACTAGTTAGCATAAAAATATAACCAGATGTTGATTTTCTGGTATTAATGCAACCAACAAAATCTAAATAGAAGTAGCCTATCACTTCCAAACTATCAATTTGTCTATATATGAGCATGAAATCCTTTAATCCTTGAAGAAATATGAGTATTTTCTTTGCAATTTTTTAGTGGTCAACACCTGGATTACTTTGATATCCTACCAAACTGTAACACCCCAAATTTAGGATATCACTGGAAACTATCATTGCTCATTTTGTTTAAAAGTAAAACGATTATATCACAAAAAGGCACTTAAAAGAAACTTAAAATTTAAATATAAATAGGTAATCCAAAACATCCATTGAAAATAGTAATAAAAAAACAAAGTTCCAACTAAATACTAGAAATCAGAAGAAAATTTCATAGTCTTCACTGTTTGATTGAAATCAACTAAATAAATAATAAACCCCCGAGTTCATTCCATCCTCTCCGCAATCTACTTTGAGTCAGAAACATCTGCATTACCATCTGCTCCTTTATAACACACACGTTATACGATCATCGCACAAGCAACAAACATACAAACAAATAGGGGTAAGCTAATCATAAACAATGATATATAAAAGAATTTCATAAATAAAACACGACAAATAACACTCAATGTTGCATTCAAGTAACACTTAAGCATGATGATCACAATCAATCTTTGGTTTGGACACACAAACCCCAAAATCCAAACAATCATACTAAACCCAACATAGCATCACATTCATCTAAAATCTTCCAACATAGTGATCGTAATCAAGCTTTGGTTTTCCGCGGTCGCTCACCCCACAACAACATCTAGTTTCCTAGAACAGATGGTTCAATGTGTCCCACTATCGCAACCAGACTGTCTCCCTTATTCCTCAAGGAATTATGAGTAAAAACGTCGATGCATCGCACATCGGGCACTATACTCACAACGAGCCGAAATAAGGTGAAACATCTTTCCCCTCCCCACTACTTCACATAGGTGAGAGGGTACAACACTCAAACCAATCCTCTACCACTGCTTCACACAGGCGAAAGACTCTTCATTGGGTTCCTAGGTACGGAAAACCTCACACAACACTTAATTCCACCAAGAGTTCTCAACAAAGCAAAACACTCTCAACATGCAACACATGAGAATTTATATATTGCTAACAAATACATACCATCACATCATGCATGGAAAATAAAGTTCCATAACATAAACCCATTAACTTATCAAATAATACATTCGTACAATGAACTCTATTAATAATTTCCAAACCAATATAAACAACAGCAGCTATAGTATCAAGCCACCATTTTAATTCCATAACCATGCAACTAAAATATAACCAAGCAAAAGACATAACATTGACATTGCAACTATGGCTATATAACTCACGTACAATAAACTAACCATCATACTATATCAGTCCAAAAGTAAAGCCAACCCACACACTCATCTCATCAATGGTCACCAACACATTGAAATATAACACAATTAATAAAACCAAAATAAAAAACACCAAACCAAAAGTATGAGAATTTAAAGAGAATTAAAAAGTTGTCATACATGATTTTGAACATGCAATATTAATTCATAAAAGACACAAATGGGTCCCAAATATCCAAGAAATTAAAGAACCTTATTAAATAAATGTGGGCCATGGTTGTAATCTCAAGTTCCAAAACTCCAATTACTAACATATGCACCTTACTTTACGTAAAGCTATACCATAATACCACACCATGAATGTAAACAAAAAAAAAAAAAAAATATATATATATATATATATATATATATATATATATATATATATATTGGTGGGTCTTAAGCACATGTGATGAAAGAGAAACAAAATAATGCAAGCCATGTACTTCTCCACACATACACATGCATTTACGTGAAAAAGACAAAAAGAAGAAGAAAGAGAAAGAATTAAGGAACCCATGCACCCCTATCTTGAACCTCAATGCACGAATCCTATAACTACAAAATAAATAGCATATAGATCAGTGAAAATAGTGAACACGGTTCCATGTACTTCGAAAAACTCTTGGCCCAAAACAGAAAAAAGAGAAGGAAAGGTGGCTGCACCAAAATAACGCTTAAGGTAAACTCCAAAAGAAAAGAAAAGGGAATGTGCCTACGAAAAGCATGTGACTGCGTGAACCAGTTTTGAAAGCTGCCCCATAACTAGGCTAGGAGATGACATATAGTCATGTATAAAATTGTGTCCTGCACTCAAAGCTTTTTAAAAAAAGAAAGACAAATAAAACCCTATATAAAACTACCCCATTGGAAACTCAAAAGCTGCACTCCTTTCGCACCCCATGCTATGAAAAACAAAGGTTAACTACAAAAACTTATACATGAACGTGAGCCAAGAAACCATTCACGAGACCAAAGTATAGAGAAAAAAAGAAAAATCAAGCTGCATGCATCCAACAACTAGAAAACAAGGAAAACAAAATAAAATGTAGTTTTCCCTACCTAATGGGTCTCTGGAATGTTTCTCTTCTCTACCACAGCCGCTGAAATCTTGCACCCTTGTTCTCTCTTCTTGTTTCTCTCCACGCTTCTTTTCTAAAACCCTAACTTTCAACCTATAAACACCCTCTCATTCACAATCTTTCTGTTAATATTCTCCCATTTAAATATATTTTTCTTGGTTGTTGTAATATTTTAAATCACAATTCAAAAGATGGAAAACAATAAAAAAATAAAATCTGGTACAACGTGCAATATATATATATATATATATATATATATATATATATATATATATATATATATATATATATATGTATATATACTAGCGAACACACAGACACTATCGTGCCTGTGTATTCGTATTTTTTAATTTTTAAGAAATTAAAAATCAATAACAAATAACAAATATATAATTTTTAAAATAGTTGTTAAATATAAAATTTAAAAAAATAAAATATATAAAAAGAAAATTTAAATAATGATTTAAGACAAAAGATATTTGTAAAAAAATGATTAAAAAGTTAATTATTTATAAAATAATTAATTTTTAAAATAATTAAGGGTAAAACGGGTATTATGAAATGTGGACACAAAAAGAGGAATCCCCTTTATTGTTATAGATATAGATATAGATAGATAGATATATATATATATATATATATATATATATATATATATATATATAATTTGATGCAATGTGAATAATATACGTGAGTTTGTTGCTGCACTCCAACAAGCTTTATACGTATATAGTTATTTCACTAAACAATGCACTCTCGTGACTAAGAAAAGAGAAAATAAATTATGTTTCATGGGTCTCGCTTCTTAAAAAAGAAAAATTAAATTTAAAACCAACACAATTCCACCAACCAGGTTCAAAGCCCTGCACTTCCTCACCTCTGCACGCAACTTTCACTATTAGGCTACATGCCATCATACGATATGACATGCATTATAAGTATTAAAACACTTATACTTCACAAACCATAATTTCCTTAAATTAAATAAATAATAACTTTAATCACTCATTTAATTAAAAATAATCATTAAAATAAATAAAATAATCACATATATATATATATATATATATATATATATATATATTCAATATTTCATAATTTGATAACCTAATTAAGTTAAATAAATCAATAATATTAATCAAGCCATTAATTTTTTCAATGTGTTTCCCTTTAGTCTAATTTTTTTCCGAGTCTTACACAAACTCCAATTGTAAAATGTCATATCTAGTCCAAACCTGAACATACATTAGACTTCCAACGGCTGAAGCATATGAAACATTCTTCATCTGTTCCTATTCAAGATCATTTTCGGCTCCAATGCTATATTCTAATTATTGTAAATACACTTCATAATAAATAAAAATACACTTCATATTCTATATTTTGGCTCTAATGTTATTTACTACCTTGATGAGAAACTTGTTGTTCAATTGGTTCCTCAGCAACTTGATCTATCTCTAACAATTTTTGGAACTCGAATAACTAGTTGTCTAATACGCTATTTATCCAAAGGAGCTTGAATGACTACCAATCTATCATTTGATTTAGAGGGTTGAAATTGATTATGATTATTTTGAATTAAATCACTCCCACTAATCAAGTCATTTACAAGAAACTTTACATTCATTGATTCCACAAATTCTAGTGTTATGAGATGGACAATAAAACATTATAACCTTTGAGCTTTTTCAGCATATCTAATGAAATATTGACTAATAGTCTTAGGTTCTAATTTATTCTCTTGTGGATTATAAAATGTCACTTTTAGATGAGCATTTCCAAAGGCGTATGTGTCGTAAATTGGGTTTCCAACCTTTGAATAACTTAAAAAGTGTTCTTAAAACAACCTTGGTTAGAATTCGATTCATTATACAACCGTCTTAAGGGCTTCAATCCACAAGAATTTAGGAAGTTTTGTATGACTCTTCATGCTTCTCACCATATCCATTAAAGTTTGATTTCTTCTTTTTGCCACATAATTATGATCCAAAGAACCAAACATAGTGTATTGGGCAACAATCCCATGTTCTTGAAGAAATTTCGCAAATGGACTATGTGCTTGTCCACTCATAGTGTATCTACCATAATACTTTTCACCTCTATCCAATCTCACAATCTTAAGTTACTTTTCGTTTTGTAACTCTACTTCGATTCACTATACAATTGTATTAAGTGCTTCAATTCACAAGAATTTTGGAAGTTTTGCAAGACTCTTCATGCTTTTCACCATATCCATCAATGTTCGATTTCTTCCCTCTACCATATAATTATGATCCAAAGAACTAGGCATAGTGTATTTTGCAATAATCCCATGTTCTTGAAGAAAATTTGCTAAATGGGTAAGGTGCTTGTCCACTCATAGTGTATCTACCATAATATTTTCCACTTCTATCCAATCTCACAATCTTAAGTTGTTTTCCGCATTGTAACTCTACTTTAACCTTAAAAACTTTAAAGGCATTTAAAGCTTCATCCTTAGAACAAAGCAAGTAAAGATACACATATTGTGAGTAATCATTTATAAAGGTGATGAAATATCTCAGAATCTATAAATATATGTATGAATTATTTCTAGTAGGTTTGAACTCCTTTTAGTACCCCTTTTATTTATTTTTTTCGGACTTGTTAGTTTGCTTACCCTTAATGCAAACCATAGAAGTCCCAAAATTAGCAAAATATAACTTACTAAGTACTTGATCATTTCTTAATTGCTTGATTCTCTTAATAGAGATATGTTCCAATCTCCAGCGCCATAACATAGAGGAATTCTCATTCACAACACATTGTTTTAACCCAGTAGAAAGATGCATTGAACTTTAAGCAGTGTAATTTGTAATTTAATGGAGTAAAAACCATCAGACAGTTCACAAAACCAACAACGTAATGGAAATACCCAAAGATGCTAATTGAAAAATGGAAATTAATTCTTTTTTATCAAAAATAGGAACACAAAAAGATATTTTCTAAATACAAAATAAAACCACTACTTAAAATCAAATTGCATGTCCCAATGACCTTCACATGTGAACTCATATTTATTTATGAATGGATGCAATGTTCACTTTCAATTGATCTCCTTAGGTTTTGCATACCCTATATGGTATTATAAAAATGGATTGTAGTTCCATAATCAATCCACCTTGTGTTATGATTAATATTATTCATATTAGATTCATAACAAACAAAAGCAAAATAATTACCTTTCTTCTTTAGCCAATTCTTAAACTTTGTGCAATCCTTCTTCATGTGTCTCTTCCTTTTACAAAAGGAACACTTGGTCTCCTTTGTAACTAGCTTAACAAATATCTTTCCCTTCTGATTAACTTAATTCTTCTTATTCTTGAGAGAAGTAGTCAAGTTTACCATTTGACCTTCTTCCATTAGCAACCTTTCCTCTTCTTGAACACACATGGTCACTAATTCATTAATAGACCACTTATTCTTATGTGTGTTGTAAGCAATTTTAAAATGAGCATATTGATGAGGTAAAATATACAAAATATAATGTACTAGAAGGGAATTAGACATGATAACCTCTAAGGCCTTTAGTTGAGCCACAATGTCTCTTATGCACATGATGATCATGCACTTCTTTAGTCATGGTAAGCTTTAAGGATGAAAAATACATGATAATAGTGTTGATAAGAGATTTATCAAAGGTGATCAACTATTCATCAATACCCTTTAGCAAATATCTCACATTGTCATGTTGGTTTAGAAAACCCTAAATACTAGTAGAAAAGTTGGTCTTTATTAATGTCACAAAGAGACATTAACCTCTCCCACTTTTCATAGAAATAAACAACATTTGGAGTGTTAGTCTCAATAATAACAATGATTCTAGTTTTGTAGTAGCATAATCAATATCCATCCAACCCAAATAAAGAATAACTTTCTCCTTCCAGAACTTATAATTATCCCATTTTCTAGTTTGGGAATACCATAATGGATATAAGAAAAATTTACAGATTGAGAAATTGCAAAATTTTTAAAATATATGCTCATTATCATAATTTGAGACTATAATAAAGAATGTTTTGTCAATAGAAACATGTTTTAATCAATGAATCAAGTGACATAAAACTTGTTTATGGGCCAAAGTCACACTCAATTAGACTCACATAAGCAAATGATAAAATTATTTTGTTTTACCAATGCAAACATGTCTTAATGAATGAAACTAGTGATATAAAAGTTGCTTGTGTGCTAAAATCTTAATCAATTAGACTCACATAACCAAATGATAAAACTATTATACTATTATGTTACTAATGTAAACATATGTCTCAATGAATGAATCTAGTGACATAAATCTTGCATGTGGGCTAAAGTCTTACTCAATTAGACTCACAATATCAAATGATAAAAATATTATACTATTATCACTACAAAAAAATTGGATTTTCCAACAGCCAATATTAATCGATAATTAAAGAAATTCGTCAATAACAACATTTTTTCGACAGATTACCGAAGAATAAAAATCCGTCGGTAAAAGCATTGTCGGTAATAATTAATTTAAATGAATGAATTGATTAATTAACTAAAAGTTAAAACAATTATAAAATATCAATAATTAATAGTAATAAAATCTTATATTATAAAAGAAAAAAGAACTTAAATAAATATTTTTTATAACTAAAATTATGTAACGTCCCAATTAAATACATAAAACCAATTTAACAAAACGTCGCATACATGAATATTCAAAGAGTACGGAGTTTGGGATATGAAGGTACACAGTGCACCAAACATGTCCATAACAAAAGAAAAGGGCACCACACTGCCTAAAACAAAGTTTAAAAGTTCTAAAGGTAGTACAAGGTCCTGTCCAAGACAAGAGAATCATAACCTATCAGGTCTCCTTCATTTGTAGGCTCCATAGTGAGCCCAAAACCCGTCCAACCATCAAGCTGCGGTGTCTCTACTATCATTACCACTGCTAGGGATTCTCACATATGCTCACATCAATAAAATTGATGATCATCGCAATAGAGAAAGCCACACACAACATACACGCAAGCAAAAAGGGTAAGCTAGTGTAAAGGAATCTTATATCATAATAGTCAACATGCAGTTTCAAAGTCAGACATAACTAACAAACATTCACACATAGATTACCAAATCATTTAAGACCCCAAGACTTGATTATCCGGATACGTAAAATGAGGCACCACCACGAGACAGTGGAATTATGTCCTAGCAGTGAGGCATCACCACGAGGCCTTGGCGTAATTACACCCTTACATGAAGCACTACTACGTGACCTTCGTGGAATTACGTCCTGGCCTTGAGGCACCACCATGATACTCGCGTGGAATTACGTCTTTATGTTGAGGCACCACCATGAACTCTCACCACAAGGTTCATGGAATTAAGTCCAATAGATGAAGCACCACCAATGACTCTCACTAGGAAGGTCCATGGGATTACGTCCTACAGATGAGGCACCACCATGAGCTCTCACTACAAGAGTCATGGAATTACGCCCTACTCACGCTTTGTACATGTTTCACTAACCAATCAGAAAGTTCCCATAATACTAATGTCATGTATAAACAACCAATCATACAACTCATGCTTTCCAATTCATACACAATAAAGCAACATACCATTTCCATCTAAACCTCATATATTAATCATGGCATCATCCCTCAAACCCTTCTAGTAAAGCATTTAGATCAGACAAGCAAGCAACACATCAGTGAACCATTCAACAATAGTACCAAAACTCGCCCCAGTCTCGCTCAAGCTAATAGGTCTCGCTTAGGCGAGCCCCTTCTCGCCTAGGCGAGGGCTCAAATAGGGGAACAATGGATTCTGCGATTTCTCGCTCAGGCGAGCCCCTTCTCGTCCAGGCGAGGCCACTCCTCGCTCAAAAAGAAAACTCGTCGCCTAAGTGATCGTCGAGCAGCAGATCCTGGGCGAGCCTCTGTTAATTTCGCCTAGGCGAGACAAGCTCGCTTGGGCGAGAAAAACAGTGCCCACCACTGTTCACTCGTGCAGAAATGCAAGAACATCACCAAATCACATTTTAACCAATACCAAGTAGTCAAACCATTAGCATACCTCAAGCATACGACTTAAACTCAAAAAACATACAAAAAACATAGATAACCTTAAACCCTAGCTTCCCTTACTTGGAAAGGGTTTATCAAAAGACTTCGACCCTGACTCAACGAACCCAACAACTTCAAAAGCGGACCCAAGAGTTGAGAATAAAGACATAAGAAATGACGAGGTTGCTACAGTAAGCCCAACAGAACCATGAGAACCAAATTAGAACAAGAAGAGCACGGTTCAGGAGCAACTTACGTGGAGTAGAAGAACATAAATGATCGATTAACTAGCTTGAAAAAGAGAGAAGTCAAAACCCTAGCAGAGCTCTACAATGAAGAGAAGAGTTTGAGAGACTGGAGCGTTTACAAATGAGTGCAGAATGGTGAACCCTAGCTACTTTAGGGGCCTTGGCACCCTATGGGCCAACCCTTAAGCCCATCTGCTTAGGATCAACACTTAAGAATAAGGTAGAAAATAAACAGGCCTTACAAATTACATTTGTTTAAAATATTTAAATGAAAAATTAATTAACAAAACATTAAATAAAAAAATAAACGAATTAATAATTAAGAGTGGTAAAATTATTATACTATAAAAAATTGGGATAATTGTTATATATTATTATTATTATTATGTATAACATTAAATGAATGAATTAATTAATTAAAAAAGAATTAAAAGAATAAGAAAATATGAATAATTAATAGTAATAAAATACAAATATTATAAAAGAATAATAAAATTATAAAAATATAATATTATAATAAAATCTTTTATTTCATTTATTTAGTTTGATTGAGTCAATTACGGAAGATTTTATAAATGATATCCTCTTTTTAAAGATCCTTTTTCTTTCTTATTTATCATTTAGTGATTTTTTTAATTTGATTGGATCAATTATAGATAGATATTAATTAGTTAACATAAAAATTAAAAAATAATAAAATATTAATAATTAATAGTGATAAAAATTTTATATTAATTTAAAATTTAAAATTTTATATTAATTTAAAATTTAAAATTTTATATTAATTTAAAATTTAAAATTTTATATTAATTTAAAATTTAAATTTTTATATTAATTTAAATATAAAAATTTTATATAATTAAAATTATGTTTAACAATAAAATTCAAATGAATTAATACATTAATTAACACAAAAATTAAAATAATAATAAAATTTCATCAATTAATTGTGTAAAAACTAATATTTTTAAAGAAAAATAAAATAAATATTTTTCTATAATTAAATACTATACTTTTTATAAATAAACGTTTCCTTATAAAAGTAATTCGAAATAATAATTTTCTTATATATAGCAGTTTTTAAAATGATATATTCTTATTGAAGCTATCTTTCTTTATTTTTAATTTTTTAGTTATTTTTTAATTTGATCACATCAATTACATATAGGTTTTAATCAATTCATATATAATTAAAGTTATGTTTCACATTAAAATTTAAATGAATGAATGAATTAATTAGCAAAAAATTTAAAAAAATAATAAATTTTAAATAATTAATAACTACAAAAATCTTAAAAGAAAATTTGAAATATGTATTTTTTTCTGATTAAAATGATTTTTTATAGTAATAATGGATGAATTAACATAAAGGTTTAAAAAATAATATTTTCCTAGTAACAAAAATATTATAAAAGAAATAAATTTTGAAATAAATGTTTTTCTATATATAAATTATAAATAAATATATTTTTATGGTTAAAATTTGGAATAAATAATTTTCAATAATAAAGTATTTTTATGAATGTTATATTCTTTTTGAAAATCTTTTTCCTTATTGTTAACTTTTTAATTATTTTTGATTTGATTGATCAATTACCGACGGATTTACAGACATATATTAGGGTATGTGATCATTGATGAATTTTTTGAAAGATTTATCAATCGGTAATTAAAATTTGTTTTGTCGACGGATCTATCCATCGGTAATTAAAATATTTAAATTTGTCGGTAAATGATAGTTACCGACAAATTTATTTTCTTCGGTAATTACCACATTTTTTGTAGTGTATGTTTTACTGATGCAAACATACATATGAATGAATGAATCTAGTGACATAAAACTTGCTTGTGAACTAAAGTCTTACTCAATTAAACTCATATCACCAAATGATAAAACTATTATACTATTATGTTTCACCGATAAAAAAACAACGTCTTAATGAATGAATCTAGTGATATAAAACTTGTCTATGAACTAAAGTCTTACTCAATTAGACTAACCTAACTACATGATAAAACTATTAGACTATATTCCTTTTCTCGACTCCTGACAATTTGAGAAATATAATCCAATATTTCATCATACTAATTAATGTAATTCCTCTAGGTAAGAACTCACAACATCACATATAATTAATTATAATTAATATTATGTGATTATAAATATCAATCGATTAGAGATACTATGACTACTCTCTAATTTATTAATGAACCTTCCAAGCCATTCAAACTTTTGAAATAAATATTTGCATCAATATTATTTATAATGCAATCAAAATAAATAATAATATTTATTATATAAATAAAATATACAACATATAATTTATATCAACATTTATTACATACAAAAACTTAATAGTACAACAATTCAAATAAACTCATATGTTAATCCATAATAAACCCATACAGTAATTCAAATAAATAGAATTACTTGACCATTACACCATCAAATATTTCACGTTAAACTATTGATATAAAACAAAATTATATATTCCTCATTATTTTAACAAAATAAAAGGTACATTTTTAATTCATCTTTAACCTCAAAATAATTGGCACATCCACTGTCCAAAAGAAAAAAAACTTGTGTCAATTGCCATAAGTAAGTAATAGCGTTCCATACTACATGAGTACACAAAAACAAATTTCAGATTCCTTAGAGCAACTTCGGGAAAGCCTCAAAGAGCCCCAAGGCTAATGCTTTGAGATCTTCTGTACTCATAATAATAACACCCTAGCGCCACCTCATCAATAGTGACACCTTCAACACCGATAATGTTAGGTTCAACATCAAACACTAGAAAAACACAAATAAAGAATCCAAAAGGATAATCACAACAGATTCAAAGAACAAGACAAAGCTATTTAACATTGCTCTAATAAATGTCATTGTCACGAGAATTTTTCATTTCAAACCCTTCACTCTCTCAACTTTGATGGTATAGTATACTGTAGAAGAGAGAGCAGATTTGGTGACCCTAAAACACAAAGTACCTGTGAAATTTATAGGGTTCTCTACCCATTGCAAAATAGTTGACATAATAAATTATTGCCAATGATATGGATTACAATATCAAAATTTATGAAAAAGTTATAAAATTGATTGACAAATGGACCACATATATGGAAATAATTGACTAGGTGAATATTTCATATTATCCCACATATCATATATTTGAAAATTTTCCAACATGTTTTGGATTTTATTTCTTTAATGAGTCAATATTTAAATTATGTAGAAACCTAATTTTCATTTTATTTTCAAATAAATACCTGTAAAAGAACTTATTTTATTAGGACTAATTTATGTAGATTTTTTAATAACTAAAAAAATAATTGTACCGAAAATTTTAAATATATATAAACCCAATTAGTGCATACTTTTAATCTTTACCACGATATTATAATAATATATTACATTAATTAAAGTATACATCATATAAATTTACCATTTATAGTTGGATAATATGTGTAACACTTTTGAATACTATTTAAAAATGATTTTATTATTATTTTGTATTATTATTATTATTTACTATATCTATATGTATATAAATTTTGTGTATTTTATATTTAATCATTTAAAATAAATTGTTTCTAAAATTAAATTAACATTAAATAGTATAATAACGATAAAATGATTTTGTGTTTCTAAAATTTGTCATGTTTAGTTTATATGAAGACCTAGAAAATTGTATTTTAGAAGTGACACCGGTTTAAAAATAGTTAGATTCAATTATTTTAACATTAAAAGTTTTTAGTGTAAATAATTTTGTTATAAACGAACTTCATTTTTTTAAAACGCATTATCTCTCTAGAAACCACTTTTCTAGAGTTCTTTGACATCTCTCTAAGAACAAATATGTACCACACCTAGCCAAACTCGACCAAATAAGTAAACAATGCATATACCAAGGCAGCCAAGTATTCAGCCTAGGACGAGTCAGCCTAACTTGTACCAGTTCTAACCTAAACATCTAGAGGAATAACCTGCACCTCATATAAGCAACATAAGTCGTCAAGGTAGGTAGCCGGCCTAGGCCGACTACTCCAGCAGACCTGGTAAGATTAAGGCCCAGGCCGAGCACTCCAATAAACTTAGTGAAAATAGAAGCCCCCGCGTTCAATAGGTATTAAGGGCCTGGGTTAGGGCCCAGGCCCACTTACAGCCCAAGCTAGAGCCCAAGTCAAGGCCCGACCCATGAGGTAATCAGACATCATTAATGCTCTATAAATACGCGTGGATCCTAGTAATTAAAGGTACACATTCATTAATCACTGATTTGACCTTCTGAGAACTTTGACTTACTTGAGCTTCAGAGACTCTTCTGCAGGTAACCCCTCTTGGGTTCAAGCTAACATGTACCAACTGGGAAGAAACCAACTGAGTAGATAACGAACTACATGGTAAGGTGACGCTTGTGCTTGACTCATCTTATTTGTTCTCTACAGGAACAATTGGCGCCCACCGTGGGGCACGAGACGAACACCTTTAGTACCCATTTTTCTTTGAAGATGGTTTCCACCCGTAGCAAAGCTGGAGTGAACAAGCAGGCGGATGCTGGTCCCTCAAGACCTGCTGGCATCACCCCTGATCTGGCCGCCATCCTAGACGGCCAAGCGAAGGTGCAGCAAGAACTTGCAAATCTGAAGAAACGCAACGCCAACGAGATGGAGGCGCTACGACAAGAGAACTCTCGCCTGAGGCGAAAGATCAAAGCTGATCCCAACCTGAAGGGGAAAGCCAAGGAAACCTCTGAAGCTGCAAGGTCTCCGGCCTTCCAGCCCACGGAGGAGGAAAGAGAATACAACCTCACTCCTCACACCTTCACCACCACTCAACAAACACCCATTCCCTCTACCCAACTGAGGAGATAACGAACTACGTGGTAAGGTGACGCTTGTGCTTGACTCATCTTATTTGTTCTCTGCAGGAACAAAATACTATAGGATGGATCCTCGCAACGAGCTCTTCAATTTGAACTTATCAGTTTCTTTATTAGCTTGAGTTTAGTTTCAGTCATTTTTCTTGGTCTTTGTCTTTTTTTAGTGGCATGCATCTTTTAATCATCAGTATGAGTCTCTGCTAATCAATGATCATAACAGTATCTTCTGGTCGTTCCTTTGTTGTTCCTAGGTATAAATAGAGCATTTGGTGGAGCTAAATATGTTTTCGGTGTCTTATAGCTTGTTGAACAGTTTTAACAAGTAAGGGAAGCTAAAGTTCACACAAAATTGTATGTTGGTTTTCTTCTTGTTTTTGTCAATTGGTTGCTTATGTTAAATTTGTGATGTGGATTTTAAAGTTAGGCTTAATTAGTGATTTAGTCCTCTAATTTGTTACTTTAGTTCATTTTGGTTCTCTTATTATTTTTTGGATCAATTTAGTCCTTCAATTTTTTAAAAATGTTCAATTTTGTCCCCTTATTATTTTTCATTCAATTTAGTCCTTTTTTTAAATGATCCAATTTTGTTGATGAATTCATATTTTTGCCCTCATTTAATGTTTAATTTTGGGGATTTAATTGAATTTTTGTTCTTAAAATATTCATTTAATTGAGATTTCTTATAATTGAGTTTATTGAGCATGTGATACAAAAACATGTTAAAATAGCTTTTTAGTTGCATAAATGTTCTTTGGATATTTTGAGTGTGTTAGTGCAACTACAGCTAAGTTGAGCTCTTGAAAGTGTGGAAATAAATTGATTAAAGCTTCATGGCACCTCCAAGCAAACATTGCATGAAGAAGGCGTGAAAAGCTTCAAAAAGTGAAGAAGTTTGGCTAAGCCAAGAAGAGGAAACAGATAACAAAAATTGGCCCTTGTCGTTTTCTCTATCTTTATGATAAAAGTTAATTTGGAAAAATATATCTTTAGATATTTTATTTGATATTTTTAAATAATTATCTTATTTAATTATGTCATAAAATATCAAATATCTTTAAATAATTAATTTATCAGATATTGATATTATCAACCAACTATATTTGTCAAATAGTTTTAAAATTGACTATATCTCCAAATATTTTTAGATATTCATAAAACTAAAAAAAAATGATATTTATGATTATTTTAAAGATATTTGAGAGATTTTAGTGATAGAAAAACCTAGTCCAAGTCCTATATAAAGAGACCAAGGGGAAATAAAAAAGAAAAACTCGGAACTTCGGAGTTTAAGAACCCTTAGAGGGGCTTAATTTCATTCTCTCTCTCTCTCCACCTTTTGTTTTATTTTTTATTTTTTATTTTCCATTCTAGGGAGGGCTAAGCTTTAAAGGTTAGTTCCGCTGTAATTTCTTAATTGGATTCTAAGGTTAGATAAATAAATTTGTTTGTTCTTTTGATTCTTGTTGTGATTTATTTTCATCTAGGTCTTTTGGTTCTTAATCTAGTAAAAGTAATGATTTTTTAGATTATAGCAAGTTAGCACAATGTTAAATCTGCATACCATAACAATCATATGAGTCCAAGGGTTTTTAAATTTTAATTGAGAAGTTAATTTGGTTAACTTTAGAAACTTTCATTTGATTGAATGAGTTTTTGCTAATAATTGAGAGGTTACTTTGATTAAAGTTGAAAACTCTAATTAGAATTAATCAAGAAGTTATTTTGATTAATTAGTTGTTTACTAGATACAAGAGGTAAAAGAATAAACATGACTAGACATAGTAATATTTAATTGAGAAGTTCTTTTAGTTAAATTTACTATGATTTAACTATAAAGTTCTTACTTTTGATTGAGAAATTACTGTGGTTAAACGTGAGGACACAAACAAATTAATTGAGAAGTTATATTGATTATTTTGAAATCTTAGACAAGAAATCAATAACAATAATTTTTAGAAACCAATGATGAATTCTATTTTGAAAAAGTAGTGGAATCGACCTGTTTTCTTTATTATTATTTTTATCTCTTTTTATCTTTTCAATTCTATTTCTTTCTTTGTTAATGTTAATTCTCTTATATTTTTATTATTTTATTTGACTAACTCTTTTGTATAGTTTTTATAAATTCTAATTTGTTAAGAATCAACCATGTTTGTTGGTAGACGACTTAGGGTTGACTTTACTCTTTCTATTTTGTTGGTTACTGTATTAGCAATACTAACGTTTCTATAGTTTAGTAGTATCAATTTGATCGCATCAACGACAATGTTATCATTTGTCCTCTCCAATTTGAGACCAAATTAGTAATTAAACTTAATTACGACTTATATATACATGTTAGAATTTTTTTTTATAATTTATACATCAAGTCACTCTACCTAAATACTCAGATTATTTAATTTTTTACACCCCACCTAAATACTCACAAATAATAAGGGGACTAAATTGAACATTTTAAAAACATTTGAGGTCTAAATTGAACCAAAAAATAATAAGTGGACCAAAATGAACCAAAGCAACAAATTAGAGGACTAAATCAACACTTGAGGACTATTGATTATGTTGTTGCATGTAATGTTGGGGTTATGATTTGCTATTGGAAATTTTTTGTTGTAGATGTTTGGGTTGTGTTTTAGGGGTATTGATGAGATTAGAGGTTTCTACTTAGATAATTGGCCAAATTGGTACAATTAAGAAGAGGTTTTAAAATTGATTTGAGAAGGAAACAATTAGAGGGTGCAAAATTGAGCAATTGTGCAAGAATTGAAAATCCGATTTCACTAAAACCAATGATAGAGTGTTAAGCAATGACTTTGTACCGTTGAGAAACAATTAAAAATTCCAAAGTCAGAGAGCATTCTCGTCACAAAGAGCTAAATAGTATTTTTAGTGCTTAGCGCCACTCTAACATGCCAAATCTTGAATTAGAAGGCTTTAGAGAAAACAATTTTTCTTGTAAGGTTCCCATAGATTAGATTGTTGACAACTTTGACCTTTATTGCTTGTTCTGTGTATAAAATTTTATACAGTTATCCAATTAGGTTGATTCTTTTTGTATTGGGTTCTTGATTCAATTATCTTCCATTTGAATGTAAAAACCAAAATTTTGGAGTTCTGCACATGCTGCAATTTTATTTCTAAAATCCCAAAATAGTTTGTACCATGTTTTCAAGTTTTCTTTCTTTTATCTTTAAATACTTATGTGAGGATGTGCAAATTAATGTGTAATTCATTAAAAAGCATTTATATACATATATATATATATATATGTGTGTGTGTGTATATATACATATATATATATATATATATATATATATATATGTATATAAATGCTTTTTAATGAATTACACATTAATCTGCACATCCTTACACAAGTATTTAAAGATAAAAGAAAGAGAACTTGAAAACATAGGTACAAACTATTTGGGATTTTAGAAATAAATATATGTATACCAAAATTTTGGAGTTTTGCACATGCTGCGATTTTATTTCTAAAATCCCAAATATTTTGTACCTATTTTTTCAAGTTTTCTTTCTTTTATCTTTCAATACTTGTGGAGGATGTGCAGATTAATGTGTAATTCATTAAAACATATATATATATATATATATATGTATATGTATATGTATATGTATATGTATATCTAGAGTACTTGTGTGATGTGAAATGTTAAGGATGTACGTTGTTTGTGTTGTGAATGATGAATGGTTGAGGAACAATGGAATATTATGTTTGGGGTGATGGGCTTATATATTGAGAATTTTGAAGAATGGATTATATGGGGAGAGTTGTAGGAGATCTTAGTCACTAGACTTGTTAGGTCCTAAATGCGAAGAGGATTAACCTTGTGAGTGACAAGGTGATAACTCTTTTGTCTATAGCTCTATAGAGCATAGAGACTACTACAAGTGGATGCCTCTAGTGAATTCAAACAACAAAAGGCATGTATCTGAATAATTAAATTTAGTGTCAACTGCTTGTGTGCATATGAATATTCATTATATTTTATCCATGCTTAGTTTATATTTGATATGTTGTAATTGTTTAGGGATAACTCTTTTGTACACTAGCTTACCTTGTTATGTGTTTTGTGTTTCTTGTGTTTTGTTCACTCTTTTGTAATGATCACTTAATAGTGTGAGCAACAAGAAGAGTTTGGTGGTGATGTGTCTCGGGAGGGAGGTGGTTATACTGCATAGTAGTCTCATAGCTTGTAGTGGTTTCCTTGTATAGGAGTTAGATTTTGAAAGACTCGTGCTCTTTTAAGTTTCTTTGTATATATTATATTATTATGGTTATTATTTTGGGATAATTTTATTAATTCTATATATTTTGGCTATCTGATTTTGTTTTATCGATCTTATATTGTCTTATTTAATAATTTTATGCTACTCAAGGGGATGTTACATTTTTTGTGTCAGATCAGTTCATCCTTAGGATGACTTGAGGGTTGTGGGTTTGCCATGTCTAGCAAAGTTTAAGAGTTTAAGTTTAGATTGTAGTTGGTTATCAAACTTAAAGTATTAAGAATAAAAAATGTCTTGATAGAGTGATAAGGGTGCACACTCATGACTATATCAAAGATTTCCTTTTTTTAATTATGAAAGTTTGGGGAAAGAAAAGTCATAAAAAGTAAGTTGTTGGTAAAAAGTAGGCTTTGAGCCAGTAGATATTAAGAATATAGGTAAGAAATAGTTGGGTTTGTTAAAGTTATAGTTTGAGTTTCTTCTTCTATACCAATTCTTGTTACATTTACACCTCCGTGGTTTGTGTTCAGTATCTATAGTGGTAGAAGAATGAAGATTTAAGGTCAACTTGACTTGCTTACCTTTATAAGAGTTAGGTAAGGCTCTGAGACAATCTCTTGCCTTGAAGATGTGAAGTTGTAATAGGTTGTATATCGGTGTAAGACTAATACTAAGTTTGGGTTTAGTAGGTTGAGAAATGATGTTGGAGTTTAGAAGCAATGTTTTGGACTAACGGAGCTTCAAGAATAATTTCTTCGGACTGGATGCCACAAGTTTTGCAAGAGGAGTTGAGTCAGGAGGTTAGAATAAAGGGAGATATCAGTGCACACTTGTGTAGTAAGGTTTGAGAAATCAACTTGGTTTTACATCCCGATCATGTTTGAGTCCTGAAGGTGGAAGATTTGAGGTTAAAGATAAAACAGGTAGAGACCATGAAGTGTATAAGGAAGGAAAATCTCTAATGGGAGGCTATGAGGTAGAGCTTTAAGGATCATTCAAGCATAAGGGTGTTTTCTAAGAAAAGGGAAAATAATTTTTTGATGAGAGTGAAGTATATTAGGGGTTTTATACCCAACTCAACATCAGCAAGAGGTAGTTGGATCTTCTCAACAATAACAACATCAAAGTAGAAATTCGAAGGGACGTTCCAAATAAAGTGGTTCACACAGGAAGAAGGTTTGACATGGGTTGAGGTGAAGGGTTTCAAGTGATAAAGGGAGAAGCACATCAATAATATTATTCTTGTAGGGAAGGGCATCAAGTAATGCCATAATATAGTCAAGGGAGAAAGGAAAGGAAAGGTCTTGAGTAATTGGAAGGGTGTTTGCAATATCTAATATTGAAGTCGTTAGTACAAATGGTCACATTCAACATGTATGTTACATAAATTGCAGTTGTGTTAAGCATTTTGGTTTAGCTGGGGCAACACACTCCTTTGTGTCACATGCATAGGTAAACAAGTCGGATTGCCTACAAGGCAGTTGGAGCTTGAGATGGTGGTTTTTGTGACAACTTTGATTGATGGAAGACTACTTTAGTGTGTGGCATGCCTTGATGAAGGATTAAGTTGGTTTATTTTAGATTTTTGAATATGGCGATGAGTTGTTTAAGAAAACCTAGTAAAGATTCCCACTGAACATTAAGGTGGCAAACTATCTAGATGTGAAGTTGCATTTCAAAAGGATCAAAGAGAAGGAAAGAAACCAATTATACAAGAAAACAATATAAGATAGCAAAGGAATTGAAAGTGTCAATTTGAAACAAAGGGAAAACAAATAGAAAATGGAAGCAATGAAGATGGTTATGGTTGAAGATGGAGCATGCCACTCATAGGGGGGCCATAAGGCTAACCAACCCTGGAGATGAGTGATGTAGGCTACCACTTGCTATACAAGATAAGGCAAGGTAAAGACTCTACTCCTTGGAGGACAGCTCACGATTTTTTTGAGACAATATAAGTGTTTTACTTCGAAATGTTCAACCCTTCTACAAGATTATGAGCACCCTTTATATAGAGAGTTCTAGGGCTCTCTAGGAAAAAAAGTGTAAAAGAGTATCTAAATAATTAGAAAACCCTAGTTTCTAAAAACTAGGTGAAACCATATGGTACATGTGGTAGACAAGGTGGTCTCCATATGTGAATTTCGTCCAAGCCCATGGAGGACCACATGGTACATGTGCTTTTTGCTTTTTGCTTTATGCTTTCCTCTCTCTTCCACATCATACTTGTTTTATGCTTTATGCTTTCCATGTACACATGCCTTAATCTACTTCAATTGATGTTCATCCTCTCCTAATTACCATAAGCAAACCTACAAAACAAATCAACAAGGATTTAGTATGTCAAGTTAGGTTAAGTAAACTCTAGTCAACAAGTCAACCCTAGTCAAAGGTCAATAAGTCAACCTAGGAAAATTCAAACATAATGAAAGCTAAAATAATGGAAGAGATTAGGTAACTCCCATGTGGGTTTTCCTAGGCATATGTATTAGGCCACTATCCTTAGAAGGGGTCAAGCTTTCATTATGCTTGATGGTGGTAAAAGGATCCAAATTCAAAGTCAATTTGATTTGTTTCCTTTGCAAGGTTAGGACACAATCTCAAGGGCGAATTGGTTGTCTTCCGATCTCATTCTGGAATATTGTGGTACCAAAGAAGTGTTTTTCCTTTTTTTCAAAATGTGAGTCAATTGTTGCGGATCGAGGTGGATCAAGTTGAAAAGTGGGGGGCAAAGTCTTATGTGGGGGCAAAGTCTTATGTGGATAAGGGTTGTATGGCAAAGGCAAGTGAAGAATAGGTGTGAGGGATCATAATTGTGGAAGAGTTTTTAGATGTGTTTTGAAGCATATACTAGGAATACCACCTAGGAGCGGTGAGGTTCACTATTGAATTAATGTCTGAAGCAAAACCAATGTCAATAGTTCCTTAGTGGATGGTTTTTAATGAGAGTGTGGAGTAGAAGAAGAAAATGGAGGAGCTATTAGAAAAGCAATGGTTTAGTCTCAGTGTGTCACCGTGACCAAATACAATTTAACGAATCTGGAAGGAGACGTAGTTATATGTCAAGATATTCAAGCATAGGTTTTGTTTAAAGGAGTTGGATCTCTTGGGATGGATAGTTATGATTAGTGGGAACATGATGAAGGAAGGGAAGTTCTAAGAGTGTCTTTGAAATGAGGAATTTCAAGTGATTTATTGTTGTTATAGAGGTTTTGTGGTAAGTTTATCAAGTGTGGTTGTTTCCTTGTAATAACTGAGATGAAAGGATCATCGTTTTGAAGTAGGCAAAGAAGTGTGAAGGGAGTTTTATGGATGTTGAAAAAGAGATTGATCAATACTTCAATGCTAATCATTTTTGGCACACGAAAGCCTTTGAGGTCTACTGTGACTCAACACACCTGATGTAGGAATGTATGTTGATTAGAGTGGCATAACAAAGTTGTTGTCTTTATGAGGATTAGTTAACGGTGTTCAATGATCATCAAGAGCTAGTAGTGTGGAGTTTCACAGGGGAAGTTGGACAGGACACGAATGAGATGAATTGAGCTTTGGTTTCAAATTGTGGTGTCAACCTTGAAGTGAGAAAGTACCAGTAGATGCTTAAATAGAAAAGTGGTTCAAGTCGTTGTTTTGATGAGGAAGGTGTTAGCGTTGGTGAAGAAGTTCAGGGATTGAAGCTTGGGGAGTGAGACTTCACTCGTGTAGTCAACTGATTATAGCTAGTGAGTGTTTCAAAATGTTTGGGAAAGGGGCAAATCGAAAAATATTAGGTTGAGAAATATTATAGAGATGTTAGGTACTGATAAAGCTAGTGATTTCAAGTTAAACCAAGATGTTATTGAGGGATGGTTAAAGGTTAGTAGATTAGAAAATGAAGATGGAATGCCAAAATGAGTTTTGTCATTGCAATAGTTGAAAGTTATAGTTTGGAAGTGGGATAACATTGTTATGGACTACTCACTAGCCAAAGCTAGTAAAGGAAGCATGATGTTATGAGGGTGGTTGTGAATAGGGTGACCAAGAGTGTTCCCTTATTGACAGTAGGCCAAAATTCATGTGTGATCAAGTCAATTGAGTAATACTTCAGGGAGTGAATAAGGTGGTGTGAAGTGATAACTAACATGTTTTAGATTGAGACCTAAGGCTATCTTTAGATTTTGGTAAAACCTACAAGAGGTAGTAGAGAGCATATGGAAGATGAGTTCATTATAGTAGATAAAAATTGTTGTCAAGTGTATAGGATAATTCAAGCTTTAGAATTGAGGTTATGAGTTCTTCCTCATTGCTTGTCTAATTGAAGAATAAAGACCGTAGGATTGATCTTCCCGATGAGCTCTTGAATTTGAACTGATCAATTTCTCTATTCACATAAGTTAAGTTTTAGCCCTTTATCTTGGTCTATTTTTGTTTTCTGTTGCATGTGAGCTTTCTTCCACTTGCATGCGTCTTTTTAATCATCAATATGAGTCTCTACTGATCAGTGATCAGAACAGTATGTCTGGATCATTCTTGTGTTATTCCTGTAACACCCTCTATTTTACATATATCTACCTTTCTTGCTTAAATATACAATATGAAATAATTTTATGATTTCATAAGTAAATTGATAAAGGGCTTTGTACATTGTAAATGATGATTTTTTTTGGGTGCTAACTACTTCCTAATTTTGAGTTGTCTAAGTAACATTGTGATCAAACCCTTATAATTGTTGGATTAGGCTGAAAATTTTATAGTGCATTCTTAAGACATAGTTCTTCACTGTGACCAGTGTGATTTTGAATTGGAAGTGTATGGAAGGAGCAGTAATTCCCGCACTTTAGTGTAAAAGTTAGGTCTCCACATGGTGTCTAGTCTGAGTTGCCTAGGTAAATATTTTATTCTCGCTTCGTTAACTGTTGAATCGAGATGAAATTTTTATGCAAAGTGCATAAGACATAGTACTTAACTTTGAGCGTTTGGATTGCGATTTAGAGGTTTGTGGTTTGAGAAATAATTTTTGTAGTTTGAACTGGCGTCACTTACGTCCTATTTTGAGTTATTTAAGTAAAAATTTTATTTCAATTTTATTAACCATTGGATTGAGCTTAAATTTGGTCGAGATGTTATAGAGACATAAGGCTTCATTTTTACCATAGGGATTTACAAATATAGGTGTGCGGTAAGACATGAATTTTATAGCTTATGTATGTCATTTATGTGTTATTTATTTATTTATTTTGTTTTGATTATATATGTGATCATGTTAGTTTGCATGAAACATGATTGGTTGAATTGGTTGTGCACTTGCTTTGTGATTAGGTGGTTATGGGTTCAAACCTTGGTGAAACCTAAATTAAGCTTTCTTTTTCCTAAACTTGATTTTGGCAAAGAAGAGAAGGGGTAGAAACCCTAGCAGCCACGTTAAGGCGGGCTGAAAAGCAACTCTATAACGGCCTTGAATGACAATTATCATTAACATTAAAACTAATTTTCGTTTTTGATAATTAAACCCACATTAAGACCCATTTAAAAGGCCATTTTGAGGTAAGAGAGAAGGTTTGGCAAGGCTGGAATTTTACTCAGAAAAGAGAGCACGACTTATAGAGATTGGTGAGGTTGAGTAAGGTTTTGGGACTGAATTGAGAGAAAGCCAAAAGGGTGGTCATTGGTGATCATTGGAAGCTCTCAAGTAATCCACTTTTAAGTAAAAGGGTCCAGGTTAGGGGAGTTTTACACGCTATTTTTATGTTTGAGTATGAATCGTATGAATGATGGTATGAATTGTATGCATGTTCTTGCTCTGATTGCATTTTTCGTAATTCTGGAAAATTTCTACCAGGCGACGCATGACGTTATACCAAAATTCATACCTGGCGGCACATTCTCGACCACCAGGCGACGCATGACGCTATACCAAAATTTTGAGTTTTTGGATGAGCTGCCTGGCGGTGATGAACACCTTCCCGACGACGCGAGTTGAATTGACTCGATTTTTATGTTTTTCGTGTTCTGGAAGGATTCTGATCGGGGAGAAATCATGTTCTAAGGATTCATGAATGTTTGGGTATCATATAAACCTGGAGCCATTTCGTTTGGGAATTAATTGAACGAACAATTTGAGAATATGACTTTTGGGTTCGAGAATTGGGGTTTTTCATATTGGTATGAATTATGTAAGTCAAAACAAGGAAATTTTGTGTATTTTAGGTTTAACATAGAATTATTAATCTTAAATATATAATAGAGGGGAATTGAGTGGGAAAATTGATGAACTGGGAATTTTGAAATTTTTGTAGAGTTCGCGCAGGGTGATGAAATCCTGGGAACTGCCTAGAAAGGCATGCATCGCCTGGCGGCACGAGGCTTGCCGCCAGGCGCCAACGGAGGGATAGCACCTCTGCGTGGCTGTGAGGTGTAGTTCTATTTTGGATGTTTTGATGTGTAGTGGATATTGGGAAATTGATCGGGGTTGGTAGTGTATAGTCTTGAGAATGAGGGATGGATGAGAAGATGTGTGTAAGTGAGAGTATCTAGTGTAACTAATACGAAAGCCTAACCATGATATATTGGAAATTAGATGACTAAAGTAATGAAGGGTATAACCAGGTGGGAAAATAGTTCGAGGGAACAAAGAATGTATTTTTAAATGGGATGAAAATGATTGCTAAGTAAACTGTTTGATATTAGAGATTTAAGACTTAGCCAGGCTAATATGTGGTGCATTGAGAATCAGGATTTTGAATAATTACGAGAGTGAATCTAGCATTGAGGCAATTGTGACAGTAAGTAATAAGTATTGTGGGCACATTGTGTTATGGAGTGATGAATGAGGTTTTCTTAAGAAAACCAATTTTATGCACCTGGATAGTTGGCCTTAGATAGAAGTAGGAAACTGGATAGTAAGTTAGCCACTGGGAGAGCGATTCAACTGGATTGATGAAAGGCAAACTGAGGATTGATGCTTCGAGTGAAGAATTAAATATGTGCAGAAATACTTAGATACCAGAACTATGTAGGTACTGATACAACGCCTAACAGTGGGTTTAGACCGCTAAGCGATAGTTGTAGTTCTAGTGAGCATTAGAGGGTGTGGCACCTGGCGACAATGGATGATGCGCCAAGCGGTGACGGTGAAACAACGAGCAATAGGGCGCTTGGTGCTTGGCGGTACGCGTCCCCTGCCAGGCAGTCTGGAAGCTAGCAACGCCTGACGGCACGTGTCCCCCGCCAGGCGATTTTGCTGCTACAGCTCTAGGTTGTTGATTCTGTAGGCATGATCTACAAGGCTTTTGGTGATGCTTCAAAGGTGGGATTGCTGGTGTTCCTTTAGTTGTGGCTCGAAACGTATCCCTTGAGTTGTGGCTCGGGATAGGGGTTAAAGCACGTGGTATTCCTTGAGTTGTGGCTCGGAATAGCATTTCTTGAGTTGTGGCTCGGGATGGCGAATGAACACGAGGAACCCTTGAGTTGTAGCTCGGGTTGGCTAGTGTTGTCGGTGTGAGTGTGCTGGTTGTAGCCAGTACGGATAGGTCCAGATGGATTGTCCTCCTCAATAATTAGCTGACGAGTTTGGTAGTCTTGGGACGTTACGAACTATATTCGTATTTGGGAACTCCACCTCGCGTTACGGTGTATGCTCCGTAACATGGTTTCTTGCATGTGCTCTATTAGTTGTGGCCGATAGGTATGACAGCAAGTCACCTTGAAGTAATCACTAGAAGAGGTAGGACACGAATAACCTGGTTGTGGCCAGGTGGAATGAATTAGATGGGTTGGAATTCATTTCGGATGAATGTGTTGTCTATATATATATATATATATATGTGTGTGTGTGTGTGTGTGTGTGTGTGTGTGTTATATATGTGTATGCTATTTTATATGCTTTATTTGTTAAGCTCACCCTATCTGCTTGTGATTGACGATGATTGTGTACGCGGTACACGTGAGCATATGATGTTGATGCAGGTGGTTCTGGTGGAGCTTAGCCACGAAGAGGGGATAGCTCGGGAATCTTTTATTTTAATTTTTAGTGGTTTGGAAATGAGTTGTAAACCCATACGGGTGTTTGTTTTATAACATTCTAGTTTTGAGAATTGTGGATTTGAGTACTTTTTATTTATTTAATAAAATTTAAATTTCCCGCGTTTGGGGAAATGAGGTATTATTAAATGCGATGTGTTATTTATTCTTTCCTTATTTTATTAAAATCCGTAATATCCTGACGGGATGTTACATCTTTCATGTGGAAGTTTTAGATGACATAATTGACACTACAAAGAGCCAAATATTTGTGAAGTCTCCTTTTGCGAGAGTATTGATAGATGCTTGTGATGATTTGACTTTAAATGAGGAATCTAAAGTTGAAGAGGCTACACATCATTTAGACAAGTTGAAAGAAGTAACCTCCTCCACTAAGGTTCAAGTGGAGAAGTTGGAAAAAGGAAAGTTAGATGATCAAGGCAAAATGGAATTGAAATTGTTGCCTGGTCATATCACGTATGTGTTTTTGGAGGATGATTCAAAGAAGCCAATCATTATGAGAAATTCTCTATCAAAAGTTCAAGAGAAAAAGCTTGTTGAGGTTCTCACAGCAAATCAAGGCGCTATAGGTTGGCAAATTTATAATTTAAGCCCATAACATAATCATAGAGGAGATAAAATCCAACTATGAAAGTAGTGGTGAGAAAAGAGGTGCTAAAATTGTTGGAAGCAGGGATAATATATCCTATATCTAATAGTGCTTGGGTAAGTCCTATACATGTAGTGCCTAAGAAGGGAGGAATGACTATTGTTCAGATTAAGAAGAATGAGTTACTACCAACTAGGACAATCACGGGATGACAGATGTGTATTGATTATAGGAAGCCTAATAAAGCCACTTGGAAGGATCACTATCCGCTTTCCTTCATGGATCAGATGTTGGAACGGTAAGCAGGGCAACCCTACTATTGTTTCTTGGATGGTTATTTAGGTTACAATCAAATAGTAGTTAATCTTGAGGATTAAGAGAATATCGCCTTTACTTGCCCCTTCGGCATGTTTGCATATCGAAGGATGCCCTTTGGTCTTTGTAATGCACCTACTACCTTCCAACGAGGCATGTTATCAATTTTTTATGATTTGGTACATAAGTGTATTAAAGTGTTTATGGACGACTTTTCGGTTTTGCGAACATCCTTTGATTTGTGTTTGACGAACATGGACATTGTCTTAAAGAGATTCATTGACATGAACTTTGTGTTGAATTGGGAGAAATGTCATTTTATGGTTCGTGAAAGTATTGTTTTAGACCACAAGATTTCATCCAAGGGAATAGAAGTGGATCACGGTCATAACGATGCCGTGAAGTGATCAAATTAATACTACTAAACTATAACAACTTCAGTATTGCTAAGATAGTAGTTAAGAAAATAGAAAGGATAAAGTAACCCTAAGTCGTCTCCCAACGAACACGGAATTGATTTTTAAAAAATTAGTTATGAAAACTATATACAATGGTTAATAAAATAAAATAAGGAATAAAGAAATAAAATTTTGAAAAGATAAAAAGATAAAAAAAACAATGATAAAGAAAAATAGATTGATTTCACTACTTTTTCAAATAGATTCATCATCAGTTATCTAAAGATTATTGCTCAATTAATTATTGTTGTAGATTTACAAATTAATCAATGTAAATTCTCAACTAATTTGTTGGCGTTCTCACTATTAACCAAAGTAAATTCTCAATCAAAAGCAAGAACTTTGTAGATTAATCATAGTAAATTTAACCAAAGTACATTCTCAATTAAATATTACTATCCTTAATCATGTCCATTCTTTTACCTCTAAAATTAAGAAAAAAGCTAATTAACCAATGTACATTCTTGATTAATTCTAGTTAAAGTTTTCACCTCTAATCAAAGTACATTCTCGATCATTGGTAAAAACTCATTCAATCACATGAAAGTTTCTAAATTTAATCAAAGTAAATTCTCAATTAAAATTAAAAACCTTTGAACTCATATGATTGATATGTATATAGATTAAAACATCTCACCAATTAGCTATGATGTAAAAACCATTACTTTTCACGTGATTCAAAGATAAAAAACATAGATGAATTAAAACTTCAACAATAATAAAAAGAACAAAGAAATTATTTGATTCTAACCTCAGAATCCATAATGAAATTACAATGGAATCAACCTAAGAAGTTTAGCACTCCATGAAATACAAAATAAAATAAAAATATAAGAAGAAAGGAGAGAGAAATAAATTAGGCCCCCCTAAGGGTTCCTAAATTTCGAAGTGTTGAGCTCTGTTTTCCTCTACTTCCCCTTAGGTCTCTTTATATAGGACTTGGACTGGGGTTTTTTGTTGCTAAAATCTCTCAAATATCTTTTAAAATAAAGATAACGATAAATATTATTTATCTTTGTAGTGATTATGAATATTTAAAAATATTTGGAGAGATATAGACTATTTGACAAATATAGTTGGTTGATAATATCAATATCTGATATAATTAAATAAATTAATTAATTACTTAAAGATATATGATAAATTATCACCAACTAATATTTGCATTAAATTTCCAAATTAGCCCTTTGCAATCTCTTCAAATTATCTTATAAATAATTCAATATCTTCAAGATATATTTGTTGTTATGGAGATCTAAAAAGATTTAAAAAGATATCGCCATATTTAAAGAGGTTTGGTAGTTATTATCTTTTGATATAATTAAATAAGATAATTATTTAAAAATATCAAATAAAATATCTAAAGATATACTTTCCCAAATTATCTTTCCTAAATTATCTTTTATCATAAATATTTATGAATTATCAAAGTCCTTTTTTTTCTGGAAAAAGATAGAGAAAACCATAAGGTCCAATTTTTGTTGCTTGTTCCCTCTTCTACTAATGAAGGTGTGACCACCACCACCAACTCCTTAGAAGCTCCCTTAAGAAGGATCACTAGAAGCATGTCTAGAGGAGAGTCTTATATTCCATCATCTTTATCTTTGTTTTGCATTTCTTTAGTTTGAATTCCCTAAGTTGGTTTAGAGTTGACTTATTTTGGTTGACTTGTTGACTTTGACCCAAGTTGACCTTTTGACCAAGATTTGATTAACTTAAACCAACATGATAATCCTTGTTTGTCTTGTTTTTGTAGGTAATTAAGAAGAAGTAGAGCAAAGCTAGGTGGCACATGATGATTGAAGCACTTGGATGATGTGCAAGAGAGAGGAAAGCAAAAAGCATAAAGCAAAAGCAAAAGTAGACATGTACCTTTTCTCCTTTTGCCTTTTTGGTTTATTCCTTTGAAGGCTACTTGGTCTCCTTCCTCTTTTGGCCTAGAATCCTCATGGGAATGCATCCACCAATCATGATCCTTCACTTGGCCGAGACTTCACATGTTCTAGGTTTTGTAGGGTTTGCTTGTTAGTCCATTCCATGTTTTTGTATTTGCTAAAGGACCCCTATGAACTCCTATTTAAAGGGTGCTCCTTGTCTTGTAAAAGGGTTGATCATTTTGTTGCTAAGCTATTGTGTTTCAACCATTGTTTTTCTGTGAGCTCTCCTTCCTAGAAGTGAACTCACCTTTGCCTTATCTTGCTTGCAAGTGGCGGCACCATCACTCCTCTCTAGGGCTTGGTTGGCTTAGATCCCCCCTATGAGTGGTGTGCTTCTTCCATGTTTCATCTTCTATGCTTTCCATTTTTAATGTTTCCTCTTTCATTTTGGTTCTTAAGTGTTGTTAATGTCGTGTGAGTTTAAGCTTGAATCCAACTCTCTTCTTCCTTTCATGAGCTTGAGAAATGAACCTTCACATCTAGATAGCTTGCTATCTTAATGTCCAGTGGGAATTTTCAAAAATCTTTCTTAAACAACTTCACCATATTCATAACTCTAAAAGAAAACAAGATAATCCTTCATCATTTGGTATCTAGAGCCTAGGTTATCTTGAATATGGTGTTTTTTCTTGTGTTAACCTTTGTTTGTTGGCTTGTTTGGCTTGGGGAAGCTCTCGGCTTTTTGGTGTTCAAGTTAGTGTGCACATAATTTTTCCACTTCACTTGAGGTTAAAGTATCTAAAATCCCTATCTCTTGATATATGTTGTTTGGTGAAGTGAAAACATGAAAATTTGGTGTTTATGTTTCCTTTGGCCGAGAGCTTGCTAAAATGTTACCATGCCAAAATTTTTCTTCACATGTTAAAAGTCTTCTTAAAATGTTCCTAGCTACTTTTGAGTCTCTTGTCACATGCTCCTTTGAGTTTTCTTGTTCTTGTTTCTAAGTTTTTGAACTATTGCATGAGATCTATGCTTTGTGTTGTTGTATGCTCCTTGAAATTGATTTTTGACCTAATTTTAAGGAACTAAGTGTTCAAGACACCCTAAAACATCCTTCTCATCATTTTAAGTACCTAGTTTTGAAAAGAAAAAGTGTTTTCATGACCAAAAACAGTTTGGCCAAGAGCTTTAACATTGCTTGGTGAATCCATTTGGCCATTTTTACTAGGTGTTATGCTACCAAATTTTATACTTGGATTTTGGGAGATATTGGCAAATTAGTTCCATGAGTTAACTTGGTTATGATCTTTCTTGGTGTATGCATAATTTGAGATATAATCTTGGCTTGTTCAAATGCTTTCCATAGAGTCTTCAAAAGTGCTTTTCATTGCTTTAGTCTTGTTCAAGTTTTGTCTTTAAAACAAATTTCATTAGAAGTTAAACTTTCTTGTTTTTGAGCTTTGCTTGCTTGTCTTTAGGTAATCCTTGTTTTGTCTTAGTTGTTTTCTTTTCCTTGTTTTTCTAGAGTGTTGTGGCCGAGCCACTTGCTTGCTTTTGAAAGGTTTTCATCTCTTTAAAAGGTGTTTTCACTTGTTTGGAAGGATTTTGAGTGCTAGCCTTGCTTGTGTGCTTTGGGAGTGTGATCAAAAACACTTGGGTGCTTGAGAAGACCACACTTGGTCTCGGGTTTTACATTGTTTGCTAACTAACCTCTTGCTTGTCTCGGTTTTTGGTGAGTTTTGGTGTAGGGACATGAATATGGATCCAATATTGGAGGTAGAAGAGGAGGAGGAGTCGGCCTCACCTTATTCCCCTCCCATGGTGACTCCTATGGCCCAAGAAAGTGAACAAATGACCCTTGTCAACATCTTACGTGAGATGGAAGTGAGTAGGAGAGAAACTTTTGACCAATTGAGGGCGGATAGGAGGCAAAGTGAGATCTTCCTACAAGAGCACATCCAAAAGACTTGAGCTTAGGGAAGATGAGAGGAGAAGGAGGAGGTCCTCTTCCGAGGACTCTAGCCATGGTAGAAGAAGAAGAAGGCATGACCATGATGGTGGTGGAAGGTGCAATCAACTCCCACAAAGACAACCTCCACCAATCAAGATTCCAAAGTTCAAGGGGGAGAATGATCCAAACCTCTACATTGAGTGGGAGCAAAAAGTGGACCACACTTCTTCCCAATCTTCAAGTGAGGATGAAATCAAACCTAATGAAGTGGTTAGTCATGCCTTTTGGCTTGACCAATGCACCTAGTAAATTCATGAGACTTGTGCACCATGTTCTTAGAGAGTTCTTAGGGAAGTTTGTTGTGGTGTACTTTGATGACATTCTCATTTATAGTATGTCTCAAGATGACCACTTGCATCATTTAAAGAGTGTGTTAGAAACCTTGAGGAAGGCATCCTTGTATGCTAACATGGAGAAATGTGTGTTTGGGATGGATCATGTGATCTTCCTAGGGTTCAAAATAAATCAACATGGGGTCCATGTGGACCAAGAAAAGGTGATGGCCATCAAGGATTGGCCTCCCCCAAAGAATGTAAGTGAGCTTAGGTCTTTTCATGGGTTGACTAGCTTTTATAGAAGATTTGTGCCAAACTTTAGCACCATAGCCGTCCCTCTCAATGAATTGGTCAAGAAAGGTGTGGTCTATAAGCGAGGCAAAGATCAAGAAAGGGCTTTTGAAACTTTAAAACAAAAATTGATCAATGCACCACTCTTATCCCTCCCTAACTTCTTCAAAACTTTTAAAATTGAGTGTGATGCATCCAATGTAGGCATTGGGGTCGTGCTTCTCCAAGAAGGGCACCCCATAACTTATTTTAGTGAGAAACTCAAGGGGAGTCACATCAACTACTCTACCTATGACAAAGAGCTTTATGCTCTTGTGAGAACTTTGCAAACTTGGCAACACTATCTTCTTTCAAAGGAGTTTGTGATACATAGTGACCATGAGTCACTCAAATTTTTGAAAACCAAGGCAAGTTAAACAAGAGACATGCTAGGTGGGTAGAGTTCTTAGAACAATTCCCATATGTGATCAAACATAAGCAAGGAAAGGCTAACATTGTGGCAGATGCACTTTCAAGAAGGCATTCCCTCCTTTCCATTCTTGAAACTAAATTTCTTAGTTTTGATCATATTAAGAAATTGTATCCAAAGGATGTTGATTTCTCTTTCATTCTTAGTGAGTGCCACCAAGGGGCTTACAAAGACTTTTACCTTCTCAATCAATATCTTTTCAAAGGTAAGAGACTTTGCATTCCCCAAGATTCCTTAAGAGCCTCACTCATTAGAGAGGCACATAAAGGAGGATTAATGGGGCATTTTGGGCCAAAACAATACTTTGGAAGTCTTGAAAGAACACTTCTATTGGACTCACATGAGGAAGCATGTAGATAGGCATTGCAAGAGTTGCTTAGCATGCATGAAAGCCAAGTCTAGAGTCCAACCCCATGGTCTTTACACTCCCTTGCCTATCCCTTCCAAACCATGGGTTGACATTTCTATGGATTTTGTCTTAGGCCTCCCAAGGACCAAAAAAGGTAGGGATTCCATTTTTGTAGTGGTGGATAGGTTCTCTAAGATGGCCCATTTCATTCCTTGCCATAAGATTGATGATGCAATTTATATTGCAAATCTTTTCTTCAAGGAAGTGGTAAGACTACATGGCCTACCTAGGTCCATTGTGAGTGATAAGGACTCCAAGTTCCTATGCCATTTTTGGAGAACCTTGTGGGGTAAACTTGGCACCAAGCTTCTTTTCTCCACCACTTGCCATTCCCAAAGTGATTGCCAAACCGAGGTGGTTAATAGAACCCTAGGGCAAATATTAAGATGTATGATAGTGCAAAACATTAGAGAGTTGGAGGAACTTCTTTCCCACATAGAGTTTGCCTATAATAGGGTTGTGCATTCCACTACTTCTCATTCCCCCTTTGAGGTTGTGTATGGGTTCAATCCCCTAACTCCCTTAGACCTCCTTTCCCTACCCACTCATGAGGCATGGACTTGCCAAGATGGTGAGGCCAAAGCCAAGTACATCCAAGACTTGCATTCACAAGTCAAGGAAACCATTGAGAGGAGAGTTAAGAAACAACAAGAGGATGATAATAAGGGAAGAAAGGAAGTCATCTTCCAAGAGGGTGATTGGGTTTGGCTTTACTTGAGAAAGGAGAGATTCCCTACTCAAAGGAAGTTTAAGCTCCTCCCTAGAGGGGATGGCCTCTTCCAAGTCATTAGGAGAATTAACAACAATGCTTATGAGTTAGACTTACCCCCAAGCTATAACATAAGTAACTTATTCAATGTTTGTGACCTTTCTCCTTTTGATGTAGGGTTTAAGAATTCGTGGTCGAATTCTCTCCAAGAAGGGGAGGATGATGAAGGTGTGACCACCACCACCACCTCCTTAGAAGCTCCCTCAAGAAGGATCACTAGAAGCATGTCTAGAGGGGAGTCTTCTATTCCATCATCTTTATCTTTGTTTTGCATTTCTTTAGTTTGAATTCCCTAAGTTGGTTTAGAGTTGATTTATTTTGGTTGACTTGTTGACTTTGACCCAAGTTGACCTTTTGACCAAGATTAGATTAACTTAAACCAACATGCTAATCCTTGTTTGTCTTGTTTTTGTAGGTAATTAAGAAGAAGTAGAGCATGGCTAGGTGGCACATGATGATTGGAGCACTTAGATGATGTGGAAGAGAGAGGAAAGCAAAAAGCATAAAGCAAAAGCAAAAGTAGACATGTACCTTGTCTCCTTTTGCCTTTTTGGTTTATTCCTTTGAAGGCTACTTGGTTTCCTTCCTCTTTTGGCCTAGAATCCTCATGGGAATGCATCCACCAATCATGATCCTTCACTTGGCCGAGACTTCACATGTTCTAGGTTTCTAGGGTTTGCTTGTTAGTCCATTCCATGTTTTTGTATTTGCTAAAGGACCCCTATGAACTCCTATTTAAAGGGTGCTCCTTGTCTTGTAAAAGGGTTGAACATTTTGTTGCTAAACTATTGTGTTTCAACCATTATTTTTCCGTGAGCTCTCCTTCCTAGAAGTGAACTCACCTTTGCCTTATCTTGCTTGCAAGTGGCGGCACCATCACTCATCTCTAGGGCTTGGTTGGCTTAGATCCCCCCTATGATTGGCGTGCTTCTTCCATGTTTCATCTTCTATGCTTTCCATTTTTAATGTTTCCTCTTTCATTTTGGTTCTTAAAGTGTTGTTAATACCGTGTGAGTTTAAGCTTGAATCCAACTCTCTTCTTCCTTTCATGAGCTTGAGAAATGAACCTTCACATCTAGATAACTTGCTATCTTAATGTCCAGTGGGAATTTTCAAAAAGCTTTCTTAAACAACTTCACCATATTCATAACTCTAAAAGAAAACAAGATAATCCTTCATCATCTACTTGGCTTAGATTTTTGTGAATTTGATAATTTCCTATTCTTGGATTTATCTTTAACGTGTCATGAAGCTTTAATCAATTTATTTCCACACCTCCATGAGCTCAACTTAGCTGCAACTGCAGTAACACACCTCAAAATATCCAAAAAAACAGTTATGCAATTAAAAAGCTATTTTTAACATGTTTTTGTATCTCATGCTCAATAAACCCAATTATAGGAAATCCCAATTTAATTAATCTTTTAAGCACAAAAATCTATTAAAATTCCATTATTAAATACCAAATGAGGGCATAAATATGAACTCATCAACAAAGTAGTTAGACTTTATTTAAACACCAATTCTCGCCCAATGAGTAGACAATTTATAGTTTGGTTAAGTGTCGAGAATGAAACGAAAATAGGAATTCTTTGGTGTGGAAACACATAGAAACTCAAAAACTCGATTAAGGGCACTTCTAGGGCAAAAAGGAGAGCAAATTATTCCATTTGTTTGTGCAAATTCATCAAATTCGTATGTTAAGGGCACTTCTAGGGCAAAAAGGAGAGCAAATTCTTCCATTTGTTTGTGCAAATTCATCAAATTCGTATGTTCTAGATGATTACGAGTAATTAATCTCCCATTTCATTAGGATTGGATGTAATGAATTCATACTCTTTGTAAATTTTCCTATGCAATATATTCTATTTCGTATTCAATTGTTCTATCTTAGTTATTAATGTGTATGATGGAATGTCATGTCATTTATTGTTACCAAATCATCAGAAAGTGAAGTGGAACTTAGACATGGATAAAACAACTAAAATGTTTTGATTCTAAGAATAGACCTAATCTCTTGGTCCTTCGAGAAATCTAATCTTAATGCAAATTGTATGTTAAAATGGCTAAGGAATTAGAGTTTAATATATATATATATATATATATATATATGTGTGTGTGTGTGTGTACATATGTGTGTATATATATACACATATGTATATATGTATATACATATACACACACACACGCACACACACACACACACACACATATATATATATATATATATACACATATATATATACATATATATACATATATATATATATATATATATACATAGATATATACACATAGATATATGTATATATGTGATATTGTTACATTAATTTGGTTCAAAATCCAATCTTAACGAAACTTTTACCGAATCAACTTTTTACTTTTATAATTTTGAATGTGTTTCTCTTAGATCGAATTAGCAATGTTTTCACTATTGCTAAAATTAGTAAATAATCATAATTAGACAAACAAACGTAAACCCCTTGGGAAAATGATACTTGGACTTCCATTTTACTACTTGTAACGTATTGGTACACTTGTCAAAAAGTTAACATTAACCCTAACTTGGAGACCAAGCTACTTCAAGTAGTGCACTAAGGTGTGAAAGGCGTGAGCATGATGTGAAAGATGTGCTTGCTTAGAGTGGCAAGTCACACCTTGTGCATGCTCACCTTTTGGCTCCATTTTTCAAGTTTCTAGACCATGTTTCCCTCCTCTTTTTGGGGACACCTTGCTCTCCTTCTACCCTATAAATAGAAGGGCTTACCTCATGTAAATCTAGCTTGAATTTGAGTAAATAATTGCTGCCAAAATGAGTGCACATTCCTCTTGTTTGAGTTCTCCCTAGACCAATCTGATAGTGTAAGTATTGAAATGGTTGAAATGCCAAGAAGGGGGGTTTAAATTGGCTAGTTAAAAAATATGGTGACTTTTAAAAGCTTAAAACAATTTTCACTTGAATCAAATCGACCACAAATTAAGGATGCAACAGTTGTTGTAATGCACACTTTCAATCGATCAAAAATAGAGACATCCGATTGATTTCATTATATAGATATAATATTGATAAAATCAACAGATTAAATCACAAAAACAGTCGACTGAAAAACTGAAAAAATTACAGAAATACAAATTTTTTATTTAAACCAAAACTAGCAAGAAAGATCAAACAACATTGATTTCTATGAATGATATAAATATGAGCACAACTTCAAATCATGCCAGAACACACAAGAATATCATAAATATGGTTCAATTCAAATTTCTTTAAACTTTAAAGTGCTAAACAAGTGAGAAGAGTTAGAGACAAGCACAATGCACAAGATTTTTATACTAGTTCACTCAAACCTGAGATACATCTAGTTAGTCAAGGTAACCCAAGACTACCTTTGCACTATTTAAGATTTACAAAGTTTACAACATTACACTTTCAAAATATGCAAAAACACCACACAATGACTCTTGAATTATACAAGAACCACACCAAAACAACAAGAGAACCCTTGCAGACCTAGAAAACTACTGCAACAAACCTTTTAATCTGTTAAAAAACTATTCAACGGATTAAAAGTCATCATTTAACCTGTTGAAAAATATTTCAACAAATTAAAAGACACAACTAAGACCCTATACATTTATACAATGCAAAATGGTATACAAAATGAAGTCTAAACTTTAAGCTTATTTCCTTCATTTCTAAACCAGATAGAGAGCACGAACACAAGGCTTGGTCAACATGTGAAACATCAAATCTTCACATCTTCATCAATTTAAGCATGGTTCCAACATGTTCTAAGGCAATGGCTTTATTACCTTATCTTCAAGCACCAAATCATCCAGGCTATTTATGCTAACAAATAGATCCATCCTTTCTTGAGAGAGAAACAATTTTCTACAAAATTTCTTTATTTTTCTAATAGATACTTTAGCCTACTCATTTGTCTCCGGTTGATAGGAATGGAGAAGATTTTGAAGTTTTTTTAGGAGAGAAAAGTTATTTAGAAGATGAAGATTTAAGAATTATACACTTAGATGCTAGGGGTGGCAACTTGGGCTTGGCCCAACGAGCCGACCTGTAGGCCCACCAAAAAAACACGGGGCAAGCCAAGATAATGAACTCGCTGGCCTGCAGAAGCTCGGCTCGCAAAAGCCCGCAGCCAGCGTAGGCCGGTCTGTTGGCCCACATAAAAAAACTTGCACTTGTATATATCGATTACTTTCCTTTTGGACTTATGTATGAACGTTCCGAATTCTTATATGACTGGAAAAGTCAAGTATTATGTATTTTTGAATGTGCTAAAATTTGAAGAATACATAGTGTATGTCAAAGTACAAATATGAATATGATGAAAATATTGAATTATCAATTTATCATCAAATTTGTCAAAATTTTTGCTTAATTTTGTGAACTTGTTAAAATTTTCTAATTTGTTAAATATTAAATATCTGATACTATATACAATTGGGAACTAACAAAAGGAAACATTTTCAATTGAATAATATATCTGATCTAATTCACAATTCAAATTTTTATCTACAAAAGGTAAAATAGCTGATGTGTCACTCTCTCAGCGTTTTCAAGTATTAAAAAAAATGGAAAAGAAATTAAAATCTGAAGTTTAAATGAAAAGTTCTTTCTCTCTCTTCCTCAGTCTTCTCAGCTTCCTCCGTCTCAATTCTTTCTCTCTCTTGCTCATTCTCTCTGCGACCGCCTTCTTTCTTCTTTCTCTCTCTTTCTCATTCTCTCTGCGACCGCCTTCTTTCTTCTTTCTCTATCTTTCTCATTCTCTCTGGCAGCACCTTCTTTCTTCTTTCTCTCTCTTTCTCTGTCTCTGTTTCTCTGCATCGATCATGTTTTCATCTTCTTCTTTTCATCGATTTGTTTTTCTCTCGCCAAAAAAAGACTATGGAGATGGTTTTTGAGCTGTGTTGTGATCATCTTTTTCTGTTCATCATTATCATATTTTTTTCTTTACAGGCTTCAACTGACTCTTACAAAGACATGCATCTGAGATTTGCCGTTTATCTATCCATTTTTGTTGTGGATGTCTTTTTTATTTTGGTTTGTCAAGCTAACTAGTATTTTTATTTATGTTTTTTCCAAAGATCTAATGGTTTCTTTTGTTGATCTTATTTTTCAGTTATATAAATGCTTGAAATGAAGAGTACAACCACAAACATCTTTTTTAACCAGCAAAAAACCGAGTCTGGAGATGCTTTTTCTATTTTTCTTACATTTCATCTGTTCATCATGTTTGTTTTGTTTACAGGCTTCAACTGACGCTTAAAAAGACATGCATCTGAGATTTGCCGTTCATCTGTCCATTTTTGTTGTGGATATCTTCTTTTTTTGGTTTCTCAAGCTAACTGGTATTTTTCTTTATGTTTTTTACAAAGATCTAATGGTTTCTTTGCTTGATCTTATTTTTCAGTGTGTAAATGCTTGAAATGAAGACTACAACCACAATCCTCTTTTTTAAGCAGCCAAAAAACGAGTCTGGAGATGCTTTTTCTATTTTTCTTACATTTCATCTGTTCATCTTCTTCTGTTCATCATGTTTGTTTTGTTTACACGCTTCAACTGACGCTTAAAAAGACATGCATCTGAGATTTGCCGTTCATCTAGCCATTTTTGTTGTGGATATCTTTTTTTTTTGTTTCTCAAGCTAACTGGTATTTTTCTTTATGTTTTTTACAAAGATCTAATGGTTTCTTTGCTTGATCTTATTTTTCAGTGTGTAAATGCTTGAAATGAAGACTACAGCCACAATCCTCTTTTTTAAGCAGCCAAAAAACGAGTCTGGAGATGCTTTTTCTATTTTTCTTACATTTCATCTGTTCATCTTCTTCTGTTCATCATGTTTGTTTTCTAACCACTTCCTCTTATTTTCTAACCACTTCCTTTGATTTTCTTTTTTTTTGTCGAAACCTTTTTTTTTTGGTTTCTCAACCGAACTGGTATGGTTCTTTATGTTTTTTACTAAGATCTAATGGTTTCTTGGCTTCATCTTATGTTTCAGGTTTTTAAATGCTTCAAATGAATAGTACAACCACAAACATCTTTTTTAACCAGCAAAAAATCGAGTCTGGCGATGCTTTATCTATTTTTCTAAGCTTTCTGCAGTTCATCTTCTTCTGTTCTTCTTTTCTCGATATCTTTTTTTTTTGCTTTCTCAAGCCAACAGGTATGTTTCTTTATTTTTTGTTCTCAGTTGTATTTGATTTTTGGCTTCATCTTAAGTTTGAGTTTTTTTAATTCTTCAAATGAAGATTACAACCACAAACATCTTTTTTAAACCGTAAAAAATCGAGTCTGTAGATGCTTGATATTTTTTTCTGAACTTTCTTCTGTTCATGTTCTTTTGTTCATCATTTTTCTGCAGTTTAAATGCTTCAACTGATGAGTACAAACACATGCATGTGAGATTTTCCGTTCATGTTATGGTTCTTTATTTTTTATTATTATTTGTAATTGATTATTTGCTTCATCTTAACATTCAGTTTTTTAAATTCTTCATATCAAGAGTACAACCACAAACATCTTATTTTAACCGCAAAATACCGATTCTTGATATGCTTTATATTTTTTTTCTGACCTTTTTTATTTTCATCTTCTTATGTTCATCATTTTTCTTTTGTTTAAAGGTTTGATCTCCAGACTACCAACACATGCATGTCAGCTTTGTTCATGTCGTAATTTGTTATTATTTTTAATTTTTTTCGACTACTTCTTTAAATTTTTAACAACTCTGTGTATTCTGTTCTGACTGCCACTTTCCATTTTTCACGACATTTCTAATATTTTGAGATATTTTAATTTAGGTCAAAAAAACAGTTCACAAATCTTAAATTTGTAATTGTAATTATTTATTTATTTTATTATTTCAACCCTATTATTTTTTAAGTCGTACTTTTTTTTCACTTTTATATTCAAAAATAATTGAAAAAATTATGATGCACGCTTCACCTGTAAGTACGGACCCTACCAAAAGGAATGACTTATCCTTTTCTCTTTCTATATATTTGCAACAGTAATGACTTTTCGTTTTCTCTTTCTATATATTGGCGTCTACATACTGACAAATCTTATTTCTTTTGTGTGACCCATTATCTTCTCTTGAAATTATTCTTCATACTTTCTGGCAAAATGCTTGGCGGTTTCGTCACTATGTTTTTGAAAGACCAGGTTTTTTTTATTCCTTCACATTCCTTTCTATTTTTTGTTTGTATTTCTTTATTCTAAACTTCCTTATCTTTGCAGGATTTTGGACACGTCGACCGACTCTTCATAATACGTAATATGAAGGACTTTGGTTCACAGTGGACCATTGTTGATTACGACAGGAATGTTCATAATGTTACGTACAACATGAATATTCACACTCCAATGATCACCCAAGGCTGGAATGATTTAATCTCTTTTTATGCAGATGAGTCTGACAAATTGGTTGTCTTCAAATATTTTGGAAATTCGTCCTTCCAACTACACGTCTCTAGACGTGTTTGCGACTCAACATTGAAAGCCAACTTCTTCAACCATCTTTATATTCGTCGTCCTCTACATACTTCAAACTTAAAGCATTTTGAAGTTCAACTATCAACATACCACTGTCGAGCCAGCCACTTGGTTAGTTTTATTTTTCTTGGATTATTTATTTACATGGATTCTTAATAAGTAAGATATTTTTTCCTTTTTGTTGCAGTATTTGAAAAAAGAATTTGCCACTTATTTTAAAATCAGTGGTCTTAGATCTATTGTTCTACACGGACCACGGGGAGAAGTCGAATGTAAATTGATCATAAGACGTAATTCTGTTAAGATTGGAACTGGCTGGAAAAGTTTTTGTAATCTTCATCAACTTTCTGCAGATGATCATCGTGAGGTTTTTTTTGAAGTTGAAGGTCACACAACAACCAACCATATCAAAGTGTTTTATCCATTAATCTGGTTTTAAGTTATAACATTTTGTATATTGTTTTTGTTAATCTTCTTTTATATATATATATATATATATATATATATATATATATATATATATATATATATATATATAAGAAGATTTGAAGGTGAATTATATTTTGTATGCACTTATAACATATATTAGTCTCTGTGTTTGCTTTTATACATTTACTCTGTATGAAGTTTTTTGTTTTTTTTTTATGTTTACGACTTTTGTAGATTTTTATCAAATACATTAATCACTAATATATTTTTATAAAATAAAACTATTACATTTAAATCTATACTTTAAACAAAATATCAATTATTGTTAATTACAATTATAATTTTAATGATACACGTCATTAAAAGCCAGTAAATATTACTCATTATTTATTTGCTGAGAAGACATCAAAATATTTAAAATTTTAATTTGTAATATTAATTTAATTTAATATTACAATAAATAATCATTTTTATTAATTTCAAATCACCTTGTCTATCAGTATTCCCCGCATTAATTACTCCACTGCTCGAGGTAATGATGATTGAACTCCTTGATCATCTGCAACACTCATTCATTATGTCAAATGATTCAGCCGATTAAATTAATTACCATTCCTTTTTCCAAGAGACGTTTAGATATTTGAAACATTTTTCTCATTATGTTTTTCACTTCTCATTCTCCAAACTCTTCCACTGTCTGGTATATATTTGTTTCATTAATATTTTTTGCAGGATGAAAGTAATTAACATTTTCAGAGATCATCAAATTTCCACTTATCTTCTCTGCTTTACCTTAACACCATTACACTGCGATAACAAGCCATCCTCTTCCATTTCAAGAAGTTCTTATTCATTACAGAAAGGTATGACTGTTAAACCCTTTTATCAACTCTACTTCTCTTCATCTCCTATATCTTCTCGCCATATTCTATGCATGTTTTTATAAGCAGACTTTTTTATAATCGGTTTTGATCTTCATCTTCGTTTCATTTTTCTAAGCAGACGTTTCTATAAGCAGTGGTTTTTATAATATTTTCTGTTCATCTTTCTCGCCATATTCTATGCATGTTTTTATAAGCAGACTTTTTTATAATCGGTTTTGATCTTCATCTTCGTTTCATTTTTCTAAGCAGACGTTTCTATAACCAGTGGTTTTTATAATATTTTCTATTCATCTTTCTCTGATTTTTGTAAGCAGTGGTTTTTATATATTAGGTTCTGTTCATCATCTTTCTCTCATTTTTTTAAAACAGACGTTCTTATAATCTATTATTTTCATCATCTTCAACAATTTGTTTTACACTGTTAGAGAGCGTTTAATTTATTTTTCCAAAAACAAACCTATTTTACCAATTTTATAGATGACCACTAAGCAATGCATCCTTGGTGAACAATCCATACTTGGCTCAAAATGGAAGGGTGGATTCTTTACTATTTTCATGGAAGACCAGGTTTTTGTGAACTTGCTTCTTATAGAAAATTTACCATCATTGTTCTCCAACATCCTTTACTAATTTATTTTTTATATTGGTTTTATTATGAAGGATTTTGTGTTCGTCAATCGTTTGTTTGTCATTCAATTAGGCAATGAACTGGGTCCACGTTGGACTATTTCTGATAAAAAAGGTCATCTTCACCATGTTACCTTCAACATGAATACCTATGGTTCGCGAATTACTAATGGCTGGGTTGATATAAGAAAGTTTTATCAAGTTCAACCACCCAAACTATGTTATTTAAGGCATACTGGGAATTCTGCTTTTGAAATACACTTTTACGATCACTGTTCAGAATCAACTGTCCATAAATTCCTAAGTCATGTTCGAACAAATGCTCCTCTCATAAGATCCAAGTTAATTCATTTTGAGTTCCGGCTTTCTGGTGACTTTTTTTATCTTCTTTTTCGATCATTGAATACAATCTGTACAGAAAACTTCATTTATTCTTTTTAACCTTGACACATACAAAAATCAATTGTTTTTTATATTATTTTTTACATTTCTTATTTTCAGGGCTTAAATTCAGACTTACATCAATATTTTGCCAACACTCAGTTCTCACACATTGTGCTTTACGGTCCAAAGGCACGAGTTGAATGCAAGTTGTTGATTAGACATAGATCAGTCAAGATAGGAAGTGGATGGAAACGTTTTCGTGAAATTCATGGACTGGAGGAAAAAGATTTAATTCTTTTTGAGGTTGACGGTCAACAAGCAAGCAATGATGTCAATGTTCTTCTTAATATAAATGATTATTATCATCCGCTATGAAGAATCTATAAACAATAGTACTTAACAGATTTATAATCTGTATTTTTTGTATGAAGTTTAGTTGTTTATTATTATATTATATATATGTATATGTTTTACTATGTGTATTTTGAACTTCTGCAAAGTTATTTACTCATACCTGCTCCATATCTTCTTCCATATACGTAAATCTGTGGCATTTAATTACTGTCAGACACAAATCATATCATGTCTCTGCGTTTTAAAATTTTTTTATATATATTTAAATATATAACTTTCCAGAACATTTTTCATACACATCCCTTATAATACTTTTATAATATTTTATTTCAATGTCTATTGATATGACATATTGCACTGCTTCATTATGTTTCTTTATCTTCCACCTTCCACGAGATTTCTTCTGTTGTAAGCATCCGTCATTTCATTAAATATTTAATTGTACTATTTATATTTCTTTTTATTTTATTTTCTTACGTTATTAACTTAAATAATCCAACCCAGTGCATTCTCCTCTAAGTTTCTAACAAAGTTCCTTCTCCTAGAAGATTCTTTGGCTTTTCTACACCACACTTTTATTTGACTTTTTGTAGAGATCCAACACAGTTTCTTCATCCAGAACACGTTTCACATCCATTCACGTATTCTTACAAGCCATTAACGTTTCCAGTCACCACAGGTATGTATTTCATTTGTTTTATGTACAAATATAGTAGTCTTGCTTTACAGACGAAATGATATGAGATTTGCAGTTCTGAAATTTCGTCTAAGACATTATCGTTTGGTATCACTTTTTTCTACATTTCCTCTTTCGTGAATGCATAAGAAACCAGCATGTATATGCAGTTTTTTATTGTTTCCACATTACTGTTTCAATTAATTGTTCACTGCTTAATCCATCACGCCAACAATTTTTTTATTCACTTTCCAGTCATCTGCTTCATGCTTTATTTTCATCAGAATGCTTTTCTCTTAATTTTCCTTTTCTATGAAACCTGTCAATAAATGAATATGAATACTTTATTTCTTCTGACATCAATAGCTGTTATTTGCAGGTTTCACCAATATATATTCGCATGACTTCTGTCAAAACGTTGGTACTCCATGTTTGAAGAGTCCTTATTTGAATATATTCTACTTTTTGCTTTCTTCTACCATTTCAAAAATTGTCATATCCACGTGTTGATTAATCGTTACACTTCTTTTACTTTCCTTTGACTAATAAAAAATAGATTCTGATAAAGTTATTATTTCAACCTTTTTTTGGTATTTCTTTACTTTAGTTGTATGAATTACAATTTTGTCTTATTAGTTCCTTATTTATCTGTGTAAGTATAAATATGTCTCGAATCTAATCCTGACTTTTTTACTTCTCATTTTTCAATATTGTTGTTGTGAGTTCAACATGTCTCTCTGTGAAGTTCCAAACCAAAGCCAGAGCGTAAGCGAAGTAAGTCCCCAGAAGGAAAATTGGAATATTATCGCTAGGGTCATTCGTTCATGGTTTGTTCCTGATTTCACTAAACAGAGGTGTCCTTTTTCCATGGAGTTCGTTATTCAAGACAAAGAGGTTATTATTAATGTTATTCTTTAAATTCTTCCATTACACTTACTTTCGTTTACAAATTTGTATGAATTAAATATTCGTATGCTAAACATATTTATACTTAAATTTATATATGTTATTTTTATCTGTTTCAGGGTTCTAAATACATGCTTCAATTAGACGTACTCTAATTTACAAATTTCAGAATGACATTTCTGAAGGCCATGTTTATGCCATACAAAACTTCAGTGTTGCTCCGGATTCTGGAATATACAGAACAACACACCACCCTTATAAGATAAATTTCCAGTTTGGTACAAAAGTTTCTTTGCTTAATGTTAATTTGGTTCCTGATATTAAACCACAATACACACCTTTGTCTTTATTGACAACCACTGCATTTGATACTGATTATTTGGTTGGTAAGTCAATCTTTTTAGTTCCAATACTATTAACATTTTTATTAATAAACATTTTTTGCTAAAATATATTATTTAACATTTATGAATTGCATTTTAGATATTTTGGGATTACTGGTCGGAGTGGAGACTGAAAGAGAATTGCAAGTTGATGGAAAGACAACAAAATTAAATGTCATAACAATAGAAGCTGATGGGTATTGTATATCTATACTATATTAAATTCCTTTTATATTTCTTTTCAAATAACTACATGACATTATATTGCACTTTAATCTTTAGGTTTCGAATAGAGTGTACTTTGTTTGGTATTTATGTGGATGAACTGAATGTATTTCTTTCAAGTGGAGAAGTACAAAATGCTGCTGTAAGTATAGAATTTGCGAAAGTCAAAACTTTTCAAGGTAAAATTTTGTTATTACTTTTACAAAGTACTTTGTACTACTTATTCCATGTTACTCTCACATACACTATATTTTTAAATATAGATAAGGTTCAAGTTCAAAATTGTAAGTTCTGCACCCGTATTAAGTACAATGTTAACTTCAAGGAAGCATCTGAACTTAAATCAAGGTAATATTGAAATTGTTCTTCAGTTTATTCGAACTTTATAATCCATTTTTGTAACAATATTTTCGTTACTTTGTAATGCAAATTATACTTCATTTCCTCAACTTGATATTTCAGATCTACATACATTCAATAATAGATTTATTGTTTATGAGTACAACTATATTTTCTTTTGCACAAAATGTTTGAGAACAATGAATCTCCCTCTCAAGGATTAACGCAACTTTCTCAGACTTCCAAAAATACTGTCGAAGAGGACTTTTTAACACTTACACCTAGAACCACCATTCAAGGTCTAAAAGATTGTAAAGAGGTTAGAATAGATTTTTTTATTATTGTGCAATTTTTCTTATTCACAATAATCCCTTGATTAATGTTTTTTATATTGAAAGGTCACCACTTACATATTGTTTGGAACAATTAAGCATATCTTGGTTGACGATGACTGGTGGTATACTGCTTGTGTGTGCAACAAAGCTGTTTATCCAGATTCCAAGATGTTCTTTTGTGAGAAGTGTAACAAGCATGTTATAAAAGTCTTTCCAAGGTTAACGAATTGTTTTTTAATATTAATGTCAATTTAAAACAACATTGTAATTACAACTTTGGTTCATTAAATTTATTTTTCAATTTTCAGATATAGGATTAAGATCCGAGTTATTGACTCTTCCGATTCAACCACATTTGTCCTCTTTGATAGGGATGCAACTACCCTTTTAAAAAAAACTTGTGCTGATATGTTAGACACTCATGATAAGGTATACTCTTCAATATATCCACTTATATATTTAATTACACAATGTTTAATTATTTTCTTTTTGTAGATGAATTCTTTTGGAAATTTGCCTAAGTAGTTTGATGAGTTAGTTGATAGAAGTCTGCTTTTTAAAGTGGAAAGTAGGAACGATCAGAATTTCAAACTTGAGCAGTCTTTCAGAGTGAAGAAAATATGTGTTGATGATGATATAATTGAGAAATTCAATGATTCTTCGTTGAAATCTGTGGTAAGATGTAATTTACGATCAAATTTGTTACATTATAATCTCTTTATAATGCAGTTATCTTTTTCTTTTTTATAATCTCATTATTTCTACCTATTTGAAGGATGTTTATGCTGGGAATGGTGAGTTTAGCAGGGAAAAAATGAATATAGTCAATGAGTCCACTGTTAATATTTCAGAGGTATACAAATTATATAAATGTTTTTGACATGAATTATTTTTTTAATACTTTTAATAATGTTATCAATTTTGAATGTGGATTTACTTTTAATAAATTTACTTTTAATACTGTAGGATTTATTAGTCCGATTTACCAAAGAAACAATTGAGTGTGGATCCCAATCACCTGAACTAATCCAAGATAATCCAACCAACGATGATGCTAACAGTTCACATAAGAGAGAATATGGAAAGAAGACTGCATCACTTGAATCCATCGAAGAAGACAATGTTCCATTGAAGCTTTTAAAAAGAAATATTAAGAAGGAAAAAGCAGTGATTTGAGATCCACTTTTAGTTATTCTATTTGAAGACAATTTTTTTTATGCCTTTCATTTTGGGAATGTAATATGTCTACGCATCGTTTTGTCTTTAAATTCATCTAAACTACAACTTCTATGTTAAATTTCATCTTTAATTTCATCTGAACTACAACTTCTATGTTCAATTTCATGATAACAATATTATGCGCTTTTGAGTTACATTATTTAGATTTTAAATTATTTCATATGCTGGTGCACAAGATATTGTTGACATTTTTCAATTTTTGTCAACAAATATGACTACCAGCTACATCAAAACTTACTAAAATTGATTTCATTTTGTAGCATGATGTAATGAAAGTCGTAAATAACATATCTTTTGTCAAAAATATTTTTTCTTTAAACTTGTGTGACTCATAAATAAGATATATCTATTTTTTCTCATAACATAATTTATAAATGTCTATTTTTCATAATATTTACTTTTCATAAATAAGATAAATATGGCAAAGGAATTATCTGTTGACAGATTTTAAGTTGTCACAACAGAATTGGATGCCATATACAATTTTGATTGACTATTTTTTTTGACTTATCTTCTGTTAATTACTAACTTATTAAACTTTGTGCGATATAATTGAGATATTTTTATACAATAAGTACGAATGAAATATTATATTTTTACGTATAATATTATATATTACAGAAGTTCATTTTTGGAAATTTGTTATTGGTATATATTACATATATTATATTATTATATTGTGTAGCATAATAGAATAATTTAATATATCTTTAATAACGTTATATCTTTTTAATGTTTTATTCTATTATTATCGTCTTCCCGTTTTCCAATGCAGTAATAATTACATTACTGTTGAAGAATCTATTTGTAATCGTCCCGTCTTTTCATGTGTCATTTGTCTTCTATAAATAAATATTCATCTCTATTCTACCATGAAGATTAAACTTCAAGATCAGTTCAATCATATTCTACATTCTTCCAACTTTTACTCTACTATCTCTCTCAAAGTCGAACCAAATGGAAAACAACTTCAATGAAGATGACGCTATTAATAGAAGGGTTAAATATGTTTTTGGTCCCTTAACTTTTTGGGAATTTTGGAATTAGTCCATTTCGAAACTTTGAACCAATTTAATCCTTCATCTTTCGAAATATGTGGATTTAGTCCTTTTAATCAAATTTTGTTAGGTTTATTTGATGTTTCGTACGCATTTCATGATTGTATTTGAGTTATTTATATTGTTTGACACATTTTTGCTTTAAGGTTAAATCAAATACTATCATGAAACGTGCTTGAAATGTCAAATAAACATAACAAAATTTGATTAAAAGGACTAAATCCACGTATTTCGAGAAATGAAGGACTAAATTGATTCAAAGTTTCAAAATGGACTAATTTCAAAATTCACTGAAAGTTAAGGGACCAAAAACATATTTAACCCTTAATAGAATGAGTAGGTACCAATTCTCTATTATTCACCTTCAGGACGAGGTAAGTTCATTGTCAAATTTTTCAGACATATTTTCTTTTACAAGATTTCTTCTACTCTTTCTATTTCTGTGACGGATTTCTTCTTCTCTTTTACAATATCCTGATTTTAACCTGAACTAATCCATTTTTTTCTTTAAAAAATTCTGTCTTTCGAGGTTGTTGGTTTTGTGAATCGTGCATTCGCCATTCTTTATGATGACGATCTTGAGCGTCAATGGACTTTAAGAGATGAAGAAGGCAATAGACATGTGGTTACTTATAACAAGAATTTACAAAAACCAATGCTAATTGGAGGATGGACTGAATTAAGGCACATATATGAACTTCACGATTTTCACACTATTTATTTTGGATATGTGGGTGATTCTTGCTTCCACATCACTATTTTTCCCAGTAAATGCAAACCTTCGTCTATTGCACGTTTTCTTAAAAGAATTGAGGCAGATCAACCCCTTTTCAATGGACCGAAGTTGCATTTCTTCATATTTCTGAATCCAAATCAATGCAATGCTAGCTATCTGGTGAGATTCATTTCATATTTTTTAATAAATGGATGTTTCTTTCATATTTTGATTTATGTTTCGAAATTAGTTTAAAAATTTAATCCATATACTAATTTCATTAATACTTTATGTATGTTTTAGGATTTGCCAGCTGATTTTGGCAATTATCTTCGTCAAGGAAGATTTAAATACATTTTTCTTTATGGACCGCGTAAAATAGTGAAGTGCAAACTACTGTTGAGAAATCATCCTAAGAAGTCTAGCAAAATTGGAAGTGGCTGGAAGGAATTTTGTATTGCTCATGGATTTCATCAAACTATTGACTTGGTATTTGAAGTGGACCACATGAAAAGCAATCAGAATGTCAAAGTGCTAACATATTGTAATTTTTAATTTACAATTAGTATAAATTTTTTTTTTTATATTTCTGCCACTTATGTAGTTTTCAACCTAGAAGTTTTTTTATTTTCAGCAATGCATATGTATAGTTCTACCTTCTTATCAATGAAATCTCTTTGAAGCTTCTCTGAATTCCTCTAAAAGATGAAAAGTGATACATGTTATGGTATGATATTCATAAATAATATTATTTTGTTCTATAATTCAAATGAAATATATATGATGCAATTGAAAGATATATAGTTGGACGAATAATGAAAAGTTATCTGTTCTATAATCATATGTATGGATGTATGTTGCTTTAGTATGTGCATACACTCACTGTATGTTATCATTTTGACACATAATGAGTTTAAGATTGCAGATACTTCCTATGAAAAAGTCCTCTTTGTTGTACTATATATAGTAGTGCATAAAAAAGACGTCTGATTGTACCTACATAAAAAGCAAATGTTTTGTTAGTTGCAAGAACAAATCAACTCTGAAATAAGTGTTATATATATGAATGATTCTGATATATTAACACTCAGCACTGCATGCTCTTTCTATTTTTAATGTTTGTCTTCTGAAACAACTGCTTCCTATTATAATTACATATATTTCTGTTTCCACAATTGTGATTAGAGGTACAAGCTAGACAAAAAAGTTTAACAAAGACATTCATCAATATAGTAATAAAACAGTAAACACTTTTCCATCCATTGAGTCAACTTACCTTTATTTTTGCTTCTTCCATTGTAACCTTTGAAACTATTCCATAACATTTCTGTACTATAATGGAGCATAACGATTGTAAAAATGCAAGGCTCAAAAGGAAACTGGTGCTACAACAAAGGTTCAATGCAAGAAGTAATCAACATTCATGTAAGTCATTAACATCTTACTTAAACCATTTATGTTTTCTAATTCTTCATCAATAATTTATTTAAAAATGATGCATTTGTATGTTTGTATGTTTTTTTATATTGCAGATGACAAAGAAGAGAATGCAAGAAAGAAAACTAAATTTGCAAACCATTCTTCTCAAAGTAAACAAATCTCAGGATTTCTTTTTATATATATATTTGTAACTTTATGTTTTGGATTGTAACTTCACAACACAGAAGCATACTCAAACATCTTTGTTGTTTTAATCACAGATAAACCAACTGTATCTGAAAGATCATTTCAGAAAAATATAGACAGGAATCCATTACAACAGTTGGATATTAGTAAGTTTTTTTTCTAAGCTATATCTTTACAGATTGTTGTTAAATGAATCAATGAAGTCTTTTTCTTTATTTCTTTAATAACAATGCTTCTACAATAATCCTTTTCCAGATGTTGACAACAACAACAACAACCTTCACAATATGAATTCAATATTTCACAGACAAATTGGTCAGTTCTGAAGTTCTTCCAATACTTAATTTTAACATTGTTTATGAATAATATTAATTTCGTAGCACTTTAAACTAACCTTCGTTTGAATGCAGTAACTGTCAACAAATTCTCAAGTTTTTCAAGTACTTTAGTTGAACAACAAATCACTTCACAATCTACAACTTCTACTTTAACTTACCATAGTCCTTTCGGTATATTTCTACATTATTCTTAATTTCTTATATACTTATTTAAATGACAATTTTAAAATTTATATCAATGTTTTTGAATGACTCCAACTTTTAACAATAACAGTCAGAGAAATTATGGACAAAATAATTACAATTCCAGTGCAGGTAAGTACATTTGGATTCATACTCACAATGCCAATGCAGGTAGGACAATTGTTTTCTGTTGTTTTTCATAGGTAGGAGATCAGAGGTTGTAAATGAGTCGCATTCTGTTTCTAAGAATAAAGTTGTCAAATATCCTTTTCAAGTCATACAATCACTTCAAAACAGATTCAATCTTGATGATGAACCAAGAAGACAACATAATTATTCAGACACAACAAATGATGATTCAGCAACGATAAGAGATGATGGTAATTCAGATATTAAACTTATTGATGTTAATATAAATTCCTTTGAAATCATTAATTAGTTTTCATCTTACTAATATTGAAGAACATACTACAAGTACTACAAGTACTACAACTACAAACGAATTGTATTGCAAAGGAGAGTTACAAGGTACATAATGTCCAACACAATTGTATATAACTACAGATTAAAATATACGCATTTTCATGCTAATGTTTTGTAATGATGTTCAGAACTGCTCAATATTGGAGAACCTTGCTTGGAATGCCAATACTGTAAAGCTCAACTTTGGTATGAAGAAAGAGCAGAAAAATGTAACACCTCAAAGGGAGTTGAATTCTCATTGTGTTGTCAAAAGGGAAAAGTCCAAATTCCACTATTAAAAAGACCACCTAATCTTCTTGAAGGTTTGTTAAATGGTGAAGATCAGAGAAGCAAATCATTTCTACAAAACATAAGACTATACAATAGCATGTTTTCATTTACTTCAATTGGTGGTAAGATTGATAATTCAATGAACAATGGTTCTGCTCCACCATAATTTATTCTGAATGGACAGAACTATCACCGTATTGGCAGTTTATTGCCAGAGCATGGATCAAAGCCAAAGTTTGCACAGTTGTACATATATGATACCGAAAATGAAATGACTAACAGAGTCAAGCATTTCAGGTCAGTGAATATATTAAATAATTTCATTATATGAAATATTTAAATACATTGTTGACATGTATTCTCTTTATTATTTTTTAGTTCAAACACCAAGGAATCTGTTATAGATGAATCATTGGTTGCTGATTTGATTCAAATGATTGACAATCATAATGTTCTTGCGAAATCTTTTAGAAGAGTAAGAGATTTGTCACTGGAACATATGGAATCAGATTTCACGCTAAGACTATTTAGAGGCAGAAACAAAGACCCTAGAGTCTACAATACACCTTCATGTGATGAAATAGCTGCACTTATAGTTGGTGATTTTGGCAATATGGATGTAGGCAGAGATATAGTGGTCAAAAAATGTTCTGGTGAATTAACCAGACTGCACGAAACTCACACAGCTTTCATTCCACTGCAATATCCTCTCATGTTTCCATATGGAGAAGATGGTTATCAAGAGGATATCCCAATAAGAGAATCTCATTCAAAAACAAAATCCATGGTAAGAGTTAGAATTTCTTTGCGAGAATTTATTGCCTTTAGAATACAACAAAGAGCTGTAGAAGCAGGAAATATTGTGAATGCATGCAGATTGTTCCAACAGTTTCTGGTCGATTGCTATACAATGGTTGAAGCCCAAAGGTTGTCATTCATCAGAGCGAATTAGAAGTTAATTCGCTGTGATATTCTTAATAGATTACAGGAAGCTGTTAATAGAGGAGAGACAGATCCTTCTTTAATTGGAAGACGTATTGTCTTGCCTGCTTCTTTCATTGGTGGTACCAGATACATGTTCAACAATTGTCAAGATGCTATGGCAATTTGTAAAAAATTTGGATATCCGGATTTGTTCATTACTATAACATGCAATGTGAATTGGAGTGAAATAAAAGAATTTGTCTTAGCAAAAGGCTTATCACCTTCGGATAGACCTGATATTGTATGTAGAGTGTTCAAGATGAAGCTGGATGAAATGATGACAGATTTTAAGAAAAAGGACTTCTTTGGAAAAAGCACCGTAGGTATGTTATATATGAAGTAATATACATTATATAAATTTATATTAAATTAGATTCTGAAAACTATATTTATTTTTTATTTATATATGCAGGAATGTACACAGTAGAATTCCAAAAAAGAGGTTTACCTCATGCACATATACTTTTATGATTGGATGGAGAAAGCAAGTTGAAGAATTCAACTAATATTGATAAAGTAATATCAGCTGAATTTCCAAATGCTGATTTGTACCCCAAATTGGAAAAAGTTGTCTCAAGTTACATGATTCATGGACCATGCGGACCTGCAAGACATAATTCACCTTGCATGAAGGAAGGAAGATGTTCTAAATTTTATCCAAAAAAATTCACATCTTCGACTTCAATTGATGAAGAAGGATATCCATGCTATAGAAGACTTGATAATGGTAGATTTGTTAAGAAGAATGAAATTAAGCTGGACAATAGAAGTGTTGTTCCTTACAATCCACCACTTCTAATGAGGTATCAAGCACACGTCAATACAGAGTATTGCAACAAGACCAATTCAATAAAATATTTGTTCAAATATGTGAACAAAGGTCCCGACAGAGCTACTCTTAAAATAAGCAACAACTCTGCACAGTCTGAAAAATCAACCATTATTGATGAGATCAAAAGGTATTACGATTGTAGATATCTATCACCATGTGAAGCTGCTTGGAGAATATTTGCTTTTGACATCCATCACAGATGGCCTCCTATTCAGAGATTGACCTTTCATCTTCCTGGCCAACAATCAGCTTTGTTTAAAGATGATGATGATATTAATGTGGTCTTCAACAGATACAAAAATGCTAACACAATGTTTCTAGCTTGGTTTGAGGCTAATAAAGTTTATGAGGAAGGAAAACAATTGACTTATTCAGAATTTCCAAGCAAATTTGTGTGGTTTGCCAAAGAAAAAGAATGGAAACCAAGGAAGAAAGGCTACAACATTGATAGACTTACTTATATTCCTCCTGGTTCTGGAGAACTTTATTATTTGAGGATATTACTGACCATTCAAAAAGGTTGTATTGATTATCAAAGCATTAAGACAATTGATGGAAAGTATTATGAAACATACCAAGAAGCTTGCTATGTTTTGGGATTGTTGGCTGACGACAAAGAATATATTGATGCAATCAAAGAAGCAAGTGAATTTGCTTCTGGGTATCAACTTAGAAGATTATTTGTTACTTTGTTCTCGATGAATACAATTTCTAAACCAGATATAGTTTGGAATTCTACTTGGAGTATCTTATGTGATGGAATTTTGTACCAAAAAAGGAAGGAGATGAACTTACCAGGTATTTCATTTTTTTTAATTTGCTATACATATATATTTTAATTTTATTATTTACTTATTGTAGGTCTTCAAATTCAGACTGCTGAATTACAAAAACTATGTCTGCTGGAAATAGAGGAAATGCTAATGTCAAATGGTAGAAGTTTGAAAGATTATCCTTCATTACCTCAACTTGATCTTTCAGATGTACATACATTCAATAATAGATTTACTGTTGATGAGCTCCAATATAATAAACAAGACATGGTGAAAGAACATGACAGTTTGTTTAAAGCACTGAATGATGAACAAATTCATGTATATCAGGATATCATGACAGCAGTTCTTTCAAAGAAGGGAGGATTCTTTTTCTTATATGGCTATGGTGGTACAGGTAAGACTTTTATGTGGAAGACATTGTCGGCTGGTCTAAGAAGCGAGGGCATGATTGTTTTGAATGTAGCATCAAGTGGAATTGCTTCTTTATTACTTCCTGGTGGAAAAACATCACACTCTACCTTTTGCATCCCACTGTTAATTAATGATGAATCAACTTGCAACATAGCACAAGGTAGTCTCAAGGCAAAACTTCTTATGGCAACCAGTTTGATTATATGAGATGAAGCACCAATGATGAATAGAATGTGCTTTGAGGCATTTGATAGAACACTAAGAGATATTATGCGAAATGTTGATGATGCCAATAAAGACAAACCATTTGGTGGCAAAGCAGTTGTCTTGGGAGGTGACTTTAGACAAATTCTACCAGTTATCAAAAAAGGATCTAGGTTTGATATCATAAAATCATCAATCAACTATTCAGAGTTATGGAATTGTTGTAAAGTGCTAAAGTTATCCAAGAACATGAGATTAAGTACTACATCAAATACTGAAACAACCAATGATATTCAAGAATTTGCTGATTGGATATTGAAGATTGGAGACGGGAAAATGGATCTAAATGAGAATGGTGAGTGCATGGTTGAAATTCCAGAACAGATCTTGATTACAAACACAGATTTACCTTTATTGGCATTGGTTGAATTTGTCTATCCTCAATTTGTGGTTAACATGTTGAATCCTAATTATTTTGATGATGGAGCAATTTTGTGCCCAACAAATGATTCTGTAGAGCAAGTAAATGATTTCATGTTGTCTTTAATTGGTGGTGAAGAGGTCACTTATTTAAGTTCAGATACACCTTGCCAATCTGATGAACAAGATGAAGTGCAATCTGAATGGTTTACATATGAATTTTTAAATGATATCAAATGTTCAGGGATACCAAATCATAAACTGAAGTTGAAAACAGGTGTTCCAATTATGCTCTTGAGAAACATTGATCAAGCGAAAGGTCTATGTAATGGCACAAGATTGCAAGTCAACCATTTAGGCAAGAATGTAATATGTGCAACTGTAATTACTGGAAAAAACATTGGTGACAGGATTTTTATACCAAGAATGGATTTAGTGCCATCTGATTCAGGTTTGCCTTTCAAATTTCAAAGAAGACAGTTTCCGATATCTTTATGCTTTGCAATGACGATTAACAAAAGTCAAGGACAAACACTTTCTAGAGTCGGCCTTTATCTTCCACAACCTGTATTCACACATGGCCAACTATATGTTGCTGTTTCTAGAGTCAAAACCAAAAGAGGATTGAAAATACTTATATTGGATGAAGATGGAAAGGTAACAAACACAACTAAAAACGTTGTGTACAAAGAAATTTTTGAAACTCTTTGAAAAGAAATCAATTATAGGTATGTCATTTCTGTTTTTTTTTTTTCATTTTAAAACTGTTATAAATATATATCAATTGATTTATGTTATTTTCTGCTATGTAGGAAAATCATGGTACAAAAAAAGTTGAACAAAGAAGTCATTGTGTACAAAAGGAAATTCTGTACAAAACAAATTTATGAACTTCAATACCAAAGGATACATTCTAGGCATGTAATTTATTTCTTTTAAAATTCTTATATTAACAAAGTAGTTTATTAGTCATATTTTTGTTGTTTGTGATTGACAATAATATTCAATGAAATCAAATATTAACTTCACATACCACTTTAATTACATTCTAAATTGATCTATTCTATTGATACACTTCAACATCTTTTTAAAATATTAGATTCTCATCATATAGATTATTAAATATCCAAAACCCTATTGCTATTACCATAATTATTACATATAAAAAAACCCGTGCGTTGCACGGGTAGAAGGACTAGTATTATGATAAGATTAAAAAAAAAAAGCGAGGTGGATCAACCCACATTTTACGGTTCAAGTGCAGGCCGGGCTCGCATTGCCACTATTAAATGCTTTTAATGAATTGAAATAGGTTTACATAGTGATCTTTAATCAAAGAAGGCGTTATAGAGAATGTAGGAAAGTTAAAACTACTTAATAGACGGATTTCTTCGTAAACAACGTTAAGTGAACTTTTGACATACGTACTGTAAACATTATACAATTAAAAATAATAAAATAGTTGTCTAAAAAGTCAATATATAAGAATATAAAGTGATTTCAAAAGAAGTGACTAAAATACCATATTTAAAAAATTTATAAAATTTTAATATAGAAATGACAAAAAGAATATTACTAATTATGTTCTTATTGACCAACATTGTGGAATTCTTATATAAATAAAGTAATATAAAAGTTGAATTGTATTTTTAAACTTATTGTTTTTTTACGCATCAGAATTTTTTTTTTTTTTTTGAAAACATTCTAATGTTTTTTAGGAATTTGAAAAGCCACCAGTCATTGTGTTTTTCTTAATTGTTTCGCGCGCCATGTACTTTTCTTTCATTTTTGTTCAGAGATTCTCAAACTCCTCCACATGCCTATTGTCTTCACTTTTTCCTATTTTCTTCTCTTTGGTTAATGCAATGCCACCCATCCACACTTTCTTGCTTGCTTATGCCAATTTCAACCAATAATTGGGTGCTCTAAATGGATGCAATAGGAATACCGTTTAGGAAAAGAAAATCATTAAAATTCTAAACACATTTAATGGATTTAAAACATTAATTAAAATCAAACATCCTTTTCATAAGAGTACACTCATTTGGTTCAACATAAGGTAGCACCATCGAGATTCAAACTTTCCAATCAGCAACGGTCCTTTTTTTCATTTATTATTAGGAAGTGGAAAAGTGGTATTGAGATGTTGGTCTCCCAGAGGACTGAAATGGATGAAAGATATTTTTGGTTGGCATAAGCTTTAATTTGACTTTACATCACCTTACACTCAAGAATAGATGATTATTATTATTATTATTATTATTATTATTATTATTATTATTATTATTATTTTGAGTGGGTGTAACTAAAATGAATGATAAAAAAAAAAATGGATGTGAAAAAATGAGTAGGTAGTGCTAATGGGCGTGTGACTTTTGGGACCTTTTCTTTCTCTTGTGAAGGAAATTCCGCAGGGAAGTCTTAATTGAGAAGCCTTGGGGGGCATGCATTAGCAACGGTTGTGACTGCAACGAAAGCGACGTGGCAGAAGCTGCTCCTCTGCTGCTACCATCCATTTCTTGACTAGCCAACCATATTATCACCCTTGCCTGCACATAATTACCCAAATAAGAAAAAAAATTTACATGCTTTTTTTTCATCTTCATAAATTTTAATTACGAGAGAAATAAATAAAAAGTAATAGAAGGGTTTGTTTGTTTGTTTGTTTTTGGACGTGTCTGTATGCAATAAACAAGGAAGCAGAGGCATCAAGTCCTTTCCTGATTTAGAAATTGTCCAAAAAAAGGATGAAGAAAAATTCAAAGATAAGATTACCTGAAGTTCTGTGACGTCAAGCATGTGGCGAGCAGCAGCAGCATGTGGAATGGCCACAACTTTTTTGTTCATGTTCAACAGCTCATTCCTACAAAGTTCTTACAGACAAAAGGGGAAAAAGCTAACGACAAGTGCAAGAACGAAACACCGTTTGTTTCCTCAGAAAAACACAACCACAAAGCAACAAGCTATGCTTTTGTCCATATATAACTGTACCAGTAGTCAATAAAACAGTTTCTTTTTTTTTTTTTTAAATAAAGAAGAAGAAAAAAAAAGCTTACATTGAATGGTGGGGTGATGAGGAAGCAGAGGAAGAGCGAAAACGAAGATCCAGATAGCAGTTTCTCTTCATGGCAGTGGGAATAATGGGAGAGAGTGGATCACGTAGTGTTTTTATGGGAAGAGAAAGAAGAAGCCATGATGAAGTTGGTTATTGGGAGAATTAGAGATTTGAAAGGGGTTATAAATAGGGGAAAGAAAAAGATTGAATGAATGAGTGAAGGAATGGACACGTGGGAAATGAGTTACACGTGCTAAAAAACATGATGGCCTAGGTATAATAGGGTTGCGTTGTAGCACTAAATGGTTACGTAGGTTGGTGTTGAAAAGCAATTAATGTGACGGTAACTGGTTCTGTATTTTCACGTGGCTTCTATTTGATGGCAGCTACCTTTGCTTGCCCCTATCAAGAGGAAGTTACCCAAATTGGAAAACTTGCTTCCTTCTCTAACCACACCTACTGCATTCTCTCTTCTTTCTGTTTCCTCTTCTTTCACGTGATCCAATTCCATTCCCTCACACTTTTAATTCTTCTTATAATCATGCTCCCTCCCCACAAATCAAACACTAATTTTCCCGCTTCACCATGCATGCCCATTACCTGCCAAAATCTTCCTAAACACTTTTTCTCTCACCTTTTAATTACCTACACACATCTCAAACTTCATCTTTCAAAATTTTATTACAAATTCAAATTCATTATTTCTTTCTGCTCCTCTGCTTTTCAGAATGCTCACATACTCAAGAATCTGCATCTTTTCAATTCAAATAAGTTACTCATCCCTCTCAAAATTACAATTGCTTCATTTTTTACTTTTTTTTTCTTATAATGCCACGCATTTTCGTATTTGTTCTTGTGACATCATAATAAAATACAAAACCAACTATTCAATTATTACTTTTCTCATTATAAATAACTACTAAGCCGGCCTGTATTTTTGTAGCTATGATCACGTTTTAAAATTTTAAACAATAATTTGACAAGTACACTTTGCAAATTTTAGTATTTCAAATTTATCAACAATTGATTGAACAAGATAACAAAAATCACAGAAAATATTGGATCTTTTTAACTTCTATATTATTACTATTATGCAATCAAACTGACAGTTTTTGAAACGTCGAATCCCAATACCTATAACTCCACCAAATAAAGAAATATTGGAATCATTGATATCAATGTTGTTCCATGAAAATCTTAGTTGCCAGTGGAAGATTTCAAAGATAGAAAGGGGATAAAAAAAAGGAATAATGCATTGTTTACATCTTTAAAAATAATTCTATAATTTACATCTATTTGTTTACCTATTAGACTGTTGCAGTTTTGAGAATTAGGTAAATAGAAATAGAAAGAAAAAAAAAGAGATTTTTTTCCCTGCAACTTCTTTAGATGAGATAATAACATAGTGAAAATAATTAAATAAAGTGTATAAAGGTTTTTATATATGATTAAAAATTTAAAGTAAAAAAAGTTAAACTTATTATTACATGGTTTTTCTAAACTACTTTTTTTTTCATGTTGTAAGAAATAAAGAAAAAAAGAAATAATGCAACAAATATTTCACCTGTTTCCTGGAGGACATAAATTGTTTAATAAATGCTACCCACAAAAAAGTGTTTTCTCTTTACATTTTTCCTATAAAATAAATATTAAATTTTTAAATTTTTTCGTCATATTTCACACGTTTTGTTTTCTTTCTCTTGGCATTAAAACAAACGTAAGACAAATCTTGTGGGGTCGAATAACTCTTTTTTCTGTTCAAGGGTAAATGCACCGGAAACAAATAAAAACAAGATAATGATAATTTTTTTAAAGTTAGAAAAGAAAGTTAATTCATATATTAATAATTGGACAAACTTATCCACGCCTAAATTTAAATAGCTTATATATAAATTGATTTGTAAAAATTATCTCATATTTTTTTAATTTTATATTTAAATTATGCATAAGATATTTTAAATTCTAAAATGCATTTTTTTCTCAATTTTTTTACAAATGCATAATTTAATTTTTACTTATGGAAACACTCGTTCCTTTTTTTATCGTATAGTATTTACAGAAAAACTTGCACATACAAACCTATATCAGAGAATGACTGAATAAGGTTCTTCATATGTTTTTGAAAAAAAAAATGAAATGAGTTTGTATATAAATTATTATTAACTTCACACAAGTTAAAAACAAAAATTTAAGGGAATTATATAATTTTATGTCGCACAATTGAGTTGAAGTTCACCGCCGCTATGAGGCACGAATTTATGGACAGAAAAGGTGGTCCTTAACTCAACGAAGTTGAAGATAAATTATGAGCACTTTATAATTTTTTCAATTTGTTAAGTAACAAATTTAATCAAATTAGTCTGAAAATAAAAATGATTAATTATTTTGAAGAAGGGTAAATTAATTTAAAGTGTTAGAAATAGAAGAAAAGAAAGAGGAAAAAGATAAAATAAGGCAGCGTTTTAAATGCGAAGTTTGGGTTGGTAGTGGGAAGAGGGATGGAAGAAAAAAAAAAGGGTACACAATGCATTGTTTTGCTCGTGGCCACACATGAATGGTGTCTAGAGATATCACACGTGTCACGTGGCACGTGGGTGCTTTTTCTATTTCTGCAAGAGCATCATCAAATATAGGCACGTGCGTACCAAGTTTGCGTAGCTTTTTTCCAAGATTTAATGACCCACCTACCTTTCTATATAGCATACAGTGATATAGCACACCACAAAGGTTCCTCCTTTTATGTATTCCATTATTTCTCATCATCATTAACCAAAATTTCTCTCATCTCATTTTATCATACTTTAGATTAAGCTTATTTTTATTTATTTTTAATTGATTTAATCATTTGAATTATTCTCAAATGATATTAAAAGTTATTTTCTAAATATTATAAGTTACAGTAAAGTTTTTATTTTTAAACAACCTTAAATATTTGTGTTGTATATATGGTGTTTAGAATTCGAAAGCTTCATATATTGTTCGGAAAAAAATATTAGAAAGTAATTACTTTAATATAGATTTTTAAAAGTTTTACGATAAAATATTTTTAAAATTAAAATGAAAAATAAAATTAAAATTAATTTGATTAGATAAAGTTATATAATTTCAAATAACATTTAAAGATTAAGATTATAAAATATTTTATATTTTCTCCTCGTAACCTGTTCTTAAAGAGTGTCGACTTCAACCACAACAGTATCAATTCATGTATCTATTACAAATTTAAATACCTTGTCTACATTGATAATTTAAAATTTAAGAAAATTGAACTGATTTATTAAAGAAATAATTTCAAAATGTGGCGAATAAAATCAAGTAATTTAAATTTTAGAAGTGTAAGGTCCACTTTTCGTTCTGTCTTTTTATTTAAAGGTTGTCCTAACCCTAACTTTATGCTCACTTTTCGTAAAACAGAACCCTTACTTCCTTAGAGCTGTTGTCGTCTTCCTCCGCTAGGGTTCCAAATTATACTCAGTTTCACGTTCAGCTTGACCTCGCTTTGGCTCACGTAAGTGTTCCCCAACTCATACTTTTCAATCTATGGTTTTATTCTGTGGTCAATGTTAGGGTTCCTGTAGTAAACACACTCTGTTCGTTTTTCCAACTCCATAATTGTTATGACAAGATGAAAAGAAACAAATTAAGAGAAAAAAAAGACACACAAATTTACGTGGTTCAGTCAATGTGACCTACGTCCACAAGGCAGTTCAAGAGTTTCTTATTTCTGAATAACGATAGAGAGATACATGATACAGATGCCTTTTAGCCTTATAAAAGAGTAAAAAATAACAGCCCCTTTAAACCTCATTACAACCCATAACTATATAATAAATATATGAAGTAAGGAAGATGAAGGGACAACATAACATTCAAGGCATCTTAACAATAATCTTCTCCTAGAGCTGTGGTGCTCTGCTATTCGGTGTCGAAGTCTTAAACTAGCTCATTTTAGGTAAGGGAAGCTAGACCTTACTATATTTTCGGTAGAATTTGCTTATTTGATGCGTATATGATGATTGAATGGCCTGTGTGAGAATATAATCGGTTGAAAATGCCTGTTGAACTATTTGGATGTGTGTGGGTGGCTGTTACTCAAGAGAATAGTGGTGAGTACTGGTCTTCTCGCCCAAGCGAGCCTGCCTCGCCTAGGCAAGATTAACAGAGGCTCGCCTGGGTTTTCCCATGTGAATGGTCGCTCACGTGACTAACTTTGTTTTTGAGCGAGCGAGCGTCTCGCTCAGGAAGAGCACTGATAACGCTATCGTCAAGCGATCAAATTAATACTACTTATCTATAATAACTTCAGTATTGTTAAGAAAGTAGTCAAGAAAATAGAAAGGGTAAAGTAGCCCTAAGTCGTCTCCCAACGAACACGGAATTGATTTTTAACAAATTAGTTCTTATAAAACTATACAAATGAGTTAGTCAAATAAAATAAAAAAATATAGAGGATTAAGATAAACAAAGATAGAAATAAAGTTTAAAAGATAAAAGGAAATAAAAACAATAGTAAAGAAAATAGATTGATTCCATTGCTTTTTTCAAAATAGATTCATCATCGGTTATCTAAAGATTATTGCTCAATTAATTATTGTTATAGATTTACAAATTAATCAATGTAAAGTCTCAATTAATTTGTTGGCGTTCTCACTTTTAACCAAAGTACAGTCTCAATTAAAAGTGAGAACTTTTAGATTATCCACAAAAAATTCAACCAAAGTATAGTCTCAATCAAATTTTACTATGCCTAATCATGTCTATTCTTTTATCTTCTCGCCAAATAAAAAGCTTAATTAATCAAAGTAAAGTCTCAATTAATTTTCATTAGAGTAAATACCTTTAATCAAAGTAAAGTCTCAATTATTGGTAAAAACTCATTTAATCACATGAAAGTTTCTAAATAAAATCAAAGTAAAGTCTCAATTAAATTTAAAAACCCTTGAACTCATATGATCAACATGCATATAGATTTAAAATCATTACTTTTTATGTGATTCAAAGATAAAATACATAGATAAATTAAAACCTCAACAATAATAAAAAGGACAAAGAAATTAATTCATTCTAACATCAGAATCCATAATGAAATTACAATGGAATCAACCCAAGAAGTTTAGCAATCCATGGAATACAAAATAAAAATAGAAGAATGGAGAGAAAGAGAAAGGAAATGAAATTAGGCCCCCCTAAGGGTTCCAAAACACCGAAGTCCCGAGCTTGCGTTCTTCTGCTCCTCCCTTGGTCTCTTTATATAGGAATTGGACTAGGCTTTTCGGTTGCTAAAATCTCTCAAATATCTTTTAAAATAAAGATAAATATAAATATTTAAAAATATTTGGAGAGATATAGAGTATTTGACAAATATAGTTGGTTGATAATATCAATATCTAATATAATTAAATAAATTAATTACTTAAAGATATATGATAAATTATCACTAATTAATATTTGTATTAATTTTCCAAATCAACCCTTTGCAATCTCCTCAAATTATCTTCTAAATAATCCAATATCTTCAAGATATATTTGTTTGTTGTGGATCTAAAAAGATTCCAGAAGATCTTGTCATATTTAAAAAGATTTGGTAGTTAATATCTTTTAATATTTTATGATATAATTAAATAAGATAATTATTTAAAAATATCAAATAAAATATCTAAAGATATATTTTTCTCAAATTATCTTCTATCATAAAGATAAAGAAAACCGCAAGGTCGAATTTTTCTTTCCTTTCTTCTTGGTTTAGCCAAACTTCTTCACTTTTTCAAGCTTTTCTTGTCGTCTTCATTCAATGCTTGGCTTGGATTTTTGTGCTTTTGATAATTTCTTATTCTTGGATTTATCTTTAAGGTGTCATGAAGCTTTAATCAATTTATTTCCACACCTCCATGAGCTCAACTTAGCAGCAGCTGCACTAACACACCTCAAAATATCTAAAGAACATTTATGCAACTAAAAAGCTATTTTTAACATGTTTTTGTATATGATGCTCAATAAACCCAATTATAGGAAATCCCAATTAAATCAATCTTTAAGCACACAAATTCAATTAAAATACCCAGAATTAAACATTAAATGAGGGCAAAAATATGCACTCATCAAGCACCAATGGACCCGCGCTCAAACTTTCGGTGCCGATCACCCCCAACCATCGCGAGTTGAGAAAACGCAAATCTCAAAGGAAGTCACGATCCCAACTGTGGCCGAAAGTTCTAGGGCCAGTCGTGGAGGACACCCGTCTCGAATGATAATCCGCACCGAAGGAGATTTCCCTTTCACATCATTCATCCTTGAGACCCCACTCCCTGATCGGTGGAAGATGCCAGTTTTCGACAAGTATGACGGAACGACGAATCCAGATACTCATCTGCACACTTTTTCCAACCAGATGATGTTTCATGTTGTAAATGATCCTATTTGGTGCATGGTGTTCTCCTCGTCACTATTAGGAGAAGCCCTAGAGTGGTTCTTGGAGCTACCCCCCAACAACTATTTCACCATGCTGAAAGCCCGCTTCAACATGCAGTTTGCCCTACTCAAGCCTGCAAACCTCACCTAAGCAGCCTTGGTCAACGTCCACTAGGGAAAGGATGAATCTCTAAGGAGTTACGTGGACCGCTTCAACAAAATGTCGGTTAAGATTAAGGATTTGAGCGATTAGATTGCCAAACATCACTTTTCGTACGACCTGTAGCTCGGCGTGTTTGCCGATAAAATTAGTCGTAAACCACCCAAGACAATGGAGGAGTTGCATGAAAGGGAAGCGCAATTCATGTAGATGGAAGACATGCAAAACTTCCGAGCCCACACCCAAGAACCCGAGCCACCGATCGTTGCAGAGAAGAGCACACCGAAGTCAAGCAACATGCCACCGACCAGAAAGGCAGCCGAGTGTAAGGGCCCACAGTTCACTAGCTACGCCCCGCTTACTGTCCCCAAAGCCAAGATCCTGCAAGAAGCGTTCAACGTTGATACCCTTCCTCTCCCAAGGAAGAAACCACCACCTACAAATGTCGATGGGAGCAAGGATTTCTTATATCACTGCAACATCAACCATGCAACGGAAGAATGTCACACTCTTTGTCACAAGATAAAGAAACTCGTCTGATCGGGACAACTAAAGCAATACATCAAGCAGGAACAACAAGAGCGCAATCTTGTTAAAAAGAGGAGCCCAACACGAACCTCTTCTTGATCACATAGGATTGATCGGGCGAGAAGAGAACCTGATCAGAAGAGAGGAGGTTCCTCCACACGACGTGACCATAGCAGAAGCAGGAGCAAAAGTAGAGAGCGACCCCCCCCATCAGGGGGTATATCAACACCATGTCAGGGGGATTCGTGGGAGGCGAATCCAATTCCTCCACTCGGAAAAGACACATCTGAGCATTCAAATATGTTGGAAAAGAAGGTGCGAACGATGCCACCAATCACCTTCGCTGACGAGGATTTCAAGGCATCAGATCCAGACGATGATGATCCGACGATCATATCCATCAAAGTCGCAGAATATGGGATAGGAAAAGTCCTAGTGGATCAAGGGAGCTCTGTCAATATCCTCTACTAGAAGACATTCCAAAAATTGAATATCTCGGAAGACCTAATCGTCCCATACAATGAGCAGATCGTCGGATTCTCTGGCGAGCGGATAGACACTAGAGGATATTTGGATTTAAGGACCATAATCAGATCCAAGAGTGACGGAGAGAGGTAAGAGTGTACCTTTTAGTTGAGGCTAACATATCTTACAATGTCTTGCTAAGAAGACCTTGCCTGAACACTTTCGGGGCCATCTTCTTCACTCCACGTTTAGCCACAAAATTTCCGGCCGACAAGGGAGGTATTTGTATTGTCCATGCCGACCGTAAATCGCTAGAGAATGTTATGCCGCTGGACTCAATATGGTCCCATACTCCTGACCGAGGAAACAATGTCAATTAGAAGTTGCAATGGTTGTTTTTAACCCATGGACGAATACGGAGGACCGTATGCAACTTGAGGGGGATACCAAGGACCTACCGATCGACAAGACGGTGGAATAGGTAACAAAACTCGACAACCAACTCGGTCCCGAAGAGGAGAAGCTCATTATAGAGGTGATCCACAAAAATAAAGACCTATTCACTTGGACAACCACATACTTGCCCAACATTCACCTTGAGGTTATGTCCCACAAAATGGCTCAGAAGAAAAGAAAGATGGGTGAGGAGTGAAGGCAAGCAGTAGAGGGCGAAGTCAAGAAACTCTTGGAAGCAAGATTCATCCGAGAGATTAAGTACACCACGTGGCTAGCGAATGTGGTGATGGTGAAGAAGTCAAGCGAAAAATGGAGGATGTGCACGAATTTCACAGACATGAACAAGGCGTGTCCCAAAGATGCGTATCATTTGCCGAGCATCGATCGACTGGTCAACAGTGCGCCCGACCATAACGTGTCAAGCTTCCTTGATGCCTATCTGGGATACAACTAAATCCCCATGTACGCCCCAAATAGAGTAAAAATGACATTCATAACTAATCAAGCCAATTTTGCTACGACGTAATGTCGCTCGGTCTCAAGAACGCTGAAGCTACTTATTAATGCCTCATGGATAGAATCTTTTGAAGCCAGATCGGTAGAAGTATGGAGGTTTACGTTGACGACATAGTGGTGAAATTTTAAACAGTCAATGAGCATGTGCAGGACCTCAAAGAGATTTTCCACCAAGTGCGAAAATATAACATGTGACTCAACCCAGAGAAGTGTGTATTCGGAGTGGCCGTAGGAAAGTTCCTCGAGTTTATGCACAACTATCATTGATAAGAGGAGTTCGAAGAACTTGAAAGAGATTCAGCGGTTGGTCAGTCAACTAACATTGTTGGCTTGATTCTTGCAAAAACTCACCGAGCGGATCAATATGATCCTAAAAATAATGAAGAAGCAAACTACCGACAAATGGGACGAGCAATGTGATAGTGCTTTTCAAGAGTTTAAAACTGTGATTGCAAGTCCCCCCATCATGTGCCGACCGATCCCTAGCATTCCTCTCCAATTGTACCTCAATATCATACGAAACCATTAGCGCAACCCTACTGCAAGAAAATTTAGACCAAAGGCCAGTATTTCATCAACAAGGTGCTACATGATTCAAAGACCAGGTATCAACTCATCGAGAAGATCTCGCTGGCCTTACTCACGGTCGCCCAATGGCTCCGCCAGTACTTCTAAAGTCACCACGTTATAGTTTGTACTGATCATCCAATTTCGAAAATTATAAGGAAGCCCGACTTAGCACGAAGGATGATCGCTTGGTCGGTCGAACTATCAGATAAAAGGCCAACACTTGGCTGATTTCGCAGTAGAGTTGTACGACGAGGCCAAGGCGTTGAAGTTGGGATGAAGCCTGTTCATGGATGGATCATTGGACAAGAAATGAGGAGGAGTGGACATTGTCATAGAGGGACCAAACGATTTCACAATGAATCACTTGTTGATATTCAAGTTCAGATCCCAATAACCAAGCGGAGTACGAAGCCCTAATCGTTGGACTAAGGTTGGCAAAGGACTTAGGAGCGAGGAAATTAAAATGCCACACAGACTCACAACTGGTGATGGGGCAAGTCCGGGGAGAATTCCACAAAGATGACCTTTTGCTACAGTATTACCACAAAGCCATAGACACCATAAAATAGTTTGAAGAAGTCACTCTTCAGCACATCCCCCGAGCGGCAAATGTGCGAGCCGATTCAAAACTTGCTGAAGGGAAAGAAAATGGGTTAGTTTAAAACGATCATCCAACAAACCCTGGTGAAACCCTCAATGGGAGAGTTCTTGGCGGTTAATGAGTCGTCCGATTGGAGGATTGATATCAGAAAGCTGTTAGAGAAACAAGAAAAGGGGGAGGACATCAAACCCAACGAAGCTAGGCGAGCATCCTGATTCATAGTAATAGGGGATGACTTGTACAAAAGGGGGTTCACTGCTCCACTCCTTAAATGCTTATCTAAGGACGAGGTTTCCTATGTGATAGATGAAATTCACAATGGCATTTGTGGCATGCATACTGGCCAACGAACGATGAAAGCTAAAGTCTTGCGAGCAGATTATTATTGGCCGACCATAGAGTAGGAGAGCGAGACGATGATCCGCAAGTGCGACAGGTGTCAAGCACACGAAAATGACTCAAAGAAACCTTCGGCCGAGCTACACAGTATGACATCTCCTTGGCCGTTCGCTCAATGGGGAATGGATATACTAGAGCCTTTCCCCGTCGGTCAGGCGTAGAAAAAGTTCATTCTTGTCGCCGTTGATTATTTTACCAAGTGGGTCGAGGCCGAAGCCCTTGCCAACATTACCGCTCGACAGGTCCATTCCTTCGTATGGAGGAATATCATATGCCGCTTTGGCTTACCCTATACCATTATCACTGATAATGGAAGGCAGTTCATCGACAAAAAATGTGCGAATTCTACAAATAGGTAGGAATTCGCCATGTGACAAGCTCCGTGGAACATCCGCCGACAAACGGTCAAGCGGAAGTGATCAATAAGATAACTGTGGTAGAGTTAAAAAAGAGGCTGGGAGACACGAAGAGAGCTTGGATCCATGAACTTCCACAAGTCTTGTGGGCCTATCAATGCACGCTGCATGGAACGACGGGCGAACACCTTTGAACTTGACGTATGGAACAAATGCGATGATGCTAGTTGAAGTAGGGGAACCAACGCTAAGGCGCAAAGTGCAAGACTTGGAGGTCAACTATGGGAAGATCAGGCAGGAGCTGGATCTATCGACTGAGCGACGGGAAAAAGCGGTCGTACGAGCAGAGGCATGAAGAAGGATGGTAGGAAGAAGATACAATGCAAAAGTCAGGCCGAGGCGTTTTATTAAAGGAGATCTGGTATGAAGAAAGACCAACGAATCTAGGAAGAAATCAACACATGGAAAACTAGCTCCAAATTGGAAAGGCCCGTACCGAGTCATTGAAGATCTGGACAACAAAGCTTATCGATTGGAGTACCTGAGCGAGAAGGAAATACCAAACACGTGGAACACGACTCATTTGAAAATGTATTATAGTTAAGTTGTAACCGATCGACCAAATCAATGAAATTGAAATTTTCTATGATCAACTCATTGTTTAATGCTACACACATGAAGTTGTTTAAAGTTGAATAGCAATACGAGGGGTCTCTATAGGACCCCGTCAAATTAAAAAAGCCTATTCGATTAAAGGGTGAGCTTCACCGAAAGCCCCAGTCAAAGAGCACCGACCCAAGCTGTCAAAATGCTCGTCCTGATAGGACACTTCAAACCCTAAGACCCGAGCGGTCAACAGATGCCCGCACGGGGTTTCTCTTAAATCTAAGTCGAATAATAACTCGCGTCCCAATAAAATTCACACTAAAATCAGAAAGATCCTAGGGCGCCCAAATTTTATACAAACTTTAAAATCAATCAAGATCTCGAGCAGTCGAAACAAGTTAGTTACTTAGCTTATTATGTTATGGCACCGAGCGGATAAGTATTTAAGATCACTTGAAGCTCGGCTCACTAATTCAATCTTAAATTGCCTTACTACCGGTCGATGATGATTCATTGATTCAAAAGTCCCGATTGGACGAGGAAAAATATTTTGCGATATCAACAATGCCAAAAAGGTGATAGGCAAACAAAAGGCAATCATGATAGAATAAATGTTTTAAAGTCGATCGAATGCGATCGGCCAAATGGCCGATCAGACCTGATCGGTCATGCCAAAATATTACAGCACCAAAAAACAAAAACCTAACTATGCCAAAACTAAGAATATTAGAAATTAGGGGTCTGCATCATCGAGGACATGATTGAAGCTCTTAGATAGGTCTGCGGCAACGACTTTGACTTCCTTCACCTCTTCCCGGGAAGCAACCAGTTCTTTTTCCAAAGAGTCCACTTAGGACTTGTCGACCGTAGGAAACCAGGCGGTTAACACAGAGAGGCGAAAGCTCAGTTCGCTAGTTGTCCAGAGAGTCTCACTGCCCGAAATCCCTTTTAAAAGATCATTCACATCCGACCCTAGGTGATAAGAAATCTTATAACCTAGGCAAAGATCCTCGTCGAGGAAACTAGAAGCCAAGGACCCTGAGGCCTTGCCATTATGACTCCTTTTGGGCGATCGACTTGATGAAGAGGCATCAACCTTGCCTTCTTTCTTCCTTTTAGTGGAAGCCCCTTCTGCCGCAAGAATGGTAGTAATGGAAGGGTTGTTGAGGACATTAGCAACATGAGTACCAACCACCGAGGCACCGGTCGGAGTGTTGGGTTTCGAGGTTGGCTAGCTCGATGGTTGAGTGGGGTGAGCCATCGAACGAGGAGGCACAATTGAAGATCCACCAGCCTTCCTATGCGTCTTTGCCCTCACCATATATTCAACATTAATAAGAGCGAGACGAGACATCATATCTACGAGAAAACAAAAAGATTAGATAAGTGCATTTTATTCAAAACGAAACTGGTCGGATTAAAACCACTAACCATAAACTACTCCAGATAAGTCTTTCGAGAGTAGGCATCAGATCAAAGCCTTGGCCGGAAGTTTGTCAGGAAGCTTCTTAAGGATGGCGGGATCAGCCCACTCAGCGTGAGTCATCTGTTCAAGGGTCTACAAGTAACGACATTTGCATCCAGTATAAGGGAAATTTAGGACGATCGACCTCATCAAAAAACCATTTCCTGCCTCGTCATGTGATTGAGAACTTAAAAATACTGGTCTTAAAACCCTTATAGTAAGCAAGATACAGGCCGATCAAACTCTTCGAAGCTCCAACAAAAAAAACCCATCCCTTGGTAAGAGTAAGGCGAATCTTGTAGAAGTGAAGGAATAAAGGCATGGTGGGGGTCAGCCCGGCCGCTCGGTAGAGCACGTCAAACGCTTGCATAGAAGTCAAGGCGTTCAGGTGGATCTAGGTCGGAGCACAATGGATTATCCCCAACATTGCAATCTGCCAGTCGTTAAAGAGCAATGTCAAGAATAAATCCTGAAAGAAGCAGGCATAAATGTAGGAAAAATCCAACCTCGCTCCTTCCCGACCTTATTAAACCCTCTCGTTATCGGCGCACACCTTTAGCCGAAGAGAGTCGTCCACTACTTCTTCCTTAAAGTAATCTGCCTTGTTGACCAGACCGACCAGATCGTTTCCCCATCGGAACCTCGCACTTATGTTATGGGTTCGTGATGTGCCCACTCGTAACCAGGGATAGGAGGAAGGTCCAATCAATCGCCTTCGTCCGCAAAATCATTTTTTACATGACCCCTATCCTCACCCTCTACATCTGATCCAACTTCCCCAACCACTTCTCCAGATTCACCCACACTTTGCTTCAGCGAATCCCCAACCTTAGCCTCATTATTAATATTTACATGGGTCGAGCAATTACCCGACGACATCTCCCGACCAAGCGACCCCTCTATCTCCGACAGCGTCAGCGAGAAAGAAGAAGACAACCTCTCATCCTTAAGACCCGCGTTTTCCCGATCAGAAGACTCATCCGAGCTCGATAAATTGACAATAGTTATTTTTACCTAAAAATTATAAACTGATTGGTGCAAGAAGTAGAAAGAAGAGAAGAAAATGTGAAAATAACCTGAACCACATGTTGCTTTTATAAAAAATCTTGGAGACATGTGGCATCACCATATCCACACGATCACAAGACGACCAACGACCCAAGAGACGCAACGCTTCAGTTCCCATCTGACAGGAATGAAACACGAAGTGTCACAACCCTGTCAGATGTCACAACTCCACGATCCTCCTAAGCGACACTGTTTAAACCCTTTATGCTATGCTTCCATCAATGCTCAAGACTTGGGGGGCTTGTGTATGTAGGACCTATCAACACCCCCAACCGGGCGGCCCAAGGATAAGTAGCTGAAGGCCACTCGCTATAGGTGGACTATCCAATAGTTGGGGTTTAATGTTGTGAACTTTGTTGATGTGGAAATTTCTCTGGAGTGATTTTAGTGAGCTCACAACTGAACGACCTTGAGAACAAGCGGTCGAAGGCCCCCTGCTACAATTGGTGGGCTAGGCATTGTGTAATTGAAAATCACATTGAGATCCTTCTCAATGTGAACGTCAACAAACACAAGCCATGATTGGTCATTCTCGTCCGACCATTTGGACATAAAGACATGGCCGGTCAGCGCGAGTACGTTCAATATCATCAGTTGGGCAGACCCAAAAATATAAAGTCTGTATTTAAGATACAACAGGTCAATAATCAAGTTTAAAAAGCAATTGAGCCTCAATTAAGAAACCCTAATCATAGGCCTATATAGAGAACTATAAATAGGAGGACAAAGTAAGTTGGTAAGGACTTTTACTTCGCATTTATTACAACATTAATTGCATAACCCGAAGGGACTTGAACTGACTTAAGCCTTAGAGTCTAATTGACAGGTACCCCGATCGTCTAGACAACTGAACGGAAGAAAGGAAAGGAAGACCAAACAAGAAAAAAAGGAGAGACTATGACAACAAGAAGAAATATTAAGTGAAGAAGCTTGAGTGGGTGTTTTAGATAGGTGCTCAGTCCTTACACTCGAAACAATTAATATTTAATATATCACAAAATTTTATTAAGAATTCAATGAAACGTGAACTTAAAATTGACTAAATATAATTAATATAATAAATTTATTAAAGTATTATCACATTAATTTTGAAATCACATACACACGAGTATATAATGTTGAGTATTAACAAAGCATATATCGAAGCAATCAACAATATTTGAGTTCGATTATAAAGAAAAAACAACTCCAATAACAACTATAGTCGTCCAGAATGTGAATCAAAAGTACATGAAAGAATTAGAGTTTAATAGTAGAAAAAGATTAGAGAAACAACAGAAAGAATTTCACTAGTGTAAAATAGGCCTACCACTACACTAAATAAAGACAATTATCCAAAATTTGTCTTGGAAAAGAGTGGTGGCACATTTTGTAGTTTTTGCCTTTTTTTCAGCTACACTTATATGAACAATCATCGACATTTTACCAACTAAACATATATAACAATTGTTAGAGTTAAAAATAAACATCATTTTTCTAATTTACCATATATGATGACGATTTTGAAGGATGATTATCGTCATATATTGCCTTCATTCTCACTTTTACAAAAAATTTGCTTTTGTGCTTAGCTTTTAATGCACATTTTCTCTGTAGCTTCGTGTATGTTGTTCAAGAGACGTTATTCGTCGTTCTTCGATATTGTGAACGCAAACCGTTACTATCAATGAGTTCACTCGCGAAGTTGATCTCTTCTCCGTGACTAGTTCTTCTCCCTGAGTTTTCTATAGTCGACGAGTTCTCAATTCCTCTCCACAAAGTTAGTACCCTCTCGCCTCTATCATTGTTCCACGTTCATTCATTTCTTTGCCTCTGCCTCTCGCCTCCCTATTGCTCGCTGCCGGTTGTCGCAACCTAAATCCCTATGCGATGACTAACTCAAAAAAATAAAATTTTTGGGAGTCGCCACCATAGATTATTTTGGAAAACTATGGAAAACCATAAAGCAAAGGAAAATTTGCGAAAAAACCAAATTTGAAATTCGGAAGTCGGTTACACGTAGGGAAAATGTTAAGTACCCTACAACTAGGGTATGGGTAGTAGCTCCCCCGTACCCTACCCGCTGAATAAATATCCATCCTATACTCGTATCCGTATCCGTCGTGTATCCGTTATGCGGGTACTCGCATAATTTTTTCATATCCACGGATATCCACGGGTACATGTGGATATTTATAAAAAAATAAAAATAAATATTTATAAACATATTTTAATTGTAAATTCAAATAAAATACAATACATAACATTCATAAACTTCAAACAAAAGTCCAAATAACCCATATAAATATTGTTGAATGAGAGTTTACAAAGAAATGAATTTTTTTAAAACTAATTGATAAAAAAATAATTCATTCAAAATCAATATGTTAATATTTTAATCATGTTTTTTATTTTTTTTTAATTTAAATTAAAGTATAGTGGGTACGGGTATCAACGTGTACAAATACTATGATACCCGTACCCGCCCCTTTAACATGCGGATATAAAAAATACATGTACCTGTTACCCGCGGGTATCCATTTACATTATCCATTTCCTACCCGTTGTGAGTTTTATCTACGGATATTTGCGGATATTTGCGGGTACAAATTTTTTTGACATCCTTACCTATAATGCCTGCCTTAGGGCAGTAATTTTAATTAAATATACAAATTTATGTGGTTTTAAAAATGCTAATTTTTCCCAAAAGATAAAAAAAATGTGCAAAGGAAACAAAATTATTATTTTTTTTATTTTTAGGCCTTACAAGGATTAATCCTTGATCGTACGTATTCTCATTAAAAATAAGAAATCATGGTTACGTAGTTTTTTCTAAAAACTTATTAGAAAACTATTTCGGGAACATTTAATTTTTCTAGAAATGAACTCGACAAGGATTGACCTAATTATTACATATCTCCATTCATAATAGAGAACTAGGGATCATGTAGTTCTAAAAGAATCTTTTGAGAAATTGTTGAATTGATTTTGTTTTTATAATTTTAACCTTTTTATGTTTTTTTTTTTGTATTTTAAATTACTTGAAAAGGAGTGAGAATATTAATTTTTTTATTTTATTTTTTTGAAACTATAATATTGTTTTGAATAATTTTTTTGAAGAAAAAAGAAGGTACTAAGTACCAAGCTAACGTGGACGGTTGTTCAAGTACTTATACTTTAAAAGAAACATATTTTGATTATTTCTTAAAAACGAAAAGCATTAGGTACTAAGCTAACGCAGGTGGTCACTCGAGTACTCATAGCTTAAAAAAACATATTTTAATTATTTATTTAAAAATGAAAGACATTAAGTACTAGGCTAACGTGGACGATCGCTCGAGTACTAATACCTTTTAAAAGCATTTTTTTTATGTGGAGAAATATCAAATACTAGGACAATGAGATTAAAATAAAGAATAGAGAAAAGGTCGAAATAGGATTAAACTTACATGGAAATGGAGAAGAATTGTCCTCATAGGAGCAAACCATTTAGTAGAGGCGTACGGTGATAGAGCGTATGTGTTATATGGTTGAAAATGATTGATGTGGTTGAAGAAGACAACAAAGGTGGAGAATCCTTGAGGTAGGAGAAAATGGAGGATGAGTGATCTTAGAAGTGAAGAGAGTGGGTTTGTGATGAAGGATTATCTTGTTCCTTTTTAAGATTATTGAATATGATGATGAGTTGCTTAAGAAAACTCAAGGAAATCCCCACTAGACATTAAGTTAGCAAGTTATCTAGATGTGAATGTTCCTTTCCAAGAGTTCAAAGGAAGAAGGAGATGGATTGTAACTTTAAAACAAAAATACAAGAATTGGAAAAACGAATGGAAATGCAATGAAATTAAGAAGAATAAAGCAAAATGGAAGAAAAGAGAGTGTTGATTATGGAAGTGGAGCATGCCACTCTTAGAGAGAGCAAAGCCAAATCAAGCTCTAGAGATGAGTGATGTGGTTTCGCCACTTGCATAAGCAAGATAAGGCAAAGAGTTCTTCCACTCTTAGAAGGGGGGCTAGCTCACGGAAATAATGGTTGAAACAAGAGTGTTGTTACTTCAAAATGTTCAACCATTTTACATGTCTAGGAGCACTCGTTATATAGAAGAGTTTAGGGGCCTCTAAGAAAATAAAAGATACCTAAGGATGTCTCTACAAAAACCTAACCCTAGCTTCTAGAAACTAGGTCAAATATTACAAAAATGAGAGACAAAAGAGCTAACTATGGTGTGTGCAAGGCTAATTTCGTTCTAACACAAAAGGAGACAAAGAATGTGTCTCATATGTCTCCAAAAAGTGGCCAAAGTGTGCTGAAAACAAATGAGACCAAAGGTACATAGGTACACTTGCTTTATGCCTTTTACTTTATGCTTTATGCCTTTGCTTTACTCTCTCCTCCACATCATTTATGCTCCCCAATCACCATGCGCCACCTAGCATTGCTTTCTTACTCCTAATTAACCTACAAAGCAAATAAACATAGATTAGCATGTTGACTTAAGTCAAGTCAACTATAATCAACAAGTCAAACCTAGTCAAAGGTCAACAAGTCAACTAAAGTTGATTCAAATAAGTCAACATAGGGAATCAAAAATAACAAACACAAATGAAAGGGATTAAGGATTAGTGAATTTCATTTCTAAACATGCTTAGTCTTCTTAAGCATGTGCCTCCATCCTTGGTTGGGGTCAATCCTTCATCAGTTTATGTGTATGAGATTAAGGAAAAATAGGGAGAAGAAGAAACTTTGTGTTTGGGTTAAGAGAGAGGTCTCCAGAATTGTCCCCGCCTTTTTTGTCTATGAAAGATTGTGTATTTATATACACACACATTACAATCCAAATGTAATATGTAACATCCCTAAGGAATATTACTTAATTAAATAAATAAATATAGAAAAATGAAATTCAAACGACGCAATATTATTATTCCCAAACGCGGAAAAATTTTAATAAATAGTTTAGCGCCCCATAATTTATATAAAGCTGAATAATAATGTCAATACAAGTTCCACAATCCGACAAAAACAATGAAAACATAATAAAGTCCCTAGCTCTAGTCCCAAGCTAGCCCTCACTCCGTCGCCGGTGCATCCACAACATCACTTGTATAATCATCTGCTCCTATGTAACGAGTCACACGATTATCACCAATCACAAATAGAAAGGGTGAGCTTATAAAAATAAAAACAACATATAAAGTAGCAGAATAAAAGCAATACGCCCATCTTATTCATACTAGTTAGTTCTTGGCCAAGAACTTATCCCCAAGGCTTTTCAACCTTCAAACCACACAAATAGTTAGCCTTGGATTCAAGGTTTATGATACTCACACGAACCTGCCCGCTTGTGGTCCTGCCTCTACCAACCTCCCTGCTGGTAGTCCTACCCTACGAAACTCCTCGCTCATAGTCGTGCACTACGGACCTACCCGCCCGTAGTCCAACACATGTGATCCACCAGCTACGTACCTCCTTGCATGCAGCATCTCTCAAGTGTGAGCACGGAACATACGAACCTACCTCGCTCGTATCCCTACACGAGAGTAACTGGATATGAACCTCCCCGCTCATATTATCACATGTTTACCACCATCCATGAACCTACCCGCTCATATCATCACATGTTTACCACCATCCATGAACCTACCCGCTCATGACACAACATCTCCCGATCCAAGTATAGCATCATTGCGTAAAAGCAACAAACACAAGCCACAGTCTGCAGCATTATCGCCTGGCGGGTCACTCCTTGCCGCCGGGCAATAGCCACTTCCAGACCCACTGTTACAGGGTCTATCGCCTAGCGGATTACACCCTGCCACCACGCGCCGCGCGGTGCATGAACCCCTAGCGCTGATCATATCGCCTGACGCACACACCCGTGCCGCCAGGCACTACACTAGTAGCATACCCATTGACTAATTTTCTCGCACACAACAGAGCATATTTCCTTATACCACCAAAATAACCCCAAGATAATCATGTTCTCTTATTCTTCATCCTCAGTTTGGTGAAGTCTTGTCATACTATATGTGGTCCATTACTTATAATCCACTTTTGTAATTCACTCTAGTCATGACTTGACATACTTAGCAAGCATAATCTCACATTCTCCAAGGATATGTACTAACTTAACACCATTGTCACCCAATCCAGCACATCCAAGACATTAATTGGTTATTTTCCATATAACAGTAACACTACCTCTAATCAATTTATTTTTCCCTTAAGTCTATACGCACTATGATACATAACTTAGCCACTTGTGCATCAATAACACACTTCTCCAAAAGTACTCATGCATAGCACATCGTTTATAGTACCTATACTCCCAATCAGAATAATGCATTCTCTATTTCCTAGTACCTCTCCCACTTTAATTCCAACTATGCTTTAGCACCCCTTTACCATTGTCCTTCTTAAAATCTACTTCTCACATTACACCTATGCATTATGTAACATCCTGTCAGGATATTACAGATTTAATATTAAATAAAGAAAAAAATAAACAGTTTCATTAAATAACACCTCATTTCCCAAAACGCAGGAAATTTAATCTTTTATAACTTCTAATGATAAAAGCAAAAATCCATAATTACAAAAGTGGAATAATCCAAAAATGTCTCATAAAAGTTTACAACTTATGCCAAAATCATAAAACATGAAAATATATAAACTCCCAAGCTTTCCCCCGCTCCGTGTCTAAGCATCACCAAAACCACCTGCATCAACATCATCTGCTCACGTGTACCATGCACACGATCATCGCCAAACACAAATAGATAGGGTGAGCTTAACAGAATCAACATATAATTATATTGATATACATATAGGTAGTCACTTATATATTTCATGCAAACACCCAAATAGAGTCTCTCACTCTATTCCATATCACCTGGCCACAACCAGATGATTCGTGTTCTACCTCTTTTAATGATTACCCCAAGGTGACTTGCTGCCATACCTATCAGCCACAATCGATAAAGCACGTCCGGGAAACCATTGCTACTGATCATACACCGTAACGACAGGTGGAGTTCCCAAATACGAACATAGTTCGTAACGTCCCCAAGACGACCAAACTCGTCAGCTATTTACTGAGGAGTGCAATCTATCTGGACCCATTCGTACTGGCCACAACCAACACACTTTCATCGGCAATACTCGCCAACCTAAGCTCAACTCAAAGGTTCCTCGTGTTCATCTGCCATCCCGAGCTCAACTCGAGGGATGCCATTCCGCGCTCAACTCGAGGAATGCCATTCCGCGCTCAACTCGAGGAATGCCATGTGCTTAACCCTTATCACGAGCTCAACACAAGGGATACGTTCCGAGCTCAACTCAAAGAACACCAACAATCCCACCCTTGAAGCACCACCAAAAGCCTTGTAGATCACATGCGTAGAATCCAACATCCCAAGGCTACAACATCAAAATTGGCCAGCGGGGGACACGTACCGCCAGGCGCTTAGCGCCCCTGCACCTCTGTCGCTGCACCTACCGGCTGGCGGAGATAACCCTATCGCCAGGCACCACTCTTTCCCGGCCACCCCTGGGTCTGCATCTATCGCCTAACAGAACGCTCGATATCGTCAAGCGCCACACATATAGTTTACTCTTTGGATTTAAACTATCGCCTAACGGTTCCCATTCCCACCGCCAGACGTCGCATCAATAGATTGTAGACATACTAAAATCTGGTTTAAGTTTTGGCTCACCTTCCCAGACCCTCCCTCACAGTTCCATTCAATCCAGTGTCGTTGCCTTTTTCTTATTCGCATCAAGGGTGTCTACAATGCTCTAGCATCAATAGAATTTCCAATCCAAGAATATCTACATTCCATTTGTTTGAATAGTCATCAACATTACTATTTCTCCCCAAGTCCATCATATGTCTTCCTCAATTATACCACTGCTACTTGTCACAAGACTGAACCACTACCAATATCAACCCCAATTCCTCATGGTCAGACTTGCCTCAACATTTTACTCCTTTCAATGGTCTAACAAGTTTACTTGGACCCATCCTATTCCTTACCTATATTTATAAGAGCTCTTACATACCATACTAACAACACCTTTGCCATGAATTCTCTATATCAACCAACTGGTCACACAATTTTCCCATGTACACTTCCCTGAATGAACACTCCCTATTCCTTACTCCTAATACTTTGTAAACTCACTCATCTCATAAACTAATGAAGATGACTCTCCCTTCTCAAATGCGCAAATTATCACCAAAGCCTAACTTTAGATATTGCCTCCAACCCTGAGAGATTTAAACACTTAGTTTTCCAGAATAAAAAAAAATCATCACAACAGCCACTGTCATGTCCAAACTACTGCCTCTGAGATGGCGCCTGGCAGCGAGCCTTGTGCCGCCAGGCGGTGCGTATGTTTTCTAGGCAATCCAAAACTGGTTCCCCCCCTTTTCTGATACTTTTCCTTACCTAGCTCCGTTGTTCGCACTTAAGCATAGTAAACGAGGCACGATTATTACAGCCTAACCATATCAAACACAGTTCTAACACCAATTCGCACTATTCATTCATGAATCATAAAAACCTCCAAATTCAACCCTAAAAGGGTGTTCATAACAAATTACCAAATCAAATCATCAATCGTACGTAATTCGACAATGTAACCCATCTCATCATTAACAATTAAGTAGAACTTCATTTTCCCCCGATCAATATCACCCCAAAACACATAAAATGCCAAAATCGAATCAATATGTCTCGTGTCGCCTGGCGGTTTAGCCCATACCGCCAGGCCCTTCATCAGAAAAACCCAAAATTGGGTACAGGCCATGTGTCGCCTGGCGGCCAGGAAGGTGCCGCCAGGTGGTTCCTCCTTCGGGAACCCATAACATGTAACAAAGCATGCACCGCCTGGTGGCTATGAACAACCCGCTAGGCGGTTTCTGGAAATTTTCCAGAAACATGAGAATTCAACCAGAAACGAACAGTAATCCAACAATTCAACATATATCATACAATTCGAATACAACATAAAATTCTAACGTGCAAAACTCCCTAACCTGAATTCCTTAGCTTGAACTTTGGCAATTGGAATCCTCCCTACACCAAGTACCTCCTTAGCCTCCTCTCAATTCAGCCCCCAAGAACCTCACTCAAGCCTCACCAAAAACTCAGAATTCGTGCTTTGTTTCTGGGTATAATTTCAGCCTTGCAAAACCTTTCCTATTACCCCAATTTTGCCTTTTAACTGGTGCCTTAAAGCTAAGTCAATGATCAAAAACGAAAATGCAACTTAATTGATTGTTAATGGCCATTCATTGTCTCATTATGGGTTGTTTTACAGCCACTCTTGGCTGCTAGTTCAGTTAGGGTTTCCTTTAACCCTTCCAATTCCATCCAAAACTAACATTAGCAAAAATAAAGTTTATTTAGGTTCCCCAAGGCTTGAACCCACAACCATGAAATGCTAAATCAATGCCAAACCATCATGCCAATTCATATTTCATGCTAACTAATACACTTCAATCATTATGTCATTAGTCAACATGTTTAATCATAATATTAAAACAATAACAATTAAATAACACATAATTGGCATACATAGGACTTGAACCCAAGTCCTCTCACGTAATAAAGTACTCTCAACCACTTGAGCTAGTACTTTTCCACATCATACCAATCAGAATTAAATGGCATAAAGGCTCTTCCTACCCGCATTTATTAATTAATTAATTAATTAATTAAATTCCACAGGTCTTACATTCCCCCACCTTAAAATTTTTTGTCCTCGAAAAAGAGAACTTACCAGTGAATAGGTGAGGATAAGACCTCCTCATGACATCTTCCATCTCCCACGTCATTTCCTGAGTTGCCTCATCCTATAGTACTTTCATCGTTCTGATCTCCTTTCCCTCTGAGCTGCTTTACTTGAGAATCTAAGATTCTCACTGGTCTAACTCCCATCGTTAGGTCCTCGCGAACTTGAACATCGTCCTCCTCCAGTACATGTGTCGGATCCGCAATGTACTTTCTCAGCTGCGATACATGGAACACATTATGAAGATTCGCCATGTGAGGTGGCAAAGCAATCTCATATGTTGCTGGACCAATTCGCCTCGTGATTTGATAGGGCCCGATGAATCGAGGGGTCAACTTCCCTAACTTCAGTGCTCTCCCAATACCTGCAGCAGGTGTCACCTTGAGGAACACGTGGTCACCTGCCTCAAACTCGAGTGGCCTCCTTCTCTTATCTGCGTAGGATTTCTGCCGACTCTGAGTTGCACGCATTCGATCTTGTATCATCTTCACCTTCTCAGTAGTCTGCTGTAAAAACTTCGATCCAAGAACCACTAACTCCCCATCTTGCTGCCAACATAACGGAGTCCTCCATCTTCGACCATAAAATGCCTCGTATGGTGCCATCCCAATGCTGGAGTGATAACTATTATTATAAGTAAACTCCACCAGTGGCAACATGTCACTCCAAGTACCCAAGTGGTCCAAAACACAAGTCCTCAGCAGATCCTCCAACGACTGTATAGTTCTCTCAGACTTCCCATCAGTTTGAGGATGATATGCCGAGCTCATTCTCAACTAAGTGTCCAAGGCCTTCTATAAAGACTGCCAAAACCTCAATGTAAACCTCGAGTCCTTGTCTGATACAATACTTGCTGGCACAACATGAAATCTGACGATCTCTCTGACATATAACTCTGCCAGCCTATCTAGAGACATCTTTTGATTAATAGGTAGGAAGTGCGCACACTTCGTCAGTTTGTCTACAATAACCCAGATTGAGTGATGTCCTCTCACACACCGCGGCAAATGCGTGACAATATCAATGGAAATGTTGTCCCATTTCCATTAAGGAATGTCAATAGGCTCCAATGTACCACCCGGTCTCTGGTGTTCAATCTCGCTTTCTGGCATACTAAACATGATGCGACATAATCGACCAAATCCGTCTTCATACCCGTCCACCAGAAGGTCGCTTTCAGATCTTTATCCAAGAGCATCTTCCTCAATACCCGACTCCTGGGTACACACACCCTCTTTCTAAAACGCAGGATGCTTTCTTTACCCATCTTGAAGTATTTCCTCTTATTTGTACCTAACTCATCAAGGATATGCTGAAGCTCCTAATCCTTACCCTGTTCCACTCGAACCTCATCTAGGAACTCATTGGTGATTCTCAACATGTTGCACCGTATAGTCCCAAATTCATGTCTCGCAGCTTCTCTATCAACTCCAACTCTTTAATCATCATGGCTGACACATGGACTCTCTCCTGCTCATGGAGTCGGCTACGACGTTACTAATATAACAACTCAAAGTCGTAATCCTTCAGGTATTCCATCCAGCGCCTCTGCCTCATATTCAGCTCCTTCTGATCAAACAAATATTTTAAGCTTTTGTGATCGCTGAATACTTGGAACTATGCCCCGTACAAATAATGTCTCCAAGTTTTGAGAGCACATACTACTGCCACCAACTCCAAATCGTGTGTCAGGTAATTTTTCTCATGCACCTTCAACTGTCTCAATGCTTAAGCCACTGGTCTTTTGTCCTGCATCAGCATACAACCCAGACCCTGGTACGAAGTGTCACAATACACCTCAAATGTCTTAGTCGTGTCTAGAATAGCTAACACCGGCGCAGTCGTCAATCTCTTATTCATGTCCTCAAAGCAAGCTTCACATTCATCAATCCAAGAGAAAGGCTGATCCTTTCTAGTGAGCTTCGTCAATGGACTCACCCTCTTGGAGAAGCCCTTTCCAAACCTCCTGTAATAACCTACCAGACCCAAGAAGCTTCTCACCTCTATAACTGTCTACGGTCTCTCCCACTTCACCACCGTTTTGATATAGCTGGATCCAATAGTATCCCTTGGGTTGATATTACATGACCCAAGAACTGTACCTCATCCAGCCAAAATTCGCACTTCGACAGCTTCCCATACAGTTGACGCTCTCTGAGAGTTTCTAGCACCACTCGCAGATGGTCTACATGTTCCTCCCGGCTCTCATTCTTCAAAAATGACTTCCACTCCCAATTCTCTTTGCAGTCAGTACCAATCTGCTAGAACTCCTCTGCCCAATCACTCGCACAAAAATTCCAAGCCGCATGTAACATCCCGTGGCTAAGCTCCAACAGAACCACCTGCATCAATATCATCTGCTCACGTATACTGCGTATACATCTACTAGTGAATACTTCAAGATGATAGAGCACGTGATACGAATTCAAAGATGACCCTATCTGTATAGGTTCTGTATACGTGAGAACGTATACGTCACGTATACGTGAGCAGATGATGTTGATGCAGGTGGTTTTGGATTTTATTTTATTAGAAGATGTTGATGCAGGTGGTTCTGGATTTTATTTTATTAGAATTTGGCTTAATGGTTATTCAATAATCATTAACAGATGATGTTGATGTAGGTGGTTCTGGATTTTATTTTATTAGAATTTGGCTTAATGGTTATTCAATAATCATTAACAGAGAGTTACAACCAATTCAACCAATTCATGTTTGTGATAATTTCTATAATTTTAGGATTACATTATCACGACCCACATTCAAATATATCATTAAAATAATACACAAGTTAAAATAGCATACAATTGGCATACATAGGACTCGAACCTAAGTCCTCTCACACAATAAAGTACTCTTAACCACTTGAGCTAGTACTTTTCCACGTCATAGCACACTGCATTAAATGCCTTAAAGGCTCCTATCACCCGCATTCATTAAATAATTATTTAATTTTTTTGGGTCTACATAATCCTATCCTTAATTATAATGAATAAAAAAAAGAAAGGATTGGTCGCGATAATAGAATATTATGATAATTAAATCATAACAAATCAAAGCATAATATCAATCACCATTAGTATATTGATTCTAATCATTAAAAAAGATATTGCTTCTAATTATTAGAATTATATTACTATTTTTTTATCTAGAGCAAAGGTTGTAAAAAACAAAGATTAGGGTTGAGAATATAAAAGTATTGGGTCGTTAGTTGCAAGAAAGGATGGTATGGTTAGTGATATCGCTGTTGTTAGGCGATCAAATTACCACTACTTAACTTTAGCAACTTCAGTATTGCCAAATTAGTAGTGAACAAAATAGTTAGGGTTAAGATAACCCTGAGTCGTCTCACAACGAATACGAAATTGATCTCAAATATTTGATTCTTAAAAATGCAATTAAAACTAGCAACTATAAAAATACGGGGTTTTGATATGCAAAGAAAATGACACAAAAGATTGTAAACACAGTAATAGTAAATAGGTCAATTTCACTGCTTTTTCTAAATAAGATTCTTCATTGGTTATCTAAAGATTATTGTTAAATTAATTATTGTTGTTAATTTACAAATCAATCAATGTAAAGACTCAATTCATTTGTTGGCATCCTCACTTTTAATCAAAGTACAGTCTCAATTAAAAGTGAGAATTGTTAGATTGTCCATAGTAAATTCAATCAAAGTACAGTCTCAATTAATTTTACTATGCCTAATCATGTTTATTCCTTTGTTTCTTCACCAAATAGAAAACTTAAATAATCAAAGTAAAGTCTTGACTAATTTTAGTTAAAGTAATTACCACTAATCAAAGTAAAGTCTCAATTATTGGCAAAAACTTATTTAATCAAATGAAAGTTTCTAAATAAAATCAAAAGTCTCAATTTAGTTTAAAAACCTTTTAACTCATATGATTAGCATGCATGTAGATTTAAGATCATTATTTTCTATTCCATTAAGAAGCAAAGGACATAGATAAAAAAAACCTTAACAATAATCAAAATAACAAACACATAAATTCATCTAACCTCAGAATCTAGTTAAGAAATTACAGTGGAATCAACCCTAACAGCTTAACCCTCCATGGCTTTGATGGAATACATGATGATATGAAGGAAAGAAAATAAAAGAAAAGAGAGAATGAGAGATGTGATGGATGACGGTGTCTACCAAAACCAGAGAGTTCTAAGTGTCTCAGTTGTCCGTCGTTTCTGCTCCCTTAAGTCTCTTTATATAGGCTTCAACTGGACTTTAGGCTTTATCTGTCAGTTGCTAAAATCTTTTATTTTTATTTAATTAATTAGCAACTTAATTCCTATCCAATTTCCAATTCTGCCCCTCTTATTTAACCATTTTTGCAGTTTTGACCAGAGTTGACTGCTGACTTTGACCAGTTGACCAGTTTGACTGTCCTATCAGATGCTGACACGTGGCAGTGCAGACTCTCTCTCCAGAATTAGGGTTTCTCTCACACTTTGGTTGCGAAGGTGCAATGACAGCTGCTGCTGCCGTTTTCCGGTGAGGTCTTCTTTTTCGGCGAGGTGTAGTGCAGAACCTGGTGCTGTTCCGTCTTCTTCTCGTTTCACGGTTTGTGTCCATCAATGGCTGCTTCGTATGGTGTTGTTGCTGACGCTAGTTTTGCTCCTGCATTTTCACGATCTGCAATGGTTTCACTAGAAGCTCGCAGCAGTGGTTGCAATGTGCGACGCGGTGGAATAGTGTAGAAACGCTGGTGCATATGCGTGAATCTGATTCGAATAGGTGTGGCAGTTGTCTCTTCCGCTGCTGCAGTGGTGCAGATGGCGTAAGAAAGCTTTGTCGTGGTGAGTGGTTTGGAAGCTATGTTCGTGGTACAGATGCAGAAACGTTGGCAAGGTGCAGGCGCTGCCATGCGCGAGAAGGTGATGGTGGATGCGCTGGTCTAGCTGGAGCGTGAACGAAGAGGTGCGGTGGTGTTGATGGTGGCTCGTGCTTAGTTCAGGTGGTGTGCGGAGATGGAAAATGGTGATGGTGGTGCGCGAAACAAGCTTCCATGGTGGCCCAAGGTTGGAAGATGGTGGAACTGTGGTGGTGGCGCATCGCAGTGGCCGGTGATTGACGAACAGGTAGGATGATGGTTGACGATGGAAGTGGCGGCGCGGCTGACGACAAGGTCCATGAATGGTGGCCGGCGGCTGCCATGGTGATGGTAGGAGAGGAGGAAAATTAGGGTTAGGGTTTCATGTGTGAGATGGAGATGATGACGTGGCAAGATCTGACTGGTCAATTTGGTGAGTGGAGGATTATGACACGTGGCTTGTTATGGTTGGCTAATTTTAAAAGGTGGGGATTGCCACATGGCATGATCTGGTTGAGTGGAGTTTAAGTGGTAGGAGGGGTGCAACTTAGTGAAAACTAGGGGTGCAGAACAAGTTTTTGGTGGTCCACTTTAGAAGGAGTGTGCAAATAAGATATGGGGGTGCATTTAGCTCCTGATTTATTCTTTTCCAAAATTTCCTGATTTTGGACTTATTTTGTAACTTTGAATATTTCAAATCCACACTATCAATGACCAAAAATAAATTCCAGCTGCATTAACAAACGTTAGAATATCCAATAATATTTTATGCAACTAAAATCAATTTTTACGCCACTTTTACCAAACTTACTCAATAAATCCAATAATCAAAAATCCTAATTAAATCAATTTTTAAGCATAGAAAATTCCATTAAATCCCCAAATTTAAATATTAAATGAGGGCAAAAATTTGAACTCATCAGTTAGATAAAAAATATTGGGCCAAAACTAAAAATAAAGATAAAAGGATAAAAAAAAATCAAGGTATAAAAGTAAAACACAAATGGAAGATTGGAAATGTCAAAAATAAATTGGGCCTAATAATATTAAACAGTAAATAAAAAATTTATTTTCTTTATTTCTTTTTTTTTTGTCCTTTTGTCCTTTTGTCCTTTTTATTTTATTTTATTTGAAAAGAAAATTAAAATTTCCAAAGGAAATTTTATTTCATTATTTTATTAAACCTATTTTTTTATTTTTCTAAAAATGATTTTTATTAAGCCAAAAATTGGGTCCACGCTTAACACCGGTTAGTGCTTCTTTTCACCCTCCTAAGTGGCTTGTTCATCTACATTGCTGCAAAGGAAGATTTGCGCATTTGCGAACCAATTTGCAGTGCGAGAGCTCAACGTTGTCGCTTGTTCTAACCGTGTGTGAACCATCATCTTAGTTTCGTCTATGCCCTTGCGTTATTCTAGAAGTGTTGAAAGTTTGCATCCTTATTTTACTGCTGTAAAGTTCGCATTGAATCAAGTTTTTGGTAAGGAAGAACTCTGGTTTTTAGGCAAATGTACTGCACTTGAAATTGAGCTAAATTGCCTTGCTACGGTGAGGTGATACCTAAGCATAACATTAGCATTTGCATAGCATCTTGATATAATTCTGAACTTGCATTTTAGTGAATTAAATTGGGTTTGTTGATGCTCTTAGTTGAATAGCAATTTTTTCCAGGGAAATGCATGACATTAATGAATATTGTTGAGTGGAAATTTCCTATGCATCATTTAAATTTACATCTCTGCATCAGTTTGGTTGCATAACCACATTGGATGTGATCCCATACTCTTCCATCATTTTAGTGTAACGTCCCACTAAATAAATTCTAATTTAATAAAACGTCACATACATAAAATATTCAAGGAGTACGGAGTTTGGGATATGAAAGTTCACAGTTACCCAATCATACCCACGCAGGAAACAGAGGCACCACATTACCTAGAACAAAATACAACAGTTCAATAGTGGCTCAAAAGACTTGCCCATAGACAGAAGAATTATAGAAATAACTAAGACTTCATTAAACGTGGGCACAATAGTGAGCCCAATACCCATCCACGATCATCCATTATCACTACGATTGTTAGGGGTTCCCGCATCTGCTCACATCAATAAATTTATGATCATCGCAAATGGAGAAAAATCACACACAAGCAAACAGAAGAGTAAGCTAGAGTAAAAAGATTCTTTCATCATACCACTCAACATGCAATTCAAAAATCAAGGTTATAAATCAAACATCTAAACATGTAATAACAAACAAAGTTAAGACTTTAAGACTCAACTATCCGGATACATATAATGAGGCACCACCACGAAGCTTTATCAAGAGGGTATGGAATTACGTCCTAACCATGAGGCACTACCACTAAACCTTCGTGGAATTACGTCCTGGTCGTGAGGCACCACCACGAAACCTTTGTGGAATTACGTCCTGGACGTGAGGCACTACCGTGAAACCTTTGTGGAATTATGTCCTGGCCGTAAGGCACCACCACGACACCTTCGTGGAATTACGTCATGGTCGTGAGGCACCACCACGAAACCTTCGTGGAATTACGTCCATACATGAGACACTACCATGGACTCTTACCATGAGGTTCATGGAATTACATCCATTAAATGAGGCACCACCATGAACTCTCACTAGGAGGATCCATGGGATTACGTGCATTAGATGAGGCACCACCATGAGCTCTCATTGTGAGAGTCATGGGATTACGTCCTACTCATACCTTGTCCATGTTTCACCAACCAATCATAGAGTTCCCATGCATACCAATCTCATGTTAATATATATAAATAACTAACTATCCAAACACATATCATACCAAGCTCATGCCAGACACATCAACTTCATCCCATACAGTCAGGTATTACATGCATATTCACATACCTCATGCATTTTCAAGATAAACAACCAATCACAGATTAATCTGGGAGAGTAAAACATAAAACATGCATTATCCTTGCTTAGGCTAGAGGCCTTCGCCCAAGCGATAAGGACTATCTCGCTTAAGCTAGGCTCTCTCGCCTGAGCGAGCGCGTTACAGTAGCACTCTGCGAGCTCTCGCTTAGGCGAGGCCTTCTCGCCTGAGCGAGTTCACCCTTCACCCAAGACAAAGGTTCCTCGCCTGGGCTACGATTCAAGCAGAACAAACAAAATTCCCCATGAGTTTTTTCTTGGGCGAGGTCCTCTCGCTTGAGCTAGATGACTTGTCGCTCAAAATAAGGGCTCTCCACCTAAGCGAAATGCTTGAGCAAAACTAGGGCGAGCTTCTGCTACTCTCGCCTAGGTGAGATGAGCTCATTTGGGCGAGACTATCAGTCCTTGCCACTGTTCACGCGTACAATGCAATAACACAAGCCAAGGCAACACTCAGAAACGCAACCCAAACATTTTCACGCAATCAGCATCATTATTCAACTATCAAAAACGTGAAATAGACCAAAAGCATGCAAAAAAGACTTAAAACATGCAGAAACCTAGCTTCACTTACCTTTTTGAAAGCTATTGTGAGAGGTTGGGCACGAGCCGAAAAGACACCCAGCTCCTAGAACAGATTCGTGAGCTGGAAACAGTGGAATAGATTTAAAACGAAGTTACCCAAGTGAACCCTAGCTGGAAACAAGACAACTGAGCTAGAAAAGAGAAAAGTACCGAATGAGAAATAACTTACGTGGAAAAGGAATGGGTTTGAGCTAGCTTGACCAAAGTTGAGACCAAACCATAGCAGAGCACTACATTCAGTTGTGAGGGGGAGGTGAGAATTGAATGAGATGGTTAGGGCTGGTTTAGGGGTTTTGGACACCCCATGGGCCAGCCTTAGGCCCAATAGATTTGGGGTAGCCCCTTAACTATTAGGGCGGAAATTAAATGGGCCTTACATTTAGCATGACACTCATCACGATAAAAACATGTTGCATCCATTTTCTACTGAAACCGCATGTATCGGCAGATGGTATATGCAAGCCGAGGAGGAGCCAATTCGAGAGGTTGAGGATTAAGGTAAGGCAATATTTGTGTCCTTAACATCTCTTATTTGTTTCCGCAAGAACAATTGGCGCCCACCGTGGACCATACCGAATTCGCGACGATGTAGGAAGAGGCGCTTATAAACTTGAACAACTATCAGGAGAGGAGATACCGAACACATGGAATGTATCTAATCTAAAATTCTATTTTAGTTAGCCTGTTGTACCAAACACTTGTAACCCTAGGTGTACTTTTTTTCCTCACCTAGCATTTTTTCCTAAGGAGGGTTTTGGCCAGGGAGTTTTTAACGAGGCACCACAAAATTCATGAATAAAAAAAAGGGTTTCTTTATCAGATACTCACCCTTTATCTAATTTTAATTGTTTAAGTTCCCCACCCTTACCACAAGTAAGCGACCTGGGTCGAACACCCATTATCTAATTTTAATCATTTAAATTCCCCACCCTTACCACAAGTAAGCGGCCTGGGTCGAACACCCTTTATCTTATTTTAATCGTTTAAGTTCCCTACCCTTACCACAAGTAAGCGGCCTGGGTCAAACACCCTTTATCTGATTTTAATCATTTAAGTTTCCCACCCTTACCACAAGTAAGCGGCCTGGGTCGAACACCCTTTATCTGATTTTAATCGTTTAAGTTCCCCACCCTTACCATAAGTAAGCGGCCTAGGTCGAACACCCTTTATCTGATTTTAATCGTTTAAGTTCCCCACCCTTACCACAAGTACGCGGCCTAGGTGGAACACCCTCTATCTAATTTTAACTACTTAATTTTCCTTACTATTTACCACAAGTAAACGACCTAGAATGCATACTACAACTATTATAACGATTCATGTGCAAATTCAACCTGTTTTCTGCAAACGTCAATGTCACTCATCGAATTAAGCAGTCAAAATACCACAACATTTACATTCCATCATACCCATACCATCATCATTCCAGTAAACATGCTCCTACAATATAAACTATCGGTATCAATCAAACAACAAATATACCGCGAACATTAGCCATATTAAACAAGAAAATAGAACAGTGTACGACTTATAAGCGTATGAATAGGAAAGTAAAGCAATGTACGAATTATTACAAACTTAGGCTTAAAATCAAATAGGAAACATAAAACACTAGTCCTAAGCTGCTTTTTCATCAACACCTTCCACGACCACAACTTCTTCAACATTCAGATCTTCGTCAACCACCATCTTTCCCGCCTCCTCCTCAGGGCTGGTTTCGACCTCGCTTATAAGTTGATCGTCAACTACATCTTTGGAGTCTGACACATCCACGTCCTTATAAAAGAAAGCCGCCTGTCACAAACCTTTTTGGAAACCGTTAATATGCTCTTGAATGATACAACCCTTTAGGTCCTCCAACTCAGTCTCTATGCCTTCATGTTTTTCTTTCAACTCGTCGTAGTCGGCCTCCAAATCAACAATCCTTCCCTTTAACTTCCTCTCCGACTCCAAGCAGCAGACTTTCCAGGTACCCAGCCTTTTCTTTTCCTCCATCCATTCCTTTCTTTCTTTTTCCCAGGCCGCCATTTCCTCGGCATGTTTATCCACTTGGCCTTGCAACTCCTCTATCTTTGAATGATTCCCTCCTTCAGCTCTCTTTGAAACAGACTCCCAACTCTGCATCTCAGGATCAAGGCTTTGCTATTAAATTCTAGCATAGCCTTGACCATGGTAGTCGGCTCTATATTATCAATCGAGTTAACCAGAGCCTCCGACAAATTAATATATATATCACGTCAGATAAGCGTCTCCGGTAACTCTATAAGTTCGGCTTCAGGTTTCTTAGCACCGCTAGAAGATCCCGGCCCCAACAAGGCGGCCCTCACCCTCTTAACATCCTTCCCTCCACCATGCTTAACGGGCAGCTCCGCTTTTCTTTTCGATCCCCCGTGCACGTGCACTTCAACCAACAATTCTTGTAAATTGGGAACTTCAGTGCTCCCAGCAGCCTTCCTCTTTGCTGCTTTCTCATTCCTTAGAGCTAGAAAAAGGTTGAAGTTCTTCTTCCCAACATATGCCACATGCTCTACAGCAATCGCAACAAACGCCGACTAGTTAACTCAAACACAATATAGCACTTAAAAATACAAAAATATACCTTCTATATCAACAATTGGATGAATCAAATTATAAACCAAAACTAAACCCTTAGTGGACAGCCTATCATTAAAATTCATCAGTGTCTATACCACCTCCCTATCCGCCAACGACAATCTCTCCATCTTCATGTCCTTATACCGATAATTGTTGTCGATCCAACTAAAAGGGAACTTAGTGTTCCCATCATCATTATAGAAGTACGACCGCCCAGGCTCCTTCACTACCACCTTGAAGAACCCATCTTTAAAATTCTTGAATGATTGCGCGAACACTTCCAACCTGCTTATACTTGGTCGGCTTATCAATGATAACCATGTTGTCGGATGTTTGGGCCTCATATCATAGAAATACAAAAATGATTGCAGGGATGGCTGCAGATATAACGAGCGACAAAGAACACGAAAAACTTGTAGGTACACCCAGTTATTCGGATACAACTGAGTAGGGGCAACGTTCAGCATGCGTAATACCCCCATGGTAAAATTGTCAAAGGGCAACCTCACGTGCAGTTGTGAAAAATGGCACATATACATGTAGAACAACCCATCAACTGCTCCCTTTTGCCCGTGACAAACGCAGTTGATGACACTTACCCTCTCTAAAGCCACTATGTCACGGCTTATGTCTCTCTCCAAGATAGGTATGCAGTTGAGCCATGACTTAAGCAACCTAGACCATTTAAATAAGGAATATTGGTTTCTTACATCTTCCGTAACCCATTCATACCCGGCCTTGGCCGGGCAGTTGCTCTCTATTATTTCCTCTAGAGGGTTTTCTCTTACCTTAGTGATTGTCTCCATTGGAATCCTCCCCGTACCTATCGTTTGACCACCACTCCCACCATCAGACCGACCACTCCCATATTCCCAAAACCAATCACTCCCACTACTCGAAGAAGATAATGACACACTATCGCTAGCACTAGACATACATTTTTAATAGTAAGATGGCGGCAGATACACAAAACTTATCGGACAACTCTCACGCACACAAATAACTACTCTCAAAATTCTTGCAAATGACCAAACGTGAAAAAACTTTCAACAACAACTGTATTTATAATCAACAATCTAAACCACTACAAATTTTCCTACCAAAACCATCAAACACACGAAGCGTCACAATGGACGCGAAACGTCACAACACTCAAAACGGCGGCACAAATCCCCTGATTAGACCTCTAACATCTGGCACCCTTTCACCTACTATCACCTCTTAAACTTTAGTCTTAACATTGTTCATCACACTTAAAGGCTGGGGGACTGGTGTACTGCACCTAGACGAATCAAGGAAACTACCCACACATTTCCAATCCTTTGTTGCTACACCTTCCCCGACAAAGATTGGGGGACTGATGTACTGCACCTAGGCGGACCAATAAAACCACACGGCCAAACCCGCTTACACATAACCCCGCAAATGAAATTATCAAGTAAGTGACTAGTCAAGCGAAAGCGCATAGCGGCTCAGGTCGTCTACTTTAAAGGATAAGACGTCATCTGTTAAACACTCCAAACTTAGAATATCATAGATAAGGCCCTTGGTACCAACAAACATTAACTAAGGGCTTGGGCTAAGTCCAGGCCTATCTGGGATCCAAACAATGGCCCAGCCCACAAGAAGGGCAGACATAATTAAATACACGTGAACCTCAGTAATTAAAGGTACGCTTTCATTAATCCCTTAATCAGAGATTTGACTTTCTGAGAGCCCTTTCGCTGACTTGATTGTCAGAGCCCTCTCCGCAGGTAACCCCTCAAGGGTCCAAACCGCATGTATCAGCAGATGGCATATGCAAGCCGAGGAGGAGCCAACTTGAGAGGTTGATGATTGAGGTAAAACAATATTTGTGTCCTTAACATCTCTTATTTGTTTTCGCAGGAACACAAGCATTCTGCATTCATTTATATCATTGCATTCTGTAATAGATTCTTGTGTGTGAAACAATGGCTGCAATTGGTTTAAATTCAAATTGAGTGTTCTTTCATTGTCTAATACATAATCCATTTTGTCCTGATAGATATGCACTGTATCACACTATTAGATTCCATACATCATTCATTCTTCATCAGTCTTGCATAGCATAATTTAGTTCATTGATGCATGTAGATTAGTTTTAGTTTAATTATCTTTGCACTTTTAGGTTTAATTATGATTTATATCTCTAATAATTTAGAAACTTTCATTTGAGGCCTATTAATTTTTTGTGCTCTATTGAGTCCTCAAAATTTTAAAAATTTTTAATTGAGCCTCTTCCGTTAGATTTTTAAATGATGTGGTAGTTATCTTACACTATCACCCGACTTAAATATCGCCACATAATACATCATTGTAAACTACCATAATGATCCTGCTTAAATATCGTCACATAATACATCATTGAAAATTACTATAATGACAAAGATCTCTCTCAAAGATTTGGTGCTATATTTACCAAAATATTATTCTTAAAGCTAATAAAAATTATAAATTTATGAAATTTAAAATATATATATATATATATATATATATATATATATAATATTACAAAATAAAACATATAAAAAATGATAAATTTATGAAATAGTGAAATATAAAATAAAAATATATAATTTTATGATTTTAAAAAAATTTAATTCTATAACTTTATAAATTTATAATTTAATGATTTTATAATTTCATTATTTTGTAGTTTCGTAATTTTACGATTTATAAAATATATAAAATATAAAGATTAATTATAGAATATTTTATAAAATTATAACATTATATAAATATATAATTATAACATTATAAAGTGATAAAATCTTATAATTATAAATCGTGAAATTACAATATTATAAAATTAAAAACTATAAAATTATAAAATGATTATATTATAAATTTATAAAATTAAATTTTTTTAAAATCATAAAATTATATATTTTTATTTTATATTTCATAATTTTATAAATAATTTATATTTTTTATTTTGTAATGTTATATATTTTTTTATTTTTTTTAATTTATATTTTATAGATTTATAATTTTTATTAGTTTTAAGAATAAGTTTAGGTAAATACAGTAGCAAATCCTTGAGAGACATATTATTATTATGGTAGTTTGCAACGATGTATTATGTGACAATATGTTAGCGAAGTGAGAGTGCAAGATACTACCACATATAGGTAACAAAATAATCTAACTGTAGGGACTCAATTGAAAAGTTTTGAAATTTTGAAGACCTCAATATATCACAAAAATTTAATAAGGATTCAATTGAACGTTCCTAAATTTATTAGGGATCCAAAACATAATTAAGCTTTTATTTTATATTTAGTGAGATTAGCTTACGCAAGTTGAACCTAATATGCACAATTTCCTTAGATTTGATACCCATTGTTTCCCTAAACTACATTAGGAGGATTTTGGATTTTTTTGCTAAATTCTAGCGCGACAAAAAAGAGTTTAACACTAAGTTAGCATGTCTCCATTGTTGAAGTGCATAGAAGCTGGAATAGTTAGTTGACCTATTGTAACCTAAGTCACTTATTGGATTAGTTAGAGTTAATTTAGGACATTTTTAACAATCATTGCATGTATGACTTATAGTAGCCAATTTTTGTTATTTGTTTTCCAGTTCTGCTTTCCACTTAAAAGGCTTGGTTCTGACTCTTTCACATAGATTTACGTTTTTCTCAAGTCTCTTTCTGCGCATTTGTTCTCTGCCATAGTGTTTCCAAATTATTCAATGCTTCAATACAAATTTATTTTCTCTACTCTATCTTGTTCTCCATGGTTTCGACTTTGTCTAATCCATTTTCTGTCTTCCTGTACCGCACCTAGTCGGCCTAAGCCGAATAATAGTAGGTGTATCACACTTGGTCGGCCTCCGCCGAATAATAAGTAAGCATCATGTGTATGCTAAAAGTACCCGGACCAAAACCATTAAGAAGCGACCTTGATCTAATAAGTCGAAAACAACCATAGCGGCCTAAGCCGTTAAAGGGTGACCGGCTTAGGCCGACCACTCTATACAAACAACCAAGAACTTAGTAAAAAACATAACATTCCAATACAAGTCACCAGTCTCCAACAACCAAACTAAGGGCCTGAGCTAAGGCCTAAGCCCACCTACGGCCCAATCAAGGGCCCAGCCCATGACGTGGCCAGACATAATTAATGATCTATAAATACGCATGGACCCCACGAATTAAAGATACACATTCATTACTTCCTTAATCACTTGATTTGACCTTTTGAGAGCTTTCGCTGACTTGAGCTTCGGAGTCCCTTCTACAGGTAACCCCTCCCGGGTCCAAGCAGACATATTCCAACCGAGAAGAGGCCTATTGAGGAGATAGCGGACTATATAGGTAAGGTAACACTTGTGCCTAACTTATCTTATTTGTTCTTTGCAGGAACAATTGGCGCCCACCGTGGGGCACGAGATAGTACTTTACTACCCGCTTTCTCCGAAGATGGTTTCTACCCATAGTAGAGCAGGAGTTAATAAGTAAGTTGAAGTTGGCCCCTCAGGACCCGCTAACATCACTCCAGATATGGCCGCCATCCTAGACGGTCAAGCCAAGATGCAACAGGAGCTGGCTGACCTGAAGAAGCGCATTGTTGATGAGATAGAAGCACTGCAACAGGAAAACTCTCGCCTAAGGTGAAAGATCGAAGCCGATCCCATTCATAAGGGAAAGGCCAAGGAAGCATCTGAAGTTTCAGGGTCCCCGACTTTCCAGCCTACTAAAGAGGAAAGCGAGTACAATCCTACCCTGCACACCTTCACCACCTACCCAACAAACTCCCATCCTCTCAGCCCATCCCACTCACTTCCCCTCCACCCTCTCAGGGCACACCGCGGCTCCCACTCGCGCCGCCACCCTCCCAACCACTCATTTTCCCTACAACATGCCCACCACCCTACATACTACTCATATCCCACCCTACAACCCTCACCACCTCCCTACAACCCACATCCCTCCTCAGAACTTCACCTCCACCTTTCCCACTCTTGTCCACCAACCCATACGCCCTCACCCACTCCCATCCCACCAACCCAAACGTCGTCACCCTTTCACCGACTTCATCGCCAACACCCCCCTTCCCATCCAGTGGGAACCTTTCACACTGGAGCGTTACACTGGTGAAACCGACCCCGACGAACACCTTAAAGTCTACATCACCCACGTCGCCCTTTACACCTCCCAGGACGCCGTCTTCTACAAAGCCTTTCCCACCACCCTTAAAGGCCTCGGGCATTCATCGATCGCTTCAGCAAGGCTACCCTTCGCACCCCACACCTCAACCAAGAAATGATACTCCAGTGCATGGCCACCACCCTTCAACCCGACCCCTTCGCCAACAACGTCTACCTTCATCCACCTGCCTCTATGCACGAGTTGAAGTTGTGTGTCGCCGATTACGTCTGTATGGAGGAAATGCAAACCCTCCACTGCCAACCCCACCCCACAACCCTCCCGTCCTGATCCAAGACCACGAGAACCCCGACAACCCCATTTCACCAAATACGTTCCCCTCAATGTCCCCAAATCCCGCCTCCTTGATGAGGCCTTACAGGCCGACCTCATCCCACCGCCACGCAAGACGACCACTCCCCCCAACGTCGACATGACCAAATACTGCCGCTATCACCGCAACCATGGCCACACTACAGAGGACTATAAAACACTCCAGGATAAAATTGAAGAATTGGTGCGTGCTGGCCACTTTCGCTGCTTTATCCGCAGAGAGGATCACTCCTCTCGATCCCGCCATCCTCCTCGTCCCGACCACAAATGCCTTCTCCATGACTCTCATCACGATAAACGCCCCAACCAAGACCCCCAACCAGCTCGCACCAACGTCACCCCCGCCGACCCTCCCCTACGCGGCACTATCAACACCATCTCCGGTGGTTTTGCTAGTGGAAGATCTACCTCTTCTGCCAGAAAGAAACACCCTCGCCATATCCAATCCATCAACCACATTACCAATTCCTATCACAGACGTCGCATACCTCCCATAACCTTCACGGACAACGACTTCGACGGCCTCGACCACCAACAAGACGACCCTATGGTCATCACTGTTGACATAGAAAATTATGCAGTCAAAAAAGTCCTCGTCGACCAAGGCAGTTTCGTCGACTTCCTTTACTGGGCAACATACCAGAAACTTCAACTCCCAGACACTGCCATGGTCCCATACGATGAACCAATTTATGGCTTTTCTAGGGGAAAAGTTTCACTTGCGGCTATATTGACCTCCATACCATCTTCCGCGACGGCACCCAAACCAAGAGTGTCCCTATCCGTTTCCTCATCGTTGATGCGCCTACATCCTAGAATGTCTTCCTCGGCCGCCCCTCGCTCAACACCCTTGGCGTCGTAGTCTCCACCCCTCATCTGGCCATGAAGTTTTCCTCTCCTTCTGGCGGCATCCTCAGCATCCATTGCTATCAACGCCTTGCCCGCGAATGTTACATGGCCAGCCTACGCCCACAACTCCCTATCCAACAAACCAATCACATCGAGCAGCCACCCGGCTCTGGGATCGCTCTGTCGGGTGATGATCTAGACCCCAGAGTGGGTCGAGATGTCCGCCTCAAACCTGTTGAAGAGACCATCCCCCTGGAACTCCCAAATGGCAACTCCATTAAACTTGGCACCGAGTTAGAATCTGAAGAGCGTGCCATCATCACACCCATTCTAGTCGACAACACGGACCTCTTTGCTTGGTCAGTTGTCGACTTACCCAGAGTTGACCCTCAAGTAGCATCTCATAAGTTATCAATCTACAAAGAGGCCTGGTATATCTCCCAGAAAAAATGCAAACTCGGTGAAGAGCGACGCTTAGCGGCCAAGGCCGAGGCTGATAAATTATTGAGCACAGGGTTCATCGAAGAAGCTCACTACACCACTTGGCTCTCTAACGTAGTCCTGGTTAAGAAAGCCAACGACAAGTGGCGGATGTGTGTCGACTACACGGATCTTAATAAACATGTCCTAGAGATGCCTACCCCTTACCCAATATTGACCGACTTGTTGACGACGTGGCTGGTAACAAGGTCCTCAGCTTTCTTGACGCATACTGCGGTTACAATCAAATTCCCATGGCCGCATCCGACATGAACAAAACCGCTTTCATCACAGACGACGTTAATTACTTTTACAGGGTCATGCCATTTGGCCTTAAAAACGCCGAAGCAACCTATCAACGAGTGATAGACAAAGTCTTTAGTCATTTGATGGGCAAATACGTCAAAGTATACGTCGATGACATTGTTGTCAAATCCCCGAGCCATCACCAGCGTGCTCAGGACCTCTCAGCAGTCTTCTCCACAAGTGCGTATTCGGCGTCGACTGTGATAAATTCCTCGGATTCATGCTAACCCAGCGCGGCATAGAGGCCAACCCTGAAAAATGAAATGCGATAATTGAAATGCGAAGCCCCACCAACTTCAAAGAGGTACAACGCCTCATAGGCCGCCTCACAGTCATTTCCCGCTTCCTTCCCAAATTAGCCGAACAAACCCAACCCATCATATAGTTGCTCAAAAAATCCGCTAGGTTCACGTGGAACGATGATTGTGAACAAATTTTCCAAAAACTGAAAACCACCCTCACCTCACTACCTATCCTCCACAAACCAGATACTCATCAGCCCCTACTGGTCTATATCACAACTACAGATCATACCGTCAACGCCGCGCTGGTTAAGGATGTAGGCAGCACGCAGCATCCTATTTACTTCGTTAGCCGAACCCTACAAGACCTTGAAACCAAATACCAGATGGTGGAAAAGTTGCCCCTATCCTTGGTACACGTAGCCCGCCGCCTACGCCCATACTTCCAAAATCATAGTATCATCGTCAAACTGACTACCCAATTCAGAAGATATTGCAGAAACCAGACCTGGCAGGACGAATGTCATCCTGGGCCCATTAAAGCTCAATGCCTCCTAGACTTTGTCAACGATCTCCAACAAACACCCACAGAAGACCAGTGGACACTTTACGTTGATGGTTCTTCAAATCCGAAGGGTGTAGGTGCTGGCATCGTGTTAGAAGGTCCCAACGATATCCTCATTGAAAAATCCCTCCACTTCGCCTTCAAGACATCCAACAACCAAGCCGAATTTGAAGCCATCCTCACCGGCCTATCCCTGGCCCGCGAGGTTAGCGTTAAATCGTTAACATGCAAAATTGATTCCAAGCTCACTACATGCCATCTAAATGACGAGTTGCAGATCAAAGACCCTACCCTTCTACAATATTACCATCTGGTCTGAATAGTCATCCAGTCCGCCTTCGACCAAGTCCGCATCCAACACATTCCTAGATCCAAAAATATCAAAGACGACATTTTATCCAAATTAGCCAGCCCCAAATTAAAAAGCCGCCACCGATCCCTATTACAACAAACAATATTCGCTCCTTCCATCACAAATACTTGCCATAACCTAACCCAATCCCAAGCCGACAACTGGACCACTCCTTACATCCAGTACCTCCAAACCGGTAACCCCCCACCAAATGCTGACAGAAGTTCGATAGCTAAAGCCGCCAGATATACAATGATAGGTGATGATCTGTACAAACGCGGATACGGCCAACGACTTCTCAAATGCGTCACTACAGAACAAGCCCAGTACATCATTAAGGAATTCCACGAAGGCATATGCGGCTACCATTCCAGCGCACACACCATGACTACCAGAATCCTTCCCGCCGGTTACTTCTGGCCAACTATGGAAGCAGATTGCCAAGACTTCGTCAAAAAATGCAAACCATGCCAGAAACATGGCAACCTCATTCATTAGAAACAAGAACAACTTCATTCTATCCTATCCCCGTGGCCCTTCGCAAAGTGGGGAATGGACATCCTCGGCCCCTTCTCCCCCGACAAAGGTCAAGTAAAATTCCTGATAGTAGTCGTTGATTACTTTACCAAGTGGATAGAGGCCAAACCACTAACCACCATCATAGACCAGCAGGTCCAAAAGTTTGTTTGGAAGGATATTATATGTTGATATGGTGTCCCACATACCATCATCACTGACAATGACCGACAGTTTATAGATAAAGAACTCGCTAAATTCTACACCGGTTTAGGCATCAAACACATAACCAGCTCTGTTGAACACCCACAGATCAACGGACAGGCCGAGGCGGCAAAAAAAGGTTATCATAATGGAGTTACGCAAGCGGTTGGACAACGCCAAAGGTCGATGGCCAGAAGAACTAGTAAAAGTGTTATGGGCCTACAAGTAGAGATGGCAAATAAACCCGTCCCCGTGGGTATTGCCCGAACCCGTCCCCGTTTTGACGGAGAATCCCCGCATTGACTGGGTATGGGTATGGGTATGGGGAATCCCCGACTTTTTCAGTTGGGTATGGGGATGGGTATGGGGATGTACATATACCCGCCATAATACCCGTCCCCGCCATATCTTCATTCTCGTTTAAATTATTAAAATATTCACAATTAATCAAGTAACCCATATATATATATATATATATATATATATATATATATATATATATATATTCTATTTTTTATTTCTTTTAATTATTTCATTTGTCATTAAACTCATTCTCATCTCCAATATATTTTTTATCTTATCATAACCTTTATGTAATTATGTTAAAATAATGTATGTTAATAAAAAAAATTATGCCTTACATTTGAATATTTATATTATTTTTTAATATTTTTATTTATTATAAATTTTCCTTTTCACATGAGAATGTTTATACTCTCAATTTAAGGTAATATAAAAAAAATTCTTTACTTATTATTATTATTATTATTAATTTTTGTTTAATTTGAAGAACTCTTTTGTTTCATTAAAGTAATTTTCGTTATTTTTCAACCATTAAGTATATATGTTGATATTTGAAAAGTTTTCTTAGTTCTCTGAGATATTTTTCGTCTTATCATACCTTAGTTATACATTTGATTTCCTTTGTGTGATTTTTTTCGATCGTCTCTCAAATTATTTCTAAAACACACATTTGTTAGTTTTTTAATATTTTTATTTATTGTTTTTATTTTCATCATGTAGAATAATATATCATAATGTAATTGTTTCACTTTAAATTCTGTTTGAAGTTGTTAAAATTATATATATATATATATATATATATATATATATAATGATATTTAGGAATAGTATATGATAATTCACTACAAGAAAAAATGAAATGGTGACTGATTTAGTCAGTAACCCATATCAGTCACTATTTTTCGTCATTGGTGGTAGTAGTTGATTTATTGTCTAAATTAGTGACTGATTCAATGATCGAATCGGTACTTGATTTAGTGACCAATTTAATTACTAATTTATTTGTAATTTAATGATAAATTTTTTGGTCACTAATGATATTTCTATTTATTTTTAACCACTTCAAACATAATTTAATAATTAGTTCTCTAAGGTTTTTTTCATTTTATCATACCTTAATTATACATTTGATTTCCTTTGTGCGATTTCTTTCGATAGTCTCTCAAATTATTTCTAAAACACACATTTGTTAGTTTTTTAATATTTTTATTTATTGTTTTTATTTTCATCATGTAGAATAATATATCATAATGTAATTGTTTCACTTTAAATTCTGTTTGAAGTGGTTAAAATTATATATATATATATATATATATATATATATATATATATATATATATATAATGATATTTAGGAATAGTATATGATAATTCACTACAAGAAAAAATGAAATGGTGACTGATTTAGTCAGTAACCCATATCAGTCACTATTTTTCGTCATTGGTGGTAGTAGTTGATTTATTGTCTAAATTAGTGACTGATTCAATGATCGAATCGGTACTTGATTTAGTGACCAATTTAATTACTAATTTATTTGTAATTTAATGATAAATTTTTTGGTCACTAATGATATTTCTATTTATTTTTAACCACTTCAAACATAATTTAATAATTAGTTCTCTAAGGTTTTTTTCATTTTATCATACCTTAATTATACATTTGATTTCCTTTGTGCGATTTCTTTCGATAATCTCTCAAATTATTTCTAAAACACACATTTGTTAGTTTTTTAATATTTTTATTTATTTTTTATTTTCATCATGTAGAATAAAATATTTCGATATATTCTATCTAATTATTTGTTATTTTATAACTCACTATTAATCATACTGTAATTTTTTTTACTTTAATTGTATAAATAACTTTTATTTACTACAATATAAAAATTTAATGTAATTTCTATGAATATTTTTTTGTCACTATGCAACATATATTGAAGTTCAAAAGATACAAAATCTATGTCAAAATTTTATTATTATGTTTATTATTTGTTTTTTGTGTTATTTTGATCAAGTGATGTATTATAACTTTTTATTAGTGTATAAAAAAGAGATTCATTATAATTTAAAAAATTGAAGTAAACAAATATTTAAAATATATTTTAATTTGAATATTTGTTCTTTATGTCATTTTGATCAAGTGATATATTATAACTTTTATTAGTGTATAAAAAAGAGATTCATTAGAATTTAAAAAATTGAAGTAAACAAACATTTAAAATATATTTTAATTTGAATATTTGTTTTCCTTTTATACTTTTTTGAAATATTTTTTAATTTTATCAACTAAGTTCATTAATGTTGTAGTTTGCAAATTTAATAAATGTTTTGGTTCACATGAAATTTTATTTGGTATTCTAATATAAAATATAAACAATTATAATTTATTTTAATGTATTTGGCATCGAAGAAAATCCTCCTAATATTAAATATTTCATAATATTATGTTTTCTTTACCGTAATTTTTTTTTCTTTTATAAAAATTAATATTGAAGTAGTTAGAACATGGGTACGGGTATGGGTACGAGATTATACCCGTTACCCGGTGGGGATGGGGATGGGAAAAAAGTTTGATACCCGTTGGGTTTGGGTATGGGGATGGGGATGAATTTTTTATGCGGGGATGGGTATGGGATAGTGAAACCCGTCCCCGCCCCGCCCCGTTGCCATCCCTACCTACAAGTGTACCACTCAATCAGCAACAAACAAGTCTCTGTTCAGCCTAGTAGACGGTGCAGACGCCATGATACCCGTTGAAATTGGTGAACCATCCCTTCGCCGAGAATTATATGACTCGGCACACAATCATCAAAACATGGCCACCCACCTTGACCTCCTACCTGAGCTAAGAGAAAAAGCTCAAATACGCAACTTAGCTGCCAAACAAAGAGCCGCCAGGAAATATAACGCCAACCTATGCCCAAGATCGTTCACAAAAGGAGACTTAGTTTGGAGAATGGCCAGCAGTGCAAGAAAGAAGGATGACAAGTTCTCCACAAAATGGGATGGCCCATACCGAATACGTGAAGACGTTGGGGGAGGAGCATATGGGCTTGAGCAATTATCTGGGGAAGAAATACCTAATACATGGAATGTATCCCATCTAAAGTTCTACTTCAGTTAAAGAAATGCTTTGTACCAAACACTTGTAACCCTGGGTGTACTCTTTCTCCTCACCTGGTCTTTTTTCCCTAAGGAGGGTTTTGGCCGGGGAGGTTTTAACGAGGCACCCCAGATTCAATGAATAAACAAAGGGTTCCCAACTTCACGACTATTCTTCACTTCACTTCTCGTATTCGTCTTGAGTTCCCCACCCTTACCACAAGTAAGCGGCCTGGGTCGAACACCCTAAACTTCATGATTAATTCATCTTAAGTTCCCCACCCTTACCACAAGTAAGCGGCCTAGGTCGAACACCCTAAACTTCATGATTAATTCGTTTAAGTTCCCCACCCTTACCACAAGTAAGCGGCCTGGGTCGAACACCCTAAACTTCATGATTAATTCGTTTAAGTTCTCCACCCTTACCACAAGTAAGCAGCCTGGGTCGAACACCCTTAACTTCATGATTAATTCGTTTAAGTTTGCCACCCTTACCACAAATAAGCGGCTTGGATCGAACACCCTTAACTTGATGATTAATTCGATTAAAATCCCCACCCTTACCACAAGTAGGCGGCCTGGGTCGAATACCCTCAATAAAAATCGAGTTCGCATAACATCGCATACATCAAAATACCCGTTCACAATTATACCATACCACTAACGCAACACTATCACACAAGTTATCGGCATCCAATAAACAACACAACATACAAAGCATTTATCATATTAAAAGCAAAGTAAAATAGTATACTAATTATTACAAGAATAGTGTACGGATGATTGCAGACATAGAATTCATAACCAGTTTCAAATCATAAAGAATAAAGCTCCTACGTCGCCTTATTATCATCACCCTCCATGGCAGCTTCCGCATCCTTCTCCCCCTCTGTCGTTTCCTTCTCTACCTCCTCCTCTAGGCTACTCTCAGCCTTGTTAACAAGCTGGCCATCAACCACATCTTTGTTAACATCAAACCTAGTATCAGCTGCATCAACATCTTGATAAAAGAAGGCCGCCTGGCTCAATCCCTTTTGGAACCCGTTGATGTGCTCTTGGATAATACAGCCCTTCAAGTCATCAAGCTCCACTTCGGCACCTTCATATTTTTCCTTTAGTTCGTCATAATCCGCCTCTAGGTCCGTTATCCTTCTATTAAGTTTACTTTCCGAATCTAGACAGCGAACCTTCCAGGTTCCCAACCTTTTCTTTTCTTCCTCTCAACCTTCCTTCTCCTTCTTCCATGCAGCCTTCTCCTCCGCAAACTTGTCAACCTTCTCCTGCAACTCCTCCACCTTTTCCCGTTTCCCCTCCTTTACTTCCGGGCGATACAACGAGCCAACCCGACGACTCAAAATCAACAATAATCTTGCTTCTAAATTCCACCATAGTCCTCACTAGATGATCCAGCTCCATAATGTTAATAGAATTTATCATTGTCTCTAGCAGATTGATATCAATGTCTTTCCTAACAGACGTTTCTCGCAACTCTATCAAATCGGCTTCTGGTCCTTTGGCCCCACTCGATGACCCCGACCCAAGCAAAGCCGCCTTCACCTTCTTCACGTCCTTACCCTTACCGGGTCGAGCTGATAACTCAGCCTTCCTCTTGGTGCCGCCATGTACGTGCACCTCAACCAGGGACTCTTGTAAATTTGGAACCTCAGTGTTCCCAGCTGTTTTGGCCTTCGCGGCCATCTCCTTCCTCAATGCTTGAAAAAGTGCCAAGTTCTTCTTCCCGGACTGAGCCATGTGTCCTACAAAAATACACCAAGTTCCGATTAGTTTAACTTAGAAACATCAAGACAGTTTAAGTCATAAATAGATACCTTCAATATCAATAATCGGGTGAACCAAATTATAAACCCTAACTAAGCCCTTAGTGGGCACTGTATCAGAAAACTTCATCAAGACCTCCACCACATCCTTATCCGCTGCCGACAACTCATCGGTGCCCATGTCCTTGTATCGAGAAGGGCTACCCGTCTAACTAAACGGGAATTTTGTACTCCCATCTGCATTAAGGAAATATGACATGCCCTCCTCCTTCACCACAACGTTAAAGTAACCATCCTTGAAATGCTTAAAGGACTGTGAAAATGCGTCCAGTCTGCTAATGCTAGGACGGCTCACCAGGGATAACCAGGTAGTCGGCTGGCGGGGCCTCGTGTCATAAAAATATAAAAATGCAAGAGGAGAAGGTCGTAGATACAATGACTGACACAAAACATGAAAGGCCTGCAAGTATGCCCAACTATTCGGATGTAACTGTGTAGGTGCCACGTTGAGCTCACGAAGTACCCCCATGGTGAAGTCATCTAGGGGTAACCTCACGTGCAGTTGGGAGAAATGACACATATACATATAAAAGAACTTATCGGTAGCCCCTTCTTGGCTGTGACAGACGCGCTCAATGGCGCTCACCTGCTCCAATGAAACGATACCGCAGTCCACGCCTTTCGTGATAACAGGGGTGCAATTCAACCAAGAATTCAGCAGACGGGACCACCGGAACAAGGACGACTGGTTACGAACATTAGCTGCTATCCATTCATAACCGACCTTGGCTGGCCAGTTACTCTCTGCTATTTCTTCAGGAGGGTCTTCTCTCACCTCAGTCACCGTCTCCATCGGAATTCTGTCCACCACAGCCATCGGGCTAGTACTCTCCTCCTCAACATGTCTACCTACACTCCTCTCGGACTCCCTACTCTCACTACTGGAAGAAGACAACAACACAATATCACTACTACTAGACATACCTTTTTTGAAAAGATGTCGGCAGGAACAAGGAACTAGTCGGACAAGTATAATGCACACAAAGTCTCTGATTACAAAATTCTCGCAAATGAACTAACAAACGCAAACCCTTCGCGAAATCCACATTTATAAGCATGAATTCCAAACGATACAACTTCTTCCCGCCAAAAAGTCACAACCAATATCGATCGACACAACGCACACCAAAGGTCATGAATATCAGGAACGACGGCGCAAAACACTTTTTGATTAGACCCCTGACCCCCCCTTATCTGCCATAAACCTTTTCCTGTCTTTAGCCTTAACACTGTTCATCACAGCTAAAGGTTGGGGGACTGGTGTACCGCACCTAGTCGGCCTAAACGGAAGACAGCAGACGCTTATCACCCTTTACCAACATAGCTATGTCGACAAAGGCTGGGGAATTGGTGTACCGCACCTAGTCAGCCTAAGCTGAATAATAGTAGGTGTATCACACTTGGTCGGCCTCCGCCGAATAATAAGTAAGCATCATGTGTATGCTAAAAGTACCCGGACCAAAACCACTAAAAAGCGACGCTCATCTAATAAGTTGAAAACAACCATAGCGGCCTAAGCCATTAAAGGGTGACTGGCTTAGGCCAACCACTCTATACAAACAACCAAGAACTTAGTAAAAAACATAACATTCCAATACAAGTCACTAGTCTCCAACAACCAAACTAAGGGCCTGGGCTAAGGCGCAAGCCCACCTACAGCCCAATCAAGGGCCCAGCCCATGACGTGGCCAGACATAATTAATGATCTATAAATACGCATGGACCACACGAATTAAAGGTACGCATTCATTACTTCCTTAATCACTTGATTTGACCTTTTGAGAGCTTTCGCTGACTTGAGCTTTGGAATCCCTTCTGCAGGTAACCCCTCCCGGGTCCAAGCAGACATATGCCAATCGGGAAGAGGGCTACTGAGGAGATAGCGGACTATATGGGTAAGGTAACACTTGTGCCTAACTCATCTTATTTGTTCTCTACAGGAACACTTCCATTTATTGTTTCTATTTCATTATAGTTTTCCATATATGTGTTCCATTCGCTTTTGCAATTCTGATCTAGAAATAATGTGAACACATCCATGAGTTTGATTTTTTCCGTTCTTGCATGTTCTAGTCGCATTTTCATATTAAATGTGTGATTGGATTTCTTAGCAATGAAGATTGGGAAAAGTACTAATTTTAGTACAAATAATTGTTTTCTACTTGTTTCTCAAATGTGTTTTACATTTCTATACCATAAACTGAATTACAAACTAAATTTCTCAAATTCAGTTTTGTTAGTTTTTCTATTTATTCACTGTTTTCATATTCTACCATTCTTATGGAATGTTTGATTATGTTTTCTGCATTAGTTTTTCAATATGTTGAATTGTTCTATGTGTGTTTTGTCATCTGAAACTAGATAAGCATGTTAATTCCAGTTTCACATTTAGATTTTAGAAAGTTAGGTTATACAATTTAGGAGTTCTTTCCAGTTTTAAGATTTTTCATTTTGCACTTCGCACTTGTGTTGACTTAATTCTTTGTTATTCAAAATCACTTTGCATATTCCATTCATGATTTAATCCATCTCATTGCATCAAATCCAATTTTGGATATTAGAATCTATATTGCATAATTTGCTATGTTTTGACTTTGCCTTTGCTGCCAAATTTGGTTTTGATGTATGACTTTCATGCTTTGGCATAATACTTTGTTTTTAATTACATTTCTTATATTATTATATTGATATAAACTTGTTTAAATCATCTTCATTGAAAAAATCTTAGTTTTACTCATTTAGGCATTTTATCAAACACCTATGTACATTTTTGTATTCTCTCTTTGCATTCATTCATTATTTCCAATTTATATCATTTTCTAATGATCATCCGCATGTTTCAGTCTTCACATTTCTCCAAAAATGCATTTTCATCTTAGACAGAAAAATGCAATGAACCAATGAACTATTTTATTCCTTAGTCGAATGTTAAGACAAGTTGGACCGGGCTGAAGGTCAAGATGGATCGACCGGTGTTGAAGATCATTATGGGCCTACTCGAGTTGAAGGTCAAAACGGGATAGCCCATGTCGAGGGTCAAGACAGGATGGCTCAGGTCGAAGGTCAAGACGTACTACTTCAAGGTCGAGACGGGTTGGCACATGATGAAGGTCGAGACAGGTTGACCGAGGCCGAAGGTCGAGACAAGCTGGTTAGGGTCGAAGGTCGAGAAATGTCATCTTAAGTCAAAGGTTGAGATGGGCTAACCCGAGCCGAAGGTCGAGATAGGATAAAGGTCGAGACAAGTCGGCCCAGGCTAGAGGTCAAGATAAGTTTGCCCACACTGAATGTCGAGACAGGACTATTCGGGGCGAAGGCTGAGACGAGTCAGCTCGAGGAAAAAGGCCAAGACGGAGCGACATGGGGTGAAGGTTGAGACTGTCATCCTAGGTTGGGGGTCGAGAGAAACATGCTTAAACTGAAGGTCATAAGGGGCATCTAGAGCAGATGGTTGATATATGTTGTTCTTAACCGAAGGTCAAGATAGGCCAACCTGGGTTAAAGGTCTTGACAGGTCAACCCAAGAAAAAGGTTGAGACAGGTTGACTTAGGATGAAGGTAGAGATGGTCAAGCTCAGGTCGAAGGTCAGTTTGAGCTGATGTTTTGGTTTTCATACTGGGTTTTGCTTATATGTCCAATTATATATTTAAAAATTTTAATAATTTTCATGTTTAAGAAAGAACCCCTAGGTTAACCATGGTCCATAGGGCTATTGTGGCATTTTGACACTGTGGGCTTTTTTAATGAAGAGTTTCTAGCCTTGAGGACTAGTTTGGGCCCAACCCATGTTGGTCAGGGTCAAGCCTTGTAGAATGGGTCAAATTAACAGCTCACTCAATGTAAATTAGAAGTGATTATATAGTGTATAGCCCTTGTGTTCCTTGTGCTTTTAGGAGATGTAATTATTATCCATTATGGACATATTTTTGGAATACTCATTTTAGTCAAATATATTTTTTCTTGTAAGGGTTTACCTTACTATAAATCTTGTTTGTTATCATACTTTACTAATGTTGGCAATTATCTTTTCAACAATTGAAATTATATTTTACCAAAAAAAGTAAATTGTCTTTTTTACTACTTTAGGAAACAACTAATTTTGTTTTTAATTACCAAATTAAAATAAAAGATTAGATACAAAAGTAAACATCACATTGAATAATTATTAATTTAACACAAAACATTGGATATAGGTATAACTTTGTGATTACCTATTTCAATAACATTTGATACATATTGTACTATATCTAGGCAAACTTAGATAACCATCCAACCTAAACCGCCTATATATAGTCCTATGATAAAAATAATAGACGGATAGTCAACTAAACAAGATTATATACATGGCAGCCTAGGCCGCCTACTATAAAGGATATTGTGTAATAAAGAGTTGTTAACTCCAAACTTAGGCCCCTCACAGATACTTAGAACTTGAGCTTAACCCAGACCCATCAAGAATTAGAATATTGGCCCAAAATGGCTAAAGGGGGGCCCATACCACAAGAAGGGGCAGGCGTGACTAATGTCTCTATAAATTCACTAATATGAGATTTGACTTTTGAAAGCCTTTTGCTGACTTGATCGTCGGAGCCCTTTTGCTGACTTTTGTGTTCCCTAACATCTCTTATTTGTTTCTGTAGGAACACATACCAACACATACTCCAAAAGTAATGCAAAGTTCCCCATTTTACAATAAAAGACCATATCCAACCAATCCATATACAAATCCAATTTCATCACCCATTCCTACCTCTACCATCTCTTATTCCAATATACCCCTTCAGTACAACCACTATAACTACCCAAAATATAAAACCAAACAATAGTTTTTAATTAAATGACATTTAAAGGTACCAACTATCACACAACATCCGACTTTATTTGAGACCATGAAGGGATTTATGCAGCTAACAAACTTTAGAGGAACCATGAGGAAGTAAACCAAGAAGAGGAACCATGTAAACCTCCTTATGAAGCTCTCCATGAAGGAAAGTATTGTTAACATCTAGTTGCTTCAGAAAAAATCCTTTAATAGTTGTCATGGCAAGAACTATTGTTACTGTAGTAATTTGAGCAACAAGGGAGAAAGTGTCAAAATAGTTCACTCCTTCTAATTGTTTGTATCTTTTGACCACTAATTTAGACTTATATTTTTTCAATAGTTCCATCGACATGATATTTAATATTGTAAACCCATTTGTAACCAATAGGACTCTTACCTTTTGGAAGATCAATAAGAGACCAGGCTTCATTTTACTATAAAACATGTAACTTAACATTCATGACCATTTTTCAACAATTCAATTTAGAGGCTTGAGTAAAACATGTGAGTTCAAAAATAGTAGTAATAGAAAAAGAAAAAATTTATGAGAAGTATTACAATGTTAATAATCAAGAACAAAAGACAAAGGATAAGCACAATTACCCGTAATAGGATTCTTGAAAACACTAGAAGCAATCACATAATGATAGTGAAAATTTGCTAAGTAAGAAGGTTTGTGGCTAATTCTAGTGGAGTGTTTAGTAGGTTGAGATGATAGTTTTTGTAAAGACTGATATGGGAATGTGTGTTTGCTAACATTTTTTTTAGTAGTCATTGTGAAAGTAGTTTCTATAGAATGAGTGACAACACGAATGTGATGTGAATTCTTTATGGGTGTACTATTGGCAAATAAAGGGAACTGAATTTTAGGAGAAACATTTGTAGAAGTTGACATAGTAAAGGGAAACACATTTTCATAAAGAATGACATTTCTTGAAAGGAAAAAATGATGACATTGGAGATCATACAAGACATACCCTTTATCTATATCCTTAAATAAAAATAGTTTTTTGTGTTTTAGGCTGGAACTTGATTTTGTAAGACTAAAGAGTACTACCAAAAGATAAACAAGCAAAAAAATTTAGATGAATCATGCTAGGTGGTGGAGCATACTTGAATTTTAATAATGGAGTAGACACTTTATTGATAATGTGAACGACTTGTTGTGTAACAAAATGCCTAATTGTTTGAGGTAAATTGATATGGTAAAACTAAGTTATCACTATATTTAAAATATGTTCATGCTTTTGTTCAAAAATACTATTTTTGTTGAGGTTTCTCAACATATGTTCTTTCATGAATTATTCCTTTTGAGAAAAAAAAAATCAAATAACAAAAGTTCTACTCCATTATCATTTGTAAAATATTTCAATTTAGCATCAAATAGAGTTTCAATCAAGGAAATGAATTATGTTAAATATTTTATGGTTTCCGATTTGTTTTCATTTGTTTGATCTAAGTAAAATGAGAATAGTCATCAACTAAAGTAAAAAAAAAAATATTTATGACTGGACATAAAAGGTATAGAATATGATTTCTCCCTGAAGAAGGTTAAACACTTTATTGGAACATGTTTCACTATTGTGATGTGGCAATTTTCTTTGGTTTAGCAAAATGGCAAATTGTTAGCATTCCAGTTTTTTTTTTTTTTCCTTTCTAAAACTTTATTTTTAGTTCAAATAAAGATTAGTTTAATTAGTTTGTCTTTAATTAACTAGTTTTTTTATTTGTTTAGGAAAATTATTTTTCTTAAAAATATTGGTAAAAAGATTTTTTTTTAGCACTCTTTTATTGCCATTAGTTTTATTCCTTTATATTTTCCTTTTTAGAATAAAATCATTTTGCCAGCAGGTTCTTCTTAATTGGCTGATTTATATTTTTACCCTTTAACCCAATTTTTCTTATTTGCAGATCAACCCCTCGTAGGTCAATTGTAGATTTGACCAAGCCTTACATCTAACACACGTTTCAATTATGATGATCCATTACCGCCACTGCTGAATCATTAGAGAAGCACTCTACCATAAAGAAAGGCTCGAACTCTTAATGCAAACACTTGATGTACGACATTTGATCCAAAGGAGAGGAGACCAACACTAATTAGTAAGGGTTGAAGGAGATTTTGAAGATCAAGATGGTAGCGATGCTGATGGACGAATGAAAAGGAAGGTGAATCTGATTGAGGGCCACAAAGGGGGTTTTCAATGTCGCGGTCCTAATCATGATGTTCGAGAGCAAGAGGAATTAGGTTAGGTTAATTTTTCTTTGTTTCAAGTTCATTTTGGAAAGGGGTTTTTGAAGGAAAAATTAGGTCATTAGAGAGAGAGAGAGAGTCCTAGATAGTGTGCGAGAGAGATTTTTTGTGGTGAAAATTAGGGTTCGAGGTTATTGCGCGAGGGAGAGAGAGTGCATTGTAAGAGGGTTTTTCCCTCTCTGATGAGCACAAAGTGGGCTTCAGAGATTGGATTTTTCCCTAGTGTGTAGGTAGTCTCACTTGGTTTCACGAGCACAAAGTGGTCGAGTATTGTTAAATGAGCTTTCTTTCACCATTTTAATTTTAGCGTTTCTCATGAACTCGTGTAATCCTCCTTTGATTTGCAATGAAATACAGTGGTTTACTTTCAATCTGATTTCCAGTTTTTGAGTCTGCTTGTTTAAGTGTTCTTACATTTTATGTTTTGGAGTCTTTAAATTCAGTCCATTTAGATTTCCGTAATTGTTTTCAAGTTTAATGTTCAGTTTGTGTTGTTGATTTCGTGATTGAACATGGTTCAAGAATCTACACACAATATTGTTTCCTTTTAGGAACCATGTGACCCCAAAGTGGGCATAACTTCCCAAGATGTCTTCTCGAGGGCTGAGGAATCATAGCTCAATTGATGAATCAGTTTTCACCTTCACGTTTGTTCTTTTGTTTTATGTTTTTGCACCAAGTTTACTTTCCTTGTTTATTTTTACTTTTCTATAGCAGTTTAGTTCTTAAGTCAGTGTAGTGATCACAAATTCATAATTTTGCATAGTTTAATGTTTCCTCTTGGAAACCAAGTGACCCCAAAGTGGGCACACATTATCAAGATGTCTTATCGAGTGTAGAAGGATTTTTGTCCACTCATTGCAATTAATCTCAGCTTTATGTTTATTCTGCAATGTTTAATTCTATTAGCCATATTTTCTGTTGCCATTTTGTTCTTGATGTTTGATCCTACACCAGTTTATTCATGCCTTCCCTCAAATTCTTGTAGTCATGAGTTGGTTAATTCATTAATTCCAACAATGGTTGTTTTTTCTTAGTGCTTTCTGTTCCAGCACTTGGTAGCATTAATCATTTTAGTTTTTGTGCATTATGGAGTAAAGAAATCCAATTGGCAGTTTTAATGGTGCATCATGGTAAAAAGAAAAAAGAAAAAAAATCTTCCAGAGCATATTCTGTTTGCATTGATGCAACCTTAAACTATCATATTGGGTTTTCAATTTGATGTTATTGCTTGTTTTGACTAGTTACTTTGAGAGCCTAATCTTGTTTCAACTCATGCATGGCATTTATACTTCTTCGTTTAGCATTTTGATCTTAATTAAATTCATGCACCATGATTTCTTAAGGAATTCTCCAAATTCATTTCACATACACATTGCATTTATATTTTAATTTTAGGTGACTGTAGAGCATTTTAAATATCTAGTTTTCATGCATTTTCTCGTCTAGTTCCACTGATGTTTAGAGTTCCCATTGCATCATGCATTTTCATTATATCTGAAGTAATTCTTTTTTAGGTTGGCTATTGTGAATTGAAATCTGCACATACAAATGTTAAGGGACCAGGATGTCATGTATGCAAGGGTTATCAGTTGATTCTACACATTTGTTTTACCTTTCTACTGCAATATCTTGAGTATTATTTTGCTGCTGCAGTTTTAAGTTCATGTTCTCAGTTCTGCATTCTGCACTTTTAATTCTAAGTTGTCTAATACTAATTTCTTTGTTGCCATCTAAAGTTTGGTGTGTTGTTGTTATAATGTGGAATTTTTAGTAGTTCATTCTCCATTGCATCATATATCTGCATATTTTGATTAAATTGATTTTTCAGCTACATATCATAACATTTTTGGGTCTGAAATTCTATATCAGCTCTGCATAAATAGGTTCTGCACTTTGTAGTAGTTCATTACATGTTTGCATTACATTAGGCCAAAGTAGCTAGATGTAGGGTTTGCACTTGGATATTGCCTATTTGTTACACTATGATAGCATGGTTCATCGTTCATAATCACTCGTAGATTGAGCTTAGCATGTGGTTCTATGTTGATTTGAATTGAAATACATCTGAAACAATCCTAGCTAAGTTGATGTTATTTCCAAAATATGTGACTCTGATTAAAGGACACTCTCTACATCATTTTCTAAGTTGAGTTTTGCATTCACGTATCAGATTGCTCATGGTTGTCATGTTTTGATGTATAGGTTAGATTTAATTAATTGGTTTTATTCTTAGTTTTATAGTCTAGTTTGGTAATAGGCATTTGCATTCACCACTTACATTTCATCTAAGTTCACTTCATTCAATTCATCATTCCATTAGGTCCCATGCATTGCATTCATGGCATACTTTCACTCATGCATTTAGTCTAGTTTTAATTCAATAAATTTTTATTTCTTTTAGTTGATTTAAGTTCCCCTCATTTTAGTTTTATTTTCATTTTAGCAAGAACAAAATATGCAAGCTAAGCTCAATGCACACCATTTCCTTGGATTTGATACCTAGGGTTTTCCTGTACTTCATTAAGGGGATTTTATTTTTGTTTACTCTAAGCACGACTAAATTAAGTTAACACAAATGTCATAAGGTGATGGACCTTGATGCACGAAAATGAGGAGGAGAAGGTCCATGGTTGCAGTGGAAATGGAGCTGGAATGGAGGAGTGGAGTCAAGCTTTGAAGGCCCTCGAATTAATGGAGATGAAGTGGAGAGAAAGTCTAGAATAGAGGTCCATTCTAGGGAAGGAAGCCAGAGGAGTTTAGAGTAGAAACTAGTCTAGCAAGTGACTCTTGCGGTAATAGGGATGCAGTGATCTCAACAACTAGGCTATTACCATTCAAAAGTAACCAAATACAAGAGTAAGAAGGCCTCATTTATAGGATGGATGGCTGGCCTAAATGAAATGAAATGCAATATCAAATGTAATGAAAATGCTTAGAGAAAAAGCTCAATTTGTGGTCGTGAGATGCAAAGGAGCAAGGGATCAAGAGCCATGTGTCCACTCACACTCTCCATGCCTTGCTCCATGTGAAACATGTGCACCAATCTAGCTTCCTCCAAGCATTCTCGGTCAAGCTTAAAATTGGGCTCGGATTAGCCCAATTTTGAAGGCTAATTACAAAGTACTTTGGCATTTTATTCTACAAAGCATGGCCTAACATTTGGTCCAAAAAATAAAATTTATTCTAATGCTCCAATCATGTATCTTCTTGTTATTGAACCTTTGATTGGGCTTGGCCTTGAGGTACATGTGGGCCATGGATTAGGCCTTGGGGTGGATTCATCATTCCCTCCCTCTTGAAGGGGATTTGTCCTCAGATCAAGAGAGTTTTTCAAGGCGAGCTAGTTATTTACTAGATTGCTTTACACATGCAAATCTATGAGTCCAATTCAATGCACAAGTCTTCTGGAAGTAGACGTATAATGTAAGACCCGAGATATTTAAATAATTAAATAAATAATTATTTAATACATACGGGTAATGGGAACCTTTATGGTAATTAATGCTGGAATTAATGATAAGGAATAGTACTAGCTCAAGTGGTTGAGAGTACTTGGTTGTATGAGAGGACTTTGGTTCAAGTGTTGTGTATGTCAATTATGTGTATTTTAATTGTTTATTATTTTAATAATAATATGCTTGATCATAATGAGTGATAATATAATCCTAGATTTATAAGAATTATCTCGAAACATGAATTGATTGAATTATTGTGCATTGACTTAGTAATTGCGTGGTTGTGTGTTCGAACCTTGACTTATGCAAAATAAGATTTCTTTTTGCTAAAATTATTTTTGGCATGGATGAGAAGGGTCAGAAACGTCAGAGGAGGCAACCAAGAGAGCTGGAAAACAATCTCATAATGGTTCTTAATTGGAAATTACACCCATCATTAAGTAATTTTCATTTTTTTACATTAACCTCAATTAAAGCATGGTTAAAAGGCCAATTAAGAGAGAGAGAGTTTTTGAGACTGCCAATGGTGAGTACAGTGATGAGAGAATCTTGAGCATGTGGAATTAGTAATACATTATAGCAAGGTGTAGGAGTGCTAGCAAAGGAGGCCACTATTGATCAAGAAGAAGCTCTAGAATCATCAAGTTTGAGCAAAGAATCTAGGTTAGGGGAGCTGCACGTTGTGATTTTAATTCTTAATTATGAACTTGCAGGTTGTATGAAAAGCATGGGTCTTTGTTTATATGTATTTTTGAGTTTTATTACGTTTCTAGATTTTTCCCAGAAATCGCCTGACGGTGTTCTTGAACCACCAGGCGACACATGCATTTTGCACATATTTTCTGGGTTCATTTTCTGTGACTTTGTGGTTTTGTTTGAACGTGCACCTTTGGTTTTGGGTAGTTTTATACATGATGGATGAACCTTTGCTAAATTCTGCACGGAAGTCTTTAAAGTGCAGGATCATGTCGGGATGATAAATTGTGGGCTAGGTGTCGCAACCGGAATCGCGACGGGAAGGCGAATCGAAAAAAGAAATGGGTTTAAAAAAGATTTAGGAGTCGCCACCATAGTTATTCTGGAAAACTATGGAAAACCATAAAGATAAGACAAGTCTGCGAAAAACCATATTTTGGATTCGGGAGTCGGTTACACGTAGGGAAGGTGTTAGCACCCTATCGCGCCCGCCCAAGGGCGGTACCTTTAATTAAAAAATGCAAAGTTGATGTGGTTTTCAAAATATTAACTTTTCCCATAAAAAATAAGACAAAAAAACTAAAAAGAAACAAAAATAATTTTTTTGTTTTTTGGGCCCGACAAGGATTGACCTTGGTCCTACGTATTCTCATTAAAAATGAGAAATCAGGGTTACGTAGTTCTTAAAAAGATATTTGAAAAAAATAATTGAGGAAAAAAGATTTGATTTTTGTAGAGGTGAACCTGACAAGGACTGACCCTGCTCCTACGTATCTCACGGTGGAGAATCACGTAGTTCTTAAAAAGATATCTTGTTTAAAAACGTTGAAGTTTTTGTATTTTGAAATTTTATATATTTTTTGGTGTTTTTGAATTATTTGAAAACATGTGTCATACGATGCGAGCGATCGGGCAGACACTAAAAGGAAAAGAAAATTATTTTAGTATTTTTTTAAATTATTTGGAAGAAAGTGTCACACGACACGGGCGGTCGGACAGACACAATAAAAATGAAAGAGAACCATTTTTTGATTTTTTTCTATATTTTAATTTTTATAATGTTCAAATATAATTGTTTTCTTTTTTTTTTAAATAAAATAAATAAAAATAAATAAATAAATAAATAAGTAAATTTATAAAAGGATGAAAATATTTAAGATGGATAAAAGTGGAAAACAAAAAAGTAAGGGTGCACGAGTAATTGGTGGGGTGCACAAAGCAAATACAACAACAAACCCAAAAACAAAAGACAAAGGCATGGGGTGCAGGAGTATCACATGTGAGAGGTGCGTGAAGTAACAGGTGGGGTGCGTGCAGTAAATAAAGGAATGTGCTAAGGAAACGCAAAACAGAGGTGTAAGAATTAAAAAAGGGGTGTACACGAAGAAAAGAAAAGAGAAGGGTGTGGTTGAGGTAAAAGAGGGGGTGTGTGTGGTAACTCAAAGCCTGCAGCCCCCCTTTTTTTCTTTTTTTTTTTCAGAAAACCCTAACAAAAGGGTTCCTCCCCTCACATGGCAGCCGCTTCTCCTTGACACCACCACGACTCCGACCTCTGACCTCTGGGACCGCGCCTGCACCGCCTGACTCACCGGTGACGATGCCGACCACCGTCGCAAGCCCCGCCGGCGACGACGTCGTTATTCGATCCGCCTCGCGTGAGGTACCTCTGCGCCAACATACGGCCAGCTTGCCGGTGGCGTCAATCGACGCCGGAGACGTCGCTCTCGTTCTCGGCAGCCGCAGCGGCGTCCACCACAGACGTTGACGGCGAGAACCCCGAGACGCTCGACCTTCACTCTCCCTCTCTCAGGCTCGACTCGCGCTGCTCTCGCGACACCCAGGGTCGCTGCGATTTCCGTTCAAAGCTCCGAACCGCCGGCGATGGTTTCTACTCCTTTGCCTATCTCTGTGCTATGATTGGATGTGACTGATCGGAGAAAATGAGACTAGAATGGGGTTTTGATCCGATGCAGTATTGGATTGCATGGGTGAGGGTTGTGATTCTGATTTTTATGCAGGTGGATGAACTTGAAGGTGAGTCAAGACAGATGTTGGCTCGTTCGTGTGCTAGTTGTGTGTTGGTGAAAACGAGTATGTGACAATGATGATGACAAATGAATGTGATTCTGGTTGTTTGTGGTGTTGTGTTTGGGTTCTGGCTTGGCAGTCTTGCAAGTGAAGGTGATGAGGGAAAGATGATGGTGGCGAGAGAGATTGAGATTGAGGATGAGGTTATTTTCCAGCACTCACTCGGACAACAGTAACATCCAAACAAGAACATATCTTAACAGATAAAATAAAAATAAAATAAAAGAAATTGTGCTCTGTTCTTTATTGTACCAGTTGCAGTGGGAATAAACAAAAGAATAACCATGCTCATTTCAAACCATCCATACATTCATGAACATCAATATCAAATTAACATAAGCTCTAATTCATACACCCATGAACATCAACAACAACATCAAGTCACGGTAAAGGAGTTAAGAACACTTACCGTGAAAATAAAACTTAATGCACTAACAGCTTTGTTTCCGTTTCCAAATTTGACTCCTTCTCTCCCTCACTGATTTCTAGTGCCCTCTCCCCTCTCTGTAGTAATTCAAAAAAAGCCCCCTCCTCTCATGAATCTTCCCCTTTTTATTATGTAACCCTCTGCACCTTCCAATTTTGAAATTTGGGACCAGACTGAGAGCAGATGTTGCTTCTTGCTCCTTCAGCCATCATGACCATGCCACAGACCTTTCCCAATACAAAACCATGATAGCATAGCATGCTTGGGTCTGACAAAAGAGAGGCTTTACGTTACCTTTTTCTTTCCCCTTTCCCTTCTCTCTGTTTTTTCTTTTTTTTTCTTTTTTTTTTATTAAACTAGAATGAGAGACGTAAAACAAAAAAGGAGCTGTAATAATAGAAAGAAAAATAATGTAATAATCAAAATAATAAGCCCAAATAAACAAATAAATAAATAAAACAAAACTAAAATAAAATATATAAAAAAATAATAATAATAATAATAATAATAAAAAAATAAATAGATAATTATTTTTCTCAAACCAAAACATATTTTTTCTTTTCTTTTTTTTAATTATTTATTTATTTATTCTTCTCAATTGAACTTTAATTAATTAATTAATTAATTATTTTATTTTATCATTGTTACCCGGACGAAATTGGGTGTTGAGACTAGGCATAATGCATGTGAAACTATTGTAAAATGAACATATTGATATTATGGGATTCGTATGTATGAAATTATTGCCATGTGACAAGGTTAAAGTTGGGTTAGTATGCGGGATTCAAGGGAATGTTACCACTACTGTTTAAGTTATTTTATAAACTTCATGAGTGAGGTGCATATTGGGTTCTTATTTTGAGTTCCTTATAACATGAACTATTCGTATTAAACCAAGTATTGGCATGGTATAAATGTATGAATCCTTGTGTAAAAATATATGTGCTTGATTCTTATGACTTGTGGAATGTGCGTTGAGTTTTGGTAGATGTATCAACATGTTTTGGTGTTCTGGATTGTGTGTGGGGTGAATAGGTTCATTAGAACCTGTTATGGAATGCCAAAAACTAGTAGCATTAACGCTACTGGTGTGGCGCCTGGCGACATGGGGTAAGCCGCCAAGCGGTAGTGGATGTAGGTAAGCTTTGGAGAACACAATGCTAGGCGACACAGAAGATCCACTAGGTGGCCTAGAGCGTGAGTGCGCCTAGCGACGCGAAGTATGGCGCCAAGCGGTTCCGGGTGTATAGGTGGATTGTAGAAGGGATTATATACAGCCTTGGATGGAGGTCTTGAGGCGATGGTTTGTTGGGGGTTCAATTACGAGTTTAGCTTGTATTGGGGTAACACATGACCACTCGAGGTTGTAGCCTGGTGGTTTTGAAAGTCCAGTGGAGTGTGTGAGATCATGGCTCGTACGAATGGGTCCTAGAACATTGCCCTCCTCAGTATTAGCCAACAAGTTTGGTAGTCTTGGGACAAATATGGACTATGGTTCGTATTGGGGAACTCCACTTGGTGTTGTGGATTATGGTCCATAAAAAGATCATTCCTACGTATGGACTATAGGTGGTGGCTTGCAATCGAAGGGGCGAGTAGACACTCGTGGCAGTAAGTATCAACTTAAGGATATCATCAAAGGGTGTAGAATCAGGAGGCAGACAATGGAAGAAATGAATGTTGGGGTTTGAGGGTTGTAGTCCTCAGAAGGGGTTAAGTTATCTTCAAAGGCGTTGGATGAATACCTTAAGGATAGACTTTGTTGGAGCATTCCTTGATTTGTGGCTAGGAATGGCATCCTTTGAGTTGTGGCTAGGAATGGCATCCTTTGAGTTGTGGCTCGGGATGGAAGGTAAACATGTGGTACTAGTGTGAGTGTGCGATTTATGGCTCGTACAGATGGTCTCCACTTGATTGAGCAGCCACGGGTTGTGGCTAGTGATGTTGCCAATCTTGTGTCGAGAGTACGAATTGTGGTTCGTATTGGGAAGTCCACCTGGCATTACGGAGTGTGGTCCATAGCATGTTATTCTCGCACGTGTTTCTACGAGTTGTGGCTCGTAAATGGTGGAACCACGAGTTGTGGCTCGTAGATGGTGGAACCATGAGTTGTGGATTATGGCAGCAAAGGATATCTTCAGGTCATCATCGAAAGATTTAGAAGGTGGATAAACATGGTGATGACCATGCCTTAGGGAATCAGAGGATTGAGTTTCTCTTATGAGTGTATGTGTACACTTGATTTGTGTTTTTGTATATATTTTGTATTGTTATCTCACTCTATCTGTTTGTGATTGGCAATGATCGTGTAATTCGTTGCACAAGAGCAAATGATGTTGCATGTGAAGCTAGTGATGCTTAGAGTTAGAGAAGGGCTAGCACGGGAACTTCTTTATGAACTATTTTGGTTTACTATTTTGTAAACATGGTTTTATTATCAGTTTGAAATTAACTTTAAGTCGAATTTTATGGTTTTGAATTTTAAGGCATTTAACAAAGTTTAAACTTTCCCGCGTTTTCGAAAAGAGTTTATAATAAAGACGGAATTTTATTTCAATATTTTTTCTTTGATTTTTTTATTTAAAACTAGTAATATCCGACTAGGACGTTACATATAATGCCAATTGAAATATTTGTGTGGTTCACATGATGTGTTATATTTGTTGAGATGTGAAATGAGATGATGTGTTAAATAACGTTATTGTTGAAGCGATCAAATTAATATTGCTTATCTATAAGTAAAATAACTCAAAGTTGTTTCTCAATGAACACGAAATTGATTCCTAACAAATTAGTTCTTATAAAAACTAAACAAAAGGGTAAGTCAAATAAAATAAGAATAGTACAAAAAAATATAAAGATAAATAAAATAAATAAAAGATTAAATAAAAATAATAAATGATAAAAATAAATAAAATTGAAAGGGGAAAAAAGATAAAAACAATAGTAAAAAAATAGGTTGATTGCCTTGCTTTTTCAAAATAGAATTCATCATTGGTTTTCTAAAAATTATTGTTATATATTTTTTTGTTTAAGATTTCAAATTAATCAATGTAACTTCTCAATTAATTTGTTGGCGTTCTCACTTTTAATCACAATGACTTTTGACTAAAAAACAAGAAATTTTTAGATTAATCATAGCCAATTTAACCAAAGTAACTTCTTAATTAAATATTACTATGCCTTATCATGTTTATTCTTTTACCTCTTATATTTAGTGAAAAACTATTTAACCAAAGTAATTTCTTGATTAATTTTAATTAAATTTTTCACCTTTTGATGGCGAACGTCGCAACCATGGCCAGTGCGTACAAGAAGAGTAGGCTTCAACGGTTGGAATGGGCTTAAACTCTTATTATCTTGGGCCACCTTTGAGCACTCTTAGTAGTATAAATTTATTTTTGGGCTTTGTATTATAGACCTAGTAATGTAGGATTTCTTTTGGGCCTTGTATAATAGACCCAATAAAATGGGGTTTTGAGCCTTAGAAAGTCCATTAGTGTGGAACGCATTCTTCATTGACTTTTCCAAGTCAATATGCGCCTATCTTGGTAGCTTAGAAGGCAAGGAAGAGACTTACCTCCTTTGAGAGAGAGTGGCCATATGTCATGCTCTCATTGGAAAGGTTTTTTCCTAATGACCGCATATCACTCTAGGAATTTTGCACCTTCTTAAGTGACCACATGACACTTTAGGAATGAAGAGTATTTTCCACCTTCTTAAGTGGCCACATGTCCTCCTCCTCTTGGAGAGTTTTTCTCTTAGTGGCCACATGACATTCTAAGAATGGAGAGTATTTTCCACCTTCTTGAGTGGCCACGTGGCACTCTAGGAATAAATAGTATTTCCCACCTTCTTGAGTGGCTACATGTTCTCTTCCCATTGGAGAATATTTATGCCTTAGACTCCAAGCAAGCTAAATAGAGGTGTATCCCCCTCTTGTAAATTAACTTTCAGATTAGTTAAGTTATTCTGCCAAATTAATTTTGTTAGCACAAGCAAGCTTGGTGCAAAGATTTGATAAAGCTAAGTGCATGAAGATAACATGTGGTTGATGAAGATTAATGAAGATTTGCTTGAAGATCATGTTCCTATAGTGTTAAATATAGAAATAATGTGTTCAATATGATGTTTACATGTTGTACCATATTTGTAGGCTAGATGACATAGGTTACATGTCTTGTTAGTCTTAGTGTATCCTTTTTAATATGTTAAAATGAGTTTTAACAAGTTAAAAGGCTTGTTGTATATAGTTTCTGGTACGAATGTGTTCAATCAAATGAATTGTTTTTCAATCGACTAATTTCACTTAAGATAAGTGAAATCACCAAATTGTACGGAAAATTCAATTGATTGATTTCACTTAAGACCAGACTAGTTGTGTTTTAGAGAGTAGAGGCATGATTCTGAGTTTTTGAGCACGAAATCAATCATTCATCTCTGGAAAACTCTCTCTTTGAATCACACAGCTACAAGGGGTAGATTGAGATCTTGATTGATCGTAGAGGCATTTTGGCTTGGTAGAAGCTTGAAGAACTTGAGTTTGGTTGGATAGGAAGAGCCACCATCAATTTTTATAGTTCTTGTATCTCTTATTGTGTTCCTGGTGTGATTCTAGGTTGGTAAGTGTGTTTCTTACAGGGTTGTAGTTGAGATTTTTGTGTGAGTAAAAGATCTTGTGTTTCTATTGTTCAAAAGTGTAATATTTGTTTGTAGTGTGTAAAAGTTTTGATAATAGTTGAAACCAGGCTCAGGTTGTCTTGGTAAACTAATGTAGCTTTGTGATTGAGTGAACCCGTATAAAAACAATTGTCCAACTCTCTTTCACTCATCTTGCTCACTTTAAAATCTCAAGAAAATCAAGCAAATCAATCTTTGTTATGTTAGCATGCATTTTTGTGTAATCTGGTAGTATTATCTTGCTAAAAACATTTTTGGAACGAATCTTGTATAAGAAAGCATGTTGTTTGAGTGAGATTTGCGAATTCTGCATTCTGCATAATTTCCAAGTATTTAGCTAATTGTTTTGAAATTTTAATCTGCTGATTCATAAGTGTATGAACAAATTAACCTGTAGCTTTTATTTTTGATTGGTTGAAAGTATATTGTCTTACAGCTTTTGCATTCAAATTTTGTGATCTAATTGCTTAAAAGGGGTTTTAAGCTTTCGAAAAAGTTTTATATCGCCAATTCAACCCCCTATTGGCTTAAACTACCATTTCATTACTAACAATTTTGTGCCTACATACTTGTTTCCAAAGTCTTTGGCTAGAACATCCCATGTGGTCTCCTTTAGCCACCTTTCCTTGAGTGTTGACCCTACCTAACCACACCATTCTACCCTTTTTCACCATTGAAATTGAGAGCTTTCATCATCCAGTACCATGCTTCTGCGATTTTCTTCATCACCATGGTTCTCTTCTTCGTGCTTTGGATGCATAAAGCTTGAGGAGGGAGTCATCACCATTAATCAAAGTAACTTATCAATTATTGACAAAAGCCCATTCAATCATATGAAAGTTTTTAACTTTAATCAATGTAACTTCTTAATTAAAATTAAAAACCATTTCACTTATGATTGTTATGTTATGTAGATTTAACACGTGCTAACTTGCTATGATATAAATATCATTACTTTTACTTGATTAAAAGACAAAATATATAGATAAAAATAAATCACAACAAAAATAAAAAAACAAACATATTTATTCATATAACCTCAATCTAGTTATGAAATTACAAAATAATCATTCCCAGAGGCTTAACACTCCATGGAACGTAAAAGTAACATAAAATAGAAGGAAAAAAGGGGGAATGACATGGAATAAGAGGGATAGGTCAAAAGTATCCCCTCCCCCCGAAAAAGGTTCCTAAGCTCTTTCGATGTGTTTCCCTATGTCTCTTTATATAGAAATTAGGTTAGGCCATTTCTATTATTGTAATCTTCTTTCTAATAATGTAATCTTCTCTAATTATCTTGTACATAATCCAATATCTTCAATATATATTTGGTTGTTCTGGAGATCTAAAAAGATTTAAGAAGATCTAGCATATTTAAAAAGATTTGGCAAATATAATTCTTTTACATTTACTTATATAGTTAAATAAAATATCTAAAGATATTATCCAAATTATCTTTTATCATAAAAATTTTTCAGTTATCAAACCCTTTTTATGAAAATAGATAGATAAAACTTTAAGGTCCACTTTTTGTTGCTCATTCCCTCTTCCTAGCTTAGTAAAATTTAGTTTGGCTTAGCCAAACTTCTTCACCTTTTCTTGTTTTCCTTGCCTTCTTCATGTAATACTTGACTTGACTTTTTGTGATTTTGATAATTTGCTATTCTTGACTTTATCTTTAAGGTGCCATGAAACTTTAATCAATTTATTTTCTCATCTCCACGGGTTTAACTTAACTGCAAGTACACAAACACACCTAATACTATCCAAAGAATATTTAGGCAACTAAAAATATATTTTTAACATGTTTTTGTATCACATGCTTAATAAACACAATTATAAAAAACCTTAATTAAAACAATCTTTTAAAATACAAAAACAATTAAGAATATGAGATTAAAGGCTAAATAAGGGTATAAATATGCACTCATCAAATATGCAATGTTTGTTAAAAAATTGAACTCTAAATTTTTAAATATGGTAACTTATCCTATGTTTTGTGATTGTGATATTCACCTACTGTTCTTGCGGAGAATGGATAAGAGATATTAGGGAACACAAATAATGTCTTACCTCAATCCTTGACCTGTTGAGCCAACCCCTTCTTGACTTGTACATGCTATCTCCTAGCGTATACGGCATGGGCCCTTAGGGGGTTACCTGCGGAGAGGGCTCCGATGATCAAGTCAGCAAAAAGGCTTTTCAGAAGACAAATCTCAGATTAGGGAATTAATGAATGTGTACCCCTTAATTGCTAGGGTCCACGCGTATTTATAGAGTTATTAATTATGTCTTGTCATCTTTATAGGTTGAGCCAATATTTGGATCCTAGATGGGCCTAGGCTTGGCCCAAGCCCTGTGTTAGTGTTTGTTAGTGTTAGGGACCCTGTTTACGACATTCTAAGTTTGGGGTTATCGACTTATTATGTATTGTCCTTTGTCGTAGGCGGCCTGGGTCGCTATATGGTTATGCTTGACTGGTTACCGACATACTAATTTTATTTGCGGGGCTATGTCTAGGCGGTCTTAGCCGTGTAGTTGCCTTGGTCCACCTAGGTATAGTACATCAGTCCCCCAGCCTTTGTCAGGACAGGTGTGGTGTCAAAGGCCTAGAAGTATATGAGTTAGTGCAAGTGACGAGTGGTGTTGTTAGCTGCGGTATCCATCCGCTATGGTGAATTCAGGCGACACAGGTTACCTCGATGATATGGCTCTTGGTTCGTGTAGTTCACGGCAAGAAAAATTACTTCTTGTCGAGGTATGGTATGGTAGTCCCCTAGTCTTTAAGTGTTATGAACAATGTTAAGACTAAGGCATAAAAAGCCATGGTAGGTGAAGGGGTGCCAGATGTTAGAGGTCTAATCAAAGGGATTTACGTTGCCATTTTGAGTGTTGTGACGTTTTGCATTCATTGTGACGCTTCATATGATTGTTGCTTTTGGCGGGAAAAGTTGTAGCAGTTCAGATGTTGGCTATAAATACAATTGCTGAGGGAGATTTGTTCACCTTGGTTCATTTGCAAGAAGTTTGAGAGAAGTCATTTGTGTGCATGAGATCTGTCCGATACGTTCCTTGTTTCTATCGTCATCTTAATATCTCAAAAAAGGTATGTCAAGTGTTAGTGGTAGTGTGTCATTATCTAGTTCGGGTAGTGGAAGTGAGCGTTTAGGGGAAGACGGGAGTAGTCGATCAGATAGTGGGAGTAGGGGTCAATTGGTTGGTGCGAGGAGGATCCCAATGGAGACAATTACCAAAACAAGAGAGGATCCACCAGAGGAGGTAGCAGAAAGTATTTGGCCGGCAAAGGTCGGATATGAATGGGTGGCTGAGGATGTGCGAACCCAACACTCCTTGTCTAGATGGTCTCGTCTGCTGAAGTCGTGGCTCAATTGTATACTTGTCCTGGAGAGAAATATAAGTCGAAACATAGTGGCTTTGGAGAGGGTAAGCGCCATTGACTGCGTTTGCCACGGCCAAGAGGGAGCTTCAGAAGGGGTTTCTATATGTATATGTGCCACTTCTCATAGTTGTACGTGAGGTTGCCCTTCAATGATTTCATAATGGGGGTATTACGCTTGCTGAACGTTGCCCCTGTTCAAGAAAAAATTGAATCTTTTTCAAGCTTTGCGCAAGGAGAAAACGGCAAAGGCGAGGAATGCTGGGGATACTGAAGTTCCCAATCTGCAAGATCCATTGGTGGAAATTTACGATCATGGCAGGTCCAAGAGGAAGGCGGAGGTGCCCGCTAATCAGGGTAGGGGTAAGGATGTAAAGAAGGTTAGCTATGTTAGTTTTGAAATGGTTGAAAAGCCAAGAAGGGGGGTTGAATTGGCTAGTTAAAAATTTAGGCTATCTTTACAAGCTAAAAACCACCTTTAATTGAATCAAATAGATCACTAAGTTAGGATGCAAACAGTATTGAACTATATACTTTCAATCGATCAAAAATAGAGTTAACAAATTGATTTTACTAAACAGATTCTGTTCTGGTATAATCAATCGATTGAAATATTGGAAAAAATGCAGAAATGCGAATTTGAATTTTAAACCAGAAACAATGCTCAAGAATGATCAAGACCAATTCCAAATGATTATACAAACATGCTCAATGTTGCAGTTGCTATGAAAACATGCAAGAACATGAAAAAGATGATTAAAGCACAAGTTCTTTAAACTTTAAAATGAAAAAGCAAGAGAGAAAGGTTAGAGAAGAGGGGACACCACGAGATTTTTATATTGGTTCACTCAAACCTGAGCTACATCCAGTTTGTCAAGGCAACCTTAGCTTGACTTTGCACTATTTCAAAAGTTTTACAAAGTATCCACCCTTACACTTCCAAAATATGCAAAAACACCACAAAAGACTCTTGAATCACACAAGAATCACACCAGCACAGTAAGAACCGTCTTGCAGACCTGGAAAACCACCAGGCACACACACAAAGCTTGAGAAAGATCAAACCTCAGTGGTAGCACAACCCATCCTACCACAAACCACTTTCTCCAAGCTTCAAACCAAGCCAAAAGCTCCAAGAATTGATCCAAGATCAATCTTCAACAGCTGCAACACATATGATCACGAAGGAGAGAGTTTCCACAAGTTTCCAGAACAAATTCGTGCTCTAAAATGATCAACCAACCTCTCTTTCGAAAATCACAACTTTTATAGTCAAACTGTTACGAAATTCAACAGGTTGATTTCACTTTACTTAAGTGAAATCAGTCAATTAAAAACTAAATCAATTGATTGAATTTGTTGCAGTTTAAGACTACTGCAACCAACCTTTTAACCTGTTCAAAAGCCATTCAACAGATTAAAAGAGACATATTAACCTGTTGAAAAACCATTCAACAGATTAAAAACACAATAAAGACCAACATCTAATTAATGCTATAAGGTCTACAACATGAATTACAAACTACAAATACACTTTCTTAATGATGTAACTACATGGAGAGCCCACGTTCCAGCCTTGATCAACATAGTTATCATCAATTCTCCTTTCCTTCATCAATGTAGGCTTCATTCAAATGGTAATGGCTTCAAGATAGTTCAAAAGAGCTTCATTCAATCTTCATCAAATCTTCAAGAAGCAAACCACCTTGGCTTCTCATGTCAACAGGGTCTGCCCTGTTGGGGCCGGGATCCTCATCTGGTGCGAAGAAACCTGAGGTCGGGCTTATCGAGTTTCCAGAGACTATTGTCCGACGTGATATTGAGATTAACCTGTTGGAGTCTCTGGTTAATTCTATCGATAACATGTAGTTGATGTATTGGTCAAGGCTAAGCTAAAGTTTAACAACAAAGCCTTGATCTTGGGACGCAGAGTGGGTAGCTTGTATCAAAGAGAATTAAAGGAGGGTGGCCGGTTCAAGGAGGATGAGCTGCAAGTCCAAGTTGACAAGCATGCCGAGGAGAAGGCAGCTTGGAATAAGGATAGAGAGGAATGGCTGGAGGAGAAGAAAAGATTGGGGACCTAGAAAGTGTGATGTTTAGAATCGGAGAAAAAGTTGAAGGAAATAATTGTAGATCTCGAGGCCGACTATGACAAACTGAATGAGAAACATGGCGGTCTCGAGACCGAGTTGGAAGATCTTAAGGGTTGTATTATCCAGGAGCACATCAATGGCTTCCAGAAGGGTTTACGACAGGCGGCTTGTTAGCGAAGTAGAATCCAGTCCGGATGACAAAGCGGAGAAGTTGGCAGTTGCATTGGATACAAACCCGGATGAGGTCGTGGCCACGGAGGAAGATATGGTCCAACCAACTGCTTAGGATTGTTGTTTTATATTTTCAATGATATTAATCCTAAGTTTGTAATAATACGTACAATTTTTATATTGTTTGTTAATATGATGAATGTTCTTTGTATATTAAATGTCGTGCAATGCCGCTAGTTTGTGTTATAGGAGCGTGTTGTTTGATGATTGTATTTCCTTGATCCCGTTATAATTTGTTCGATATTGGTGTTACAAACCGTTTACTTTGGTAAATGGTATAAAGGTTTTTAGAAAATATCTTAAGAATTTTTATGAAAACAACGTAATAGCTTTGGTGTTCGACCCAGGCCGCTCACTTGTGGTAAGTGGTGGGGAACTTAAGAAATTTAATCGAATAATTTATGTTCGACCCAGGTTGCTCACTTGTGGTAAGTAGTGGGGAACTTAAGAAATTTAACCGAATAATTTATGTTCGACCCATGGTGGGCGCCAATTGTTCCTGCAAAGAACAAATAAGAGATATTAGGGAACACCTTACCTCAATCCTTGACTTGTACATGCTATCTCCTAGCGTATACGGCCTGGGCCTTTAGGGGGTTTCCTGCAGAGAGGACTCCGACAATCAAGTCAGCAAAAAGGCTTTTCAGAAGTCAAATCTCAGATTAGGGAATTAATGAATGCATACCCCTTAATTGCTAGGGTCCACGCGTATTTATAGAGTTATTAATTATGTCTTGCCATCTTTATGGGTTGAGCCAATATTTGGATCCATGATGGGCCTGAGCTTAGCCCAAGCCCTATGTTAGCGTTTGTTGATACTAGGGACCCTGTTTACAATATTCTAAGTTTGGGGTTATCGACTTATTATGTATTGTCCTTTGTAGTAGGTGGCCTGGGCCGCTATATGGTTCTGCTTGACTGGTTACCGACATACTAATTTTATTTGTGGGGCTATGTCTAGGCGGTCTTAGCCGTGTAGTTGCCTTGGTCCACCTAGGTATAGACACCTACTATGATCGTGTGCTACATGTGTAACATCCCATTCTAGTAGTTTAAAAATAGAATACTTCATTATAATATTCAAAACAGACAATCTATTGTATAAAGTATATTAATACAGTCTTACAAAAGATAGGACTATAAAATATATATCATCTATACACTTAAACTAAACCAACAAGTTCTATACATAAACTAATTTCTACTAAAGCTCCTCAAAACCTTTACCTACTCTAACTGATAACTCATCTTCCTTGAGAGGTTCCTCTAAACCTCTAACTTTATCTGCTCCCACTGAATAGGTGATCATCGCAAAAGAAGAGACAAACAACACAAGAAGACACAAAACACACAACAAGGTAAGCTATTGTACAAAAGAAATATTCATAAATAATAAAATCATGCCAAATACTTACTAACATAATATAAAACATATTTATGCCTATAATCACATAAATAATTGATACTAAACTCAATTATCCAGGTACAAGCCCTAAATATAGGGTTCATTGAAGGTATGCACTTGTGATGATTTCTAGACTCCGTAAAGTACAAGACACAAGGGGTCATCACTCAATCACACAATGATAATCCTTTTAAACCTACGACCGAAGAACAAGTCCAAAGGCCATGACCTCCTGGTACTCTCACCACATAACTATTTCTACTTTATGTGAGTATGAATGATTATTAGAGTTCAAGATACCTCCTTCCAGACCCACCTATATCAAGGTATACACTAACAATAACAACACTGGGAATTTCCCTTGAAATCCTTCAAAACTTCATAATGTATGCTCACCACAACATATTATATTCAATTCATCATAATGAGAACCATAAAATTCATCATACTTTACATCAACCACAAAACATCCTAAAACAGTCAAAATAAGAGAAACAAGCAAAACAAGGCAATTGACGTTATACATAAAGTACATCAAAATGGTAAAAACTATTTCTCTAACCACAAACTTTAAAACAAATATCCCACCGGTCAAAATGAAGAATCACGTGTCTAGGATTGACTATCAAAATTTCAGCTTGATCTGACAATTAACAAAGCAGAAATCATGACTTTACCAAAATGATGGAGACTAGAAAATAGGGTGGTGCTCAGCATTGGAAAAGTAGCGCCTGACACCCAACCCCTCGAATCCATCGACTTCTAGCACCCGACGGTCTAAAAGTTGCGCTCGACGACATCAAGTTAGGGGCCTAATGTGCGACAACATTGTAACCTACGTTCATCGATGAATTAGAAATAACAATTTGGGGTAAATTGATCTTGTGTACTTGACTAATTAAGCATGTTTCCTTTTAGTGTTTTTTTATTCCAAATGGTTTTAGAGTGTTCAAAATTGATGCCCAATCACTCAAAAAACAAATCCAAATCTTTCCCTAAATTAAGACCAAACACAAATGAAATATCAAACAATTCAACATACAACACATCAATTCAACAAAGCACATCACAATTAACTATCAAGATGATCAATTGAACATAAAACTAACTTCCCTTACCTGACAAAACGGCTCCACAGACCCAAACAACTATAAGAATACAAAAACACTTCTAACTCCACATGATGCTTTATCTACACATAGAAACATCACAAGAACAATTAGGACATATCGTTGTGATCACTAATTAGTAGAGACTCATATTGATGATTAAAACCTCGTATAGAATCAAAGGAGGGTCACATGCAAGCCAAAACAAAGAAAACCCACAAGAAAATGAGCAAAACTTCAACTTACATGGTTGAAGAAACTGATCGGATAAAAAGAAAGAGCTCAATAATAAAATCACCCGAATAGTCTCCGATCTTCAAACAGATGAATAAAAGATGAGAACTCCTAGAAAGATATTAGAGAACTCTAGAAAAGTAAAATAGTTTATTGAGAGAAAGTGTATTTTAAAATAATGAAACTCGTTTATATAAATTCTATTTACATTAAAATCTTTTAATATTAAAATAATCGAGTCTCACTATTTTTAAACGATTTTCACTCTTAAAATATTATTTTTTAGGTCTTTCAAACTTGAAAATGTAACGTCCCGAATAAATAGATAAAGCCCATTTAATAAAAACGCCACATACATAATATCTAGAGAGTACGAAGATTTGGGATATGAAGTACTTTGTACCCCAACATATCCATAAAACATAAAGGAGGCCTCACACGGCCTAAAACAAAATACACTAGTGAACTAATAGTATTAGGTCTTGTACAGACAAGAAAAGCATAGCAAATAAATTCTTCAGCGATGGGCCCCATAGTGGGCCCAATACCCGTCCAGTCCATCAAGCTGTATCATTCCTATCATCATTACCACTGCCAGAGGTTCTCCTATTTGCTCACATTAATAGAATTGATGATCATCGTAATAAGAGAAGACCCACAAACAAGACAACCAAACAAGCAAACAGGGTAAGCTAGTGTAAAGAAATCTTATATCACAATAGTCAACATGCAATCTCAGAGTCAAACATGAATAGCAGACATTCACACGTAGATTACCAAAATCATTTAAGACCCCCAAGACTTGACTATCCGGACACGCATAATGAGGCACCACCACGTGGTAGTGGAATTATGTCCTAGCAATGAGGTGTCACCACGAGGCCTTCGCAGAATTATACCCTTACAAGAGGCATCACCACGTGACCTTCGTGGAATTACGTCCTTATGTTGAGGCACCACCACGATACTCACGTAGAATTACGTCCTTATGTTGAGGCACCACCAGGGACTCCCTTTAAGAGGGTCCATGGGATTATGTCCAACATATGAGGCGCCACCAAGAGCTCTCACTACAAGAGTCATGGAATTACGGCCTACCCACACTTTATACATGTTCCACCCACCAAATCAGGAAATTCCCATAACACTAATATCATGTATAAGCAACAAATCATACAACTCATGTTTTCCAATTCATACCCAATAAGGTAACATACCATTTCCATCTCAAACTCATATATTAATCATGGCATCATCCCGCAACCCTTGTATTAAAACATTTAGATCAGAAAAACAAGCTACACATCAATAAATCATTCAACAATAGCACCAAAACCTGTCTGCGGTCTCGCTCAAGCTAACAGGCCTCGCTCAAGCAAGAGAGAGGCCATCTCGCTTAGGCAAAACCCTTCTCGCCTAGGCGAGGGCGCGACAAGGGAACAGTGGGTTCTGCGATGTCTCACTCACGCGAGCCCTTTCTCGTCTAAGCGAGACTACACCTCACTAAAAAAGAAACCAGGTCGCCTGAGCGACCGTTCGCACAACAATGCTTGGGCGAGCCTATGTTAGTCTCGCCTAGGCGAGGCATGATCGCTTGGGCGATAAAACCAGTGCCTGCCACTGTTCATTCACACAACAGTCATGCAAACATCAAACCCAAAGGCTATAACGACATTTTCATCAACTCACAATAGCATGCAGTCCACAAAATCATACAATAATATTAGAGCAAGCTAAAAGAACGACTAGACACACGGACCCTAGCTTCCCTTACTTGGAAATAGCTAGAGGAAGGGTTTGACTCCAACAGCGGGGACGCGACAGTTCCCGGGACAGACGAACCAGCTGGAACAGCAAAGCGGAGGGAGTTTTTTTAGAGTGATTCACCATGAAACCCTGGCTAGGAACACGAGCATACGAACGGAAAGGGATGAGGAAGTTGTAGAATACTTACACAAATCAAGGAGACGAAGCTGGACTCACAGGATCGAGATTGGGGTTAAACCCTAACAGAGCTCTTGGAGAGAGTAGGGAACATGATGACTATGTTTTATGCAGAGTGAAGGGAAAGAGGTGAGACTAGGGCAGATTAGGTCTGAATCTTCTTTTTGGGCCAACCCTTAGGCCCAATCGTTTGGGGCAGCCCTTAAAATAAAAGGCAGAAATTAAATGGGCCTTACATTCTCCCCAACAACACAATTTTTTACCTCGAAAATAAAGACTTACTAGGGAAACAATTGTGGATGAGACTTCCTCATGTCCTCTTCTAACTCCCATGTGGAGTCACATGCCCTCCGATCCCAGATAACTTTGACCAATCTGACTATTTTTCCTCTACGTTCCTCAACCTTGTTATCCTCTAGACCAATGGGTGGTACTTCCACAGTGAGGTCCTCCCTGATCTGTATATCCTCAGCTTCAAACACATGAGCCGGGTCAAACACATACTTCCTCAACTGCGACACGTGGACCACCGGGTGAAGATTTGCCAACTGAGGAGGCAAAACTATCTCGTAAGCTACTGGTCCAATCCTCCTCGAGATCTGATAAGGGCCCAGAAACTTAGGAGAACGCTTCCTTGAGCGGAGAGCCCTTTCCACACCAGTGGTTCGGGTCACCCTCAAGAATACGTGATCTCCAGCCGCGAATTCCAAAGGTCTCCTTCTACGGTCAACGTAAGCCTTCTGTCTACTCTGGGATGCCTCCATCCTGTCTCTCACCATTCTCATCTTCTCGATGGTTTGTTCTAACAACTCTGGTCCAATGAGCACTACTTCCCCATCCTGATACCAAGAGAGGGGTGTCCTACACTTCTTATCATAAAGAGCCTCATATTGCGCCATACGAATGCTCGCATGGAAACTGTTGTTGTAAGTGAACTCTATCAGGGGTAAAACCTCATCCCAAGCACCCAAGTGATCCAGTATGCAAGTCTGTAACAAATCCTCAAGTGATTGGATCGTCCTCTTAGATTGACAATTTGTCTGAGGATGATAGGCCGAACTCATTGTCAGTTTGCTTCCCAAGGAACTCTGTAATGTTTGTCGAAACCGAGAAGTGAATCGTGGATCTCTATCTAATGTACAACTGATCCAACTTAGTCATAGACATTCTCAGGTTCATCACCAAGAAGTGGGCACTCTTAGTCAATCGATCCACTATAACCCAGATGGTGTCGTGTCCTCTAAAAATTTGTGGCAAATGGGTCACAAAGTCCATCGAGATGTTGTCCCACTTCTACACCGGTATCTCTAAGGGCTGCATAATCCCCTCGGGTCTTTGATGCTCCACCTTTGCCTTCTGATAGGCCAGACAGGCAGACACGTACTATGCCACATCCTTCTTCATACCCTACCACCAGAATTTTTCCTTGAGGTCCTGGTACATCTTAGTCATGCCTGGATGCAAACTGAGACGACTTTTGTGTCCTTCCTCTAGGATCAACTTCTTCACCTCAACATCGTCAAGTACACACACCCTGCCCTGAAATCTCAATATGCCATCATTACCCAAGGCAAAGTCATTTGCCTCTTCTAACCCTAGTTTTTCTCTAACTCTATTCAGACTGGCATCCACTAACTGCCTATCCCTAACTGATGCAAGTAAGTCATTAGATATAGTCAGGTTACTACACCTAATGAATCATGATTCCAACTCTACCTGCAGCTTCATGTCTCTGAACTTCTCTAGCAGTTCCCTCTCCTTGATCATGAGGTGTGCGGTATGCACCGTCTTCCTACTTAGAGCATCGGCCACCATGTTTGCCTTCCTCGGATGATATAGCAGTTCAAAATCATAGTGCTTCAAAAACTTCATCCATCGTTTCTGCCTCATGTTTAACTCCTTCTGATGGAATAAGTACTTGAGACTTTTGTGATCACTGAATACACGGAACTGTGCACCGTAGAGGTAGTGACTCCAAATTTTCAAGGCGAATACTATAGTTGCCAGCTCTAGGTCATGAGTGGGGTAGTTTCTCTCATGCACCTTGAGTTGCCTCGAAGCGTAGGCCATTGCCTTCTTCTCCTGCATCAACACACAACCCAACCCTAGGTGAGAGGCATCACAATAAACCTCGAAGGGTTTTCCAATATCGGGGATCACTAAGATTAGAGCACTCGTCAACCTCCGCTTAAGCTCTTGGAAGCTTTCCTCACATTTGTCCGTCCAACTGAAAGGTTGGTCCTTCCGGGTAAGTTGCGTCAAGGGCGCCACGCCACTACCTTGGAAAATCCCTCAATAAACCTTCTATAGTACCCTGCTAAACCCACGAAGCTCCTTATCTTCGTTGCCGATTTGGGACTTTCCCACTTTACCACTGCCTCTACCTTTGCTGGGTCCACTGCTATCCCTTGGACGGATATCACATGTCCTAAGAATTGCACTTCATCCATCCAGAATTCACACTTGGACAATTTAGCATACAATTGTTTTTTCCTCAGAATACCAAGCACTACCCTTAGGTGCTTGGCAAGCTCCTCTTGAGTCTTGGAATAGATAAGGATGTCGTCTATGAACACTACGACAAACTTATCTAGGAACGGTCTGAATATCCGGTTCATGTAGTCCATGAACACCACTGGAGCATTGGTCACACCAAAAGGCATAACCACATACTCATAGTGTCCGTACCGGGACCTGAAGGTCGTCTTCTGCACATCATCCGCCTTCACCAATATTTGGTGATAACCCGACCGCAAGTCAATCTTCGAAAATACCGACGACCCATGCAACTGATCCATGAGGTCGTCTATTCTCGGGAGGGGATACTTGTTCTTGATCATCATTTTGTTTAACTGCCTGTAGTCCATGCACAGGCGTGAACTCCCATCCTTTTTCAATACCAACAACACTGGTGCTCCCCAAGGTGACGTACTAGGTCGTATAAACTGTTTTCCCAAAAGCTCCTCAATCTGACTCTTGAGTTCCACCAACTCCGTCGGCGCCATCCGATATGGGGCCATCGACACCAGGCCGGTTCCCGGTACCAGGTCAATAGAGAATTCCACTTCTCTACTAGGAGGTAAACCTGGCACTTCCACTGGGAATACATCCTCAAATTCATGCACGACTGGTATAACTGACGTCCCCTCCTCTTTCTCCACCTCTAGATGTGTGAAGATTATGTAACACTATGCACCCCCTTGTAGTTCCTTCACAACCCCCTGAGACGTTAACAACTCAGGCTCCTCTGTGTTGGGGAAAAGTAGCTTCTTCTCTCGACAATCTATAAGAATGCGATTGGTAGAGAGCCAATCCATTCCCAAGATCACCTCTAACTCCTGCAGAGGTAAGCAGATCATATTTACTTTATACCTGCGTCCCTCTACCTCCACTAGACACCTAGCACACAAGGACGATGTCCTGAACAAACCCGATGTCGGAGTAGACACCACAAGTTCACACTGCAGCTCACACACCGGTAGACTCAACCTTTTCACACATGCGTCTTACACAAATGAGTGTGTCACTCCAGAGTCATATAGCACACAACAAGCTTTTCCAGCTATCATACAATGACCAATAACGAGGTTACCTGAACCTGCTGCCTCCGCCCCGGTCATGGCGTATACTCTGCTAGTCGCTTATGGCCTGTTGCCTATGTGCCTCTGCTGGTTCTGCGCAAGAGTCTGTACTGGAGGTCGCGTCACTACCCTAGCAAGGGTGGGGCAGTCCCTCCCAAAGTGGTCGTCCTTGCCACAGTTGTTGCAACTCTTGAAGCCTGCAAGTTGGGGGCAGACATTCCTCTTGTGCGGTCCCCCACACTAGTAGCACTAAATCCTGCTCTGCTGGGAAGAAGACTCCCTAGACCCCTGAGATTGGAAATGGGGCCTACTGTAGGGCTTCCTCCTCTCCTCGTGCCTATGCCTGGACCTAGATGGTCCTCCCACTCTCTATTGGTGTGGGTGTTGAGTTTCCACCTCCACCTTCATCTTCTCCATGACCCTCGCCTTCTCCACCAAGGCTACAAAGTCCTTGATGGATAGCGGGGCCACCAACAAACGAAGGTCTCCACGGAGGCCGTTCTCGAATTTCCTGCATCGCCACTCTTTATCCAGTGGCATGGTGTAGAAACAAATGAGGTGCTTGAACTTTTCTGCATACTCAGTCACAGACTTGCTTCCTTGGGTCAACTAAAAAAATTCTACCTCTTTAACATATTTGACGCTGTCAAGAAAGTACTTGGAGAGGAACTTCCTCCTGAAGACATCCCAAGTAACTGGTTCCTGCCTCTCCTCCATAATAGACTTCATGCTGATCCACCAGTGCTCAGCCTCACCCGTGAGCATGTACACTGCGAATGTCAGTCTACTCTCCTCGGGGCACATCTTAGCATCAAATATCCTCTCCAGGTCTTTCAGCCACTGGTCTGCTGCGTCCCGACTAGTCTTGCCTCCAAACTTCACTGGGTGATGTTTCAGAAAGTCCTCCAGACTCCACTCCCTGGCCGTGGGTCGTGGCTCCGGGCCAAAAGCAGGTGCAGCTACCCTATTCTCCTCCAGCTGGCGGAGGGCCTCCATATGCTGTCTGTGAGCGTCCTCCGCAGCCACCTTAGAGCCTCCATTTGCTGCATCACAAGTTGTTGCTGCTCAAGCACTGCCGCCTGTCCTGCATTGATGCTTCATGTTGTTGCATCATTGTCGTACTCTACTGCGTCATAGCAGCTACCATTGCCTCAATCGCTCTGGCGATATCTGGCACATCGCCCTGGGAAGATTGCGGAGTCCTCCGAGATGGTGCCATAGTTAACTGGCACACAGGAAGTCACTTAGTTAGGCTCGATAAGACAGGAATTAACTGAGAACACTCAGAAAGACACAGAGAAAACTAAGTAGACACCCAAGTCCACAAACCTAAGGAACGACTGCTCTGATACCATAAATGTAACATCCCGAATAAATAGATAAAGCCCATTTAATAAATGTCACATACATAATATCCAGAGAGTACGAATATTTGGGATATGAAGTACTCCGTACCCCAACATATCCATAAAACATAAAGGAGGCCCCACACGGCCTAAAACAAAATACACTAGTGAACTAATAGTATTAGGTCTTGTACAGACAAGAAAAGCATAGCAAATAAATTCTTCAGTGATGGGCCCCATAGTGGGCCCAATACCCGTCCAGTCCATCAAGCTGTATCATTCCTATCATCATTACCACTACCAGAGGTTCTCCTATCTGCTCACATAAATAGAATTGATGATCATCGCAATAAGAGAAGAGCCACACACAAGACAACCAAACAAGCAAACAAGGTAAGCTAGTGTAAAGAAATATTATATCAGAACAGTCAACATGCAATCTCAGAGTCAAACATGAATAATAGACATTCACACGTAGATTACCAAAATCATTTAAGACCCCCAAGACTTGACTATCCGGATACGCATAATGAGGCACCACCACGTGGCAGTGAAATTATGTCCTAGCAATGAGGTGTCACCACGAGGCCTTCGCGAAATTATACCCTTACAAGAGGCACCACCACGTGGCCTTCGTGAAATCCCCATAACACTAATATCATACAACTCATGCTTTCCAATTCATACCCAATAAGGTAACATACCATTTCCATCTCAAACTCATATATTAATCATGGCATCATCCCGCAACCCTTGTATTAAAACATTTAGATCAGAAAAACAAGCTACACATCAACGAATCATTCAACAATAGCACCAAAACTTGCCCGCAATCTCGCTCAGGCTAACAGGCCTCGCTCAGGCAAGAGAGAGGCCATCTCGCTTAAGCAAAACCCTTCTCGCCTAGGCGAGGGCGCGACAGGGGAACAGTGGGTTCTGTGATGTCTCGCTCAGGCGAGCCCTTTCTCACCTAAGCAAGACTACACCTCGCTAAAAAAGAAACCAGGTCACTTGAGCGACCGTTCGCACAGCAATGCTTGGGCGAGCCTATGTTAGTCTCGCCTAGGCGAGGCATGATCGCTTGGGCGAGAAAACCAGTGCCCGCCATTGTTCATTCACACAACAATCATGCAAACATCAAACTCAAAGGCTACAACGACATTTTCATAAACTCACAGTAGCATGCAGTCCACAGAATCGTACAATAATATTAGAGCAAGCTAAAAGAACGACTAGACACACGGACCCTAGCTTCCCTTACCTGGAAATAGCTAGAGGAAGGGTTCGACTCCAACAGCGAGGACGCGATAGTTCCTGGGACAGACGAACCAGCTGGAACAGAAAAATGGAGCGAGTTTTTTTAAAGTGATTCACCACGAAACCCTAGCTAGGAACACGACCATATGAACAGAAAGGGATGAGGAAGTTGTAGAATACTTACACGAATCAAGGAGACGAAGTTGGACTCACAGGATCGAGATTGGGGTTAAACCCTAGTAGAGCTCTTGGAGAGAGTAGGGAACGTGACGGCTGTGTTTTCTACAGAGTGAAGGGAAAGAGGTGAGACTAGGGCAGATTAGGTCTGAATCTTCTTTTTGGGCCAACCCTTAGGCCCAATCGTTTGGGATAGCCCTTAAAATAAAAGACAGAAATTAAATGGACCTTACAGAAAACAAAAAAATATTTTATATAATGATATACACCGATAAAAAAGACTCGTGAAGGTTAAAAATATAAATATTTTTTAGATATATCTATATATATATATATATATATATATATCTATATATCTATATATAAATTTAATTCTCTTAAAAATTTTAAAAAATAATATTTTAAAAAATTATTTTATAAAGAACTATAGTTACCGTGTATATATTATCCTAAAGTTATTAATAATAATACAACTCCACAAGAAGGACATACTTCTCACTCATTTTCCATTTAAATAAAACCACTCCATTTCCCTACCAACCTCAAGAAGGTCATCAATTTTTCTTTCAACTTTCAATCCACACAATTCTTCACAACTCCTTAACTACCCCCACTCACCATCTCCACCATAGATACCCATACAAACTTAAAAATAATAAAATAAAAATATTGATATTTTAGCCCTAGTAATTTTTTTTTTTCATTTCTGTAAAATTTAAAATATGATTTCTAGTCTCTATAAAAATAGGTCTAATCATGTTTATTTTTATAAAACATATATTTTAACAAAATAAATACTTTCAAAGTACTGATTTTTTTATTCTATATTAAAAAATATACATATTAATATAATTTTCAATTATAGAAAAATGATAAAAATTTATAAGGTTCAAAATTAAAAACATAACTATTTCAACGAAACTATTTTTTTTTTCGTTACCAGTCAATAAAGATTAGAGCTGTCAATTTAGCCCAACCCACAGGGCTTGGCCCTGGCCCACGTGGGCTGGAGCCAAAAAAGCCCACACAACCAAAAAAGCCCCCCACTAAAAAGCCCACAGGGCCAAATAGCCCACAAAAGCCCTGTGGGCCAGGGCTAGCCCATGGGCTTTTCTCTAAACATGAAAAACAAAGTTTATATGACAAAAATTCACAGCTTCCGGACCCCAATTCATTGTACCAGCCATTGTAAGAGAAATAAAAACATCACTCACTGAAATTTGTACATAAATCAAATAAAACTCATTCCAAAAAGAGATGTGACTTCATACAGCACCTTCACAACCCTATCATTCATTTATTCCAAATCAAGAATCACCTTATATCAATAAATGAAGGCACCATTGCCAGAAAATAAAATAAAATACACTTACTCACCCTGCACCCAAAGTCCAAGAGCAATACCACATTTCATAAATTAAGTATTGAATTAACTTCTTTAGTGTACACAAGTTCTTGAGAAGTAATCAAGTCCCAAAATGCATTCCAACTATGACTAACCTAAAATTGCATTAAAAGTTTAAAGTTTAGAGTTTAAACCTATAAAATCAGGTACTGGAACACATGTTTCCCATTCTAAATTTTGTCCTGAAACAACAAAAGAAGATAAACTTTGGTTTGAGTATATAAGCAAGCTCGGCCAAAGCAAATTATTTGAAAGGATCCAACAAAATTTCATTGTTTGACAGCACATGGCTCAAAGACTTTACTTTTTTCATCCAAAACTTTCATTTTTTTAAGATTTTACATACAACTTTTTAGTGATTCCCTCATGGCTCAAATAGAAGCTAAAAGCGTGTTCATGTGAAGTAATAATTGAACCTGTCAATCTTCAACATCTTCAAGAACTTTAGACTCATCAGTGATTCCTTCATGTCCAAAAATATCATGCACAACTTCATCTATCTCAGAAACAATTGACAAACAATCAAACTAATAGTCTAGAGTTAATTATTTAATGTAAAGTAATTTTAAAAACAATAATATATAAACTTACCACTAGGATTTTCAGAAAATCCGTATAACCAACTTTGAGTACAAATTAACATTTGTACATGATCAGGAAGAATAGAGCTTCTATATTTGGAAAGTACACGCCCACCTTTGCTAAAAGCTGACTCTAAAGCAACAGTAGTAATGGGAATACTAAGCACATCTCGAGCCATTATAGACAACATAAGGAATTTTTTCTCATTAGTCTTCCAATATTTGAGCACATCGAAATCTTCACTTTCTTCATCATCTATTGTTGGTTCATCTAGGTAAACATCTACCTCACTCTTGCCAATTATAGATTTTAATTCATTTTTATACATTTTAAAATCCTACAATTAATGTATGACATATTAATTATCAGAACAAAACAAGAACAAATGAAAATAATGAACACTAAGTAAAAAACACTTACTGAAATAATCCTTGATCTTTTGGTCTTACTCTCTTCGATATTGGATTGAGACATGGAGATGAATTCCTTAGGAGAATGGGAAAGAGAACCACAAGAGATAGACAAGTTCTTTGCACATTCTCCAAACAACATCTTGAACTTTTCTAACACTTTCTTAGTTTTCTCTTCATAAGTTAGAAGATCCAATTTTTTATAACAATACATTATAAAATCAACCTTTAGTCGTGGGTCAAGAATAGCTCCAAAAGCTAACACAATACTATACTCCTTCCAATACTTTTGAAATTTCTCCTTCATATTCAAAGCCATTGTCTTTAAAATGACATCTTCATTCAACAAATTCTCTTCAATGATTAATTGAATCTTCCAAATTTCCATAAAATACAAATTTGAAGTGGGATAGGATGAACCAGACATCATGTTTGTGATGTCATAAAATGGTTCTAAGAATTGACACATTTTCTCTCCCCTACTCCATTCCTCAGAAGATGGACAATTTTTATAACTTCTATCCACCACTTTGAGAATTTCAAAAGCTTTTTTGTATCTTATTGCACTTTCAAGCATCAAATAAGTCGAATTCCATCTTGTAGTCACATCTAATCTCAACCTAATGCTCATATTTATGCCAACATCACTAACACATTCTTTGAATTTGAGAGTTCTTCAATCCGATGATTTAACATACTTAACACTCTCTCTAATGTTATGAAGTGCTTTGTCAACCACCTTTAAACCATCTTGAACTATCAAATTAAGAGTATGAGCACAACATCGAACGTGAAAAAACTCACCATCACACAATAAATTTCTCTGAACACAAAGATGACTTTTTAAAATATCTTGTAAGGTATTATTTGCAGAAGCATTGTCCAAGGTAATGGAGAAAATTTTCTTATCAATACCTCATTGCTTTAGGCAATCAAATACAACATTTTCTAGTTCAGCACCCATGTGTGGTAGTTTCATTCGACAAAAGTTAAGAATCTTACTTGTCAATTTCCAATTTTCATCGACAAAATGTGCAGTTAGGCAAATATAACCCTCAAAAGTAATTGTAGTCCAAACATCAGAAGTTAAACAAATTCTATTAGGAATCCTAGACATGATCTGCTTAACTTTATCCCTCTCTTTAATGTATTCCTTCACCACATCTAAAACAGTGGTGTTCCTACATTTCATGTCAACCTCAGGATTAATGTATTTTATCCACTCCCTAATTCCTTCATACTCAACAAAATTATAAGGAAGACCATGTTTAATTATGGCTCTCGCAAGTAACTTATGATGAACCTTTTGATTGATTTTCCGTGTCCCAAACTTTCCTTCTTGATCAAGACTGAGATCCACATCTAAGTTTGCAATACTTTTACATGAATAGATATGTCGACTTAAATGTGAAGTCCTATAATTATTTTTGGTTTTAGGATTTTTGCCAACTTTGTAGTGATGGCCACAATACTTACACGAAGTCTTTTCAATTCCATCTTTGTCTTTACCTATTCTTGTGAAAAAATTCCAAACATTTGATGCTTCTTTTTTATTTGTGGCAGCATTTTCAGATGGACTAGGAGTTTCAGATACAAGATCATCATCCAAATTCAAAGGGTTACTCTTAGAGGGATCCATATCTTAAAGTTATTCTACACAACTGCATAGAATATTTTAGCACAAATGATTCAATCTTCATTATAATGATTAAAATTGCTAAAGAATATAGATGTGACAACTTATACACAAATATCCCAGTTAATAGCACATATATACACAAAGAATATATCTACATTTGTACATTACTAATTTAACATTTGTGCACCATATATCTAATATATCTAACGTAAAACAACATACTGACAATTTTATAATTAAAAGCCATATATGCATCAAATGTACTAAAATTTGATGTAAAGGTCATTATTTTATTATTAATAGAATATAATATAATATAACTATAATACAAATAATTATGTCAAAATGTAGATGTTGGAAAGTAATAATAAAATAAATTCTTTAATTTGCTTTATATCCTGTGCTACTTCGGAAAATATTTATAAGATGTAGTAATTACAAAATCAATAACAATAACATCAACAACTTTATCTCACTAGGTGAGGTGGGATGCATGAATAACAAAACCTACTAGTTTAAGTTAAAAAACTAAATTTATTGGGATATTATTGACCGTGTTTAATAATTTCCTCCAATAATTTTTCCTCCAGTGTTCTTCTTGTCCACCCTCTACCCAAGGCTAAAATATAAAAGAACAACATACAACCCAATGCCCTCATGATGACTCTACTGACCAATGCAGATGTCCTAATCACTATCTTGTGTAAAATAAGAAAAAAGAAAACATATTAAGACCTAGAAAAATTTCAAAGGTAACAATGAATTTATTGTTGCTGCAGGACATAGTACTGTCACATCCCTGAGAAATTATCCTTTAGGCAGTAGAGATCAGACAACTAAATTGACCCAACCAGTCTTGTAATTAGTGCATGGATCCTCTAGAGGTGCCTAAAACTCATACAATTCCACAAAAAGGTACAGTCATAATCTTTGTAACTGGTGAAAAAAATCTCTACTTATCATTAAACTGCTTAAAGGTTAAGATTAAATTCTACAACTTTAGAGCTTCCCAAGCTTAACACAAAGGTACAATGAGAGTGTTGTTTGCTAACTAGCTCAAAACTGCTCTGCATTATTTGTTTAACTTAATCCTAAACGATATGAGGCCAGAAATAAATCCAAACAACTTCTTTTAACAGTGTCATTATGTAAGGGTTGGAAGAAAAGGAAAGGAAGAGGAAAATGCCACAGCTATGAAGATCAAACTCATTTTAAGGTAGTAAGACATTTCCGTCCCTTTGTGATCCATCTTAATTAACTCTCAAAGGATATCCAGATACAACAAAAACAAAAACCAAAAGTGGTTCAAATCGAAACTATATACAGATACAACAAAAACAGAAACCAAAAGTGGTTCAAATTGAAACGGGTTAAGGATATTAAAACTCCATCTTCCACTCTTTTTGCTTCACAGATTAAATTAAATAAATAACCTCTCTCTCTCTCTCTCTCTTTCTGATTTAACAAAGTACCCACGAATTCACAGAGACAAATTCCAGAAAAATAACTCCAACTAATTTAGATCCCAGAGATAAAGATAGAGACTATTGTGGGAATCAAACGTCTAAAGAAAGAAGGATAGGATCACTGATGTTTGCATGCATTTATCCTTGTAAAAAAAACACTTTTGAACAAGGTCAGAATATTACTGTGCTTTCACTTGTTCCCAAATAAATAGATGAAATGAATGAAGTTGAACCAACACTCTTGTTAGGAGTGCAGAGTGAAGAAAACAACAGTATTGTATGTAGAATAGAAGGGATGAAATGAAAGAAGAAATGATAATATTGATAGAAATGAAAGCGGTTCAAAATAAGAGAGGAGTGTTAGGTGAATCTGTGAAGTGGGTTGTTTCTGAACATAACTTAAGATACAAACTACATCATTACACTTCTTAACATAGAGTATTGTCTGCACATACTAAAATAGAACAAAAACAATACATAAACATAATATCCATACCAAAAAATATAATATCCATAAAATCTATCAAAGATGAAAAACATGTTTACCTCAAAGAGTTCAAAGGGATTGTAGTGCTCTGAATGTAATAAGTAAACTGCAGTGCTTCCCAGAGTCACAAATACGCTGTTGTACATCAATTTCAATAAAGTTTTAGATTGATGAAGTTCAGGTATCCCTTCTAACATTTGCCTCTTAGTAAGGAATAAAATAATGTACGTAAGTTCTAGCACATTAAAATTAAACACGACACATAATTTTCAATCTACATATCTTAACTTATTTATATAGTGAATCAACGTACCATAATAATGAAGTGCTCTGGTTGCCTGTGCCTTTGGAAATCCCATTACTTCAAGGTCTTCAAGCAACTTTTCGTTAACTTTTGGAACAAACATTTTTATAAAATAAGATGATAGACTGCAAAGAAAAAAAAATCATTCCTTGTAAAATCTAATGGTGCTTACTTAGTTTGTTTGCTATAGTCGCTAAGACTCCAAGATTATGAGTAACAATGTGCTGAATAAATAAGAACAAAATAACATCACTTCTCAGAGATAAAGACAATGAAAACCACACTCAACCAATACACAAATCCCTGGATGCTTAGATTTAAGTTGTGATTCCTGTCGTGGCTGCCATGTGATTATAAAATTCCACATCACAGTATGTGATATTCAACTGCAATTATAATTTCTTTGAATTGCAATGACATTCAAAACCATGAATTTGTTTGGACAAACTCCTATGAACATTTCTTGAATAGAAAAATAAATAAATCAGATTTTGAGAAGTATGTAAGAAAACTTCTACAGACTAACTTGTGCACAATGTAGATTTCATTGTCTTTATACAAATACAAAGCAATAATTTGGTACATGAACTGACCCTGTTTCCTTTATAGTTATTCCTATTTGCCAAGAAATCCAACTATTGGTACATGAACATCCAACTATTTAAATCCATTCCGCAAAAAACTCAAAAATCCCAAAGGGTTTATATCGCTTATAAGAAACCAGAAAACAAAGAATCAGTGATGTTTATTGATAAATAGAAGGCAAAAATCATAATCAAACACTAACCTCGTCAAAATTCTACCACTCGATCATCTCGTTACCGTTGTTGCCTTGTACCACCATGTGCGGTTCTTGGACTCCACTAGAGACGATGGCAGTTAGGGAAAATGGGGTTTAGTTTGAATTTGGGTGAAGAAAATTTAGTGAGAAGAAGAACTTTTGAATTTAGGTCAAGAAAATTCAGCGAAAAGAAGAACCTTTGAACGAAGAAGAAGACACACACAAAAACTCTAGATTTTGATGGAAGGAGAAGGGGGCTAACCCGACCCTAACCCTGTCCCACCATTTTACTTGGGGGCTTTTGGGGTTGAGGGCTTTGAAAAAGCCCCCTAATGTATAGGCCAACAAAATGGGGCTTAGCTCTATGTAGGGCTGGGGCCGACCCTAGGACTGCTAATAAAGTTGACAGCTCTAATAAAGATATACATTTGTTCTTTAGTTAATAACATTTTTTCTAAAAACTCTAATACTAAGTAATGTTCTTTTATTTTATACTTTATACAGGAAGAATATTTTTAGAAAATATTAAAAACTTAGTTAAATTTAATACACTTTGACTATTTTTTTTCATTAATAATAATATCTGTTTTAAGATACTCTAAAACCAATTACTGTTATGTTTTTATTTTATTTCATATAGGAAGTTTATTTTAAAAAAAATATTGAAAGTTATCTATATGTAATACATTTGACTATTTTCACCCGATCAATAATAATTGGTGTGGAGTTAAACTAACATAAATATTTATAGGTATAAATACACATTTGGTACCCAAACTTTTTCGGAAAGTTCAATTTGGTACTCGAACTTTAGGAATGTTCAATTTGGTACCCCAATTTTCTAAAGAGATTCAATTTGGTCCTCTCCGTTAAGTTGGAGTTAATACCGTGTCCGTACAGGACACATGTCAAGCCATGAAATTTTTTTTTTTTAAATTTTTTTTTCAAAAAAATTATTTTTTTTTCAAAAAATTTTTAAACTGCCACGTGTCAGTTTATCATCGTGCCACGTGGCAGCTTACAATCATGACACGTGACAGTTTAATAACTGTTTTCAATTTAGTACCCCAATTTAAATTTTTGGTTCAATTTAGTACCCCAATTTTTTAAAATGATCCAATTTCGTCATTTTCTATTTGAGACCAAATTAGTAAATAAGCTTAATTATAACTTATATAAACATGTTAAAATAATTGTTTTGAATTTATATATCAAATCACTACACCTAAATATTCAAATTATTTTATTTTTTATAAGTGTAAAAAATTTCATGTATAAAAAATAACAAAGGTTAAAATGTAAAAAATAAAATAATTTAAGTATTTAGGTGAAATGATTTGATGTATATATTAGAAAAAAGTTATTGTAACATGTTTATATAAGTTATAATTAAGCTTATTTACTAATTTGGTCTCAAATAGTAAATGACGAAATTGGATCATTTTAAAAAATTTAGGTACTAAATTGAACCAAAAATTAAAATTAGGGTACTAAATTGAAAACAACTATTACACTGCCACATGTCATGATTGTAAGCTGCCACGTGCCACGATGATAAACTAACACGTGGCAGTTTTTAATTTTTTTGAAAAGGAAATAATTTTTTTGAAAAAATAAAAATAAAAATTTCATGGCTTGACACATGTCCTGTACGGACACGGTGTTAACTCCAACTTAACGGAGAGGACCAAATTGAATCTCTTTAGAAAATTGGCTAACAATTTGAACATTCCTATAATTCGGGTACCAAATTGAACTTTTTGAGAAAGTTTGGGTACCAAATATATATTTATACCATATTTATAACATGAATAAATAGATATATAAAAAAAAAAGAAACAGATAAACAAAACTGAAAAACACCCACATAATCACTTTCGTCTTCTCCTCATTTTCTTCGCACAAAAGTCATCATACACAAAACAAGCTCAAACTCATACGCAAACAGAAACATAAAAGGAAACAGTGAAAGTGTAAGAAGAAGAAGAAGAAAGCAAGTAGTCACGTTTTCCCTTATGTAATGCATCAAAAAAAATCCGAACTCCAGATCGGAAAAGAAAGCACCGGCATCTCTTCCGATTTCAACCCCCTCCACCACCACCACCACTCCCACCCTGTCCCGAACCTAACTCCCAACCACAACCTCGAAACCCTAACCTCTACCGCCCCCTACAAAAGACCCTCTCTCTCCAAATCCCAAACCCTCCACAGATTCCCAAAACCGCGCCACGCCACCGCTCCCTCGGTCACAAGCGCCGGCGCAACCGCCACGTGGCTCTCCTCAGCCGTCTCCCTCCGACGGCGCCTACGTCATCGCGTGCGCCTCTTCCTCTTCCTCTCCTTCCCCTTCTTCTACTTCCTCGTCTCCCACCCTACGAACTCCTTCCTCCTCGATTTCCTGTCGGCGTTTTTCTTCTCCGCCGCGCTCTTCTTCTCGCTCAACCTCGCCCTGCCCCGAATCCCCTCCCTCCGCCTCTTTCTCAAGCCCAAGGCCCGGCCTGCTCTCAAGCTCCCCGTGTTCTGGGCCCGGCCTGCCCTGCCCGAGTTTCAATTCTCCGTGGTTGCGTATTCTAACGGCGACGTTTACGAGGGGGAGTTCAGGGGAGGAAAGTGTTGTGGGAGTGGGGTTTACTACTACAGCATGAGTGGAAGGTATGAGGGGGATTGGGTGGATGGGAAGTACGATGGCTTTGGGGTGGAGACGTGGGCCAAGGGGAGTAGGTACCGGGGGCAGTACCACCAGGGGCTCCGCCACGGGTTTGGGGTCTATCGGTTTTACACCGGCGATGTTTATGCCGGACAGTGGGCTAGTGGGCAGAGCCATGGCTGTGGGGTGCACACGTGCGAGGATGGGAGCAGGTACGTGGGGGAGTTCAAGTGGGGCGTTAAGCATGGCCTTGGACACTACCATTTTAGGTATGGAAATGGTTGGGTTGGTGGGGTTTGATGGGGAAGTTTGTGCGCGTGAGTGTTGTTTTGATTGAAGTGACGAGGTTTATGGATTATGGTTTATGATCAGGTGTTTTTATTCTGAAAGTCACACGGTAGTAAAATTGGGTATGAGGTTGGTTTAACTTATGATCAATTTTGGACCCGGAATCAACATTTCATGGTGAAACCGAGTTTGTGAATGTTTTATTGAAATCGCGGTAACTGGTGTTTTGACGTGATTGGGGTTTGTTTGGTCTTTTACTTGTCTATGGTTTCTTAGGTTTGTGGATTATGGGAATTTCTTACTTCTTGACAATGTTTTGATTGCCGTGTGTGTATGTATGGGTTTTGTTTTGTTGTTTAGCCGACTGTGTTTGGACCCTGACAAATGGTAATGGTGTTGTGCCGGCTTTTGTGGATGTGATCTTATCGCTTGCTGGTTTGTTTTGGTTTTATTTGTTGTATATGTGAAGCCTTTGAGAGTAACTTTGGCAAGATTTTGTGCGTAGTTTTTATGAGATGCTATTGTGTACTTATTGGTATTAATTGTGGAGCATAATATATCATATACTTATTGTAAAGCCATTGTTTTTCTTATATCTATTAGGAATGTAAATTTTTAGTGTATCTTTAGCCATTTCCGGGAAGAAACTAAGTTGTAAATGGACCTAATACCAATAACATACTATGCTAATAATGATAGTTTATTTCACCTGCATTGGCATTTGGCTGCCAATTGACTAGCTGCGTGGAAGTAAATAAGTGGGAAGTAAATAAGTGGGAGTTAAGTATTGAAATCAAAGATAAGATGCAGCAGGCATGAAGTTGGTCAAATTTCTCTGAATGGATGGTGTGAGACTCATACTCTTGGTTCAAAAGCACCTGTATCCACTACCACTATTTTATAGAAAGCCAAATTTATTTGTGGTGTATGACTACCAATCTAATACAAGACATCAGTCTGAAAATCCTTCCCTCTTATCCTCTACATTTTTTTTTTTAAATCAGTAAATATCTACTGAGTAGTAACTTAGTAAGTTTGAGTTTGTGGGGGAGATGAACCGTGAAGTAGGTAAAACGAGCATGCTTCTTACTCTGATCATGGTCTAAAAAGACCATCGTAGCAATCATTTCTATTATCCTGGATCAGTAAAACCCAAATGGATTAGAAGGGTACAGATTGTAGACTAATCAATTCAGTAATGAAATAGTATTGGTGGATATGAACCGTGAAGTAGGTAAAACGAGCATGCTTCTTACTCTGACCATGGTCTAAAAAGACCATCGTAGCAATCTTTTCTATTATCCTGGATCAGTAAAACCCAAATGGATTAGAAGGGTACAGATTGTAGACTAATCAATTCAGTAATGAAATAGTACTGCTGGATATCACGTTTGGCATAATTCCTTTATTTGTTATCTTCTACGAGTTTGTTTAAAACAGGGGACATTTTCCATAGAAAATAAAAGGTAAAGGAGGCGACAAAAAGCATTTTATGATATTGTTTGAGTTCATTTTCATTACCTTAGTGAATAATGTCATGTCCTTCTATAGAAGAAAGATCAATACCATGGGAGAGTAAAAGAAAACCATTTTGAGGGAATACATTATTTCCTTATTATTTTATAGTCCTTTTTGATTCATTTGAATGAATGTTCAGATAATTGTCTATAAAGTAGACAACCAATATAAAGTCGAAAAACTGAAAAATTTAAAGTGTACAAATTATTTCTATGTATTCATGTTCTTAGGACTTATCTTCATTATTGCTACTTTCAGTTTACAAGGGAAAGAGGTATCTGCTGCCAAGGGAAATAGGTATCTTCAAAGGTGCTTTAAACCTCTCAAATTCTAAAACTATATGGTGTTCCACAACATGTCCATGTGATCTTCAGGTCACATAGCAATAATTCCAACCATTTGGATGACACGTAGTTTAAGTTTGCAAGCTGCTACAAGTGTGGTGTCTTTTCTTCTTCTTCTTCTTCTTCTTGTCTCTTTCTCTCTATCTCCCTGTTTATTCCACTTAAGGAAACCAGTCAATAAAAAACAAAATGGACTGTTTGTTCTCTGAACAAAGTGCTTTGGTGGATACTGTCACAAGTGGAAATAACAATGGGCAAGTCAGGCAATGGGAAGAGATAAGAATAATTTTGTTATGGAGAGTGGACAGGTGTGAAATGTTAATGATTATGGGCAACTGATAAAGTACTATGATAAGGATGGCGAATTCATGCATGTGGGATTATGTGAGATCGTAATTAATTATATAGTATCTACGAGGAGTAAAGAGGGTTATGGGTGTTACATTTTGTTTCTCCTCTCTAGTGTTTTTGTAGTTGCTTTTACTGTATAGAAATCTTCTTCATTTTTCTGATTTTTCCTTGAGTGTGGGTTCCTCTCTTCTAAGGATCATTGGTGTATTATCATTGAATTAAATTATGTAGTGGTTTGATTGGTTCCTTGTTCGTTGGTCACCGATAATAGTATTTTATGTTTGTTGTAACATATTATTTCTATTATCAGAAATGGGGATGCATATGCTGGTGAATACTTTGCGGATAAGATGCATGGGTATGGAGTATATAGTTTTGCAAATGGTCATTGTTATGAAGGATCTTGGCATGATGGCAAAAGGCAAGGTCTTGGAATGTATACGTTTAGAAGTGGAGAAACCCAGTCTGGTCACTGGCAAAATGGAGTCCTTGACATTCCCAGCACACAGAGTGCCACCTATCCTGTTTCTCCGGTTGGTGTCAATCATTCTAGGGTACTAAATGCAGTGCAGGTACACTCTACTTTGTGACTTAGTTTACCTTGAGTTATTGTTTAATGTTTTTCCTGATTTATGATTAAAGAAAAGACATTGGCCTAGAATGATTAGTCTGGATGGATTCCATTTTGTCGTTGGTGCTTTTCTATTTTTGTGACAAGGGAAAATGAATGTATAAGTCTTTTGAGTATATTACTTTATCCTCTCTTTTGAGAGATGCTTAAACTTCACTCCCTTCCCTTGACCGCCTTACTAATTTTCAACATACAAAACCTACACAATTATGAATAGTTATTGTTAGATATATTGCGTTTTATGTTAATTAGGGAAACACAACATCTATTGTTTATTAGGGAAACACAACGTCTATTGTTTATTAGGGAAACATAGACATTGTTTGATATTGGTAGATATTGTTGATATTGTTTGTAACAATATCTTCTATTTACCATATTTATGTTTGGTTGCCATATATACTTGTATCACTCTTTATTATGAATATATTCCCCCTATGTGTATTTTAGACACAAGGGAGATTAACCTTATACAGTTTTTCTCGATATTTAACATCGTATCTAGAGCTTAAGGTTATTTTGGCATTTTTTTTGTCCCCCCTTGTCACTGCAAACGCTGTCGTTGCCGTTAGTCGTCATTGTCTCAGAATCTTAGTTCTGACCGGCGACCACGTGATTTTGATCGCCTTGGCCAGGCAACCTCCACGCTCCAAGAATAGTTCAAAGCCGCGACTGACATCGCCTCGTCATCCTCTTTCTGGATCTAGTCTCAATCCAATTAGACCTCTTTGTATTTTAGGGTTTTTCTCTGTCTTCCTCCATGGTGTTTTCCGCTGTCCCTTGCAATTCTGAAATCTCTTTTGCCACCACATTGTGTTTGACTTGTCAATCTTTATTACTATATCAATGTGCATTTGCCCATTGATAAGTTAGATGGCATGAATTATGCGACTTGGGCATCAGGCATTAAATTTTGGCTTCCGAGTTAGGGATATGTTGATCATCTTACTTAAAAAGTGACTAATATTGCTCCTGGTGATTTTCCGCATTAAAAGAGAATTGATGCTCATATCATATATACATGGTTTTCAAGAATACCAACCAATCTTCTTTAAAACAAATGTTTTGTGCCTATGGCACATGTTCTGAAGTCTGGGAGCAGGCTAAATTATTATATACCAATGATACTCAACATCTTTATGGTATTTGTAACAACCTTTTTCATGTAGTTCCTCCTCGAAATCAAGACCTTATGGCTGATTATTAGGGTAAGATGCATGTTCTTCTTCATGAATTGAATGACTTATTACCTCCTTCCTCTAGTTCTGCCCAAGAATTAGAACAACGGTCAAAGTTCTTCATGGTTTTGACTTTACACGAACTTGTTGGTAAATATTCCCATGTTCATGATCAGATTTTAGGTTCCCCTGTTATATCCAATTTTACTTCTACTTGTTCCACCATTTTGTATGTGCCATGTAAACTCCTTAGTGATCCACCTGTTTTTTGCCGATGATTCCTCGACTTTGACATCTCAACGCGATGATTGCAATCGCTCTCGCAAACCAGGCAAAGGCCGTCCCAAGTGTGACCATTGTGCCAGGCTAGGCCACAAAATTGACAGGTGTTATGCATTACATGGTTATCCTCCTTGTTCTGCTACGGTTGCTCAGATTGATCCTCCCTCACAATCATCTATTGTGGATCCTCCTTCATCTGATCACACTACTAGTAACAAATCTTTGTTTTCCTTTTTATTCTCTCTGGATAATTTACCTTCTGTTACAATGGCTAATGGGTTTAGGGTTTTAGTTCCTGGTGTTGGGACTGTTGACCTTTTTCCTTTTTTATCCATTGATAATGTTTTTTATGTCTCGAGTTCCCCTTTTAATTTATTATCCATTAGTCGTCTAACTAGTACTTTTGATTTTGTTATTTCTTTTACCAAAACTTTTGTTTGTTTACAGGACTGGAGTTTGTGACAGGTGATTGACACCGGATATGAGTCTCATGGTCTTTATCATCTTTGCCCTTCTACCAAAACTTTAGGTTTCAATATTTGTCACTTTTATTGATGATTATTCTAGATGTATTTGGTTATTTTTAATGAAAAATCGCTCTAAGTTATTTTATATCTTTCAAACCTTTTATGAAATTAAAACTCAGTTTGGTTTTCCTATTCAAACTTTGTGAAGTGATAATAATCGTGAATATATTTCAAATTCTTTTAAACAATTTATGGTTTCTCATGCAATTCTCTATAAAAATTCATGTGTTTATACACCTCAACAAAATAAGGTGGCTGAGTGCAATAATATACGCCTTATTGAAACAACTCTTCATTCTTTTAATCCATGAATAGGTTTCTCAACATTTTTAGGGTGATGTTATTCTTATTGCATGTTATCTTATTAATTGTATGTCATCTTCGGTTTTAGATAACAAAATTCCTCATTCTATTTTATTTCCTTATGAACCTCTCCATCCCTTGTCTCTAAAAGATTTTGGGTCTACATGTTTTGTTCATAATTTAGATCTTGGTTTTGGTAAGTTATCACCTATATCACGCAAATGTATTTTTTTAGGATTTACTCGATCACAAAAAGGATACAAGTGTTTTTCTCATTCTCTTAACCGTTATTTTGCGTCTACAGATGTCACTTTCAATGAGTTTTCTTTTTTCTTTAAGGGTCCTTCTTCTGATGAGTTTTCTTTAATATTCTTGTTATATGTGATCTTCCTGTTGTGCATAATCCACCGTTAGATTCCAATCCTCCACCACCTCTTTAGGTTTATAGTCAAAGACATTGTTCCCAACAACCACCAACAACCACCAAGTGACTCACTTCAAGTGCCAACTATTATGTCTTCTCCGACTCCGAGAATTGTTTCACCTACCAATTGCCCTTTGTAAAGGTATACGTTCTACTCATAATCTTTCTTCTCATTATATTACTTTGAGTTACCATAAATTATCTTCACCTCTTTATACCTATCTTTCGTCTATCTCTTCTGTGTCCATTCTTTAATCTGTCAGTGAAGTTTTAGCCCATCCTAGTTGGTGTCAGGCCGTGCTAAATGAACTAAGTACTCTTCAGAATAGTGGAATGTGGGAGCTCATCTCATTACTATCTGAGAAATCTGTTGTTGGTTGTAGGTTGATTTTTGTTATGAAAGTTGGTTTTCATGGTACTATTCATCGCCTCAAAGCTTGATTTGTAGCCAAAGGCTACACAAATTTTTGGACTGGATTATGGTGATACTTTTTGTCCATTGGTAAAAATGGTTTCTATTCATTTATTTCTATCCATGATTGCTTTTCAACAATGACCTCTTTATCAACTAGATGTTGAAAATGCTTTCCTTAATGGAGATTTGTGAGAAGAAATTTATATGGAGCATCTTCCTGGATTTGTTGCTTAGGGGGAGTCTTTTGGATTGGTATTTTATCTTCGTAAATCCTTATATAGCCTAAAATGGTCTCCTTGGGCTTGGTTTGACAAATTTAGCAGTGTTGTTCAACAATTTGGCATGACTTGAAGTGAGACAGATCATTTAGTCTTTTACCATCACTCAAGTGTTGGATATGTCTACTTGATAGTATATGTTGATGACATATTTCTTACAGGCAATGACCACTATGACATCTCCCAGATGAAACAACACCTTTGCCTCCCCTTTCTGACCAAGGATCTCGACAATCTTAGATATTACTTGGGTATTGAGGTAGCACCATCCAACGATGGTATTGTTATATTTCAAAGAAAGTATGTATTGGATATTTTGGAGGAAACTAGGTTGATGAATTCAAAACCTATTGACATACTTATGGATCCTAATACCAAACTCCTACCAAATCAGGGGAAGCCTATTTCAGATCCTGAGCAGTATAGAAGATTGGTTGGAAAATTAAATTACCTTATAGCTACTCGTTTTAACATTTCCTTTGTAGGTAGTGTGGTGAGCTAATTTCTTAATTTCCCATGTCAAGATCATTGGAATGTAGTCATCCGTATATTATAGTACCTTAAAGGATCTCCTACAAAAAGGTTTGTTATATGGTTCCAATAACCATGCAAGAGTTGTTTACTATTTAAAAACTGATTGGGCAGGATCTCCTTTTGATAGAAGATCTACTTTCGGGTATTGTGTCCCTATCGATGGTAACTTGATTTCTTGGAAGAGCAAGAAACAAAGCGTTATGGCAAGATCTAGTACAGAAGTAGAGCATAGAGATATGACCTCAACCTTTTGTGAACTTGTTTGGCTTAAGCAAATGCTTCCAGAGTTACAATTTAGATATGTTACTCAAATGACACTTATATGTGACAATCAGACTATTCTTCATATCAGTTCTAATCTTGTCTTTCAGAAGAGGACCAAACACATTGAGGTTAACTACCATTTCATTCAAGAAAAGATTGTATTTGAAGACATCAAGATTGAGTTCGTTAACATAAAATGATAAGTTAGTAGATATTTTCACTAAGTCTTTAAGGGGATCAAGAATTGATTATATTTATAACAAGCTTGGTAGATATGACATATATGCACAAACTTGAGGGGGTTGTTAGATATATTGCGTTTTATGTTAATTAGTGAAATATAGTGTTTATTATTTATTAGGGAAACAAACATTATTTGATATTGGTAGATATTGTTGATATTGTTTGTAATAATGTCTTCTATTTACCATATTTATGTTTGGTTGCCATATATACTTGTATCACTCTTTATTATAAATATACTCACCCTATGTGTATTTTAAACACAAGGGAGATTAACCCTATACAGTTTTTCTCAATATTTAATAGTTACAAATGCGCCTCCCGATAAAATTTTTGGTATTTTTTTCATAACTGTTATCACCGGCAATTAACTATGAAAGTCTATCATCAACTTAGTATTTTAGAAGGTTAAATGGAGTTTTATATAGCGCTATTATTGGCTTTGAAATTTCATCGACATTTTTATTTCATCTTCCAAGGTCATGAAATTGATAGTGTCAATCATGTAAAAATCACAGCGAAACAAAAAGCTCTAAAATGTTTATTTTTTCTCTTAATTAAAATAGATTCAAGTATAGCTATATTCATCTTTAAAGGGTGGGGAATGTATGTATTTAAAATAAGAGGGGAGGGATGATAATTTAAGCGTCTCTTGAAGGAAAAAAATTTACAGTATCTTTTTTATGTGGAATGTTTTTGTGATGCGTTCTTATGATTTGAGTTACTGTCCTGTATCTCATGCTTCTTGTAATTTTTTATTACTGAATCTAAAAATTTGTTATAATGGTTTCTTTCGTTGTATTTCTGTCTCCATGTTTGGTTTCTTATCTGCATATGAATGAGTTCCTTTTAAACTGAAATTCCAATAAAAAATGTAGTGTTACACACAGGAAAAATTAGCCAGAATTTCCACAGATTTCTCCTACATTCATGCGTTGTTGAATAGCATAATGTGGTAAAAGTTCCCCATTTATTCAATAATTAATGAGGTGCCACTCGTTCTGTCTAAAGTTCTGGTTGTCTACAATTTTTCCATATGGACAAAAAGCTGAGAGAATGTCAGAGACTTAAACATTGTCTTTTATATGTATCAAATTAGTTCATTTAAATAGAAGGAAAAAAGTGCAAAATTAACTGCATACAGTTTGTTTGCATCATGAGCTTTCATCGTTAATAATGTGTTTGTTTGTGAACAAACAGGAAGCAAGAAGAGCAGCTGAGAAGGCCTATGATGTGGCCAAGGTAGATGAAAGAGTGAATAGAGCAGTAGCAGCTGCTAACAGAGCAGCCAATGCAGCTAGAGTAGCTTCTGTCAAGGCTGTGCAAAATCAAATGCACCCAATCTCCATCGTGTGAGGGTATCAGCTGCAACTTTTGTTACAGTAAAGATGCACGAGATTGTTGGGAGAGGTCGATATTTTAAAGTGCACCATTTACACTGCCATCATCACCACAGGCTGAGAGCAAGCAGATTTATTATCCTCTGCCTTAAGTCTTGTATAGAGGGAGAAAGGGTGATGGCTTCCACTTGGTAAAAATCTACATATATATATATATATATATTTTTTTTTTTCCTTTGCCTACATGTAAATTTATGTAGATGTAAATGCTTTGGTATGCGGGTGAAACCTCAACCCGGCTACTGTTGTAATATCACTTGGTAAAATAAGGAGAAACATCTAGCACAAAATCTTCTATTTTCCCTGCTTGATATCTTTGCTTTATCTGACTTTGGAATGATATATGTTTTTTGTTACCTGCTTACCTAGAGTTCTCCATTGGTTGAGTTTTGTAATTTTAAATGGTAAAAGTGTTTATATTTTGTATCAATAATTCGGCTTGGAGTAAAGGTTGAAAGCATGATTAGCTTAAAGTGTTTTGGGTGTGATGTTTTGCTTTTCCTACTCTAATGCTTCACCTTTGATGTTAACTGAAAACAATGCTCTTTATTTATTGATTAGGTTGCATCTTTATTCAGTGGAACTGGTAGAGCATGTGAGAAAAGCTGGTAACAACTATAATTTGTTAGAGCTGTGAAATTGATTTCTGTGCCTTCAAATGCTAAGTGCCCGTTTGGTTTTGGGGTTCGATGGAATTGAATTTGTAAAAGTTGAGAAAGAAATCTTGTTGAATAGAGTTACTTTTAGTCAATGGAAAGTGTTAGAAGTGATTTCTATCAGTTGAAGAAAAGGGCTCTGAAAGAGATTTTGCATATCTGATAACAACAGCGAGTTGCTTTTTGCCAAACTGAGTTAAAAACATGGACTAGAATTGTATGTAAACTTTCATGTCTGAGTAATTAATAGCAGACACCATGCATGAATATTGTATTATTTCAAATACTTCATTATATTATCCTCTCTCCTTCTAAGGTATCAAATAGACGTGTATATCAATGTTCATTGCTGTTGCTGATAATTGAATGGGTCGCAAGGTGTCTGAAACATACCATCATCATAATCATCAACATATTTTAAATTTTTAAATTCTTACTGTTACAATAACATGACTTTTGTGTATAATTGTTTGAATTTTGTAAAAACAATTGAGTTTTAAATTATGAACACCATTAAGGCGATATATATTATTTGTAGGTTTGATCATGAATCAACATAGCCATTGTCTTTTTATTCTTTCTCATTTTATTGGTTTACACATTGTTCGCTTGAAGTATGATTTTTGATAGAACAGCAGATGAGAAATAGTTGAACAGAAGATGAATTCTTTTGTTTAAGAAAGGGGAAAGAAGAAAAATAAAGTATTGACTAGACGTTTTGCCTCTTAAATAAGTATAAACCTAAAAAGACAAAACTAATGAGAAATGATATTTTGAAAAGAAAAATTTGACAAACTTTTGACAAATTGACGTGGTTCCTCTATTGTCTTTTATTTCTTAATTTTGTTTAAATTTTTTCACCCGGGCTTCAAAAGGGCATATTTCTCTCTCACCTCATTTTCACTTCTGAAACTTCTATAGCTTTGTTTCACACTTTTTTCTAGTTTTTGTCTCTTATTTTCCTCAACACTCTTTGTAATCTTGTGCTGCTTCTCCTTCTCACCCCTATAATGCAAACATTGTTCTTTGTCCATTTCTCTTTCGCACATTGCTTCCAGTGTTTTATGTGTTTTTTGGGTTGTGCCTTAGTCTGTTGTTGTTTATTCATTGTTGACGAGTGTATGTGGCGTTTTCGTTCCTCCAGGGTTCCACTTTGAAGGATTGTAAATAAGTTTTCGTTCTTTCTTCATTTTGTTATTTTCAAAGTCATGTTCTTTTTCGTTAAGTTTAGGGTTTTCGTATATCTTGTTTTTATCTGTTTTTGTGTGTTTTATTTCATTGAATGTATCCTATTTCATAGTTTTAGGGTTCTATTTGTATTTGGGTCTTAAATAACCCTAACTCATTAGATGTATGCTAGTTTCAACTAAGTGTTTGATTTGGGTTTCCCCATGACTTGAAATGAACATGGTTTGTGAAATAAAAGGATTGAAAATTGATTTGAAAAACTATTTAGAAAATGTAGTCTAAATAAGTGGCAAACATAATTGAAATTTTTGCACATAAATCGAATCAGTGAATACTTGACAAGGTCTTTCAGTATGAAATTGGATTGGCTGAGAAGGGAATGTGCACTTCAACGATGGGTGTCTGGTGTGGGTTTTCCCATGACTTGAAATAAACATAATTTGTGAAATAAAAGAGATTGAAAATTGATTTCAAAAACTATGTACCAGATGTAGTCAAAATAAGAGGCAAACGCAAGTACAGTTTATGCACAAAAATGAAATCAATTAATGATTCCTCACTAGTTCTTTTATTATGTACTAGATGCATGCACATAGTCAATTAAGTGAATTATTTTTTCAAACATAGACAAAATGATTATATAATGATCATAGTTGATTACATAATTCAATGAAGACAACACACATGTAATGTAAATAAATTTTGACTAACTAACCAGGCTAATCTAGCATATCGAAATAGGAGAATGGAGAGAAAGGGAGGAATAAAAGCTATGTCAGCGAATAAGGAAGAGAGTATTGGAATAAGGAAAATACAACCAAATGTGGCTAATGGGGAACACATGTTCTTTATTAGAAGTTGTAACCCATAGCCCTTTCCTCTAATGGCTTTCTTCTTCTACCATGCAACACTCAACTTGCGAAGGTGTACTAAAATGAGAGACACTAAGAAATTATAAGAATAATTTCAATGCCAATGCAATAAAAAGAGAACCAAAGACTTAACAACATGAATATGGCAAGAGATTTTAGGAATTTTAAGAAATTAAAATATAACATTTCAATTACTTATAAATTGAATTCTTTTTATTTTTAAATAGTTTATTAGGATAAAGTTTATAAAATAATAATAATAATAATATAATAAATGTTCATTATACACTTATTTCACATATAGATTTCATAATATAAAAGAAAATTTGATTCTTCTCACTTATACATAACCAACATCAAACATGCATATTTTATATAGTAATAATACCATAGAGAATTCACCTTAAATTAATTAAATTATAATAAAAATAATTTAATATATAAAAATTTATTTTATACTGTCACATAGAAACTTCTTCTATCATTTTATAAAAAACAAATTCTTAATACTTCCATCACCAATGGTAGGGATGGCAACGGGGCGGGGCGGGGACGGGTTTCGCTATTCCATGCCCATTCCCGTAAAAAAAATTCATCCCCGTCCTCATACCCAAATCCAACGGGTATCAAACTTTTGTCTTATCCCCATCCCCACCGGGTAACGGGTATAATCTCATACCCATACCCGTTTTCTTACTACTTCAATATTAATTTTAATTAATTTTTATAAAATAAAAAAAAGTTATGGTAAGGGAAACATAATATTATCAAATATTCAATATTAGCAGGATGATTGTTTGTTTCTTCAATATCAAATACTTTAAAATAAATTATAATTGTTTACATTTTAGATTATAATATCAAATAAACTTTCATGAGAACCAAAATATTTATTAAATATGCAAATATTAATGAAACATAGTTGATAAAATTTAAAAATATTTAAAAAAAAATATAAAAGGAAAATAAATATTCAAATTAAAATATATTTTAAATGTTTGTTTACTTCAATCTTTTACATTCTAATGAATATCTTTTTTATACACTAATAAAAGTTACAATACATCATTTGATCAAAATGATACAAATAACAATTAATAATCATAATAAAAGTTTAAAATAAATTATAATTATTTACATTTTAGATTATAATACCAAATAAAATTTCATGAGAACCAAAACATATATTAAATTTGCAAACATTAATGAAACCTAGTTGATAAAATTTAAAAATATAAAAAGAAAACAAATATTCAAATTAAAATATATTTTATATGTTTGTTTACTTCAATCTTTTAAATTCTAATGAATTTTTTTTTATACACTAATAAAAGTTAGGTTAAATTATTCCTTTGGTCCCCATTTTCGTAGCAAAATATCAATTTGGTCCCTCAATTTTTTTTATCTCAATTTGGTCCCAATTTTAGGAAATTTGATGCAATCAAGTTCTTTTCGTTAGTGGTGTAGTAACGGTGTTAAATGATGTGCCATGTGTCAGTTTCTAGATTTTTTTTAATTTTTAATTTTTTGAATTTTTTTTTATTTATTTTTTTAAAACCTTTTAAAAAATTAAAAATTTGGCACGTGTCAAGCTGACATCGTGCCACGTGGCCGTGACAATGCCATGTGTCACAATTATGCCAGGTGTCATTTTCTCATTCTCAATTTGATCCCTCCATTTTAATTTTTTTCTCAATTTAGTCTCAATTTTTGTAAAAATTATACAATTTCGTCACCTTCCAAATTGAAACAAAATTTAACTTTTATATAAATGTTATACAAATATTTTTATTAAATTTGATTTTTTTATTCAAATTGATATTTTTATTATATATTTTCAACAAAACAAAGTTTATTTAAATTTGTTTCACATTCAATTTTACTTAAAATTGTTTTCAAATTTTAAATTTATTTGTTTTTTTTGTTACATAAACTAGTTAATTATCTTAAATTTATATAATTATTCTTTTGACACCAACTAAAACATTTGTATAGAAATTATTGAATTTTACACATTTTAAAAATATGCAATTATTTAAAATAAAATTCAAATAAAAAACAATATTAAAGTATGATGTAATAAAATATCAATATAATTTATGATTTTTTTTGTTATTAGCATTATTCTCTATTAACAACTTTAAAACAATTTTAAATAAAGTTTAATGTAAAATATAAATTAAAATAAACTTAATCTTGTTAAAAATATTTACTTGAAATATCAATTTTTATAGAAATATTTCTACACATTTATATAGAAATTAAATTGTGTTTAAATTTGGAGAGGGACAAAATTGCACAATTTTTTAAAAAAATTGGGACTAAATTGAGACAAAAATTAAAATACTGGAACAGAATTGAGAATAGTTAAATGTCACCTAGCATAATATTGACACGTGGCACTATCACTTCCACGTGGTATGATGTCAGCTTGACACGTGGCAAATTTTTTAATTTTTTTAAAGATTTTAAAAAAATAAATAAAAAAATTCAAAGAAAAAAAATCAAAAAATCAAAAAATCCAGAAACCGAGACATGACAACCCATTTAACACCGTTACTACACCACTAACGGAAAGGACTTGATTGCATCAAATTTCCCAAAATAGGGACCAAATTGAGATAAAAAAATTGAGGGACCAAATTGATATTTTGCTACAAAAATGGGGACCAAAGGAATAATTTAACCTAAAAGTTATAATACATCACTTGATCAAAATGATACAAAGAATAAATAATAATCATAATAATAAAATTTTAACATAGATCTTGTATCTTTTGAACTTCAATTATGTTGGATGGTGATAAAAAAAATATTCATGACTATTACATTAAATTTTTATATTGCAGAAATAAAAGTTATTTATACAATTATAGTGAAAAAATTACAGTATGATTGGTAATGAGTTAGAAAATAAAAAATAATTAGATAAAATATATTGAAATAATATTCTACATAATGAAAATAAACAATAAATAAAAATATTAAAAAAATTAACAAATGTTTAGAAACAATTTGAGAGACTATTAAAAGAAATAACACAAAGAAAAACAAATGTATAATTAAGAATATGATAAGATGAAAAATACCTTAGATATCTAAGAAAACTTTTCAAAAGTCAACATATATACTCAATGGTTGAGAAATAACAAAAATTGTTTTAGCAAAACAAAAAAATTTTCAAATGAAATAAAAACTAATAATAATAAGTAAAGAATTTTTTTATATTACCTAGTAAACGAAATGTTTGTGCTATTAAATACATAAATTGAGAGTATTAAACTTTCTCATATTAAAGGAAAATATACAATAAATAAAAATATTAAAAAATAATATAAATATTCAAATGTGAGACATACATTTTTTTTAATTGACATACATCTTTTTAACATAATTACATAAATGTTATGATAAAATGAAAAATATAATGAAGATGCAAATGAGTTTCATGACAAACCAAATAATTAGAAGAAATAAATAATAGTATATATATATATATGATTACTTAATTAATTATGAATATTTTAATAATTTAAATGGGGATGGGTATTATGGCGGGGATATATACATCTCCATCCCCATCCCCATCCCCATCCCCATCCCCATCCCCAATTGAAAAAGTTGAGGATTCCCCATACCCATACCCATACCCATACCCAGTCAATGCAGGGGTTCCCCATCAAAATGGGGACGGGTTCGGGCAATACCCACGGGGACGAGTTTATTTGCCATCTCTACCAATGAGGTGATTAATGTTTCCATCTTCCATTTCATTTACTTTAGCAAAGAAAAATAATAATATCAAGATGAGTGACATCTATATGGCCAAAATCAAAATCATCATCTTTATAAACACAAAGTGTGTTTCTATGTTCTTCTCCCTATTTTTAGGATGTTTTGATGTAAGACAAGTATGACCCAAATGGCCTTTACCACCGCAATGATAAATTATATTGTCATATTATTTGTCATTATTTTCATCTTTTCTTTTCCTTTTTTCACATTATTGTTTCACTTCAAATGACAAAATGCCTCTTTGAAATTTCCTTTATGACCATGAAAATATGAATTAAATGTTGCTATATTCACTTCTGGGAACAAATCATAACCAATTTAGTCTCATGGATGTTGTTGCATTCACTTCTAGGAATGAAGCATAATCAATCTGGTCTCATGATTTTTTATTTTATTAAAACTCATTGTTTTTTGTGGCCATAAGAAGACATTCAAATGCTTTATTTCCACCTTTGTTTAGAGTATCATTAAGACTCATTGCATCTAGATGTATTTCAACCTTTAATACTCAAGAAGATGAGTAATTTTTCCTTGTAATATCAAAAGTCACAAAATAAAATTTTGTAAGATTTGACTTGTTTAAAACCGACTCATAAAATATTGATGATAATCAAATTTTATTTATGAAACTGTAAAATTAATATAGACAATAATAATAATAATAAGACAAATATGAAAATTGATAAAGCCAAATAATATTTTTATCACAAAAAAGAAGAATATAAGAAAAATTGTCAATAAGCAAAGGATTAGAAATAGCCTGAACTAAGGTACGCAAAGCATTGTCCTTAAAGAGAAAATGTCTCTTTTAACTCAGTTGTATAGCCTTTGTGCTGATAACGTTTTATAAAATAAATGAGAGAAAGAGAATAGAGAGTAGAGACTGATTTTCTGTGTGTACTTTATCAATAGAAGAAGTCCCTATTTATAGATACAAAAGACAACCAAAGGGATACAACTTAATCGTTACATTACTAATGATAACATCAATAGCAATCAATCATAGGTAACTACTAGCAACTCAATGGACATCCAAATATTTCATAACAAATAATCAATAATTAATTCTCAAGAATTAATCATTCAAACTAACTCACAACTCCTTTATCAAATCACATATTCCTAGAACAAAAAATCACATAATGCATATAACCGATCCAACTCTATTTCCTTGTTCTAGTCATTACACTATTAACTTAACACACAATATAAAAGGAAAATGATAAACTAACTCCATATTCTGACCCCTTTTTTGACTCCATGAGGTGGCATGCGTAGGTGGCTTTTATTTTTTAAATTAAAATTAAGTTTATAAAACCATTTTAGATGAAGACGTGGCTTTTATTTTTTTAATTAAAACTTCTTTTGTAGAAAGACGTTATGGACAGTGGGTGTGGGCGTGAAAATTGAAGGGGTGAGAAATAGGTTTTCTTTGCGCAGAGCCAACAAAAACGAAGAAAGGAGAAAAAGGGAGAAGGCGTGTGTTGTAGTGAAATTGAAGAAGAAGAATAAGGGAGAAGACGAACCTCACGAAGTTAAGGTTTTTGTTGTTTTTCATTGTTCAATTCAACGTCGTGGTTCGTAGGTCTGGTTTTTTTTTTGCATTTCTGTAATACACCAACACTTTTGTGGTTTTTTTGTGAAATCGCCGTTGTGGGTTTTTTGGTTAAGGAACTAAGATTTTGTTTTGTGTTTGGTGGCATAGTCGTTTAAGTTATTCTTTAAAGGCAAAATTAACATCTATCTTGTGCAGGTGAATTACCATAACACTGTAATCGAAGAAGAAAAAGGGAAAAGACAAACCTCGCGAAGTTAGGGTTTTTGGTGTTTTCCGTTGTTCAATTCAGCCGGTGGTTGGTAGGTTTGGGTTATTTTTTTTGTTTTTGTGATTTTGGTGCTTTTTTTTTTCACCATTCTGGGTTTTTAAGTTAAGGAACTGTGATTTTGTTTTGTTTTTGGTGGCATAGTCCTGAGAGTCTATCTTGGTGTGTATGGTGATTTGCCGCAAGGTATGAAATCTTCATTGTTAAATTTTAATGACAAGTTTTTTATTACAAATAATGCTTGTTTCATCTTAATGAAGTCTTTCTTGGTGTGTATGATTTTTAATGAACCAAGTACTTTGATAGGTGCATGAATACTAGTTTTCTGAATTGGTTGATTAAAATTGTCTGTTTTTTTTGTGATGACATGTGTGCACAGAAGTGATGACCTGTGCTACATTTTTTGCAAGCATGTGGTATCACTTCATTTTTGGAACTCTCATACTATAGCAGTCAATACTTGTTTATGGGGTGATTCACTTTGGATAATCTGTGTTGATTTGTAATTATTTCCTTCATGTGGTTTCATCCACAAGTGGATTAAACATGTTTGATTTGTTGGTGATGACTTGTGTACACACAAGTGATAATCTCTACTGCATATTTTGCAATCATGTGGTATCACTCAATTTTTTGAACTTCCATATTATACCAGTCAATACTTGTTTATGGGGTGATTCACTTTGGATAATCTGAGTTGATTTGTAATTATCTCTTTGATGTGGTTTCATAGCCAAGTTGATTACACTTGTATGATTTATTGGTGATGACCTATTTGCTCACAATTGATTACCTGTGTTGAATATTTTGAAAGCATGTGGTATGACTCAATTTTTTGATCTTTCATGTCATACCAGTCAATATTTGATGATGGGGTGATTAAGTATGGGTAATATGTGTTGATTTGTAATTATTTCTTTCATGCAGTTTCATACCCAAGCGGATTAAACATGTCTGATTTGTTGGTGATGACTTATGTGCACACAAGTGATGACCTTTGCTGCATTAAGTGATTATGTGATAAGTGTTTTGTTCACGAGTGGTAGTTGTTCAAAGTGAGAAGAATTACGTTGAAGTAAGTCTAAGTGCTGACATTGTGCTTACCTGAGTGATGTATTCATGTGATAAATATGAGTGCAGTCAGTGAGGGAAGTGATTTCAGTGTTGACTGCAAAGTATGATATATTTTGGAATTCAATTTATTTTGAAATTTGTTATGATAAAAATGACATAACTGTATTTTTTTTATTGTTCCATATTTGTTTTAGGCATTCATGTCGGACAAAATTGATTGGTAGTTTGAATAAGAAGTTAACAGAGGAACAAAAGTCATTTATTTGTGGAACACCATTTGGATGGTTGGTTGAGTTGAAAGAGTCTGTGAAAATATCTAGGAATCTTTTGAGTCCATTAATTAGTAGGTGGGTGGAAAGGTTGGGGGGTTTCACATGAGTACAAAATTTGTTGGATTTACCTATTTAGATGTATGTCTTGGTCTAGGTTTAAGGGTGGTTGGTGAGAACATTGATTTAAATAAGGAAGGGTTAAATAGTGATTCAAAGAATTTATTTGGAACTACCAAACTTGTTCATATCGAAATGGTATATGATTACATTTTAAAACATATTAAAGAGCTTTGTTTAGATGATTTTGGTAAGCTTTATGTTTTGTTAGCAATTTCTGAGTTTTTGTTGCCCAATCGTAGTGGAACCGTTTTTTTCTATTTTGTTCAACATTGTTGATGACCTTGGTAGTATTGGGAAATTTAATTGGGGTCGAGTGGTGTATTGAGTATTTGGTTGGGAGTATTTGTGAAGCTAAATTGTTCTTGAAGTTGAAATAAAGTACCAAACACTTCCATGTAGCTGTATATGTTTATTTGTTACAGGTAGTGTATGTTAAATTAATTTCAAACTCGTTTGATGACTTTAAAATATTTGGTTATGAGTTTTGACTGATTTTGATTACAATTGTGGCAGTTATGGTCTTTTGACCATTTTTTGATTCCGAATTTAAAGGATTGTCAGCGCACGACCAAGTTTCCCAGAATCTTGCATTGGATGGAAATGAAAGCACGAGACAATCTAATTAAAAGGAGTTTGACAAATAACACTGTAAGTTAGGTTTTTTTTATACGGTTTTATTTATTTTTGAAATGTGTCATCTATACTTATTGATGGTTGTTGTGAATTGTTGCAGGTTGTTGCAGATGTTGTTGTCTCTGTAGAAGAGTTGACCAATTCCTTCGTTAAAGAAGGTTTTGAGGTATATGGACGTCGAAATAAGGGTAGTAAAATAGTTGACTTAATTAAAGTTGTTGAACATCAAGAAAGTGTGCAAGGGGAATTGTAAAAAGAACTTTTAGACTTGAATGCAATGATGATTGAGAGGAAGAACCAACGGCAGCAGCACGAGGGCAAACTGAAGTTTTCTGAGTTTGGTGAACCAAGTGTTGGTGATTTGCATACACCTAATGCCAACCACCTCAAGGGCTTTATTGAATTTGGCGATTCTGGTGAGAGGGTTCATGTCGAAGAAGTACATTTTCCAAATTAGGAAGCACAAGAATCCGAACAGAACAACATGTATGTGTGACGAAGGGATGGTCCTCAGATGCGTGTCAAGAGTTTTGCAATAAGAACTCCTTTTGCAACATATAGTAGGAGGAAGCGCCATAAGTAGTTGATTTAGATAATTTATGTTTGTTATAGTTAGGATTTATATTGCTAACTTTGGTATTTTTTATGTGTAGACTTTGTGGAAGTGATTTACTCTCAGATTTTTTGTTTGGCTTACTGATTAATTTATGAAATTTTGAGTGGTTTATGTGAAGTTATAGCTGAATGTTGTTCATCCTAATTTTCATTGAGTGCAAATAAAATTTATAGTAGGTAAACAATCAATATGTATGTGGTCATAAATTTAGTAATATTGGTTACCACACAGATCACAAATAAGTAATTATGTCTAAGATGTTGTTCACAGATCAACACTTAATATATCATTGATCTACATTTAAATATCTGAGAGTTATCATGTCTTTCATGTTTTACCAATTATAACACACCGGGTTAATATATAATATGTGATGTAGGACTTGTGAACCAAATAACCCATACCAAAATTGATGTTCTTCAAAATAGTTTACTCTAATCTCATACCAGATTTTTTCTACATGTGCAAATTTTTTGGACCAGGTCACTACTTAATAGTTCTTGAGTCATCATATAATTTTAATAGAGACAAGAAGAATATCATGTTGGAGTTGTGGATGAATTATCCCACACGAAGTTTGTTGATGTTCAATATGTTTCATATACACAATTAAGGTGTTATGTTTCATTAAATAGGGACTACTTATTGACACCCTTACCCAAATACCTTAGTTTATGAGTGTGCACAAAATGTGAAGCGTAGATCAACACTTAATAGTGCAATGGTCAATACTTAAAATTATCAGAGTTATGATGTTTTTCCTCTTTTATCAATTATCACACACCTAGTTTGGTATGGTTTTTATTCGTAGAATATATGTTAGTAAGTTTTATTAATTAAAAGATAGTGGGCTTAGTAGAGACCACGAATTTTGAAGGTGTGCAAAATGTTTAGTGTAGGTCAGCACTTAATACTTGATTGGTAAACATTTATTATTGTGATAGTTGACATGTATGTAATGTTCCACTTGTACCATAATTTTCCCACAGGTCCATCATGGACAATATCCTACATTATATTTTATTCAATTTATGTGGTTGATTGTAAGTGAGGTCCATATTGAAACCCTTTTCATACATTCAAAATTTTGAGGGTGTGTAAAATCTTTATCGGTGGTTAACAGTTAATAGTACATAGATTACCATATAATATTTCTTGAGTTGAAATCAATGCCCTGTAGGAGGTGTTGACTAAGATCATCAACGTTTGTTGTTGAAGTGAGTGAATTACATGAATACCAAAGTGCACAAAATAAGTTTAATATCATACATGTAGTAGATCCTTCCAAACACGTAGTGTCATGAAAATTAAAATTAACAACAGAAACACAAAAGTTAAAAATAAATAGCATAAAAATTAAAGACATTAAACAGTCATGAGTTACGTTAGTGATATATTATCCAGAACAGAAGATTCAACTTTGGAGCTCTCTCCAACCTCAAAACATGGAATATTGGTGGATGGAGGAACCATCCTCTGCAGTATATCCTCCACATTAGTAGTGTTTGACAACATTTGCGTTCAAATGGGAATTTATACTAGTCTGGGCATTGGCTTCCACGTTTTGTTTGACAACATAGTTAAGTCGCGCCACAAGCATAGAAGTTTTAACTTCTTCTTCTGTTGGATGACTTATATCATACTTGAAAACCTATTCATGTCATAAATTATTATATTGTGTGACTTGAAAACATGCTATGAAATAAAGAAAATATATAATTCTTTGAAGATTAGTTATTTGCCTTAACAATGTTCCTAAGTGTGATGTTGAGGTACCCAAAAGGTCTGAATATGACAACCTATTCAATGAAAATTCATAAAGTTTTATGAGTAATTGTAGATGAAGAGGAAAAACAATAAAGAGACATAATTTCATAGTTTAATTACTTCTTTCAACAACTATACAGAGCCAACACCAATGTCACTACCAAACTCACGATCCGATAGAACTTTATTGTGTAGGCTTCCCTTGGTTGTATCAGTTGGGTCCTGACATAGACATTTTCCACATAAGCGATAAGTAAATAATGGACTGCACCAAAATCACTAAATCAAAAATAACCTTAATAGTAATGAGCATGTCCCCAAGGTCGTTTGGTTTGCATTCTTTGACAACACAAGCCACAAAAGGCAATCTATTCATTGATTTTCTCTTTGATAGTGGAGTTATATTTTTAATGTTTCCGTCGTCAACTAAACCTGGAAATTATGTGATTTTAATTAATTAAAATTCTGTCATAAAAACTTCAGTAGTAGTGGTTTTACAGTAAGGAAAAACATGCTAACCGTGGTGTTTGATGAACTTTTCTGCCCATGTCCATCCCTTGGTATAGAAATCTCGTGCATGACTGGCAACAACCATGTTGTTCAAAAACTTGTGTATTATGTGTTTCATTTAACTCTTTGTTAAGCAAAACAACTTGGGCATGTCTAGCAAGGCCAGGGATGAAAGTGGTGTTGACGTTGCACCATTCCAAAAATTCTTTCAAAACAAAATCATCAACAACAAGAGCCTCCCAAGGATCCATTTTGTCAACCAAGAGTGGTTTCCTCTTTTGCACTAACCACTAAGTTCTTAATCTTGTTAATTATGTCTCGCAAGGTGATTGGTTTCTTCTCGAACAGTGAACCTACTACCCCACTTACATCAACATCAAATTCAACACATTTACCAACCATACTAAGACCTAGGCATATACAAACATCATAAACTGATAACCCCACCAAATGTTGACCTACACGAATGTATTCCCCTTGTGGAACCCATCTATGCAAAACTTCCTTCAACAAAGGACAATTTATTTCCAACGCATTGTCCACCTCCAAACACCATCTAAATGGTGTTGCCTGAATCTGCTTACAGTGGGTGTCTTTGAGTACATTTTTTTACTTCAACAATGTACTTGCTTTCGCACCTATGCACAATTCGCACCTATAGTACCATAAACAAAATATTATTTATTATAAACAATAAAAAAATTATATCACATAACGATTTAAAATATACCTGATCATCATTTTTCACCACCTTCGTCTTCTTCCCCTTATTGCATGCTTTCGGACTACATTTGCGTTGACGTTTACTAGACATCTTACTTAAAATTCCTAAATAACATGCCAAGTTCATTGAAATTCATCAAACATATATATACAAAGGAACACATATAACTGTAACTTGATTAGATGCACCAAAGTTAATCATCTCATAAACAAGTATTGACTGGTACAACAAGAAAGATAAAAAAAATTGATTGATAACATGCTTGCAAAAAATGCAACAGAGGTCATCACTTATGTGCACACAAGTCTTCACCAAAAAATTAAACAAGTTTAATCAACCTGAGTATGAAACCACATCACAGACATAATTACAAATCAACACAGTTTACCCAAAGCTAATCATTTCATAAACAAGTATTGAGTCATACTACATGCTTTCAAAAATTTCAACATAGGTCATCACTTGTGAGCAAATAGATCATCACCAATAAATCATACAAGTGTAATCAACTTAGGTATGAAACCACATCAAAGAGATGATTATAAATCAACAAATATTATCCAAAGTGAATTACCACATAAACAAGTATTGACTGATATAGTATGATAGTTCAAAAAAATGAGTGATACCACATGCTTTCAAAAAATGCAACAGAGGTTATCACTTGTGTTCACACAAGTCATCACCAACAAATCAGACATGTTTAATCCACTTGGGTATGAAACCAAATGAAAGAAATAATTATAAATCAACACATATTACCCAGACTTAATCACCCTATAATCAACTATTGACTGATATGACATGAAAGATCAAAAAATCGAGTCATACCACATGCTTTCAAAATATTCAACACATGTAATCAATTGTGAGCAAATAGGTCATCATCACCAATAAATCATACAAGTGTAATCAACTTGGCTATGAAACCACATCAAAGAGATAATTACAAATCAACTCAGATTATCCAAAGTGAATCACCCCATAAACAAGTATTGACTGGTATAATATGGAAGTTCAAAAAATTGAGTGATACCACATGATTGCAAAATATGCAGTAGAGGTTATCACTTGTGTGTACACAAGTCATCACCAACAAATCAAACATGTTTAATCCACTTGTGGATGAAACCACATGAAGGAAATAAGTACAAATCAACACAGATTATCCAAAGTGAATCACCCCATAAACACGTATTGACTGCTATAGTATGAGAGTTCAAAAAATGAAGTGATACCACATGCTTGCAAAAAAATGCAGCACAGGTCATCACTTCTGTGCACACATGTCATCACAAAAAAAAAGACAGTTTTAATCAACTAATTCAGAAAACTAGTATTCATGCACCTATCAAAGTACTTGGTTCATTAAAAAGCTACTTCAACTTCGACTAATTTCACATCCAAAGTAAACCCAACAATGAACAATCATCTACTTCAAATGCAAAAATCAAAACTTTAGGTCTGTTAAACACTAAAACAAACCCTAACACAACAAATAGAAAAAAAAACCTGTCGTTCGTAGACTTGCAACCTTTGAAAACAATGGTTGAACAACCCAAACCCAATGGAGGAGACGCTTCGATAGAACTCCCTTTCACAGCAAACGCCCGTCGTCAACAAAAGGGGTCAAAATATGGAGTTAGCTTATCAATTTCCAATATAAAATTAAACCCAATCATTTCCCTCAAATATCAAGATTCAATTTCTTTATGCTTCTAAGCTGCAATATCATAGTAGGACTCATTTGAAACAATTTAAAGAAGGAATAAACTCAGCCATTCACACAGAGTTTCTCAAAAAGCCTTAATCATCAATTATAATAGTAAGAAAATCAATCGAAAATAGATTCTTCATTCTATCATGTGCAAACTTGAACTATTTAAACATTATTCCAAACAATGGAATGATGAATGCAATATGTAACCAAGCTTGTGTAACAAAAACACTGCACGCAGACAAGAACACCAATTAGAACTATGAAACATGAATACAAATCAAGAATTGAACAATGAAACCTTAATAGCAAGCATCATAATCGGTGAAGATGAAGTTAATTGCATATGAATTGAAATTTAATTGAAACTAAACTTTAGAAAACAGAAATCTAATGCAAGTCCAGTGAGTATATGACAAATGTTCGAACAAAGGATTCAAAATAAAAATCCAATAGAAACCATAGGGGAGATTAAGAATGAATACCTTCGTTGCAGTGATATTTCTTTTCTTTGCTATCCCAATCTTTCTTTTCCTTTCTGACTGTTCAAACCCTATTACCTCCCCTTTCTGCTTTTTCTCCTTTCTTATTCTTCTTTCTCTGCCTCCCGCTTCCAAAAGACCAAAACTGAATCCCCATTTTTTCTTTCTTTTCCTCTACTTTTATAGTGTCTCCCCGAGTGAGTGAAGTGTACGTTGGCTAGAGAAGCGTTGAAGCGTCAAGTGTTGGGGGTAATTCAGTTAGTTGTTTGAGTTTGTTAGGTGTGTGAATTAATAGGTGCATTAGTGGTGTGTGTGTGTGTATGTGTGAAAGTGAGTGTGAGGTGCAGTGGGGTGTGCAGGTGAGTGGTGTTTTAATGGGCTTAGGTGGGAGATATAGTGTGTGTCAGGTGAGTTAGGGGTGAGTGCATGCATGGTGCAGGTGTGGTGCGTTTGGTGATATGCATGAGTGTTGTAAGGGTACATGCATGTGTGAGTGAGTTAGGGGTGAGTGCATGCATGGTGCAGGTGAGTGGTGTAGTGAGTGGTGCAGGTGTGAGAATGGTGAGATGAGTGGATGTGGATTATAGTGGATTAGTGATGTTAGCTGTGAGGAAAAAAAAGTGCATGGTGCATGTGTCCATGATGCATGAATGGTGATTTGTGATAAAGAGAGGAAAAGAAAATGAACACACTTTTCTGTTCTGTCAAAGTATTTCGGTGTTTATTTTTATTTTCACTCATTCTAAATGTAAGGCCATTTTTTTTCTTTGTCCTTTTATTTTAAGGGCTGCCCCAGTGTATTGGGCCTAAGGGCTGGCCCAAAAGAGAAATTCAGACCAAATTTGCCCTAACCCTAACCATTGTGCTCACTTTCGTAAAACAGACCCACTTCCTTAGAGCTGCTGTCGTCTTCCTCTGCTAGGGTTTGGACCTTCACCGCCTTCGAGCTAGTTCAGTCTCGTCCTCTGAGCCACGTAAGTTACTCCTTAGCTAATATTAGTCTTCCTCCAACTACGCTTTCATAATCCCAGTTAGGGTTTCGTGGTAACCTTGTTCTTGTTTTGTTCCACCGTTTGTTTGTAGTTATTGGGTCTGTCTGTAGAACTATGGTGCTCACTGTTGCATATCAAAGTTCTTGCTAGCTCTTCCAGGTAAGGGAAGCTAGGGATTTCATGTCAGTTTGATTCTTGCTTATTTTGTCAATGTTTGCATGATTGTGTGGTTGATGTGCTACTGTAAACGCTTGGATGAATGGTATTACTGTTTGGGCATGAGTGTATGACTGTTGTAGGGAGAACAGTGGTGAGACCCGATATTTTTGCCCAAGTGACCCTGTCTCGCCTAGGCGAGACTTGTAGGAACAAACCCTAACTCGCACTTGAGCTCTTGTTCAAGCGGAGGGCTTTCATTTTGAATGAGGTACTATCTCGCTCAGGCGAGAGATGCTCGCCTAAGTGAGAACGTGTGAGAGCTCGAGGTGTGTCGCTGCAATTACAGCCCAGGCGAGGAACCTCACCTTTGGGCGAGGAGTAGGCTCGCTCAGGCGAGGAGGACTCGCCTAAGCGAGAGTGCGTAAAACCTCCAAGGGCCTTTGTCGCGATCTCGCCTAAGCGAGGGCCTGCAGCTTGAGCGAGGGGACTCCTCTCGCTTGAGCGAGGGCTTTTGGCTTGAGCGAGATCCATTGCAGGCCTCGCTGTTTTCTTCACTTGGTTGTTATGGATTGTTTTGTTGATTGATTTATATATTTTAAGTATGAGAAAGGCATGGAATATATGTAGTTATGAATTAAATTGATATGTTGGTGTGATCTTAGTATGTAAAATGAATGACATGGTTGGTATTAAAGTGGCAATGGTATTGGTATGAGATGAAATTCTATATTCATCAATTGGGAAGAATGAGATGGTATGGATTCAACATGGAATGTGAATGAGGATGGGCTACAGAGGTTGGCATGAGGTTTTAAACGCATGATTAATATTATTTGATTGTTTGAATATATTTAGTATGTGGTCAGTACGTAATTCCTTGAAATCTCTAGGTGAGATTTCAAGGTCGTGCTTCAGTGGTCGGGATGTAATTCCATGACCCATGTTAGTGGGAGTTCATGGTGGTGCCCCATCTATATAATTTGGTTAGGATTCAAGGTAAGGTTGCATCCTAACGCTCTAAGGAGTCAGTTAGTCTCACATAGAACGGACTGACTCTTGTGGTGAGAGTGGTAGGAGGCCTGAAATTCATTAAGGGCTAACCTTGTGTGTGGGAGATTGAAACACTGTAACACTTGTAACACTTAGCTCGGGGGTGAGCAGCTCGGGGGTAAGTAGGATAATCCACCACAAGTGCAAGCGTCCGCTGAATCCGACTAGATTATATGTAATCCAGATGAGTCGAGTCTGGGTCTAGTGTATTGTTTGAGAAGTCATAACATGATTGGTTGATATATACTGCTCGGATTGTGTAATAGCATGTGACTGCATGATAAACGATTTCTACTCTAGCTTACCCTGTTTTCTTGTTTGGTTGTCTTGTTTGTGGTTCTTTTCCTTTTGCGATGATCATCAATTTATTGATGTGAGCAGATGCGAGAGGTTCTCGCGGTCAATAGGGGAATGATGACTATACTGCTTAGTCCGCCTGGGCTGGCTCCCGCTTAGTGGATTTTCATTTAGGGCTAAGGCCCATGTATTGTCTTCTCTTGGAATTTACTAAAATTATTATTACTTGTATTTGGCATCGTGGTGTGCCTCTTTTATCAACCTTTAAGTACTTGGGATATCTGTAGGAGTGACTTTATGCTCCGTTGATCTTGCTTCTTATATTATACTATGTGACATTTCCCTTAATTAGCTTTATTAATTAAATGGGGTGTTACACTAAACATAAAATACAAGCTACTATATAGAGTCTCATAATAACTCTTTAACTCCATTATTTGTTAACGACAAGCCAGCAGTAAAACACATTAAAAACTGAATTAAAAGCAAAATAAAGAGTAGGGACTTTTGGGCATTCAGATTCTTGCAGTAAGAAAAACTTCCCAATAAATGTTGGAGGTTATGAGTTTAATGCTTAACATATTCGTCCCTTAAACTCAATTCTTTCGCATCCTCCATTCCAATCATCTTGAAGTTTTCAAACAAAGCAGTTGGAAATGACTGTGATAATATCTGCTACTTGGTCATGACTTGCAACGTGCACCATTTTTACTTCTCCATTCTTCACATGTTCCCTAATAAAATGAAAACGAGCATCAATGTGTTTACTCCTCTCGTGATGAACTTGATTTTTTGCCAATTCAATAGCTGATTTGTTGTCAACTCATATTTCAGTTGCTTTAAGTTGTTGCAAATTTAACTCGCATAATAAAGTTCTTAGCCAAATCGTGTGGCACACGCAGTAAGATGCTGCCACATATTCTGCCTCACATGTTGATAGAGTGAAAATTGGATGCTTCTTTGAGAGCCATGTAAATGTTGTATTTCCCATGTAGAACACATATCCTGTTGTACTTTTGCAGTCATCTATATCTCCACACCAATCACTATCAGAATATTCCACCAACTTGAATTCATCTGGCTCTGAGTATAGTAGCCCAAGTGACTCTATTCCTCAAATGTATCGAAGAATTCTTTTAATAGCTTTTAGGTGCGAACGTCTTGGATCTTCCATGTATCAACTCACTACACCAACATTATATGCAATGTCTGGACTTTTACATGCTAGATATCGTAGACTCCTACCAAACTATGGTATTCACTAGCATTTACTTGGTCTCTTCCCTCAAATCTAGAGAGTTTTGTACCGAGCTCCATTGGAGTAGCTACCGGATTATAATCTTTCATCTTGCTTTTCTTCAAAATATCCTTTCTTATATGCTTCTTGTGACACAAAAATTCCAAAGTCTCCTTGTTTGATCTCAAAACCAAGAAAATATTTCATCAACCCCAAATCTGTCATTTCAAACTCCCTCAACATAGCATCTTTAAATTCTTCAACCATTTCCTCATTACTCCCCATGAAAATGAGATCATTAATGTAAAGAGCAATAAGAAGTAAATTGCCTTATTCTTTCCTTACATATAATGCATGCTCATAAGGACATTGTAAGAATTTACTCCTTTTGAAGTAAGTATCAATTCAGGTCTTCCATGCTCGGGGTGCTTGCGTAGAGCGCTTTCCTTAGCTTCCACATTTTGCTCTCCTTTCCAGATTTCATGTATCCAGGCGATTGCTCTACATATACTTCCTCTTCAATAAGTCCATTCAAGAAAGAAGATTTGACATCCATTTGATAGATAGGCCACTCAAGTTGTGCATCTAGTGATAAAAGAAGTTGCACTGTCTCCATTCTTGAAACCGGAGCAAAAACGTCGTCATAATCGATTCTTACCTTTTGTCAGTAAGCTTTTGCAACTAGGCATGCTTTGTACCTTTCAATCTCACCTTGGGCATTTATCTTCTTCTTGTACACCCATTTTACACCTATGGGTCTATGTCCTTTTGGCAACTCCACCAAATCCCAAGTTTCATTTTTTTCAATTACTTTTATCTCTTCATCCATTGTAGCTTTCCACTCCTTGTCTCTTATTGCCTCCTCAAAAGCAATGTTCTCTGAGTTTGCTAGTAAACAATTCAGATGTACTTCTTTGGTTGAGTTTATAGTTCTTACAGACTCCGCATCTTAGGTTGGTGTGGCTCTTTTTCTTCTTCTTCATCATCATGAACTTCAGAAGTCATTGGAGTGATTATTGGTGCAACACTCAATGACTTTCCTTGTTTTGCCTCCATTTGATTCTTCCAATCCCACGTATTTTCTTCATGCACTTGTACATCTCGACTCACAATCAACTATTTGTCAATTGGATCAAACAACTTAAAAGCCTTTGTCTTCTCATCATACCCAACAAACACATATTTCTTACTCTTATTATCAAGTTTGGTTCTTCTTTGGTCTGGTATATCATATATGTGCGTAGGCCACACTACCAAACACTTGAAGGTGTGATACAGTTGGTTTATGGCCGCTTCAAGCTTCTTGTGGTGTTTATTTTCCAATTTTGAATGTGGATATCGGTTTTGCACATACACAGCATATTGCACTGCTTCCGCCCAAAACTCCTTCAGCATGTCTTTGCTTTTCAACATTGATCGAACCATATCAAGAATCGTTCGATTTTTTCTTTTGACAACACCATTTTGTTTAGGTGAATATGGTGCTGTAAAAAATCTTTTAATAACTTGTTCCTCACAATAGTTTATGAAAGCGGCTGACATGTATTCTCCGCCTCTATCTGACCGCAAAGTCTTGATGTAAAGATTGGTTGTCTTCTCCATCATAACTTTGAACTTTTTAAACACCTCAAAAGCTTCTAATTTTTCCTTCAAAAAATAAACTCAAGTTTTCCTTATATAGTCGTCGATGAAAGTAATAAAATACCTCTTTTCACTAAAAGACTTTGGAGTGATTGGGCCACATATGTCGGTGTGTATTAGCTTAAGATATCTCCTTGCATGATATTCTGCCTTCTTTTGAAAAGTTGTCCTTGCTTGCTTTCCAAGTACACAATCTTCACAAAATTTCTTGATGTAGTCCATGTTTGGGAACCCATGAACCATTTTATTTTTTGCTAATTTGTTTAGTGCACCATAATGTAAGTGTCTGAATCGTAAATGCCATAGCCAAGCTTTGTCTTTTGTGTTGACTTGCAAACACTTTTCTTGTACATTCTTCAAGTCAAGTTTGAATATTCGATTCTTTGTCATTTCAACGTTTGCAATTACTTGATCATTTTTGTCCTTCAATTGGCCCATACTCAAAATATTACTTTTCAAATCTGGTACATAATATACATCCTCCATGGTACCTTCTTTTCCATCCTTTTGGGGAAAACATATTTTTCCTCAGCCTTTGACCGAAATCTTTGTTGAGTCTCCAAAGGACACATGTCCATCTTCTATCTCTTGTATATCAACAAAGAGATGTTTGTGCCCACACATATGATTGCTAGCACCGGTGTCTAGATACCACACCATGCCACCATCCAAAGCATTGCCTTCATAGGCCATCAAGATAATGCCATCACCTTTTGTGTCATCTTCCTCAACCAAATTTGCATTTTCTTCCACTTTCTTTTCAGCGTAGCAATCCTTTGCGTAGTGTCCATATTTTCCGCAATTGTAACATTTGACATTTGAACGATTAGAACGGCCACCTCTTCCACGTCCGCGGCCTCGTCCTCGCCAATTTTGCTGGTTCATTTGTCCTCTCTCTTCATTGCTATTTCCACGCCCACGGCCTCCATTGCGACCAAAACTGCGACCTCTACATCCACGTCCTTTTTCTCGGTTGTGTAGTGCATACATCACCTTATCCTCCCTGAAGGTCATCTTTGTTTGTAAAGCTCGAAACTTCTTGTTTCTTTTTCTTCTTTTGTTGTTCATGCACTTCAAGTGAGCTTGCTAGGTCATCGATTTTCATTTCTTCCAAATTTTTTGACTCCTCAATTGCACACACAACATTTTCAAAATCACCGGTCAACGATCGAAGAATTTTCTCCACGACCCTTGCATCTGTGAGGGTTTGTCCATTGCCTTTGAGTTGATTAGCTACCGTTTGCACACGAGTAATGTAGCTAGATACTTCCTCCGACTCCTTCATCTTCATGGCCTCCAACTCACCACATAATGTTAGAAGACATACTTGTTTGACTTGATCAGCACCCTTGAACACCTTTTGTAAAGTGTCCCATGCTTCCTTCGAGGTTGATGCACTAGCAATTTTTTCAAAACCCGATTCATTAACATCTCTATACAACATGTATAAAATTGTCTTATCTTTCGATCGTCTTTCTCTCAACGCTTTGCGTTCAGCAGTCGTATATCCCGTGGTAATTTGTGGTTCTTCGAAACCTTCTTGGACCACTTCCCAAGCATCTTGAGACCCAAGCATAGATTTAATTTGGATGCTTCAATTGTCGGAGTTTTTTCCCTTTGTGAGTCGGGCTAGTGGCAGATTATTTGTTACACTCGCCATTTAGCTCTGATGTCAATTTGTGATAAAGAGAGGAAAAGAAAATGCATGAGTGTGTGTTTTACATGAATTTGAGAAAGATAAAAAATGTGAGTGGAGTGTGGGTCCCTCGAGTGTGAGAGAGAAAAAAAAGACATGTGGCAACCTTGTATAGGAAGGAATTTCTGGAGTGAAGAAAATAGGGGTATGGTCAGAAATAAGAATTGGGCTGCTCAAAATAAGATTGAGTGGTAAGAAAATAGAGAATGAAGTATGATATAAGGAAAAATTTCCACTATTTTTAAGTAATTCAACCAATTTATTTTTCTTTCAATTTTTATTTTATTATTATTATTTTTTATCTTTTTTACTCTTTATATCACTTATTTTTTATCCTTTTTTATTACTATTTACCACTTACTATTTTTTTATTCTTGAAATATCTTTTATCTGTTTGGACGAAATTAGGTGTTGACATCCATTGTCAACCATGAACTCCATCAGCCATGCTAGAATAGTGCCGGCAACACCTCCTTCACCACTCTCGGACCTTCGCTGACGTACAAGTATAGCTGTCGTGCCAAAAGTCGACCACCACAACAACATTTCTGCTTCGTTCGTCCCTACACCTAAGTAATCCTAGAGGAAGAAACCCTAATTTTGGGAGAGAGAAAGGGATCCATGTGTGAGTCTGCGATTGCATAGTCAAAGGGTCAAACTTGGTCAAAACAATGAATTTTGGGCAAATTCTGGATAGAATTAAATTGGACAGAAATTATCTTTGATATATCTCAAATTATCAACAGAGAAAATCTTCCAAATACTTTAGAAATTGATAAAATCTGTTAATTATTTTAGTGATATTATATCAAAAGATAAAAGATTTCAGCAACCGAAAATATAAGATTCAAGTCCAATCAATGCTTATATAAAGAGACGCAAGGGAGTAGAAGAAAAAGAAGGCTTAAGACTTCGGAGTTTAGGAACCCTTAAGGAGCCCTAATTTCATTTCTTCTCTCTCTCTCTCTCTCTCTCTATCTTTCTTCTTATTCTTTTTTTATTTTACTTTTGCATTGAGTGCTAAGCTTCAAGGGTTAGTTCAAATGTAATTTCTTAATTGGATTCTGATGTTAGATCAATTAACTTGTTTGTTCTTTTTATTTTTCTTGAGATTTATTTTCATCTATGACTTTTAGTTCTTAATATAGTAAAAATAATGATTTTTACATTGAAGTATTGAATCTTCATAACATAACAATTGTATGAGTCCAAGAGTTTTTAAATTTTAATTGAGAAGTTACTTTGATTAATTTTAGAAACTTTCATATGATTGTATGAGTTTTTGCTAATAATTGAGAGGTGGAAACTTAGATTAGAATTAATCAAGAAGTTACTTTGATTAATTAGCTTTTTACTAGATATAAGAGGTAAAATAATGGACATGATTAGGATTAGTAATATTTAATTGAGAAGTTACATTGATTAAATTTACTATGATTAATCTACAAAGTTCTTGCTTTTTATTGAGAAGTTACTTTGGTTAAAAGTAAGGACACCAACAAATTAATTGAGAAGTTACATTGATTAATTTGAAGTCTTAAACAAGAAATCAAGAACAATAATCTTTGGGGGAACCAATGATGAATCTTATTTTGAAAAAACAGTGGAATCGACCTATTTTTCATTACTATTATTTTTATCTTATTTTATCTTTTTATCTTTATCTCCTATATTTTTGTTATTTTATTTGACTAACTCTTTTGTATAGTTTTATAAGACTAATTAGTTAAAAAAAAATCCGTGTTCGTTGGGGAGACGACTTTGGGTTACTTTACAATTTTTGTTTAGTTGACTACTATCTTAGCAATATTGACGCTGCTATAGTTTAGTAGTATTAATTTGATCACGTCAACGATAATATTATGATAAAAGACATTTTTCAATTTTTATTTCTTATTTTAAAATTTAATTATATTCATGTCAGCACTTTCGTTACACATGTCATCAATCACTTAACACTGTCCAAGATGGAGAATGAATTCCAAACATTTTAAAAGCATAAGGATATTTTCTATTTGAACTTTGGAGACTAATTCCATTTTCGCATGAAAGTGTAAGGATGAAAAACATACTTAATCATATTTATTTTTACAAACATTTTTAATTTCAAAAAAAAAATATTAAGGTTTTCTCCTGTCATATCATGTCATGTAAAATTAAACTAAAATAAAATACGGCTGAGGTATATTGCACCTCATAAATTTTAAGTCAAAAGCTTTCAGAATTTTTTTTTTTTTTTGTTTTTTTTTGTAAAAGAAGAGGATGATTGATTTCTGAAAACAAAAATTGAAATTGTTTATTGTATTCGGGAGAATAAATTTCAAAAATGATAGTAGAAGTGACATGATGTACAAAAGAAAATGATAGGGACAAGGTGCAGGAAGTAATTGTAAGAAAAAAAGGTTTAAATATATTTGGATCCATGAATCCTGCCAATTTCAATTTTTGACCCGTGCAATATTTGTCAATGTAATTTAAAATAGAATAGAAAAAACTAAGAAATGATTTAGGAAATACGAGGGAAAGATAATTTAGTTGCAAGGAGTAGAGATGATAACGGGACGGGACGGAGACGGGGACGGGGACGGGTTTTGCTATCCCATATTTATTCTCATTGAAAAAATTCATCCTCATTTTCATACCCAAACCTAACGATATAAAACTTTTGTCTCATCCCTATTTCTACTAAGTAACGGGTATATACTCATATCCATACTCATACCCACTTTTTTATTATTTCAATATTAATTAATTAATTTTTATAAAATAATAAAAAATTATGACAAATGAAACATAATATTATCAAATATTCGATATTAAGAGGATGATTGTTTCTTCGATATCAAATATTTAGAAAAAAGTTATATTATAATTGTATACATTTCAAATTAGAATATCATATAAAATTTCATGAAAACCAAAACATCTATTAAATTTGCAAACATTAATGAATTATAGTTGATAAAATTTAAATTTAAAAAAATATATAAAAGGGAAACAAATATTCAAATTAAAATACATGTTAAATGTCTCTTTACTTCAATTTTGTAAATTCTAATGAATATTTTTTAATACACTAATAAAAGTTATAATACATCACTTGATTAAAATAACTCGAAAAAAAAAAATATTAAACTAATAATAATAAAATTTTAATATAAATATTGTATCTTTTAAACTTCAATATAAGTTAGAAGGTGATAAAACAAATTTATGGAAATTACATTAAAATTTTATATTATAGTAAGTAAAATTTATTTATACAATTATAGTGACAAAATTACAATATGATAATGAGTTAAAAAAAATAATTATATAAAATATATCAAAATAATATTTTACATTATAAAAATAAACAACAAATAAAATATTAAAAAATTATCAAATGTGTGTCTTAGAAACAATTTGAGAGACCATTGAATGAAATTGTACAAAGAAAAACAAATATATAATTAAGAGTATGATAAAATGAAAAATAGTTTAGAGATCTAAGAAAACTTTTCACATATCAACATAGTCAATGGTTGAGAAATAAACGAAAATTGTTTTAGTGATAGTTATTCAAATGAAACAAAAATTTTTAATAATAGAGTAAAGAAGATAAATTTTTTATATTACCTAGTAAATGAAAGGTTTATGCTATTAAACACTTTTTTAGAGTATTGAACATAATTGCATAAAAGTTATGATAAGATGAAAAATACACTAAAGATGCGAATAAATTTTATGACAAACCAAACAATTAGAAGAAATAAAAAATAGAAAGTGTGTACTAATATATATATATATATATATATATATATATATAAGTTTATTTAATTGACTATGAATATTTTAATAATTTAGATGAGGAGAAAAATATGGCGGGGACAAATATTTTGACAGGTATGGGGACGGGACGGATATGTACATCTCCATATTCAATCAATATAGAGATTTTCCGTCAAAACAAGGACATATTCAGACAATATTCATGGAAGCGTGTTTATTTGTCTAGCAAGGAGTATAATCGTATTTAAATCTAAAATAAAATGAATAGGTAGTAAGAAAATTTTAATGGAAAAGATTTAGAACACCTATTACATATTCGTAACAATGCTAAAATACACACAAGTTTTAGATTAATTACACGTACATCTTTTTGCACGAATTAATTAATCAACTCAATAAAATAATTATAAATTGCACGAAAAATTAATTAATTAATGACATTTAAATTTACACTTAATTTGAATTGTTGGAAATAGATGATTCCTCACTTTTGTTCACTCATTTAATATAAATTCATTTAATTAAGAACAATCTAATTCCGTAAATAAAGATGTTTCATTACAACTTTTTTGCATATCTTCAGAAATTGAAATGAAAATAAAAAAATGTTTACTTAAACTAAGCATACTTATAAAATCTATTTATAACTTTATAAAATTGTATATTTTTAAAATAGACAATATATTAACATTATTTGATGACTTTTACTATATTTTATCTGATAATGCTTCCATTATTTGCTTGGGCTCAACTTCAAATTGTTACTCGATGACAATGTTCTTCTTCAATTGATAACACTGTATTTTAGTCTTGATTTCTAAACATTAATTGGTAATTTTGTGCCTTAGATTATTTCATTGATAGTAACAGAAGTTATAAATATTCATATTTTTGACATGTAAAAATAGAAATGCTTGATATTTTTGATTTAGTTCAATTATAATTTATGAAAATTAGTGAGAAATAAAAGTTACAGATTAATGATAAAAAAACAAAATAGAACAGGAAAGGAAAGAGCAATCCAATCTTGATTATTTCTAGAGCAGGCAAATAACACAAATTTTGAATTTAACTTCTAAACAAGAGTGATTATTCCAGATTAAAAATAGCACAAACCAAACCTCAAAATATAAATAATAAGTTACAAAAAGTAATTGCCATTTAGACTAAATTAAGCTTTTAATATACATAAATAAATAAAGCTAAAAAAAACATTAAACTCTTGATTAAACTTTGCACCTGGTGGCTCGGTGTTCACACCCTTCATATACCTCTAAACCAGGTTGATCCAACTGAGAATCTTCAAAGCATGCGCAACGCTTGCTCATCTTCCCTGTCAAAGCAATCTCTATTGGTCTCTGTACCAATCTAGGGTAACCAACATCACACCATACCTAACCAAAATAAGCAAATCTGTGTCATAATAACTTGTAAACAATCTGCATTAATGTGACCTTGGTGATGAAGGGTTAATCACAAAACATGATTGCAGACTATTTAAGTGGCAACAAATTTGTCTGTCTAATGCATGGCAAAGTCAGTTATCCATACAAGTTTTGGTCTCTTTGTATATAAACTTTTCCTCAAATTAATATTAACTTATGTACCTCAACTTTTTGAAGAAATTAAATGAAAAGATCTAGTTAGCATAAATGTTGAATATACAAATTAGTTTTAGGTATTGTGAGAAGCTCAGTTCATTTTGCACATGTTTCGATAAACTTTTCTATAGATATTGGTAGGAAAAGAGAATAAAACAAGAAATAAATTTTTTGAGAAGTTTAAACATAAGTTAATAATCAAATTTGGAGAAACTAATAAAGAGAGTTTCCACAAATTAGGCTATGCATAGACAAACATTAATTTGTAGAGAAACATGCAGCAAGTAAGGACACATTTTTTGAATTTTAATATTCAACAAATTTCACCAAGCTAAACTTTGGCCAAGTGCTTCCTTGGTCTTATTCTTACCAATTTAACATTTCACATACTACATTTTTAATTAATAGGACATTTGAGTTTATTCTTGCATAATCAAAGCTAATCAAATTTATCAATTCCATGTAATTTATGCATAAAATTTTCCTGTATTCCATGAAGCTTATTGTCATATTCATTTGTTTGCCATTTAATTTTAAGTTGCTAATTCAAGTAGTTTGGATGTGTGAAACCCCTTTTTATTTGAATTCTGTTTTAAGAGAGGGTTTGGGCCTGGCCTCTTAGAGGGCCCAGAGTCAGCCCATTATAGGGACTCCCAAGACCCCCTCACAGCCCCTTACTCCTCATTTTGCTTCATTTTACAGAAAACAGATCCCTCCCCTTCCTCAAACCCTTGAGCAGCAGCTCTGCTAGAGCACAAATTTTTGCCTCAAGCTAGCGAATTTTCTTGGTTCGGAGGTGCCTGAACTCGTATCTCCAAGTAAGTAGACCCCAACCTTCTTATTCCAGTTGTCTTGTTGTGGCTCTACCTAGGATTTGTCCTAATAACCCTCTTGTGTTTTCATGTGCCAATATTTTCAGCTCCTTAATCTGTTTCTGGAGCTGTGGTGCTCTCCTTGGGGTCCTGTTTCGTTTGTCTAAGCTTGAGTAAGGTAAGGGAAGCTAGGGTTTCACTTTTTTTTAAGTTGTTTTGCTTGTTCCTGGTTCGTTTGGCTAAGTTTGATTAGTGTTTTGTGGAATATGAGTCAAGATCGGGAAAAACGTTAATTTTTGGTGTATTTCCAAGTTAAGGGTTCAAATATTCATGAAACTGTGATATTTGACATTATTTTTTGAATTCTGGAAGCATCAAGTGGTCGATGGGCGAGTGATTGGTCGCTGGGCGACTGTGTCTTTTTCTGAAATAGTTTTAGTAAAATTAACTTTCCCGACTCATTAGCCGTTGGATTGAGCTCAAATTTTGACATTTGGTTCATAACATGCTATTTTATGGTTTGACCGGTTGGATCGTCGATTAGATGTCTGTAGCTTAAGAAATGTGTCACGCATTACTGCAGTGATTTTGGTTTTGTGATAATAAATTTACTTAGGAATTTTGGTTGTGTGTTGTGCTTGATTGTATGGAATTATAGGTACTTAAATGTTGACACTCATTTATTTGGGATGAATACTATTTTGTGATATATGTATGTCATGGTATGCATTTATAAAGTATGAGATTAAACGAAATCTTGTTATGTTAAGTATGAAATGGAAAACATGACTTGTTTGATTGGTGGTGGTTTGGCATGAGAATTGAATACTTGATATGGCATTTGGATTTTGTTGGTAAGAGAGTTTCAAGGGAAACTCTTAGTGATGGTGGTTAGTGTATACCTTGATATAAGAGATGTCTAGATAAAGGAATGTATCCTGAACTCTAAAAATTATTCACACTAGTAGAATAATTTATGTATGAGAGTGGCAGGAGGTCCTAGTCTTGGGACATATTGGGCCCAAGACATCAGAGGATTAACCCTGTGTGGTTGGGTGATAACCTCTTGCATCTAGACTCTGCAGAATTTAGAAGTCAGCATAGGTGCATACTTCCTTTAGAATTCTATATCAAAAATATGATCCGGATATTGAGTCATAGAGTCTTGAAATTGTTTGCTTTCACATGATTTGGGTGACTACTTCTTTGTCTGTGCATAATATGATCTGACTATTGATTTGCTCTATTAAAACAATTTTTGCTCTAGCTTACTCTTTCTCTTGGTGTGTGTTTCTTTGCTTGGTTTTTTTTTTTTGCAATGATCACCAATACTATTGGTGTGAGCAGATGTGGAAACCCCTGGAAGTTCTTAGGGTGGTGACGATGTTGCTGGGTAGAGGGGTTCCCATGGTCTGGGTTGTGACTCGCAGTTGAGCCCTTTTGAAGAACTCTTGTGTTAAATTTTAAAATCCTTGCTCTATGAGCAATCTTGTAAAACAATAGTACTCTTGTGTCCTATTTTTAACTGGCGTGCCTAAACTTTCTCCTCAGTATGTTTTTGGATAATTGTACCAATGAATCCTCCATACTTTATGTCTGATGCTCTGTTTCATATGATGTTTAATTTCAGTAAATTTATTCTATTTAAAAGGGATGTCACAGGATGTAAAAAATCAGCAACACAGAGTAACTGGACAATCCAAGAAATGAAAACATAGTAAGAAAACTATGATTCATCAGCAATAAGTTCATATATGACTTTTGTAATTGTTATAAGAAAAAAAATATAGAAAGAGTGATTACAAATAATGACAATAGTGTATACCTCACCACCATTGTCTTGACTCCATCTCGAATTGCACGATGGTTGTTTAGCCTCTTCAATTTTCTGCTTTTCTAGAAGTTGTGCACCTCTGGCAGCCTTGGCTTCCACCCCTTTCAAATATTTAGTAGGATTCCCTTGGCTGTCATAGTATCGGCCAACTAGCTTGCCAACATACCTATAAAAGTAAGGATGGAAAAAAAATATGTTAAGCACTAAAGGAATATGATGTGTGATACAAACCAGAAGATGCATACTTCCAGTTCTGTGTCATGTTTCTGATGTAAGTCCCTGTAAGAGAATCAGAGTAAATGAAAAAAATACAGTGAAGCCACCCAAACACCACGTTGTGTGAAGTGGAAAACAGCACTAGAGAAAAAAGAGAGGGATCCCATACACACAATCCTATCTCAGAAAAAAAGTTGAGGGCAGAGTCCCTGAAATATGCCTGCAATTTGATTAGGTGCGTTCAGAGAAAGGTGATAAATTCAACGTGTGTGAATTACAAGCAACAAAGATTGTGCAGAACACGGAGTAGATATAAATCTTCATACAAATCAACAACATGAAAAAAGTATGCATTGTTGAAGATCCTTGACAAGGGTGTCAGCGAGAGACAAATGTTCGTCTAAGTCAGGAGGGCACAATGAACTTTGCCCCAGTAGTTAGCTATTCAGCAATAAAGTTGTTAAGAGCCAATGACACCAATGTGGGTTATTGAACACATACTATGCTGAGTATCACTCTTATAGAGTTCTAGGACTTGCTCCCAGATAGACAAACAAGTATTGTGAGCATGCAAAATCTGCTTTACTGGAGGTTTGGATGAGGTGCAAGAGGTTTAGTAAGAGAGGAAATAAAGGATGGAGCAGACGTAGTTTGATTGGATAGAAGAGAGACAAAGTGACCAAAAGGAGGAAATAGGGAGTTGGCTACATAATTCAATATGGAGTCTAATTTTTTTATAAATCTTTTTTATGTAATAATAATAATAATAATAATAAATAAATAAATTATTATTACAATAAAAACATTTTCTCATTATTTCTCTTCAGCCAAACAACTTCCATTTCTGCTCTATTTCTCACATATTTATCTATCTTTTCTCTCTATATCATTCTTCCCTACCAAACAAGTATAGGGTAAGGATTAAGAGTGGATTTGATAACACAACAAACTAACAAAGCAGAGCATAAATCTTAATCCACTTCAAATGGTCAACCTCAGCCACAAGAGTCAAAGTTAGAGCCATCCGACTTTGTCAGCATTAAAAGAGGCAGTAGCATATACACCAGGCTCAGCCTAGGGAGATTAATGGGATACCAGAGGTGGTGGTGACTGCGGCCACAGGTTAGGGCAAAGATGGTATGGGATGCATTACGATAATTATATTAGAGACAGTTATAGTATCTCTATATACACAACAAGTTCTAACGAAAGGCACCAAAGGTCTGAATAAATTACGTATTTCTACAAAGTGTTTTCCACCCTTTTGGCAATTCCTTTACACAGAATCATAAGAATTGTTATACTGTTAACAGACCCTCAATCCCTAACTCTTGTATCTTGTTTTTCACCCAAACAAATAGTTCCACTGAAAATTGCAGCATTCTCAGTGCATACTGTTAACTGAACACACAAATTAGCACAAAGGATACTTCAAGAAACTAGTATGTGACAGACAAGTGACCTGATATGTAATCCCACAGATTTAGAGGAATCTTTGGACAGTCAAACAAATTTATCAAGAAGTTGTTAATAATTTAATAGAAGTAGGCTAGACCCAAATAAGAATAACAAGTGTTACCGAAAAGAACCCTCAATCCCTAACCCTTGTATCAGTGGGGACTCAAACAGGGACAAGAAAAAAAAGAGAAGATAGTGAGTGAAAGTGTGATTTCAGAAGACAGGAGAGATGTGTATTTATAGGAAAGGGAATCTTGACCTACACGGTCACAAACGTCGCACTAGATTGCACAATGCATGGATGAACATTACATAACGTTCACATGCATACAACGTTAATATTGAACAAGCGATGACCTAATGTTACCATCTTAACATCCGGGAGATGACACATGGAGAGCATGGGTCCCACAAACCAAGGGCCCAACATCTGGATAGCCATAAATCTATATTGGATAAGGTTTTAAGGATTTATATTAATCAAAGACATAAAATAAATAAACCAAATGGTGAAAAGGACCTAGACATCCTTATCGCACATGGGAAAATCGACAAGAGTTTGAACTGAAATGTGCATAAAAAAGTCCATATAAGGGCTAAAACTTCATGCATGGAAGGCCCATAACCCTTGCTACCCACTTTAAAGATATATGGAGAGTCTTTGTATATAAACTCTTGGAAAGAGAGGAAACTACGCAACGTGGAACTTGGTGCCTTTTGGAAAACTCAAAACATAACAACCCTTCTTCTAAAAAGACCACAAGCTTTACGCCCAAATATGCTTATTCTGATAATAATTTATGTTAGTTAATTATAACAAAAAATCAACTACACATCAATTGATCTATTGAAATAATCTAATTTTTGTATCTGTCTCCAACACACCCTTAATCCTTCCTAAAGAAGATGCTCATTCATTGAGTTCCAACATGTGCACCAACATAAAGCATAAATAGCACAAAGTCACAAAATTTTGCTTCTTTAGTTCCACAAGCTAGCATAACTGATCATCAAAAACTAACCTACAACACACCCAACACTCTAGATGCTAAACAATGAATTACATAAAGAAATAGCGATAAAACAATGCAAAAACAAATTCAGAACATACACTACCGGTTAGTGGTTTGTATAAAATCATTCTTACGAATGTCATTAAAACCTACACGAAATGAAAAGTTATGTCAATGTTCTCTAAGTCCAAAACACATTGTGTTAGAAGTGGACTTTAAGCCTAACTCAACCCCACAAAACCAGCTTGTAAGGTGAGGTTTGTACCACTTATACCAATATCACGTGGAACAGAATGCCCAAGAAAGTTCGCTAGGATAAACTCTAACTTGGCTCTGATACCATGTTAGAAGTGGGCTTTAAGCCTAACTCAACCCCACAAAATCGGCTTGTAAGGTGAGGTTTGCACCCACTTATATATTGTGAAATTGCCTTATCTCTAGTCGATGTGGGACTTCCAACACATTGTATGACCAAAAGTTTAGGATCTAAAGTAGTCAATCATTTTCCAATGAAAAACATCAATTTGACAAAATATAGGTGCATAATGGATGCATTCCAAATTATTCATGACTTTAACCATCTACTTAAAAGTTAAGGATAATGATATTTTAACCTATCTTTTTTTACCCACTTTTAACCTACTACTTCAATCATCATTAGATCATTTATTTTGATTCTTTTTAGTGATGTGATGATCTAATGATGATTGAAGTGGTGGGTTAAAAGTGAGTAAAAAAAATATAGGTTAAAGTATCATTATCCAAAAGTTAACTAAAGCAAAATAACATATTTCAGAAAATATGACTTACTTATAAGATTTATGGTAGAAATCCCTCCATTCTACAATACTCTTCACCTGCATGAACAATTTAATTTACGCTTGTAAAAAAAACGTTACATCAATATATTGGATAATCAAATGTATGCAATTTCACAAAATATAGAAGAAGAAGCTATAAATTCAAGGTGCAGACAAGAAGAGCAAATCAATTTGTAAGGCCAAGCTTCTTATGAAATCTTGATGAAAACAAATTAAGAACTGAACAAATCATATTGATTACAACCTCAATGCAAGATAGACCACGCAGTGAGTCAGTGAGACCATCTCCTACATGAGAAAAAGAAAAATTAAATATGAAAGAGTTAAGAGGCATGCTAGAATGATTAAAGAGTGTTCTTTCTTCTTTTTTTTCTTTCTACAAACAGAATTATAGAAAAATATTATTTTTGCTAACATCTTCTCTTCTATTTTTCTTCCTGTCAAATTTTAAAGCATTACATGTACTTAATTATCTAACACCGCTCTTTGTCATCAATAAAAATTCTCTTTACTGTCAAAAACAGGAGTATTTGATCAATTTTGTGGTGAATAGTATAGATGACCTCTAAGGTTGGCAAAATACAATACAAATATGATACAAACATACATAAAGGATGATCATGTGGCATGATTTCAAGAACGGTGAAGAGGAGCAAGTCCACAATCAAATAAAAAACAAAAGAGAACTCTGAAATTCAAGAATGGCCATATTCTTCAAGCACATATATTTTATCCATTAAATATATAGTATATTTATTCTAATATCAAACTATTCAACTGCAATTTAAATCAATAAGAACATGAGAAGGGATAAGGTGGCTTAGTGGTAAAGTGGAAGGGATGGAAGGGAGAGATTGTGGGTTCAACTCCCCCCACTAACATTTGGAAGATATAAGGTGGTTTGATGAGTTTGGAAGAGATGAGAGGATGAAAGGGGTTGTGGGTTTAACTCCTCCCACTGACATTTGGAAGATATAAGGTGGTTTGATGGGTTTGGAAGAGAAGAGAGGATGAAAGGGGTTGTGGGTTTAACTCCTACCATTAACAAAATACTAACAACTAACATGAACATGAGACTCCCATTAACAAAATACTAACATGAACATCAGACAAGGCTTTCAAAATATAAACCAAATGAAACATATATATTGAGCATCTTAACAAATTCTCTCATTCCTCAATAAAGAAAAAACAGTTCTCACTGGTCGTGGTTGACAGTCCCTAATTCTGGATTATTCCCTTTCATTAAGAAACATCAATCAGAACAACTAACACAACTCATTTACCTGTGAAATTTCCAGACACAAATGCACGAGAAGCATCCCTGAATTCATGCCAAAAAGGGAAAGAAAAAGAAAGGAAGGAACAAATTGCGGTCAGTAAGTGTTGAAAAGTAAATCTTTCACACACACAACAACAACAAAAATTTTGGACGAGAAAAGGATTCAAAGAACATACCTTCCAGCAAAATGATTGTAGCCCCCTCCTGACCCATAATAAGATTTTCCCTTGGTTACATCAAAAACAGATCTATAAAAAAAAATAATAAAAGGTATTAATATATCAGCCCCTAATATTCTTAAGAAACATCACAATTTCAAATTATCTCATTCAATGAATTGAGAGAGAGAATACCCAAGAATTCCCAGGAGGATTGGCAACCCCTCGTCAGATCCATTGAACAATGCAAGCTCTTCGCCACTGAACAATCTCTACGAAACAACGCAGAGTCAAAATCGTTGACTTCATCATCCATACATACACGAATAAAAATTAATTAAAATTGAAAAAATAAAGATAGGGTCTTCTATGACCTAATTGAACAAACGATACACAAAAATAAAAACCCAGAACCTAAACTTTTAAGGTTAACAGAAATAACCTCAGTAGTGTCGAATTTGGTGTAAAACCTGAGAAGGAAAGCGAGGACAACGACCAAAACAGTGATACCCGAAAGAGGAGAGGTTGCTAATGCCTTCAACGACATATTCAGTTCAGTCTCAGAAACAGAGTCATAGTCTTCTTAAACAATAAAGAAGACAAGAGTCTGTGAGAGTAGAAATTATGTGAGGAATTTTATACCTTTTTTTTTCTGATGTTACAACCAGATCGAATTACAACAAAAAGATGTACAGGAAAAATAAATTAAAAATTACAAGTCAAAATATAAGCGTGTGTTCACATTTTTTTTTTTAATTTTCATACAAATTTCAAATTTTAGTGAAGATTAATAAAAAATATATAACTAATTTTTAAAATAGTTGTTATATATAAAATTAAAAAAATAAAATATATAAAATAAATATTTAAAATAAATATTAAAGATAAAAGATATTTTTAGAATATTGATTAAATAAACTATTTATAAAATAATTAATTTTTAAAATAACAATTAAAGGTAAAACTAGAATAATGAAATGTGGACACAAAAAGATGATATATCTTTTTTATATATTGTTATAGATATTGTGTTGTGTTGGTTTTTGTGATTAAATTAAATATAATATTTAGCTTTATAGTAAACATTTGGTTAAGTCCGCATTTTGATCTTGAGATCTTAACGTAGACTTAATTGCGATGCAGACTTATCAAAATTTAAGAGTCATAATACAATACGGAATGTTACAATTGATATCATTACAGATTATGAAATATTATGAGTGTTGAGAATTTATTGGGATAGTGAGAATAGGAGAGATATAAGATATATGTTACAAGTGTGTATATATATTGTGCTGCACCTAGGCAGACTAATAAAACCGCACGGCCAAGTCTGCCTACACATAACCAAGCAAATGAAACTAAGTTAGTAACCGGACAAACGAAACCACATAGCGGCCTAGGCCGCTTACTTTAGAAAACAGGACAACATTTGTTGACCACTCTAGACTTAAAATATTACAAACAAGGTCCCTATTACCAACAAACATTAACTAAGGGTCTGGGCTAGGCCCAGCCCATCTAGGACCCAAGCAATGGCCCAACCCACAAGAAGAGCAAACATAATTAATAACTCTATAAATACGCGTGGACCCCAGCAATTAAAGGTACGCTTTCATTAATCCCTTAATCAAGAGATTTGACTTTCTGAGAATCTTTTCGCTGACTTGATCGTCCGAGCCCTCTCAACAAGTAACCCCTCAAGGGTCCAAACTGTGTACATCGACAGATGGCATACGCAAATTGAGGAGGAGCCAACTCGAGAGATTAAGGATTGATGTAAGGTGATATTTGTGTCCTTAACATCTCTTATTTGTTTCCGCGGGAACAATTAGCGCCCACCGTGGGGCACGAAGCAATATCTTACTAAGCGATCCGCATACTGTCGAGAATGGTTTCTACTCGTTGTAGAGTTGGAGTCATGAAGCAACCTAAGACGGGCCCTATTGCGCCTGCTAACATCACCCCGGACTTGGCCGCCATCCTTGAAGACCAAGCCAAGATGCAACAAGAACTCGCTGACCTTAGAAAGCGTAATGCTGACGAGCGTTGAGGCAAGAAAACTCGAGGTTGAGAAGAAAGATCGAGGCCGACCCTACCCAGAAAGGGAAGGCCAAGGAATCATCAGAAGCCCCCAGGTCCCTGGCTTACCAACCTAGTGAGGAAGAAAGCGAGTACAACCCCACCCGACACACCTTCACCACCACTCAACAAACACCCGTCATCTCTACCCACCACACAAACATTCATCCCACCATCCCCAAGCACCCCACAACACCCACCCTTGCTACCACCCTCCCCACCACCAATATCCCACCTCATCACTTCACCACTACCTTTCCTACCCTCATCCACCATCCCATTCCACCACACTCGTTACCACTCCAACCACCCAAATGTCTTCATCCTTTCATTGACACCATCACCAACACACCTCTCCCCGTCCAGTGGGAACCCTTCACACTAGACCACTATACGGGAGAAACAGACCCTGACGAACACCTCAAAATATACATAACCTACGTCGCCCTCTATAATCCCACAATGTCGTCTTCTGTAAAGCTTTTCCCACCACCCTCAAAGGTCCTGCCCTTGAATGGTTCACTACCCTTCCCTCATACTCCATCGACTATTTCGACACCCTCTCCCACATGTTTACCACCCACTTCGCTGGAAGCCGCCCACATCAAACCACAAACCTATCCTTTCTTAACGTCAAACAAGAACAAGACGAGACGTTGCGTGCTTTCATTGACCGCTTCAACAAAACTGCCCTCCGCACACCTAACCTCAATCAAGAAATGATTCTGCAGTGTATGGCTCTCACCCTTAAACCAGGATCGTTCGCTAACAACGTCTATCTCCACCCCTCGCCTCCATGCACGAACTCAAGCTCCGTGTCGCGGATTACATCCGCATGGAAGAAATGCATAACCTCCACACCAAGTTCTACAATGATTACACCCCCTCGACCACCAGCCGCGATAAATAACCACCACGACCTGACTTTAGGCCCAGAAAGCCTAAACAACCACGTTTCACCAGATATGGGCCGCTAAGTGTCCCCAGATCTCGGCTTCTCGACGAAGCCCTCAATGTCGATCTCATCCTACCACCTCGCAAAACATCCAACCCCCCCAATCTAGACATGACCAAGTACTGCTGCTATCATAGAAACAACAGCCACACTACAGACGAATGCAAGGCGCTCCAAGACAAAATCGAAGAATTGGTTTGCGCTGGCCACTTCCGCCACTTTGTCTACAGAAACGTACCCCGACATCCATCACGATCTAACAACCGACATCCCCATTGCAATACTCGCCACGATCACCGCACCAATCAACCAACTCGCCAAGAACCATAAACTGCCCTCACTGACATCAACCCGGCTGATCCTCCACTACACGACAAAATCAACACCATCTCTGGAGGCTTTTCCGGTGGCGGCTTCACCTCATCAGCCAGGAAGAAACACCTCTGTCATCTCCAATTTATCAATCACATAACTCATTCTCACCATAGATGTCGTATGCCTCCCATCACCTTTACTAACGACGATTTCCACGGCGTCGACCACCAGTAGGACGATCCCATGGTCATCACGGTCGAACTCGAGAACTACGCGGTCAAGAAGGTGCTTATCGACCAAGGCAGTTCAGTTGACATCCTCTACTGGACAACCTACCAGAAACTCCAACTTTCACCCATTGCCATGGTCCCCTATTATGAACCTATCTGTGGATTCTCCGGAGAGAAGGTTTCCACCCGTGGATATATAGACCTACACACTTGTTTTTTGGGAAGGAACTCAAACCAAAACAATCCTCATTTGTTTCCTTGTCGTAGACACACCCACCTCATACAATGTCCTCCTTGGTCGACCATCCCTCAACATTTTAGGCACCGTCGTCTCCACACCCCACCTAGCCATTAAATTCCCTTCCCCATCAGGTGACATCCTTACCATTCACAAAGACAAACGACTCGCATGAGAGTGCTCTATGGCTAGCCTACGCCCTCAATTACCAATCCTACAAACCTACAACATTAAACGCCCACTCGGATCTAGCATAGTTTATCTAGCGATGACCTAGACCTCAGAGTAGGACGCAACGCACAAATCAAACCAGTTGGCAACACTATAAGCTTGGAGCTCCCTAATGGTCGTACTCTCAAATTAGGTACCGGTCTCCAATAAGAACAACGTGATATCTTGACACCCACCCTTATCGCCAACACCGAGCTCTTCGCCTGGTCAGCCGCATACTTACTTAGTGTCGACCCTCAAATCGTATGCCACAAGCTCTCCATCTACAAAGAAGCCATATACGTCTCCCAAAAGAAGCGTAAGCTTGGAGAAGAACGCCAACTGGCAACAAAAGTAGAAGCCGAAAAGTTACTTAATGTTGGCTTCATCGAGGAAGCCCACTACACCACCTAGCTAACTAACGTAGTTCTGGTCAAAAAAGCAAATGGAAAATGGCGAGAATATGCGTTGACTATACGAACCTCAATAAGGCCTACCCTAGAGATGCCTATCCCTTACCCAACATTAACTAGCTAGTTGACGGTGCTGCCGGCAACAAAGTCCTCAGCTTCTTAGATGCATACTTCGGGTACAACCAGATTCCAATGGCCATAACCAATATGAACAAGACCGCTTTCATCACTGACGATGCCAATTATTTTTACAAGGTCATGCCTTTCGGCCTAAAAAACGCAGGAGCAACTTACCAAAGATTGATGGACAAAGTATTCAGCCACCTAATGGGCAAGTGTGTCGAAGTGTACGTCGACGACATGGTTGTCAAATCACCAAGCCACCAACAGCATGCACAAGACCTGTCCACAGTATTCTCTGCCCTACGACAATACAACCTCAAACTCAACCCTGAAAAATGTGTCTTTGGCGTCGATCGTGGCAAATTCTTAGGCTTCATGCTAACACAGCGCGACATCGAAGCAAACCCTGAAAAATGCACTACTATCATCGAAATGTGAAGCCCCAACAATATCAAAGAAGTCTAGCGCCTGATAGGCCGCTTAACCGCCATCTCGAGATTCCTACCAAAACTAGCCGAACAAACCCAACCCATCATCCAACTACTCAAAAAATCCGCGAAGTTCTCTTGGAACGACGAATGCGAACAAGTTTTCCAAAACCTCAAAACCACCCTCACATCCCCACCTATCCTCCACAAGCTGGATATCCACTAACCATTCCTCCTCTACATCACCGCAATAGATCACACTGTAAGCGCTGTTCTGGTCCAAGAAATCACTAGCGTCCAACATCCCGTATACTTCGTTAGTCGCACTTTGCAAGATCCAGAGACCAGATGCCAAACGGTGGAAAAGCTAGCATTGTCCTTAGTACATGCAACAAGACGCCTACACTCTTACTTCCAAAACCATAACATCATTGTTAAGACCGACTACCCCATCCAAAAAATACTCCAAAAGCATGACCTTGTTGGCCAGATGTCGTCATGGGCCGTGGAACTCTCTGAATTCAACATTCGTTATGAACCACACAGCCCCATCAAAGCCCAGTGCCTGCTCGACTTTGTCAACGACCATCAACACACCCTTGAGGAAGACCAATGGACACTTTATGTAGACGGTTCCTCGAATCCAAAGGACGCAGGCGCCGACATCATCTTAGAAGGCCCCAACGATATCCTCATTGAAAAATCCCTACACTTTGCCTTTAAAACTTCCAATAATCAAGTCGAATACGAAGTCATCCTAGTCGGCTTATCTCTCGCACGCGAAGTCAGCGTCAAAACACTCATATGCAAGACCGATTCCAAGCTCATTATGGGTCATCTCAACGATGAATTCCAAATCAAAGATGCCATTCTCCTGCAATACTATCATTTGGTCCGTAATGTCATCCAATATGCTTTTGACCGTGTATGCGTCCAGCACATCCCAAGAAGTGAAAATTTCAGAGCCGACATCCTATCTAAACTAGCAAGCACTAAGTTAAAGAGCAGGCATAGATCCCTCCTACAATAGACATTATCCCCACCCTTACCACAAATAAGTGGCCTAAAACGCATACTACAACTATTAAAACGATTCATGCGATTCATACGCAAACCCACCCTATTTTTCACATGGTCACTTATCAAATAGAGCAATCACAATACCACAACATTTACATTTCATCATACCCGCACCATCATCATTCATGTAAATGCACTCCTACAATATAAACTATCGACATCAAGATGACAACAAATATATCGCGAACATTAGCTATATTAACAAGGAAATGTAACAGTGTACGACATATAAACGTATGTGTAGCAAAGTAAAGCAATGTACAAATTATTACAGACTTAGGATTCAAATCGAATAGGAAATATAAAACCCTAATCCTAGTCTGCCTTTTCATCAACAGCTGCCACGGCCTCTTCACCATTGATATCTTCCTCAACCATCACCTTCCCCACCTCCTCCTCTAGGCTGCTCTCCACCTCACTTATAAGATGATCGTCAACTACATCCTTGTTCACATCAAACCTAGCATCCGACACATCAACGTCTTTACAAAAGAAGGCCGCTTGCCGCAAACCCTTATGGAAACCGTTAATATGCTCTTGAATTATGCAGCCCTTAAGGTCCTCCAGCTCAGTCTCTATGCCTTCATGCTTTTCCTTCAACTCGTCATAGTCGGCTTCCAACTCAGCAACCCTTCCCTTCAACTTCCTCTCCGACTCCAGACACCAGACTTTCCAGGTACCCAGTCTCTTCTTCTCTTCCAGCCATTCCTCTCTTTCTTTTTCCCATGCCGCTTTCTCCTCGACATGTTTGTCTACTTCACCTTGCAACTCCTCTATCTTCGCCCGATTCCCCTCCTTCAACTCTCTCTGAAACAAACTCCCAACCCTGCGTCCCAAGATCAAGGCTTTGCTATTAAACTCTAGCATAGCCTTGATCATGGCGTTTGTTTCCATATTATCAATCGAATTAACCAGAGTCTCCGACAAATTAATGTTTATATCTTGTCATACAAGCGTCTCCGACAACTCTATAAGTCTAGCTTCCGGCTTCTTAGCACCACTAGAAGATCCCGACCACAGCAAGGCGGCCCTCACCTTCTTAACATCTTTCCCTCCACCATGTTTGGCGGGCAGCTCCGCCTTTCTTTTTGATCCCCCGTGCACGTGCACCTCAACTAAGGACTCTTGTAAGTTGGGAACTTTAGTGCTCCCAACAGCCTTGGCCTTCGCTACTTTCTCCTTCCTCAGAGCTTGAAAAAGGTTCAAGTTCTTCCCAACCTGTGCCATGTTCCCTATAGTAACCACATCAAACACCGATTAGTTAACTTAAACACACCATAACACTTAAAATTACAAAAAGATACCTTCTATATTAACAATCAAATGAATCGAATTATAAACCCTAATTAAGCCCTTAGTGGGTAGCCTATCATTAAACTTCATCAGTGTCTCCACCACCTCCTTATCCGCCAATGACAATCTCTCCATCTTCATGTCCTTATACTGCCAAGGGTTGTCGGTCAAACTAAAAAGGAACTTAGTGCTCCCGTCATCATTATAGAAGTACGATCTCCTTGGCTCCTTCACTACTACCTTGAAGAACCCATCTTTAAAATGTTTAAATGATTGAGTGAACGCTTCCAGCCTACTTATACTCGGTTGACTTATCAATGATAACCATGTTGTCGGATGTTTGAGTCTCATATCATAGAAATACAAAAATGACAGCGGGGATGGTTGCAGATATAACGAGCGACAAAGAACACGAAAAGCTTGCAAGTACACCCAACTCTTTGGATGCAGCTGAGTAGGGGCAACGTTTAACAGACGTAGCACCCCCATGGTGAAATCATCAAAAGGCAGCCTCACGTGCAACTGCGAAAAATGACACATGTACATGTAGAAGAAACCCTCGACCTCTCCCTCTTGGCCATGACAAACACAGTCGACGACACTTTGAATCACTACAAACTCTCAACAACAACTATATTTATAATCCACAATTTGAATCGCTACAACTTCTCCTGCCAAAAGTATCAGACACACGAAGCGTCACAATTGACATGAAACGTCACAACACTCAAAACGGCAGCGCAAACCCCTTGATTAGACCCCTGACATCTGCCACCCTTCCACTTACTATTACCATCTTAAAACTTCAGCCTTAACATTGTTCATCACACTTAAAGGCTGGAGAACTAGTGTACTGCACCTAGGCGTACTAATAAAACCGCACGACCAAGCCCGCCTACACATAACCAAGCAGATGAAACTAAGTCAGTAACTGGACAAATGAAAGCACATGGCGGCCTAGGTTGCTTACTTCAGAAAACAGGACGAGATCTGTTGACCACTCTAGACTTAAAATATTACAGACAAGGTCCCTGGTACCAACAAACATTAACTAAGGGCTTGGGCTAGGCCCAGGCCCATCTAGGACCCAAGCAATGGCCCAGCCCACATGAAGGGCAAACATAATTAATAACTCTATAAATACAAGTGGATCCAAGCAATTAAAGGTACACTTTCATTAATCCCATAATCAAGAGATTTGTGTTTCTAAGAATCTTTTCGTTGACTTGATCATCGGAGCCCTCTTCGCAGATAATCCCTCAAGGGTCTAAACTGTGTGCATTGACAGATGGCATACGCAAACCGAGGAGGAGCCAACTCGAGAGATTGATGATTGAGGTAAGGTGATATTTGTGTCTATAACATCTCTTATTTGTTTCCACATAAACACACACACGCATATATATATATATATATATATATATATATATATATATAATATAACGAAATGTAGTAAAATATAAACTAAAATTACTTTACGTGATTTTTACTGAAAATAAAATCATAATATTATTGATTCGAAATTTTCTTTTTCAAATGCGAATTTAAGCAGAATGCGAATTTAAATGAATGCGGATTTGAGCGAATGTTTAGTATATATCTATCTATTTATTTTTATATACAGATATATCTACGGATTTTTTTTTATACTTTCGAAGTTTACTTTCTAAATAAATTATTTTTCAAATAATTATTTTATCATTTTAATTTTTTAAATAAGTATTTTTTTTCAAATTTATCGGAGATCTTGCATTCCACCTTGAAGGCTAGCCAACAGATTTAGAACAAATGTGAAAATGTTTAGTATATCTTGAACACTGAAATGAAAAATTAATTGCTGATAAAAAGAAAATTTTTAAATTAATACTTCATTGCAGTATAATCTCAAATGAAATTGAATTAAACAGAAATCCAAATTTAAATAAGGCACCACACAACAACAGTTTTTGTGTATAAGATAATAAATGAGATTATCTCCAAGGACAAATAGTTCACACAGTATAAAGTTGTGGTGTTAATCTTGGCTTTGCCACTGCCAGAAGTGGGTTAGCCAGGAGTAAATCATGGTGGCTCTCTGCAAGGTTGATGGGTGAGGCATTGGGCGGTGCAGTCCAAGTGAAGGAATGAAGCAACCTAGCAAACAGCATCACTGTCATTGTTGTTCCGAGCACGATTCCTGGACAACCACGTCTTCCTGTGCTGAAAGATACGAAATTCAAATCTGACTCTGTCAAGACCACATTGCCCTTAAGATGACGTTCTGGCTTAAACTTGAGAGCTTCGTCACCCCAAACTTTTGAGTTTCGTCCAAGTTCCTGTCTACTTAACAGCACATGGCTCCCATTCGGAATTACGTACTTTCCCACTACGGTGTCTTTCACGGAAACATGAGGAACATTGAAAGGTGCAACGGGATGAAGGCGAAAAGCTTCTCTTGCACATGCTTTAATGTAGTTTAGTTTTGGAATGTCTGATTCTTGGACCAATCTCTCCTTTCCAACTACCCTGTCCAATTCATCTGTGGCATGTTGAAGCAACTCAGGCTGGTTTATCATCTCTGCCAAACCCCACTCCACTGCATTTGATGGGTTATCCACCGCAGCCATCATCAATTCCTGCAGCACAAATTTCATTTTTTTTTATCAGTTATTATCTATGGAGTGATCAACATATACACATAAAAAGGATAAACATATATATTAGTCACTTACGTTGATTTGTGCCTTGATTTCTTGCGTAGTCAATACTGGGTTATTGTTGGCATCTCTGAGTGAGATGAGAATATCAAGAAAATCTTCTGTATGAATCTTGGACCCATCATTCCATTCTTTGATACGTTGGTCAATGATGGGATCGTGATACTTGTTCACAATTTGTATTGCCTTCTTCACCTTGTTGTCATGGCCGTCCAAGTCAAGTCCTCTCAGGCAAGGAACATAATCAGAAACACTAAAGTCATAAATGTACTTTAGCAATACAAAAATGGCTTCAAGGTGTTCCACTTCCTCACAACCAGGTCCTCCATCATTCTTACCCTCCCCAAAATACCTCATACCAAAGCTCAAATTCTTGATCACGTTGCAGCAATAGTGTTGCGTGACATCCCTCACATTCACAAGACCAACATCAGCGTTGACATTGTTTTTGCACATACTGTAGATGTAAAACACGAGGTTGTTGGCTTCTTCAAGCCTCTTGTGTTGAAGTTGATGGTGAATGGTTGTGGACAACAGCTCATTGCCAACAATTCTTCTCATTTTCTTCCATTGTTCCCCTAGGGGCACAAGGGTTGTGGTGAGATATCCACGACTTATAAGAGAAGTGGTGATGCTTGTGGGTCTAGAAGCAAAAGTAGCATCTTGTTTCCTCAAGAATTCACGAGCAATGATCGGACAAGTTACGAGTATAACATGAACATTGCCCAGGCGAATGCAAGCAATCTCAGTTTTCATTTCCTTCATTAGGTTGTTTATCCACCTGAATGTAGGCCTATTTGCAAGCATTTCAGGAAGGTTACCGATGATAGGCCATGGTTTAGGACCAGGTGGTAAGGGTACTTCTTGGTTCTTGGGTTTCTTCAACAAGTGAGATTCAAGGCCTTTGAGAAAGGTTATGCAGAAAATTATTACAAGAATGATCAAAGATGACAACAAGGTTTGAAGATGAAGGTGAGACAATAAAAAGATAGAGGAGTGATCCATTGGAAACAGCAAGAACCTTTGCACTGTGTTCTACAGATCAAAGAAGATTTGGTTAGGTTTGTTTGCTCTGACATCAACACGACGCACCTGTTTATAAAGTCCTCTAACTCATTCAAAGTCAGTTTTATTCACATGTTTCATGTGGAAAAGTGTGCATGGCAGTATTTTCTTACTTTTAAAATTTAAAGATGAATAAATGGAATGCAAAAGTTATAAAACAAAACAGGAATATGTAAGGAAGTATGTTTTTAGGTGGCTTAAATATATTTTTTATTAAAATATTATAAAATATTGTTTTTCTGCTTTTAAATTAAATTATAAAATATTCGGTTCTTAATTTTTATGAAAATCATATAAAATATTATTTTTTAACAAATTAAATAGATAATTAAACTATAGTCTAATGTGAAATTATATATATATATATATATATATATATATATATATATATATATATATATTATTATACTTTAGTTTATTATACAATATTATATGTGTCATTTATTGCAGATAACGTGACTTTTATAAAATATAATGATTAAATATTTTATAATTTAATTGAAAAATAAGATATAATATCTTATAATAGTGTTAACGATAACAGTATATTTAAACCTTGTTTCAAGTTCATTGTGGATGACTTATTAATGTGTGCAATAACAAAATCATGTTGATAGTTGATTATGTAACTTGTGGCATGCAGAGACTGAAGTCAGATGATAATGTGTAAAAGTAGGTATAGTAGGTATAAACTGCACAGTAGTGCTTTTGTCTTGTTCCATGTTATTGTACAAAATAATAGGCTCCCAGGAATGAATGATATTTAACCACAACTTTTATAAAATAAATAAACGTGTTTTTAGTTTTTATTTTAACTTGGATAGAAAATTATAATTCTGTATTAGTCTCAAATTTTAATATGGTTTCTTCTTAAATTTTAAAATTAAACAGATATAGTTAATCTATTTTAAATAGATATAGTTAATCTATCCAAATTATATGAGATTTTTTCAACGTATCTTAGGTTAGCCTATGAGTTGTTTACATAATTTAACAAGTTTTGGATAAAATGTAAGCAAAAATATCGTTCAACACATAAAAAAGAAAATTGATGTCATTGAGCTAAAAAGATTATAATCATTTATTTTTAATATTTGAAAATAAAAATGTATCAAAATTTAAGATAAAAACAAATTCTAATTTCGCGTGACTAAAAACATATTTAACTAAGAAAGAAATAAATATTATTTCAAAAAACACTTCAATATGATTTCGTAGATATTTTTAATAAATTAATAAAAATTATATATATATATATATATATATATATATATATATATATATATATATTAAATATGTTTTTAATCTCCTAAGTTTTAGTGAAAATTGGAATTGGTTATTCTTTGAAACTTTTATCCAATTTAGTTTCCTAACTTTAGAAATGTGTGGATTAAGTCCTTTTAATCGAATTTTATTAAATTTATTTGACATTTCAAATATGTTTCTCAACTAACATTGGAACAGAAATGCGTCAAATGGTGTAAAAAATACACATAGAATCATGAAACGTGTTTGAAACGTTAAATAAACTTAACAAAATTTGGTTAAAAGAACTAAATTCACACATTTCTAAAATTTGGGGACTAAATTAAATCAATATTTCAAAAATAGACTAATTTTAATTTTCTCAAGTTAAAGGACTAAAAATATATTTTCCCATATATATATATATATATATATATATATATATATACATATATGTATACATACATATGTATGTATAGCCGGCCTAGCCAAAAACGACACCAGTTGTCATCCTTTACCGTCATAACTATATCGGCAAAGGCTGGGAGACTAGTGTACCACACCTAGCCGGCCTAGCCGAATAATAACCATAAAACCCGTCCGCGTAACCACCAAGGATGTAAATAATAACAATCACCATACACACGCTAAGGTGAATCAAGGTATCCGGCCTAAGCCGCTTAGGAACAACATCGATCGAACACACTAAAGCAACAATATTGGCCTAAGCCTCTAAAGAGTAACCGGCCTAGGCCGTTAACTCTAGGAAACTAAGCAAGGACTTGGCAAAATCAGAACATTTCTGTAATATTCATCAGGCCCATAATAATCGAACTAAGGGGCCTAGGCTAGGGCCCAGACCCACCTATAACCCAAACGAGGGCTCAGCCCATGACGTGGCCCGACATAATTAATAATCTATAAATATGCATGGACCCCACGAATTAAAGGTACACATTCATTATTCTCCTAATCACCAGATTTGACTTTCTAAGAGATTTTGCTGACTTGAGCTTCGAAGTCTCTTCTGCAGGTAACCCCCTCGGGTCCAAACCAATTACACTGAGATATCCATAGGCGACATGTATCAGCCGGGAGGAAGCCTACTGAGGAGATGGCAGATCAGAGTAAAGTAGTACTTGTGTCTAACATATCTTATTTGTTCTCTGCAGGAACAATATATATATATGTATATATACATATGTATATATGTATATATATATGTATATATGTACATATATACATATGTATATATACATATGTATATATGTATATATACATATGTATGTATATATATATATGTATATATATACATACATATGTATATATACATATATACATATGTATATATACATATGTATATATGTACATATATACATATATATATATATATATACATATATATTTATATATATATATGTATATATGTATATATATATATGAGTTGAATATGTTTTTAGTCCCTTAACTTTCATTGAATTTTGGAATTAGTCCATTTCACAATTCTGGACCAATTTAGTCCTTCATCTTTCGAAATGCGTAAATGTAGTCCTTTTAATCAAATTTTGTTAAGTTTATTTGACATTTCAAATGCGTTTCATAATAGTATTTGATTTAACATTAAAGATGTTTCTGCGGAAGAACAAACAAGAGATATCAGACACGAATATCACCTTACCTCAATCCGCAATCTCCCTAGCAAGCTTTCTTCCGGTATGTATGTGCTATATGCTGGTGTCTCGGTTTGGACCGATTTGGACTCGAGAGGGGTTACTTACGGAAGAGACTCCGACGCTGAAGTTAGATAAGGATTCTCAGAAAGTCAAATCTCGTGATTAGGGAATTAATGAATGCGTACCTTTAATTGGTGGGGTCCATGTGTATTTATAGATTATTAATTATCTCTAGCCACATCATGGGCTAGGCCTCTATTTGGGCTTCAAGTGGGTTTGGGCCTAGCCTAGGCCCCTTAGCTCGATTATTGTGGGCCCTTGGGGCTTTGCTAGTAATGCTCTAAGTCCGTCAAGTTCTCGCTTAATTTCCTTAAGTTAGCGGCTTAGGTCGGTTACTCTTTATTCGCATAGCATATATGGTGATCATTTGCGTCCTTGGGGTTATGTAGGTGGATTTTACGGTTATAGTCAGGCTAAGCTGCCTAGGTGTAGTACACCAGCCCCCAGTCTTTGTCGATGTATCTATAGCGACAAAGGATGGGAAGTGTTGGTATGTTTCGTTAAGCCGCCTAGGTGTAGCACAAAAGAAAAAAATGTGTCAAACAGTATAAACAACTCAAATAAAATCATGAAATGTGTACGAAACATCAAATAAACCTAACAAAAATTTGATTAAAAAGACTAAATCCACGTATTTCGAAAGATGAAGAACTAAATTGGTCCAAAGTTTCAAAATTGACTAATTTCAAAATTCACTAAAAGTTAAGGAACCAAAAACATATTTAATCCTATATATATATATATATATATATATATGTATATATATGCAATTTGATTTCTTTTGTTAAATTTTTTTTAATTGGATTAAGGATTTTTCATCAAAATTGAAGTTGTGAATTCTTTTTGTTGGTGTAATTGACATAATCCTAGTGTCAATTTTGGTGAAAAGTCCTTGTTCCATTTCAAGAAATTTAACGAAAAAGATCAAATTATATCAATTTTAAAAAATTGAGATTAAAAAAATTAAAGGATCAACTTGACATTTTTGGAAAAAAAATATACCAAAATGATAATTCGACCAAAATTTTGGCACCCCAAAATATTGGCTGAAGATCCGACACTATATATATATATATATATATATATATATATATATATATATATATATATATATATATATATATACTATTTTGGTCTAGTTTGTTCAATTTGGTTTCTTTTTTTTTTGCGCATTCAATTTGGTCCTTGATATGTTCAACTTCGCCTTAATTTGCTAAATTATGTTCAATTCCATCCTTTTCATTGACACAGTTTAAATAATTGATAACAACAAAGTGTACATGCTAGCACTGTTCACATTACGTGGAATGTTTTAATTATGATTATTACCCTTTGGTATATATTCCAATATATCTTTTGGGATGATTGTAATATGGTTTTACATTTTAGTATTCCAGGCTTTGTGATTATCAGCTATGAAATATTTTATTTAATGATTTAGACTAATAAATGGGATGTTACATATTTTATATTATATACATACATATATATATATATATATATATATATATATATTAATATATACATATACTGTATTTATATATTTATCCTGGGGCTGCCAAGCGGTCTAGAATGGAATTTCGCCTGGCGGGTATAGAGCACCGCCAGGCAAAAATACAGAGGCATGGCTTTTGTATGCTTGGATGTGCGCAGTCTACAAGGATTTGGGTGATACCTTAAAGAAAGGCTTGCTGGAGTGTTCCTTGAGTTGTGGCTCAAAATGATATCCCTTGAGTTATGGCTCATGATAGGGGATAAACACGTGGCATTCCTTGGGTTATGGCTCGGAATAGACATGTCAAAGTGAGCCAACCAGGCTCACACGGGTTGGCTCACCACGAGCCGGGTTCAAAATGAGTGAACCCAACCCGGCTCACTTTCTGGTGAGCCAGAAATTTTGTAACCCGGCTCAACCCACCACGGGTTGGTGGGTTAAGTGGGTTGGCTCACCAACCCACCTAAAAAAAATATTTATTTATTTTTTTTGTTATTCAAATATTTTAAAAAATTTTTAAGTAACTCATGAGATGAGAATCATAGTAAAATAAAGAACCAATGTTTTGATCATGCTCACCACCAATATATGAAGAATTATTTCCAAGAAAGTATCCATTAGTCTAAGAAAGCATGACTAATATTACAAATTTTCTGTCATGCTATTCAACAAAATATAAATAAAAAAAACTATACATTTTTTTCATGTTAATTTAGAAAAAATTGTTTATAAGACAGTTACTTGAGTAATTTACTATAAAGATTATAGTTAAAGATTAAAGTATCAACATATATATAACTTGACAATCAAATTAATTAAACATTCAAATAATTCAAATATAATTAAGCAACATTCTAGCATTTAAAAATATGAAATTGTGAACAAATATAATTGGAGTAGTAAATAATTTTAAAAAAATTAAAAGAAAATTTAAAAAAAAAAATTAAAAAAAAATTGTAAAAAAATGTTGGTGGGTTAAGTGGGCCAACCCACCTTCAACCCGGCTCGAACCCGTTTAACCCGTGGGTTAAGTGAGCCGGGTTGAGTTCAACCCACTTCTGAAAAAGTTGAATTTTTCTCAACCCAACCCGGCTCGAACCCGTGGTGAGCCGGGTTGGCTCACGGGTTGAAACTCATTTTGACATCTCTAGCTCGGAATGACATCCCTTGAATTGTGGCTCAGGATGGCGGATGAACACGAGCATTCCTTGAGTTGTGACTCAGATTGGCGATTGTTGTCGGTGTTAGTGTGCGAGTTGTGACTCGTACGGATGGGTCTAGAAAGATTGCCCTCTTCAACGTTTGTCGGTGAGTTTGGAAGTCTTGGGACATTACGAACTATTGTTCGTATGGGAACATGAAAATTCTTAGGTTTCATGTCGATGACAAGAGGCATTGAGGCAAACCTTGACAAGTGTGCGATTATCCTAAACATGAATAGCCCTCATAATTTGAAAGAAGTGCAAAGGTTGGTCAACAAGTTGACTTTGTGATGAGAGACCTCTAACTAAGGGACCAACCGTTAGAGCCATGGCTAGAAGGATACAAGAAGAACGAGCCTCCTTTAAGCATGCAAGGCCCAAGATGAAGTTCACATGGGCCAAGGAGGATGTGATGACCTAACCTAGGAGTCTTTATTTGTAAATACTAGATTAAGATTTAATTTTTGGTTTTGTATTATGGGCCCAGTAGATTAGGGTTTTCTTTGGGCCATATATTGGGCCTTAGAGGGCTTTTGGGCCTTGTAGGTGTTTTGGACCAAAAGATCGTTGGGCCTACCTTTGTAGGCCTTGTGGAGCGCAAGCTTGGACACCAACCTACACCTTGGAGTGCCTAGATTCATGCTCTATATGACTTGCTTAGTTGGAAAATCACACCTTCCTCATGCTCTCTTTTTGGCTCCAATTACCATATTCTAGACCTTTTTCCCTCCATTTTTCTAGACCACCTAGCTCGCATTTTCTCCTATAAATAGGGAGCTTAGGACCTTGTAAAAACCATTCATGAATATAGTAGAGAAACTTTGTTGATATGACTCCAAACACTTATCCATTCTTCATAGCTTCCATGCATCCAAGCATCAATGGTTTCTACTTCTTTCATCCTCTCGATTTTGTGCTTGAAGATGGACTCATCATATGATATCATGAGTTTTGGTTGATCAAGCTTTGCTTCAAGAGATAAGTTCACCTTCTTAGTGTCTTATTCTTTTAATTCCGTGTTGTTTCCATTACTTCCTTGCTTGTATAATTTTGTTTTTCTTCCATTCACCTAATTGGTTACATGGTTCTTATCGTTACTCCTTTGGAACTATTTAGCCATTGTGCTTAAGTACTCAACCATGGTGAATTTGTGTGGCTTTTACATTTTCTTTTGAGTATTATTTTATCTATTTTGATTCATTTTGATTTTCTAATCCATATGTTTTGTCTAGAGTAATGTTTTACCCAATTATGTCTTAAATTATTTTGTTTAGCCATTTGATTTTTCTTCTTTAGGTGTGCCTATTATTTTGCATTTTGGTGCAGTATTTTTCTGTAATAAATGAAAATTCTCTTTTTCATTGGAGCCTTGGAAATGCACTTTCACATCAAGATAACCTTGGTTATCTTAATGTCTAGTGGGAATTTTCCTTGCTTAATCACTTAAATCTCCATCTAATTTTGGCTATTATGTGCTTTGAGTGCTTTTAATTTTTTGCATTTAAGTTCAAACTTGTTAATTAGGTCTTAGAAAGTTCCTTAAAGTTAGGCTTCCATTTTTTTTGTTTCAAGTTTCAACTCTTAATTTTGCTTCCTTTTAGTTTCCATCCTATTTTGCTTATTGGTTTCAATTACATGCTATATGATGAAGTATTGGTAGTAGTGATTATGTTTTGGTGCCAAAAAGTGTTGCTGTAAAAGGAGATAAAATTAAGAGAAGAGCACAAAAAGAACAAAGAAAAAAGTTCCCAAAAAGAAGTAAGCAAAAAGAGTAAAAGAAAGTGGCAAAATTGTGCACTAGAATCACTACTCACAAATTTCAATTTGAGATGTTTTAGTGATTGAAATTTTCATTTTGTGCAATTTTCACCACTACTTTGCGTAATTTTTGTGTTGTTTTGAGACTATATGTCTTAGCTTTGATGCTGAATGATTTGCCTAATGCACCATGGGCTCATAAGCTCGTAAAGACAAGAAGTAATCAAATTTTCTTCTAGTATTTTTTTTTTGTTTTCTTCATCCATTCTAGCACCTTTCTTTAGGTAATTTCTTTTGTGTATGATGAGTCATTATTTTCCCCTATTTTCTTTCCTTTCGATACGCATCTTGATGGATGTTTAGTGCTTATTTGTCTACCATTAGTGCATTTTCATATATTAAGCTTCATTGGGCCAATAATTCAAGTTTTAATTAATTTGTATTTACTTGGTATAATTTTCATTTCTTAATTATTTTCAGGTTTTTCTGTGAAGCATTTTTGGGCTTGGACAATAATCTTAAGTTCAAGATAGGAGTGCCATATATTTTCCACATCATATGTGCCACTTCAGCCTTATTTCCATGTTAACATTTGGGCCAAAAATGCAATTTTATAATTCTGCAGCCTAGAGTGGAAGTTTTGTAATGCTGCAGCTAGAGTGGCAGTTTTGTAACTAAGACCCTAGGGTTTTAGGACTAGAACCATTGCCATTCATTTTTAGTTATTGTTTGACATTTTTGGAGCACCATTGGAATACCTGTTGAAGGAAATACTTTATTTTTCACGTTTTCTGCACATTAGAGCTTGTAGGAATTGCATTTTTGTACTTTTGTTTACTTGCTCATTCCCTTATCTTCACTATGGTGATGCATTTTTGTTCTCCTCTACTTTGTAACTTCATTTCCATGGCTTGCTAAACTTTTTGTATTGATTCCTCAAAGAAAATGAAATGAGACATTGAGGTTGTTGTTTTATAATGCATTTCCGTTTCAATTTGCTCTTCATCCTCTTCAATTTATGCTTATTTGAATGAACACGAAATTCATTGATGCTTAATCATGGTTTCACATTTTCTGTAGTTTTACAGCCCTTTGCTCATGCTTAATGAGTGTGGGTTGTACTATAGTTGCTTAATTTGTGTGTGAGAAGTTGAATGATGTGTGATGTGCTTAATTGCATAATGAACTTCTGATAATCTTCACTTTGTTGGTTAATTTTAGGTTTCATGAGAGTAAAGTGGATAGAATAAATAATTTCGTGACATGTGATTGGTGGATTTTCATTAGAATCAAGGAATTAATACATTTTAACCATTGTTCATTGAATTTACCATATGTTTCAAATACGTTTCGGTGTTTTTATAAATCTACCAAACCCCTTCCCCCCCTCTTGTGTTATTTTTGGATCCTTTGAATGATAATATTGTTTATTTGGATAGGACCTTGGGATAACTCTTGAGTACTACATATTTAAATAGTTTATTTATTCGAGTACGACCTTAATCAGTGTGCTTACGTTGTTTCTGACCTTATTTCTAGCTTGTCTTTTGTTGATTAATCTTTGACTATGTTTCACATTATTCACTCTTGAGTTTAGAAATTTTCACTTAAGATTTTCTTATTTTTTCTTGCTTGGCTTCTTTTGGTTGTGATATTATATTTTGGTTGAAAGCTCTCTTTGCAAGTGGACCAAACTTTCACAGTATCATTTTAGTGGGTGGAAGCCAAAGTGGAACTCCAAGCTACAAGTAAAGTTTACAAAGGGAAAGCAAAACAAACACTTGAGTGAGCAAAATAAAATAGTGGAGTAAAACACTTGAAGAACATTTAATTTTGTACCATATTTGATTGTATTTCTTTGCATTGTATTTGTTCAAGTTCTTGTTTTTGTATCTTGGACTAATTAAGTGTCTTGGGAGAGCCTTAAGTGCTCTCTAATCTCTTAATTAAAATTTTAAAACAAATAGTAAAACGCTTTTAGATGGTGAATGTGTTTTGCAACATCAAGCCTCGACAATTAGGCCTTATAGTCTAGATTCAATTTTTTGCTTTTGTTAATTGTTTAGTGTGTGTTTAGTTCTACTTTAGAAGTTTTGTGCAAAATTCTTTGAATTCCTTTGGCTAGGAAATATTTGGTATATAAGCAATCCAAGTGATTCACCTCTCTTTCCTAGAAGAGAATTCAAGAAGTTTGCTATCTACTTCTTCTTTAGAATTTCTTAGTTAGAATTTGGTTTTCTAAATAAAAAATCCAAAAATAGTAATCATGTCTAGGCAACCCTTCCTACATAGTACAAGTGTTTATGAGGATTGAACTGAGTTTAAAACATGATTCTCAACAACTAAAATCACTTGAATTATGGAGACTATAAGAGGCAACTTACAAAGTGAAAGAACAACTAGAAAAAGGAAGTGAAATTTCTCTCTTGGAGGAATAAAAATCAAAGCTTTGAAGAAAAGAGAATAAAAAGTCCAAAATAAGCTCAAAAGTAGGAGTAATTCTAGCAAGGGGTCTATAAGTGGTGCTTCAATCTATGAGGAAGAGGAAAGGCTAAGATTAGGAGACTATTATCAACAAAATTCCCACTTTAAGAGACAAAGAAGAGATCTTACTCCTAAAAGAAGTTAAAGGTTACTTGTTTTGCCTTACTTTCAAGGCAAGGAGGATGTTAAAGCTTATTTGGATTAAGAGATGAAGGTGGAGAAACTCTTTGCTTGTTGTTAGCACAAATAGACTGGATGATTTGATGCTTGAAGATTTGATGAAGACACATGAAGCCATTGCCTTGGAACATGTTGGAACCATGCTTACATTGATAAAGATGTGGAGATTTGATGTTTCATGAGTTGATCAAGCCTTGTGTGCGTGTTGTATATCTGGATTATTCATGTGGAAAACAAGCTTGAGGAATTGTATTCATGTTGTAGACCATTTTGCACTAATTAGATGTATAGGATCTTAGTTGTGTCTTTTAATATATTGAAAATTTTCAACAGGTTAAGTGGTGTCTTTTAATATGTTGAATGAGTTTTCAATAGATTAAAAGGTTTGCTACAGTAGTCATAACTGATACATATTCAATTAGTTGATTTATTTTGTAATCAACTGATTTCACTTAAGTTAAGTGAAATCAACCGATTAATTTGAAAATCAATCGGTTGAATTTCGTAACAGTTTGACTATAAAGGCTGTATTTTTCTAAAGAGAGCTAAGAAAAGCATTTTTTAGTGCGAAAACTGTTTGGAATCTATGAAACTCTCTCTCTTTCATGATCATACAAATGTGTAGCTGTTGAAGATTGATCTTGGATCATTCTTAGAGCTTTGGCTTGGTGTTTATGCTTGAAGAAAGTAGTTTTGGTTGGCAAGGTTGTGCCATCACTGAGGTTTGGTCTTTCTCAAGCTTTTAGGTTGTGCTTGGTGGTTTTCCAGGTGTGCAAGAGGTGTCTTTCTGTGGTGGTGTGATTATTGTGTGATTCAAAAGTTATTATGTGGTGTTCTTGCATATTTTTAAAGTGTAATGTTGTAAACTTTGTAAATCTTTTGAAATAGTGCAAAGTCAAGCTCGGGTTGCCTTGACTACCTGGATGTAGCTCAGGTTTGAGTGAACTAGTATAAAAATCTTGTGTATTGCTCTTCTCTCTAACCCTTCTCACTTTGTATTACACTTTAAAGTTTAAAGAAATTTTAATTGAACCATCTTTTTGATATTATTGTGTGTTCTAGCATGATCTGAAGCTTTGTTCATGTTTGTATAACTCATAGGAATCAATCTTGTTTGATCTTTCATGTTGTTCCTAACTTAAATAAAAAATTCTCATTTTTGCAATTTTCCCAGTTTTTCAATCAACTGTTTTTGTGATGTAATCTGTTGATTTTATCAATATTGTATTTGTTTAGTGAAATTAATTAGCTATCTCTATTTTTGATCGATTGAACGTGTCCAGTCTAGGAGCTTTTGCATCCATAGTTCGTGGTTGATTTGATTCAATTGAAAACTATTTTAGGCTTTTAAAAGTCAACATATTTTTTAACTAGCCAATTCAACCCCCTTCTTGACATTTCAACCATTTCAATACTTACAGTTACTACCAAGTTGGTGAAAAAAAGGAAACTACCTCTAGGAACCCTTTATTTTCAAAGGTATGCAATGTATTGGTGGACTTCTATAGTCCAAGAGAAGAATAATGGGTGTAAGTCATGGGAAATTTGCCAAGAAGGGGGAGCTTGATTTCGCTTTCAGAAACACAATCTCAAATTACGTTAAATCACTCAAGAATTATTAAAAGATTATAGAAATCAAATTTTGTTGAAACTTTATATAATAACCAAGAAAGGAGAGAGAGACACAAACACAAGCACACAAAATTTTTATACTAGTTCACTCAAAATTGATCTACATCCAGTTTGTCAAGGCAACCTGAGCTTGACTTGCCTTATATTAAAAGTTTTACACAATCCTCAAGATTACACTTTCAAAATATTCAAAAATACAAATATAGACTCTTAAATCCCATAAGAGTCTCAACAAGCATAACAAACCTGGAAAACCACTAGGCAACACCCAAGAAGTTGAGAAAGATCAAAACTGAATGAAGACTATCCCTAGCCAACCAAACTTCTTTCTCCAAGTTCCTCAGCCAAGGAAAAAAATGCTCCAAGAAGATGAAAAATCCTTTACGAATTGTTGCACTTTTGTATGATTCATAGAGAGAATTTTTCCAAAGTTTATAATGATTTCACGCTAAAAATAACAAGTGTTACAACTCTCTCTAAAAAACTAGAACTTATAGCCTATCTGTTAGCATATTCAGTAGTTTCATTTTTCCATTCAATTTGTTGATTTCACTTAACTTAAGAAAAATCAGCTGATTGAAAGTTAATTCAACTAATTGAATATGTAACTTATAGAACTATAGAAACAAACCATTTAACCAGTTAAAAACCTATTTAACAGGTTAAAAGACACCAACTAGACCATAAACATCTATACAATGCCAAATTGTCTTCACTAAGATCACCAATCTTCAAGCTTTGTGATCTTCATGTGAAACTTAGATTCAACACTCCTTCCAAGCTTGATCAACACGCAAAGCTCCAAGTCTTCACATCTTCATCAATTTATCATAGCTTCATCACATCTCAATGTAATGTTTTCATATATCTTCATCAAATCTTCAAGCATCAAATCATTTGTGCTAAAAATGGGCCTCCAATTGAATATTTTTAATGACCTCAAGTCAACCTTTAAGAGGGGACACATTCTTCAAGCCTAAAATCATTTGTGCTAACAATCTCTTGCTGATTTGATGAAGCTAATCTTCATTGAATCTCCATTGAAGCAACATCTTCCATTTATTGTTAAGCTTATGAATATGAAAATTTTTCCAAAGCAGTACACATAAGATAACAAACACACATAAATGCACATGCTCCCCCTATCACTAGCATAAAGTCATACAAAAACTGGTTCATTAATTTTCCACCCAATATAATTTGACTTTTCAATTTTGTAATTCAATTCCCTAAGTTCTTAATTCAAATCCTTCAATATTTCTCCCCCTTTGAATTCATCAAATAGAATTATAGTAATAAAGAACAAGAATAAAAGGAAATAATTTCATTAATTGAAAGCATACGATACAAGGGACAAAAACTGAAAACAGATAAACCTGATACAATCAGTATGCTAAAATTTAAAATCAATTGACTAAAATTCCAACAAAACTCATAAACTAGCCATACAACACCACAAATGCAATGCATGACCCTAAAAGCCAACCCAATCAATCATCCTGGTGATTGTTACTATTTTGGAACGAGGTCAGTAGATCATGAATGCCATGGATTTGATCTTCCAAGTCATGGAACCTCTCATTGCAAATGGTATGGTATACATCTTTAGACACATTGAGTTCATGTAGTTGATGAAGAACCATCCTCTCAATCTGGGAATATATAGGGCCTCTATCTTCTAGAGGCTTATGGTGGAAAATTTCCATTGGTCAATAGTGGGTTCTTCTTCATCCTCTTGATTTGCCCCACTTGGGTGCTTCATGGGCATTAGAACCACCAGTTGCAGCTCGACCAATGCCTCATGCAGTGTAAAAATTTCCAACCTTAGTAAAGCCCATTTGTGCAGATTGAGATAAGAAGCTTGATTCATAATCGCTATAGACTCCTGAAGTTCGTCTCTTTGCCTTCATCATGTGATCACGAATCACATAAATCCAGTCCACTTGAACATTCTTTTGGATGTAATAAATGATAATCAAATCACCCTCATTTAAGGTAGAGTGATTGCTACCACAGGGTACTATAATTTTGGTGATAATCATAGCAAGTAGCCTCTCATCCACCTTACGACCACCAACATGAAAGTCTTGATCTCACCTTCAAGATTCCTCAAACATTGCCTGCAAATTTGCACCTTGTTGAAATGTTCCACAAGACCAGTTTCACCTTTCTACACTTGGACCCCTTTTTGCCTAAGACCAAACACATCCTTCCGAGCCTTCTTAGAAATCTACATTTGAGCATCCTTCACACATGACAACAAACACTACTTTTGAACTAAAGATTTGTGAAGAATACCTTCACAAGGTCAGGATATATCTTTCTTGAAAGTTGAAGAAACGTGTTTAGCTTTTAGTGTTTGAGTTATTGGTAGAAAGCCCCAAACCCCTCGATTTTGGGCCATGAGTATTGTAGCATAGCACTTTAGGAATGTTGATCAGCTTCCTGGTCATCTCTTGAGGAACACATGTATGTTGCCTCATTCCCTTCATACCAAGGCTCAATCCTTCCTTGGTGTTCGTGATTTAGAGAATTAGGAGTGGAGGAGTGGATTGTTCTTATTTAGATTAGACATGGCACTATTGGCGACGAGGCATGATGACTATAGGTGTGGTTGTATCTAAGAAATATGGATGTAGATTCATGTTTACAAATGTAGTATTTATAGATGAATGCATTGAATGCCTAATTAGTCAGTTGAAATGTGAAGATTTATTGATTTGAATTATGTTTATGTTATCAAAGCATAGTAAATGCACTAGATTATCTAAATCAGATTAAAGTATTATGTTTGCAATGAGTTTTCAGGAGTGGAACAATCAATTTAGATCATGTGAGGTGCATGCACATTGGAATCACGTAACACATATGCTTTGTGGTCAATGCATTAAGAAAAGTTGCAAATAGTTGATGCAATAGTTGTTAAGAGTAGGCTATACCTGATGATGTGACAATTTCTTTGATCCAGTTGACTTTTGAATCTATTTTATTCAAATATTTGCTATTTAAGTGAAATCAACACATAGATTTGAAAAATTAACAGACTAAAAATTCATCAGATAATACTTTTTTGCACACAAAATTTGGTTAAGAGAAATCAACATATAGATTCGAAAAATCAACAAAATAAAAATTCGTAGGATTGAGCTTCTTGTATCTAGATGCTATTTAAGAGAAATGAACACATAAAATTGTAAATTTAACAAATTAAAAGATTTGTAAGATTGAACTTCTTGTATCCATATGATATTTAAGTGAAATCAACACATAGATTTGCAAAATCAATAGATTAAAAGATGTGTTAGAATATGTTTTCTGCATACAATGATTGTTAAAGTGAAATCAATGCATAGAATTCTAAAATCAACAGACTAATTGTGATAGTTCACATTTTATGCAAACATTGGCTTATTTAAATGAAATCAATACATGAATTTATAAGATTAACATGCTAAAAACACATCAGATCACATTTTTCATATCCAATATGACTAGTTCAGTTCTTGGTTTGTTAAATGTATCATGAGCTAATGGTTTTTTGAACAAATTAGCTAATTGATTTTCTGTTTTAACAAAATTAATTTCACAATCAGCTTTTTGTACATGATCCCTTATCTCAATATGTTTGGTTTTAGAGTGTTGTATTGTATTCTTAGTTAGATTAATTGCACTAGTTTTATCACAATCCAAAAGTACCTTTACCAACTTCACTCTATAATCTAAGAGTTGATGATTTAGCCCATGATTTGAGCACAACCATGACCAGTTGCTATATATTCTGCCTCAGTTATGGAGAGTTCCATGCAAGCTTGCTTATTGCTATTACATGATATCAAGCTTGAGCCAAGTAGGTGACATGTTCCACTTGTGCTTTTCCTATCCAATTTGCATTCCACATAATCAAAATTTGAAAGTCCAAATCACCTGAATACCATAATCCAACATTGATTGTCCCTTTTTGATACTTGAGAATCCTCTTTGCAACTTTACAATGTGACTCATTTGGATTGGATTGAAATCTTGCACATAAGCATACACTAAATTGAATGTTTGGCCTACTTGCTATTAGGTAGAGCAAAGACCCAATCATGCCTCTATATTTGGTTGAGGTAACATGCTGCCTAGCCTAATCTGAATCCACGATAGATTTTGTAGCAATTGGAGTGGCAACATCTTTGCAATTCTCCATTTCAAACTTTTTTAGCAGATTAAAACAATATTTTGATTGGCTTAAAAATGTTCCTTGCTATAGTTTCTTGAGTTGCAGCTTTAGAAACATCACCTCTAGCTTATCCTTTTGATAAAAGAAAATTACATAGCCTTTCATACCACTGTCATGGTGCTTGTTTCAAACTATAAAAGGCCTTTTTCAATTTGAAAACATTATTAGGATAAAGGTGATCTTCAAAGCCAGGAGGTTGTGTACATACACTTTTTCATTTAAGAAATCATTCAAGAATGCACCTTTCACATGCATTTGAGACAATTTGAAATTACACATGCAAGCATATGCCAATAGTAATCTTATAGCTTCTAGCCTAGCTATAGGTGCATATGTTTCATCAAAATTAATGCCTTCATCTTGATTATACCCTTTAGCCAATAACCTAGCTTTGTTTTTAACTATGTTGTCATCTTCATCCATTTTATTTCTAAACACACGGATTATATGTACCAATTATATTCATGTCATCACATCTCCGAACTAGAGACCACACATCATTTCTAGTGAATTGATTAAGTACATCTTGCATAAAAATAACTCAATTACTATCATTTAAAGCATCATTCACATTCTTAGGTTCAATTTGTGAAACAAATGTAACATTTTCACAGTAAGTAGGTTTGCGTCTAGTGGATACTCCTTGAGTAATGTCTTGAATGATGTTATCCTTTGATAGCCCTTTAGGTTATGTGCTCACACTTGAGAGTTGTAAGTCCCTAGGAATTGAATTAATTAATTAAATAAATAATTAATAAATTTGGGTAGTGGGAGCCTTTATGGCAATAAATACAAACTTTTATGACGTGAAAAGCACTAGCTCAAGTTGATTGTGTTGAGAGGACTTTTGTTCAAGTCCTATGTATGCCAAATTGTGTGTTTTAATTGTGTATTATTTTGATAATATTGGTTGATTGGTCGTGCATTGACATGACAATTGGATGGTTGTGTGTTCAAACCTTGGTAGACATAAATCAAGCTTTCTTTTTGCCAAAATTCTTTTGACATGAATGTGAAAGGCCAGAAACCCTAGGTGGTAGAGGGGCAACCAAGAGGGCTGGAAAACCTTTTCATAATGATCCTTGAATGGCAATTACAATCACCATTAAAGTGATTTTCGTTTTCTTGCCATTAACCACAATTAAGGCTTATTTAAGTGGCCAATTGAGGGGGAGAGAGAGTGTTTTGGAGACTGCCAATATTGAGTGCAGAGAAAGGAGTATTTTGAGCACGTGGAAGCAATGAACCTTGCGACAAGGTGCAGAGTAGGGGCAAAGGAGGCCATTGTTAATCAATAAGAAGTTTTGGAATTCTCAAGTTAAGCAATGAAACCAGGTTAGGGGAGCTAGACCTCGTTAATTTTATGTTTTTGATTAAATACATGATGTATAGCATGATTATGTATCATACTTTTCAGCCATCGCTTGAATTTTTTATGTTTTTGGAAATTTTCTAGAAACTACTCGACAGGCCTTTGAAGCCGCCATGTGACTCACGCTAGTATGAGTGTATTTCTAGGTTGTTGTGAGGAACCGCCTGGTGGCATGAACTGGCCACCAGGCGACACAACCTCTTTAACCCAAATTCTGGGTTTTTGGTTGAACCGCCTGCTAGTGATGAACACCAGCCAAGTGACGCGAGCCAATTTTACGTGATTTTGATGTTTTGGGGTTGCTGGGTGATTCTGATTGGGGAGAAATGAGTATTTGGGTGTCATTAGGGGATGTATGCCATGAAATTATGTGTCACCTGGTGATTTTGATGATTGTATGATGTTATGAGCCCTTGGATTAATAAAAGTTGATAATGGTCGTTAAGATTGAATCTATACTTCAATTGCATTATGTTCGTAAATTAATCATTGAAGGTATGTGGTGCTTGATAGAAAATGGGTTAATGTTTAAATATATTGGATGGATTGTTGGATTGGGTAGTGGGACAAAAATGTTAGTAGCATGCATGTGCAAGGATTCTGGACTGCCCAAAATCATATGTATTGCCTGACGACTCTTCCTTGCCGCCAGGCGACACGAGGAAACCAACAGGGTGTTGGTTAGGTCGTGGATGTGATTGGGAAAAGTCTGTTGGGGAGAAACCAATGGGACCAACTAGGTGGAAATAAGAGGAGAAATGAAAGAATTAACATTGTGTGGATATGAGAGGAGATAAATTTAATTAAAATGTGGAATGGATTGGGACTCCAAGAATGTGAAGTTGACGCTTAGGGGAATGAGTAGTAAACCCAAAGGATTATTAATATAACTTAGGAAATTTGGTGAATATGTGGGGTGATCACAGTTGGGATTATGGTGTGGTAGTGTGCTCAAGCTTAATGTTTCGGTTACATGAGTCTAAGGGGAAATTGTAGTGAGGTTACAAATATAATTCCGACCTTGGATGTTCTATATTACATTATATAACTTGAAAATAAGGAGTAAAGATTCACTAAATGGAAAATGGTGGAACAAGGATATTTGAGTCATAGAGCATGATAGGATTACTCCACTTATAGAGTTAAGTGGGATTGCAATGATTGGGGAAGGTACGAAAGCGTTTTGCAGTGTCTAAACTAGTATTGTGTGAGTTACTGGCGTAGTGCCTGACGATGAGGTATGAGCCACTAATAACGTTGTTTTCTACCTTTTATTGATGTTAAGTTTTGTGAATAAAATCAACTCCTACATAACTTTTATCTTGTTTAATCCTCTAGTTTATGTTGTTTTTACATTGTTTCGTATTTTAGTTGTTTTATGCTTTTTTACTTCTAATCTCTATTATGAGTGTGTGAAATAAAACAATAGGAAGCAATTCTGGTGGAAGAAAACAAGCTAAAGCTTAAGGACGCATGATTGGACATGAAAGATTGACTTTTACACAAATAATCATGTCGAGGGGCACCGAGATCAAGTCCAGCACTGCAAACATGGAGAAAGGACTCACCTACATGTATATACTGCCTTGGACAACCCTTGGAAGGCCAAAAAATGATCATTAGGCGCCAGGGTCACTCGCTGGGTGAGCTGGTGGCTCGCTGGGCGAAAATGGCAGATCAGAACTGGAGTATTCGAGTCGCTGGGCGAAAATGTGGCTCGCCCAGCGAGGCACATGTCTGAAAACGTCGATTTTAGACCTCGCTGGGCGAGAATGAAGCCGCTGGGCGAGAATATCGATCACAATTCGCGAATATGGTTATTTAATCATGTTTCTACGAGAGTATTGGGGGATTCCTCATTTTTCACGAATAGAAACACCTTGGGTGCTTGGGAGAGACTCTTGGAGGCTATTAGGGGTGTTGGGAAGGCCTCCTTTCTCCTTCTTGGGTTTCCTTCTTCATCCATGGAGGTTTTACCCCTTTTGGGTTGGAGAGGATGATGGGCTACGAAATTGAAGACGGATATGCGAATGGAAGGCGCAATTGAACCATGGAGCAATATTCAAGAACCTTGGGAGAGGGATTGTTTCTACTTTATGGTTCCAATTTCTTCCCTATTCTTCAATTTTATAAAACCCTAGGTTCTCCACCATGGAGAGCAATTTCTATTTGTTGAGATTAGATGTAAACCATTGAATTCTTGTGTAAAATTGTGTTGTTAATTTATATGCTTTTCCAATTCATGTTAGTATTTGATTTCCTTGCTTAATGCTTGATGTGGATTGTTCCTATGCTTGATTTGTGATTCTTAAGGTGTTGGGAAACATCTTTAGAATCTAGATTGGAAATTAAATACCTAATAAATGCTTGTATCTAGGAATAGAACTTGGTTCATTAGTAATCTTAGATTCTTGAAACTAATGCATGATTTCACTTGTTGAGGATTCAAGGAATTGAAACGTGATGAGTAATCATAGGCTCAAAGGCTCTAGGAATAGGATTTGAGTATTCTTGTGAATTGATTTTAACATGAATATGGAATTGAGATAATTTAGAATGCATGAGAATGAAATGGTTGAAGTTTAATCTTGACAAATTGTAAATACCCTATGTTAATTTCTTGTTGCACACCAACTGTTTCATAAAATACAAAAATAGTTTCTTAGTATTTTTGTGAACTTTGTGTCTAATTGAGTCGTGAATTGTGAGAGTTGTCATGCGTTGCACAAGTCCCTTGGGAGAGAACGATAAAAGACTTATTACTTGCTATGTGTGACCGGTGCACTTGCCAGGTTGGTTTTTCACTAACAGCCGCCAGGCGAGAGCTAAAGAGACAATGGCTTCAGAGGCGCGTGGCGCTTGGCGGCTAGTGGCTTTCGCCAGGCGGTTTGCAATAAAATTTCACCTGGCGCTCTAGAGTAGCGTCAAGCGATATTGTAGGGGTAGAATACTTGTATGCTTCGGATGTGTATGGTCTACAAGGCTTGAGTGATACCTTAAAGATCGACTTGCTAGAGTGTTCCTTGAGTTGTGGCTAAGAACGATATCCCTTGAGTTGTGGCTCAAGATATAGGGTAAACACGTGGCATTCCTTGAGTTGTGGCTTGAAATGAAATCTCTTGAGTTGTGGCTTGGGATGACGGATGAACATGAGGTATCCTTGAGTTGAAGCTCAGATTGGCAAGTGTTGCCGGTGTGAGTGTGCAAGTTGTGGCTCGTATGGATGGGTCCAAAAAGATTGCCTTCCTCGGTATTTAGCCGATGAGTTTGGTAGTCTTGGGACATTACGAACTATGCTTCATATTAGGAACTCTACCCAGCGTTACAGAGTGTGGTCCATAGCAGGTTTCCCGCACGTGTTCTACAAGTTGTGGCTTATAGGTGTGGCAACAAGATCATCTTGAGGTATTCATCTAAAGTCTTAGAACATGGATAACATGGTGGTGGCCATGTGGTGTTGAATCAAAGGATAGAGTTCCTTTGATGAGTATATGCATATTTATATTTTGAATTGACTATGTTTATTTGTTAGCTCATCCTATCTGCTTGTGTTTGACGATGATTGTGTAATGTGTTACACTGGAGTAGATGATGATGTAGGTAGTGCTGGTGAGGCATAAAGCCAAAAGGGGGCTACCTTGGGAGAAATGTTTTTGTGGCATTTTATTATTCTACTTTCTATGTATTTGAGAACAATACTTGTATTGGTTTATGAATTGTAATTTTGGTCTTGGAACTTGAAGTTATATATTCAGACGAGTTAATAAAGGTTTTAATTTTCCCGCGTTTTTGGGAAAGATGTTATAATAAATGTGATTTATATTTCAATATTGATTTCTTTTTATTAAAATTAGTAATATCCAACTGGGATGTTACAAGAGTTGCTGCAAGTGGGAAGGTTCGTAGCTGTATGGATCATGCGTGTTGGACTATGGGTGGGGAGGTTCATAGAGTTTGACTACGAGCGGGGAGCTTCGTAGAGGTTGGACCACAATTGGGAAGGTTCATAGAAGCATGATATATCCTGGGTCCATGGGCAAGTATTTGTGGTGTGTTTGGGGTTAGTAGTTTCATTTATATGATGAGACGATGTTCATGCAACCTTGGGGCAACAATGGTTTAAGATGAAACATTGTATTGAAAAAAATATTTTTGTCTGAATTTCTACATTATTCATTTGTATGTTTATAATGATATGAGCTCACCCTTTCTGTTTGTATTTGGCGATGATCGTGTGACTTATCACACATGAGCAGATGATGTTTCAAGTGATGGTGGAGACGCGTAGAGACGGAGAGAGGGATATCATGGGAGTTATATTATAGACTATTTATGAATACAATATTTATTTTTAGCTGGCTTTTGGTACTTGTAATAACATTTATGGATTTATTAATTTGAATTTAAGCGCAAGAACAAATTTTAAATATTCCAACATTTTGGGAATAATAATTTATGACTATTTAAGTTTGAATTATAATTATTCATTTTATTAAGTAATTTCTAGCTAGGACGTAACAATATTGGGCCATTTTGAAAACTTTGATTACTTATAATTTCTTAAAGCACCTTTTGATTGAATCATACCAACCACAAAATCAGAATGCAATTACTGTTGAAATGTACACTTTCAATCAATTAAAAATAGAGATAACATATTGAGTTCACTAAACAAACAATAAAGCATTATATTTTAACATATCAAAATATCAAAACAGTTGAGAAATATTGGGAATTCTACAGAAATGCGAATTTGAAAATTAACTAAAATAATTTATGAAACTTACCAAAATTGATTCCAATAAGAAGTACAAATAGAAACACAGTCTCAAATTACGTCAAATAACTCAAGAAATGTTAAGAGATTGTAAAAATCAAATATCTTGAAACTTTATATTAAAAACCAAGAAAGGAGAGAGAGACACAAACACAAGCACATAAAATTTTTATACTGGTTCCCTCAAAATTGAGCTACATCTAGTTTGTTAAGGCAACCCGAGACTGACTTGCACTATATTAAAAGTTTTGCAGACTTGGAAAACCATAATGAAACACCTAGAAATCTGAGATAGACTAAACCTGAATGAAGGCTCTCCCTAGCCAACCAAACCTCTTTCTCCAAGTTCCTAAACCAAGTAAAAAAAAATGCTCTGAGAAGATCAAAGATCCTTCACGACCAACTACACTTTTGTATGATTTAGAGAGAGAGAATTTTCCCAAAGTTTAGAATGATTTTGCGTCAAAATAGCAGATGTTACAACTCTCTCTAAAAACCTAGAACTTACAGCCTATTTGTTAACATATTGAATAGGTTGATTTTTCCACTCAAAATCTATTGATTTCACTTAACTTAAGAGAAGTTAGGTGATTGAAAGTTAATTTAGTTGGCTGAATATTTAACTTATTGAACTATAGCAGCAAATATTTAACCTATTAAAAACCCATTTAATAGGTTAAAAGACACGAACCAGACCTTAGACATCTATACAATGCCAAATTGTTTTCACTAAGAGCACCAATCTTCAAGCTTTGTGATCTTCATGTGAAACTTAGATTCAACACTCCCTTCAAGCTTTATTAACACGCAAATCTCCAAGTCTTCACATCTTCATCAATTTACCATAGCTTCATCACATCCTAATGTAATGTTTTCATATATCTTCATCAAATCTTCAAGCATAAAATCATTTGTGCTAAAGTTGGGCCTCTAATTGAATATTTGAATGACCTCAAGTCAACCCTTAAGAGGGAACACATTCTTTCCTATTACAATAGGGAGCTTATGGACAACCTCCAAAGATCCAACAAAGGAACATGTTTGTAGAATAATATTGGAAGAAAAAGGAGTTACTTATAATGAGGGCAAGAATATTTGAGAAAGAGGCCATTACCATTTATAGATTTATAAGTTGCTTACAACTTGATATAAGAGATCGAGTTGAGCTTCTACCTTATCAATATTCAAATGATTTAGTGCAAATGTTCATTAAGGTAGAACAACAAAATTTGCTAAAATCTTTTCAAGAAGAAATCAAGCCCAACCTAACTCTTATGTGAAAAAAATGATTTTAAAAAGGAAGGAAAGAAAGATGATCCATCTAGGAATCTAAACAAAGGAAAAGAAAAATAGGGGAATGCACCATCACACACTCGCACCAATGAAATAAAATGTTTTAAGTGTCTTGGTAGAGGTCACATAGCATCTAAATGCCCCATGAAAAAGTCCATGATTCTTTGGGGTGATGATAGATATAATGACCAAGATGAAAGTGAGAGTAAGAGTGAAAGTGAGCAATCCAATGAGTCCAAAATTTAAGATGCTCACCTTTGTGATGAATTTTGATGGCTAGAAGGATCCTCAACAATCAACTTAGTCCACAAGCAATAATAAAAAGAGAGAACGTTTTTCACACAAGGTGCAAAATTTTGAAAAACACTTGTTCTCTAATCATGGATAGTGAATCATGTTGTAATTGCTACAACACTAGGTTGGTTGATAAGTTGTCTTTGACTATCTTACCTCATCCAAAACCTTACAAACTTCACTGGCTTAATGAAGATGAGGATTTGGCAATGAATCATCAAGTGAAGGTCTAGCTTTCCACAAGGAAGTATAAATATAGTGTTCTATGTGTTGTTAGTACCTATGGAAGCCTATCATGTCTTATTAGGGAGACTTTAGAAATTTGACAAGAAAATCATGTACAATGGTCTCACCAATGAGATTACCTTCACTTAAAAGGATAAGAAGTTTGTTCTTCATCCTCTTTTGCCATCTTAAGTGGTCGAGGATGAAATTCAAATGAAGAAAAAAAATGAACTTGAAAAATATGAGGACGAAAAAAAAGTCCTTGAAATGTCTAAAAGCTAAGTAAAGATGAATATGAGGTGGGAGAGATTGTTGTTCCTTCTCCCAAGGTCATTCAAAGTGAGAAAATTTTAACAATAAAATCTTTGAATCAATTCTCAATGTTGAACAACCTTCATACCTCCTATTGTGTAAAGGAACACTCATATACATTGCCACACCTCTTGAACTTAAAAGTCTACCTCCTAACATTGAAAATCTTTTGAAAGAGTTTAAGGATATATTCCCTAAGGAAGGGCCTATTGGGATTCCTCCTTTTAGGGGAATTGAGCATTAAATAGATTTAGTGCCTAGGACAAGTCTTCCAAATAGACTAGCTTATAGGACAAATCCTCAAGAAACAAAGGAGATATAGTCCCAAGTGCAAGAGTTGTTGGAGAAGGGTTAGGTTCAAAAGAGTCTTAGCCCTTGTGTTATGCCTATTTTTTTAATGCTTAAAAAGGATGGCAAGTGGAGGATGTGTTGTAATGGTAGAATATAAATAATGTAAGACTCCTGAAAATTAATTAATTAAATAAATTATTAATTAATAAATGTGGGTAGTGGGAGCCTTTATGAAATTTAATTTTGACATGTATGACGTGGAAAAGTACTACCTCAAATGGTTGAGAGTACTTTATTGTGAGAAAGGACTTGGGTTTGAGTCCTATATGTGCCAATTGTGTGATCATGTTGAGTGATAATATAATAATAGAGTTATATGAACTATCACGAAACATGAATTGGTTAAATGGTTGTGTATTGAGTTGGCATTGGCATGTTATGGGTTTGAATCTTGGTGGCTCCAAACTAAACTGTCTATTTGCCAAAATTTCTTTTGGCATGAATGTGAAAGGGCAAGGAAATCTTAGCAGCTTAGGAACAGCCAAGGGGGCTGGAAAACCACATAGAATAGCCAATTGAATGATAATTAAAACCAAGTTTAAGACATTTTCGTGTTGGCTAATTAACCAGCATTAAGGTACCATTGAATAGGCAAAATTGAAGGAGAAAGAGAGAGTTTTGAGTCTGGCATTTTGAGTATAGTGAGGAGTGATATTTTAGAGGAAAAATGTGAGGATTGAGTGCAGCAAAGGAACTGAATTGGAAGAGAGTCAAAGGGAGGCCATTGGTGATCAAGGGAACTCTCCAAATTTCCTATTTTAAGCAAAGGGATCCAAGTTAGGGGAGCTGAACCACGTTCTATTTATGTTTTTACGCATAACTGTATGTATTATAGCATGTACATGTATGATCTTCCTTCATTTACATTGAAATTCGAGATTTTGGAAATTTTTTAGAAATTGCCTGGTGGGCGATGAACTGTCGCCAGGCGACTTATCTCTTTTGTGTGAATTTCTGGGTTCCTACGAGGAATCGCCTAACGGCAAGCAATGTGCCGCTAGGCGACTCATCCTTGTTACACCTAGTTTCTGGGTTTTTGGCATGAACTGCCTGACGGTGATGAATAACCGCCAGGCGACGTGAGAATAATGGCTTGATTTTTGTGGTTTTGAGGGTTTTGGGTGGATGGTGAATGGGAATAGAGGGAGTTTTAACTATGCATTGGTCATTAGACTCTATAAATTGGGAAATTATACTGTTATTAGAGTCAATTTGATGAAATTGCTATGAACACTATATTAGGGTTCAAAAATTGGGGTTGTGATGCCATGAGAATAATGGGTGGTTCAATTATAATGGAAATTGTTGATCAATGTGATTAGGTTATGGATTATTCTGAATATGAATGAATTCGTGTGGGAATTGATAGAAATTTACAAGGGAGGGGGAATTGTGAAAGGTTGGGTTCATTGTGGTAGGGAAAAATTTGGAAATTTCCAGATTGTATGCACTGCCTAGCGGCACAGGGCTTGCCGCTAGGCGCTAGCACATAGAAGAGGATTCTGCGTGGCTGTAGGGTGTAGTCTTGGGTGTGGAAGGGTAATTGAGGTTAATTGTGATATATGTGAAAGTAGAAAGGAATTAGGTAGTTATGGCGTTAAGTGGAGTGAGTAGCGTATGACATAAGGGCAAGGATGTTAACCCATGAATGTTGAATAAAATTGGATGTCATGGCAGTGGATTACAGATTGACCAAACCATGGTAAGGTTTGGCAGGTAGGCATATTGTGATTAAGAAGGCAATATATATCGAAGTGTATAAGCTAGAAGTGTAGTGTAAATACGAGTAACTTATAATGGTTATATTAATTGAGGATTTTAGAGGCCAAGTACTATGTGGAGTAATTGATAGAGTATACGTCTATGAGATTAACAGTGGTAGAATATGAGTTTGGCAGGTTGAACTTAAGTAAGTCTAAGAATGGTAAATCTTGAATTTATGAACCTAAAGTTGCATAGGTAATGTGGTGACGAGATAAATGTTAGAATTGATGTAGTTCACTTAGGGAAGTTCAATGTGGGCTTGATCACCAGTTTAAAGTGTGCAACCTGACTTGGGTGACTAGAAAACCAATACTATGCAACTATTGGTATATCGCCTGGCGGCGAGCTATGGTTCGCTAGGTGATAGCGTTAGGATCAGGGAAGACTAGAGCTCGTGGTGCCTAGCGGCAGGGTTAGTTCTGCCAGGCGATAGATGTAGAGACAGTGTGTGTAGAGGCGCTTGGTGCCTGGTGGTACGCGTCCCCCGCTAGGCGGTCTGAAGGCCTGTTACGCCTGGCGACTCGTGTGCAATGCCATGCGATCTTGGTGAAGCAAAAGTGGTTTGCTTGTTTTGATGTGCGTGGTCTACAAGGCTTTGGTGATATCCCAAAGGTCGACTTGCTAGTGTTCCTTGAGTTATGGCTCAAAACGTATCCCTTGAGTTGTGGCTCAGGATAGGGGTTAAACACGTGGCATTCCTTGGGTTGTGGCTCGGAATGACATCTCTTGAGTTGTGGATTGGGATGGCGGATGAACATGAGGAACTATTGAGTTGTGGCTCGGGTTGGCGAGTGTTGCTGGTGTGAGTTGCGCATTGTGGTGTGTACGAATGTGTCCAGATAGATTGCCCTCCTTAGTATTAAAATCATGAGTTTGGTAGTCTTGGGACGTTATGAATGCTATTCATATTGGGAACTCCACCTAGCATTACAGAGTGTGGTCCACAACATGGTTTCCCGCACGTGCTCTACCAGAGTTCGTTGGTAAGTGTGGTAGCAAGGCATCTTAAGATACTCATCAGAAGACATAGAACACGGTTAACATGGGAGTGACCATGTGGTATGGAATCAAAGGATGGAAATTCCTTTGGTGTGATTGTTATATATATGTTGTTGTATATATGATTATTTTTTATTTTTAATTCACCTTATCTACTTGTGTTTGGCGATGATCGTGTACACGGTACACATGAGCAAATGATGTTGTAGGTGGATCTGGTGAGCCTTAGTAGTGGAGTGGGGGCTAGTCTGGGAAAAGAGTTTATCAGAGTTTTATGTTTTATGGTTTTTGAATAAGATTGTAATATTTCTATATCAAACTTGATTTTGTAATTGAGTTTCATATTTATGGATTGAGGTATTTCATAAGGACATAATAAAGTTTAAATTTTCCGCGTTTTTGGGAAATGATGTTTTAATAAATGATGCGTAATTATTATTTCCTTTATTTTATTATTAAAATCCGTAATATCCGGATGGGATGTTAGAAATAACATCACCATTAGATATAAGCATCCAATTCCTAGGCTTGATGATATGCTTGATGAATTGCATTGGTGATGCCGTTTAGGATTACTAACATACCTACACATTCATGAGGCTAATGAATCATGTTTTTAGAGAGTACATAAGAAAGTTTGTGGTTTTCTACTTTGATGATATTTTGATATAGGGTAAAAGCTTGCCATGCCATTCTTAGGGAAAATAAGTTATTTTTGAACAAAGATAGGTGTACCTTTTGTATAGATAGTTTCATTTTCTTAGGTTTTGTTGTGAATAAAGTAGGGGTTCCTGTTTACCTTGAGAAAATAAAGGCCATCCAAGAATGGTCTACTCCTAAAAATGTTGGAGAAGTTAGAACCTTCCATGGTTTGGCAAGATTTTGTAGAAGGTTTGTTCCTAACTTTTCTACTTTGGCTTCATCCTTTAATGAGCTTTTCAAGAAATATGTGTCTTTTGATTAGGTGAAAAACAAGAGTTTGCTTTGCAACAACTCAAAGAAAGACTCACCAATGCATACATTATAGCCTTACCAGACTTTTCAAAAACTGTTGAGCTAGAGTGTGATGCATCAGTTGTAGGTGTACATGTTGTGTTGTTGCAAGGAGGACATCAATTGTTTACTTTAGTGAAAAACTAAATGTTGCCTCCCTCAACTACCACACCTATGACAAAGAGTTGTATGCCTTAGTTCAGACCTTTCAAACTTGGGAACACTATCTAGTGTCCAAGGAGTTTGTTGTTCATAGTGACCATGAATTGCTTAAATACTTGAAGTGCCAAAAAAAGTTGAATAAAAGACATGCTAAATGGACGAACTACACAATGACGTTTGCGGCATGCACTCCAGACAATGATCGATAATGGCACGAATCCTAAGACCATGGTACTTTTGTCTAACCATGGAGGTCGAGTACAAAAGCTTTGTAGATAAGTGCACCAAGCGTCAAGAGCATGGTAACAATGTTAAGGCACCCACATTTGAGCTTCACAATATAATTGCTCCCTAGCCGTTCGCACAATGGTGTTTCGACATTGGCAGACCCTTTTCGATCGGCCATGCATAGAAGAAGTTTACATTGGTCGTCGTCGATTATTTCACAAAATGTGTAGAGATGAAAGCATTGGCGACCATCACCGCTCGATAGGTGTAATCATTAGTTTGGAAGAACCTTATATGCCGATTCAACATCCTAGACATGATCATTACAAACAACGATCAGTAATTCATAGATAAGAAGCTAGGTGAATTCTACAGGAGTTTGGGCATAAAACATGTCACTAGTTCTATAGAGCACCTTCAACCTAACAGTCAAGTCAAAATGATGAATAAGATCATAGTTACTAAGCCTAAATGTAGATTAGGCAAACCAATACACACCACATGAATCAATTGGAGAAAGCCTCTTTAACCTAACATATGGTGCAAATGCAATGTTTCTTGTCGAGGTGGGTGAACCCTCCCTTAGAAGGCAGATACAAGACATAAACATTAACAATGAACAACTACAGGTTGAGCAGAGAGAGGTTTCAATCGTACGAGCAAAAGCCTGCAAACAAATTGTAGTTGTGAAGGTTAAGCCAAGAAGCTTCAGCGAAGGAGACTTAGTGTGGGGAAAAACGAGCAATGCAAGAAAGAAATCGACACATGGCAAGCTTGCACCAAATTGGGAAGGCCTATTTATGGTGAATGAGAATATGAAGAATGGCTTATACTGACTGGAACGTCTTGATGATAATACCATACCCAATCAGTAAAGGGCGAGTTCAAATTTTGAAGCCTTCTGGTTGCACTATTTAATCGGTTAAGGATGTGTTTTAACATAAATCCCTCTCGATTGTGTAGCAATCAGTTAAGGGCGCATGCTTGCCAGTAAACCCCTCCTTAGCAATACTTAAATCTTGGTTTTTGTTGATCATGTGAATCCCTACCAAGCACTAGGAGTGGTTAAGATCCAATCTGACCGCAAAACCCCTACTGGCTGGTGAATCACCTAAAACACTCATCGAACCCATATCGCTGCCCAATATTAAAATTGACACAAAAGCCCTTTTGTAGATGCTAAGAGTAAGAACATCCATACATTGTTCAACATGATTAACCATAAGTAAAATGATACAAACTTAACATTTATCTTGCCCAAGAGTGCAATAGTTTAAGTGTGGGGATGTGATAAGTCCTTTATCTCTAGAGTTTTTCTTATCTATTTGTGTTGTTTATGGTAGGTTTAAGATGTTAATTAGGAGTTATTAGCTTTAAGTTAGTTTAGTTAAGTTTTTAGTATATTTTTACAAAAGTAGCTTAATTAGGACATTTTAGTACATTTTTAGTGTAAGAGTTAGGAATATTCTTAGGGTGATCTAGTTTAAGAGTCATTAGGAAGAGTCTTAGTGTGACTAACATCAATTTGGAGATGTTTTTTAGTATAATGCAAATAAAAGGGATCAAGGATAACATTCAAGAGATCGGAGAAAGCCATGGGATAATTGGAATTAGCCAAATTTCATGAAAATGCTGCAAAGTTGACCAGAGGGTTGACTCAGGGTTTACTTTTCACATTTGACATCCAATTGACATGGCATCTTTAGGAAAAGTTTAGGAGCACTCAACTACACTTGTGCCAACCTTGAAAGAATAAAAAATTGGTTCAAGACTACATTAAATTTTTTATTTTAGTTGATGCTTGTTTGGTTAACTAATATAGTGTAGTTTGTGGTTTTAGTTTTGCTTTTGCATTTGTTTTTTTACTTTGTAGGTTATGAATCCAGAAAAGCTAGCTTGGCAAAGTTTTAAGGTCATTCCTAACACCAAAGACATAAAACGAAGTTGAATATGAGATTGAAATGAACCAAAGACCACCCTTGGAGGATGCACATGAGGAATGGATATGGAAACAATTGGTGAGCTCCACATAACTAGATGAATCACTTGCTAAAAGATGTGGAAGAGCTCCATTTGACACAAGGATACACCTTATGTGACTTGCCCCAAGGAGTGGCTACAACTACAACTTGCTACCTAGGTGGTTGGTTAAGATGAGTTAGTTAGTTAAAGTATTTAAGAGTGAGTTTAGTTACGAGGGAACTTTAGCAGTTGCCACAACCTATAATAGGCAGTCTTAGGGGCTTAAAAACTGATTTACATTCTCAAGCCACACTACCTTAGGCACCAGATTCAAAAGAAACATATCACCATTCATAGACACCACATTGATACACAATTCACTCCATATCAGAACCATTTTTTCTTTCATCCGTAATCATTGTTTCTGCACATTTTCTATTGGATCAATGACTGGATAGTAAGCATTAGAAGGATCTCTTTCCTTTTGCATCTTTTTGTGAGTTTCACTTCCATCTGTACTAATTGTAACTTATTCTTTTTGTTTCTAGTGAATGAATTTTCAATTTCAGTTTTGTTATCATGAGTTTTTCCATTTTTCAAGTTTTCTTCTTTGTCGAAACTAAGTTCATGAGTGAGTTTTGAATGGTTGAGTTAATTTAGTATATTCTTGGATTTAATCTATGAACATGATGAATTTAAGTAGATGCACATTCATCTAATTTTTATCAAATGTCTTTTTTATAGAATCTTGTGCTCAACCAATCAAAATTGACTCATGCTTGTTAGTTTTGCAAAAAGCACACACACACACACACACGTTGTTTCAACTAATTTCCCACTGTGAATTCCATGTTCTCTTGTTTCTTGTGTTAATTTTTCGTTCTTAATCCAACTATGATGCCATACATGATGTATTCGACCCATTTCCACATCAAATTTGTGATTCCTTGTGTCCAATTTTGCATTCGCGCAATTGACCGTTAATTTCGTTATATTAGGGTTCATGAATTGGGAATTCACGTTCTACTTAATAATTTTGCGTAACTTTAGTTCATGTGTTCAATAGAGATCATTGTGTATCTTTCCACATCCTTACATCGTTGTTTCATCTATTCTACAATGATTCATGACATTGCCTTGCATTTTTCATTCACACACATTCATATTTCTTCAATAAGATTTTGATTTTCTGCATATCATCTTCTAATCTCGTTTCCAGTCATTGCAATTAGTTAATTTGTGTTTTAGGAGCGTATTAGGGATAGTTTGCATATAAAATTAGAGTATGGCGTGATTATTGAACATTGACATTTCATCAAACACCTTACATGCATTTTAGTTTTCTTAGTAATTTCATCAAACACCTTGCATACATTCATTTCCATACCATTTTCAGTCCATTTTATCATCTATTTTAATAGATTTTATAGAGATTTCCTCTGACTCACAAAGATTATTCAATAATCATTTGAAGTTCATTTTTCTATCCTACGATTGATCGTTGGTTAATCACTACACTACATTAGTTAGTGAAAGAATCAAGTTTTGACTAAATCTGAAGCGACTAAAGGTTTATCAAAAAACCTGTCTTGAAACACTTATATGATGCTGCAAATAGATGGAATAGCCATTTCTTTGATTCGAAAGTGATTGAGAAATAAGGTGGGCATTGTAAGACCTAGGAAAAATAGTTATGTTTCTAAGGTGATTATTGGACATGAAGAATATTAATTGAATTAATACATAAGGAAATAATAAAAAATGAAGAGTAGTACAATTGGGTAGAGCCTTGTCATGGGCTGGTGGTTAAAGGTTTAATTCCTAATGTGTGTATTTGGGTAATTATATTTTTAAATATTGTTGTATAATTGTGTGGAGGTGCTTATGTGTGTTCTTGGGCGTGACTTATATGTTATGATGACTTATAATGCTTTGGTGGTTAAAGGTTTAATTCCTAATTTGTGTATTTGGGTAATTATATTTTTAAATATTGTTGTATAATTGTGTGGAGGTGCTTATGTGTGTTCTTGGGCGTGACTTATATGTTATGATGACTTATATTTTATTTGGCATGTTTATAAAAGGAAAAAATATGAGTCTTTTTTTTTGTAATTTCGTCGTGCACCTGGGAAGGTGAAAAGTTTAGGCATATTCATTACATCTGGACACAAACAAAAAATTAAGTGAAAATTAAGGTGAATTATAGGAGCAGAAAACTAATGTTAAGTGCGATAGGAAAAGGTTAGAGCTAAAAAAAATTGTATAGCTAAAATACTTTTATTATTACTTTTAATTATTATTTTTACATATGCCTGTTAAAGGAAAATAAGGGGTTTTGTGTTAAGTTAAATAAAAAGGGTTGGAAGAGGGGAAAAGAGAACGACAATGTGAGGTTAGGAGAAAGGGAGAGAACAAAATTTTGGTTAGAATGTGAAGAGCAAAGTGGTCTTATTGCAAGAATTCCAGGTAACAGGTGCTAATCCTTACTCTTCTTAAATTCTTTTGTGGACATGTATTGAGTTTGAGTTTTAACATGGAATTGTTAGGGCTGCTAAGCCTTGTCTTCGTTAATTGCTTTGGTGGAAATGTATTGAGTTATGGGTTTCTCCATGGAATTGTGATGGGGTATGGGGAAAAGTGGTGCTTTCTATCTTTTGCAAATGGAGAGTCGCTATGGGTTAGTGTTTTTTTTAAAGAAAATAAATCTTTTTCAAGTTGTGTGAATGAATTCATGGTGTGTTGTAATTAAAAATTGTTATTGTTTTGCAAGCTTGTCATATTGTAGTAAAGCCAATGGTTATGATTGATTCTTATATTTTTTGGAATTGTGATTTTCACGGTGGAGAAGGAGGCCATTGAGAGGTAAGTTGGTTGGATTCCTTATAGCATTTTTTCGTGTTGATAATCATGGTTAAAAGAGATGAAAGGAAACTTCATAGAGCATTTTCGTCTTAAAGCTAATGGTAGTAATTTGATGACTATGAATTTTGGCACATGGGTATTGGAAACACTTTTTTTTTTTCTTAAAATTTTGTTCAAGAAAACATAAAGGAAGGATGCATGAGAGAAATTGGTTTTTTTTTATAGTGTATGGTATTGACTTTGAGCTAGAAATTGTTTGGGGTTAATTTTTGATCAATTTGGATGAAAGGTTTATGAAGTGAATAAGGTTTCAGTGTGTGCAATTTATCTTGGATATTTTTTGGTGTAGAAAAGGTTTAGTGGTAATAAGAATTAATGAGGTTGTGTCATGATTAATTGAGATAATTTGTGCTTAGTGTGTATTTTGATTTCTTGAATTAAGTAAAGATGATAATACATTGCTGGTAAGCGTTTTGCGTGTCTTGGATGCTTTGTATGTGTGAAACAGGTTTCTTGTTCAAGAAATAATCGTTGTTTTTCATATTTTTGCGCCACAAGGGGCGTCAAATGTCGACTTTCTTCTGTCAAGCCTTGAGTTTAAGGTTTTGGGGTAGCTGGGCTTTGGTTTCCTACCGCGGGTGCTAGGTCTCAAGGTTTCTTGGCGCTGGGCACCAGGTTCTGGGTGTTGGGCACCACTATTTTTCTGGTTTGTGTAGTTTTCTTAAAACTGAGTTTCCTGGTTTATTAATCTTGGATTGAGTTGAAATTTTGGCAACTTGTCCATAACATGTTGTTCTTTAGTTTGAACGATGTTATCTTAGTTTGGATGTCCGTAGTTGGAGATATATGTTACACATGATTGTTGGTTTTTCATGGTTGTATTGTGTTGAAATTTTGTTGTGATAAACTCTATTTGTAGTACATTGGATGTTGGGCATGATGAATGATGTGTGTTAAATATAATGACCAGGATTGTATGATGTCAATATGTTATGATACATGTGATGATGAGTGATGATGAGGAGATAGTGTATACCTGTATATATGAATGTATTGAAAGGTATCTCTGCGTAAATTGTACTAGAGGTGCACTTCGTCAGGGCTTTAGATAAGAGTAATGGGAAGTTGTGCACTTTGTCGGGGCTTGATAAAAGTAATAGGAGATTGCGTATCTCGTCGTGGCTCTTAATATTAATAATGGAAAGTTGTATACTTCGCCAGAGCTCACTATGAGAGTAATGGGAAGCGACATCTTTGGTAAATTGCGTATGAGAATAATGTCATTCCTTTTAATATTACTTTGTGGTGATATGTTGATGATTACATGTTGTGGCTTTGAGAACATGTGATAGTTGATAACTTGGATGAGTTATGATATATTATGGTAATGTTAGGTGAGTTGTATATTGATGTACATTGTTATGTGATATGTTACATCGTTAGCTCACCCTTGCATGTTTGTGGTTTTGGTTTCCACCTGTGATGATCGTATAACTTGTGTTATACGAGAGTAGATGTTGATGCAAATACAGTTGGAGAAGCCTAGCTTTGAGGAGTTCATGGGGATGATTTTGGGAGCTTTTCTTTTTCATTTGAAAATGTTATTTTGAATAAAATGTAATAGTTAGTCATTTTGAATTTTAGACTTGGAAGACCTTGTCTTAAGTTTCGTTTTGATGATTTAAACTAGTTAGTGGTTGAATGATGTTTATATATGGAGAATAAAACTTGTTTTAATCAAACTTTTGGCAATTATTATTTTGAGATAAAATAATTGTGGAAATTCCTATTTAATAGGTTGGTATCAGTGATTGTGTTTTGAATTTTGAAAAATAAAAACTTTTTGGCTTCTCGAAAGGGGTGTTACATGCGTGGGAATTAAACCTAGTGTCGTACACAAGACTCGTAAAGCCTTGAATGGCTACCCAAGCGTTTAAATGAAGTTGGGTGGGGGTAACATTCAGCTTTCGTAACACCCCCGCCAGGAAGTCGTCAAAGGGAATCCTCACGAACAGGTTGATAAAAAAACAAGCATATACAAAAAAGAAGTCTAACTTGGAATTACCCAGATTGTAGCATACATACTCATTCCTTTATAGACTCTAAAATTTCTAGATGTAGTCATCAATATCGTCAACAAGTATATATACATGTTCGGCCAAATCCTTTAGATCGCGACCCCATCAAAACCGTGTCACGTACTGACTGACCTCACGCATCCGGTGTTAGAATTTATAGCACGCTCCACGAGGCAATCCAACCTTTCGCGCCCCAATGATCACTTTGCAAAACGACTTAGTCGAATAGGTGGTTATATTAAGTGTGCCTAGGAAATGATTCCTGATTAACATCCAATATCATAAACCCATTTGCACTAAGTCCTTAATAATGCTCAGGCTTGGGGGACCAAGGTATAGTATATATTGATAATCAATCGGTCAAGGACACAAAATGCTAGAGCCAACATTAGACGTTAATCGGTCATGGTGGTTGACAGAATCAATCAAGTCTAAAGGTAAGAGAAAGAAGCCAGACTCTGCCAAGTCGGTAGAACCTTTGTTGATGTGGCCACTGATTCAATTCCTTTCTTGTTTCAAAATTTTCGTCATTACTTGGAACATAAAGATTCCTCTAAGCAAACGTAGGTTGATCAGTTGCATGTGACCGATCGGTTCAGTGTTCGATGCAACTAACTAAACCAAAAACAAATTAATGCAAATAGGCAAGGTAATCGATATAAGGTAAGATTGGCCAGTGGTAAGTAAAAACCCATTACGAGTAGTATAAATAAAAGGTTCAAGTAAGGTAGTTAGTTAATTGATTATTGCATTTAATACCTTTGCGCTCAAATACTTTCTGATTTAAGCATCAAAGTACCTTCTACAGGTACCATCTGAACAGATTCCATCAAATAAGAGATCTAAAAGATCAAACAGACAAAGAACAAATCAATTATTTAGAAGTTATAAAGGAATCATAAGTAATTAATTGTCTCTTTAAAAACAATACGATTTAAGTGCATACTTTTTATTGTATTATATATTTTAATAATAATAGCAATAATAACCACAAAAATTAATAAATGTGGGACAAATTTAATGAATTAGACATATCCAATTCCATGAGAAATTTTAGAAATTGTAAAGTGGAAGACAAGGAGAATATCAAAATCTAAGAGTTCAACTCATATACTTGAGTGGTGTTACTTTCCTTAAAAGTACCATAGTTCATAATGTAATATATACTAGTTTTTTGTAAATGGATAATATATTTAGTAATCTTATTTTTGTAAACAAATTATATACGATAAAAAATAGTATTTTATATATATGCAGAGAGAAAGAAAGGTTGATTGAGATTTATTTTTCCAAAATCTAGGTACTGCATATTACAATTCATTTAGTAAGTTAATAGAAACTTATTATTACTTTCACATAATTTTCATATAAAATTTAAATACATATATAAGAAACAATATTATTTGATTTTTAATTGATAGTTCTTTTGTAATGCATATTTTAATAATTACAAATCTAAGAAAAATTTAATGAATTAGATAATATGGCAATGAATTACGAAGTTGAGAAATAAGCATGTATGAAGTTGGGGAGGAAACAAAAACAAAAGACATGCAGAAAGCGAAATAAGAATGTAAAGCATGTATGTTATGTTGTTTAGTGATAAGGTGATAAATATATATATATATTTATATGGATGAAGGAAAGACACCGATGCAGCAGATTTTATTGAGATTCTGATTATGACAAATCAGTCTTCTGACACATCTCATAATTCAATGCTAAAATAATTAGTAAGTAGATTTTAAGTGGTTTACAATGAAGAATCTAGGGTTTAAATCAACACAAGAAACCAAATTGGCACAGCAAAATTTAAAATACAGTAAAGCTGGATTTACATTAGAAAGTGATATTGAAGATCTCACGTCATCATAAAAAAATATTTTTCGTGATGTATATTCAATTTATAAATCCAAGTGATTAAATTAAATCATGAGAGAAACAACGTTACTTCTTTCAATTGATGTTGTTAATAATTAATATAGACGCACAGGAAATAAAATTAACTCAAGTCAAAACAATAAAATTAAACATAGTTATTAAAATAACATCTTATTGATGTTATATTTGAAAATAAATTATATTTTTTTATCATAAACATTAATATAGATTATTATACTTGGAAATAATGATTAACGGTGTAGCAACTTGAGCATAGAAAAATGTGTAAGACCTTGTTAATCTATATTATAAGATATAACTTAAAAGTAAAGAAAGAATAAAAGAAGTGTTTGAAAAAGGTCAATGAGATTTATAACAATTTTTTAGCACTTGTATAATTTTCTTTACAATTCTTCTTATTTTTATCATTTAGGTCCTATTACTTATAGTTTTATTGTGCCATTTGACTATTGATCCATATTCAATTGAACATATTTTTGATATTGTACTATACTAGGCGGATAAGACCAGCATGAACTAGTATCCAACTTCAGTCGCTAAAACAGATCACTTGAATCTAACCACTCACTTATATTACTAGTTTGAACAGTTTAGACAGTTAACTATATGAAGACACAACGCATACATAGGCAGCTAAAGATATATACTAGTAAAGGCCGCTTACCCCAAACTTAGGATATAACTGTAAAGCCTCCAAAGCCAAATGACAACCCTAAAGCTTAGGCCTTGACCAGGCCCATATGAGCCCAATATTGGCACAACTCATAAGAAAAACAAAATATGATTAATGTTCTATAAATACAGGTGGACCCCAAAAATTAAAGGTACACAATTCATTAATGCTTAAAATTGAGATTTGAGTTTGAGAGCTTTTGCTAACTTGATCGTTGAAGTCCTTTTTGTTGGTAACCTCCAAAATGTTCTACTCGGCAAGAGGATATGAAGACATGTCGAATAAGGCTAAAGAATACCTATCCTAGAGATTCCAAGGTTTGGGTGTAAGGCCCACTTATATTTTTTGGCCCTAATGTTTAAGGGTTGGCCCAAACTCGTTGGGCCTAAAGGTTGGCCCATAGGGTGCCAAGGCCCCTAAAGCAGCCAAGGTCCCTCATTCTACACTCATTGAAAAAAATCAGTGCTCTTACCTTTCCCTTTTCTCTCCACAGAACCTCTGCTAGGGTTTGGACCTCCACCATCTTCAAGCTAGCTCAGCCTCGTTCCCTAAGTCACGTAAGTTATTTCTTAGCTCATATTGGTTGTTCCCCCCGTCACATTTTCGTAATTCCAGTTAGGGTTTCGTGGTAACCCCGTTCTTGTTCTTTTTCCACTATTTGTTTTCCAGCTTCTTGACTTGTTCTTAGAACTGTTGTGCTCACTATTTGGTGTCGAAGTCTCGTTTACTAGCCTTTTCCAAGTAAGGGAAGCTAGGGCTTTTCTATTTTTTAGTTTTAAAGTACATTGCTGGTTCTATTCAACTCTATTTCGTATTTGTGATGATCAAATGATGTTTAACATGATATGAATGTGTGTTGTGCATTGTTCTAGATGAAACTGTATGTTGGCCTAGGTGAACAGTGGAGGAAATATGATAATCTCGCCAAAGCGTGTCGGTCTCACTTAATTGAGAGTATTAGAAAACCCTCTCAGGTGTTGCACGAGCTGCTGCTCTGGCGATGAGCTCCAGTCTTGAGTGAGTAGCCATCTCGCTCAGGCGAGGAGGTCTCGCCTATGCGAGAGAACGCGACAATGCCACTGTTCCCCTTTTCGAGCTCTCGTCTAGGCAAAAGGAGCCCGCCTGAGCGAGAGACCCCTCTCACTTGAGCGAGGCCTTTCGGCGTGAGCGATGTCTAGGCGAGAACGTGTCAGGACCTGTTTTCTTCTCTGTTCCTGAATGTTGCCACTAGTTTTTATTATATTGCTCTGTTAAAACATGAATTGGGTGGATATGTATGAGTGAAATGGTTTATCGTCTGTGATGGATAAGTCTAACATGATCTTGGCATGTGACATGTATGGAATGGTTGGTTATGAAAGTGGCATGGAATTGGCATGAGAAATGATTCTATATTGATTGATGGAACATGATGTTAGTATGGTTAGAACGTAATTCCACGATAGTTTCATGGTGATGCCTCATTGGTCAGGACATAATTCCTTGGATTTCTAGGTAAGATCTCATGGTGGTGCCTCATTTGGTCATGTCGTAATTCCATGACCCTTGTTAGTGGGAGTTCATGGTGGTGCCTCATTTATAGAATTTAGTAAGGATTCAAGGTAAGGATTGCATTCTAACACTCTAAAGAGTCAGTTAGTCTCACATAAAGTGTACTAACTTTAGTAGTGAGAGTAGTAGGAGGCCTGGAACACTTCAAGGCTAACCTTGTGCCTGGGGGGCTGAAACACGATAACAATTAGCTCGGTAGAGCAGCTCGGTCGAGCAGTAAAGGCCAGCACAAGTGCAAGTATCCGCTGAATCTGACTAATTATATGTATCCAGATAAGTCGTGTCATGATTCTTAGTGTATTGTGTGCGAGTCATCACATGGTTGGTTGATGTATGTATCTTGGACTATGAAAATGTATGCAATTGTATGATAAAATCATTTTTCTACTTTAGCTTACCCTTTCTGCTTGTTTTGTTTGTTGTGTGTGTGGGTTTCTCTTTTTGCGATGATCATCAACTTGTTGATGTGAGCAGATGCGAGAACTCCCCGTGGTCATCACGGTGATGGAGGTTCCGCTGCATAGCCTATCTGGACTGGATTTTGCTTATCTGAGTTTTCTTTTAGGCTATGGCCAATGTATTGTCTTCTCATTGGGCTCTATTTTGAAATATTGTTGATCCCTTACTATAATTTGTTATTGACATCGTGGTGTGCCCTAGTTTATTCCTTTTTTCTTTTGGGATAATTGTAAGGAGTAGTGTTTATACCTCGGGACCTTGTTTACTATATTATTTTGTGTGACATTTCCTTTAATTAGGTTTATTAATTAAATGGGGTGTTTCATTTATGGTATCAGAGCGATCGTTCCTTAAGTTTGTAGACTTTGGCGTCCACTTAGCTTTCTCTCTGTCTTTCTAAGTGTCTTTAGTTAAGTTATTGTCTTATCAAGTCTGACTAATGGTTTTCTTGTGTGCCAGTAATTATGGCACCTCCTCGTAGAAATCCTCAATCCTCTCATGGTGACGCACCAGATATCGCGAGGGCGATAAAAGCAATGGTGGCATCCATGACTCAACAGAGTACTGCCATGATGCAACAACATGAAACATCGATGCAGCGACAGACAACATCGTTGGAACAGTAGTAACTGGTGATGCAGCATATGGCGGCTGCTAAGATAGCTGCTGAGGATGCCCACAGGCAGCATATGAAGGCTCTCTGCCAACTGGAGGAGAACAGGACAGTTGCCCCTGTCTTTAGTCCCGACCACGACTTCCAGTCAGGGAGTGGAGTTTGGAAGTTTAACGGCAAGACTAGTCCTGATGTCGCGGACCAATTGTTGAAGGACTTAGAGAGAATCTTTGATGCGAAGATGTGCCCTGCGTAGAGTAGGTTAACTTTTGTAGTATACATGCTCACTAGGGAAGCTGAGCATTGGTGGATCAGCATGAAATCCATCATGGAGGAGAAAGAGGAACCAGTCACATGGGAGGCCTTTAGGGAAAAGTTTCTCTCTGAGTACTTTCTCGACAACGTCAGGTACGCTAAGAAGGTGAAATTCCTCTAGTTAACACAAAGAAGCAAGACCGTGATCGAATATGCTAAGAAGTTCAAGCAACTCAGCCGCTTCTATACATTGCTGCTCGATGAAGAATGGAGATGCCGTAAGTTTGAGAACGGCCTCCGTGGGAACGTTCGCTTGATGATAGCCTCATAGTCCATCAAGGACTTTGCTGCGCTAGTGGAGAAGGCCAGAGTGATGTAGAAGATTAAGAATGAGGTAGAAACTCAGCGTCCAAGGCATGAGGATAGGAGGAAATAGTATGATAGATCCCACCATCAGTCCTAGAAGTCTAGGAACTTCCCTTCGCAGTAAGATAGGGTCTAGTGCTTCAGGTGTGGAGGCCCTCGTCTGAGGAGTGTTTGCCCACATATGGAAGGTTACGCAGGTGTAAGAAATGTGGCAAGGAAGGCCACTTTGGCAAGGACTGTCCCACTCTCGCTAAAGTAGTGACGCGTACCCCGGTCCAGGCTTCGGTTCAGCATTAGCAAAGGAGAGGAGGCAATAGGCCTCAAGCGACAGGTAGAGTTTACGCCGTAACGGGAGCAAAGGCTGCAGGCTTAGGTAATCTTGTTATGAGTCGTTGAATGACTGCTGGTAAATCCTTGTGTGTGTTGTATGATTCTAAAGCGACATTTTTTTGTGTCAGATGCTTGTGTGAAACGGTTGGGTCTGTCGGTGTGTGAGTTGTAGGGTGGACTTGTGGTATCTACTCCAGCGTCAGGTTTGGTCAAGATGTCGCCCTTGTGTGCTAGATGTACAATGGAGGTAGAGGTGCACAAATATAAGGTGAATTTGATATGTCAACCTCTACAAGGGTTGGAGGTAATCTTTGGGATGGATTGGCTCTCTGCCAATCACATTCTTATAGATTGCCGAGAGAAGAGGTTGTCGTTCCCCAACTTAGAGGAGCCTGAGTTGCTGTCGTCTCAAGGGATTATGAAGGAGATGCAAGAGGGCGCACAATGTTACACCATCTTCACACATCTAGAGGTGGAGAAGGAAGAGGGATGTCTATTTTTTCCGTGGTGCACGAGTTTGAAGATGTGTTCCCGAAAGAAGTACCATGGTTGCCTCCTAATAGAGAGGTGGAGTTCTCTATTGACCTGGTACATGGAACCGGTCCAGTGTCGATGGCTCCATACCGTATGGCCCTGACGAAGCTGGTGGAGCACAAGAATCAAATAGAGGAGCTACTGGGGAAGCAGTTCATTCGACCCAATACTTCTCCGTGGGAAACACTGGTGTTGTTGTTGGTGTAGACTACAAATAGTTAAACAAGATGACCATCAAGAACAAGTACCCCCTCCCGAGAATTGACGACTTGATGGATCAATTGCATGGGTCATCAGTGTTCTCGAAGATTGATTTACGGTTGGGATACCACCAGATATTAGTGAAGGCTGATAATGAACAGAAGACGGCCTTTGGGTGACCAGTGCTCCTGTAGTGTTCATGGAGTATATGAACAGGATCTTCAGGCCATTCTTGGATAAGTTTGTCGTAGTCTTCATAGACGACATACTCATTTATTTCAGGACCTAGGGGGAACATGCAGAACACCTAAGGTTAGTGCATATTGTTCTGAGAGAGAAACAATTGTATCCTAAGTTGTCCGAGTGCAAATTCTGGATGGATGAAGTGCAATTCTTAGGACATGTGATATCCACCAAGGGGATACCGGTGGATCTGACAAAGGTTGATGCAGTAGTCAAGTGGGAGAGTCCCAAGTCGGCCACAGAGATCAGGAGCTTCGTGGGTTTAGCTGGCTACTACAAGATATTCATAGAAGGGTTCTCTAAGATAGTGGCACCTTTGACACAGCTTACTTGGAAGGACTAACCCTTCACTTGGACGGATAAGTGTGAGGAAAGGTTTCAAGAGCTAAAGTGGAGGTTGACGAGTGCTCCGATACTAGTGATCCTTGATGTTGATAAACGTTTTTAGGTTTATTGTGATGCCTGTCATCTAGGGCTTCGTTGTGTGTTGATGCAAGAGAAGAAGGTGGTGGCGTATGCTTCGAGGCAACTTAAGGTGCATGAGAGAAACTACCCTACTCATGACATGGAGTTGGCAGCCATAGTGTTTGCCTTGAAGATCTAGAGGCACTATCTCTACGGTGCCTAGTTTCGGGTATTCAACGATTACAAGAGTCTTAAGTATCTGTTTGATCAGAAGGAACTGAACATGAGACAGAGGAGGTGGATGGAATTCCTGAAGGACTATGAGTTTGAACTTTTATACCACCTGGGGAAGGCAAATGTAGTAGCAGATGCCTTGAGTAGGAAGACAGTGCGGACAACACACCTTATGATCAAAGAGGTGGAACTATTAGAGAAGTTTAGGGATATGAAGCTGTAGGTGGAGTTGGGATCCGAGTTTATTAGATTTAGTACCCTAACTATATCTAGTGACTTCTTGAACTCGGTCAAGGAAAGACAATTGTTGGACGCTAGATTGAGAAAAGTGGTGCAACAACTTGGGTCAGATAAAGCGAAGGATTTTGCCTTGGGTAATGACGGTATATTGAGATTCCAGAGTAGGGTGTGTATACCATACGATGTTGAGGTGAAAAGGTTAATCCTTGAGGAAGGGCACAAAAGTCGTCGTAGTTTGCATCTTGGCATGACTAAGATGTATCAAGATCTTAAGGAAACCTTCTGGTGGCAAGGTATGAAGAGGAATGAAGCTCAGTTCGTGTTTGTCTGTTTGACATGTCAAAAGGCCAATGTGTAGCATCAGAGACCCGGTGGAATGCAACAGCCTTGAAGATACCGATGTAGAAATGAGATAGCATCGCTATGGATTTTGTGACCCATTTGCTATGAACTTTTAGAGGGCACCATACGATCTGGGTCATAGTGGACCAATTGACTAAGAGTGGTCATTTCTTGGCAATGAACTTGAGAATGTCTATGGCCAAGTTGGCTCAGCTGTACATTAAGGAGATTGTGAGGTTGCATGGGGTACCTTCAAGCATTGTTTCAGATAGAGATCTACGGTTCACATAAGGGTTTTGGCAGACTTTGCAGAGTGGTTTGGGAAGCAAACTAACCATGAGTTCGGCATATCATCCCCAGACCGATTGTCAGTTAGAGAGGACGATCCAGTCACTTGAGGACTTGTTGAGAACATGCGTACTGGATCACTTGGGTGCGTGGGATGAAGTTTTACCTCTGATAGAGTTCACTTACAACAACAGTTTTCATGCGAGTATCGGCATGGCGCCATATCAAGCTCTGTATGGTAGGAAGTGTAGGACCCCTCTGTGTTGGTATCAAGATAGGGAAATGGTACTTGTTGGACCAGAATTGTTGGAGCAGACTATTGAGAAGGTAAGAATGGTGAGAGATAGGATGCAGGCTTCTCAAAGTAGGCAGAAGGCTTATGAGGAGGAAACCTTTGGAATTCACGGCCGGAGATCATGTATTCTTGAGGGTAACACGAACCACTAGTGTGGGAAGGGTCGGTGGCTTACCAAATCTTGAGAAGGATTGGGCCAGTGTCTTACGAGATTTCTTTGCCTCCTCAATTGGCAAACCTTCATCTGGTGTTTCACGTCTCGCAGTTGAGGAAGTTCATTTTTGATCCATCTCATATGTTGGAAGCAGAGGATGTACATATCAGGGAGGATCTCACGATGGAAGTACCACATGTTGCTTTAGAGGATAGTCGAGTGGAGGAACGTCGAGGAAAACTAGTCAGTCTTGTCAAAGTCATCTGGGATCGGAGGACAGGCGACACTACTTGGGAGTTAGAGGAGGATATGAGGAAGTCATATCCGCATATATTTTCTAAAAGTTTTCATTTTTGAAGTCAAATTTTTTTTGTTGTTGGGGGGAATGTAAGGCCCACTTATATTTTTTGGCCCTAATGTTTTAGGGTTGCCCCAAACCAGCTAGGCCTAAAGGCTGGCCGATAGGGTGCCAAGGCCGCTAAAGGAGCCAAGGTCCCTCATGCACTCATTGACAAAAATCAGTGCTCTTACCTTTCCCTTTTCTCTCCACAAAACCTCTACTAGGGTTTGGCCCTCCGCCATCTTTAAGCTAGCTCAGCCTCGTTCTCTAAGTCACGTAAGTTGCTTCTTAGCTCATATTGGTTCTTTCCCCGTCACATTTTCGTAATTCCAGTTAGGGTTTCATGGTAACCTCGTTCCTGTTCTTTTTCCACTGTTTGTTTTCCAGCTTCTTGACCTGTTCTTAGAACTGTTGTGCTTGTTGTTTGGTGTCAAAGTCTTGTTTACTAGCCTTTTCCAAGTAAGGGAAGCTAGGGCTTTTCTATTTTTGAGTTTTAAACTACATTGCTGGTTTTATTCAACTTTATTTCGTGCCTGTGATTATCAAATGATGTTTAAGGGTGGTATTGCGGGTCGGCCCAACCCGTTTAGACCCGACCTGGATAAGACCTGCACAACGCAAGCTGGCCCGCCCCATCCCGCATACCACTTGGCCCGCGGACCCGCGGGCTGACTCATTTTTTTTAATTTTCTTTTAATTTTTTTTAATTTTTTTATGATAAAACTTTCAATGTTTAAAAATTGGGAAACTTTAAGAAGTTCACAAAATTAAGTAAAGAATTTGGGGAATTAGATGATAAATTGATAATTCAACATTTTAATCATATTCATACTATGACATACACAATGTATTTTTTAAATTTTAGCACATTAAAAATTACATAATACTTGTCTTTTCCAGTTATACAAGAATTTGAAAAGTTAATGCAAGAGTCCATAAATGAAGCAATTAATATACACAAGTACAAGTTTTTTTTATGCGGGCTTGCGGGCCGGCCCGCACGAGCCGCGGGCCTATGCGGGTTGGGTCTATGCAGGCATGCGAGCTCACTGCCCTGGCCCGCCCCGCATTTTTTCTGTGGGCCGGCCCGACGAGCCAGGCCCTAATTGCCACCCCTAATGATGTTTAACATGATATGAATGTGTGTTGTGCATTGTTCTGGATGAAACTGCATGTTGGCCTGCGTGAACAATGGAGGAAATATGATAATCTTTCCCAAGCGAGTGGGTCTCGCTTAAGCGATAGTATCAGAAAACCCTCTCAAGTGTTGCGCGAGTTGTCGCTCAAGGGACGAGCTCTAGTCTTCAGTGAGCAGCCATCTCGCTCAAGCGAGGAGGTCTCGCCTAAGCGAGAGAATGCGACATCGCCACGTTTCCCCTTTTCAAGCTCTTGCCTATGCGAAAGGAGCCCGCCTGAGCGAGAGACCCCTCTTGCCTGAGCGAGTCCTTTTGACCTAAGCGAGGTCTGGGCGAGAACTTGCCAGGACCTATTTTCTTCTCTGTTCTTGAATGTTGCCACTGGTTTTGATTATATTACTCTGTTAAAACATGAATTGGTTGGATATGTTTGAGTGAAATGGTTTATGGTCTGTGATGTATAAGTCTAACAAGATCTTGGCATGTGACATGTATGGAATGTGTCCGAATAGATTGCCCTCCTTAGTATTAAAATCATGAGTTTGGTAGTCTTGGGACGTTATGAATGTTATTCGTATTGGGAACTCCACCAAGCATTACAGAGTGTGGTCCACAACATGGTTTCCCGCACATGCTCTACCAGAGTTCGTTGGTAAGTGTGGTAGCAAGGCAGCTTAAGATACTCATCAGAAGACATAGAACACGGTTAACATGGGAGTGACCATGTGGTATGGAATCAAAGGATGGAAATTCCTTTGTGTGATATTTATATATATGTTGTTGTGTATATGATTATTTTTTATTTTTAGCTCACCCTATCTACTTGTGTTTGGCGATGATCGTGTACGCGGTACACATGAGCAGATGATGTTGCAGGTGGATCTGGTGTGGCTTAGCAGTGGAGTGGGGGCTAGTCTGGGAAAAGAGTTTATCAGAGTTTTATGTTTTATGGTTTTTGAATAAGATTGTAATATTTCTATATCAAACTTGATTTTGTAATTGAGTTTCATATTTATGGATTGAGGTATTTCATAAGGACATAATAAAGTTTAAATTTTCTGCATTTTTGGGAAATGATGTTTTAATAAATGATGCGTAATTATTATTTCCTTTATTTTATTATTAAAATGCGTAATATCCGTATGGGATGTTAGAAATAACATCACCATTAAATATAAGCATCGAATTTTTAGGCTTGATGATATGCTTGATGAGTTGCATTGGTGATGTCGTTTAGGCTTACTAACATACCTACACATTCATGAGGCTAATGAATCATGTTTTTAGAGAGTACATAAGAAAGTTTGTGGTTTTCTACTTTGATGATATTTTGATATAGGGTAAGAGCTTGCCATGGCATTCTTAGGGAAAATAAGTTGTTTTTGAACAAAGATAGGTGTACCTTTTGTATAGATAGTTTCATTTTCTTAGGTTTTGTTGTGAATAAAGTAGGGGTTCCTGTTTACCTTGAGAAAATAAAGGCCATCCAAGAATGGTCTACTCCTAAAAATGTTGGAGAAGTTAGAACCTTTCATGGTTTGGCAAGCTTTTGTAGAAGGTTTATTCCTAACTTCTCTACTTTGGCTTCATCCCTTAAGGAGCTTTTCAAGAAATATGTCTTTTGATTGGGTGAAAAAAAAAGTTTGCTTTTCAACAACTCAAAGAAAGACTCACCAATGCATCAATTATAGCCTTACTAGACTTTTCAAAAACTTTTGAGCTAGAATGTGATGCATCATTTGTAGGTGTAGATGTTGTGTTGTTGCAAGGAGGACACCCAATTGTTTACTTTAGTGAAAAACTAAATGTGGCCTCCCTCAACTACCCCACCTATGAAAAAGAGTTGTATGCCTTAGTTCAGACCTTTCAAACTTGGGAACACTATCTAGTGTCCAAGGAGTTTGTCGTTCATAGTGACCATGAGTTGCTTAAATACTTGAAGTTCCAAAACAAGTTGAATAAAAGACATGCTAAATGGACGAACTACACAATGACGTTTGCGGCATGCACTCCAGACAATGATCGATAATGGCACGAATCCTCAGACCATGGTACTTTTGTCTAACCATGGAGGACGACTACGAAAGCTTTGTAGATAAGTGCACCAAGTGTCAAGAGCATGGTAACAATGTTAAGGCACCCACATTTGAGCTGCACAATATAATTGCTCCCTAGCCGTTCGCACAATGGTGTTTCGACATTGGCAGACCCTTTTCGATCGGCCATGCATAGAAGAAGTTTACATTGGTCGTCGTCGATTATTTCACAAAATGGGTAGAGACGAAAGCATTGGCGACCATCACCGCCCGATAGGTGTAATCATTAGTTTGGAAGAACCTTATATGCCGATTCAATATCCTAGACATGATCATTACAAACAACGATTAGTAATTCATAGATAAAAAGCTAGGTGAATTCTACAAGAGTTTGGGCATAAAACATGCCACTAGTTCTATAGAGCACCTTCAACCTAATAGTCAAGTCAAAATGATGAATAAGATCATAGTTACTAAGCCTAAATGTAGATTAGGCAAACACATGCACACCAGATGAATCAATTGGAGAAAGCCTCTTTAACCTAACATATGGTGCAAATGCAATGTTTCTTGTCGAGGTGGGTGAACCCTCCCTTAGAAGGCAGATACAGGACATAAACATTAACAATGAACAACTACAGGTTGAGTAGAGAGAGGTTTCAATCGTACGAGCAAAAGCCTACAAACAGATTGTAGTTGTGAAGGTCAAGCCAATAAGCTTCACCGAAAGAGACTTAGTGTGGGGAAAAACGAGCAATGCAAGAAAGAAATCGACACATGGCAAGCTTGCACCAAATTAGGAAGGCCTATTTTTGGTGAATGAGAATATGAAGAATGGCTTATACCGATTGGAACGTCTTGACGATAATACCATACCTAATACTTGGAATGTTTCACACCTGAAGTTTTAGTTTAGCTAAACGATCTACTCTTTTCTACCACCAACATTTTCCCCTAAGGAAGGTTTTAGCTAGGAAGGTTTTAACGAGGCGTCTCTATTAATAAAATCATATTTTTCCATATGCGTTAACTCAAATCCTACAACTGATCAGTTAAGGGTGTGCTCATATATTGAACCTCTCTCGATCACTTAAACCAATCAGTTAAGGGCGAGTGCAAATTTTGAAGCCTTCTGGTTGCACTATTTAATCGGTTAAGGATGTGTTTTAACATAAATCCCTCTTGATTGTGTGGCAATCAGTTAAGGGTGCATGCTTGCCAGTAAACCCCTCCCTAGCAACTCTTAAATCTTGGTTTTTGTTGATCATGTGAATCCCTACCAAGCACTAGGAGTGGTCAAGATCCAATCTGACCGCAAAACCCCTACTGACCGGTGAATCACCTAAAACACTCATCGAACCCATATCGCTGCCCAATATTAAAATTGACACAAAAGCCCTTTTATAGATGCTAAGAGTAAGAACATCCATACATTGTTCAACATGATTAACCATAAGTAAAATGATACAAACTTAACATTTATCTTGCCCAAGAGTGCAATAGTTTAAGTGTTGGGATGTGATAAGTCCTTTATCTCTAGAGTTTTTCTTATCTATTTGTGTTGTTTATGGTAGGTTTAAGATGTTAATTAGGAGTTATTAGCTTCAAATTAGTTTAGTTATGTTTTTAGTATAGTTTTACAAAAGTAGCTTAATTAGGACATTTTAGTACATTTTTAGTGTAAGACTTAGGAATATTATTAGGGTGATCTAGTTTAAGAGTCATTAGGAAGAGTCTTAGTGTGACTAACATCAATTTCGAGATTTTTTTAGTATAATGCAAATAAAAGGGATCAAGGATAACATTCAAGAGATCGGAGAAAGCCATGGGATAATTGGAATTAGCCAAATTTCATGAAAATGCTGCAAAGTTCACTTAAGGTTGAGAGTTGACCAGAGGGTGGACTCATGGTTTACTTTTCACATTTGACATCCAATTGACATGGCATCTTTAGGAAAAGTTTAGGAGCACTCAACTACACTTGTGCCAACCTTGAGAGAATAAAAAATTGGTTCAAGGCTACATTAAATTTTTTATTTTAGTTGATGCTGGTTTGGTTAACTAATATAGTGTAGTTTGTGGTTTTAGTTTAGCTTTTGCATTTGTTTTTTTACTTTGTAGGTTATGAATCCAGAAAAGCTAGCTTGGCAAAGTTTGAAGGTCATTCCTAACACCAAAGACATAAAACGAAGTTGAATCTGAGATTGAAATGAACCAAAGATCACCCTTGGAGGATGCACATGAGGAATGGATATGGAACCAAAGATTCACTTCCATCTGTACTAATTGTAACTTATTCTTTTTGTTTCTAGTGGATGAATTTTCAATTTCAATTCAGTTATCATGAGTTTTTCCATTTTTCAAGTTTTCTTCTTTGTCGAAACTAAGTTCATGAGTGAGTTTTGAATGGTTGAGTTAATTTAGTATATTCTTGGATTTAATCTATGAACATGATGAATTCAGGTAGATGCACATTCATCTAATTTTTATCAAATGTCTTTTGAGTAGAATCTTGTGCTCAACCAATCAAAATTGACTCATGCTTGTTAGTTTTGCAAAAAGCACACACACACACACGTTGTTTCAATTAATTTCCCACTGTGAATTCCATGTTCTCTTGTTTCTTGTGTTAATTTTTCGTTCTTAATCCAACTATGATGCCATACATGATGTATTCGACCCATTTCCACATCAAATTTGTGATTCCTTGTGTCCAATTTTGCATTCGCGCAATTGACCGTTAATTTCGTTATATTAGGGTTCATGAATTGGGAATTCACGTTCTGCTTAATAATTTTGCGTAACTTTAGTTCATGTGTTGAATAGAGGTCATTGTGTATCTTTCCACATCCTTACATCATTGTTTCATCTATTCTACAATGATTCATGACATTGCCTTGCCTTTTTCATTCACACACATTCATATTTCTTCATTAAGATTTTGATTTTCTGCATATCATCTTCTAATCTCGTTTCCAGTCATTGCAATTAGTTAATTTGTGTATTAGGAGTGTATTAGGGATAGTTTACATATAAAATTAGAGTATGGCGTGATTATTGAACATTGACATTTCATCAAACACCTTACATGCATTTTAGTTTTCTTAGTAATTTCATCAAACACCTTGCATACATTCATTTCCATACCATTTTCAGTCCATTTTATCATCTATTTTAATAGATTTTATAGAGATTTCCTCTGATTCACAAAGATTGTTCAATAATTATTTGAAGTTCATTTTCCTATCCTAGGATTGATCGTTGGTTAATCACTACACTACATTAGTTAGTGAAAGAATCAAGTTTTGACTAAATCTGAAGCGACTAAAGGTTTATCAAAAAACTTGTCTTGAAATACTTATATGATGCTGCAAATAGATGGAATAGCCATTTCTCTTATTCGAAAGTGATTGAGAAATAAGGTGGGCATTGTAAGACCTAGGAAAAATAGTTATGTTTCTAAGGTGATTATTGGACATGAGGAATATTAATTGAATTAATACATAAGGACATAATAAAAAATGAAGAGTAGTACAATTGGGTAGAGCCTTGTCATGGGTTGGTGGTTAAAGGTTTAATTCCTAATGTGTGTATTTGGGTAATTATATTTTTAAATATTGTTGTATAATTGTGTGGAGGTGCTTATGTGTGTTCTTGGGCGTGACTTATATGTTATGATGACTTATATTTTATTTGGCATGTTTATAATTTATTTGGTTTTTCTTGAATGCATTGAATGTATGGATGTTATTGTAATGTTGTGCGTGTTGAATGACAAGAAAAACGTGATGGTTGGTATGGTTTCGCGTGTTCTTTGAGCCTTGGGGATTGTGTGTTTGAACCCTGGCTAAAGTAAAAAAAGGAAAATATAGGAGTCTTTTTTTTTGTAATTTCGTAGTGCACCTGGGAAGTGAGAAGTGGAGGCATATTCATTACATTTGGACACAGACAGAAAATTAAGTGAAAATTAAGATGAATTATGGGAGCAGAAAACTAACGTATAGCCAAAATACTTTTATTATTACTTTTAATTATTATTTTTACATCTTCCTGTTAAAGGAAAATAAGGGGTTTTGTGTTAAGTTAAAAAAAAAGGTTTGGAAGAGGAGAAAAGAGAACGACAATGTGAGGTTAGGAGAAAGGGAGAGAACAAAATTTTTGTTAGAATGTGAAGAGCAAAGTGGTCTTGTTGCAAGAATTCCAAGTAAGAGGTGCTAAGCCTTACTCTTCTTAAATTCTTTTGTGGACATGTATTGAGTTTGAGTTTCAACATGGAATTTTTAGGGGTGCTAAGCCTTGTCTTCCTTAATTTCTTTGGTGGAAATGTATTGAGTTATGGGTTTCTCCATGGAATTATGATGGGGTATGGGGTAAAGTGGTGCTTTCTATCTTTTGCAAATGGAGAATCGCTATGGGTTAGTGTTTTTTTTTAAAGAAAATAAATCTTTTTCAAGTTGTGTGAATGAATTCATGGTGTGTTGTAATTAAAAATTGTTATAGTTTTGCAAGCTTGTCATATTGTAGTAGAGCCAATGGTTATGATTGATTCTTATATTTTTTGGAATTGTGATTTTCGCGGTGGAGAAGGAGGCCATTTAGAGGTAAGTTGGTTGGATTCTTTATAGCATTTTTTCGTGTTGATAATCATGGTTAAAAGAGATGAAAAGAAACTTCATAGAGCATTTTGATCTTAAAGCTAATGGTAGTAATTTGATGAATATGAATTTTGGCACATGGGTATTGGAAACACTTTTTTTTTTCTTAAAATTTTGTTCAAGAAAAAGTAGAGGAATGATGCATGAGAGAAATTGTTTTTTTTTTATAGTGTATGGTTTTGACTTTGAGCTAGAAATTGTTTGGGGTTAATTTTTGATCAATTTGGATGAAAGGTTTATGAAGTCAATAAGGTTTCAGTGTGTGCAATTTATCTTGGATATGTTTTGGTGTAGAAAAGGTTTAGTGGTAATAAGAATTCATGAGGTTGTGTCATGATTAATTGAGATAATTTGTGCTTAGTGTGTATTTTGATTTCTTGAGTTAAGAAAAGATGATAGTACATTGTTGGTAAGCATTGTGTGTGTTTTGGATGCTTGGTATGTGTGAAACAGGTTTCTTGTTCAAGAAAAAATCGTTGTTTTTCATATTTTTGCGCCACAAGGGGCGTCAGACGCCGACTTTCTTCTGTCAGGCCTTGAGTTTAAGGTTTTGGGGCAGCTGGGCTTTGGTTTCCTACCGCGGGTGCTAGGTTTTCAGGTTTCTTGGCGCTGGGCACTAGGTTCTAGGTGTTGGGCACCACTATTTTTTTGGTTTGTGTAGTTTTCTTAAAACTGAGTTTCCTGGTTTATTAATCTTGGATTGTGTTGAAATTTTGGCAACTTGTCCATAACATGTTGTTCTTTAGTTTGAACGATGTTATCTTAGTTTGGATGTCCGTAGTTGGAGATATATGTTACGCATGATTGTTGGTTTTTCATGGTTGTATTGTGTTGAAATTTTGTTGTGATAAACTCTATTTGTAGTACATTGGATGTTGGGCATGATGAATGATGTGTGTTAAATATAATGATAAGGATTGTATGATGTCAATATGTTATGATACATGTGATGATGAATGATGATGTTGAGATAGTGTATACCTGTATATATGAATGTATTGAAAGGTATCTCTGCGTAAATTGTACTAGAGGTGCACTTCGTCAGGGCTCTCGGTAAGAGTAATAGAAGATTGCATATCTCTTTGTGGCTCTTAATATTAATAATGGAAAGTTGTATACTTCGCCGGAGCTCACTATGAGAGTAATGGGAAGTGACATCTTTGGTAAATTGCGTATGAGAATAATGCCATTCCTTTTAATATTACTTTGTGGTGATATGTTGATGATTACATGTTGTGGCTTTGAGAACATGTGATAGTTGATAACTTGGATGAGTTATGATATATTATGGTAATGTTAGGTGAGTTGTATATTGATGTACATTGTTATGTGATATGTTATATCGTTAGCTCACCCTTGCATGTTTGTGGTGTTGGTTTCCACCTGTGATGATCCTATAACTTGTGTTATACGAGAGTAGATGTTAATGCAAATACAGTTGGAGAAACTTAGCTGTGAGGAGTTCGTGGGGATGATTTTGGGAGCTTTTCTTTTTCATTTGAAAATGTTATTTTGAATAAAATGTAATAGTTAGTCATTTTGAGTTTTGGACTTGGAAGACCTTGTCTTAAGTTTCGTTTTGATGATTTAAACTAGTTAGTGGTTGAACGATGTTTATATATGGAGAATAAAACTTGTTTTAGTCAAACTTTTGGCAAGTATTATTTTGAGATAAAATAATTGTGGAAATTCCTATTTAATAGGTTGGTATCAGTGATTGTGTTTTGAATTTTGGAAAAAAAAACTTTTTGGCTTCTCGAAAGGGGTGTTACATGCGTGGGAATTAAACCTAGTGTCGTGCACAAGACTCGTAAAGCCTTGAATGGCTACCCAAGCGTTCAAATGAAGTTGGGTGGGGGCAACGTTCAGCTTCCGTAACACCCCTGCCTGGAAGTCGTCAAAGGAAATCCTCACGAACAGAATGATAAAAAAAACATATATAAAAAAGAAGTCTAACTTGGAAATACCCAGATTGTAGCATACATACTCATTCCTTTATAGACTCTAAAATTTCTAGATGTAGTCATCAATATCGTCAACAAGTATATATACATGTTCGGCCAAATCCTTTAGATCGTGACCCCATCAGAACCGTGTCACGTACTGACTAACCTCACGCATCCGGTGTCAGAATTGATAGCACGCTGCACGAGGCAATCCAACCTTTCGCGCCCCAACGATCACTTTGCAAAATGACTTAGCCAAATAGAGGGTTATATTAAGTGTGCCTAGGAAACGATTCCTGAGTAACATCCAATATCAAAAACCCATTTGCGCTAAGTCCTTGATAATGCTCGGGCTTGGGGGACCAAGGTATAGTATGTATCGATAATCGATCGGTCAAGGACACAAAATGCTAGAGCCAACATTAGACGTCAATCGGTCGTGGTGGCTGACTGATGAGTACGTATTTTTGCCCTCATTTAATGTTTAATTCTGGGTATTTAATTGAATTTATGTGCCTAAAGAGTGATTTAATTGATAATTTTGATAATTAGGTTGTTTGAGCTTGTGTGATAAAAATGTCTTAAAAAGTGATTTTTAGCTGCATAAATTATTTTTGGATATTTTAACGTTTGTTGATGCAGCTGAAGTTAAGTTTTAAGCTCATTTAGAGGTGTGGAAATAAATTGATTAAAGCTTCATGACACCTTAAAGATAAATCAAAGAATAAGAAATTATCAAAAGCACAAAAATTCAGGCCAAGCATTACATGAAGACGGCAAGAAAAAGCTTGAAAAAGTGAAGAAGTTTGGCTAAACCAAGAAGAGAGGAAAGAAAAATTGGACCTTGCGGTTTTCTTTATCTTTATGATAGAAGATAATTTGGGAAAATATATCTTTAGATATTTTATTTGATATTTTTAAATAATTATCTTATTTAATTATATCATAAAATATTAAAAGATAATAACTACCAAATCTTTTTAAATATGACAAGATCTTCTTGAATCTTTTTAGTTCCACAACAAACAAATATATCTTGAAGATATTGGATTATTTAGAAGATAATTTAAGGAGATTGCAAAGGGTTGATTTGGAAAATTAATACAAATATTAATTGGTGATAATTTATCATATATCTTTAAGTAATTAATTAATTTAATTATATTAGATATTGATATTATCAACCAATTATATTTGTCAAATAGTCTATATCTCTCCAAGTATTTTTAAATATTTATATTTATCTTTATTTCAAAAGATATTTGAGAGATTTTAGCAACAGAAAAGCCCAGTCCAATTCCTATATAAAGAGACCAAGGGAGAAGTAGAAAATAAGCTCGGGACTTCGGAGTTTAAGAACCCTCAGGGGGGCCTAATTTCGTTTCCTTTCTCTCTCTATTCTTCTTTTATTTCTATTTTGTATTTCATGGAGTGCTAAACTTCTTGGGTTGATTCCATTGTAATTTCATTATGGATTCTGAGGTTAGAATGAATTAATTTCTTTGTTCTTTTTATTATTGTTGAGGTTTTAATTCATCTATGTCTTTTATCTTTGAATCACGTAAAAAGTAATGATTTTAAATCTATATGCATGTTGATCATATGAGTTCAAGGGTTTTTAAATTTAATTGAGACTTTACTTTGATTTTATTTAGAAACTTTCATATGATTAAATGAGTTTTTACCAATAATTGAGACTTTACTTTGGTTAAAGGTATTTACTCTAACTACAATTAATTGAGACTTTACTTTGATTAGTTAAGCTTTTTATTTGGTGAGAAGATAAAAGAATAGACATGATTAGGCATAGTAAAATTTGATTGAGACTGTACTTTGGTTGAATTTACTGTGGATAATCTAAAAGTTCTCACTTTTGATTGAGACTGTACTTTGGTTAAAAGTGAGAACGCCAACAAATTAATTGAGACTTTACATTGATTAATTTGTAAATCTATAACAATAATTAATTGAGCAATAATCTTTAGATAACCGATGATGAATTTATTTTGAAAAAGCAATGGAATCAATCTATTTTCTTTACTATTGTTTTTATTTCTTTTTATCTTTTAAATTTTATTTCTATCTGTGTTTATCTTAATCCCCATATTTTTATTATTTTATTTGACTAACTCTTTTGTATAGAATTTATAAGAACTAATTTGTTAAAAATCAATTCCGTGTTCGTTGGGAGACGACTTTGGGTTACTTTACCCTTTCTATTTTGTTGACTACTTTCTTAATAATACTGAAGTTGTTATAGATAAGTAGTATTAATTTGATCGCGTCAACGACAGCGTTATCAAATTTGGCGCCGTTGCCGGGGAACATGGTTAGAATTTTTATCATTTTAGTTCTTATTTATATTCTTTTGATTTTGATTTTGATTTTTTTTTATCACTAGCATTTTTTTTCTCTCAATTTTTGTACTAACATTTTTTTTTCTTTAGTTATTTTATTTTATTTTATTTAGTTATTTATTTAAGCATAGTTTTTGTTTGAGGAATTTTGTTGGGAAATTTGTGAAACTAGTTGGGAAAAACTTTGGCTAAGGAAAGACAAGGTACTTAAGTTGTCCATTGAGACGCACCTCTCTTTCCTGGAAGTCTACTCAACAAGCTTTCAACTTATTTCTTTCCAGAAAACCACTTTCAAAAATGCAAAATAGTTTTTCATATGAAAATAATCAAAAGTGTGATTTTCAAGTGAATTATGATTACTATCCACAGCAACCACGTGATTCATATGATTATCAGCAACAAATTGTCTCACCTACTTCTGCACCTGATATAAGTGGGTTAACTTTATGACAATTTAATGATCTATATCCTAGATCATCTTTTTTGGGATATGAGCAACAACCATATTCTGAGTGTCCACCTCAGCAACCATATGTTCCAAATAGTTTTCAGCAACAATATGTACCACCACAACAAGTTGAAGCAACCAATGGACCATCTTACAGGGAAGTTATGATACTAATGGGCGAAGTTATAGAGAAATTAGAGTCCATGGATGAAAGGTTGCGAGTTGATCAACGATGCAGAAATATTGAGCAAGAGTGGTACGAAAATAAGCAAATACTGTCTGATATGTTGAGGGATGCAAGTAAGAACAACTTCATAGAATTACTTGTAACTGTTAATACCACCCCTCAACCCCATCAGAGATTTCTTGAAAATCCAGATTTTAATACACTTCGTCATGAAATCAAAGATGTGCTTCTGAAGTTGGCCATCAGAGCTGAACAAATGTCTGAATATTTGAGTCAGCTAATGAATGATGCAGTGAGAAAGGTCACTTTGGAAGATATGATGAAAATGATGACTAAAATGATGAAGATGAATCAGACAGATCAGAAAGAGATGATGAATGCCGCCACACAAAGCTTGCAGAGTCAGTCTGAAAAATCAATAGCGGAATCACATCACATTGATATATCTACTGATGGATATAATGATTGTCATAGTAATATGTCTACTGATGGACATATTAAGGATGTTGTTGAAGTTGATGAAGAAATTGAAGGTTCTCACACAAACATATCTACTGATGGATATGTTGATGATGCTCAATGTGAATATAAAGTTGTACCCATCGATGAGGATATGAGTACAAATGATCATTTTCAAGAGCAAAGTTGTGAGAACAATACAATGGAGGAACCAAGTGCAGTTGAAGAGCCAACAATATTCGAAGATGCAGCTGAAGCATCTACTATTGCAACTGACTTGGTTAATGATGAAGCAGCAAATTCAACTACTTCAAGTGCAGATTTTTGCTCACAAGGTGAGATTATGAGGATTACTGATGATCCTGTTAACAATCTGAATGCACTTAATGATGCTCAAGTTGAGTTGAAGCCACACAATCCACACATCAAGTTTGTTGAAGTGAATGATGCAAATAAGTTTTCAGTGGTTATCTTTGTTGACATGGCTGCAGAAAAAGAAGAAAGGTTGCTGCAACAAGAAAACAGGTTAGATTCAAATTCTTTTGAAAGCATTGTTGATAAAAAATTTAAATTGCATGCATATTTGTTTTTTGTTTTTGATTTTAATAAAAAATATAAAAAAATTTCAAAAATATGTGTTTTTGTTTTCTTTAATAAAATTGTACAAGCTGACTTGTACTTTATAAAGTTAAAGAAAATAAATTTTGACATATGGCCAGATTGAGCCAAAAGTCATAAATTTTTCGTCTTCTCCCCAAAAATAAGTCCATCAAGGACATTTTTTCTAAAATAAGTGTGGGGGAGACAAACTGTAGGTAGGATTTTCCTTTTGATGTTTTTTGTTTTTTTTGTTTTTTATTTTTTTTTTTTTTGTTTTTTGTGTTTTTTTTTCATTTAAAAAAATTGTGATTTCGTTTTGAGAAAATTGTGAAAGTATTAACTTTTTACTAAGTGAAACTTTTAAACAAAATGTCTCATAAGAAATCCACCAAAAATATTTCCCTGCTTTCAATAAAACATATTGACATTGGATTTTGGGATTTGATTCACTAATTGGGATGATCATAATTCTGGAAAAATAAAAGTCATGTTGATATGAGTGGATTGTTTCTATGATTTGCTAAATGAGTTGATTTGAGAATTTCTTGATTAAATCTTTTGTGAAAGAATTTGACCTTGTGAGTCTTGAGCCTTAATGTAAAGGATGAATTGTCATGTGTCATTCCTATTTTTTCTTAAGTGACTTGCTCATGTTTGTTTATACTCAAATATTTAGCTTGATTCTTTTGTTTTGCAACTTAGGTGAATATGCATGATTTGATATGACTGAGGCATTTCTTGTTTTTAGCTACTTGGCCAAATAAGCCCACCTTGATATTAATCCATTGGTAGCCCCTTTGAGCTTTAAACCTTTTTTTTTCTTGTTTTAAGCCTATTGCATAACCTTGAAAAGAAAAAGACCATATTCTACCTTAGGAAGAAAGAAGGAGCTAATGGATTATGTTCAGGAATGGTTGAGGAATAAAGTGTGTGGGTGAGTACCTCACCCACAAATTAATAAAAATGGCAAAAAGGAAAAATTGTTGATGAAAAAGTGTTGAAATAATTTCTTTCTAAAAAAAAAAGAGAGAGCAACAAAGCAATAAACGAAAAAGAGTTGTTTTTGAAATTATGCTCCATTATTCTTTCTATATTTTAATTTCAAAAACCCAAAAATCTTAAAATTTTTCCTACCTTTGCCTTAGCCCCATTATAACCTGTGAAAAGTCCTCATGATCTTTGAATGCATATTTTCTGAAAGTTTGTTAATATTAGAGTCTTGTTAAGTATTATGAGAGTTTACTTACATGAGTATTTTGAGTGAAAACACAAGCCAAAACACTTGAGAGAATTTTGGTGAGAAAATACACATTTAACTTGAGTGCTTTCTTTCATAATTAATTGTCTTGTGAATTCAAAAGATTAACTTATGTGTGAAAAATAGAACATTTCTGTTTGTATATACATGATAATTTGATCTCTAGAGTATTGATTTGTCTCCAGTGATGTTCATTCCTTTGATCCAACGTTGATGTGAAATAAAATACCTCAGATTAAGTTTTGAAATTGTTTGATTTTGCCCAGGAGTGCAAAAGGATAAGTGTGTGGGTATGATGAGTACGTATTTTTGCCCTCATTTAATGTTTAATTCTGGGTATTTAATTGAATTTATGTGCCTAAAGAGTGATTTAATTGATAATTTTGATAATTAGGTTGTTTGAGCTTGTGTGATAAAAATGTCTTAAAAAGTGATTTTTAGCTGCATAAATTATTTTTGGATATTTTAACGTTTGTTGAAGTTAAGTTTTAAGCTCATTTAGAGGTGTGGAAATAAATTGATTAAAGCTTCATGACACCTTAAAGATAAATCAAAGAATAAGAAATTATCAAAAGCACAAAAATTCAGGCCAAGCATTACATGAAGACGGCAAGAAAAAGCTTGAAAAAGTGAAGAAGTTTGGCTAAACCAAGAAGAGAGGAAAGAAAAATTGGACCTTGCGGTTTTCTTTATCTTTATGATAGAAGATAATTTGGGAAAATATATCTTTAGATATTTTATTTGATATTTTTAAATAATTATCTTATTTAATTATATCATAAAATATTAAAAGATAATAACTACCAAATCTTTTTAAATATGACAAGATCTTCTTGAATCTTTTTAGTTCCACAACAAACAAATATATCTTGAAGATATTGGATTATTTAGAAGATAATTTAAGGAGATTGCAAAGGGTTGATTTGGAAAATTAATACAAATATTAATTGGTGATAATTTATCATATATCTTTAAGTAATTAATTAATTTAATTATATTAGATATTGATATTATCAACCAATTATATTTGTCAAATAGTCTATATCTCTCCAAGTATTTTTAAATATTTATATTTATCTTTATTTCAAAAGATATTTGAGAGATTTTAGCAACAGAAAAGCCCAGTCCAATTCCTATATAAAGAGACCAAGGGAGAAGTAGAAAATAAGCTCGGGACTTCGGAGTTTAGGAACCCTCAGGGGGGCCTAATTTCGTTTCCTTTCTCTCTCTATTCTTCTTTTATTTCTATTTTGTATTTCATGGAGTGCTAAACTTCTTGGGTTGATTCCATTGTAATTTCATTATGGATTCTGAGGTTAGAATGAATTAATTTCTTTGTTCTTTTTATTATTGTTGAGGTTTTAATTCATCTATGTCTTTTATCTTTGAATCACGTAAAAAGTAATGATTTTAAATCTATATGCATGTTGATCATATGAGTTCAAGGGTTTTTAAATTTAATTGAGACTTTACTTTGATTTTATTTAGAAACTTTCATATGATTAAATGAGTTTTTACCAATAATTGAGACTTTACTTTGGTTAAAGGTATTTACTCTAACTACAATTAATTGAGACTTTACTTTGATTAGTTAAGCTTTTTATTTGGTGAGAAGATAAAAGAATAGACATGATTAGGCATAGTAAAATTTGATTGAGACTGTACTTTGGTTGAATTTACTGTGGATAATCTAAAAGTTCTCACTTTTGATTGAGACTGTACTTTGGTTAAAAGTGAGAACGCCAACAAATTAATTGAGACTTTAAATTGATTAATTTGTAAATCTATAACAATAATTAATTGAGCAATAATCTTTAGATAACCGATGATGAATTTATTTTGAAAAAGCAATGGAATCAATCTATTTTCTTTACTATTGTTTTTATTTCTTTTTATCTTTTAAATTTTATTTCTATCTGTGTTTATCTTAATCCCCATATTTTTATTATTTTATTTGACTAACTCTTTTGTATAGAATTTATAAGAACTAATTTGTTAAAAATCAATTCCGTGTTCGTTGGGAGACGACTTTGGGTTACTTTACCCTTTCTATTTTGTTGACTACTTTCTTAATAATACTGAAGTTGTTATAGATAAGTAGTATTAATTTGATCGCGTCAACGACAGCGTTATCAAATTTGGCGCCGTTGCCGGGGAACATGGTTAGAATTTTTATCATTTTAGTTCTTATTTATATTCTTTTGATTTTGATTTTGATTTTTTTTTATCACTAGCATTTTTTTTCTCTCAATTTTTGTACTAACATTTTTTTTTTCTTTAGTTATTTTATTTTATTTTATTTAGTTATTTATTTAAGCATAGTTTTTGTTTGAGGAATTTTGTTGGGAAATTTGTGAAACTAGTTGGGAAAAACTTTGGCTAAGGAAAGACAAGGTACTTAAGTTGTCCATTGAGACGCACCTCTCTTTCCTGGAAGTCTACTCAACAAGCTTTCAACTTATTTCTTTCCAGAAAACCACTTTCAAAAATGCAAAATAGTTTTTCATATGAAAATAATCAAAAGTGTGATTTTCAAGTGAATTATGATTACTATCCACAGCAACCACGTGATTCATATGATTATCAGCAACAAATTGTCTCACCTACTTCTGCACCTGATATAAGTGGGTTAACTTTATGACAATTTAATGATCTATATCCTAGATCATCTTTTTTGGGATATGAGCAACAACCATATTCTGAGTGTCCACCTCAGCAACCATATGTTCCAAATAGTTTTCAGCAACAATATGTACCACCACAACAAGTTGAAGCAACCAATGGACCATCTTACAGGGAAGTTATGATACTAATGGGCGAAGTTATAGAGAAATTAGAGTCCATGGATGAAAGGTTGCGAGTTGATCAACGATGCAGAAATATTGAGCAAGAGTGGTACGAAAATAAGCAAATACTGTCTGATATGTTGAGGGATGCAAGTAAGAACAACTTCATAGAATTACTTGTAACTGTTAATACCACCCCTCAACCCCATCAGAGATTTCTTGAAAATCCAGATTTTAATACACTTCGTCATGAAATCAAAGATGTGCTTCTGAAGTTGGCCATCAGAGCTGAACAAATGTCTGAATATTTGAGTCAGCTAATGAATGATGCAGTGAGAAAGGTCACTTTGGAAGATATGATGAAAATGATGACTAAAATGATGAAGATGAATCAGACAGATCAGAAAGAGATGATGAATGCCGCCACACAAAGCTTGCAGAGTCAGTCTGAAAAATCAATAGCGGAATCACATCACATTGATATATCTACTGATGGATATAATGATTGTCATAGTAATATGTCTACTGATGGACATATTAAGGATGTTGTTGAAGTTGATGAAGAAATTGAAGGTTCTCACACAAACATATCTACTGATGGATATGTTGATGATGCTCAATGTGAATATAAAGTTGTACCCATCGATGAGGATATGAGTACAAATGATCATTTTCAAGAGCAAAGTTGTGAGAACAATACAATGGAGGAACCAAGTGCAGTTGAAGAGCCAACAATATTCGAAGATGCAGCTGAAGCATCTACTATTGCAACTGACTTGGTTAATGATGAAGCAGCAAATTCAACTACTTCAAGTGCAGATTTTTGCTCACAAGGTGAGATTATGAGGATTACTGATGATCCTGTTAACAATCTGAATGCACTTAATGATGCTCAAGTTGAGTTGAAGCCACACAATCCACACATCAAGTTTGTTGAAGTGAATGATGCAAATAAGTTTTCAGTGGTTATCTTTGTTGACATGGCTGCAGAAAAAGAAGAAAGGTTGCTGCAACAAGAAAACAGGTTAGATTCAAATTCTTTTGAAAGCATTGTTGATAAAAAATTTAAATTGCATGCATATTTGTTTTTTGTTTTTGATTTTAATAAAAAATATAAAAAAATTTCAAAAATATGTGTTTTTGTTTTCTTTAATAAAATTGTACAAGCTGACTTGTACTTTATAAAGTTAAAGAAAATAAATTTTGACATATGGCCAGATTGAGCCAAAAGTCATAAATTTTTCGTCTTCTCCCCAAAAATAAGTCCATCAAGGACATTTTTTCTAAAATAAGTGTGGGGGAGACAAACTGTAGGTAGGATTTTCCTTTTGATGTTTTTTGTTTTTTTTGTTTTTTATTTTTATTTTTTTTGTTTTTTGTGTTTTTTTTTCATTTAAAAAAATTGTGATTTCGTTTTGAGAAAATTGTGAAAGTATTAACTTTTTACTAAGTGAAACTTTTAAACAAAATGTCTCATAAGAAATCCACCAAAAATATTTCCCTGCTTTCAATAAAACATATTGACATTGGATTTTGGGATTTGATTCACTAATTGGGATGATCATAATTCTGGAAAAATAAAAGTCATGTTGATATGAGTGGATTGTTTCTATGATTTGCTAAATGAGTTGATTTGAGAATTTCTTGATTAAATCTTTTGTGAAAGAATTTGACCTTGTGAGTCTTGAGCCTTAATGTAAAGGATGAATTGTCATGTGTCATTCCTATTTTTTCTTAAGTGACTTGCTCATGTTTGTTTATACTCAAATATTTAGCTTGATTCTTTTGTTTTGCAACTTAGGTGAATATGCATGATTTGATATGACTGAGGCATTTCTTGTTTTTAGCTACTTGGCCAAATAAGCCCACCTTGATATTAATCCATTGGTAGCCCCTTTGAGCTTTAAACCTTTTTTTTTCTTGTTTTAAGCCTATTGCATAACCTTGAAAAGAAAAAGACCATATTCTACCTTAGGAAGAAAGAAGGAGCTAATGGATTATGTTCAGGAATGGTTGAGGAATAAAGTGTGTGGGTGAGTACCTCACCCACAAATTAATAAAAATGGCAAAAAGGAAAAATTGTTGATGAAAAAGTGTTGAAATAATTTCTTTCTAAAAAAAAAAGAGAGAGCAACAAAGCAATAAACGAAAAAGAGTTGTTTTTGAAATTATGCTCCATTATTCTTTCTATATTTTAATTTCAAAAACCCAAAAATCTTAAAATTTTTCCTACCTTTGCCTTAGCCCCATTATAACCTGTGAAAAGTCCTCATGATCTTTGAATGCATATTTTCTGAAAGTTTGTTAATATTAGAGTCTTGTTAAGTATTATGAGAGTTTACTTACATGAGTATTTTGAGTGAAAACACAAGCCAAAACACTTGAGAGAATTTTGGTGAGAAAATACACATTTAACTTGAGTGCTTTCTTTCATAATTAATTGTCTTGTGAATTCAAAAGATTAACTTATGTGTGAAAAATAGAACATTTCTGTTTGTATATACATGATAATTTGATCTCTAGAGTATTGATTTGTCTCCAGTGATGTTCATTCCTTTGATCCAACGTTGATGTGAAATAAAATACCTCAGATTAAGTTTTGAAATTGTTTGATTTTGCCCAGGAGTGCAAAAGGATAAGTGTGTGGGTATGATGAGTACGTATTTTTGCCCTCATTTAATGTTTAATTCTGGGTATTTAATTGAATTTATGTGCCTAAAGAGTGATTTAATTGATAATTTTGATAATTGGGTTGTTTGAGCTTGTGTGATAAAAATGTCTTAAAAAGTGATTTTTAGCTGCATAAATTATTTTTGGATATTTTAACGTTTGTTGAAGTTAAGTTTTAAGCTCATTTAGAGGTGTGGAAATAAATTGATTAAAGCTTCATGACACCTTAAAGATAAATCAAAGAATAAGAAATTATCAAAAGCACAAAAATTCAGGCCAAGCATTACATGAAGACGGCAAGAAAAAGCTTGAAAAAGTGAAGAAGTTTGGCTAAACCAAGAAGAGAGGAAAGAAAAATTGGACCTTGCGGTTTTCTTTATCTTTATGATAGAAGATAATTTGGGAAAATATATCTTTAGATATTTTATTTGATATTTTTAAATAATTATCTTATTTAATTATATCATAAAATATTAAAAGATAATAACTACCAAATCTTTTTAAATATGACAAGATCTTCTTGAATCTTTTTAGTTCCACAACAAACAAATATATCTTGAAGATATTGGATTATTTAGAAGATAATTTAAGGAGATTGCAAAGGGTTGATTTGGAAAATTAATACAAATATTAATTGGTGATAATTTATCATATATCTTTAAGTAATTAATTAATTTAATTATATTAGATATTGATATTATCAACCAATTATATTTGTCAAATAGTCTATATCTCTCCAAGTATTTTTAAATATTTATATTTATCTTTATTTCAAAAGATATTTGAGAGATTTTAGCAACAGAAAAGCCCAGTCCAATTCCTATATAAAGAGACCAAGGGAGAAGTAGAAAATAAGCTCGGGACTTCGGAGTTTAGGAACCCTCAGGGGGGCCTAATTTCGTTTCCTTTCTCTCTCTATTCTTCTTTTATTTCTATTTTGTATTTCATGGAGTGCTAAACTTCTTGGGTTGATTCCATTGTAATTTCATTATGGATTCTGAGGTTAGAATGAATTAATTTCTTTGTTCTTTTTATTATTGTTGAGGTTTTAATTCATCTATGTCTTTTATCTTTGAATCACGTAAAAAGTAATGATTTTAAATCTATATGCATGTTGATCATATGAGTTCAAGGGTTTTTAAATTTAATTGAGACTTTACTTTGATTTTATTTAGAAACTTTCATATGATTAAATGAGTTTTTACCAATAATTGAGACTTTACTTTGGTTAAAGGTATTTACTCTAACTACAATTAATTGAGACTTTACTTTGATTAGTTAAGCTTTTTATTTGGTGAGAAGATAAAAGAATAGACATGATTAGGCATAGTAAAATTTGATTGAGACTGTACTTTGGTTGAATTTACTGTGGATAATCTAAAAGTTCTCACTTTTGATTGAGACTGTACTTTGGTTAAAAGTGAGAACGCCAACAAATTAATTGAGACTTTACATTGATTAATTTGTAAATCTATAACAATAATTAATTGAGCAATAATCTTTAGATAACCGATGATGAATTTATTTTGAAAAAGCAATGGAATCAATCTATTTTCTTTACTATTGTTTTTATTTCTTTTTATCTTTTAAATTTTATTTCTATCTGTGTTTATCTTAATCCCCATATTTTTATTATTTTATTTGACTAACTCTTTTGTATAGAATTTATAAGAACTAATTTGTTAAAAATCAATTCCGTGTTCGTTGGGAGACGACTTTGGGTTACTTTACCCTTTCTATTTTGTTGACTACTTTCTTAATAATACTGAAGTTGTTATAGATAAGTAGTATTAATTTGATCGCGTCAACGACAGCGTTATCACTGACAGAATCAATCAAGTCTAAAGGTAAGAGAAAGAAGCTAGAGCATGCCAACTCGGTACAACTTTTGTTGATGTGGCCACTGATTCAATTCCTTTCTTGTTTCAAAATTTTTGTCATTACTTGGAACATAAAGATTCCCCTAAGCAAACATAGGTTGATCAGTTGCATGTGACCGATCGGTTCAGTGTTCGATGCAACTAACTAAACCAAAAACAAATTAATGCAAATAGGCAAGGTAATCGTGATAAGGTATGATTGGCCAATGGTAAGTAAAAACCCATTACGAGTAGTATAAATAGAAGGTTCAAGTAAGGTAATTAGTTAATTGATTATTGCATTTAAGACCTTTGCGCTCATATACTTCCTGGTTTAAGCATCAAAGTACCTTCTACAGGTACCATCTGAACGGAAAGATCTAAAAGATCAAACAGACAAACAACAAATCAATTATTTAGAAGTTATTCAGGAATCAGAAGTAATTAACTGTCTATGTAAAAACAATACGATTTAAGTGCATAATTTTTATTGTATTATATATTTTAATAATAATAGCAATAATAACAACAAAAATTAATAAATGTGGGACAAATTTAATGAATTAGACATATCCTGAGAAATTTTAGAAATTGTAAAGTGGAAGACAAGGAGAATATCAAAATCTAAGAGTTCAACTCATATACTTGAGTGGTGTTACTTTCCTTAAAAGTACCATAGTTCATAATGTAATATATACTAGTTTTTTGTAAATGGATAATATATTTAGTAATCTTATTTTTATAAACAAATTATATACGATAAAAAATAGTATTTTATATATATGGAGAGAGAAAGAAAGGTTGATTGAGCATTTATTTTTCCAAAATCTAGGTACTGCATATTGCAATTCATTTAGTAAGTTAATAGAAACTTGTTATTACTTTCACATAATTTTCATATAAAATTTAAATAAATATATAAGAAAACATATTATTTGATTTTTAATTGATAGTTCTTTTGTAATGCATATTTTAATAATTACAAATCTAAGAAAAATTTAATGAATTAGATAATATGGCAATGAATTACGAAGTTGAGAAATAAGCATGTATGAAGTTGGGGAGGAAACAAAAACAAAAGACATGCAGAAAGCGAAATAAGAATGTAAAGCATGTATGTTATGTTGTTTAGTGATAAGGTGATAAATATATATATATATTTATATGGATGAAGGAAAGACACCGATGCAGCAGATTTTATTGAGATTCTGATTATGACAAATCAGTCTTCTGACACATCTCATAATTCAATGCTAAAATAATTAGTAAGTAGATTTTAAATGGTTTACAATGAAGAATCTAGGGTTTAAATCAACACAAGAAACCAAATTGGCACAGCAAAATTTAAAATACAGTAAAGCTGGATTTACATTAGAAAGTGATATTGAAGATCTCACGTCATCATAAAAAAATATTTTTCGTGATGTATATTCAATTTATAAATCCAAGTGATTAAATTAAATCATGAGAGAAACAACGTTACTTCTTTCAATTGATGTTGTTAATAATTAATATAGACGCACAGGAAATAAAATTAACTCAAGTCAAAACAATAAAATTAAACATAGTTATTAAAATAACATCTTATTGATGTTATATTTGAAAATAAATTATATTTTTTTATCATAAACATTAATATAGATTATTATACTTGGAAATAATGATTAACGGTGTAGCCAACTTGAGCATAGAAAAATGTGTAAGACCTTGTTAATCTATATTATAAGATATAACTTAAAAGTAAAGAAAGAATAAAAGAAGTGTTTGAAAAAGGTTAATGAGATTTATAACAATTTTTTAGCACTTTTATATTTTTCTTTTCAATTCTTCTTATTTTTATCATTTAGGTCCTGTTATTTATAGTTTTATTTTGTCATTTGACTATTGATCCATATTTAATTGAACATATTTTTGATATTGTACTATACTAGATGGATAAGACCGGCATGAACTAGTATCCAACTTCAGTCGCTAAGACAGATCACTTGAATCTAACCACTCACTTATATTACTAGTTTGAACAGTTTAGACAATTAACTATATGAAGACACAACGCATACATAGGCAGCTAAAGACAGAGGCGGACCTCTTTGGGGGCAGGGAGGGGCCCTGGCCCCCCAAAATTTTCATCTTTTTTTTGATATATATATTAGGATTAGGTTAACTACATCAACAAAACAAATTATCTATATTAAGAGTCTCAATTTTAATGAAAAGATCATTGATCAGTTTCAAGGAATTTAACAAAATTTATCGTAAAAGATTGAATTACATTAGTTTTTCAAAAATCAAGATCAAATTTAGATTAACAAAAAAAAATTGGAGGACCAACTTAAAATTCTTAAAGCAAAGCATGAATAAAAAAAGTAATTAAATCAAATTTTTATTAACATAATTTTTATTTTCCTTTACATTGTCTTTTTAGTTTTTCACAAATTGTAAAAAAAGTTAAACATAAACTCATTATATTTCTCATTTATCCTCTTCCTTTCCCGTCTCTTGTCTTACTTGATAATGAAAACATTATTATTTTTTATCTCATGAGCTTTTTGTATATTTTTTTTTTATGAATATAGAAAAAAATAATAATGTATTATGTATTAATAATAATGAATATATTTTTCTTTTAATAATTACGTGTCTTAATTTTTTATTAGATTATGATCAATTATTTTTTAGTATTATTTACAAAAAGGTATATTGATAAAGAATGGAAGAATAAATTAATCGTTTGAGAGTGATGAAAAGAAAATTATTGACAAATAAGATAGATTCTATCTCTTCACCTATTTTGAAACATTATACTAATGATAAAAAATGTTCAGTTAGAGAAGTCATTTTTTGAAACATTATACTAATGATCGAATCTAATAATCTCAAAATTATATTACTTTGGCCCCTCCGATACTTTTGGTCAAGATCCGCCATTGGCTAAAGATATATACCACTAAAGGCTGCTTACCCCAAACTTAGGATATAACAGTAAAGCCTCCAAAGCCAAATGACAACCCTAAAGCTTAGGCCTTGACCAGGCCCATACGAGCCCAATATAGGCACAACTCATAAGAAAAACAAAATATGATTAATGTTCTATAAATACAGGTGGACCCCAACAATTAAAGGTATACAATTCATTAATGCTAAAAATTAAGATTTGACTTTGAGAGCTTTTGCTGACTTGATCGTTGAAGTCCTTTTTATTGGTAACCTCCAAAATGTTCTTCTCGGCAAGAGGATATGAAGACACGTCGAATAAGGCTAAAGAATACCCATCCTAGAGATTCCAAGGTTTGGGTGTAAGGCCCACTTATATTTTTTGGCCCTAATGTTTAAAAGTTGGCCCAAACCCGTTGGGCCTAAAGGTTGGCTCATAGGGTGCCAAGGCCCCTAAAGTAACAGAGGTCCCTCATTCTACACTCATTGAAAAAAATCAATGCTCTTACCTTTCCCTTTTCTCTCCACAGAACCTCTGCTAGGGTTTGGACCTCCACCATCTTCAAGCTAGCTCAGCCTCGTTCTCTAAGTCACGTAAGTTGTTTCTTAGCTCATATTGGTTGTTCCCCCGTCACATTTTCGTAATTCCAGTTAGGGTTTCGTGGTAACCCTGTTCCTGTTCTTTTTCCACTATTTGTTTTCCAGCTTCTTGACCTGTTCTTAGAACTGTTGTGCTCACTGTTTGGTGTCGAAGTCTCATTGACTAGCCTTTTCCAAGTAAGGGAAGCTAGGGCTTTTCTATTTTTGAGTTTTAAAGTACATTGCTGGTTCTATTGAACTCTATTTTGTATTTGTGATGATCAAATGATGTTTAACATGATATGAATGTGTGTTGTGCATTGTTCTGGATGAAACTGTATGTTGGTCTGGGTGAACAGTGGAGGAAATCTGATAATCTCACCCAAGCGTGTCGGTCTCACTTAAGCGAAAGTATTAGAAAACCCTCTCAGGTGTTGCAGCTCAGGCGACGAGCTCCAGTCTTGAGCGAACAGCCATCTCGCTCAGTCGAGGAGGTCTCGCCTAAGCAAGAGAACGCGACAATGCCACTGTTCCCCTTTTTAAGCACTCGTCTAGGCGAAAGGAGCCCGCCTGAGCGAGAGACCCCTCTCGCTTGAGCAAGGCCTTTCGGTGTGAGCGATGTTTGGGCGAGAACATGTCAGGACCTGTTTTCTTCTCTGTTCTTGAATGTTGCCACTGGTTTTTATTATATTGCTTTATTAAAACATGAATTGGGTGGATATGTATGAGTGAAATGGTTTATCGTCTGTGATGGATAAGTCTAACATGATCTTGGCATGTGATATGTATGGAATGGTTGGTTATGAAAGTGGCATGGAATTGGCATGACAAAGTATTCTATATTGATTGATGGAACATGATGTTCGTATGGTTAGAACGTAATTCCATGATAGTTTCGTGGTGGTGCCTCATTGGTCAGAACGTAATTCCTTGGATTTCTAGGTGAGATCTCATGGTGGTGCCTCAGTTGGTCATGTCGTAATTCCATGACCCTTGTTAGTGGGAGTTCATGGTGGTGCCTCATTTATATAATTTAGTAAGGATTCAAGGTAAGGATTGAATTCTGACTCTCTAAAGAGTAAGTTAGTCTCCCATAAAGTGTACTGACTCAAGTAGTGAGAATAGTAGGAGGCTTGGAACACTTTAAGGCTAACCTTGTGCCTAGGGGGCTGAAACATGGTAACAATTAGCTCGGTTGAGCAGTAAAGGCCAGCACAAGTGCAAGCATCCGTTGAATCTGACTAATTATATGTATCCAGATAAGTCGTGTCATGATTCTTAGTGTATTGTGTGCGAGTCATCACATGATTGGTTGATGTATGTATCTTGGACTATGAAAACGTATGCAATTGTGTGATAAAATCATTTTTCTACTTTAGCTTACCCTTTCTGCTTGTTTTGTTTTTTGTATGTGTGGGTTTCTCTTTTTGCGATGATCATCAACTTGTTGATGTGAGCAGATGCGAGAACTCCCCGTGGTCATCAGGGTGATGGAGGTTCCGCTGCATAGCCTATCTAGACTGGATTTCGCTTATCTGAGTTTTCTTTTAGGGCTATGGTCCATGTCTTGTCTTTTCATTGGGCTCTATTTTGAAATATTGTTGATCCCTTACTATACTTTGTTATTGACATCGTGGTGTGCCCTAGGTTATTCATTTTTTTCTTTTGGGATAATTGTAAGGAGTAGTGTTTATACCTCGGGACCTTGTTTACTATATTATTTTGTGTGACATTTCCTTTAATTAGGTTTATTAATTAAATGAGGTGTTTCATTTATAGTATTAGAGCTGTCCTTCCTTGAGTCTGTGGACTTTGGCGTCGGCTTAGCTTTCTCTGTGTCTTTCTAAGTGTCTTTAGTTAAGTTATTGTCTTATCAAGTCTGATTAATGGTTTTCTTGTGTGCCAGTGATTATGGTACCTCCTCGTAGAAATCCTCAATCCTCTCATGGTGACGCACCAGATATCGCGAGGGCGATAAAAGTAATGATGGCATCCATGACTCAACAGAGTACTGCCATGATGCAACAACATGAAACATCGATGCAACGATAGACAACATCGTTGGAACAGTAGTAACTGGTGATGCCGCATATGGAGGCTGCTAGGATAGCTATTGAGGATGCCCACAGGTAGAATATGAAGGGTCTCATCTAACTGGAGGAGAACAGGACAACTGCCCCTATGTTTGGTCCCGACCATGACCTCCAGTCAGGGAGTGGAGTTTGGAAGACTTTCTGAAACACCACCCGGTGAAGTTTAACGGCAAGACTAGTCCTGATGCCGTAGACCAATGGTTGAAGGACATAAAGAGAATCTTTGATGCGAAGATGTGCCCTACGCAGAGCAGGTTAGCTTTTTTAGTATACATGCTCACTAGGGAAGCTGAGCATTGGTGGATCAGCATGAAATCCATCATGGAGGAGAGAGAGGAACCAGTCACATGTGAGGCCTTTAGGGGAAAGTTTCTCTCTGATTACTTTCCCGACAGTGTCAGGTACGCTAAGAAGGTGAAATTCCTCTAGCTAACACAAAGAAACAAGACCGTGATCGAATATGCTAAGAAGTTCAAGCAACCCAGTCGCTTCTATACATTGCTGCTCGATGAAGTCTAAGAACTTCCCTTCGCAGTAAGGTAGGGTCCAGTGCTTTAGGTGTGGAGGCCCTCGTCTGAGGAGTGTTTGCCCACATATGGAAGGTTACCGCATGCGTAACAACTATGGCAAGGAAGGTCATTTTGGCAAGGACTGTCCCACTCTTGCTAGAGTAGTGACACGTACCCCGGTCCATGCTTCGGTTCAACATCAGCAGAAGAGACGAGGCAATAGGCCTCAGGCGACAGGCAGAGTTTATGCCGTAATGGGAGTAGAGGGTGTAGGCTTTGGTAATCTTGTTATGAGTTGTTGAATGATTGTTGGTAAATCCTTGTGTGTGTTGTATGATTCTAGAGCGACACACTTTTTTGTGTTAGATGCTTGTGTGAAACGGTTGGGTCTGCCGGTGTGTGAGCTGTAAGGTGAACTTGTGGTATCCACTCTAGCGTTGGGTTTGGTCAAGCTGTCGTCCTTGTGTGCTAGATGTACAATGGAGGTAGAGGGGCACAGATATAAGGTGAATCTGATATGTCTACCTCTACAAGGGTTGGAGGTAATCTTTGGGATGGATTAACTCTCTGCCAATCGCATTCTTATAGATTGCCGAGAGAAGAGGTTGTCGTTTCCCAACTCAGAGGAGCCTGAGTTGTTGTCGTCTCAAGGGGTTATGAAGGAGATACAAGAGGGCGCACAATGTTACATCATCTTCACACATCTAGAGGTGGAGAAGGAAGAGGGAATGTCTATGTTTTCAATGGTGCACGAGTTTGAAGATGTGTTCCCGAAAGAAGTACCATGGTTGCCTCCCAATAGAGAGGTGGAGTTCTCTATTGACCTAGTACTTGGAACCGGTCCAGTGTCGATGGCTCCATACGGTATGGCCCTGACGGAGCTGGTGGAGCACAAGAGTCAAATAGAGGAGCTATTGGGGAAGTAGTTCATTCGACCCAATACTTCTCCGTGGCAAGCACTGATATTTTTGGTGAAGAAGAAAGATGGAAGTTCATGTCTGTGTGTAGACTACAAACAGTTAAACAAGATGACCATCAAGAACAAGTACCCCCTCCTGAGAATTGACGACTTGATGGATCAGTTGCATGAGTCACTAGTGTTCTCGAAGATAGATTTACAGTTGGGATACCACCAAATATTAGTGAAGGCTGATAATGAACAGAAGACGGCCTTTAGGTCCCGATATGGACACCACGAGTACGTGGTTATGCCTTTTGGGGTGACCAATGCTCCTACAATGTTCATGACTATATGAATAGGATCTTCAGGCCATTCTTGGATAAGTTTGTCGTAGTCTTCATAGACGACATACTCATTTATTCCAGGACCTAGGGGGAACATGTAGAATACCTGAGGTTGTTGCATATTGTTCTAAGAGGGAAACAATTGTATGCCAAGTTGTCCAAGTGCAAATTCTGGATGGATGAAGTGTAATTCTTAGGACATGTGATATCCACGAGGGTATAGCGGTGGATCCGACAAAGGTTGATGCAGTAGTCAAGTGGGAGAGTCCCAAGTCGGCCACAGAGATCAGGAGCTTCGTGGGTTTAGCTGGCTACTACAAGAGATTCATAGAAGGATTCTCCAAGATAGTGGCACCTTTGATACAGCTTACCTAAAAGGACTAACCCTTCACTTGGACGAATAAGTGTGAAGAAAGCTTTCAAGAGCTAAAGTGGAGGTTAACGAGTGCTCCGATACTACTGATCCTTGATGTTGATAAGCCCTTTAAGGTTTACTGTGATGCCTGTCATCTAGGGCTTGGTTGTGTGTTGATGCAAGAGAAGAAGGTGGTGGCGTATGCTTCGAGGCAACTTAAGGTGCATGAGAGAAACTACCCTACTCATGACCTGAAGTTGGCAGCCATAATGTTTTCCTTAAAGATCTGGAGGCACTATCTCTACGGTGCCCAGTTTTGGGTATTCAGCGATCACAAGAGTCTCAAATATCTCTTTGATCAGAAGGAACTGGACATGAGACAGATGAGGTGGATAGAATTCCTGAAGGACTATGAGTTTGGACTTTTATACCACCCGGGGAAGGCAAATGTAGTAGCAGATGCCTTGAGTAGGAAGACAGTGCGCACGACACACCTTATGATCAAGGAGGTGGAATTATTAGAGAAGTTTAGGGATATGAAGCTGTAGGTGGAGTTGGGATCCGAGTTTATTCGATGTAGTACCCTGACTATATCTAGTGACTTCTTGAACTCAGTCAGGGAAAGACAATTGTTGGACGCTAGATTGAGAAAAGTGGTGCAACAACTTGGGTAAGATAAAGCGAAGGATTTTGCCTTGGGTAATGACGGTATATTGAGAATCCAGAGTAGGGTGTGTATACCATACGATGTTGAGGTGAAAAGGTTAATCCTTGAGGAATGGCACAAAAGTCATCGTAGTTTGAATCCTGGCATGACTAAGATGTATCAAGATCTAAAGGAAACCTTCTGGTGGCAAGGTATGAAGAGGGATGCAACTCAGTTCGTGTTTGTCTATTTTACATGTCAAAAGGCCAATGTGTAGCATTGGAGACCCGGTGGAATGCAACAGCCTTTGGAGATACCGATGTGGAAATGAGATAGCATCGCTATTGATTTTGTGACCCATTTGCCATGAACTTTTAGAGGGCACGATACGATCTGGGTCATAGTGGACCAATTGACTAAGAGTGGTCATTTCTTGGCAATGAACTTTAGAATGTCTATGGCCAAGCTGGCTCAACTGTACATTAAGGAGATTGTGAGGTTGCATGGGGTACCTTCGAGCATTGTTTCAGATAGAGATCTACGATTCACATCAGGGTTTTGGCAGACTTTGCAGAGTGGTTTGGGAAGCAAACTAACCATGAGTTCGGCATATCATCCCCAGACCGATCGTTAGTTATAGAGGACGATCCAGTCACTTGAGGACTTGTTGAGAACATGCGTGCTGGATCACTTGGGTGCGTGGGATGAAGTTTTACCTCTGATAGAGTTCACTTACAACAACAATTTTCATGCGAGAATCGGCATGGCGCCATAACAAACTCTGTATGGTAGGAAGTGTAAGACCCCTCTTTATTGGTATCAAGATGGGGAAGCGGTAGTTGTTGGACCGGAATTGTTGGAGCAGACTACTGAGAAGGAAAGAATGTTGAGAGATAGGATGCAGGCTTCTCAGAGTAGGCAGAAGGCTTATGAGGAGGAAACCTTTGGAATTCGCGGCCGGAGATCATGTATTCTTGAGGGTAACACGAACCACTAGTGTGGGAAGGGTCGGTGGCTTACCAAATCTTGAGAAGGATTGGGCCAGTGTCTTACGAGATTTCTTTGCCTCCTCAATTGGCAAACCTTCATCTGGTGTTTCACGTCTCGCAGTTGGCAAACTTTTTTACCCATCTCATGTGTTAGAAGTAGAGGATGTACATATCAGGGAGGATCTCACGATGGAAGTACCACCTGTTGCTTTAGAGGATAGTCGAGTGGAGGAACGTCAAGAAAAACTAGTCAGTCTTGTCAAAGTCATCTGGGATCGGAGGACAAACGACTCTACTTGGGAGTTAGAGGAGGATATGAGGAAGTCACATCCGCATATGTTTTCTAAGTTTTTATTTTCGAGGTCGAAATTTTTTGTTGTTGGGAGGAATGTAAAGCCCACTTATATTTTTTGGCCCTAATGTTTTAGGGTTGCCCCAAACCAGCTAGGCCTAAAGGCTGGTCCATAGGGTGCCAAGGCCCCTAAAGGGGCCAAGGTCCCTCAGGCACTCATTGACAAATATCAGTGCTCTTACCTTTCCCTTTTCTCTCCACAGAACCTCTACTAGGGTTTGGACCTCTGCCATCTTCAAGCTAGCTCAGCCTCGTTCTCTAAGTCACGTAAGTTGCTTCTTAGCTCATATTGGTTCTTCCCCCGTCACATTTTCGTAATTCCAGTTAGGGTTTCATGGTAACCATGTTCCTGTTCTTTTTCCACTGTTTGTTTTCCAGCTTCTTGACCTGTTCTTAGAACTGTTGTGCTCATTGTTTGGTGTCGAAGTCTTGTTTACTAGCCTTTTCCAAGTAAGGGAAGTTAGGGCTTTTCTATTTTTGAGTTTTAAAGGACATTGTTGGTTTTATTCAACTCTATTTCGTGCCTCTGATTGTCAAATGATGTTTAGGGGTGGTAATGCAGGTCGGCCTGGCCCGTTTAGGCCCGGCCTGTATAAGGCCTGCACAACGCAGGCTGGCCCGCCCCACCCCGCATACCACTTGGCCTGCGGACCCGGGGTCCGGCCCGTTTTTTTTTTAATTTTCTTTTAATTTTTTTAAAATTTTTTATGATAAAACTTTCAATGTTTAAAAATTGGGAAACTTTAAGAAGTTCACAAAATTAAGTAAAGACTTTGGGGAATTAGATGATAAATTGATAATTCAACATTTTCATCATATTCATACTATGACATACACAATGTATTCTTTAAATTTTAGCACATGAAAAATTACATAATACTTGTCTTTCCTAGTTATACAAGAATTTGAAAAGTTAATGCAAGAGTCCATAAAAGAAGTAATTAATATACACAAGTGCAAGTTTTTATTTTATGCGGGCTTGCGGGCCGGCTCGCATGGGCCGCGGCCCAAGTATATGCGAGCATGCGGGCTCACTGACCTGGCCCACCCCACATTTTTTCTGCGGGCCTGCGGGCCAGCCCGACGGGCCAGGCCCTAATTGCCACCCCTAATGATGTTTAACATGATATGAATGTGTGTTGTGCATTGTTCTGGATGAAACTACATGTTGGCCTGCGTGAACAGTGGAGGAAATATGATAATCTCACCCAAGCGAGTGGGTCTCGCTTAAGCGAGAGTATCAGAAAACCCTCTCAGGTGTTGCGCGAGCTGTCGCTCAAGCGACGAGCTCTAGTCTTCAGTGAGCAGCCATTTCGCTCAGGCGAGGAGGTGCCTCAGCAAAAGAATGCGACATCGCCACTGTTCCCCTTTTCGAGCTCTTGCCTAGGCGAAAGGAGCCCGCCTGAGCGAGAGACCCCTCTCGCCTGAGTGAGTCCTTTCGGCCTGAGCGAGAACTTGCCAGGACCTGTTTTCTTCTTCATTCTTGAATGTTGCCACTGGTTTTGATTATATTACTCTGTTAAAACATGAATAGGTTGGATATGTTTGAGTGAAATGGTTTATGGTCTATGATGTATAAGTCTAACATGATCTTGGCTTGTGACATGTATCGAATGGTTGGTTATGAAAGTGGCATGGAATTGGCATGAGAAATGATTCTATATTGATTGATGGAACATGATGTTAGTATGGTTAGGACGTAATTCCACGATAGTTTCATGGTGGTGCGTCATAGGTCAGGGCATAATTCCATGGATTTCTAGGTGAGATCTCATAGTGGTGCCTCATTTGGTCATGACGTAATTCCATGACCGTTGTTAGTGGGAGTTCATGGTGGTGCCTCATTTATATAATTTAGTAAGGATTCAAGGTAAGGATTGCATTCTAAAACTCTAAAGAGTTAGTTAGTCTCATGTAGAGCGTACTGAATCAAGTGGTGAGAGTAGTAGAAGGCCTGGAACACTTTAAGGCTAACCTTGTGCGTGGAGGGATGAAACACGGTAACAATTAGCTCGGTAGAGCAGCTCAGTAGAGTAGTAAAGGCCACTACAAGTGCAAGCTTCCACTGAATTCGACTAATTATATGTATCCGGATAAGTTGTGTCATGAGTCTTAGTGTATTGTGTGCGAGTCATCACATGATTGGTTGATGTATGTATCTTGGACTATGAAAATGTATGCAATTGTATGATAAAATCATTGATGAATGCGTATTTTTGCCCTCATTTAATGTTTAATTCTGGGTATTTAATTGAATTTGTGTGCTTAAAGATTGATTTAATTGGGATTTCCTATAATTGGGTTTATTGAGCATGAGATACAAAAAACATGTTAAAAATAGCTTTTTAGTTGCATAAACCAAGAGAGCAACAAAAAAATTAGACCTTGCAGTTTTCTTTATCTTTATGATAGAAGATAATTTGGGAAAAATATATCTTTAAATATTTTATTTGATATTTTTAAATAATTATCTTATTTAATTATATCATAAAATATTAAAAGATAATAACTACCAAATCTTTTTAAATATGACAAGATCTTCTTGAATCTTTTTAGATCCACAACAAACAAATATATCTTGAAGATATTTGATTATTTAGAAGATAATTTAAGGAGATTGCAAAGGGTTGATTTGGAAAATTAATACAAATATTAATTGGTGATAATTTATCATATATCTTTAAGTAATTAATTAATTTAATTATATTAGATATTGATATTATCAACCAACTATATTTGTCAAATAGTCTATATCTCTCCAAATATTTTTAAATATTTATTTTTATCTTTATTTTAAAAGATATTTGAGAGATTTTAGCAACAAAAAGAAGCCCAATCCAAGTCCTATATAAAGAGACAAAGGGAAAGCAGAAAAGACAAGCTCGGGATTTCGAAGTTTTGGAACCCTTAGGGGGGCCTAATTTCGTTTCCTTTTTATCTCTCCTTTCTTCTTCTATTTTTATTTTATTTTGCATTCATGGAGTTCTAAACTTCTTGGGTTGATTCCATTGTAATTTCTTAATTGGATTCTGAGGTTAGATCAATTAATTTCTTTGTTCTTTTTATTATTGTTGAGGTTTTCATTCATCTATATGCATGTTGGTCATATGAGTCCAAGGGTTTTTAAATTGAATTGAGACTTTACTTTGATTTTATTTAGAAACTTTCATATGATTAAATGAGTTTTTACCAATAATTGAGACTTTACTTTGGTTAAAGGTATTTACTCTAACTACAATTAATTGAGACTTTACTTTGATTAATTAAGCTTTTTATTTGGTGAGGAGATAAAAGAATAGATATGATTAGGCATAGTAAATTTGATTGAGACTGTACTTTGTTTGAACTTACTGTGGATAATCTAAAAGTTCTCACTTTTAATTAAGATTGTACTTTGGTTAAAAGTGAGAATGCCAACAAATTAATTGAGACTTTACATTGATTAATTTGTAAATCTATAACAATAATTAATTGATCAATAATCTTTAAATAATCGATGATGAATCTATTTTGAAAAAGCAATGGAATCAATCTATTTTCTTTACTATGGTTTTTATTTCCTTTTATCTTTTAAATTTTATTTCTATCTTTTTTTATCTTAATCCCCTATATTGTTTATTTTATTTGACTAACTCATTTGTATAGTTTTATAAGAACTAATTTGTTAAAAATCAATTCCGTGTTCGTTGGGAGACGACTTAGGGTTACTTTACCCTTTCTATTTTGTTAACTACTTTCTTAACAATACTGAAGTTGTTATAGATAAGTAGTATTAATTTGATCGCATCAACGATGGCATTATCAATCATTTTTCTACTCTAGCTTACCCTTTCTACTTGTTGTGTTTTCTGTGTGTGTAGTTTTCTCTTTTTGTGATGATCATCAACTTGTTGATGTGAGCAGATGCGAGAACTCCCCGTGGTCATTAGGGTGATGGAGGTTCTGCTGCATAACCTATCTAGACTGGATTCCGCTTATCTGAGTTTTCTTTTAGGGTTATGGCTCATGTATTGTCTTGTCATTGGGCTCTATTTTGAAATACTATTGATCCCTTACTATACTTTGTTACTGACATCATGGTGTGCCCTAGTTTATTCCTGGTTTCTTTTGGGATAACTGTAAGGAGTAGTGTTTATACCCCAAGACCTTGCTTACTATATTATTTTGTGTGACATTTCCTTTAATTAGGGTTATTAATTAAATGGGGTGTTACATTGGGTAAGATAAGATTTGAGTCTCATAATATTCTATTATTGTTTTTGTAAGAAACAAATATATTTTTTTTTTCTTCGTTTGGAAGTTTTCGATATTTCATTTAGAGTATTGTTTCATGTGAATTATCATTTTTTTTCCTTTTCAACAATTCAACAATTTGAGTTTCAAATATAATGCATTGTGGCTTTAATCTTCTAGAGATTCTCTTGCAATTTTTGGTATGCTGAGTCTTTTTGTTTCCCATGATTGGTTAATAAATATATGACAACGTTAACAATCTTCAATAAGAGAATATTTCCTATTATATCTATTCAATCATATGTTCAATCATCTTTGCTATTTTCTTCAATCAAATCTTCAACCAGAATATCTTCAATCAAATCTTCAACCAGAATATCTTCAAATAACTTTGAGACTTGCATCGCAATCTTCATAGCATGATGATGTAATAATCTCTTGATTAATTTAATAATCAATTTCAATGTTCAGATTTCTTAGATCAATTCAGGCTTGATCTTTACATCACCTTGTAATTTAATGTTTCTCTTTCACGCTATCTGAACTTGACTCATCTAATGCTTTCCTTTGGTCAACTCGTCTAGTCATTCTTCCATTGGATTCATCTAATGGAAGTATTAGTCCAATAGAGATATTCACATTCAACTTCATATGTTAACTTTGACTCATCTAACACTAATACTTGTCTAGTACCTTTATCTACTTTTGTTGACTAGTTTAAAACTTTGTTTTGACTCATCTACTTCTTTTAGGAGTCTAATGGCTTGCCTCATTATGTTGACTCATCTGGTCAATGATCTTATTATCAGAGTTCAATTGATTCTACATTATTTTAGTCATCTAACACCTTTGTTCTCTTGGGTTGTTGGACACCTTGAGTTGTCTAGTCTAGCTTGTGACTCATCTATTCAACACTTCTAATTGAGCTTGTTTAAGCTTCACTTTCTATGTGTTTGCTTCAAACTTCAAACTTCACCTTTCTTTGTTCTACTTGTGCTTTTTCTTTCACTCATTGAACAAACATTAAATGAACAAAGACAAATATTCACAGTAGAGAACATGGTCATCTAATGAGGGAAATACATTGATGCAATAAGGTCTCAATGGTAGGAAATAACATTCTCATGTTAATTACCTTTTTATTTAAAAGACTTTAAGAATTGGACTAGCTTGGAATTTGTACATGGATTTGCAATTGAAGTAACTAACTTTTTAAATATATTCTCTTGCTAATACTTTGATAATCAAATTTTGTTTATACTCTTTTTAATTTCTTTGATATTTCCACTTATTTGCAAAATATAAAATATGTAAACCAAATACTTATATTTTCCAATTTTATTAAATAAAAACTAAAATATCTAAAAGGTAATAATAAAATAACAATAAAAGATAAAAATAAACAAAAAAATAAATAAAACATGATAATTCCAATTATCAAAATACCCCAAACTTTAAACTTTTTCATGTCCTCATGAAAACTTAAAACTATAAAGTAAGAAAAACTCAGGTCAATCAATCATAATATCATAAGAACAAATTATTTCTCAATCAATCTTAATCATGCAACAAAAGAGATTCACTTGTGGCTTTAAAACTTAAGATAGAATGGCATGATTCTATTAATCACTTCAATCCTAAAATAGTATAAGAGATAATAACTAGACTATTGAATAAAAAAGATAACAAAAAATAATGTTTCACTTGCGCACAAGTGTTTATTAATGATCACTCATAATTGTCCATCATCTAATTTACACAATGCACACATTTGGTTAGATCAAAAGGTCTTCAAGAAGTTGTAATAAGTCTTGGCTAGAAGAAATATGGGTGTTCAGGAATTCAAAAACACCATTGAGCCGAAGAAAACAACTAAATATAAATAACTCATGATATCCTAATATTCTCTACAAAATAATTTTCCCAAAAATTTTCATATACTTCTCATAACACAACCCTTTTTTTATCACATGGGATCTGTTGTGTTTGCTCTACTTTCTCTTTTGTTTTTCCTGGGGTATGGTTTTTATAAAAGCCTACTGCAAGCTTATTTAATCTCATACCCAATATGATGTTTATACACTACCACAAACTGATCTGGTCTCATACCTTTATTTTACTCAACATGTACTTGTTCCTTTTGACTAAGGTGCGAGACAAGATATATTTTCTTTAAAGGTTAAGGGTAAAAGAATGAAACAAATAGGCTAAAAAAGGGTAACAATAGACAATTAACATATATTAGGGTTAGAGATTTGGCTAAGTAGCTTAAATAAATCAAACAAATGCCTTTATCCTTTCTAACCAATTATATGATTATATTAACAAGAATAAGGCTAAAATCAATTTCATGGAAATTATTGCTTTCCTTACAACTCTCTAATCTCAAGCTCACAACACTCATGTGCTTTCAACACTTAAACATTTCCATATTGAAATATCAAAAAATCTGGTCATACTCTTACACTGATCAAGGACTAACTAAATATAAACATATCAAACTATCTCACAATCAATGTATGCCACAAGTTATCTCAACTATATGCACAATTATGACACAAGAAAATTATTGTTCAAACATATTCTAACTCAGTTGACCATCCAAACATTCAATTCATATATTTTGAGGATATGATTAGAACAAGTTCAAAGAGAATTTGATAATTAAGCATGTTAAAACAAAAACTAAAAAAAAATTGTTGAGCGAGCATCAATGTGTTTGCTGGATGAGCAGATTTGCCTAGCGAATGAAAATGTGAGGCCAAGTAGTCACTAGGTGAGCAAACTCAACTAGCGAAAGAAAATGTGTGACCATATGGTCGCTAAGCGAGAGGATTCATATAAGACACGAGAAAAATTAGATTTAAGGGAAACACATGGGAAAAATTAATGGCTTGATTAAAATTATTGATTTATTTAATTCAATTAGGTTATTAAAATTACAAAATATGAAATAATTATTATTTGAGTGATTTAAGTTATTGTTGTATTTATAATAATTATTTAAGTGATGTAAGTTATTATTTTATTTATTTTAAATTTTAATATTATATTTAGTGTTGCGGATATGTGTATATAATTAAGTAGTACGTATTATAACATGAGAAAGTGATTCACCTGTTGGTTGGAGAGTGAATTTGTGTGTGCAAGTACGTGGGTTCGAATTGGGTTGGCTTCACTTACTCGTCTTAATTATTTTATTCATTATTTAATTAAAGCATGTGCAACTTATGCATTTATATTTTATTGGTGTGTAGTATACTACGAGAAAGCATACAACTTGGTGGTTGATTGTATTTTTGTTCACGTGCAATGCTTAATTTTTACATTTGCTTAAATTTTGCTTTGCAATAACATGGGTACGGTTATATAAATATATGTATCTTTTATTTTTGTTATCCTTTTGAATGGTTATATATATATATATATATATATATATATATATATATATATATATATATATATATATATATATTCTCTTTGTTATCTATTCCTACAGAGAACAATTAAGATCAGTTAGACACAAGTATCACCTTACCTATATTCGCTATCTCCTCGGTTGGCTTCTTCCCCTTTGGCATATATCGCCTTGGACCCGGGAGGGGTTACCTGCAAAAGGGACTCCGAAGCTTAAGTTAGCCAAAGCTCTCAAAAAGTCAAATCAGGTGATTAATGGAGTAATGAATGCGTACCTTTAATTCATGGGGTCCATATATATTTATAGATTATTAATTATGTCTGACAATTCCATGGGACGGGCCCTGGCTTGGGCCATAGGTGGGCCTGGGCCTTAGCCCAGGCCCTTAGTTGATTATTACGAGCTTACTAAATTTTATGAGTGCTTTGATTTCATTAAGCATACCAGGGTGGTCGACATAAGTGGATTACCTCTTTGGCGGCTCGTGCCGCTATCACTAATACGTGCTCTTAGGCTGGTATTTAGTGTCTTAGGCTACCAATTTAGTCCGGTTAGGATTAGGTCAACCTAGACCGATTACCTGAATAACTTCACGTGTAAATAAGGTGGATGTTTATTATTATTACTTGGTCGAATTAGCTAGGTGTGATACATTATCTTTTTGAATTGTTGTATATAAATAATACAATGGTGAAGGAAAAATAAAAATTTAAATTAGAGAATAGTAACAGAAAGATTTTGAGGGAGAGGGGGTTTATAGTTAAAAGTTAAGGTTTTGGAAAAAAAGAGAGGGAGAGAAACAAGAGTAAGAAACCGAGAGTTGAAGACTACGGTAGTGGAAAAGAAGTAACTCAGGTAGAGGAAGCCAACCTTGCTTTCTTCTCTTGTTTTCTTATTGTTTGTTTGATGGATGAAACTAGAAAAACATACATCTGTAGGGGAAACTAGATATGGTTTTACTTTCTGTTTTATATGAAGCTGAACTTGTATTCTTCTTTTCACTTTTGTGTTTTGTGGCTTTATGCATGGTTCTTTTTATTTATGATATGTATGAACTTTTGAGTAGTGTTGTTATGATTTCTTTATTCTTTTTACGTGCTGTAGTAGGTTCACTTAGGTAGTTTTGTTTCTTTATTTTCTCACACCAAATGTGTACTTGATTTGGTTGTGTAACTTCTATACTCTTAATAACCCACACCACACTCTTCTTCAATCTACGAAAAACCCATGGCCTGCACTAAAAATGGTTAGTTTCACAGTTCTTTTTTTACGGTGCAGCCACACGTTTCTTTTATGGGTTAGTCTTCCTTGGACACATACTCTTCTTTTCCTGGTGGTATAGTTGGGTTCTTTGAAGTTTTCAGCGCAAGCAAATAGGTGCAAGTGTTGTGTTATTTCTCTCGACTTGGAGCCTGGTTCGTGGTAGTTTCATGGTGAGTGCGAGGAAGTCGTGGTTGTTCCATGCTGGTGTAGGGGGTGCATGACTTTTTGTGTTGCCAGTTTTGGGTTGCATGTGTGGGTGGTACCATTTGGGTTCCAAATCGTGTGAGTTTCAGTGGTGCAGTTTTGATACATGAAAATTAAGGTGGTGCCAAGATGGTTCCTGTGAGTGTATCAGGTTTCGCCTGTAGTGGTGGTGGTTTGTGACGGTGACTGATTCTGGTCTAGTTTTTGCACGAGAGTGGGTTTCCTCTGTTGGTTTTGTGGTCATGGTTGCAAGTGCATGGAGTTCCATCCATAGGGGCGCGATCTGGACTCGCGAGGGGGCTTTGTGGTGTTATGTTCGCGATTCGAACAGGTGTAGGTGGTGTTGTGTTCGATGTTCACGGTGGGTTCTTGCAGCAGTGGCAGATCTGGTGTGCATTGTTCCTCGCGGTTCAAGTGCTGGACTCGAGATGATGAGACATGAGGAGGAACGATGGTGGTCTACGAGCATTATCGGTGGAGGCTTCCCCTTCATCTTACATGGCAGTATCGCGGTGGGTTTTCTCGCTGTGGTGGTTCTTGATGATGGTGGGTTCAAATTGATATCTTGCAGGCTCTGGTTGCATCTATATTGCATTGCGGTGGATATGTGTTCACGGTGGTGGCCCGCACAAGAGGTGGTTTTGCAGCTGGTTCGCCTCAGGGAAGTGGTGATTCAAAATCACGAGACTCGTGGTGATGGTTCTGATCTGAAGTTAGATTCTGCACCTGTGGGGTGCCTGCGACAATGATTGCATCTAGAATGCGACAATGGTTTTGTTAAAGCACAAGTCGCTTCTAGGTTAACCTTTCTTGTACTTCTTTTGATCTATCACTTTCACGTAAATGCCACACACAAATATGCATTCGTTTTTCCGTATGAAGGTGGTAGTGCAGCCCTTGGCTTTTTCATCTTTTGATGGGATAATGTATGATATGAAGGGTAAGTGTAGTGCCTTCTTCAAACTCCTTTTAATCACATGTTGGTGTTCTTGATGACATGTAGTATTTAACTAGGTGGGGACGTAGTGGATGGTTGTTCACTTTTAATTCACGTTTCTTTTTGCAAATTACATGTTGATTGGTTGGTGGAATACCTTAGGTCGTGCTTTTGTTGCTTGTTTTTAACCATTCATACCACATGTAATTATGTTGTGCTCCTTAGAGTTTTGGTGCTGTGTTAGGTCCGGCCCTAGGGAAGAGAAAGTATATAGTATAATACTTTGTCTTCTTTGAATGCATGGGTGGGGTCCACCCGAGGTGATGGGTTGTCTTATTCTCTCATTTGGTGTAACCATGATGCTTGAGTATTTTTCTCTTTGTTTTGGTGCATGCATTTTTCACTTGTGTAGCAAGGGTTTATGTATTTTGGATATAGTATTTGGGTTATGAAACTTTATTTCCCATGCATGATGTGATGGTGTGTATTTTGTTGGCACTAAGTAATTCTTATGTGTTGCACATTGGGAGTGTTTTGCCTTGCTTGAAAGCTCTTGGTGGAATTATGTGTTTTGTGAGGTTTTCAGTCCTAGGAACCTAGTGAAGACTCTTTTGTCTGTGTGAAGCAGTGGAAAGGGGTCCTCTTCACCTGTGTGAAGTAGTGGTAGAGGATTGGTTCGAGTGTTGTACCCTCTCGCTTGTGTGAATCAGTGGGGAGGGGAAAGATGTTTCACCTTATTTCGGCTCGTTGTGAGTATAGTGCCCGATGTGTGATGCATCAACACTTCTACTCATAATTCATTGAGGAATAAGGGAGATAGTCTGGCTGCGATAGTGGGACACATCGAACCATCTGTTCTAGCAAACTAGATGTTGTTGTGGAGTGAGAGGCCGCGAAAAACCAAAGTTGGATTATGATTACTATGTTTAAGAGTTCTAAATGAATGTGGTAGTCTGTTGGTTTGATATGGTTGTTTGGATGTTGGAGGTTGTGTGTTCAAAATAAGGTTTGATTGTGATCTTAATGCTTAAGTGTTACTTGAATGAGATGTTGAGTATTATTTGTCATGTTTTATTTACGAAATTTTTTTATATATCATTGTTTATGGTTAGCTTACCCTTATTTGTTTGTTTGTGTTTTTGTTGTATGTGCGATGATCGTATAACGTGTGTGTTATAGGGGGCAAATGATATTATTGATAATCTTTGCATGGAGTAGATTGACGAGAGGCTGGGGTGGACTTGGGAGTTTTTATAATTTATTAGTTGTTTTAAATCAGATACGCAAGACTATGTAATTTTCTTTCGTTCGAAATTATTATTTATATTTTTCTTGATAAATTGACGTTTTGAACTATGTAATCTAAATCAAATTAAAAGTTTTTTTTAGTGCCTTTTCAATAATAATCCTTTTTCCACTAAACGCGATAATTTTCTAACGTTCCATGACATCCCAAAATTGAGGTGTTACAATTCACCCAATGAGTGATGTTGAAAAATATATTTCAAAGGAAAAATTTGTTAAGAATATTGGGTAGCCTCTCAACAAGCACTTGTTTAACATCTTTTAGCTTGACACCTAATATTCATTGTGACGTTTTTATTTTTCTTTTTAGTTTGTCGCTTGTTGAACCAATACCATATGCTTATTTTTGTCTAATCTTCATTTTCGTCAATACTTTGCACTCATAAAAACACAAAAGATACTCAAAAAACATCTTATCTCAATTTTTATATAAACAAAAACTTGAGAATTTGAAACAAGTGAAAATATAGAATTAATGAAACAAAATTGAGAAACATACGTACACCAACAAAACAAAAATTCTAATATGCATAATGATTAAACATATTTCCCAAGCAACCTCACTTAGATGTTTACAGAATTGCTCAGTACTTTCATTTTTTATGAATACTACTTTTAATGTCCTCTAAGATGTCTCTTGTAATACCTATCTAAGTTTGACATACCTTACCAATCTTTGGAATAAGCATGCATCAAAACTTGCATTAAGAACGAAAACAGTGGGGGCTAAACATACAATCCCATTTCTAGTGAATTGCAATATTTGGATTGATTTGATTAGTTAGGCTATTGAAATCCCATGTCTAGGGCCTTCCAACAACTAGATCATGCTCTAAGGCTTACCCCAAAACAAGAATTAAGCATAAACCAAATTTGTGGAAATCATGAACATCTATATACCAACTGCATAAAGGAAAACACAAGAAAATAAAACACATAAGAAAGTCTAAAAGAGACATAAATGCTCAAATTTCCTTGTGTTTGAACATAAGTCAAGGATAACGATGCCAAAAACATGTTACGAGATTGGAAAGTGTACAAAATAATCCAAGTAATAAAGTGAAAAGTCCAAGTATCATTTCCCAATAAATTTATGCAACACTTGACAACTCTTGCAATTCATAACTCAATTAGACAACAAATTTCACAAAAACAAAAATAAAAATCTTTTTGTATTTTTATCAAGCATATGATGTGCAACAATATATGATAAAAGCTTCATTGGGATTGAGATTCATGATTCAATTCAAAGCAAAAACGCCAAACAATATTCTTCTAATTCCTTCTCTCGCATTAACACCTTTTTAACAAGCCTTAATGTTTTATCGACAAGTCTAAACTTGAATAATAAAACCCTATGTCTAGCATTTTTTAATCCATTAATGGTCAATATTCTTATGTTATGAATGACTAAATATTCCACATCTATGTCTAGCATGTGAATTCTATTAGTAGTTCTATCCTAATTAGGTTTTCCAAACTTTGTTTCAATCAACAAGTACTCCCACATGTGCAAGAATGATGGAAAAGAATATATTGAAGAGTGGAATTTGTAAGACCCATGAAAATTAATTAATTAATAAATGTGAGTAGTGGGAGCCTTCATGGCATTTAATTCTGACATGTATGACGTGGAAAAGTATTAGCTACAGTGGTTGGGAGTACTTAATTGTGTGAGAGGACTTGGGTTCAAGTCTTATGTATGTCAATTCTGTAATTGTGTATTATTTAATTTATTATTATTTTTAATAATATGCATGATCATGTTGAGTGATAATGTAATCATAGAATTATATCAACTATCACGAAACATGAATTGGTTGAATGGTTGTGCTTTGATTTGACATTGGAATGGTTATGGGTTCAAACCTTGGTGGAACCAAATTAGGCTTTCTTTTTGTGAATTTTATTTTTGGCATGAAGGTGAAAGGGTAGATGAAACCCTAGATGAATGGGCAGCCAAGCGAGAGCTAGAAAACCATCATAAAACAGTCATTGAATGACCATTAAGCTAAGTAAATGCCAAATTTGGTTTTATGATCATTAACCTTCATTAACCCCTAATTAAGTGACCAATTGAGGAGAAAGAGAGGGTTTTTGGAGCTGCCAAAGGAAAGAGTTGTAAGAGGAGAGTATTCTGAATTTTTGGAGAGGATAACAAGGAGTTGGCAACAAGCTTGGAAGGAGACAAGGGTTGATTGTTTGGTGGTGCACAAGAGCTTGAAAAACATTCCAATGCTTAAGCAAGGGAAATTCCAGGTTAGGGGAGTTCCTTCACGTATATACATGCTTTATGATTGTTTTGTATTGTAATGTACGATCATGAGGCCCTGCATAATCCCAAATCGTGGTGTTTTCGAGTTTTTGAAAAAATTCCCAGAAACTGTCAGGCGGCTTTGAATGTGCTGCCAGGCGACACATGAGTAATAAGTTTTTTTGTGATGAATTGCCTAGCAGTAAGGGTGACTCTGCCAGGCGATGTGAACACTATGCAAAAACGCTATTTTTCGTACTTTTCGCGCAGCAGGAACTGTCGGGCGCAGGTTTTATACAGTCAAGCCCTAAGTTCTTGAATTCTGGGCCCTGGGCACCACAAATTTTTCTGGTTTGCGCAAGTTTTGTAAACCTACGTTTCTCAATTCATTAACCGACCGATTTAGGTGAAATTTTGACAGGCGATTCATAAGATGTTGTTATTCACTTTAAACGATGGAGATTTGCATTGGATGTCTGCAGCTAGAGATATACATCAGTCATGATTGGTTGTTTTAATTCCCTAATACTATGCCTATTAATGGATGATTAAGTGTGCTTAAGTGGTGGTATGACCTTGATTGGTGAATGTATATATATATATATATATATATATATATATATATATATATATATATATATATATAATATAGATGTGTGATTGATGAGTATATATATGAATTCTGTGATTGATTGGATCCTCTGGAATCGTTCATGTGTAAAATGTGAAATTATGAGATGTGTTATATTACGAATGTTTACATGGGTGTATGAATCTTGGAGATTTAATGGGAAACATTCGATTACGATAACATGGTTAGGGTTTGGGGAATGATTCATTGAATTGATTTCTATAGTGTAATAAGAACGAAATTGTGATTCTATGGTTTTACTGGAAGAGAATGAAAATGGTTAAGTGTAAGACCCAGGAAAATTAATTAATTAAATAATTAATTAATAAAGAAATGCAGGTAGAAAGCGCCTTTATGACATAATTATTGTTTAATGTGACGTGGAAAAGTACTAGCTCAAATGGTTGAGAGTACTTTATTTTGTGAGAGGACTTGGGTTCAAGTCCTATGTATGCTAATTATGTGTTGTTGTTTTATTATTGATTTTTAATAATATGTATGAATATGGAATTGGTATTGTAAACTTATCATGATTGGAGTGTATCACTAACATGACTTGGTTGAATTGGTTATGCACTTGAATGGTGACTAAGTGGTCATGGGTTCAAACTTGGTTGGGAATGAAATTGGAACTTTATTTTTTAAAGTGTAATTTTGGAGGGAATATGAGAGGGCAAAAGAAAACCTAGCAGGGGAAGAAAACATCCTATAATGACCCCTAAATGAGAATTAAACACACTAAAAAGCCCAAGTTCGTTTTAGTTTTAAAACCCATCATAGTATAGAGAGGAGCACGAGATTGAGAGTGTGAGTTGAGTTTTGGGTGTGCAAGGGTTGAAGCAAGAAGGCAGTTGTGAATCAAGGGTTCTGTCTTTCTCCACTTTGATCAATAATTCCAGGTTAGGGGAGCTGTCTTTGTGCATGTAAATTCACTAATGTGTGTGCTATGATTCTGGAATTATTGGCTTTCTCACATGAATTCTGAATGATGTACATTTTCGTATCCTATGTACTGTGAATGTAAATTGGTTGGTTTGACATTTGGGTGCAAAGTCTTTTGTGCTTATATTGGGTATAATAAGGGTTTTGGTATCGAATTTGGTAAGGATGACTCAATCTCGAATTGGGGTAATATGAATAGATGAAATAACATGATTGATGTTTGCTAGCCATTGTTTTATGCTGGGTAATGATCGAATTCTGTTTTGGTATGTTTTGTGGTGTGAATTGGGCAAGGTTGGGGTGGATTCAATGCGTGAACAGACTTGAAAGCCTGCAAGTCTCGCCCAAGCGAGTCCACCTCGCCTAAGCGAGAGTTGTAGAGTTTCACTTTGGGTTCTGGTTCGTGGTTCTCGCCTAAGCGACCAGGAAAAGGGTTGAGTGACATGGTCTCTTGCTCAGGACAGAGGCACTCGCCTCAGCAAGGTTGTGAGGAAACTTGGAAGTTTTGAGCGCGATATCTTGCCCAGGCGAGAGGTTTTGAGTTCTGAGCGATGGACACTCTCGCCTAAGCAAGTTCTCGAAGTGCATGTGTGATTTTTTTGTCGAATACTCGTCTAGGCGAGGTCTGTGTGTTGTTTGAGCGAAGGTGTGTGTTGGTTTGGCTACTTTTTTCTAAGTATAGGAAGTATATGCATGTGGTGTGGTGTTTGGGCTTGAAGGACTAAGTCCAATAGGGGTCTGGGATGTGCTTGATGGTTGGACACATGATGGGCATGGAATTGGTTGAGTTCTCGTCGGGTACTAATGGGCGAGGAGTCCTTAGTATGGTGATTACATGTGTCGGGCACACGATGGGCAAGGAGCGGTTATGTTCCCGTCGGCTACTATTGGGCAAGGAGTTCATAGTATGGTGATTGTGTGCGTGCCAGGGTCCAAGTTATGAGGCTTGGATGATTTACTACAGGCGAGGAGTCTGTAGGGCAGGACTATGAGCGGGATAGGCTCACAGGGTTGGACCACGGATGAGTTAGTTTCATGGGAGCACAGTGGAGTCCCAAGACCTAGTTCATGTATATGACTCATGAAGGACTATTAGGTCATGGTTGGGTAATTTGAAAAGCATGAAATTTTAGTTATGTTATTTTGGGATGGGTGACATATTTATTTCATGTATCTATTTTATATATTGTGCATAGCTCACCCTTTCTGTGTGTGTGGCGATGATCGGATAACTCGTTATCCAGGAGCAAATGAAGTGACAGGTGGGTCAGGAGATGCATAGACTCGGAGCGAGGATAGCATGGGATTTTGTATATATTTATTATTTTGGTTTTGAGATAGTTTTGTAACCCTTTTGGGATCCATTTGAATATTACTTCCGTTTTACAATTATCGACTCCTATTTTTATTACATTGTATTAAAGTTTTAAATTTCCTGTGTTTTTGGGAAACGGTATTAAATAAATGAGGCATTTATTTTTATTTCTTATTTTATATATTAAATATTAGTAATATTCCTTAGGGATGTTACATTAAGTATGATAGTTAGGGTTGACAGGTTGGGGGTTTGGATGACTTGAATATAATTATGGTTGAATTGTATTGGATTTGTGGCTTGATATATTTAAAGTTGAGTAATTGAATCTCTGTTACCATATTCACGTGTGAACTGCGAAGATAGATAGTAAATTGTATAACATCCAGGTAGGATATTACTTAAAACAATAAATAAATGAACAATTTATATAACTAATACCTCATTTATCATCAATTTATTTTCCCAAAAGCGCGGGAAATTTTATAACCTTTAAAGTTAATATCCACTATAAATCCACAAAATACTCATAATTCACTTTTACATTTAAGAAAATCCAAAGTAATGAAAACCGTAATCAAATACATGAAAATTAAATAAAAGTCTTCATACAAAAATCCCCTGTACTCTACTCCCACTCTCCGCAACTAAGCATCCCCTGGCTCACCTGCAACATCATCTGCTCCCGGATAACAAGTTACCTGATCATCGCCACACACAACAGTTAGGGTGAGCTATGCACAAAGATAAAAATAAATATGAAATAATCCCACCCGACCGTCCATAATTATTCAAACATTTATAACAAAATATCCATTCCCCACTCATAAATGTTACGAGTTCATGCACGCACTATTAATTATTGGGATTTTAGGTGTTTCCACGACCTCCCTCGCTCGTGGTCCAACCTACAAGCCTATCCCGCTTGTAGTCCTGCTTCACGGACTCCCTCACCCGTCATCCGAACTCCTCGCTTAGACCCGAACCGCATACCCGCCTTTCCTACTATGAACTCTCTCGCTCAAAGCTTTCTCAAGTCGAGAATGAGATGAACTCCCTCGCTCACTCATCCCAACAATAGTACCTCTGGTGAACTAAACTGTTCATATTCCGCACGCGGTCCATCCATCACGAACTCTTAGCTCGCGACTCAAACCAAGCACACACCAATTCCTATGGACTTTTTCCTTCAAGCCCAACCACACCAAACATGCATACACTTCCCATAATTTAAGAAACATCAAGCAAAATAACTCAAACAGCACCCACAAGCATAGATTCTCAGCATTCTCGCTTAAGCCAAGGGTCTTCGCCCAAGCTAATCCCTTGGCCTCGGTTAAGCTAGCCCACCTCGCCTGAGCGAGTGTGAAACAGTGGCTTCACCACATCATCTCGCTTAGGCGAGCTCTTCTCGCCTGAGCGAGACCATCATTCTCTCAAACACACACAACTCCTCGCCTGGACGAGGATTCGCGCTTAACATGCACAGGTCTCATCACGACCTCGCTTGGGCGAGCCATCCTCGCCTGAGCGAGAGAAGTTGTCGCTCAACACCAAACGGGTCGCATGAGCGAGACGCTCGACCCAAAACCAGGAATGAGTTTCTGCAACTTTCGCTTAGGCGAGAGTAACTCGCTTGGGCGAAAATAGCAGAGTCTCATCACTGTTCACGCACGCAAACACCAAGACCTTTCAGATTTGGTTTCATTCCTTCTTCTCTCATCCATGATACATCGCATGATTACCTATCATGTAAGATCCATTTTATGTTGCTGAACTTACCTTTCTTATGCCTTACTATCATAATCATCCTCATTGATAGATTCACTCTCTTGACTACACAAATCTCCATAAGTCAACTAAGGTCAAACAATATTACTCTAATTTAGACCAAAGTCACTAACAGACCTGGAACTTATCACAAGGTTCCACTATCACATCAATCTCAAATCAATTACAAGTAACATACCCATTTATACCTTACCTTAGCATTATATCCCTCTTCACCTTATGTAATCACACCTCACAACCTAACTCTTAATTTAGATTATGCCACATCATTCCATAAGATTTTTGGCTTATATTTAATGCTACTACACTATCATTATTCAAATGTTTTAACACAATTTAGTATTTAGACTTCCTCCCCATCTCACTCCATGTATTACTTAATCATCCTAATACCATAGCCAGCATGTCTCAACTCTACTTTAACATAACCCAAATTGACCCCACACTAAATTTCCTTGTCCGCACAGCACGTTAAGACCCACAGTGGCCCACTGTTATGATCTAGCGCTAGTTACGGTGCCGTTAGGGTATTCATGCAATTCTGGAAAACAAAACCCAGAATTCCTTTTACGTATGCGAACCCTGACACGTCTCGATTTCTAGTTTCTCCAAGTTTTCGACTTAATACTCTGCACTCACGTGATTAAGTTCATATTTCATTCATACACTCCCAATACACATAATTCAATTAGCATCCCCCTTGATATGATAAAATCTAAAACCCCTAAACCTTAAACCCTAATATTCATCTTTGATCAATTCCACTCAATTCTTGCGCATCACAGTGAAATTCCACCATGATCCCTTTTTCCCAGGCTCCCATAATCCATTACAACTTTTTCCACCGATCAAAATCAATCCAGAACTCCAAGAAAATCAAAATTGAGCCAATCTAGCTTGTGTCGCCTATCGGTTGTTCATCACCTCCAGGCCATTCAAAACAAAACCCAAAAAACTAGGTGAACAGCCAAGCGTTGCCTGGCGAATAAGGTCGTGCCTCCAAGCGGTTCCATCTTTGGAACCCAGGATTACCCAGAAAAAGATGAGTTGCTTGGCGGCTTTAAAGGCCCGCTAAGCGATTTTTGGAAAATTTCTGGAAATGCGAAATCACACAATACTATACTATTCCAAGCTTTATTTGCATCAATCATCATGCGAAAATAATAACATAAGATAAAATCACGGAGTCCAGCTCCCCTAACTTGGCTTCCTTGCTAAAACTTGAGAGTTCCAACTTCTTTTTCTTGATCAACAATGGCCTCTCTTGCTTTTCCCTCCTTTCAGCTCCTTATCTCACTCACAACTCAACTTCTATTCAGAATTCCCTCTCCTCACAATACACAATAATGGCAGACTCCAAAAACCCTCATTCTCTCCACTAATTGGATTTTCAATTAGGTCTTAATGGTGGTTAATGGCCAAAAATGAAAAAGAAGTTTAATGGTGATGGTAATTGCCATGCAAGGATCATTATGAGTGGTTTTTCAGCCTCTCTTGGTTGCTCCTTTGTCAGCTAGGGTTTCTATGCCCTTTCACATTCATGCCAAGAGAATTTTTGCAAAAAGAAAATTTAATTTAGGTCTACTAAGATTCAAACCCATCATCATACCAATGTCAAGTCAATGGACAACCATTCAATCCATTCATGTTTTGTGATAATTCTTATAAATATATGTTTATATTATCACTCCCCACGTTCAATTATATTGTTAAAATAATACACAATTAAAATAACACATAAATGGCATACACAGGACTTAAACCCAAGTCCTTTCACAACAACTAAGTACTCTTAACCATTTGAGCTTGTACTTTTCCATGTCACAACAGTCAATATTTAATGCCATAAAGGCTCCCCCTACCCGCATTTATTAATTATTTATTTATTTAATTAATTAAATTTCACGAATCTTACAAACACAACTGATTCATGATAAAATTACTAAAGTTTTATATATATATATATATATATATATATATATATATATATATTGATTTTTTGCATGGAATACATGATAACAACCCTACACCCACAAGACGCTTCTTTTACAATTACATAATAATTAAAAGTGTTAAATATGTTTTTGATCCCTTAACTTTAAGAGAAAATTGGAATTAGTCCTTCTTTAAAACTTTCGCCAAATTTAGTCCCCCGATTTTGGAAATATGTGAATATAGTCCTTTTAACCAAATTTTGTCAAGTTTATTTTACAATTCAAATATGTTTCATGATAGCATTTGACTTGTATACCCACTAGTAGAAAAAGATTAATCTATGATGACTTATTAAGATAGGTGTAATCCACCTGTCATAATAAGTTAACCGGTGGTATTTTTGTAATAAAAATAATAGTTATTATGACAAGTAAAAGGGATATGACATACTAAGTGAAAAAGACAAATTGATTATGACAAGTACAATGAACCTGTCATAGCAAATGAAATGTGATGGCATAAAAATAATTACGATGAAAAGTTTTTATGATGAACAAAAGAACACCTAACATAATAAGAGAAAAACTTATTATGATAGATAGACTATATATGTCAAATTAATAGGTATATTCTATAAATTCTATTAATAATTGTAATTAGTATAATTATGTTCCTATCATTGATGCCTCCTGATTCACCATCTTCTTCTCTAAGGCTGAACAACTTCCCCATTTTTCCTCTCCACTAATGTGCTTCCATATCTAGTGAAGTTTGCACGTCGTTCGTCGTAGCCGCAATGCATAACCACAGCCGACGACAACTCCGATGGTCGTAAGCACCTCTAGCATTACGTTGATGTAACATCCCTAAGGAATATTACTTAATTAAATAAATAAAAAAAATGAATATCAAAAGTCGCAATATTATTATTTTCAAAGGTGGGAAAATTTAAAATATGAAAACACGCCCAAAAACTTATAACATAAATAACAAAAGTGTTACAAGTTCCAAAATTCTTATTCTTAAATGAAAACATAACAATATATATATATATATATATATATATGTAAATCTCCTAGCTCTAATTCCCAAGCTAGCCCTCACTCCGTCGCTTGAGCGTCCTCAGCATCACCTGTATCAACATCTGCTCCCGTGTAACGAATCACACGATCATCGCCATACACAAACAGAAAGGGTGAGCTGAGAAAATAAAAATAACATATATAAAATATGCAAGATAAGTCATACACCCATCTTATTCATTCTACTTAGTTCTTGGCCATGACCTTAACCCCAAGATTTCACAGTCTTAAAATCACACAAAATGGTTAGCCTTCGACTCGGGAATATGATGCTCACACGAACCTCCCCGCTCGTAGTCCTGCTCTACGAACCTCCCCGCTCGTAGTCCTACTCTACGGACTTGCTCGCCCGTAGTCCAACACATGTGATCCACCAGCCCCGTACCTCCCCGCACGTGGCATCTCTGAAGCGTAAGCACGAAACATACGAACCTACCTCGCTCGTATCCCCACGCGAGAGTAACTGGATATGAACCTCCCTGCTCATATCATCACATGTTATCCACCATCCATGAACCTACTCGTTCATGGCACAACATCTCCCGATCCAAGTATGGCATCATTGCTTAACCACAACACAACACAAGTCAGCGTCTGCAGGATTTCTGCCCGGCGTAGCACCAAGCGCCACAAGGCGAAACAGGTCCAGACCGCCTGGCGGGACCTCCCCACCGCCAGGTGCCAATGCGCTCCCAAACCCCCTTGTTTTATAATCACCGCCTGGCGGAGCACGCCTTTAAATAAGGCTAAAATCAGTAAGTTCTGGAAAAATCACTTTTGTACCTCATACATTACTTATACACTCCCCTCTTTCTAAATTAGTCTCACCAAAAACCTATTTTGCACCCCCTAATATGTCTATTTACACTCCTCCTACCACTTAAACCCAACTCACCCAGATCATGCCATGTGGCAATCCCCAACTTTTAAATTTGTCCAATTAAAACAATCCACGTGGCATTAATCCTTGCACATGCATGTGAACCAATCAGGGTGTGCCACATCATCATCTTCAACCTTAGCTTCTTCTCCTTGAAACCCTAGCCTCCACCAGGCCCGACGCCGGCAGCCACTGCTCCATCATCGTCGTTCGCCGAAGCAGCACCATTCGGAAGCAGATCTGCGTCATCCACCACTATATTCATGCTGCCAATCACGGCCACCACTGCACTTCCATCCTCAGTGCCAACAAATGTCGAAGCTACAGCTGTTTGAACAGCCATGGAAACCACCTCTATGCCGTCGTTCATCCATGCACCTGCAGCAACTCCTCTCACATTCACTTGCACCACGCATCTACAGTGATGCCGCAAATTACCTCGCGTCAGTCCAGCCACCGCGGGCCAGAACAGCAACGGAAACGCAAGCAACAGCGAGCCTCCCTGAACCTGTTCGATCTGCAGCAAACACCATCTTCATTCGCGAATGCACCTGCACCACACCACCGTGAGCAACAACGAGCCTCCTTGCACTTGTTTGATCTGCAGCAACACCCATCTTCAACCTTCATCTCTAGCCATTGACGCTGGAGTCCACCTGGAAGCATGGCAGCCGTTATTCACAACCACAAGCATCTGCGAAACCCTAATTTTGAGAGAAGGAGAAGGTTGCCACGTGTCATTCTCCTAATGGACACTGAAATGGTCAAAGTTGGTCAAATCTTATCAAATCTGGTAAAAAAGTCAAAGACGGTCAAAGGAGAGGGGTTTATTGGCAAATATTGATATTTTTGGATGTCTTTGCAAAATTGGACTGTAGGATTGAAAATGGATTATTTAGAAAATTAATATAAATATTATTTGGTGATAATTTATCAGATATCTTTAAATAATTAATTTATTTAATTATATCATAAATTATTAACCAACTATATTTGTCAAATAGTTTATATCTCTCCAAATATCTTTGAATATTTATCTTTATCTTTATTTTAGAAGATATTTGATGGGTTTTAGCAACTGAAAAGCCCAGCCCAATGCCTATATAAAGAGACCAAGGGAGAAGCAGAAATAGACAAGCTCGGTACGTCGGAATTGAGGAACCCTTAGGGGGACCTAATTTCTTTCTCTCTCTTTTTTTCTCTCTATTCTTCTCTCTTTATTTTGCATTCATGGAGTTCTAAACTTCTTGGGTTGATTCCATTGTAATTTCTTAATTGGATTCTGAGGTTAGATCAATTAATTTCTTTGTTCTTTTTATTATTGTTGAGGTTTTCATTCATCTATGTCTTTTATCTTTAAATCACGTAAGAAGTAATGATTTTAAATCTATATGCATGTTGGTCATTTGAGTCCAAGGGTTTTTAAATTGAATTGAGACTTTACTTTTATTTTATTTAGAAACTTTCATATGATTAAATGAGTTTTTACCAATAATTGAGACTTTACTATGGTTAAAGGTATTTACTCTAACTACAATTAATTGAGACTTTACTTTGATTAATTAAGCTTTTTATTTGGTGAGGAGATAAAAGAATAGACATGATTAGGCATAGTAAATTTGATTGAGACTGTACTTTGGTTGAATTTACTATGGATAATCTAAAAGTTCTCACTTTTAATTGAGACTGTACTTTGGTTAAAAGTGAGAACACCAACAAATTAATTGAGACTTTACATTAATTAATTTGTCAATCTATAACAATAATTAATTGAGCAATAATATTTAGATAACCGGTGATGAATCTATTTTGAAAAAGCAATAGAATCGATCTATTTTCTTTACTATTGTTTCTATCTTATTTTATCTTTTTATCTTAATCCTCCTATATTTTTATTATTTTATTTGACTAACCGTTTTGTATAGATTTTATAAGAACTAACTTGTTAAAAATCAATTTCGTGTTCGTTAGGAGACGACTTTGGGTTACTTTACCCTTTCTATTTTGTTGATTACTTTCTTAACAATACTGAAGTTATTATAGATAAGCAGTATTAATTTGATCGCGTCAACGACAGTGTTATCACCCCCATTTTACAATGTGTGCTTTATCAATATTCTTACCAACTCTCTATGACATAAGTGGCTCATACACTTACACTCTAGGCTTGGTTATCATCATCACACACATACTTATGATACACACTTGTGCATACCTGCACCTCCCTCTCACTTTACCGTAGTTCACACACACAACATCATGACATTCATATCTCTAACCACTGTTCCGTATTCTTTCCTGCCATTACAGCACATGCCTAAGTAACTAAACCTCTTTCCAGAAGTCCTCTCTCAATTAGCATTTATCATATCTCCTTGCATTATAATCTACCCTTTTTAACCTTCATACTTATTCTGTTTGCTATACACTCTCCTTATTCAATTATTATCAATTCGCATGCCAAAACCAAGAGTCACTTCATCCAGTATAACATTTAATTACTCTCTTCCCTCACTAATTTCCATTATATTAGTAGAAGATTACCACTAGGAGTCCTCTATCTATTTAATATAAATGTGTCTCGTGTACCCCACCATTACTACATTGTCTATATCTTTAACAACCCTTACACCTCTATTTTCTTTTCTTTCTTCACACCAATTTTAATCTAACTCAATGTGCGACCCATCTCTCTTATACTCAACTGACCCATATCCAGAACAAGACTCGTTTCACGCTATCGCCTGGTGGTTGTTACGATTCCGCTAGGCGGTACATCAGTTTTTGGGTACAAACCCAGGTTTTTCTGCACCCACGAGAATCCCTTCCCACTTCTCATAGTTTGGTTGTCTAACCTACTAATATCATATCCTTACAATAAAATATTGGCAAATCATTGAATCCATCCATTCAATTGAGTTATTAATTCTAGCATGAACTCCCATGTTCACCTCTCGACCCATAATCACAGACACCCAGTACTCAAAATGTCATAGCATAAACGATTAAACAAACATTCAAATTAATACAGAAATATCAATATATCATAAAACTCACAAAAACACAGCTAACCAGCCACAAACATCAGACATCGCCTGGCAGTTCCCCCCTCGCCGCCAGACAACTCGTGACAGAACCCATATTCTGGGTTGGATCTGATTCGTCGCCTGGCGGTATATACCTACCCGCTATGCAGTTTTTGGCGAAATTCTAGAAACTTGCGCAAAACAACATAGACCAGGGAAATTTGCATACAAGAAGAGTTGCAGAATACAATGTACATTATTTCCAATGAAAACACATGAAAGCAACTCCCCTTACCAGAAATCCTTGCTCTAAAAATCAAATTCTTGATGTGTCTCTAACCCAAAAGCTTTCTTAGCCTTCTCTTGCACTCCAAAAAAGTTTTTCAATCTCCCCACTCCTTGCAATCGGTATTACTCTTCTGGAAATTCTATGTCCAGCCCTTACACGAAAGTGCAGTACCCTTTGCCTCTCCAATTAGCCTTTTCTCTCTTACTTTCTACCCTAATTAAGTGTGCTTAATGCTAAAACGAAAATTACCTTAAGTATCATGTTAATAACTAATCATGAACCATTATTTGATTGTTTCTAGCCCATTAGACTGCCTCCTTATACAGCTAGGGTTTCTAGCTCTCTTCAATACCATGTAAAAGAAATTTGCCAAAAAGAAAATTAGTTTTGTTCTTAGCAAGGTTTGAACCTACAACTCAACAATTACCAAGTTAAATGCACAACCAAATCAACCAATTCATATTTGTGATAATTCCTACAATTTTAGGCTTTTATTATCACGTCTAGCATTCAAGTATATCACCAAAATAATGCATAAATTAAAATAACACACAATTGGCATACATAGAACTCAAACCCAAGTCCTCTCACACAAACAAAGTACTCTCAACCACTTGAGCTAGTACTTTTTCATGTCATAGCTCTCTGCATTAAATACCTTAAGGGCTTCTATTACCCACATTTATTAAATAATTATTTAATTAACTATTTAATTTTCTCGGGTCTTACAGTTGACATGAGATTGGGGACTGTCCTCCTATCTTCACTTAGGGTTTCTTCCATCATAAAGGCGAGAAGGGAAACTTGTGGTATGAATCCTTATCTCGGAAAGAACTATTTCGCCTAGGTTCATAAGAAACCCAGAACCCCAATGGGTGCAATCGAATTTCATGGTGGAGAGCTGGCGCTACAGCTCCACGCACTATGTTGTTTGCCTCGTGAGTCCACTGTTGTGGTGCCCTGTTCAATTAGGGTTAGTATGTAGTGTGTTCTTCTTGTTTTTGCTTTGTTGATTATAAAGGCCAACATGGTTGTGCTTTCGGTCTCAACTCCTAACCTCTCTACCGCTCTTCTTGCAAAGAAATTATACCTCTCTCTTTGTATTCCTTTGAATTTTGATTTATTGCCTTTATTTTTAAGATTAATTGGTTTTATTTTATTTTACTTAGATGGTTTCAAATTCATCAATCATTATTTGTGCATAAATCGTGAATTTGGTTTTTTCAAGTATCACATGCAAAGAAGCATATGACCTTTTGAACTAAAGTTTTAAACCGTAAGTTATTCTTTTATAATTTGAGAAATTGTCTCTTTTATAATAGAGACTCTCCATTGTCCTCATGTTATATATGAAGAGTTCTTAGTATTGTTCTTCATTTTAAATGGTAAAATTATAGGGTTGAGCTCTTGAATTAGGGTAGCCACTTAAGAGCTCTTGAATTGACAAGGATGATGCATATTGTGAGGTTAAAGGAAATGTTGCAGAAGTGGCAGAAGTGCATCGAAAATGAGTAGAAAGAACAACTCAATGACACCACTCGTAAGTTTCCATTACAACTTATCTGTTTGCTTTCTTTTTTTCTATGTTTAACTCACCTTCTAACTAATTATATGTTTGATTTCTTCTTTTCTTTGTCTATTTCACCTTTTGACTAATTACATGAAATTGTAGTAGCTGAAAGCTCGGGAACTATGGAAGGGTAAACATGTTCCAATATTTCTACACATCCAAAATCATTTGTTAACTTAAGGTGCAAAAGTTGATCTCCTTGGTACCATATTTTTTGTATGAGTTCTTATGTATATGATATTAGCGGTTGCTATTAATTGTAGGTGTTATCTAATTTTTTTAACCAATGAACTCTTTAAATAATTTCTATATTTTGGCAGCAATTACAATTTGGATGGAGTTTGTTGTTGGGTCTATGAACCGACAAGGTGAAGTAGAATTCTTAAGTGATTTTGTTGTTGTGTAGATAATATAATTTTAAGTGGCCACTTAGTGATCCCCACTCTTACCAAAGAAAGATGCAAGTATTAATAAGAAAGGAAGTTTATGAGAATTATGATTTTTTCCTAAGGGTCATTGAACCATTCACAACGTACATTAATACATATATTGTTTGGTATGTTGTATATGAAGCATTGAGAAAGACCAAAAAAATTCTAGAAAGGTGGTTTAGGTGGAGATTTTGATCATGTGTAGTGTTGATTTTTGCTGTAAAATGGTTCCTTTATATAGGTTTGGTCCTACATTTTAATTGGTGTAGAAAATTAACGTAGAAAGAGATTTTGTATGCAATTGGATTTTGGAAATTTAGGTTTTCAAAACAAAGTGAATTTGGAATTGATTAGTATTTGGAAGGACCCTTTGATAGACTAATAGAATTTCTCATTGGACTTTTTTTATTGTTTTGTAGATTATTATGATAATGGACTTTAGATAGCAGAAAGAACTTGGAAAAGAAGCCATTGTTGTTTTGGTTGTTGCAATTTTCTTGTTCCTATTAGGTGGTTGGTTCATAGTGAGGATATGTATGAATAAATTCTAAAGTTGTAGGATTCTTTATGTATATATAATTTGATAGAGTAAGACTCTTTTGGATAATGTTGTTTTATAAAGTAAGTCAATGAAATTATTTCATTTTAAAATTGTATAGTGATATTCAAGTAATATTATTATGAATGGAGGAAATTGAAAAAAATTTAAAATTAAAAAAATACTCACTTTATTATGTTAGGTATAGAAATATATGTCATAGTAAGCTAGACTTACTATGATAGGTTTTCGCCACGTCATAGAAAGAGCGCACTTTATATGACTCCTACAATTATGACACCATAATACCTGTCATAATAAGTCCTTTTCACCTGTCATAATAAGCCCTTTTTGCACTAGTGACACCGTTTGACACATTTCTACTTCAATTTTAACTAAGAACTTTACTTTCAAACTCTAACTCCGCACTACAATATCAATGCCTATTATCAAACATGCCACATTTTAGTTCATTGTTTATTATTTTCTTAATTATCTTTATTTTCTCTTTTCTAAGTTTTTTGTTCATGTATCAAGTCTACGTCGTGTCACGTGGAACTATCGGTGTCATATGGTAGTGTCAATGTTGAATGAGTCAAAATAGTTTAATAGTTATTGTTTATGTTTTGGATTTTGTTGTACTTTATTACCTATTACTTAAGGAATAAAGTTGTTAGTGTAAATGTTTTGCAATTTTTTTAGCAAAGTAGTTGTAAGCCTAAAGTCTAAAAACTTAGCCATTTCATTTTTTGAAATAACAGAGAGTTGCATGATTGCCTCTGTTCACAAAATAGTTGTTTGTATCTTACCTTCTAAATCAACATTGGGTATCAAAGCCAGGTGGTTACGAGAAATAGCAGGAACTAACACAAAATAGGTTTATTACATCACACGATTTATGTTCGATTTGTGAATGTTAGACGTGAAAAATGTGCCCTCATTTGACATTTAATTTTGGATATTTAATTGAATATTTGTGCTTAAGGATTGATTTAATCATGATTTGTGGTAATTGGACTTATTAAACTTGTGTTATAAAAAAATGTCTTAAAAAGTGATTTTGGTTGCATAAATTATTCTTGGATATTCTAACATTTGTTGATGCAGCTAAGTTAAATTTGTCACTTTAAAAGTTTGAAATTAAATTGTTTGAAGATACAAAATAAAGCCAAAATCAGTAAATCCTGAAAATAAATAAATCGAAAGCTAAATACAGGAGCGGTGAGAGTTAGTAGAAATAGGGGGTACATTTAGCTTTTGATTTATTTCTTTTTTCATGATGTACTGATTTTGGCTTTATTTTGTATCTTCAAACAATTTAATTTCAAATTTTTAAAGAGTCAAATTTAACTTCAGCTTCATCAACAAATGTTAGAATTCAAGAATAATTTATGCAACAAAAAATCCCTTTTTTAAGACATTTTTTATCACACAAGTTCAATACATCCAATTATTAAAAATCATAATTAAATCAATCCTTAAGCACAAATATTCAATTAAATATCCAAAATTAAATGTCAAATGAGGGCAAAAATATGTACTTAAATAAATTTGATAACGTTGTCATGAAGCGATCAAATTAATACTACTAAATTATAGCAACGTCAATATTGCAAAGATTATAGCCAACAAAATAGAAAGGGTAAAGTCAACCCTAAGTCATCTCCCAACGAACGTGTAATTGATTTCTAACAAATTAGTACTTATACAAACTATATAAAAGAGTTAGTCAAATAAAATAATAAAAATTTAAGAGGATTAAGATAAAAAAAGAAAGAAATAGAATTGAAAAGATAAAAAGAGATAAAAAAATAGTAAATAAAATAGGTTGATTCCACGATTTTTTTCAAAATAGAATTCATCATTGTTTTTCTAAAGATTATTGTTATTTATTTCCTGTTTAAGATTTCAAATTAATCAATAACACTTCTCAATTAATTAGTTGGCATCCTCACTTTTAACCAAAGTAACTTCTCAATCAAAAGCAAGAACTTTATAGATTAATCATAGTAAATTTAACCAAAGTAACTTTTCAATTAAATTTTACTAATCCTAATCATGTCTATTCTTTTACCTCTTATATCTAGTAAAAAGCTAATTAACCAAAGTAACTTATTGATTAATTCTAATCAAAGTTTTAACCTTTAATCAAACAAAATTTTCAATTATTAGCAAAACCTCATTCAATCATATGAAAGTTTCTAAATATAACCAAAGTAACTTCTCAATTAAAATTTAAAAACCATTAGACTCATATGATTGGTATGTTATGTAGATTTAACACTATGCTAACTTACTACAATGTAAAAATCATTACTTTTACTCGATTAAGAACCAAAAGATATAGATGAAAATAAATCATAATAAGAATCAAAAGAACAAATAAATTTATTCTAACCTCAAAATCCAATTAAGAAATTACAATGGAACTAACCCTTGAAGCTTAGCTCTACAAGGAATGAAAAATAAAAATAAAAATGGAAGAAAAGAAAGTGTAGATAGAGAACGGAATTAGGCCCCCCTTAAGGGTTCCTAAACTCTAAAGTTTTGAGCCTGTCTTTTATGCTACCCTTGATCTCTTTATATAGGACTTGGACATGGCTTTTCTGTTGCTAAAATCTCTTAAATATATTTTAATAGATATTATTTATCTTTATAATCTTTATGAATATTTAAAAACATTTGGAGAGATATAGACTATTTAACAAATATAGTTGGTTGAAAATTTATGATTTAATTAAATTAATTAATTATTTAAAGATATCTTATAAATTATCACCAAATAATATTTGCATTAATTTTTTAAATCAATCCTTTTAATCACACAGTCCGAATGTGTAGATAAGTCCCAATATTAACATTTGCACTTAAACCCCTTTTGTTTGACTAGTATCGACCAATCATTGGTTGACCCTTTGATGGACAATGAGAACATTCCACGTGGCAGCTCTTTCTCTCTCCAAAATCAAGCATATTCTTCATATGGTTGTTTAGGTGTAGGGAGGAGTGATGCAATAACGTTGTTGTGGTGGTCGACTTCAGGCGCAACGGCTATACTTGGACGTTAGCGACGGTCAAAAAGTGGTGAAGGAGGTGATGTCGGCACTGTTCCAGTATGGCTAACAGAGTTCGTGGAAGGCAACAGACGTCTCGTTGCGGTACAACAATGGTTGTCTTCATTCTCGTTGCTCGTGTGTTCTAGTTCATGATTATGTTGGCTACTTAGATGTGTTTTGATGGTTAGAGGATTCCTTATGCAATATAATCTGATGGTGACACGAGGTTGATCGTCGGCGAGATGAAGGGAGCTTGTGGTGGAGAGACGTATTTGGTGTTGTTTTCTCTTTGATCTACTCTTGTGAAAATGCATGTTCGTGGACATGAGACAAGCGATGTTGTTCTGGTTCATCCCACGCTAATAGGGCTTCGGTCTAGGCTTATGGTGCAGGTGAGGTTGTTGCCATGGTTTCCGTTTGCTGGTGGTGCGTGGATACAAGGTTAAAGATGATGCTATATGTCTCTTCCTGGTTGGACAGGCGTACTCACCCACACACTTTAGTTCTCAACCAATCCTAACATAATCCACTAGCTCTTTCTTTCTTCTTAAGGTAAGGAAAACATGGTTTTTTTTTCTTTATAAGGATTTATGATGGCTTACAACAAGAAAAAGAGGCTTAAAGCTCAAGATGGCTACCAATGGATTAATATCAAGGTGGACTTATTTACCCAAGTAGCTAAAACAAAAAATGACTCAGTAATATCAAATCTTGCATATTCACCTAAGATGTAAAACAAAAGAATCAAGCTAAATATTTGAGTATAAACAAAACATGAGCTAGTCATTCAAGAAAAGTAGGAATGACACATGGCAATTCTTCCTTTACATTAAGGCTCAATCAGTGCAGCAAAGATCATCGTATCAGCAAGTAGACACTCGTGCAGCAAAGATCAATCAGTGTACTCATCAAAGGGTATAGAATAAAGATGCGTTGAACATAAGGTTTGGAAGTGGAGGATTGAGGATTGGGGCTATCACGGGTTATGGTTATGAAATGCTTTAATTATGTCATGTTGTAATTGCCCTTCTTGTATTTTAGCTCACCCTATTTGTGTGTGTGTGGGGCGATGATCATGTAACTTGTTACATGGGAGCAGATGTTGATGCAGGTGAGCATGTGGATGCCTAGAGTCAGAGTGGGGGCCAGCTGTGGGAGTTTTTAATAGTTTTCTTCATAGAAGCTTCATGGACTATTTTTGTAATGGCTTTATAAATTTTTTATAACTGGAATAATTGAACGCCGTGAATTTTAGTTATAATTGGAGCGTTGAAATAAAGTTTTAAATTTTCCCGCGTTTTGGGAAAAGGAATTATCATAAATGTGATTTTATACTTATATTCCTGTTTTAATTATTTAAATTAGTAATATCCGATCGGGATGTTACAAAAGCCTAAGCACAAAAACCAAATGGTTCAAGATGGTGTAGAAAATAGAACCATAAAAAATATTGATTCTGGCAACTCTGACCTTTGCTGACTATTTTTCTCATAACTCTTCCACAAAACTCCAAATCATATGGTTCTTGTTTCACTAAAAACTAGACTCAAAGGGCTTTCATTTGAGTTAAACCACATAATTTTTGGAGCTTTTAGTTGATGCAGTTTATTTTTGAAAATCGTAAACATTACTCCCATCAATTTTTTTGTGTAAAAGAGGTTGATTTGGAAACAAGACAAGAAAGAAAAACATATGAACACAAAGAATAACAATAACATAGGTAAGGACAAAGAAACTTAGCTCTTATAGAACCAAAGCTATTGATACCAAATGGTAGCCTCTCCTCAAACTAGGTTTGGCCAAAGCTTGAAATGGTGACTATGGTGGATGGTGGATGCATAAAAGCTTGGTGTTTAGAGAAAATGGGTCTCGATTTTGGTGATTTAATGGTGTTGTGAAGGTTGTTTGTGGTGATCTAAGAGAGGTTAGGCCAACTTTAGAGAAAAGGGTGTTAGACAAACCTCTTGTAATGCTCTAGCAAGTGACTAACAGAAGAAGAATGGCTCAAATTTGAATTTGGAAGCATAACATTAACATTCTCAAAGTGAGAAATACATGAGGGGGACACTTCTATTTATAGAATAAGGTGTCTCCAAAATGGTCTAAACCCTAAAATGCTAACATGCACCAAAATCCTAAAAATGCTATCTTGGTGAAGGAGAGCTTGACATATGACACTTCACACTTTCACAAAATGAACCACTCATGAGTTGCCATGTATAAAGCAACTTTATGAAAATCCTCTCCAATAGGACAATGACACATGGCCATTACCTATGTAGGAGAACTCTCCATTAAAGGCTTTGCCATGTGGCATATGGGACGTCCTCCACCTTAAGCTAGGGTTAACTTAATTAAACATCAAAGGAATGCTTAAGCTAGGTGCATATGATGCTCCCTACTTAAGCAAGATTGTTTTTAAAACCCTGCACTACTTGGTGTAAGACCCAAGAAAATTAAACAATTAAAAAATAATTATTTAATAAATGCGGGTAGTGGAAACCTTTATGACATTTAACGCAGGGAGTTATTAGAAGGAATAATACTAGCTCAAGTGGTTGAGAGTACTTGTTCATGTTTAGAGGACTTAGGTTTGAGTCTTATGTATGACAATTGTGTGTTATTTTAATTGTTTATTATTTTAATAATAATATGCTTGAACATGATGATTGATAATATAATCTTAGATGTACAGGAATTATAACAAACCATGAATTGGTTGAATTGGTTGTGTACTTGAATTACAATTGGTTGGTTGTGTGTTTGAATAAGGTTCCTTTTTGCTAAAATTGTTTCTGGCATAGATGGGAAAGGTCAGAAACCACATTGTCGAGGAGGCAGCCAAGAGGGTTGGAAATCCACCTAGTAATGGCCCTTGAATGGCCATTAATCCTATCTTTAATCAATTTTCGTTTTTCTTAATTAATTTAATTAAATAAAAGCTGAAACATGAGAGAAGAAAGTTTTTCTAGAAAAATTGGCATAGAAACCTTAAGGATGGACATTGCTGGAACATTCTTTGACTTGATGGCCAGTCTAAGAGAACCATTCAAACATTGGATGACTTATTGAGAACATGTGTGTTGGATCACTTGGGTACTTGGAGTGATATGCTGCCATTGGTGGAGTTCACATATAATAATGGTTATCACTCTAGCATTGGGATGGCATCATACGAGGCTTTGTATGGTAGGAGATGTAGGACACCGTTATGCTGGCAACAGGATCGAGAATCAGTGGTGCTTGGACCAAAATTTTTACAGCAAACCACTAAGAAGGTGAAGATGATACAGGATCAGATGCTTAAACTCAGAGTCGGCAAAAGTCTTATGCTGATAAGAGGAGGAGGCCACTTGAGTTTGAGGCAGGTGATCATGTATTCCTCAGAGTTACACCCATAGCAGGAATATGGAGAGCTCTCAGGTCGGGGAAGCTGACTCCTAGATTCATCGGTCGTACCAAATCACGAGGAAGATTGGACCAACAGCGTACAAGATTGCTTTGCCTCACCTAGCAAACCTACATGATGTCTTCCATGTATCACAACTAAGGAAGTACATTGTAGACCCTACGCATGTGCTGGAGGAGGACAATGTTCAGGTGCACGAGGACCTGACAGTTGGAGTTGGACCAGTGAGAATTCTATATTCCCAAGTCAAACAACTCAGAGGGAAGGAGATCCAGACTGTGAAGGTCCTCTAGGATGAGGCAACCCAAGATATGACTTGGGAGATGGAGGATCTCATGAGGAAGTCTTATCCTCACCTGTTTCCTGGTAAGTCCTATTTTCGAGGACGAAAATATTTAAGGTGGGGGGAATGTAAGACCTGTGAAAATTAATTAATTAATAAATACGGGTAGTGGGAGCCTTTAAGGCATTAATTATTGACTTATATGATGTGGAATAGTACTAGCTCAAGTGGTTGAGAGTACTTAATTGTGAGAGGACTTGGGTTCAAGTCCTATGTATGTCAATTGTGTGTTATTTAATTTATTAGTATTTTTAATAATATGCTTGATCATGTTGAGTGATAATATAATCATAGAACGATATGAATTATCATGAAACATGAATTGGTTGAATGGTTGTGCATGGAATTAACATTGGCATGGGTATGGGTTTGAACCTTGGTAGATACAAATTTACTTTCTTTTTCGCTAAAATTAATTTTGGCGTGAAGGTGAAAGGGTAGAGAAACCCTAGTGGACAATGGGCAGCCAAGGGAGGCTGGAAAACAACCACTAAATGGACCTTGAATTGTAATTAAACTCTAGTTAATGGCAATTTTCGTTTTAGTGCATTAATCTACCATTAAGGTACCAATAAAAGACAAATTTTGGGTGAGAAGAAGGGTTTATTTGCTTGTGATTGTGTCATAGTAAGAGGAATACGAAATTGGAGAGTGTGCTGTGAGGATTGAGTGCATTTGGGAGCTGAATTGAGGGGAAGTGCTAGGCGGCCTAGTGATCAAAGAGGAACTCCCAAAAATCTCCATTTTTAGCAAAGGAATCCAGGTTAGGGGAGCTTTACACGTTAATTTTATTTTAAGTCTGATTGGTATGCTAAATATAGTAGCTTTACACGTTAATTTTATTTTAAGTCGGATTGGCATGCTAAATATGGTAGCTTTACGCGTTAATTTTATTTTAAGTCTGATTGGCATGCTAAATATAGTATGATTATGCATGAATTATTTTATTCCGTTTAAAGCTAGTGTTTCTGGAAATTTCCAGAAACTGTTTGGCCGGCGATGAATTGCCGCTAGATGAATCAATCCTTTTCTAGGCCAATTAGGGTTCCCATAGAGGAACCACCTGCCAAATATAGTGTAAAATAGTCAGGTTGACCAACGTTGACCGCCCTTGCCCAGAGTTGACTGGTTGACCAGTCTTGACTCTTTGACAGTTCATTGAGAGGCTGCCACGTGTCAGAGTAGTTTATCTCTCTCCATTAGGGTTTGACTGCCATGAGTGGTTGCATGAAGGTTACGGTGGTTGACGCGGTGGCGGCAAAAACACCAGAGGGGCTGGGTCTGTGGCTGTTGCGAAAAGATGGTGATTCCAGCGTGATGCGAAGATGGGGGCTGTAGATCCGACGATTCACGTAAGAAGACGGGTCGAGGACAATGGTTCGTGCGAGGAGATGGTGGTGGCAGCAGAATGAACGAAGAAGACGACGTATTGGAGCTCCATGGCGGCTGTTGCAAGTCTTGTGAGCTCCGATGGTGCAATGATGGTGAAGCGATTTTCGGCGTGAGTGCGACGACCATGGCGGTTTGGCGTCGAGCATGGCTGTGTGTGGTGCACGGACTATTGTGGATGAGTGAGGCACGACGACGACCTCGGGTGGTGCAGCCATGGTGGTTTTCAGGCAGTGTGATAATTTGAAGGAGGTGGTGGCGTGACGGAAGAGGCGTGTTGCAACGGTGTTGCGTGCCTGTCGCAGGTTCCGCGAGTGGTGCGACAGTGGCGAGAGAGATGGTGGTTGGCGTGGAGGTGGTGGCGAGACGGAAGAGGCGTGTTACAACGGTGTTGTGTGGCTGTTGCAGGTTTCGCGAGTTGTGCAGCAATGGCGGACATCCGGCAGGGTTGGTGTCGGAGATGTTGTGCGGAGGAGACAGGTCGATAGAGGTGGGGTGACGGTCGGGGTTAGGTGCAGCAGCTACGACATGGTGAGGGTGAGAGAAGAGGAAAAATTAGGGTTAGGGTTTCTCTGTGTGTGGAGAAGAAAAGGTGATGACGTGGAGGATTGATGACGTGACAATTTTTAAGTGGTTATTTTAGTGAGTGGAGGATTGAGGATGTGGTAAGCTTTAATTGGTTATTTTAGTGAGTGGAGGATTGCTACGTGGCGTAATTTGGTTGAGTGGAGTTTAAGTGATATTGGGGTGCAAATTAGTAAAAAGAAGGGGTGTAGAACAGAGTTAGAAGACCCAATTTCAGGAGGGGTGTGGAAAATAAAAACTAGAGGTGCATTGAGCTCGAGAAATATTCCTTTTCAGAATTAGATTACCCAATTGCAGAAGGGGGTGTAAAAATTAAAATTGGGGGTGCATTTAGATCCTGAATTATTTCTCTCCAAAATTCTGATTTTTGGACTTATTTTATGACTTGAAATATTCCCAATTTACACTCTTAAGGACCTATTAAATTCCAGTTGCATTATTAAACTTAAGAATATCCAATAATATAGTGTGTAACTAAAATCAATCCTTAAGAGCAAAAAGCATATTAAATCCCCCAAATTTAAACACTTAATGAGGGCAAAGGTTCGAACTCATCATACCCTCCAGGCGGTCTGGAAGTGGGCAGTGTCTGGTACTCATTAGAAGCGCCAGGCGATATTTCTGCAGCAGAATTATATTTTGCTGATTTCATTTGCATGGTCTACAAGACTTCTAGGATATCTTAAAGGTCGGCTTACTAGTGTTCCTTGAGTTGTGGCTCGGGATAGGGGTTAAGCATGTGGTATTCCTTGAGTTGTGGCTCGGAATAGCATCTCTTGAGTTGTGACTCGGGATGGCGGATGAACACGAGGAACTCTTGAGTTGTGGCTTGGGTTGGCGAGTGTTGTCGGTGTGAGTGTGCACATAGCGGCGTGTACAGATGGGTCTAGTTAGATTGCCCTCCTCAATAATTAACTAATGAGTTTGGTAGTCTTGGGACGTTACGAATGAAATTCGTATTGGGAACTCCACCTGGCGTTACGGTGTGCGATTCGTAGCATGGTTTCCCGCACGTGCTCTATCAGTTGTGACTGATAGGTATGGCAGCAAGACATCTTGAGGTACTCACTAGAAGATGTAGAACAAGGTTGACATGGTAGTGGCCATGTGTGTGAAATCAAAGGATGGATTTCCTTTGGTGTGGTTGTGATATATGTATTTGTTGTGTGTGTGTGTATATATATATATATATGTATATATATATATATATATATATATATATATATATATATGTATATGTTTATACTGTTAGCTCACTCTATTTGCTTGTGTTTGGCGATGATCGTGTACGCGGTACACGGGAGCAGATGATATTGCAAGTGGATCTGGTGAGGCCTAGAGACGGAGCAGGGCTAGTATTGGGAGAAGATTTTATCAGAGTTTTACTAATTATGTATTTTTAGGGACTTTGTAAACATTTGGAGTATTTGAGCATGTTTTTTTATATATTTTGGAATTTTATGAATTTTGAAATGTGAGTTACAATATATCGTAATAAAGTTTTAATTTTCCTGTGTTTTTGGGAATCTAAGTTATAATAAATGAAGTTTTATTATTTATTTCTTTATTATATTAATTAAATCTATAATATCCGATCGGGATGTTACAACATCCATCTAGTGAAGCTCTAAATCATAATGAGCCACCAAAGCCAAAATAATTCTCAAAGAGTCGTTTTTAGAAACAGGAGAGAAGGTGTCTTTGTAATCAATGCCATCCTTTTGAGTAAAACCTTTGGCAACAAGTTTGGCCTTATATCTTTCAATATTGCCTTTTGAGTCATGTTTGTTCTTAAAGACTCATTTACAACCCGCTTGTTTAGAACTTTCAGGCAATTCTACTAGATCCCAAACTTGATTGTTATCCATTGACTTTAACTCTTCTTTCATTGCATTGAACAACTTTTCAGAATTATCACTTTCCATGGCTTGTTTAACTAAGAGTGGATCCTCATCAATGCTTAAGTCACATTCATCTTCAATAGAGTAAACCACATAGTCATTTGAAATAGATGTTCTCTTTTGTCTTACAAACCTTCTTAATATTTCTTCTTGTGGTTCCTCTACCATTTCCCATTAGTGACTTGCACATTGTCACTTGGTTCATTATTTATATGTTCATTTTGTGGTATTGGAACATCAACTTGTTGTCTCTGCATGTTGTGTGATTGTGATACAATAAGAGGGATAACAACAAGAGGGATAATAATTTGAGAAGAGACATGTGTAGAAACATTACGTTTAGTCTCTTGAATGTCCAGTATGCGTTATTTCTCACTCCCACTGAACTGGCCATTCTCAATGAACCTAACATTACCAGACTCAACTATATCCTTTTGACTTTTCAAGATAACTGATGAAGTAACCACTAATGGTTCTTGCATCAAGCTTCTTTTCATGTGGATTATATATCCTTACTTCTGCCAGACATTCCCAAACATGAAGATGTCTTAAACTGGTTTCCTTCCGGTCCACACTTTTTTTCAAAATGAGTCTTAGGAACTACTTTACTAGGAACCCTGTTAAGAAGATAAGCAACAGTCTTTAATGAATACATCCACAAAGGTTTAAGAACATTGTTATAACTCAACATACTCCTAACCATATCCATGAGAGTACGATTACGCTTTTCTGCTACACCATTTTGTTGTGGTGTACCAGGCATTGTATATTGTCCACAAATACCCTAAATTTCGAGAAACTTTGCAAATGGACCTAGACATTGTCCACTTTCAGTGGATTTTCCATAAAACTCACCACCTCTATCAGATCTCACAACCTTTACTTTTCTATCTAATTGCCTTTCTACCTCATCAATAAACACCTTTAGGATGTCCACTGATTGAGACTTTTCATGCAAAAGATATAAGTAACAATATCGTGAAAAATCATATATAAAGGTGATAAAATACTTTTCACCACTCTAAGATGGAATGTCAAATGGACCACAAATATTATTGTGTATTAATTCAAGAAGTTCATTACTTGTTGTGGCATAATTCTTTGATATGTGTTTGGTTTGTTTACCTTTAATACAATTAACACATACATCTTAGACACCAAAATCAAATTGAGGTAAGATTTCATTTTTCACCAACCTCATCATCCTTTCTTTAGATATATGACCCAATCTTTGATGCCATAAGAAAGCAGAATTTTCATTTTATACATTGCACTTACTACTAGAAACATGTTTATACAAATGAAAAACACCATTTTCAATCTTAAAATTAAAACCTAAACAATTCAACTTTCCAACAAAAATCAGGTGTGTAGCACAACTAGGAACATAGAGACACTTTTCAAGATCTAGACAATAACCAGTGTCTAGAATCAATTTATAAGTCCATATTCCTTCTATTTGTGCCTTCATTTTGTTCCTCATATATAAATAATTTTCAGTTCCTTTTATGGGCTGGATTGAAAGAAATCCCTACATAATATTAGAACCATGAGTGGTAGCTCCAGAATCTAAGCACCAAGTATTATTAGGCACCTCAATATATTTGTTTCAAAACTTACAGAAACATAAAATGTACCTTTCTTTCCAAACCAGGATTTCCTTTTTGGACAATCTTTCTTGAAGTGACCCATCTTCTTGCAAAAGAAGCATTTATGGTCCATAATTCTGCCCTCATTAACTTTCATTGGGGCTTTGTCCTTCTTGTTCTTCTTTCTTGGATTAGCTTTGCTGGAGCTAGAACTATCACGAGTCATAAGATTAATTTAATGATCCTTCACTTTCTTGAGCCTTCCTTCCTCTTGAACTACCATGGCTTTAATTTCTTGAAAGTTCCATTTATCTTTAATAATGTTATAATTCACTTGGAATTGGCCAAATTTAGGAGGAAGAGAGTTCATAATAAATTGCACTAGAAAGGATTCATTCACCTTCATTCCTATTGACATCAACTTTGTAGCTATATTTGCCATCCCTATTACTTGATCATGAATGAGTTGTGACAAATCAAACTTTTTGGTTGTCAACTCACTCATGAAAGTACCCACAATGGACTTATCAGTAATGTCCGACTGTGAATACTCCTTGATCAACCTTATAAATTCCATTGCATTTTCGGTATTGGGCATAGATGCCTTCACATTCTCTGCCATGGTCATGCGCATCAAGTTCAAAGACAATCGGTTAGACCTTTTCTAAGCCTCATAAAGAGTCTTTTCATCTATTGTAATGGTCTCATTGATGGCTAGGGGCATCTCATCCATAACTATGGCTAAATCTAAATCAAAGACACCCAATTGAAACTGGATTTGTTTGTACCAATCAACATAGTTAAAGCCATTGCATTTGATCACACCATTGCCCAGACCACACATATTCATGGAAGTTGTAGAAAAATATAAGCTCGCACACATTAATGCTTTGATAAATTTAATGGATTCAGACAAATAACTACATTATTCATGCATTTCAGTTCACCTTTAGGTAATGCTTAAATTGACAGATACCATACAAGTCATTCATTTAAGTTCACCTTTAGGTGACACTTAAACTGACATATCTATTTATAATACAATTCAAAGAATCACAAAAAGCAAAAAATTACACGTGTAATTTTCTCAGAATTTGTTCAATTTCAGAATTTTAAATTTTTTTACCTCTTAAGGTAATTTGGACACTTGTCATCTTCTTAGGAAGTCTCAGGCATCTTTCTCGCTTTTCACCACACTCACGTTTTTCCTCTCTCTTGACTTCCCATCTCTCTTCACTTTCTCTCTCAGGTCGTTTACGCACTCTCCACTTCTCTCCTTCCTCAAACCCTAGCCACCTCTCTGCCTCCGCTTCCACCTTAGTCGCTATGTTTCGCTCTTCCTCCACAAACACGACACCAAATAACGTTCTCCACCTCTCTTCACTTTCCCTCTATCGAACCCTAACCTGTTTTACGCATTCTCCACTTCTCTGCGTCCTCAAACCCTAGCCACCTCTCTGTCGCCGCCTCAGACGGTCTCTCTCGGTCTTCCTCCACAAACGCGATCCACCTCCCTTCCTTCTCAACTTCATTCGACCTTTTTGCCGCGTCCAACCATCTCCACGATTCTCTCAATTCAAACCCTTTCCATTCGAATCGCACTCCCCCCCCCCCCTTTCTGCTTCCTCAAACCCTAGCTACCTCTCTGACGCCGCCTGAAATGCTATCCTCAAACCATAATTTTTTGCCTTAATCTCAGTGATTCCAACTTCGTTAACATCATTTTTTTTTGCTTCTAACTCATTTTTTGGTTTGTTTTTTTTTTGTGTAGATTGTTTTTGTGCTTCAAACGGTCTCTCTCGCTCTTCCTCCACAAATGCGATCCACCTCTCTTCCTTCTCAACTTCATTCGACATTTTTGCCGTGTCAAACCATCTCCACGATTCTCTCTACTGAAACCCTCTCCAATTTTGTGCCGCATGAAACCTTCTCCATTGGAATCGCACTCTCCCCCTTTCTGCCTCATCAAACCCTAGCCACCTCTCTGATGCCGCCTGAAATGCGATCCTCAAACCCTAATTTTTTGTTCTTAGTCTCAGTGAATCCAACTTTGTTAACATCAATTTTTTTGTCTTCTAACTCATTTTTTGGTTTGTTTTGTTTATGTAGATTGTTTTTGTTCTTCTGTGCGCCCATCTCTTTGACGCCGCCTCAAACGATCTCCATCGCTCTTGGGTAATAACTTTTATCTCTTCACTTTTAATTTTGAAACCCTAATTTTTCATTTCTTACTCATGTTTTTCTTTGGGTAGATTTTTTTTGTGGTTCTGTACCTTTTGAAACCCTCTCGATGTCTCTGCTGAATCAAACCCTCTCCACTTCTTTGTGGACGTAGACTCAAACCCTACCATTTCAATCTGATATGTTCTTCTAACTCATGTTTTTGTTTTTTTTTGTTTATGTAGATTGTTTTTGGGTTTATTCCTTCATTAACTCTAATAAGATAACTTCATCCTGACGTGTACTACGGATTCCAGTTGCTGATCAAATTTCTTTTTCTCCATTATAATTAAATTTATAATTGAATTCCTTTAATATGTTGTATTGTTTAATTGTTTAATTCATATGTTTTGATTAAACATCTCTTTCATTGTTATTGATTTTCTGATGTCTGATGAAGAAGTTTGAGCTTGATCTTATTGTCCCTCAACTTTAAATGTAGAAACTGTTGCCATCTTATGTCATAAGATAATTTGTTGTTGATTATTTATGAATTATTTATGAATTTGTTGTATTGATTATTTTGTTGTTGTATCGTTGATTCAAAGATCTTCCATACTACAGTTTTAAAAATCTATTTTTGTTGCCTATTGCATGTTTTATTGGTTTCTATTAACTGAGAAAGTTGCTTCACTTCTTAATCTTTTTTATTCTTAATGTTTGCTCAAATTTGATATGATTGTACATCAACTTTCAAGAAATCCCACCATTTCAGGTTTGCTTAATTCGAACCCCAACATTTGAGGTTTATTTCACTTTTAAGTTATTTTTATATTTTCTCTTACTTTCCATTCACCTTAACTTTCAAGACACGCCAAGATTTCAGGTATAATTTTGTTGGAATGCAGAAACCGTTGCCATCTAAAGTCATAAGCAAATATGTTGTTGATTAGTTATGAATATTGCATTCATGTAAGCAGAGACCAAAGAGTAGTTTGTAATGGTAACTAACTTTAAAATGTAGGTCAATAATATTGATATAATGGAATCCCTTTAACATATTTTTTATTTTTTTTATTGTTTTATTATTGATTCAAAGAAATTCCATACTACCGTTTCAAAATTTATTTTTATTGACCTATTGCATATTTTATTGTTTTCAATTACATGAGATAGTTCCTTTATAATATTAGCCGGATGTAATTTGACCTTTTATTCTTAATGTTTGTTGAAATTTGATATGATTCTACCTCAACTTAAAAGAAGACCCAACATTTCAGGTTTACTTAATTCTTATGTCTTTTGATATGCATACATCAATTGAGTTCTTTCCTTTTTCATTTACGTAACAACATTTTTCTTACTTTTTTCATTACTTTCAAATGTTCAAATTACATCTTTATTTGAAATCAGATCTTTATTTCGTATTTTCGTTGATTTGTAAACCTTTTCCAACATTTAAAGTTACTTTTTGTTGTCTTTTAGTACTGCTTTCTGCCATATTTCCTTTTATCGCATAACATTGAGCCATGTGAAAAACAACTTTTGTTTTTTTCTGTGATCTTCGTATTTTTTTCAGTCACTTTTCCCAATTTTTACTCCATTTGTTTAACCTAAACCATAGTCTACGTGTTGTTTCAGTAAATATCTTTACTCATGTCAAAATCTGTTTTTGCTTTTGCCGATTGTTTCTAAATTTGTGAAATGAAAACCAGAGCATGCGTATGGTGTTGTTTTGTATTTATGATCTTCCAATCTTTTTTTATTATGTCTTTATGTTTTGTACAAATACATGTCTGCAGACCTTTCTTCATTCCTTACTATACTCTAATTTCCCTCATTTCCCTTATTCCTTCAACCATGTCTGTTATCCAGAAACACACTCACTCTTTACAAGAACTCAACCCTGAGAAGGAGACTTGGAATATCCTTGCAAGAGTTGTAAGGTTATGGTTTGTTGAAGATTACACAAAAGGAAAAACTCCATTTTCCATGGAAATTGTTCTTCAAGACCAAGAGGTATCTTCCTTAAACTATAAACGCCTTTTATTTTTTGACTTTTCCTAAATTTTTTATTTTTACCCAAAAGTTTAAATATGTTTTTATAAGTTTAAATCTGCTTCTATTTTTTCATTTATAAATCTGTTTTTTTAGGGTGTACTAATCCATGCATCTGTTAGACGCACATTGATATACAAATTCTAGTATGAAATCAAAGAGGATAAGGTTTACACCATCCAATCTTTTAGTGTTTCATGTAATGGTGGTTCTTATAGAACCACAAAACACGCCTATAAGATCAACTTCCAATTTGGAACCAAGGTCAATATGGTGTAAAGTACCTTAGTTCCGAAAACTACAACTTCATACACCCCTTTTTCAACAATCATAGCTGCTGGTTTTGACACAGATTACTTAGTTAGTAAGTATGTTTTACTTATTTTTCTTCATTTTTTTTGTATAACTTTTTGTTACTTTTTTTCTTTCTTTTTCCTCTTTCTGTAGATGTCATTGGGATGTTTACTGCTGTTGGAACAGAGAGGGAGCTAGAGAAAGCTGGTAAGAAAACTAAAATGAATGTCATCCTTATTGAAGTTGATGGGTAAGCGGATTTCATCTGTTTTTCTTCTTTATTGTTTTTTATTTTTTTTCATGTATTTCATCTGCTTCTCTTTTTATGTGATTTTTAACATTCAATAGTTTGCAACTAGAGTGTACTTTATTTGGTCAATATGTTGATATGTTAAATGCATTTCTGGCCTCTGGAGAGGATCAACATGTTGTCATTGCTTTGCATTATTGCAAAGTGAAGACCTTCCAAGGTAACTAACATAAACCAGATTATTACAGTTGTATTAATGAATAAAAATCTTTTTGACATGTTCTCTTTTGTAGATAAAGTTTCTATTCAAAACTGTATGAACTGTACCAAGATAATTTTTAACTGTGATGATGAAGATGCAACCAAGTTGAAAAAAATGTAAGTATATATACATAACATATATCTTTTTTTATAGATAGATATATGTATATCTTTGTAATATAACATTTTTTTAACGTAGGATGTGGGATAGTACTGAATCTCCTTCTCAAGCTCTTACCCAACTTTGTGCTTCTTCTAAAGTTAGCTTAGAAGATGATTTCATTAAGCTGCATCCTAGGAGTTCAATTGAAGGTCTAAAAGATTTTAAACAGGTTCAAATATTTGTCTCTATGTTGCACATAAATATTTTTATTTAATGACCATTTATTTTTTGTTCATAATTTGATATTCTTTATTTTACAGGAAAGTACTTTTGTAGTAAAGGTTACTATCAAACATGTGCTAGATCATGATGATTGGTGGTATACAACATGTATCTGCAACAAAGCAGTTTATCCTGATTCCAAAATGTTTTTTTGTGAAAAGTGTAACAAGCATGTCATTAAGGTTACACCTAGGTAATATTTTGAATATTCAGAACATGATTTTATTAATATAATATTAAGAATACTTAATAATGTTCATAATGTCTTTATTGTTTTTTTTAGGTATAAACTGAAACTTCATGTAATTGATGCTACAGATTCTACAACTTTTGTTGTATTTGATCGTGATGCAAGTGCAATGTTGAAGAAATCATGCTCTGACATTCTTGACTTACAAGACAAGGTTAAGTTTTTAATCTAATCATTTCTGCTTATATTGTTGACATTTAACTTAAATGTTTTGTTTGATTTTCAAATGAATTCACAATCAATTATTTCCTATTCTATATTGGGTACTTCGTTTCCACTTATTTTACTCATTATTGTTGTACAGTAATTGTTTTACATTAATTTACATCATTTATATTAATCCTTTTTTTAATAGAACACTGCTGCTGGAGACTTGCCTAAAGAGTTTGAAGTCCTAATTGATAAAACCTATCTGTTCAAAGTTGAGTGCAAGAATGATTATAATAGCAAATTTGAACAATCATTCAGAGTTAAAAAAGTTTGCATGGATGAAAAAGTAATTGAAAGCTTTTCTGATGTTGAAATTAAGTCTTTGGTAAGATTTTTTTTTTTTGACGTGTTAGCCTATATTTTTCTTCAATTTTAATATTATTTATATTGGATACAATTTTTAGGATCTATACTCTACAAATGAAGAAGAAAGCAAATTAAATGAGCGAACAAATCAAATCTCATATGATTCCATTGCAGAGGTAGTTGAAGATTACAATTTAACTTATTTTGTAAAGCTTTGTATATGCTAATCTGTTTTTTTTTTTAGGATTTGTTGATCAAATTCACAAAAGAATCAAATGATGTTGAGACTCTAAGTGATGATTTGAACAATATAGTATCAAGCCATGTTCCTCCCGAAGAATCCTTGAAAACTAAAAATGTAATTGATGTTCAAATTCATGAGTTAACCCGCAAAGAATCATCTCAACTGGACAATCTTGATTTGGCTACTCAACCACCTGTTCCAAAACTTAAAAGACAAAGTCAATCTATGGTTCAAGAAAACAAGAAGATTCCAGTGAAGATGTTGAAGAAGAATATCAAGATTGAAAAGTCATAGACTTTATTTGGATTTTTATGTTTATTATGTTATTTTTTGAAAAACATTTGCTGCTGTTATGTATTTGTACTCATGACCATTATTTTGTGTTTGTCTTAGGTTGTTATTTTGAAAACAATATTACTTCAACTATGTTTTAATTTAATTATGAATAGATTTCATGCTTATTTTTAATTTTGTACTCTATGTTTACATTCACATTACTAGCTGAATCAAAGTGTGTTGATATAATTTGACATTGTCAACACCATAATCATGCTAGCTACATTAAATTAATTAATTTCAGCATAGGTTTTTCCTTTTGTTTTGGGTTATAAATAATCGTTTATTTTCACTATTTTTTTACCTTTTTTAAATAGATTTCTAGAAATTTATATACCTTTTGTTGTATATGGTTATTTTTAAAATTTAATATATATTGCTAGCATAATGTCGAAGTTTTGATATTAGTTTTAATGTCAACTATATTATGATGCTAGCTACATCAAAGTTATTAAGTTTTTATCTATGTATATTTTTCAAGTACATTATCGTTTTCGTAACATATAAATTTTTTTTGATGTTTTCAAAACCATTATTCCTTCATCAAACAGATTGATTAACAAATCAAAAAACCTTCGTAACTTTGCATTTAAAGGATAAAAGTTGATTTTGATTTTCTCAATCATAATTGTACAATTATTTAAATGTTATCTTTTATTCTTTTATTAATTAGTTATCTTTTATCTTAATATTTTATTATATTATTTTTATGTGCTATTACTCTTTCAACTTCTTATTTGTTTTTATTTATTAAAAAAATGTTTATTTCTTGATAATTTTTTTAAAGTTATTTTTACTTTCTCAAAATTAATTTAAAAATTTTATTAAGTATCATTGCATTTTGAAAAACCCTTCTTTAATTTCTCTTTAATTACAAGTCTTTTCATATCTATATATTAACTTTTAATATTATCTTTTATTCTTTTATTAATTAGTTATCTTTTTTCTGAATATTTTATTATATTATTTTTATCTGCTATTACTCTTTCAAATTCTTATTTGTTTTTATTTATTAAAAAAATGTATATGTCTTTAAAAAAATTTAAAGTTATTTTTACTTTCTCAAAATTAATTTAAAAATATTATTAAATATGATTGTATTTTCAAAAAACCTTCTTTAATTTCTCTTTAATTAGAAGTCTTTACATATCTATATAACCGTCTGTTTTCCTTATTTACTATCAAGTTTTATGTTTTTACAAAATCACTGAAAAAGAAAGGTCACTGCCAGAAAAACTTTAGGAAGGTTCACTACGTATCATTTTGTTCATAATCAGATACGTCTACTTCACAAAAACTTGAAAAAGTATGTGCTTTGCTGTTTTTTTTAAGTTTAGACCATACCACATTACTTCTTCATTCATCTTAATCGTTCAAAAACATGTATTTCTCTTTTCACTTTTTACACAATATTACTTATTCTCGATTTTCTTTCTAAAAATTTAAACTTTGTGCAATAATCGTTCAAAGGTCATTTTTTTCTGTTTGTTTCCCATGCTTCATGTATGTTAAACTATATTTTCCTTCATCATCTATTCTCCAAATCTTACTTCATTTCATTTTTGTTATCAAAATGTCATCTTTCTTCAATAATCGTTGAAATCCGTTAAATATTCTGTTTTTGATGCATTTTTCATGTATGTCGACCTTTTTTGTCTTTCATAAGACAACTTATATTTTTACTTTGTTTGAACTCTGACTTAGTATTGGTTTCTTCTAAAGATGTCAACTTTTTTCATTAACCATTCAAATTCACTACTTTTCTATTCTTTGTTTTTATCAGTTTTTCGTCTGTGTCTCTTATTTTATTTGTTTACATCACCCATGCATGTTTTTATTCCTGGATTTTAATATTTATGCTTTCATCATCAGTTTCATATTTGTCTTATTCATCTTTTTGACCTTTCTATCTGTTTTTTGTCTCATTAGGAGTTTGGACATGTTGATCCAATATTTTTGGCTATTTTTGGTGAGGAATTAGGATCGGTTTGGCAGTTGGAAGATATTGAAGGGAATCAACATCAGTTAACTTTTAATATTGATGTGAATCATCCCGTTCTCACGGATGGTTGGTATAGCGTAAGAGTTTTTTATAAATTGCAACATATCCATCAAATTGTATTTAGATATGTTGGCAATTCTACCTTCCACATCACTATATTCCCCAACATGTCTACAATATCGACTGGTGCCAAATTTCTTTCAAACCTAATTCGGTTGCGAAAAAAGCATCTATTTAGAGTTAAATTGTCAAAATCTCAATGCAAAGGCAGCCATCTAGTGAACTTATCATTTTATTATTTTGGTTTTATATTTTATTTTCTTTATATATTCTTATTTGTGGTCTTATTTTGTTCTTTTTTCAGGACTTACAATCTGACTTTGCAGATTACGTTCGTAAACGTAGATTGAGGAGGTTGGAATTGCAGGGACGTCACAACACTTTCATTGTTCAATGTAAACTTCTGCTCTGTAATACACCTAAGAAGTCAAGTAATATTGGGAAGGGATGGAAGGACTTCTGCACATTCAATCGTTTGGAAGAAGGAGATATTCTTGTGTTTCTAGCTGACAAAGAAATGAAGAAATGTGCCTACATATACTAATAGGTTTTTTCTTGCTCTCTGCTTTACTTTCTTCACAGTGCATTGTTATTTGGTTGTGTTATTAGTTTTCTATTTTTAATTTTAAATCTTAATCTTATTTGATTTCCAACATGTAATGAATTTGTAAAACACCATAATACCACAATACAATGCATAAATTCTGCACACTTTGAACATTATCACAACAAAATGGATTCAACAAATGGAAGAAGAAAAAGGAAGAACATTGTCTAACAAAATTTTTCCAATACCTTGATGAAGTCCACAGGTTCAATATTTTTATGTTTCTCACATTGCATTTTTAAGTTTCTTCATTTTTTCTAGCTCATTTCATTTGTTTCTCATCCAATTCAATTAAATCTACACTCATACGTAAAAACAAAGATGTAAATTCTAATCTTACTTCATCTATGTTATTTTTTTTTTGTTATTTTGATTGCAGTAACAAATGAGGACAAATCCAGTCCAAGTGAAGCATTTCCTTTTCAAATACTACACCTCTTTCTCAATTAAGAAATTGTGGTAATAATTTTTTCATTCACTATACATTTCATCCAACAAATTTATTATTGCATTCATTGTTGTCAAACTGTTTTTCATTTCATTCACAAATCTGCATTCATTGATTGCACTAACACAAATTTGTATTTTGTAAAACCTTTCAGCGTCATAGTTTTCTATTTGTGTTGCATATTTTACATCTATTCTTTTCTCATTTGACTTTTTAACTATTCTACCAGTATGGAAAGAAAATGTTACGCCAGATGCAACTATCAAAACCTACTTATCTCTCAATGAAGATACAGACGTGCAGAATAAAAGAATTCAATCTACAATTAGAAAGCCACTTTCCGAGTTGACATATTGTGGTAAGTTTGTTATTTAATTTAATTTTCATTCAAATTCAGTACAAATGCTAGCACTACACACTAGTGCAGATTTGGGATTTTACCTCGCCTTATAGGCCTCGGTTATGGCGGAACCGAAGCCTATAAGGAGGCGGTGGCAATTTTGAAATTAAAGGGAACTTATAGGCCTCGGTTCAGTCAAAAACCGGTGCCAAATGCATCTTTAGGCCTCGGTTCTTAAGAAACCGGTGCCAAAGAGGGCTGATAGGCCTCGGTTAAGAAGACCCGAAGCCAAAAGGTTGAACTATAGGCTTCGGTTGGGAGAAGCCGGTGCCAAAGAGGGGTGATAGGCCTCGGGTGTTAGGAAACCGAGGCCAAAGAGTGGTTATATGCCTCGGTTCTGCGTGGAACCGAGGCCATATCGTTTAATTTGGGCTCAAAAACAGAACCCCTTCTTCCTCGCGCGCGCAGCTGCCATTTCTCTCCTCTGCAAATTCCGGCGACCACCACGCGAGCCTCCTGCCACCACGCGAGCCTCCTGCCACCACCACGCGAGCCTCCACGCGAGCCTCCACCAGCCACCGCAGTCTCGTCGCGCCTCCAGCCACCACCACGCGAGCCTCCGTCGCGCCTCCAGCCACCACCACGCGAGCCTCCACGCGAGCCTCCACCAGCCACCGCAGTCTCGTCGCGCCTCCAGCCACCACCACGCGAACCTCCACGCGAGCCTCCACCAGCCACCGCAGTCTCGTCGTGCCGCTGTCTCGTCCCTCTCTCTGTCTCTTTGCAAGTGTTCCGGCGTCCCTCTACCACCACGCGAACACTTTCGTTGTTTTGCCGCAATTGTCGCGCTGCGGTTTTCTTTAAGGTAAATTTCGAACGCGTTTTTGTTTGATTTTCTGTTTTTGTGTATGTTAATTTTAAATTTTAGTTATTGTGAGTGTTAATTTGGATTGAGATAGAAATTGTTTGGAGTGTTTTGATTAATTTTGTGAAAGGATTGAGTCTCAATTTAAGAGCACTGTGTGTTCAGATGTAGAGCATTAAGTCTGAATTTAATTTAAGAGAATCGTAAAAACACTATAATTAAATAGGTAATATATGATGTTAAGGAAATTGTTGTTTTTGCTTTTATTTGTTACTTATGACTTTCTCTTGTGTTTTTTGTTATCTCTTGTAGCTTTCGAACGCGTTGAATTGCATCATCTTCCAGTGTCATCTGCTCTTTTTACGCGCTCCCAGGTTCCTAATTCTAATATTTTCCTACGATGCCAATCTGTTGTTTGCTTTATATATTTTATTAATTATTTGTTAAAACATGTTGTTTGTTTTTCTTATATGTGAGTTAGCCTTAGTTTCCCGTTTAAGATTCAATACGTAAATTATGTATTGTCCCCGAGTTTTCATTTTGAAAAAATTACATTTTTTTAAAATTAGATATAAGGGGATACAATACTAATAATTTAAATGTATTGAATCTTGAATTGTCCGATTGGACAGTTTAAGAAGATTAATCACTTTCTAGTAATTTATTAGTGCATATATATTTAAAATACATATCTTAAAATTCATGAATATTTGTCAATTGTGTTTTGTATTGATCTTCGGGTGCATATTTGATTGTGGTTTATAATCACTTTCATTTCGTGTATCCTGAAGGCCAATGCGAAATGCTGGCAAAATTTCGTGAAATTTAAGATATGTATTTTAAAAGTAATATGTACCAATAAAATAAGGAAAGTGAATCTTCTTAAATGTGATAGGGTCACACCTTGATTACGACGTGAGTATGAGAATGGAGTAGTTTACCACGTATTAGCGCTGAGTATGAGAATGGAGTAGAAGAATTTATAAAATTTGCGCAACGTTTTGAGGGGAGAAGTGATGATGAGGTGAAGTTCAGATGTCCGTGTGTCAACTGTTTGAATGGAAGAAAATTGAATGCAACTCAAGTTAGGGAACATCTTATTTGTGATGGTTTCCTTAAAAGTTATACAATATGGACATGGCACGGCGAATTAATACACATTCCAACTGTTTCTCGATCTGAATATCTTGCCAATTCCTCCATGAAAGAGCGACGAGAAGAGCGACGGGAAGAGCGATGTGAAGAGCGATGTGAAGAGCGAGTAGAAGAAGACAATATAGAGGACATGATACGGGATGTTGGCGCAGAAGCTTTTGCACAAGCGCATGTGTATGAGACGATGTCTGCTGATGCGGAAACTCCGCTGTATGTTGGTTCAACTAAGTTCACGCGATTATCAGCGGTTTTAAGACTTATGAATTTGAAAGCGACCAATGGTTGGACAGATAAAAGCTTCACAGAATTGCTCGTGCTCTTGAATGAAATTCTTCCCAAAGGAAATACTCTACCCACTCGAAACTATGATGCCAAGAAAATTCTTTGTCCGATGGGTATGGAGTATAAAAGGATACACGCATGTCCTAATGATTGCATATTATACAGAAAAGAATTTGAAGATTTGAAAAAATGTCCAAAGTGTGGGTCATCACGGTACAAGCAGAAAAGAAACAGTGAAGATAATGGTCAAATAGAGAAGGAAGGATCTGCTTTGAAAGTAGTCTGGTACCTTCCAATCGTGCCTAGACTTAAGCGTTTGTTTGCAAATCCTAAAGACGCTAAAAACCTTAGATGGCATGCAACTGAGAGAAGATGTGACGGACTCCTTCGTCATCCAGCTGATTCAATGCAATGGAAAAATATTGATCAGGAATTTCCCAAGTTCGGTGAAGAATGTAGAAATATTCGTTTTGGCTTAGCTACCGATGGAATGAATCCATTTGGTAATTTAAGTACAAATCACAGTTGTTGGCCTGTTATATTATTCATTTACAACTTATCTCCTGGACTCTGCATGAAGAGAAAATACATGATGTTGTCTATGATGATATCTGGTCCAAAGCAGCCTGGAAATGACATAGATGTATATCTCAATCCTCTAGTTGAAGACTTGAAGGTGTTGTGGGTTGATGGTGTTGAAGTATTTGATGCTGTTGCTTCTGAAACTTTCATGATGCATGCAATGTTATTTTGCACCATTAATGACTTTCCAGCTTATGGTAATTTGTCAGGGTACAGTGTCAAGGGTCATAAAGCATGTCCTATATGTGAAGAAAACACTGCATCTCATCAATTGAAAAATGGAAGGAAGACCGTGTATCTGCGCCATCGAAGCTTTTTACAAGCTAATCATCCTTATCGAAGGTTAAAGAAAGCATTCAATGGACATCAAGAGAATGACAAAGCACCAACTCCATTAACTGGCATTGAAATTCATGAAAAAGTTAATAAAGTACACCATGTATTTGGTAAAACGTCCAAGAAGTCATCTGCATCGAGCCCTTGGAAGAAAAAATCAATATTCTTTGACCTTCCATATTGGTCGAAGTTAGAAGTTAGGCATTGCATAGATGTCATGCATGTAGAGAAGAATGTGTGTGATAGCTTGATTGGTACACTACTCAACATTCAGGGAAAGACAAAAGATGGAGTAAATGCTCGTTTGGATTTGGTTGAAATGAAGATCCGAGAAGACTTGGCACCAAGGGAGGTTGGTAGGCGCACTTATTTGCCCCCTGCATGTTACACTATGTCCAGACAAGAGAAGATAAGTTTTTGCTTATGTTTAAAGAGTGTCAAGGTACCTCAAGGATACTCTTCAAATATTCAGAGTTTAGTGTCCATGCAAGACTTGAAGCTTGTTGGCCTCAAGTCTCACGATTGCCACATCTTAATGCAACAATTGTTACCTGTAGCTATTCGTGGAATTTTACCCAAAAATGTTAGACAAACTATAACGCGTTTGTGTGCATTCTTCTCTTCAATTTGTAGCAAAGTCATTGATCCTTTAAAGTTAGATGAACTTCAAGCCGAAATTGTTATCATCTTGTGTCAGCTAGAGATGTTTTTCCCTCCATCATTTTTTGACATCATGGTACATTTACTTGTTCATGTGGTGAGAGAAATCAAGTTTTGTGGACCAGTATACTTAAGATGGATGTATCCCATTGAACGTTACATGAAGATTTTGAAAGGGTATGTGAAAAATCAATATCGTCCAGAAGCTTCAATGATCGAAAGATATATTGCTGAAGAAAGTGTCGAGTTCTGTTCAGATTACATGGCAAAAGCAAAACCGATAGGAGTTCCTCACAGATCATGGTTGAATAGGTGTTCTATAAGTAACAGCATACGAGGTGTGAGTGTGGTTACCAAAAATCGCGAAGAGTTGATGCAAGCACACCTATACATTTTGAACAACACAAATGAGGTAATGTCTTACTTATCTGCACACAAAGTCATTGTGAAAGAGAACAATCCAAGACAATCAGAGAAATGGCATTTGATGGAACATAATAGAACATTCATGCCTTGGTTTAAAATCTGAGGTTTTGAAAGATGCGCAATGCTCTGAGACTTTGATGTGGTTAGCAAATGGGTTGAAATTTGATGTCATCTGTTGTACAGGTTATGAAATCAATAATTGCACATTCTATACAAAGTGTCTTGATGATAAAAGCACAGTACAAAATAGTGGAGTCAGTCTTGAAGCCGAGTCGCTACAATTTTCTACATCTAAAGATCAAAATCCCGTAGTAGGATCAATGACATACTATGGTGTAATACAAGAGATATGGGAGGTTGATTATACCATGTTTACTATTCCACTGTTCAAATGTAAGTGGATTGACAATAAGAGTGGTGTCAAAATAGATGAATCAGGAATGACTCTAGTGGATTTTCGAAAGGTGGGTTATCGAGACGAGCCATTTATCATGGCACAACAAGCATCTCAGGTTTTCTATGTTAAAGATCCTGCGTCTGAACATTGGTTTGTCGCTCTTCATGGAAAAAAACAAATTGATCCTAATGAAGAGAATATGAGTGATCTTAATATTGCTGTCACCCATCCATTTAGAAGAACGACAAATATTGATGAAATCCATCTAGTTGATGATGTACATGCAATTCGAGAAGATCACGATGAAGGAATATACATATGACCAATCAATAACTTTATGTATGAATTTCATATTCTTGTTAACATTTAGGTGTTTTGTTAAATAATGTTTTATATATTAATTTGTCAGTTGCTTATTAATGTTTTTTTATGTTTTCATTTCACAGATACATGGCTGAACATACTTCATCAGAGGATGAAGCACCTACTAAGAGACCCACTAGAGGAGCCACTAGGTTGAGAGAGGTCTTAATTAGAAGAGCTAAAGGTCAGAAAACACATGTTGATATTAACGTCGACACTGGTGAACCTAGTGGTCGTTCTGGGGACGTCTTCAAAAGCTATTTAGGAATGTTGGCACGAGAGAGAATATCAATCCTTACGCCATCTTTTGATCATGTCACTGAAGTTGATCGGGAAATGATATGGCAAGATTTATTGGTAACTAATATTAATGTTATTAAAGTTATACTTTGACTTTGTTGATAATATGATAAATATTGTTGATGACATTTTCTATATTGCAGCTAACATTTGATATTCCAAATGTGCCGACTTTAAGACAAAAATGTTTGTCATCGGTGGCTGAGAAATTTCGTGGTTTTAAGACCAAGTTGACGTCAAGGTATGTCTTTGGACACAAAAAGAATGAAAATCCATTGTTGAATTACACTTGGATTGATGAAGACACATGGCGTCAGTTTCTTGAGCTTCGGACATCTGAGGGATGGCAGGTATGTTTATTTGAAATCATGAATAGCACAATTGATAATTATGCAAAATTTTAACTAATTCATAAAATGGGTTTTATATGTTACAGGTCAAGAGGAAAAAGGCTCAAAGCATAAGTGCTCAAAATACAAACCCGCACATATTATCTCGTGGTGGGTAAAGAAAACTTGAAGAGAAGATAATGACAGAAAAGAAAAAATCTAGGCCCCCACCTTCTGAGGGTGAAGATACTGAGCCTCCTTCACCACCATCACGTCATCAGAAGTGGAAGTTAGCCCGTTTACGCTCATCAGGCAACTACACTTCTGACTCTGCACGAGAAATCTCTGAGAAAATTGTAAGATACAATTTTTATCTAAATTGCTCGTTCATGTTTTATATTGTATTTTGATTTATAAATGTTTTTGTTACCTTGTAGGATTCGTTGGTTGAGCAGACCTCCCAAGGAGGATTCATTCCAGAAGGTCGTCATGACATACTTGCTGCTGCAATTGGACGACCTGAGCACCCTGGACGTGTGCGTGGTGCTGGATCAGGAGTCGGCATACGCCAATTTTTTGGTTCCTCCTCTCGTCAGTCTTCATGCAGTCATGGTGCTGATTATGAACAAAGACTAAAGGAAATGATCACGGCGCAAGTGAGAGAAGAACTAATGCGCCAATTTGAGCATTATGGCATTCGTTCGCCAGTGGATCATCCGCCAGAACTAGACCCATTTGTGCCTCCCACGGGTAAATTTGTTTTCTATAAGTTATGAATTGAATAAATGATATTTAATAAAGTAATTGAATAACATTAATAAATCGTTGGCTCTAACAGGTAGAAGCGGAAAGGGGAGTTGTTCAGCTCCACCCGGGGATGACATGGATGACACTCATCCATGTCAGCTATATATTTGGGATGGTACAGAGAAGACACTAGTGGCTCGTGGAAAAGTATTTGAGGCAGCCACAGTTCTTCATGGCATGGAGTTATCAGAGGATGAGGTGAAGGTCACGGTAGAGGAGGTTCTCATGCCGCATGCTTTAGTTCCTGTGCCAACAGATGAGGTGTATACTGTGGCACAGGCATTCCAGTGTTTCCTCGCCTGGCCTAGAGATTTGGTTGATACTGACCCCCCGGTACAGACTCTTAAACCCACAAATATACTACATTTTTAAGTTTACATGTTTATTATATTCAAACTTAAATTATATTCCATTTTAACTGAAATTGCATCAATATAGGAAAAACCTCAATCAAAGAAGATTCTTCTCTCTTTGGATGATCCTCTTGGTGCATTGCTCCAACTTGCAGAAATCATAGCAGATAAGCCGATGCAGGTTCCTTGGGATGCTAACATTTTTGGGAGAGATCTTGACATCCCACTTTACTTGCATTCCCAAGATGTCTTGGAGCTTGCACGAGGACAAGAAGAACTCAATATTACCATTATTCAATTATGGATGATGTAAGTCTTTTAGTCATTATATATAGTTATTTGATATATTTATGTATTTACTTATATCAAATAAATTTTTGGTTTAGGTATCTATCTGGTGTCACTGAAACTATGGGGCTGAATGATGTATATGGGTTTATAGACCCCCAACTCACCCATGAAGGCAACAAGTTTGATGACATTCAAGCATATGTGACCAAATGCTTTCAACGTGGAAAAGAAATTTATTTTGTCCCTTATCTTGCTGGGTAAGTAATTTTTGTTAACTTATGAATATAATAAGTCATTTTAATGCATAACAATGAATTTATTTTCTTATCAGGCGTCATTGGCAGTTACTTGTGGTTTCCCTAAGGGAGAACCTTGCTGTGTGGTTTTGCTCTTTGCATCGCCCTCCCCCCAACCATCTTAGACAAGTGATAGATTGGTAAGAACCTCAATATCAATCTTATGAATATGACATGTTATATAAAAATATCCTAACTTATTCCCTATATCATAGTTCAATTGCTGCACATAACATGTTGTTAGGGAGATCAACGGCTAAGGCAAAAGGTCTTGTATGGTGTTCTCTCCAGGTTTGATATTTCTATCCATATCTTCATGATTGTTTGCTTGATTTTCTTCATTAATTAATTGTAACGTTGTTAATATAATGTAGTGTAATAGACAAACCGGCTCATATGAGTGCGGTTACTATATAATGCAATGGATGACAACCACTGTGCGTGCTCGTATTACAACAAATTGGGAAACGGTAATATATATTTGAATTAAAATGAATACTTTGCAATATTTCCTTTTTATATACTAACTTAACTTAATCTATTATTTTGTAGACATTCAAGAGTCCTGCAGCAATTCCCGCAAAGTCCATCAAGTTTGGTAGGATAGCATGTGCCAAATATATAATTGAAATGTACAATACTATTGATTAGAACATGTATCTTGATTGTAAATGATTTGTAATTGTCTTTTAAATGAATTTGAATTGTGGATGTGTTTTAAACTATTTTGTTCTGGTTTATTCTGGTCTGTGCTGGGTGCTGAACAAAATTTGCAGGTTTAAATGTGGGAATAACACCAAAACAGAAACTGCATTGAAAAAAAAAACAGAGTATTAGGCCTCGGTTCATACCAGAACCGAAGCAAAAAGGGTGCTTTTGGCCTCGGGTGAAGCCAAAACCGAGGCCAAAAGAGTATCGAATTAAAAAAAAAAAAAAAAAAAAACACATATGGCCTCGGGTGGAACAAAAATCGAGGCCAAAAACAGCCCCTATGGCCTCGGTTGCAGCAAAAACCGAGGCCAAAAGGGTTCTCGAATTTAAAAAAAAAAAGAAAAAAGGCCCATATGGCCTCGGGTGCACTCAAAACCGAGGCAAAAGGCAGGGTCTATGGCCTCGGGTGCAGTGAAAACCGAGGCAGAAGCTCCCTCTATGGCTTCGGTTCTTAACCGAGGCCAAAAGCTATGACCTTTTGGCCTCGCCCCAATATGCTTCGGTTCCCGAACCGGTGCAGAATATTAAAAACAACCGCTGCCAAAGGCCCTTCCTGCACTGGTGACATACTTATTAGTCTCATTATTCATCTTTAATGCATATTATACAATTAACACACATTAATATTAGATGACATCATTTCATAATCAATTCGTTTCATCTTTAAATGCATTTCATAATCCTTTTTTTAACTGCATTTTGCAGAACTTGACCAAAATAATGGGAAAGTTGCATGAAGAAGAAGGAAACTTATTATAAATCAGCAATTGGCAGAGAAAAGTAATATCATTCGTAATAAAAATGATTAAATAATAATTCTTTATATATCTATTATTATCTTATCTTGAATTGAATTCCTTTCATAATAAATTTTTCTATTACTACCTCTCTTATTAGAATTTCATGGTTCTACATCCATTGGATCTATTAATACACTATTGTTTCTTTTATTAGTTATATATATGTTGGTTTTTAATTGTTATTTGTTGCTTTACTGTATTGTCAACAATAAATGTCTAGATACATGTGCTTGGGTGTTACTGAAAAAACAACATTCATTTAAATTTACATAATTGCATTTCATTTCTTTAATTTTCTAAATGTTAAAGAATCCGAATTATATATTTTTGTTGTTACTTTACCTGTAACTTCTATACTTTATTTTATCTGTTACTTTTTGTGTTAGTGAACAATAACAATTTTAAATTTGTTGTCACTGTTTGCACGTGATAATGTTCTCTATTCTGACTTAAACTTTCCCATTCCTTCACAACTTTCACTTTACCATTTCATACACATCCTTCACTCAACACTACATTTGAACCTCCATTTCTCTACAATTACAAAATTGGAAATGGAGCAAACCCAAGATCAGAGAACAATACTTTGGAAGTTCAACACCGTCTACATATTCTCTAAGGTATGTCTTAAATTTTAACACAAATACAAATTTAGATCTATTACCATGCATTGAGATTTTCTGTTCTATGTGGTTCGCAGTGTTCTGTATTCATAACGTATGTACTACACTTTCATATATATCTAAAGATTTCAATGTTCAGAATTTTTTCATTTTTTTATTTTTTTCTATTTATTTTTGAAAAGAATTATTAATTCTGAATTCAATTTTTATCAACGTCTGTTTATAAATAGATATATTTTTTGTTGCTATATAAGTCTGTTGACAACTTATATATGTTTTGTTTTTCATTCTGTTCTTGCAGAAAAAATATTGATAATGTCTTTATTGTTTGAAAATAATTTAGTGTCCTCATTATTTTGTAGCCATTTTTGTTTGTTGATCGACACTTTGTTGTTAGTTATGCACACGAATTAGGCCCACAGTGGCACTTGGTAGATGTAAATGGTATGAGCACAACAGTTACATATAACATGGATTCAGATAACCCAAGGATCACTGAAGGTTGGTTTAATATGAGAAATTTGTATCAAATTCAAAGTGATTCTCACATCCAGTTTCAGTATTTTGGAAATTCTTTATTTCACCTAACAGTGTTTAAAGGTGGATGTACAACAACAAGTTGGACAACATTTATGAACCGTATTACTCATCAAAAGACAAGATCTATATTTTCAGTGAAATTGTCAAAGTATCAAAGCAAAGCAAGTCACTTGGTATATTCCTTCTTATTTATTATTATGCTTATTACTATAATTGAAATCAAATACTTATACTAACAATAAACGTTTTAATCATGTAGGATTTGCCATCAAAGTTTGCCAACTTTATTCGGGAGGTGAAGGTAGAAGACGTCTTTCTTATAGGACCTAAAACTATAGTGAATTGCAAAATACTAATATCCAACAAACAACGAAGTTCAACAAAGATTGGTCAAGGTTGGAGGCTATTTTGTTCTGAAAATGAATTAAAAGAAGGAGATATTGTTGTCTTTCAAGTAGACAATGATTTCATCGAATCAAATGTTGAAGTATTCGTGAATGGTTGTTGTTGTGATAGATTAACGATAATTTTGTAATGTTGATGAATTATGGTCATTGAACTTTGTTATATGACAATATAGTTGTGTACTTCATCAATTATGGATATTGAACTTTGTTATATTACAATATAATTGTTTATAATAAATGGTTATTGAACTTTTCCTAATTTAATAATTTAAGATAATTATTAAAAATAATCTCGTGCATTGCACGGGTCAAAAAACTAGTATCATACAATTAAGATGATAAAAAAGAAGTACTTTAATAGACAATCAATCATACTCAAGTCTACATGTATGCTATCTTTTGATATGCAAACATATTTACTAAGTATATCAAATGTATGTCTCACTTTAATATCATTATAAGCAATGGTTCACCTTTGGGTAATCCATAGATGCCTTATAATAATAACTTTCAATAAACCCATAAACCAATTAATATATCCATAATTTGGTATCCTTTATTTCATGGGTAATTACCATAATTCAACTTTACTTTTAAATTAATTAAAACGTAAAATTTCATCATTTTGGTGATTACAAATTTACCATACAATTAATTCCTAAATTAAATACCATGTTCATAGTCACCATTACGTAATAGTGAACCCTTCTTTTCTTAATTCAAAACTTTAATTTGCAATTCAACTTCCAAATAAATTTCTATTAAAATAGCAACTTACCAATTAATACGGCTTTCGCTTCATCCAATTAAACTAGCTATAACAAGTAATATTCCATAACGCAAACCATTATGTTGTGTCAGTGAATGCACTTTTCAAATTGGCGTTAGGAAGGCGAGATGCATACTTAAAAACATTTGGCAAAATGAGACCAATGTATATTCTCGTAACAGTGAAAACATTTCAATTCACATTTGCATTTCAATCACCAAACATAACTTAAATTCACAGCGAAATTTCTTGGCATCCTTATATGCTATTAAAATAATGTATATTGCAATCCAAATGGTACAACGAGAAACAATTAAAATTCCAGAAACAAAAAACCCCTAAATTCCATAATTTCAAATTAGGGTTTAATAATTTGGGAAATAACTATTATGGAGAATCATAAATTCCTAAACCTAGCTCTGATACCAATGTAAAATCTTTTATGTAGTTTCATTTTTCTAATAAATCAAGAAACTACTTTATTATACATGAACTTTTAGAAATTATGATTCTCACAATTATACTATTAGAAGAGTTCAAAAACTTACTTGAATCCATTGCAAAGTTCTTTTAATCAATGTTTTCCCTTCTCTTACTTCACTTTAATGGATTCTTGATGGTATAGAATTACCAAGTACAAAGTCTTCTCTTGTCAAAGTCACTTTTCTTTTACGTTCTATTTCGAAACGTAATCCTTAAGGTGGGGAGAATGTAAGATCCACGAAAATTAAATAATTAAATAATTAATTAATTAATAAATGTGGGTAGTAGGAGCCTTTAAGGCATTAATTATTGATTTATATGACGTGAAAAAGTACTAGTTCAAGTGGTTGAGAGTACTTTGATTATGTGAGAGGACTTGGGTTTGAGTCCTAAGTATGCCAATTGTGTGTTATTTAATTTATTATTATTTTTAATAATATACTTGATCATGTTGAGCGATAATATAATCATAGAATTATATTAAATTATCATTGGCATGGTTATGGGTTCGAACCTTGGTAATTCTAAATTAAACTTTCCTTTTGCTAAAATTAGTTTTGGCATGAAGGTGAAAGGGTGGAGAAAACCTTAGATGTATGAGCAGCCAAGGGAGGCTGCGAAAACAGTGACTTTGAATGACAATTAAAATCAATCTTAATGTCATTTTCATTTTCCCTTCATTATTGTTAATTAAGACACCATTAAAAGACAAATTGTGAGAGAATAAAGGAGTTTGGAGGCTGGAATTTTGAGAGCATTGTAAGTGAATTAGAGGAGCTAAATTGAGGTGGTGCTAAGGAGACCATTGGTGATCAAAGGGGGAACTCTAGCATTTGCGTTTTAAGCAAGAAAACCAGGTTAGGGGAGCTTTACGCGTTAACTTTAATTTTAATTTAATTGGCATGCTAAATAGGGTAATTTTATGCGTCGATTAATTTAATTTTGATTGGTATGCTGAATTTGGTATGATTTTGTATGAATTATTGTATACCAATTAAAGTGGTGATTCTGAAAAATTTCCAGAAATTGTCTGGTCGACGATGAACTGTCGCCAGACGATTCTTTCCTCTTTTAGGCAATTTAGAGTTCCTATAGAGGAACCACTTGCTAGACATAGTGTAAAATATTCTGTTGGACCATTGTTGACCAAATCCTTGCCTAGAGTTGACCAGTGTTGACTCATTGACTGACCAATGAGAGGCTGCCACGTGTCACAACAGTCTCTCTCTCAAGCCAGAATTCTCTTCCCGAAATTAGGGTTTGCTTGCCGTGAGGGTTGCCGCAAGGGGTGTTTCACAGATGCCGCCTAGGGCACTGGTTCTTAGATAGAGAACTCGTTCGGCGTCTCGTTTATCGCGATTGCGATGCATGTCAACGATGGCGCGAGAGATAGTGTGGTCGACGCGGTGACTGGCGGCAAGGCTGGTTCGATCTTGGTGCAGTGTTGGTGGTAGTGGGCTGAACGGAGAAGATGGATCGCGAAGACGATGCGGCGGTTTTCTGCGTTGGCCGCTGTAATTCTCGCGAGCATTCTCGTTGCGATGCCGGTGCAGCCATGGTGGTTGTAACGTGAGCACGACAAGGGCGCAGATGCAAGCGCGATTGCAGTGGTTTCGCGTGGTGGACGACGTTGAGTATGGCGGATCACGCGTGATGATGGAGGAAGAAGAAGGTGCGACGACCATGGATTCTGACAGTTCTGCGCAGTTCGTGACGACCATGGATTCGTGTTCATGAACACAGGGTTGTTCCGGCAACTCGTGCGCGAAGGAAGTCCAGCCATGGATTCCGGTTTAGCGGTGGCAGCGAGATCTGCGAGTGCAGTCATGGTGTGGTGGTGGCTGCGGGATGCGCAGAGAAGGAGACGCAATTGCGAACCCCAACGGTGTCGCAACGGTGACGATGTTTTCCGGTGATGGTGCGACGGGAAGGCTGCGTTCTGACGTGAGCAGCAGTGGCTGGACGTAGTCATGGCGGCCATGGAGGATGCTGGGGACGGCAGAGTGATGGAGAGGAAGGAGATTAGGGTTAGGGTTTTGGTTGTGTGAAGGAGAGAGAGATAGAGAGTGATGAGGTGGCAAGTTTTGATTGGTGATTTGAGTTAGTGGAGGATTGATGATGTGGCAAACTGTGAGTGGTTATTTTATTGAGTGGGGAATTGAGGACGTGGCAAGTTTTAATTGGTTAATGTAGTAAGTGTAGGATTGTCACGTGGCGTAATCTGGTGGATTGGAGTTTAAGTGATATTAGGGGTGAAAATTAGTAAAAAGAAGGGGTGCAGAAAAGAAATATAAAGTCCAATTGCAGAAGGGGTTGTAAACTTGAAAACAGGGGGTACAGTTAACTCCAGAAATGTCTTTGTTCAAAAATAGATAATCCATTTAAAAAAAAGGGTGTAAACATGAGAATTGGGGGTGCATTTAGTACCAGAACTATTTCTCTCCAAAATTCCTATTTTGGGACTTAATTAATGAATTAAAATATTCATTATTTACACTCTTAAGGACCTAAATTAAATTACTGTTGCATTATTAAACTCAAGAATATCCAACAATGTAATATGTAACTAAATACAATTTTTTAACCGCAAAAATAATATTAAATTCCCAAAATTTAATTATTGAATGTGAGCCAAGGTTCGACTCACCATACCTTCTAGGCGGTTTGGAAGCAGGTAGCGCTTGGCGGTACGTGTCTCCCGCCAGGCGATTTTACTGCAACAGTATTGGTGTGATTGTGTGATATATATAACTGTGCAATGTTATATATATATATATATATATATATATGTGTGTGTGTGTGTGTGTGTGTGTGTGTGTGTGTGAGTGTGTGGGGGGGGGGGGGGTAATTTGTTAGCTCACCCTATCTGCTTGTGTGTTTGGCGATGATCGTGTACGTGGTACACGGGAGCAGATGTTATTGCAGGTGGATCTGGTGAGACCTAGAGACGAAGTGGAGCTAGTTTTGGGAGAAGATTTTATCAAAACTTTTATGAAGTTTTTTATGCTTTCAAATAAATTGTAATTATGGATATTCTGGACTTTTGGATAATTACAATCTTATTTATACTTATGAATTTTGGTTTATTGTGAAAGTAATAAAAGTTTTTAATTTTCCGCATTTTGGGAATATTAGTTATAATAAATGAAGTTTTATTATTTACTTCATTATTTTATTATTTAAATCCATAATATTCGGTCGGGATGTTACACTACCACTTGTCAGGAGCAACTAGGGATGTCAAAAAAATCTATACCCATGGATATCCGCGGATAAAATCCGTAACGGATAGGAAATGAATATTGTAAATGGATACACGCGGGTAATGGGTACTGATATTTTTAAAACCCGCGTGTTAACGGGGCGGGTACGGGTATCATAGTATTCGTACTCGTGGATATCCGTACCCGCTATACCGTAATTTAAATTAAAAAAACATGATTAAAATATTAACATATTGATTTTGAACGAGTTATTTTTTATCAATTAGTTTAAAAAAATCATTTCTTTGTAAACTAGCATTCAACACTATTTAAATGGGTTATTTGGACTTTTGTTATGTATTATATTTTATTTGAATTTATGATTAAAATATATTATTAAATATTTATTTTTATTTAGTTGTAAAGACTCGCGGGTACCCGTGGATATCCGTGGATATTAAAAAATTATGCGGGTACCCACATAACGGATACCTGACAGATATGGATACGAGTACAAAGCAGATATTTATCCAGCGAGTAAGGTATGGGCCCTGTTGGTATCCCTAGGAGCAACTGTCATATTAACTTCTAGTATTTTAAAAACTTTAATAATTAGCTAAACCAAAACCTCAGCAGAACTCTTAACACAATCAGATTGTACTAACTGAGATAGTGTTTTGCAGCAACAATCATTGGCTAGAAATTGAATTTCCTGAACAACAAGAGATGCAAGTACAAACAGATCGATGTAGGTGCAAAAAGGAACACCAAAACTCAACAAAATCAAAGACGAAACAGTGAAAAAACATGACAAATGAAACTAGAACAACACTGGAAAATATCAATAAAACATGAAGAGCACGAATCAAACACGAATAAGTGGAAAATGCACTGCAGAAAAATTGCTAATGATCTAATAACAATTAAGGAACTCCACAAAACACATGAACCTACTTATGCAAATGAAACAATGACTAAAAGAGATGCAACACTGAACACACACAAAACAGGGACAACATCTATAGAATTGAGGACATAAAAAATGAATTAAAAAAAACTAAGACAAAACCACGAGATTATACAATTTAAAGGTAGGTAATCAAAACTGAAATTAAAACCTAACTGTGACATACATTGAACGACAGAATCAGAGAGGTAGACATGATATCATCAGTATTTATTCAAGAAATTAAAATAAGACAGTGAATCAATTTCAGCACAAAAACATCCATAGCACAGATTAAAAACACGTAAATCCATAAGCAAGCGGAGCAAGAACAAGACGAAAGGCAAACATTAAAGAAGAAAAACTAGAGATAAAGAAGAGACTTATCTCAACGCGGTCCAAGTTCAAGTGGCTCTGAATACCACTTGATGAGGCCATCGGCGCCGTTGATCGGCGAAAATGTACTCCGTTCGACAGAGACGACCTCCGACAGTTGTTTGTTCAGTGGAAACGACTGGAAAATTCAGCGGAAGATTAGTTATTGAAGTGAATGCTCAAATCTCTCAGGCTTCTCACTAGATTGGTAAACCCGACGAGGTGAAACCTAATTTAGGGTTTAGGGTTTGAATAGAGATGAAAATGGAGTGTTCTCAACCAAGTTTAAACATTCATCTCAGTTAAGTGTTTACAAACAATGGCTTGCCCCTTTATAGAAGAGAGGCAACAGGAGAATGGAAGGAAAGAAGAAAGGAAACGTCGTTCTAACAAGTTATCCTAACGGCTAAGTGGAAAAAAACATGAAGCTCTAATGGTGCTAGGGTGGAACACATGAAGCAAGCGTGTCCAAGGGAGGGAAGAAAAGCTCGTGTGAGGAAACCCTAGGCGAGGTTGTTAAGGGTTGCGTGATAGAAGCATGAAGGTGCGAACCCTTAGTAGAGACGCAAAACAGGGTAGGGTTCGTGTGAAGCTTATGTTGATCTATAGACAAGAAGCCAAGCCGCTGTGAAGGTTGGCGTGATGTTTGGCTGACAACGTGAAATGTGAAGATAGGTTGTTGTCCAGAACCCTAACGGTAGCGTGAGGTACGGGAGAATTGGGCTCATGCCCAATTGCTATGTAGAATTAGATGTTGGTTCAACGCGGGATGAAGAGAAATGAGCTGCTTTAACCCGTTGTTGTGTTTGGTGATGTGCTGCACACGCGGACAGTAATTGGGCTGGAAGCCCAATACGTGTGGACGTTGCACGCGTGAAGATCCATGACGCTGCTGCTGGAGTAAAGTTGCGACCAGCGTGGTGGAGGTGCAGATCACTTACAGAAACGGAAAGGTATGGCCACGCGTAAGTGAGTTTGGGCCGCAGCTGAATAACGGACGGATGCAGGCCCAACTATGAATGTTGATATTGAAAGCATTGGTTTGAGAAGAAATTGCAGATTGGGCTTAAGCCCAATGTCACTTTAAAGTTGAATCATGCGTGAATGATACTGGCTGGCCTGTAGCACATCAAAGGCTCAATCTCAAACAGATTTTAAAGGCTGCATTTAACAAAACAACCCAATTAGAACAAACTTTATTTAATTAAAAATAAAAGAAAATAAAAGAAATTAAAAGGAATGGGCCTAGGCGTTGGCCTAATGCTATAAGCCTTATTGGGGTCACATCAATTCTTGTGCATTGTTCTTGGTTCAAATCTCGAATCTGCATTTCTGCATTTTTCCTAGTATTTTAGTAGATTTTTTTTCTGTTTCAATCGGTTGATTATACCAGTACAAAATCTGTTTAGTAAAATCAATCGATTAACTCTATTTTTGACCGATTGAAAGTATATTGTCCAGTGGTTTTTGCATCCTAACTTGGTAATCGAATTGATTCAATTAAAGGTAGTTTTTAGCTTTTAAAGACAGCCTAAATTTTTAACTATCCAATTCAACCCCCCTTCTTGGCATTTCAACCATTTCAAAACTAACATACTCGTCCTTCGACTTGTGGCTACTCGGCTAGACCTTCAATCCGGGTCGACTTGGCTCTATCTTCGTTACAAATCGACTTGACTCGATCTTTGTTTTGCCTTGACATAGCTTGACCTTTTTTCCTGAGCCGGCTCGGCTCGACCTTTAGCCTGGCTAACTTGTCTCGACATTTAACCCGGTCGACTTGTTTTAGCCTTTAGCCTGGCTAACTCTGCTCAACCTTTAGTTTATGCTAAATTTACTTGATCTTCGGTTTATTCCAAAAATTAGTTTGACCTTCGGCATACGCCAAATCGGCTCAATTTCGGCTTGTGTCCACTTGGCTTGACCTATACTCCAATCAATCCAACTCAACATTTGCTTGGACCAACCTACCTCGACCTTCGACTCGGGCCAATTCATCTCAAATTTCAGTCTGGACCAAATCGATTTGATTTTCAGCTTAGTTCGACCCAATTAACCTTTAGTTGACTTGACTCAACTTTCGTGAATGGAGTGAAATTTCAAATTTCGTATATTTTTGAAGGTATTTGAAAATTTTCTATTTTGTTTATATAATATACTTTGTAAAATTTTTTAAGTTTGAATTTTCATTCTGATTACTTTATTTTCAAACAAGTCATTTTAGCATAAAATATTTTAAATAAATGGATTATTTTTCTAAATTACCTTATGCTTGCACAAGAGCGCTAGATTTACACTTCTTATTTATATATTTGTTAAACGTTTTCAATTTGTATTAAATTTGTTGATTTATATGTTCCAACATTTTCCATTCAAAGAAGATTTTTATCCACCACCAATTCTATACTAGTCATAATAATATGATTTTTCTCGTCCTTTCATTTGTTGTCTGCTAACTTTGACCGTAAACTACCTAAAAATTGAGATTGGAATTGTTGAAATGGCAAGACGTGGATGGATGTCACTTGTACCATCAGTGACGGTCCTTTTTTAGGACTAAGAGACACCGCCCCAAATTTTTTCACATTTATATAATTTAATATTTAATTATATATATTTTTTAAAAATTTAATATTTTTAATATATTTTATATATTTGATATTTTTTTTATACATTTATATCTATATATAAGAAAAAGTCTTTTTTTTACATTTATTTTTTAATTTTATCTTTTAAATATTTTTTAAATAAACTTAATTATTTTACTAATATTATCTTTTAAGCATTTGTTTAGTTTAATCCATTTTTAATTTGATTATTTTTTTAAATTTAATCATAATTAAAATTAATTATAGTAAATTATAAAAATTATTTATATTTAATTTTATAATTATAATAACAATAATAATTATATTTTTATTACTTTCTTTTCATATAAAAATTAGTTTAAAATATATTTTTGGTCATAATTTTCGTAAATTTTGTTTTCGTGTTCAAATAGATCCAATTTTCGTTAATTTTGTTCAATTTGGTCCTTTTTTGCTAATACCATTTAAATCATTAATGATCATTGTAAGATCCGTGTAATTTAATTAATTAATTAAATAATTAATTAAATAAATGCGGGTAGGAAGAACAATTATGACATTAAATTCTAACTTGAATGACGTTGAGAGTACTTTGCTTGTGTGAGAGGACTTAGGTTCGAGTCCTATGTATGTCATTTATGTGTTATTTATGTGATTTTCTATATATATATATATATATATATATTATTTTTTTTTTTTTGGGCTGAATTGAGAAGAATCAAGGAGGGTTTTGGTGATTCAAGGGAGAACTTTGCAATTGTCAAAGCTTTAAGCGAAGGAAAACCAGGTTAGGGGAGCTAGAACTCTCTACTTATGTGTGATATGTTTAATTGCTTTATGAATGGCCTGTACATGTATAGTTATTGAACTGTCACGTTGAATTCTGTGTTTCTGGAAATTTTCCAGAAACCGTCTGGCAGACATTCAAAGCCGCCAGGCGACTTATGCTATTTTTGTGGTGTTTTGGGTTCCAGAGATGGAACCGCCTGGCGGCACTACTCTACCTGCTAGGCGACGCTTGGTGGTTAACCCAATTTCTAGGTTTTGGCTTGAACTGCCTGGCGGTGAAGAACAACCGCCAGGCGACGCGAACCTTTTTCTCCTTGTTTTAGTGTGCTTTGGCTTTTGGGTTAATTCTGATTGGAGGGAAAGCTAGGCTCATGTATTAAAGGAGGGTTGGAAGTCAAACGACAATTGATTTCATAACATAAGAAGTGTAAATGAATGGAACAGTGGAGGTATGTTTTCAGGGCTGGAAATAAACTAGGATTGTTGTAGTAAGGAAAAAGGTTGGATTAATGATTCGGGAAAATGGCAATGAAGGTTAGTAGATTGTGTGTCCTTAGGACGTTAATTTTATTTCGAATAAGAATTGGATGGAAACCATAAGAGCATGAGGCTGGGAGTATTTGGTGGCTTCAAGGGGCTGTTAGTGTTGGGAAAATTCCACAACGTTGTGCACTGCCTGGCGGTACGTGCGGATCCACCAAGCGCCAGTGCAGGTTAACCAATACGTGTGGCTGGAAGGTGTAGAGGAGGTGATGGTATTCCTAGAGGCGAGATAGTATGAAGTCAACGCTAGGAAAATGAATGAACCTAGAATTAGGGTGATTTATGCATGAGTAGTCTAGGGGAAAGTTGATTATATTATTAATGTTGGGAAGATTAATTATGTAGATATTAGGACTAAAATATAGAATATCACAGTAGTGGTATAGGTTCATATGCGCATTATTATCTAGGTTGTGTGTTAACTTCATGAACATTGACCAATTGATAAGTATCTAAACATAGCGTATGCTAATAAGGAGGAAGGGAAAAATAGTGTTAGCTATTGGAGGAAAGATACTTGGGGCCCCATAATTAAATGACGTGAGTAAGTGCTTGGACTGCTGTAGCATTGTGGAATTGGGGTATGTTTTGGTCAAAGGTTGGGTACTATAGTTATACTCTAGTGGATTTGAGAGACATGGGTGATTAAGTAAGTGAAATTGTATTGAGTGAGTAGTGCTAATACAGATTATGAATGTTAAATTCTGGAGTATAGACTATGAATGGTATGCTTCACAATTCTTAGACAGAACATGAAGAACGAATGGGGATTGGAACCTATCATGCAAGTTAAAAACTAGTACAGATAGGGATACTGGTATAGCGTCTGGTGGCAGAGTCGAGACCACCAAGCGATAGCAAGAAACAATGGGGTTCTAGAGCAGGTGGCGCCAGGCGGAGGGGAAGGTCCCTCAAGGCGATAGCGGCGAAAACAATAGCCTCCTGGAGCACGTCTGCATGGCGGTGTGGACTGTCCCGCCAGATGGTGGTTGCAGAAATTGGTCGTTCATAGTGGTATGTGTCCCTCGCTAGGCGATTTGGCTGCAATAAGTCCTAGTTGTTGGATTCTGCACGCGTGATCTATAAGGCTTTTGGTGATGCTTCAAAGGTGAGATTGCTTGGTTCCTTCAGTTGAGCTCGGAACATGTCCCTTGAGTTGAGCTCGGGATAAGGGTTCAACACGTAGCATTCCTCGAGTTGAGCTTGAAATGGCATCCCTTGAGTTGAGCTCGGGATGGCGAATGAACACGAGGAACCCTTGAGTTGAGCTCGGGTTGGCGAGTGTTGTCAATGTGAGTGTGCTGGTTGTGGCCAGTGTGAGTGTGCTGGTTGTGGCCAGTACGAATGGGTTCAAATGGATTGCCCTCTTTAGTGATGAGCTGATGTGTTTGGTAGTCTTGGGACGTTACGAACCATGTTCGTATTTGGGAACTCCACCTGGCATTACGGTGTATGATCCGTGGCATGGTTTCCCGCACGTGCTCTATCGGTTGTAGCCGATAGGTTTGGCAGCAAGTCATCTTGGAGTGATCACTAGAAGATGTAGAACACGAATAACCTGGTTGTGGCCAGGTGGAATGAATTAGATGGGTTGGAATTCAAATGGGATGAATGTGTTGCCTATATATATATGTGTATGCTCTTTTGTATGCTTATTCTGTTAAGCTCACCCTATCTGCTTGTGTTTGACGATGATCGTGTGCACGGTACACGTGAGCAGATGATGTTGATGCAAGTGGTGCTGTTGAGACTTAGCCATGGAGCGGGGATAGCATAGGAGTCTTTTTATTTATTATGTTTTGGAAATAAATTGTAAACTCTCATGAGACATTTTGTTTATTATTTTAGTTTTATAAACTATGGTTTTGGAATTATATTTGGCAGTAAATAGAATTTTAAATTTCCCACGTTTTGGGAAATGAGGTATTATTAAATGAAAATGTTTATTATTTCTTTATTTATTATTAAATCCGTAATATCCTGACGGGATGTTACAGTCATGAACAGTGACGGTCACATGTCACTTTTTGGTTTTTTTTAATTTTTTAATTTCTTTTTTAATGTTTTTTTAAAAAAATTTAAATGTACACGTGTCAACCCAACAACGTGTCACATGTCAAAGTTAATGTTTTATATTCAATTTGGGGTAAAAAAGGTATTTTAACCTAAAAAATAAATACAATGTTTTTATTAGTTTATATAAAAATTATGGAATTACGTTTTTGGTTCTTATTTTTATTCAAAAATATCAAGTTGGTTTTCCAATTTTTTTTAGTCGCAATATGGTACCAATTCTTGAAAAAATAATGCAATTTGATTTTTTCTTTTTGTTAAATTTTTTGAATTAGATCAAGGTTGTTTCATCAAGATTGAATTTGTGAATTCTTTTGTTGGTGTAATTGACATAATCCTTATGTCAATTTTGATGAAAAGTCCTTGTTTTGTTTCAAGAAATTTAATGAAAAAGATCAAATTGTATCAATTTTTAAAAAATTCGAACCAAATTTAGATTAAAAAAAATTAGAGGATCAACTTGATATTTTTGGACAAAACAATATATCAAAAGGATAATTCAACTAAAATTTTGACACCCTAAAATATTGGGTGAAGATCCCAATATGTACCATTAAAGCAACTATTTATGGTACTCGTATGATAGTGGAGTGTAGGGCTAGGAAATATTATCTACCGATACACCATCTGTAGTCATTACATATAATCTTAAAATATTAAACATATTAAAAGGCTGGGATCAACTTTTTTTCTTCCTTAGTAAATTGACTATTAACTTATTAAGAACTAAATGATAATTTTAATAAATGAAAAACATCATTTATTACTTTAATAGTGTATGTAATATCTAATGATACGAATTTATGACTAATTTTCAAGAATTTGGTTATTAATAATTAGTATTTGTAATTGCTCATTTAATTTCAACTATTCTCCATTGTAACGTCCCATTTAATAAACAAGCTTAATTAAATGAAACATCACATAGGATAATATAAAGAGCAAGGTTACGGAGTATAATGTCACTCCTTACAGATATCCAAGGTACTTAGAATGAAATACAAAAAAACAGCAAGGATAAGCTAGAGTAAAAAGGTTTTTATCATGCAATTGAACATAAAATTTAAAAGTCAAGCGTACATAAATCCACCAAGCATATAATGATCGACAAGCAATACACTACGACTCAAGACACGATTATTCGGATACATATAATCAGTCGGATTCATTGGATGTTTGCACTTGTGGTGGCCTCTACTACTCTACAGAGCCAATTGCCAATGGGTTTCACCCTATCACTCACAAGGTTAGCCCTCAAACATCTAAGGCCATTATCCTGCCAAAGACTAGGGCCTCCTGCTACTCTCACCACTCGAGTCAGTACGTTCCACATGAGACTAACTAACTCTTTAGAGAGTCAGGATGCAGTCCTTACTTGAATCCTTACTAAATTATATAATGAGGCACCACCACGAACATTCGTGGAATTACGTCCTAATCATGAGGCACCAACATGAGCTCCCACAAATAGGGGTCATGGAATTACATCCTGATCATGAGGCACCACCACGAAACCATCATGGAATTACGTCATGACCAATGAGGCACCACCATGAGTTCTCACTAGAGATTCATTGAATTACATCCTAAACCACACCAAAATCATGTCTCACCAACCACACATAAAGTTATCATGCATACCAATTCCATGCCAACATTTATACCCAACCATCCCATTCATGTTTCATACGAAGGTCATACCAAACTCATCAACTTCAACCCATACAGTCAGATATTCCATGCATATTCGCATACTTCATACTTTAAATAGGGTATTCCAACCAATCATACAACCAACAACAAAAAACATGGACAAGAACACAAATTCCTCCATCAGTCTCGCTCAAGCTAAGGAGCATCACTTAGGCAAAAGAGGTCTTTCGCTCAAGTTGTAGGTCCTCGCTTAGGCGAGACTGCCAACAGAGAGCATTGTAGTGTTCGCGAGCTCCGCTTGGACGAGACCTCCTCGCCTGAGCGAGACTACTCTTTGCTCAAAGGCAAGGTCTCTCGCCTGACCTACAACCAAGCGAAACACAAATAGGCTCTCACGCGTTCTCGCTGAGGCGAGCCCCTCTCGCCTGAGCGAGATGACACCTCACTCAAAATGAGAGCTCTCCGCCTGAGCGAGAGCTCGAGCAGGAACCTAGGCCAACTTCTGCTATTCTTGCCTAGGCGTTACAAGCTCACTTGGGTGAAAATAGCAGATCTTGCCACTATTACAACACGTGTCAATAGACCATTCATAGCAAATAGCATTTTCCAAGCATTCCATACAACCAAGACAACATACAACTCATATAGACACAAAATAAAGCCGAAACAGATAGAACATAGTAAAAACATGTGAACCCTAGCTTCCCTTACCTGGACAAATGCTAGCGGAAGACATAGACACTCCATAATCAAGCACAACATCTCGGTGAGTCGATTCGGGAGCTGGAAATACTGATCCAAAAAGAGAAACGAGGTTATTCAGATGGGCCTGTACTGGACCACGAAAACTAGAGGTAAAGAGATGAAGATATGGGTCGAAGATCAACTTACGTGGAGTAGGATGGGATTCTCTAGCTCAACGAGGAACGAGAGCCAAACCCTAGCAAAGCTTTGTTGGAAAGGAAGTGGCTGTGAGAAAATGAGTTGCTTTTGCAAAGTGTGACAGAATGAGAGGGTTAGGGCTGGAAAAGGATCTTGGGTACCCTATGGGCCGGCCTTAGGCTCAATAGAGAAGCCTAGGCCCTTAAATATTAATGACATAAATTAAGTGGGTCTTACATCAATCACATAAAATTACTTTAAAAAGATTTATTAAAATTTCGTAATTAAGTTTTATATTCCAGATTTTATCTAATATTTTTAACATTTTTGGCATAGATTTTAATAAGTTGTTAATTTAAAAGTACTGATTGATTCAACCAACAAAACAATCATACATCCATTTTATTTTATTTCCCATATTAAAAAAAATATTTTTGTTTCGTAAAATTTGAATTTAATATTTGGTTCATGTAATTTAAAGAATAACTTTAATGTAAAGATTCTAATGTGATGATTATTAGAATATAAAGGTATTAAAGTTAGGGGGATTATTTTAGACTTATTAAATTAATTCTCTCACTTCTTACTTCATAGGGGTATTATAGTATTCTTTCTGCAATTTAGATTTGCTTTAATCAAGTCATCCAGATTTTGAAAATATTGCTTGGTTATTGGAGTTGTTTGAATCTGAATACAAAACTACAGTCGTGTCTTTTGCTTTGCATACCAGTACTTGTGTTTACTTTATTTTTTTTTCTAGTACTGGTTTAGTCTCCCTTGTTCTTCCATTTATCCATCTGTCTTGGCCATGTGTGTTTAGCCTTGCGTGAAACAAAGCTGCTCTGGTTGATAGTTGACTCTACCTTATTCATGATATGTTGCTTTGTATAAGTTTTTCCAGTGATGTTTCTTCTTTGTTCATTGCACTGCGGCGTGTTGAATCAGTTTGCTATATCCTACTATCCTTATTGTTTAACTGAGTTATGGAGTGAACGTCTGATTCAGTGCTTCTCCTTGCTATTTTCATGTCTTGGTGTCTAGTTGTGCGCTTATATTTCTATTAGTTTAGAAGTGCATACACTAAATTTTTCTAATACAACTCTATTTTGGCCATGTGGCTATATGCTGTTATGCAGAGATACAGTTGTGCCTTCTATTTAACTAAAAGTTTGCTGCTATGATACAGTTTTAGTGCAGCTCATTGCTTTTGTTTGACTCACTTTTCTGCTACATATTACTGCATATTGTGATTGAGCTTCCTTTGTTTCTTTGTTTGTCTTTCACAGTTTTTTTAGTTGAATCACTTGAAATCTGCCATATGCATTTGATCACTGAAATTGGAAGTAGTTCATTGACACTGTTGTGAGTTGTTCTTAAAGTCTTTGAGAAGTTGCAAGAAAAGAAATAAAATCAATGAAAAGATTATGCTTAAAAAAACGAATCTGAAAAAAAATAATACTGAAAAGTGTTGCAGGACTCTAGAATTTGTTTACTTCTTTAGTGTGCTAAAAGTGTATCACAACTCACATAGATACTACTATCATCTTCAATTATAATTGCATATGCTCTTTGATTCAACTTATTTTTGAGTCTTGTTTGATTTTAGTTTTGTTCATCATATTCTAGATATATTCCTTAGGTTCCTTTTGTGTGCCTTCTTTATTGGTTAACTTGTTTTCTTGCTTGTCTTTATTGGCTCTCCATTGAGTTTGTCATTATATCCATCACTTGATGTTGTCCTTGCCTCAAACTTGAACTTTTTTTTGTTTTATGATTTTTACTCTCAAAAAGTGGCTGACTACTCATTTTCTCTTGGTTCATTTGGTTTGAAACTCATTGCTTTTGGTAGCCTTGTAGGTGATACCTTTCTGAAAGGTGCAACTGTGGTGAGGAAAAACAAATTGAGTGGACACCGAGAGGAAAAATGAGTGAGTTGGGACCTTCAAGGAGGAGTGCAAATACTTGAGGGTGACACTTTGGAGGTTGGCCGAGAGAGAGACATAGCTTAGCCTAGTTCTTTTATTTTGTGCTTATTTCTTTTTTCATATCACGGTATTTTGGGTTGTATTTTTTTTTTCTAGTTGCTATTTTTGTTCATTTGGCTTAGGTGGGAAAATTCTTTAAGAGCAATCCCATCCTTAGCATTTAATTGTAATAGTTTAAGCGTTTAGTGTGAGGTTCAAGGGGTTCCAAAGGCCACTTGTATCTTCACTTAGGTTTTTCGTCTAGTTTATGTTTTCAGCCTTTATGTTTTATATTTGTATGCTTTCAATGTCCAGGTTTTGTGTGATTTGTGTGTTTGCCATTTATGTTTTAGGTCACTGTGATATCTAGGTGCAATGTGTTTAACACCTAGTTGACCTTCTTTTGGTCTTTAAGTTTTCACTCTCTTCACACACGTTGTCTAACTGTTTTCACACAATCTGTTTTCATTTGTATTTTTATTGAGAATTTTTGTGAAAGCATTCTAGAGATCTTTGGCTAGGAAAGGTTTGGTTCCTAAGCTTGTTCATGTGAGTCACCTCCCTTTCCTGGGAGTATCTCTAGAAATCTTTTCCACTATTTTCTCTTTAGAAATTCATCAACTTCTTTGTAAAAAATTGTTTTGCTAAAAGTGTTTTCCAAAAGTGTTTCAAAATGAGTTTTTCTTCTAGTCGTATGCATGTAGATAGGAATAGTAGTGTGCATTTAGATAGGCATAATAGTCATGAGTTGCATCATACCATTCATAGTGACATTCCATTCTTTGGGGAAGATATAGGACCAATATCATTTAGAGATTGGATGTGGGATACTGAGAAATTGGTGCAACCTTTGTTTAGTAAATATGGTCATATAGACATTCTTCAACATGTTACATCTAGGTTTGTAGGATGTGCATTTGATTGGTGGCAAGAGAGGCAATATAGAGTGAAAAAGGGGAGAACATCATGCATCAATACATTTTTTGAATTAAAAACATGCATGTGGAAATATTCATTCCCCTTCATTTAGGATCACTAAAGAGCAACAAGCTAGGATAGAAGACTTCATTGACATAGGGGATGCATTCATCCAAAACATTACTAAGTTTTCTAAACTAGAAAAAGATTTTAAGCACAATTTAGACTTGCTCTTGAGTGAACAAAGAAAGAGAGAAAAATACAAGAGAGAGCAAGCTAAACATCAAAAGTTTCGAGAGTTTGAAAAGAAGAGAGAAAAATAAGAGCTTGAAATGTTTTGTGCTAAAAGAGAACAAGAGGAAAAAGAGATAAACAAGAGGAAGAAAAGAGATGAGGAAGAAAAGTCCAAAGAGGAGAATCTTAGAAAAATCAAGGAAGAGAATGAGAGAAAAGAATTTGAAGTAAGAGAGCAAATAAAACAAGAGAGTAAGCTTGCAATCCAATTTCAAGTGGTAGAGTTACAACGCATTCAAAAGAGAAAAGGGAACTTAGTGTTAGGGATTTGGTGATCAATCCTTCACCAATTCCTTACATGAAGATCCTATTTCCAAAATCTTTAAACTTTTCTAACTTTTTCATTAAATCCTTTGTTTTGTTTCCTTCTCAAATTTTTTGTTCTCCAACTCATTCCCTTATTTCATCCTCCTCAACTTGTTTTGCCCAAACACACTTTGACATTAACATTCTTTTCAAAAATCATCCCAATCAAGGTGTGAAACACTGTTTTTGTGAAGTGGGCCTAATACCATCCTTTTCAATCTTTACAAGCCCATTTTCACAACTTTCCCAATCAATTTTACTACATGCTCATTACGATTTTAATTCACTTATATTTGATGACTACTGCAGGGTTGTTTTTGATCTTGGTGGAACCATCAATTTGGTTGTTGTGAGCCTTTCACAACCCTCTTGATCTGAGGACAGATCCTCTTCAAGAGGGAGGGAATGATGTGACCCCAATAAGGCTTATACCATTGGGCCAACGCCTAGGCCCATTCCTTTTAATTTCTTTTATTTTCTTTTATTTTTAATTAAATAAAGTTTGTTCTAATTGGGTTGTTTTGTTAAATGCAGCCTTTAAAATCTGTTTGAGATTGAGCCTCGATGTGCTGCAAGCCAGCCAATATCATTCACGCATGATTCAACTTTTAAGTGACATTGGGCTTAAGCCCAATCTGCAATTTCTTGCCAAACCAATGCTTTCAATATCAACATTCATAGTTGGGCCAACATCCATCCGCTATTCAGTTGCGGTCCAAACTCACTTACGCGTGGCCATACCTTTCCGTTTCTGCAAGTGATCTGCACCTCCACCATGCTGGCCACACCTCTACTCCATCAGCAGCGTCATGGATCTTCACGCGTGCAATGTCCACACGTATTCGGCTTCCAGCCCAATTACTGTCCGCGTGTGCAGCACATCACCAAACACAACAACGGGTTGAAGTAGCTCATTTCTCTTCATCCCGCGTTGAACCAACATCTAATTCTACATAGCAATTGGGCCCAAGCCCAATTCTCCCATACCTCACGCTACCGCTAGGGTTCTAGACAGCGGCCTATCTTCACATTTCACACTGCCAGCCAAACATCACGCCAACCTTCACAACGGCTAGGGTTCCTGTCCATAGATCAACATCACCTTCACGCAAACCCTACCCTGTTCTGCGTCTCTACTAAGGGTTCGCACCTTCATGCTTCTGTCACGCAACCCTTAACAACCTCGCCTAGGGTTTCCTCACGCGAGCTCTTCTTCCCTTCCTTGGACACGCTTGCTTCATGTGTTCCACCCTAGCACCGTGAGAGCTTTATGTTTTTTTCCACTTAACCGTTAGGACAACTTGTTAGAACGACGTTTCCTTTCTTCTTTCCTTCCATTCTCCGGTTGCCTCTCTTCTATAAAGGAGCAAGCCATTGTTTGTAAACACTTAGCTGAGATGAATGTTTAAACTTGGTTGAGAACACTCCCCTTTCGTCTCTGCTCAAACCCTAAACCCTAGATTAGGTTTCACCTCGTCGGGTTTATCAATCCAGTGAGAAGCCTGGGAGATTCGAGCGTTCACTTCAATAATTGATCTTCCGTTGCGTTTTCTAGTCGTTTCCACCGAACAAACAACTGTCGAAGGCCGTCTCTATCGAACAGAGTACATTTCTGCCGATCAACGGTGCCGATGGCCTCATCAAGAATGGTCAAGACAAGTTCTAATTGATTATGCAGACATGCTCAATGTTGCATATGTCATCAAAACACAGAAGAATATGAAAAATATTATTTAAACTCAAGTTCGTTAAACTTTAAATGATTACACAAGAGAGAAGGGTTAAAGAAAAGATTGGATCATAAGATTTTTATACTGGTTCACTCAAACTTGAGCTACATCCAATTTGTCAAGGCAACCCGAGCCTGACTTTGCACCATTTCAAAAGATTTACAAAGTTTCCACTCTTACACTTTCAAAATAAGAAAAAACCACACACAAGACTCTTGAATCACACAAGAATCACACCAGCACTGCAAGGACCCTCTTGCAGACCTGGAAAACCACCAGGCACACACACAAAGCTTGAGAAAGATCAAACCTCAATGGTAGCACAACCCTGCCTACCACAAACCACCTTCTCTAAGCTTCAAACACAAGCCAAAAGTTCCAAGAATTGATCCAAGATCAAGCTTCAACAACTGCAGTTTGAATGATCACGAAAGAAAGAGATTTCCAAGGTTTCCAGAATAGTTTCGCGCTAAAAATGATTAAGTTACCTCTCTTTCGAAAATCACAGCACTAATAGTCAAATTGTTACGAAATTCAATAGGTTGATTTCTAAATCAATCGATTGATTTCACTTAAATCAACTGATTGAATAAGTCATAGTTTAAGACTAATGCAGCCAACCTTTTAACCTGTTGAAAAATCATTCAACAGATTAAAAGACACATTTTAACCTATTGAAAAACCATTCAACAAATTAAAAAACACAACAAAGACCAAATACATCAAACTATTGCTACAAGGTCTACAATGTGAATTACAAACAACAAGTACTCTTTCTTAATGATTTATCCATGTAGAGAGCACACGTTCCAGACTTGATCAACATGAATACCATTAAATCTCCTTATCTTCATCAATGTAGGCTTCATTCCAATGGTAATGGCTTCTAAGTAGTTCAAAAAGCTTCATCAAATCTTCATGAGACACACCACCTTGGCTTCACATGTCAATAGAGTCAAGACAAAAGATTGTTGAGCCAAGTCGACCAGTGTCGAAGGTTGGAATGAGCTAGCCTGGGCCAAATATCGAGCTAAGTTGACCTGGATCGAAGGTCGAGCTGAGTCAACCATTGGTCCAACCAAGTAGGTTCGAGACAAAGGTCCAACCTATTCGGCTTGGGACGAAGGTCAAGCTGAGTTGGCCGTGAACAAAGCTTGTGTCGAGTCGGTCCAGGACAAAGGTAGAGCCAAGTTGGCCCGAGACGAAGGTTGAGTTGTGTCTTCTTGGGACGAAGGTCGAGTCGAGTCTGTCTGAACCAAAGATCAAGCCGATTCGACTAGGATCGCAGGTCTAGTTGATTCATCCTAGGTCGAAAGTCGAGCTCAGTCAGCCTGAGCCAAAGGTTGTGCGGAGTTTACCCGGGCTCAAGGTTGAGTCGAGTCGGCTTGGGTTGAAGATCGAGCAGAGTGAGCATGGACAAAAAGTTGAAATCAGTTGATCCTAGTTGAAAGTCGAGACAAGTCAATCCGGACCAAAAGTTGAGCCTGATGGTCCAAGTTGAATCTTTTGGAGTCGACCTTGATCGAAAGTTGAGACCCAAATCCAAGGTTGAGCTAAGTCAACACGAGCTCAAGGGTAGAGTTGAGTTTACCTTAAAATATAAGCTAAATTATTTTATCCAAACAAGAAAATTGAAATCTAAGATATTTCAATCATTGCATCCAAACAAAGTATTTAGGAAATGAAGAGAATTCAATTTTAAGTAATTCATATACTATGTACTTCACATTCTTGGAATTGTTGAAATCTCTCATCCAAACACAAGGTACGACATTTTCTTAATCGTCATATCAATTTCATATTTATTTTCTATGTTAATATATATTTAAGAATAAATAATCGATATAATAAATATTTACATATTTTTTTAACATAATAATTAAGAAAATAAATATGCAATCTAGTAGAACATCTTTAATATTATCAATTGTGTTTGAACTACGTTAATAGTTAAGGTAATTGAACACGTGTTTGATATTTAGTAACTTTCATAGGTATTTATTAAAGGAAAAATTAACGATAATATGCAATTAACTTTAAAGGAATTACTAAGAATTTTAAATTTACAAAAATATTTTTTTTCTTCAATAAACATATTGTGACAATTACTAAATACCAAACACATATTCAATCACCTCAATCATTAATAATTTCAAACAAAATTAATGAAATTAATATTTTTGCATTGTGATTGAATTTTTTTTCTATTGTATTAAAAATGAAATATGTCAATACTTGTTGCGTTAAACATACTATTTACCCTATATATGTGTACGTGGGCGTGTGGGCATGTGTGGAGAACACAACAAGTCTATTTAATCATATTTTATTTTAGAGTAAGTTCCTCTTTACCCATTTTCTTGAGAGTTAGTTTGAGAAGTTTTGCGTGCATGGGAACCAGGGGTCTTGCATGTGGTCCTTATAGGCTAAATACGAATATATGTTAGTCTAAAATCATAAGGGTATGTTCAAATCATTGATCAATGTCTTATGTGTACAAGAAAACTATCAAGTAATGACCAATTTTATGACAAAAAATATGTTTAGAGACCAATTTAGAAACTAATTACCTAATTAGAGACCAATTCTTTTGGTAGCCAAAACCTAGGTAGCTAATGTTAGTAACGAATATAGAGACCAATTCATAATAGAAACTATTTTAGTAACCAATTTGTCGCAACCTAAATCGCGACAGGACGACGAAATAAAAAGAAATTAGTTTGGAAAAACAGATTAGAAGTCGCCACCATAATTTATTTTGGAAAACTATGGAAAACCATTAAAATAAGATAAAGTATGTGAAAACCAAATTTAGGGTCTAAAAGTCGGTTACAAGTAGGGAAGGTATTAGCACCTTACAACGTTCGCCCAAAGGCGGTACCTTTAATTACATTTGCAAAGGAGATGTGTTTATTTTATAATATTTATTTTTCCCAAAAATAACAAAATAAATTTAACAAATATATATTTTGTGTAAAAAGGACCTGACAAGGGTTAAAACCTTGGTCCTACGTATTCTCATTAAAAATAAAAAATTAGGGCTACATAGTTCTTTATAAAATGATTTGAAAATGATTTGAAAATGATTTCAAAAACCTTTTGATTTTTGGTAAGTGAATCTGACAAGGACTTGCCTTGCTCATACGTATCTTCATTCATAATAGAGAATCAAGGATCATGTAGATCTTGACAAAACATGATTAGATAATTTAATATTTAAAATTGTCTTTTGACATTTTTGAAAATAAGTGTCATGCGATGTGTGCGGCCGGGTTGACACCAATTTTTTTTTTATATTTTGTATTTTTGAAAGGGAGTGTCGTGCGACACGAGCGGTCGATTAGACACTAAAACATTTCTATAATTTTTATATTTTGAGAAGGAGTGTCGTGCGACGCGAGCGGTCGATGAGACACCAAAACTATTCTATGATTTTTATATTTTGAAAAGGAGTGTCATGCGACGTGAGTGAGTCGATTAGACACCAAAACAATTTTTATAATTTTAAAAAATGAGTGACGTGCGACGCGAGCGGTCGATTAGACACCAAAAAAGTTTTATAATTTTTTATTTTAAAAGGAAGTTTCGTGCGACGCGAATGGTCGATTAGACACTAAAAGAAAAAATAAAGAAAATAATTTTAAATTTTTATTTGTTCTTATTTTTATCATTTTTGAAAACTATTTTAATTTCTATTTCAATTTAAAATATTTTTATTATTTTTGAAAATAATGTGATTGAAATGTGATATTTTATTTAATTAGAAAAAAAGGTAAAATTGGAAATAGAAAATGGGAGTGCATAAGTGAATATATGGGTGCAATGAGAAAAATTATACACATGGAAATTGGATGCATAAAGAGAAATGTGTGGTGCACAAGGTAAACACATCCTAGCCTAAAACAAGTAAATTAAAAGAGTGGGGTGTGTGCTTCGCAGGTACATAAAGTAAAATAAAACTAAATGAAAAGGGGTGTGGAGTTATTACATTGGGGAGTACATGAAGTAAATAAATAAACAAAACCCAAATTAAAAATAGGGTTGCACAAATTAAATTATGGAGGTGCGTGCAGAAATAATTAAATCTGCCTTAAAATCATCAAAACGCAACAATTGACCTAACTCTTAAACTTCATCTTCTTCCTTCAGTAAAAGGCCACCATGAGAGCACCATCACTGCCCCTATTCAAGACCCATAACCAGAACACCGGCGGTGACACGGCCAACAACGCCATCGGCCGCCATCGTCAAACCATCACCAACAACGGCGACAACCACAAATTCACCTACCTCCATCCATACACCTAACATCTTCCTCATAAAGCCAGCGCCACTATCCGTGACTTTGACAGGACTACCAGCAGCGATAGTGCGACCCCAATGTCGTCAACGATGTCACTAGCGCCAACACGTTCTCGCATTCATCACATCATCCCATAATCAAAAACTGGTTCAACCGTGACACACCGTCTCCCTTGCCACGACCACCACAGCAACGTCAGTGACCACCGTGAACCACCACACCAGCATTATACACTACCAAGGCCATCATTAGAGTTGTCTCAAACACTAAAGCACACCTTGAACGTAAGCACCATCCATCGTGTATGAATTTCACTCCTCTGTTAAGACCAAAACCAAAAGGTTTCCTCTCCAATAACCTTTACTAAATGATTCCAACACCAACCATGGCTGGCCCGCGATTCCCACAACATCAATGCTCACTACCACAACCCTATTTTATAGTGGCAATCTAACTCCTTTCTATTTCTCTTCGATTTCATTGTTAATTGGTTTGTCATTGTATGAAAACTGAGAAGTGTTTTTTGACGTGATATTCATTTCAATTGGGATTTTTTTACTGGTATATAATCAACAACCATGCCCCCAACTCAGATCATCATACAACATTAAAAAAAAGTTTGTCGATAGAAAATGTGTACCTATTTTGAACCTCTGTTTCTTGATTCCAAATGTTGTTGTTTATTGATTGGTTCTCCTTTATTACAATTATGGATTCTCAAGAGAAGAAATAAGAAATCCCCTTTGATTATTAATGTGCCTTTCAAATTTGAACAAAATGGAGATTTAATGTGCTGACTGTTGTTTGTACCAATGATTGAATGAAGATTGTTTTGCATAGAAGTGGTGCAAAAGGATGTAGAGGATGTTTGATGATGGATCAACGTGTAAGTGGAAGATCCTGGTGCTTGTGGAGTTGTGATATATATGAAAATGAATGTGTCCCCCAAAACTTAATTAGAGGATGTCATGAGCGGTTGGAGGAACCGTGAGATGAAGTTGAAACCATGAGAAACTGCTATTCCAATTTTTAAAACTATTCTTTATTTTTTTCTATTTCTTAATATTTAATATTTAATTTTTGAATTTAATTATTTAAAAACGAAAAATATTTAATAATTAATAATTTTTTAATCTAAAACACAAAATTATTATTTTACTAAACTTTAAAAACATAAATTTAGGAAACTTTTTACTACTATTTATTTTAAGACAAATTATTTTTATCCTTTTTATTTAACATTTATTTTCTTTTAGATTTTTTGGAAACAATTTTTTTTAATCACCTGAACGAAATTGGGTGTTGACAGTTGCCCCTCTTTTCTTATAATTTACTTGATAATATAAAAATTTGATATTTTCATTTTATCATAGGTCATTCATATAAATGAAGAGGACCATCAATCCAAATAACCAGAGAATTCATGCTTTAATCATTTTTGTTTGAACATTGATGATGATATGCATATGATTTTTTTTATTCTAACACATGTTTATGTTTTTCATTTCAAATATAATGATGCATGATTATGCTAATATGTGAATGGAAAATGCATGGAAAATTTGTTCTTTTCTTTTCCTTCTAGATGGAATATTTATGTGTCAAATCTTCTGTGTTAGGATCAAGGTTTCGAAACCTCAATATGCACATGAACACATGAATGCATGACATTTTTTATTTATCTTTATTTCTTATTTTTCTTTCTCTCTTTCTCTTTTCTTCAATTTTTTGGAGTCAAATTGTTTTCTTTGAAATCATCAAATTCATGTTTGTTTCAAATTTCTTTTTTTCTTCTTCTCATTATTTATTTTCAACACTTTATTTCCAAAAAATGGGGATGTCACAAATTCTGAAGCCTAATTTTAAAATCATGTTTCAACACTGATGCATGCATGCTTGATTATGGATTGGCGAAAAACGTTAGGGATATGTGAAAAAATATTGGTAGAGATTGAGACAACCTTGCGTATGTTACTTCTCATAATCTTCTCCAGGAGGTAAATCTTATGAACATTATGATGAGACATATGTGAGACCATAAAGTTGCCCCAGTTTTGGTGTATAGAGAAAGGATCTATGAATGTTATGGTAAGAAATTAATGTGAGACCCGGAAAGTTGCCCCAGTTTTGTGCATGGAGAAAAATTTTGAATATGGAATTGATTGCCCAAATGCTTCATTTTTCCTTCACTTGCTTTTGGTTAATTTAGAGGGTATTCCCCTTTTCCCAAAGCACCATTTTCTTTTCCTTTTTTTCTTCCTTTCTTTTTTTAGCGACTATATTGTTAGCCATGTCATCTTATCATAAAATTAAGCTTTGTGAAAAATCAGAGCAGTCATATTTCAATCAGCATGGACTTTGTTAGGCTTGTAACGTGTCCATTGGCTAAAAGGCTATGAAAGAAATGGATATACAGGCCCAAATAAATATTTGCAGGCTTTTATTTTGAAACAAGGATTATCAACCATACGTCATGTCAACCATTATCTGGAGCTCTAAGTATTTATCTTTCTTTTCATTTTTCATTCTTCTCTTTTTTTTTTCTTGCCATATGAATCACTTTGTGATTTTCCTTTAAAACTTTCTCAATTCTTTAACTTTTTGTCTTGCTCCTTTTATTTGTTTTTCTTCATGTTTTCTCTTGAGCAGTCTTTGAAACATAGATAATCCTCGTTTAGGGAATATTTGAAAAAGATTGTGATTTTGGCTCAAAGTGGGTAGCAAAGGATATTCATATTTTACTTCTTCTCTTTTTTTGGATAAAGAAAAAATGGCCACCCATCATTTTGAATCATGACTGCTTTATTTTCACAAGGATTAATTTTGCAATAAAAATGATTGACTCAACACGGATCACTTTTTTCTTTTTATATTTGCTTTCTTTCCTAAACTACCCTTTCAGGTTTTCAGTTCAGCAAACAATCTCTTTTTTTTATTATTTTATTTTTATTATTATTTTAAAGTTTTGTTTGCCTTGGAGGATTCAGGGATTACCCAACTAATGCATACAAGAAAGATTTAATAAATTTGTCCTAGTGTGATGAAGATGTGACCACCTTATCAAGTTCTAAGGAGGCCAACCCTAAGAGGATCACTAGGAGCATGACAAAAGGGAAGGCATTATCCTCTATATCTTTATTTTGCATTTCTTTAGTTTCAACTTCTTGAAGTTGGTTGTGGTTGACTATTTTGAGTTGGCTTGTTGACCTTGACTTAAGGGTTGACTTGTTGACCCAAGATTAGCTTAACCTTAAACTAACATGCTAAAAAATTCCTTAATTTGCTTTTGTAGGAATAAGAAAGGAGGAGAACCACATGTGAGACACTTGGCGTCCTAAGGAAAAGAGAGAAGGAACAAGACTTTTTAGAAGCATCTAGAAAGGGGCAGCCCACATGCCTTGGACACCAAGACTTCTAGAAAGTTCTAGAACCCTCCTTTAGGAGCCTTGGCCATGAAGACTTGCCACCTAGATGGCTTGGACGAAAATTAGCCCATGTGCACCCTAGGATGACCTACTTTCTAGAACATGCTAGGTTTCTTTTGTAATCCTTTAACTTAGTTGTTTTGCTAAGGGGCCTCTAGACTTGTCTATTTAAGGGGACCTCTAACACTTGTACAAGGGTTGAACATTTTGGAGAAATTAAACACCTTTGTGTATCAACCATTGTGAGAGTCTTCCTCCTTAGGGAGTGAAGTTCTTTTAAGCCTTATCTTGAATCTTGATTCAAGTGGTAGCACACATCCACTCATCTTCAAGGTTGCCATGGCTTCTTCTAGCCTAGCCTTGTAGTGGCGTGCTTCTCACATTTTTATCATTATTTTCCTTTCCATTTTATGCTTTCTTCTTCCTTTGTGTGTGTGACTTGGGTTTTACTCTTTTTATGTGTTGTCCACTCTTATTTGCTTTGAATCAATCCATTTCTTCTCTTCTCTAGAACCTTGGAAAGGAATCTTCACATCTAGATAGCTTGCTATCTTAATGTCTAGTGGGGATTTCCTTAGTTTTCTTAATCAATCATCACCATATTCATTAATATTCTAAAAGGAACAAGATAATCCTACATCACAGTGTAAAACTCATATTTATTATTTGGACTTTATCACCATTACTAGGGCAAATCCTTTTGCTTTGGGGATGACACAAGTTTAAAGGTTATCAAACAATGTGCACAACTGTTGCAAAAGGGAATTGTCAACAAGTTAATGTTGATTAAGCATTTGACCACAGAAAAATATGACATCCTTTATGATTTTGTAACTCTTTATTGATTCATTTATTATTTTTTGGAAAGTCATAAATTTGAGGATTTGCGAAAAAAAAAATGATTCCCATGACTTTTTACATTCCTTTTTCTTGTTTTATCATTATTATTCTCCACGACACCTTTGGGACTCGCTCCAATGAAGCACACAATGTCCATAGGAAAATGTACTCATGATGATTAAAACATCGGTGCAACCACAATGAAGGTAGAACGAAGCTTAGGAAACACAAATTGATTTACATAGGAAAATAAATGTACCAAAACAAACATGAAAAGTATCATCAACATCATTTTTTCTCTCTCTTTTTTTTTTGTTGCGTCCACTTTCACACAAAATGATCAATCATATATGGAGGAACATCAAATTTTTCTTCTTTAAAACATAACAACCCAAAGTCTATCAAATATTTCACCTTATACTTTAGACTCATGCATTGCTCAATAGAATGCCCGACAACCCCTCCATGGTAATCACACTTTGCATATGCATCATAATGCTTTAGATAAGGAGGTTGTATAGGTCTTATAGGACATACAGTCACTAAAGCATTATGGAGAAAATTTGGTAACAATTTTGTGTAGGTCATGGGGATAAGAGTGAATTTCACAAACCTCTTGTCTAGATTAAAAGCCTTTTGGTTACGAACTTGGTCAGGGTTTTGAGTAGATTTGAATTTAGGTTTCCAGTTATTCTTAGGGTAAGGAAAGGTTCTTGGCTGATATGGTGGAGGGTAAAAAATGGGAGATACATTAGCAATAGATGAGAATTGAGTGGTGGAATTCCGGTGAGTTTTTTCTTCTTTATTCCCTCTAGAATGCCTCAACTCGTTTATATTCACCACCGTAGACGGGTCTTGTGCAATCTTTCCGCTTTTTATTCCAGCCTCAATTCTCTCTCCAATAATCACTATATTGGCAAAATTAGAGGAGACATTACCTATCATATGTTTATAGAATGGATATTCCACTATGCTTATAAATATTGCTAACATCTTTTTATCGCTTAAAGGGGGCTCCTCCTAGGATGCAACTTTTCTCCATCGTTGAGCATATTCCTTGAAGGTTTTTGTCTCGCTCTTAGCCATATTCTACAGTTGTATTCTATCAGGTTCTATATCGATCTTGTATTTATACTGCCTTAAGAATGCAACAACCAAATCTTCCCATGACCGGATACGGGTTGGATCCAAACGCATATACTAGTTTAAAGCCATGCTAGTTAAGCTTTCTGGAAGAAGTGAATTAATAGTTTCTCATCATGAACATAGGTAGTCATTTTTTTGTAGTACATGGTTATATGGCTCTTTGGACAAGTTTTCCCTCGATACTTCTCAAATTCTGGAAACCTGAACTTTGGAGGTGTAACCACATCAAGGAGTAAACATAGTCCTGCAGCATCACTGAATTCAAAAATTCCTTCTCCTTCTATAACTCTCAACCTCTTCTCAAGCATTTCTAATTTACTCTCGGTGTTGTCAACATCCAATGACATAGCAACATGTGGTGAAGACCTCACCTCGGGTTGCTTTGTCATATTTACGTGCACATCATTTGGCTAGATGGTTTTCTCGGAACCTGTGAAAGTGATTGCCCCAATTTGATAACGCTGTCGTTTACGCGATCAAATTAATACTACTAAGATATAAAAACTTCAGTATTGTTAGGAAACTAGTCAACAAAATAGAAAGGGCAAAGTAACCCAAAGTCGTCTCCCAATGAACACGGAATTGATTTTTAACAAATTAGTTTTTATAAAACTATACAAAAGAGTTAGTGAAATAAAATAATAAAAATATGGGGGATAAAGATAAAAAGATAAAATAGAAAAGATAAAAAGAGATAAAAACAATAGTAAAGAAAATAGATTGATTCCATTGCTTTTTCGAAATAGATTCATCATCGGTTATCTAAAGATTATTGCTCAATTAATTATTGTTGTAAATTTACAAATTAATCAATGTAAAGTCTCAATTAATTTGTTGGCGTTCTCACTTTTAACCAAAGTACAATCTCAATTAAAAGTGAGAACTTTTAGATTATCCATAGTAAATTCAACCAAAGTATAGTCTCAATCAAATTTACTATGCCTAATCATGTCTATTCTTTTATCTCCTCACCAAATAAAAAGCTTAATTAATCAAAGTAAAGTCTCAATTAATTGTAGTTAGAGTAAATACCTTTAACCAAAGTAAAGTCTCAATTATTGGTAAAAACTCATTTAATCATATGAAAGTTTCTAAATAAAATCAAAGTAAAGTCTCAATTCAATTTAAAAACCCTTGGACTCATATGACCAACATGCATATAGATTTAAAATCATTACTTCTTACGTGATTTAAAGATAAAAGACATAGATGAATGAAAACCTCAATAATAATAAAAAGAACAAAGAAATTAAATGATCTAACCTCAGATTCCAATTAAGAAATTACAATGGAATCAACCCAAGAAGTTTAGAACTCCATGAATGCAAAATAAAAATAGAAGAATGGAGACAGAGAAAGGAAACGAAATTAGGCCCCCCTAAGGGTTGAAAAACTCCGAAGTCCCGAGCTTGCTCTTTCTACTTCTCCCTTGGTCTCTTTATATAGGAATTGGACTGGGCTTTTCTGTTGCTAAAACCTCTCAAATATCTTTTAAAATACAGATAAAGATAAATATTCAAAGATATTTGGAGATATATAGACTATTTGACAAATATAGTTGGTTAATAATTTATGATATAATTAAATAAATTAATTATTTAAATATATCTGATAAATTATCACCAAATAATATTTGTATTTATATTCTAAATAGTCCATTTTCAATCCTGTAGTCCAATTTTGCAGAGACATCAAAAAATATCAATATTTGTAGTTAAACCCCTCTTGTTTGACCAGTCTTTGACCATATTTGAATATTTGACCAGCTTTGACCACTTTGACTGTGGAATGACAGGATGACACGTGGCAGCTCCTTCTCTCTCCCAAATTAGGGTTTCTTCCTCCTTTGACTGCGCTAGGGTTTCATGGAGGCTTGTGGCTGTCGTCGAACAGTGGTGGCGAAAGTGGCTCACAGTGCAAGTGGCGGTGCTGCGTCATGGTGCATGAAGACGCTGCAATGGCTGCGTGAACCTGTTCTGGTGTAGTGGCTCAAATTCACCGTTGTAGGTGGTTGACGATGCTCGGTGTTGGCTTGCTCGTGTTTCTAGCGTGTAGAACCTTGGCGCGGTGGAGAGAAGCTTCAATGGTGGTTGTTCTAATTCGCGGGATGGTGCAGATGCGTGAATGGGGTGGTCCGCAGGTGCAGGCGTTGCCATTGATGAACGTGGTGGCTGACTCGCGTAGGAGTGGAAGGAGGCTCGAACAAGTGGCACTGCTGAATGCGTTTATGGTGGACGTTGGTTCTGCTTCGTGAATGGATGAATGGTTGACGCTGCAGGTGCGAAACGGTGGTCGCGCAAATGGTGATGGTTCGCGTTGCTACAATCTAGTGCGTCAATGGAAGCAGCAGTTCTAGCTCACGAAAGTGCGGATGCAAGTGTTGAAACTTCGTTGGCCAGCGGCTTCAATGGATGACAGTGGTGCAGGTCTGTTCCGGGAAGAGTGGCGACTGGCGCGACTGACCTGATGGAGGCTGCTAGGGTTTCCAAGAGAAGAAGCTAGGGTTGAAGATGATGACGTGGCATGCCCTGATTGGTTCACATGCATGTGCAAGGATTAATGCCACGTGGAATGTTTTAATTGGACAGATTTAAAAGTTGGGGATTGCCACATGGCATGATCTGAGTGAGTTGGGTTTATGTGGTAGGAGGGGTGTAAATAGACATATTAGGGAGTGCATAATAGGTTTTTGGTGAGACCCATTTAGAAAGAGGGGAGTGTATACGTAAAAACTGGGGTGCAAAAGTGAATTTTCCAGAACTTACTAATATCAGCTTTATTAAAAGGTGTTTGTAATTTCAATCAATTTATTTTCCCACCTTTAAATAAGCTTAATCTTAACTTCAGTTGCATCAACAAACGTTAAAATATCCAAAAATAATTTATGCAGCTAAAAATCACTTTTTAAGACATTTTTATCACACAAGTTCAAATAGCCTAATTATCAGAATTGTCAATTAAATATCTCCTTAAGCACACAAATTCAATTAAATACCTAGAATTAAACACTGAATGAGGGCAAAAATACACACTCATCATACCCACACACTTATCTTTTTGCATTCCTGGGCAAAATTAAGCAATTTCAAAACTTCTTCTGAGGTATTTTATTTCACATCAACACTGGATCAAAGGAATGAACCTTACTTGAGATAAATAAATATTCTAGAAATGAAGTTACCATGCATAGACAAACGAAAAGATTCTATTTTTCACACGAGTTAATCTTTTGAATTCACAAGATAATCAATTATGAAAGAAAGCACTCAAGTTAAATGTGTATTTTCTCACCAAAATTTGCTCAAGTGTTTTGGCTTGTGTTTTCACTCAAAATACTCATGCAAGTAAACACTCATAATACTTAACAAGACTCTGATATTCACAAACTTTTAGAAAACATTCATTCAAAGATCATGAGGACTTTTTTACAAGTTATAATGGGGCCAAGGCAAAGGTAGGAAAAATTTTAGGATTTTTGGGTTTTTGAAATAGTAATGTAGGAAGAATAATGGAGCATAATTTCAAAAACAAATCTTTTTCGTTTATTGCTTGTTGCTCTCTCTTTTTCTTTTAGAAAGCAATTATTTCAATACTTTTTCATCAACAAATTTTCCTTTTGCCATTTTTATTAATTTGTGGGTGAGAGACTCACCCACACACTATATTCCTCAACCATTCCTGAACACAATCCATTAGCTCTTTCTTTCTTCCTAAGGTAGAATATTGTCCTTTTCTTTTCAAGGTTATGCAATAGGCTTAAAACAAGAAAAAGAGGTTTAAAAGCTCAAAGGGGCTACCAATGGATTAATATCAAGGTGGGCTTATTTGGCCAAGTAGCTAAAAACAAGAAATGCCTCAATCATATCAAATCATGCATATTCACCTAAGTTGCAAAACAAAAGAGTCAAGCTAAACATTTGAGTATAAACAAACATGAGCAAGTCACTCAAGAAAAAATAGGAATGGCACAAGACAGGCCATCCTTTACATTAAGGCTCAAGACTCACAAGGTCAAATTCTTTCACAAAAGATTTAATCAAGAAATTCTAAAATCAACTCAATTAAAAAATCATAGAAACAATCCACTCATATCAACATGACTTTTATTTTTTCCAAAATTATGATCATCCCAATTATTGAATCAAATCCTAAAAATCCAATGTTAATATGTTTTATTGAAAGCAAGGAAATATTTTTGGTGGATTTCTTATGAGACATATTGTTTAAAAGTTTCACTTAGTAAAAAGTTAATACTTTCACAATTTTCTCAAAAAGAAATCACAATTTCTTTTTAAATGAAAACAAAAACAAAAAATTGAAAAAAAAAATCATACCTACAGTTTGTCTCCCCCACACTTATTTCAAAAAAAAATGTCCTTGATGGACTTATTTTGGGGAGGAAACGAAAAAATTTGTGACATCTAGCTCAATCTAGCCATATGTCAAAGTTTATTTTCTTTAATTTTACAAAGTACAAATCAGCTTGTACCATTTTTTAAATTTTTTTATTTTTATAAAAACTAAAAAAAAACACATATTTTTGAAATTTTTTAAATTTTTCACTAAAATTAAAAACAGAAACAAAAAACAAACATGCATGCAATTTAACATTTTTATCAACAATGTTTTCAAAAGTATATGAGTCTAACCTCTTTTCCTTTTGCAGCAACCTTTCTTCTTTTTCTGCAGCCATGTCAACAAAGATAACCACTAAAAACTTATTTGCATCATTTACATCAACAAACTTGATGTGTGGAGTGTGTGGCTTCAACTCAACTTGAGCATCATCAGGTGCATTAGGATGGTTAAGTGTATCATCAGCAATCCTCATTATCTCATCTTTTGAGCAAAAATTTTCACCTGGTGTTGTTGACTCTATTGCTTCATCATTAACCAAGTCAGTTGCAATTGTAGATGCTTCAGTTGTATCTTCGAATATTGTTGGCTTTTCAACTACACTTGGTTCCTCTATTGTATTATCCTCACAACTTTGCTCTTGAAAGTGATCATTTGTACTCATATCCTCATCAATGGGTACAACCTTATTAAAAGGTGTTTGTAATTTCAATCAATTTATTTTCCCACCTTTAAATAAGCTTAATCTTAACTTCAGCTGCATCAACAAACGTTAAAATATCCAAAAATAATTTATGCAGCTAATTTTTAAGACATTTTTATCACACAAGTTCAAATAGCCTAATTATTAGAATTGTCAATTAAATCACTCCTTAAGCACACAAATTCAATTAAACACCTAGAATTAAACACTGAATGAGGACAAAAATACGCACTCATCACCCAAAGCTTATTTTCTCCAACAGTCGTGCTGTTTTCAGCCTTTTAAACGCAAACTTGCCCCAAGTTGGCTCCCATGGGTGGATTGTAATTCGGAGGTGGCCATGTGGAGGGAAAATTTGGGCCTCCTCATTTAGTTGTTGATGGTATGATGTGCACGTATCTCTTTGGCTTTGCAGGATCTTTAAGGCCTTTAAGATTTGGCCCATTTGCCCTTTTAACTCCTCAACATCGGCTTTCACCACTTCTTAAGCTTCTCCTTGGTTCTCCATGATTTTGCAATGGGCTCGTGTCCTCTAAGGTGTCTTGGAGGTTTTGTTGTACAATTATTTTTGCTGAATTTTATTAAATGAATAAATTAAGAAAAAGAAAAGACTAATGAAATGATAATGTAATGCAAATACTCTAATAAGAAACTATAAAGCTTTGAAAACAATATCAAAAGTACGAATTAGAAATTTACACAAAATAGAGTCCCCAAGGTAGTCCACAAAATAAATGACCAGACTATTTGTAAGCTCATAACACGTGAAGCAAAGGAAGTTATGATCAACTATCTCGGGCCCTAGCCATCATATTCTTCATTTCTCCTACCAACTCCTGGTAGTTACTGAGGAAGGCTTCATTCTCCTTGGGAGGATTAAAGACTGGCATTGCAGACTCAGCATCAACTAATAACTTGGGAACATTTTCCATAGCTACATTAGCAAGGGAAGCTAGTTGTGAGAAACATCTCTTTCAGTGCTCTATATCTTGTCCTTCTTCAATTGTATATTCTTTCATCTGAACCATCAATTCCTGGTGCCTTTTTTCTGATTTTGCACGGTGCCAACGTTCATTCTCTAGTTTTGCCATTGATTCTTTCACTTGTTGTTTAGAGTCATCAAGTGTTATCTGCATGTTGTGCAACTTCTTCAATGCTTTTTCTTTTTCTCTATTGATTTCACTTAACATTTTCTTTCGAACACGCTTTGCTGACTCAAATATACCGCATTCTAAGGCTTTAATCCTCAACTCAATGTGGGTTGCAGCCAGGTCTTCCTTTTGCTTTCTAAGCAACTCTTCATATACTCCCTTGCTTTCCACACTAACCCACTTCATTTATGTATAGTCTCGTTGCAGATTCTCAAGGTCGTTAGGCAATCTGATATTGTCTTGTTTCATCTTCTCCATATTTTCTCTTAGAAATTCCACCTCTTCGATTTCACTATCTAGCGATGGCTTTTTAGTACTCTGACAAAGAGAAATTGTCTTCAATGGCAATTTAATCTCCTGAACTCTCTCTACAACCCATTGATGGTAGGAGACTCTCTCATTTATGCTCCATGGTCTTGGATCCCTCTCGGCACGAACCACTCTCTTCCAAGTATTTCTAATCTGACGAAGAACTTCAGTAGGGAACCCTTCTTCATAATAAATTCGCAATGTCACGAGAGATGTAGGAATTGGAGCCCCTTTTATGAGAATCCCAAATTGCCTTTGAGCTAAAATAGGATTGTAATTAATACAACCTTGGGTTCCCATGAGAGGCACATTAGGGTAGTTATGACAATAATATATGATATGTGATTTTTGTATCCAAGACACGTGCCAGTTAACGTTTTCTTCATTCAAGTCTGCACAAAGTTGTACCATTCTTTTGGTTCTCTTAACTCTGGTTTGTAATGTAGCAACTCCTCCACAGGACATATAGCATTTAGAGTGCCCTTACTTACACATGAAACAAACCACACATATAACACTAGCAAACAACACAACATCTTTTTTCTCTTGAGTTCATAACACTGGTCCAAAGTCCCACAAACCTTAGCTAGGACAACAACGACGAGATTTTCAGATTGAGTTTTATATGCAACAAATGCATTAATAGCGGCATAGTCAACAAAATTCTCGTCATTAGGGAAAAGCATGACACCATATAGGACGAGAACTAGGACGTCTACAAATGTTGTCCATCTCTACTTCTCCATCAATTGATGCAAGTACTACTCTAAGTATCCCTGAGGAAGGCCCATGACCTTGCCCTTAACTATGACCTTTTTCTCCAACTTCATAGGATGTATCTTCGTGAGTTTTGCTAGTGTTAGGACAAGGGTGTATCGTCCAAGGTAGTTGTATGGAGTTTTTCCTTCCAAAGGTAAGTCCAAGATCTACTCAAATTCTTCCACTGTTGGTACCAATTGAAAGTCTAGAAAAGTGAAACATCTAAAAGGCGGGTCATAGTATTGAGCTAAAGCAATAATGGTTGGTGTCTGGACCTTCACCTCTAACAGGTTAAGCAAATTCCCATATCCCCTTCTGACAGTATCATTCTGGGTTGTCGTCATTTTCTTGACTAGTTCTCTCAAGCCATTCACATTTCCTTCCTTTACTTTGATAGGTATAATTTTCTTCAAAGTGTTTGAACTTGAATGCCCCTCAACTCCAACTCTCATGTCAATTTCCATTTTCTTTTAGATTCAATCACAACTTTATAATTCTTGGCCTCGTATCAATAAGATGCAATAAGATGATATGATAAAATGCATGCTGAACATGAACAAATTAAATAAAATGTCATGAAATTATGTACAAATGCATGACTTTTGAAATTGAAAATTAAAATGAGAATTAAATCAATGTACACATCTCCCTTTGTGCCCTAGCAAAGGTTCAACACTTTATTTGATTAAGGTTAAGTATATGCGCTCACCAGGAGGGTCTCTTACTATAAGACCCGAGGAATTTAAATAATTAAATAACTAATTATTTAATAAATGCGGGTGGTGGGATCCTTATGGCAATTAATGCTAACCTTTATGACATTGAAAAATACTAGCTCAAGTGGTTGAGAGGACTTGGGTTCAAGTCCTATGTATGCCAATTGTGTGTTATTTAATTTTTATTATTTTATATGATGTGTTTGGGCGTGATAAGTAAGTATAGATTTTTAGATCTATAAATATTATCACGAAACATGAATTGGTTGAATTGGTTGTGCATATACCTTGTGATTAAATGGTTGTAAGTTCAAACCTTGGCTTCAACAAAATAACTTTCTTTTTTTGTTAAAACCTACTTTGGCATGGATGTGAAGAGACACAGAAACCCTAGAGGGCAGATAAGAAGGGCTGGAAAAATAACTCCTTGAATGTCAATTAAATCCATTTTAAAGGCAATTTTCGTTTTTGCCTTCATCAAGACTTTTTAAGGCATAATTAAGAGAGAATGAGAGAGAGAGAGAGAGAGAACTTTAGAGGCTGTGAAATTGTGAGCATTGAGAGGGGGAGAATTCTGGACGTGTGGCTGACTTGGGAGGTTCATTGTAGTAGCTTGCAGCTAGTTTAAAGGGGTTCACAGTGCAAGAAGGGAGTTTAGCTTTTGTCTTGAGCAAGTACTATCCAGGTTATGGGAGTTCTTATTGTGTGTTTAAATTCTGTTATCGCATGAATGTGTGTTTGGGATTATGCTTGAATTGTAGGACGTTGCCATTCTGGAATCTCTCTTCACGTTTCTGTATTTTTCCAGAAACCGCCTAGCGGCACATGAACTGTCGCTAGGCGATGCATGTGATTTAAGCCCAGTTTTCTAGGTTTCCCATGAACCGCCTGGCGATTGAAGGACACCCACCAAGCGACGTGATTGTTGTTGCCCGTTTTCTTTCATTTGTTTGATTTATCAATGGGGTGGTGGTATTTGAACTGGATTTTTATTGTACCTATACGATTGGCATGGTAAGACTAATCTAAAAATTATTCAATTGGTAGAAATTGTATGAACTCTTGAATGAATTTGGCATTAGGGTTCATGATGGGGTTGGAAGTAATTATGTACGAATTGTGTGTATGATCAATGCACTGTTATATGGAATTGGTGTTATTATGAGTAAAGGATGAATTCTGTCATATGCGAGCATGTGAAATAATGTCAGCGTGAAGAATGGGTATTGTGATTGAAGTGCTTAGGAATCAGGGTTGAATTGAAACAAATATGGGCAGAACCCAATTTACCAAGCACCGCCTGGCAATAGTTTGTTGGTTATTTTGAGTTTCTGTTGTGATTACACATATTGAGTATTATGTTGGATAATTCGAGTGTATGTTAGGGATTAGTAGGGTAGTGGGGTGGAAGGAAACTCAATCATGGATTATGAAATGAAAATGTATGAGAAGGTAATAATTGAGTTATATGTGATAAGCTAAATAAAGTTTTATGTTGATATGCACTGAAGTTATTAGAAAACTATAATTATATGCACCATTTGATGAAGGATTGATCCTAACCAAGGATGAAGGCACATGCTTAAGAAGACTAAGCATGTTTAGAAGGGAAGTTCACTAATCCTTCATCCCTTTCATTTGTGTTTATTATTTTTGATTCCCTAAGTTGAATTAGTTGAATCAACTTTAGTTGATTTGTTGACCTTTGACTAGGTTTGACTTGTTGACTATAGTTGACTTGACTTAAGCCAACATGCTAATCTATGTTTATTTGCTTTGTAGGTTAATTAGGAGTAAGAAAGCAATGCTAGGTGGCGCATGGTGATTGGGGAGCATAAATGATGTGGATGAAAGAGTAAAGCAAAGGCATAAAGCATAAAGTAAAAGGCATAAAACAAGTGTACCTATGTACCTTTGGTCTCCTTTGTTTTTAGCACACTTTGGCCACTTTTTGGAGACATATGAGACACATTCTTTGTTTCCTTTTGTGCTAGAACGAAATCAGCCTTGCACACACCATAGTTGGCTCTTTTGTCTCTCATTTTTGTAACCTTATTTGACCTAGTTTCTAGAAGCTAGGGTTAGGTTTTTGTAGAGACATCCTTAGGTATCTTTTATTTGCTTAGAGGCCCCTCAACTCTTCTATATAAGGGGTGCTCCTAGACATGTAAAAGGGTTGAACATTTTGAAGTAAAAACACTCTTGTGTCTCAGCCATTTGTGAGAGTTTCCTCCCTAGGGAGTGAATACTTTTAAGCCTTATCTTGCATAGCAAGTGGCGGCACACATCCACTCATCTTCAAGGTTGCCATGGCTTCTAGCCTAGCCTTGTAGTGGCGTGCTTCTCACATTTTTGCCATTTCTTTTCTTTCCATTTTATCTTTTCTTCTTCCTTTAATTGTTCTTGGTTTTCTATGGTTTATGTGTTTTCCATTTCCTTTTTGTTTGAATCAATCCATCATCTTCTTCTCTTGAGCTTTGTGAAAGGAACCTTCACATCTAGATAGCATGCTATCTTAATGTCCATTGGGGATTTCACTTAGTTTTCTTAATTAACTCACACCATATTCAATAATCTGAAAAAGGAATAAGATAATCTTTCATCACCATGTAAGGTTAGGTTAAAATAAGTGAAGATGGAGAAAGGAAATATAGGGTAGTTGCTGACATTAAATGTTGGTTGAATGTGACAAACCATAATTCAGAATGTATGCTAGTTTAGTATTAACGGTGAGATGGATATAAGTGATATGGCATGGCTGGTGCATTTTCCTTAAACATTGGTTGTTGTGATGGTCGTCTTGTTACTAATATATAGGTGCTATATTGATAAATTTTAGTGACATGAGTTCATGTAAATATTAGATATGATACTTATTAAACTTGGAGTATGTTGAGTATGTGTGGCATGACTAAGGTAGTACATGAAGGAGAGTATGTGAGCTTGATAATAACTGAATTGATGGCATGACTGAATATATGCATTGTAATCTAGTTATAGAACTTGAACTGGAAATCACATTTGTACTATAATTTCGTGTATTGTATGATTGAGGTTCTTGGGGATCTGTTTTAAGTGCCAAAAACTAGTAGCATTGCGCTACTGGTATGGCGCCTGGCGACATTGAGCGAGCCGCCAGGCGGTAGGGTCTCAAAACAGTAGTAGTGGCCACTGCCTACGAGTGGCGTTTTGTGGCAAAGTTGAGTCCGCTAGGCATTGATGGAGCGACAAGGCTTCTGTAAGGCGCTTGTCGCCTAGCGGTGTGAGATGCCCGCCAGGCGGTCTGAAACCAGATTCCGCCTAGCAGCGTGAGAGGCGTGGCAGGCGGTTTCGGTACAGAGTTGGTGCACGAGGAGGATTTCTACACAGCTTTAGGTGATATTTTTTATGTGATGCTTCGGCTGGGGCCCTAGTTACGAGTGCATCTTGTATTGGGGTAACACGTGGCCACTCTAGGTTGTCGCCTGGTGGTTTAGGAAGTCCAGTGGAGTGTGCGAGATCGTGGCTCGTACGGTGAGGTTTCAGATGATTGCCCTCTTTAGTGCATATGATAGAGATCTGGTAGTTTGGGAACAGCTACGGACTTATGTTTGTTTTGGGGAACTCCACTTGGTGTTGCGGTGAGAGGCCATGGCAAAGTTATTCCCACGTGTGGACTATCAGGTGGTGGCCTGTAGTCAGAGCAGCGAGTAGACACTCGTGCGGCAAAGATCGATCATTGACCTCACCCAAAGGGTGATGAAATAATATACGTCTAAATTAAGGGTTGAAAGTTGAGGAACTAAGGAAAAAGGGAAATACTAACATGGGTTATAATCTTGAGATGTTGTATTTATTGTCATATTTTGTTGGTTTATTTAAATGAGCTCACCCTATCTGTGTGTGATTGGCGATGATCATGTAACTTGTTACATGGGAGCAGATGTTGATACAGGTGAGCATGTGGATGGTTAGAGACGGAGTGGGGGAAATCGCTATGGGAATTTCACTGGATTTTATTTATTTGAAAGCTTATGGATTATTGTATAGACTTCATAACTATTTTACGATTGTAATACTTGAACATTATGGTTTTATTTTGTTTATTACGCTGTTATAAATACTTCAAAATTTTCCTCCGTTTTGGGAAAGGCGTTGAGAATAAATGAGGTTGTTTTAAATATATTTAGTTTATTTTATTTTTTTTAAATAAGTAATTTCTGACTAGGACGTTACACTTACTTCTTAAGGATCAAGGTCACTAGAGCTATGGCCAACGTCACGGTATTTCCCAAAATAGTTGGTAAATAGTTATGAAGTCCCTAGTGGAGTCGCCATCTGTTGCAACCTAAATCGCGATGGGACGGCGAACTAAAAAGAAATTAGTTTGGAAAAAGAGATTAGAAGTCGCCACCATAATTTATTTTGGAAAACAATGGAAAACCATAAAAATAACATAAAATCTGCGAAAACCAAATTTAGGGTCTGAGAGTCGGTTACGCGTAGGGAAGGTATTAGCACCCTACAACGCTCGCCCAAAGGCGGTACCTTTAATTAAATATGCAAAATAGATGTGTTTATTTTATAATATTTATTTTTCCCAAAAATAAAAAAATAAATTGAACAAATATATATTTCGTGTGAAAGGGACCCGACAAGGGTTAAAACCTTGGTCCTACACATTCTCATTAAAAATGAGAAATCAGAACTACGTAGTTCTTTATAAAACTATTTGAAAATGATTTGAAAAACCTTTAGATTTTTGGGAAGTGAACCTGACAAGGACTTGCCTTACTCCTACGTATCTCCATTCACAATGGAGAATCAAGGATCACGTGTAAGGTCCATTATTTTTCTGTCCATATTTTATAGGGGTTGTCCCAAATCAGTTGGGCCTAGGGCTGGCCCATTGGGAGCCAAGGACCCTAAACTGCCCTAACCCCTTTCATTTCACTCCACTTTTAGAAAACAGTCACCCTTTTTCCTTAGAGCTGCTACCGTTTCTCTACTAGGGTTTGAGACATCTTTGCCTTCAAGAGAGTTCAACTCATTTCCTCGCTCATGTAAGTTGCTCTAAGTTCATGCTCTTTCCCCTTCAACTTATTCATCATGGTTCCAACTAGGGTTCGTACTAATAAACCCGTTTAAATTTGTTATACTACATTTTTCCAGCTCTATAATCTATTCCTAGAGCTGTGGTGCTCCATTTTTCGGTGCCGAGGTCTTATACTAGCTCTTTCTAGGTAAGGGAAGCTAGGGTTTCTTAGTTTAAATCGATTCTTTACCATTTTTGATCTGTTTCGTATTTCTGATGTATGTGTGGTGTGTACAATGTTGTGAATGAAATTTGTGCTTTGCTCTGATGGAATATCGAGGTTGGCCAACATGAACAGTGAAGGGTTCTGGTTTTCTCGCCCAAGCGAGCGTGTCTCGCGTAGGCGAGATTTGTAGCAACTGGCCCATGTTGTTTGTGTGAGTTGTCGCTCAGGCGACGAGCTCCTGTTTTGAGCGAGAGTTTATCTCGCTCAGGCGAGGAGGTCTCACCTAAGCGAGAGAATGCGTAAGCCACTGTTCCTCTCTACTCGAGCTCTCGCCTAGGCAAAGGGAGCTCGCCTGAGCAAAACCTTTCGGCCTGAACGAAGAGTTGGGAGAGGGTGCATTTTTATTTTGTTGCTTCTTTGTCCTTGGATGGTTGGCACATATTTGATTGGATTGTTATGTTAAAAGCATGAGAAGAATGATTGTGCATGAGTGATATGGTTCATGGGTTGTGAATGATAAGTCTGATATGATCTTGTGACTTGAATGGGATGGTTGGTTATCAAAGTGGCATGGTTATGGCATGATAAAGGACTTTATATAATTATTGGAAATATGATTTGTTTGTGGTTAGGGCGTAATTCCACAATAGTTTCGTGCTGATGCCTCATTGGTTAGGACGTAATTCCATGAGCCTCTAGGTGAGACCTCATGGTGGTGCCTGAGTTGGTCGAGACATAATTCCATGATCCCTGTTAGTGGGAGTTCATAGTGGTGCCCCATCTATATAATTTAGTAAGGATTCGAGGTAAGGTTGCATCCTAACACTCTAAAGAGTCAGTTAGTCTCACACAAAGCGTACTGACACTACTGGTGAAAGTAGCAGGAGGCTTGGAACTCATTAAGGGCTAACCTTGTGTTGTGGGGATGAGACATTATAACAATTAGCTTGGTAGAGCAGCTCGGTAGAGCAGCGAAGTCCACCACAAGTGCAAGCATCCGTTGAATCCGACTAATTATATGTATCTGGATGAGTCGTGTCTCGAGTCTTAGTCTATTGTGTGCAAGTCATAACATGATTGGGTGACATTTGCATTTTTGGATTATGGAGATGTATATAACTATATGATAACCTATTTTCTGCTCTAGCTTACCCTTCTACTTGTTTGTGTTCCTATGTGTGGTTTTCTCCTTTTTGTGATGATCATCAATTTATTGATCTGCGCAGATGTGAGAACTCCCCGTGGTCATCAAGGTGATGGAGGTTCCGCTGCTTAGCATCTCTAGATTGGATTTCCAGCTTTCTTTTAGGGCCACAGCCCATGTATTGTCTTGTTTAGCACTTCATTTTGTAAATTGTCGACTCTTACTCTACTTTGGTCACTGGCATCTTGGTGTGCCCAAATTTCTATTCTGGTTTCTCTTGGATAATTGTAAGTAGTAGTGTCTATACTCCAGTCCTTTGTTTCCAATATTATTTTGTGTGACATTTCCTTTAATTAGCGTTATTAATTAAATAGGGTGTTACATCACGTAGTTCTTGATAAAACTTGATTAGAATATTTAATTTTTAAAATTGTCTTTTGACATTTTTGAAAATAAGTGTAATCTGATGCATGCGCTTGGGTTGACACCAAAACATTTTTTTATATTTTGTATTTTTCAAAGGTAGTGTCGTGCGACGGGAGTGGTCGATTAGACACTAAAACATTTCTATAATTTTTATATTTTGAGAAGGAATGTCGTGCGACGCGAGCAGTTGATTAGACACAAACTATTCTATGATTTTTATATTTTGAAAAGGAGTGTCATGCGACGCGAGCGGTCGATTAGACACCAAAACTATTTTTATAATTTTTGTATTTTAAAAAAGGAGTAACGTGCGATGCGAGCGGTTGATTAGACACCAAAACAATTTTTATAATTTTTTATTTTAAAAAGAAGTATCGTGTGATGCAAACGGTCGATTAGACACTAAAGGAAAAAATAAAGAATAATTTTAAACTTTTAATTGTTCTTATTTTTATCATTTTTTAAAACTATTTTGATTTTTATTTCAATTTAAAATATTTTTATTATTTTTGAAAATGATGTGATTGAAATGTGATATTTTATTTAATTATAAAAATGGTAAAATTGGAAATAGAAAATGGGACTGCATAAGTGAATATGTGGGTGCAATGAGAAAAATTATACACATGGAAATGGGGTGCATAAAGAGAAACGCGTGGTACATAAGGTAAACACATCCTAACCTAAAACAAGGAAATTAAAAGAGTGGGGTGTGTGCTTAGTGAAAATGCAGGTACATAAGGTAAAATAAAACTAAATGAAAAGGGGTGTGGTGTTATTACATTGGGGAATGCATGAAGTAAATAAATAAACAGAACCTAAATTAAAAGTAGGGTGCACAAATTAAATTATGGAGGTGGGTGGAGAAAAAAATTAAATCTGCTTTAAAATCATTAAAATGCAACGGTTGACCTAACTCTTAAACTTCATCTTCTTCCTTCCGTAAAAGGCCACCATGCGAGCACCATCACTGCCCCTATTCGAGACCTACAACCAAAACAACGACGGTGACACGGCCAACAACGGCATCGACCGCAATCATCAAACTATCACCAACAGCGGTGACAACTACAAATTCACCTACCTCCATCCATACGCCTAACATCTTCCTCATCAAGCAACCACCATTGTCCGCCACTTCGACGGGACTACCAGCAGTGGCAGTGAGACCCCAATGTCGTCAACAATGTCACTAACGCCAACACGTTCTTACATTCATCGCATCATCCTATAATCAAACATGGGTTCAACCGTGACACACCATCTCCCTTGCCGCGACCACCATAGCAACGCCGATGACCACAGCGAACCACTACAACAACACTATACACTACCAAGGCCGTCATCAGAGTTGTCTCAAACACTGAAGCACACCTTGAACGTAAGCATCATCCATCGTGTACGAATTTCACTCCTCCGTTAAGACCAAAACCAAAAGGTTTCCTCTCCAATCACCTTTACTAAATGATTCCAACACCAACCATGGCTGCCCCGCAATTCTGACAACATCAATGCTCACTACCATAACCCTATTTTATAGCGGCAATCTAACTCCTTTCTATTTCTCTTCTATTTCATTGTTAATTGGTTTGCCATTGTTTGAAAACAAAGAAGTGTTTTTGTGACGTGATATTCATTTCAATTGGGATTTTTTTTACTGGTATATAATCAACAACCTTGCCCCCAACTCAGATCATCATACAACATTAAAAAAAAGTTTACAGATAGAAAATGTGTACCTATTTTGAACCTCTATTTCTTGATTCCAAATGTTGTTATTTATTGATTGGTTCTCCTTTGTTGCAAGCTATTTAAACAAACACATATAATGATTTGGTTAAAAGGTGAGTGAGGGAAATTCTGAGCATTTTCAATTAATTGAAAACTTGAGAATTCTAGTCGTTTGTGTTGGTGTAATGTGGCTCTAAGAGGAGGGATGAATATAGCTTGTAAATAAATTCAAACAATTCTTACACATACAAAGTATTCAAAGTAAAAGAGTAAGGATAAAAAATAACACATAAAGGATTTATATTAGTTCACTTCCCATTAAGGCTCACTCTAGTCTCTTAGGGAACCTATTTAAGATATTCCACTAATCAAAACCTTTTATCAATAACAAGTATCACCCTATCCAAATTACAACAAGTTTCAACCTCTCCAATTATCATGAGTATAAACCTATCCCAACTACACTAAGTATCAACCCGTCCAAGTATCCTTCTCAATCTCCCCCTAAGACCAAGGACTCTTAATTACAATGAATAAAAAAAACACTATCACAATAAGAGTGTATAATACAATGCATAGGTTACAACTTCACTTAGTGAAGGATTCACCATATGCAAGTTATCAACCCAATATCTCACTAGACACTATTGATGTGACAATTTCACAACACTTTGATATTACTTTCCTTTATCATTTATTTGTAAAATGATTTTTCTTATTTTTTTATTTTCCATAATTGATATTTTAATCTTTTTTACATTTTTAAATCTAAAAATGGAAATTAATTAGTCTTTTAAAGAAACTTTTACTTTACACATTCATTTATCAACAATTAAAAACTATTTCTAATTGATTTTTCTTTTCTAATAACTTTTATTCGCCCAAACAAAATTGGGTGTTGACAACAATCATAGACCTATGTTGAAGTCTTTGGAGTTTGCCCAAGAGTTACCTATTATAGTAAAAGGGAATGTGCCTCCTCCTAAGATCACTATGGCAATGCCTCTCTTGGACTAAAGAGGTCCTCCAATACATAGGATACCCTTGAAAGCTAAGGGTGAAATGAAATGGTTGGTTTAGCTAAGAATGGGAGGTTGAATTGGCTTTATAGAACTTTTTGAAAACTAAAGACCCCTTTTAATTGAATCAATCAGACCACAAATTCATAATTCTAAAGTTTCAGGACAGTACACTTTCAACTGATTAAAAATAAAAATAGTAGGTTAATCTGTTCATACACTATGAATCAACATATTAAAATATGAAATCAATCGGTTAAAATCATAGGAAATTATGTAGAAATGTAGAATACGTGAATCTCACTCAAACAACATGCTTTCTTAAGCAAGATACGTTACAATCAATACATCTAACTAGATTACACTACCAGATAAGGCAAAAAATCATGCACACTAAACAAAGATTGATTTGCTTGGTTTTCTTCAGATTTTAAAGGTGAACAAGATGAGAGAAAGAGGATCACAGGGTTCTTTTTATATTGGTTCACTCAATCATAAAGCTACGTCCAGTTTACCAGGACAACCTGTGTGACACCCCGACTACTATATTAAATAATTATTATTTGATAAAAAGATTAAATTAATTTTTTCTGTACAATAAGATTTTCCTTGAGAGAACACTAACAATAACATAACTTCATATCCATATATATATATATATATATATATATATATATATATATATATATATATATATATATATATATATATATATATATATATATATATATATATATATATATAAATAGTTTACATCTTTGTAATTGTTCATGAAATATTACAAAAAAATATATTTGTATAATATTCAGAGTTATACATCAGAATAGAAGATTATCTATATTTTTAATATCTCATCAAGAATATAATTTACTTTTACTTTACATTCATTTTTTAAATTGTAAAATAAAGATAAAATAAGAATCAAAGCAATAACTTTAAATAAATAATTAGATAAGGATTAGAATGTTAGAAATAAATATAATAATAAAAATATAAATTAAACATGAACCGTGCGTAACTGGAGATGAATTAAATAAAATAAATAAATAGGACCGGTGCATAACTGGAGATAAATAAAATAAAATAAATAAACATGACCAGTGCATAACTGGAGATTAAATAAAATAAATAAATAAGACCAATTCATAACTAGATATAAATAAAATAAAATAAATAAATAGGACTAGTGCATAAGTGAAGATTAAATAAAATGAATAAATAGGACCAGTGCATAATTGGAGATAAAATAAAATAAATAAATAGGACTAGTGCGTAATTGAAGAAAAATTAAATAATATAAATAAACATAACCAGTGCATAACTGGAGATAAATTGAATAAAATAAATAAATAGAACCAATGCATAACTAGATATAAATTAAATAAAATAAATAATCAAGACCAATGCATAATTGAAGATAAATTAAATAAAATAAATAAATAAACAAGATCATTGCATAACTGGAGATTAAATAAATTAAATAAAATAAGGAAACATGACCAGTGCATAACTAGAGATAAATTAAATAAATATAGGAGGATAATAAATTTGAATAAGTTAAATGGAAGTAAATAAAATAATATATGATTCAAAAACAAATAAAGGACTAATATAAAACCCATGAGTTTATCAAGATTAATATAAAAGAGCTTAACCTCACTCCCCATTACCTTATTTGATTGAAGGACACATTAATAATATTTGAAGAGGACTAGGATCTCTTTGAATCTTTTGCTCTAAACTTTCTCTCTATTCTCTCTTTCTCTTTCTCTCTTTTCTTTCTTTCTCTCCTTTCTTTCTCACTTTCTTACTTTCTTCGTAACTCACCTTCACTCTTTTTACATTTCTTCCATGTATTTATAGGTTAGGATAAGATTCCTTTCATTAATGAAAGGTAAGCCAAAACTTTCCAAAGTAATCCATGTAATACATGTGGATGAAGTAATCTTAGGTCATCTTTCTTTCATCATCCATTTCTTTCATCCATTTACAAGCCATGCATGTGCCAACTTGTCCAAGTAATCAGTGGATGCATTAAATGTAAGGTTATCACTTCTAATTATTCTTATCTTCCATGTATTAAGATAAAACTCCTTTAAATCTCCTTATCTTCTTTCTTTTTCTTTTATTTATTTTCTTTTCTTTGTTTTTCTTTTTCTTTTCTTTTTTTTTCTATTTATTTTCTTCTTATCTTCTTATCTCTTTAGAAGATTTTTTTAATACAGATACCTATTTAACAATATTTTTTACCTAATATTTTTTTAATATATATATATATATATATATACATATTTTATTAGTTTTGTTTTCTTTTTATTATTATTTTCAATAAGTAAAAATTGCGTAATGATAAAATATATTTTTAATGTTTAAACTACATCATAATAAAATACGAAACATTAGTAAAAATATAAGATTTTCAAGTGTTTTATTTAAAATAAATAATACAGTTTATTAAAAGTAGGGATGTTACAACCTGAGCTTGGTTTCCACTATTATCAAAAGTTTTACAAAAGTCACACCAAGAGTACACTTTTTAACAATAGAAACACCAATATTTTTTAATCACACAAAAATCTCAACCACAACATTGTAAGAAACCCACTTACAGAACTAGAAGCGCACTAGAAACACAACCAAAGGCACAAGAACTACAAAACCTGATGGAGGCTTTCCCTAACCAACCATACACGAGTTCTTTGAGCTCCCACCAAGCCAAAATGCCTCCAAGATCAACCAAGATCTGCAATCTACCACTTGCAGCTGTGTGATTCAAAGAGAGAGAGTTTTCTAGAGATGAATGACAATTTTTTGCACTCAAAAACTCAAAATCGTTCCTCAACTCTTTGAAAACCAGTTTATATAGTTATGTCGTAAGTGAATTCAATAGGTTGATTTGTCCATATAATCTGTTGATTTCACTTGACTTGAGTAAAATCAGTCAATTCAAAAATAATTCAACTAATTGAATACATTCATACCAAGACTTTAAGCCTATTAAAACCTATGTCATATAGCCTACATAGCAAGCCTTTAAACCTATTAAAACCATTTTCAACATATTGAAAGAGACACAATAAGACTAAAAAGATATCTAACCTATGTCATATAGCCTACGAATAAAGTACAATAATTAAACATCATAATCTTCACTTCATTTCCGTATTTAACACAATAAAAGCTTGATCATCAAAGGGATCTACATCAATCTTCATCAACCTCATGTAATCCCATGCACTTGTTTCATGCTACATGTTTCATGTTTCGTCAAATCTATGCACCAAGGTCTCTTGTTCTAAAAAAGGGTTGTTAGAGGCATTTTCCTATCTTCACAAACTTGGTGGCATGTAAGCAATTCACTTTCATTTGCCAGTCCAAGTATTCCTCAACGTTATCCTTGCCATATAAGTAAGGCAAATCAGCCTTAGTTTCTCTATGGGTGTGTTCTCTTCTTTACCGTTTAAATGCATAAGGTTGTTGGTAATACTCCCCTACTCTCATTACCTATTGATCATAAGCTGACTCCTCACTTCTATTTCACCTTGACTAGTGATTTTCTTTCTTTTGCATTTGTTCTTCTATTAAGGGTTCTTAAACTCCAAAGTTTTAAACTTACCTTTTCTGCTTCCCTATAGGCTCTTTATATAGGACTTGATTAGGCTTGGATCTGATGTTTCTGTTGTCAAAATCTCTTAAGTATCTTTAAAATAGTCATAAGTATCATTTATCTTTATAGTGGTTATGAATATCTAAAAATATTTGGAAAGATATAATCAGTTTTAAAACTATTTGACAAATATACTTAGTTGAGAATTTCTGATATAATTAAATAAATTAATTACTTATCTTATAAATTATCACCAATTAATCTCCCAATTCAGCCCATCAATCACGTAGTCCAAATTTGCAGGAAAAAATCCAAATATTTGCATTTTAACCCCTTTAGTTTGACCAGACTTTGACCAAAGTTGATTGTTTAACCTGTTGACTTCCAAATAGGTTTGCCACATGGCAGGTTATCTCCTTATCTTAAATCATGTTTCTTTTTTGTGGTGGGCTTCACCATTCTTGGAGTTTAATCAAAGGTGGTAGCTTCGTGATTTGGTTGGTTTCTCACGGTAGTTGGTGTGTCATGTTCACGTTTCTAGTAGCTGAAATTCAAATGAGGTTGGCATTGAAACCTGGCTTGCGATTTGGGCTCATGTGGTGGTCTAGAGATCTGGTGTGGTTCTGTTGGTTCGTTGCTCATGTTGGCGTAATGGCTCTAAATGGGTTTTTTAGTACTCTATTTTTCTTACTTTTTCTTTCTAAAAGTTTTGTTTTAGTTTAAAGAAATATGTTTTCGTCTTTAATTAATTAGTTTTTGTGAGTGTCTAGAAAAGTAGTTTTTATAAAAATGTGTTTAAAAGGTTAATTTAAGAGTATTTTAATGCATTTAATTTGTCCTTTTTAGATCTCCCTTTCTAATAAAAAATTTTCTTTGCCAGGAAGTCCTTTATTTTTGTTGAATTACATATGAACCCCTAATCCGATTTTTATCTTTGATGGGTCAACTAAAGCTTTGACCAGCCATTCTCTCATCAAAACACATGTTTAATTTAAATTGTGTGAACAGTAGTGATGCTAAATCATGAAAGAGACACTTCACCACGAAGAAAAGCTCGAGCCTTTGATGTTGTAGCCCATGTTCATGAGCAAAGCTTAATGGGCATGAAACCAACCTGATGTTTTAATCTGATATGTGAGGTGCGGATAGAGGTGTTTTGAAGTCTGATGCAAGATCAAGATGGAGATGAGGTTGTGGTAGATTTGAAATGGACGAACAAGGGAAAAGTAAAGTTGATCAAGGGCGCAAGATCTCTAGTTCATTATTGCGATTCTAGTTCGAGAAGCAAGGATGAGGGTTAGGCATTTTTCGTTTGTTTTTTAGGTTTTTTCTTTTGGGGTTTGAAAGGGCAGCGATTAGGGTTTTTTGCGGAAGCCCTGGAGTGTTAGATAAGAGTAATTTTGAGAGGCTTGAGTTCATCTTCGTGTTCTTGCGAAAGAGGGGAAAAGTGTAATATAAAAGGGTTTTCTCCATATCTGATGAGCGCAAAGTAGCCTTCAGAGAGTGAAGTTTTTCCTAGTGTGTTAGATAGCTCTACTTAGTTCACCCATAAGCAAAAAGAGGTCAGGATTGGGTTGAGTGAGACTCTCTTTCACCATTTTAATTTCTAGCACTTCCTTGATCTTATGTATTCTGTTATGATTCTACGATGAAATACAATGCTTCCATTTCAGTTTTGATTTACAGTTTTCCAGTTGTGATTATTTAAGTTTTGATTACATTTCATGCTTTCTACCTTTAGATTATGAATCACTTTACATTTCTTTTACTACTTTCTCAATGTTATTCCAATTTCAAGGTTCTGAATCAGTGTGTTGAACTTGGGTAAAATTTGCACACATCAAAGTTCCCTTTTACGGACTATATGTCCCCAAAGTGGTCACACATTATCAAAATGTTTTCTTGAGTGTAGATAAACCTTTGTTCACTCATTACATTAGATATGAATTTTTTGTTTATTCTGCTATGTTTATTCATGTTATGACACAATTTCTGCTTACTTTTATGCTGTTGTTTGTAGTTCTATTCTGATGATTAAGCTCTTGTTTTGTGTTTAAAGTTTTGCATCTACATTGCATACATGTTTCAATTTCTTTTGGCTACATATTACTTTGAATTTCTGGTTTTCATACATTTTAGTTACACAAACTTCTTAGTCATGTCGCATTCTAGTAGTTGATTATTGTTGTGAGTAATTCATTTCCATTAGAAATTTCCTTTTCATTCTAAATTCATTTTTGTCACACTTCACTATTGTTACAATTTTAGTTTCTAGTTTAGCTTTTGTAATCTATATATGTACAACATCACATTCATATTCTGATTTGGGGTGCAACATATCCTGCCACTTAGGTTTGAGCCATTTCTTTGTAGGTCTGATTTGACAATTGAATGATTTTGGAATATATGAAATATGATTGTTAGTTTCTATTGATGCATCAAGGTACAATCTTTTAGAGCAGACTATGTTTCCACTACTATAACTTTAGGCTTTCACGTTGGGTTATTGAATTAATAACATCGATAATTTTGATTAGCTCCTTTAAGACTCTAGCATGGTTTTAATTTTTGCATATTCATCTATACGCTTGCTACATAACGAAGTCAATTGAACCTATTCTTAGCTTGTTACTGCCATATGTCAGTTGATTGTTGTTGCAATATAGAATTATGTTGTTGTTTTCTGAATTTGTGTTGATGCTACCCATTTATTCCATTCATCCTTGCTCATCAGGAACATGTAGACTTCTAGTTGCATATTAGAACATTTTGGGTTTCTCATGCATATTCATTAATTTTTCATGCATAAAGCATTCACTTAAATTCATTTTTTATTTCATTTTAAATTCAATTCATACTCTCATTAGGATCCGTGCATTGCATTCAAGGCATACTTTCATTCGTGCATTTAATTTAGTTTTTAAATTCTACACTTTTCTCCTTTTTATTTCCTTTTTTAGCAAGATTTAATTATACAAGCTAGACTTAACACACATCATTTCCTTATATTCGATGTTGATTCATCTTCCCTACTACATTAAGGGGATAATTTAGGTTTTGTCACTCTAAGCGCGACTGAAAAATGGAGTTAACAAAATGTGTTGGTTTTGTTGGTTCTATTACTCTAGAGAGCTAATTTGTTTTTGTTGGTTCATTGCTCATGTTGGGGCAATGGCTTTGAATGGGTTCTATAGTGACGATATATGGTGGTTCTGCGCTAGAGATCTGATTCAACTGCAATCAATTCTCCAACTCTGAACCAAACACGCAATTTGACTATTTGTGTAAAGAATTCACATTGAATGAGAAATAACTAATTATTGTTTTTGCGCTAGAAAACTGATTCAACTACAACCAATTCTCCAACTCTGAACCAAGCACACAATTTGACTATTTGTGTATGTGGTGCATTAGACGACTTTTGTGCTAGACGTTGTGAGTATTAGACGCTTTGTGTGTCAAATCCCATGCATTAGATGACCCTAGTGTCAAACAACGACATGTTCTATTCATTTAACATGACATTACTCTCTTATTAAAACATGAGTTCTTTTTCGTTGAGGTTGCCTACGCGACTATTGCAATTGAAACAAAAACCTCTTCAAAACCCCAAGTATCTTTCTTTCTCATCATGTTTTCTCTTAAACACTCTCTCAAAGAGAAACTTAATCTCATTGAAAGTCACATTCTCCCCATCTCTACAAATGGCTTTTCTTGAGTCTCTCAACCTTGTGGAAATCAACAACACCTCCTATGGCAAAAGATCAAATGAATACACTCTATTAGTAGAGCATTATCTTAACCTCGAAGATTTTGATGCCTATGGTCTTGCTTTTTCGACACCTTTGATGATGACATTGGCTCAACTAGAGGCCTAATCACTAGAAGCATGTTTATAAGTATACAAGAAGATATGGAGAATACTAAGTCAAGTGGGCCTAATGGTCTTAAGCTCTTATTCACTTGGGTGAAAGAGGATATTAAAAAAGTCGATGGGCTTGTATTTATGCCAATAACATAGACTTAGTTTGAGCCATGTATTTTGGGCCTTGCTTAAAATAATTTGAAATTGTAATTTGGAATTAAGATCAAGATATATTACCTAAGGATTTAATTGGGCTTCCAAAGACCCAATTAAATCTTAGGTCATCCACCAAGCCAAGGGACCTCAAACATTTAACATATTTATCACATGTTGCAAAACATGTAAAGTGTGTGTGCCACATGGCACTTGATCCACAAATTCTACAACTATATCAGGAGCACATTGAATTCTCCCACCCTTTTTCTCAACCAAATGGAGTTTTTCCTCCTATAAATGGAGACCTCCACCCTTTTGTATTTCATTACTGAGTATTTTAATGAAATTTTGTCTAGATCACTCTAGACCTTTCTCTTAAGAGTCACCTTTGCTAGAACTTCCCTAAGACTCTAACCTCATTCCTCTAGGATTGGCCTCACATTCCTCGAGAGCATCTCCGCCACATTTCACTGAATCAATCTTCTTCCATTTCTTTTTGATGCATCTCATCCAAAGCTTCAATCATTAAGTCATCGAAAGTGAATGCATCATGTGGTATCATGCTCCATCTTAATTCATGGTCATCTCGAGCTAAATCTTGGTTTCTTTATTTTTTTCTTGTTGTTTAATTCAATTCCTTGATTGTCTTTCATGTTTTTACCGTTTAAATTATGTTGTATGTGTTTAAATTGAGGTTCTAATTTGTTGTCCATCCTTGAACCTCACGGTTTCTTATGTACGAATCCATAATTATTGTTCATCCATGATCTTGTTTAGAGTTTTTGTTCATTTTTATTCAATGATACCTACTACATTTGAGTCTGTTTTGATTTCTAAATCATATCTATGTTGTCTAGTCATGTTAATTGATTACATGTAATGATTCTTTTAACCGATTAAATTTCACCTTAATTGATTCAAAATTGCATGAATTTTTTTCAACATTTGGAGCCATGACCTATGCAAATGAGTTCATTGACATATTTGATTGGTGTAGTCATGATGTTTGCCATTTTCACCAAAGTGGTTTATCCTAGACTGCATTTTTTTTCATTTTCATGTTTAGTTCATGCTTAATAATAGATCATTATCAAGTTCCTGGAAATAAAATTTCCTTGTGTCTTGTTTGAGCTTTTAACATTTCTATCTTTTTTTGTTCTACATTTTGTTGTTGTTGTAAGACCCGCAAAAAATAAATAAATAAATAAATATTTAATAAATGTGAGGGTGGGGGTCCCTAAGTTATTTAATGAGGAGAGAGAAGACAAGGAATAGTACTAACTTAAGTGGTTGAGAGTACTTGGTGCTGTTGAGAGGACTTGGGTTCGAGTCATGTGTATGACATTAGGGTATTAATTTAATTGTTTTATTATTTTAATAAGATGATTGACCATAGTACGTGATGATATAATCCTAGATGTGTAAGAATTATCACGAAACATGAATTGGTTGAATGGTTGTGCACTTGCTTTGTAATTGAATGGTTGTGTGTTCGAAACAGGTTAGGGGAGCTGCACTTCGTGCTTTAACCTTTAATTATATAATTGTGTAATGTATGGGATGCATTTGTGTGTTTTTGTTTCTGCCAGGTTGATAGATTTTTCGTGTTTCTAGAATTTTCTAGAAACCACCTGGCGACAATGAAGGCTCGCCAAGCGTCTAGAAACCACCTGGCGACAATGAAGGCTCGCCAAGCGACGCATGATGTTTGAACTAAGATTCTGGGTTCTGCCCAGAAACCACTTGGCAGTAATAAAGGCGCACCAGGCGATACAAACTAGATTGGTTCGTTTCCTAGGACTTTGTGGTTTTTGTTTGAACATACACCTTTGGTTTTGGATAGTTTTATGTATGATAGATGAACCTTTTAAAAATTATACATATTTTAGTGCCTATAAATTGATCAAATCAGGTGCAAATACGTTGTTTTTCATATTTTACGTGCAGTAGGGACTGTCGGGCGGTGGTTTCTTATCGCCAAGCGCCAGGTCTTTGGTTTTGTTTCGCTAGGCAGCAAGATATAGTCGCTAGGTGACTACATTTTTCTAGTTTGCGTAGTTTTTGTAAATTGTGTTTCCTGGTTCGTTCACTATCCGATGTAGCTGAAATTTTGACAGGTGATCCATAACATTTGTTCTTTACTTTGAACGGTAGAGATTTGAATTGGAGGTCTGTAGATAGAGATATGTGTTACTCATGATTGTTGGTTTGATTTTCCTAAGAGTATGATTAATATTGGATTCTTAAATGTTAGTATGGCCTTGATTGGTGAATGCATATATATATATATATATATGTGTGTGTGTGTGTGTGTGTGTGTGTGTGTGTGTGTGTGTGTTTGTGTGTGTGTGTGTGTGTGTGTATGTGTGTGATTGATGAGTATGTTTTTTTGGTAGTACTTGCTGAGCCATGTTGAATATATAAATCTATATATGTTAGCTTGAATGTATGATGTTATAAGTGCGTGAAAAAGGCCACTATTGATGATATCACAATTTTCGAGTGTTGTATAATCGTGATGGGTTTTTGGCAAGTATGAGAACATGATGATTTTGGTTGCACTTAAGTTTTGGCATGAGAGTACATGGTTGTGCATACTGTGAATTTATATTATTGAACTATATAATATGTTGGAGTGTAATCTTAAGTAAGTTGTTAAATATAAACATGTGACTTATGCATGGACTATTTGAGGATATAAAACTGTTTTGGGGTGCTAAACTAGTAATTGTCACGTTACTGGTATAGCGCCTTACGGCGCTGGTAAGGTTGTCAGACGATAGAAGTACTAAGGATGTCCTTAGAGTGAGTGGCGCCTCGTGGTGAGGTGTGAACTGTAAGGCGATAGCCTTAAAACAATGGCTCTAGAATTTGTCTCGCGCCTGGTGACGAGAGAGATCCACCAGGGGGTCTGCGTTGGGATGCCATGAGCAGGTGGGTTCATGATTAGTGATGTACACGTGATTAATATGAGTAGGGAGGTTAATATTAATGATGCTCTCGTGTGAGGATACGAGCGGGGAGGTTCGTATGTTTGGTGCTCACACTTGAGTGTTGTTGCGAGCGGGGAAGTTCGTCGAGGTTGGACCATGAGCAGACAAGTTCATGGAAGCATGATATATCCTGGGTTCATGGTCAAGTAATTGTGTTGAGTTCCTATGTTAGTAGTTTCATTTGTATAATGAAGCGATAATGCAAGGGCAAAAGTTTGAATGCTTTGGATGTGCGTGGTTTACAAGGCTTTGGGTGATAGCTTACGGATGTACTTTGCTGGAGAATTCCTTGAGTGATGGCTTAGAATGGCATCCCTTGCATTGTGGCTTGGGATGGAGGGTAAACATGTGGTTTTCCTTGAGTTGTGGCTCGGAATGACATCCCTTGAGTTATGGCTCAGGATGGAGGATGAACATTGGGCATTCCTTGAGTTGTGGCTCGGAATGGTGTGTGTTACCAGTGTGGGTGTGCGAGTTGTGGCTCCTATGGAGGGTCTTCATTCGATTGAGCAATCGCAGGTTATGGCCAGCGATGTATGATGGGTCTCGAGTTGCTATTAAGATAGTTAGCAATATGTGATTTATGTAAAATAGTGTTTGTTTCTCATTTAACAGTTTTCCCTAAAAAATTGAGTTTTAAAATATGTTCTAGAACCATTCATTAAGTTTCCTTTTGAGTTCTTACTTTGTTTTTAACCTTTGTTTATTGCTTGTCATTTTTGGAAGTTCATTCATCTTGTCCAATTGAATTTCATCTATATTTTAGTTTAGCAATTATTGTTTGGATCTTTTCTTGCTTTTAGTTCTTGGACTTCTCGATTTGGTGTTGAAATTGTGGTGCAAATTTTTCTCTTTAAAGGTGGACTACTTCTAGTGGTAAGATCTTAGGAGTTGGAAATCTAGTGAAATTCCAAGCTTGGGAAATCTCGCAAGAGAGGCTTCAAACACATTTTGAAAAGGATATTAAGAGAAAACACGCAAGGACAAGATAGACTTGAGTCTCGGATTTGGCCATTGTTGGCAATGTACCGTTTTGATTTCTCACAAATTGTAACGACCTTAAGTTAATTGTCTTGGAAGATCCTTTGGTGTTCTTCCATCTTTTGCTTTGTGACTTTCTTGTAATAGCTTGGTGTAGTCGGTGAGTATATCTTGGGAGCCAAAGCTACAAGCCTCACCTTAGGAATTTTCCTACTTGTTCTTTACCTTTCATGTTTATGAGTAGCTTGGCCAAAGATCTCAAATTCTAAGCCTCTCTACTTTGGAATCCGTTTTAGCGTTTAGGTCTTTTATAAGTAATTGTTTGTTTTGTTGTAGAGTCATATCTTCAAAGTTTAAAATCACATCCTTTTGTGAAAGAGGTGTAATAAGTAGTGAGGTAAACTTTGGTTAGGTAAGACTTGGTACTTAAGAAGTCCTAGTGACTCACGTCTCTTACTTGGGAGTGAACTTATGAACACTTCTAAACTTTCAAACTAGGAAAACTTTTGAAATTAAAAGATTTCTAAACATTCATCTCACTATGGTGGAAGTTGCTCTAAGGAATCCATTCATACTTTGAAACAAATTTCTAACAAACTCAGAGCATTAAACCTATGGTGACAAGAAAAAGTTCAACTAAGAATAGATAAAATGGACAAAGAAATTCAAATTGTTATCATGATGGGTGACATAAGGTTGGTTACACTATAATTTCATTATGGATTCTGAGGTTAGAATGAAATAATTTCTTTGTTTTTTTTTATTATTGTTGAGGTTTTAATTTATCTATGTTTTTTGTCTCTTAATCAAATAAAAAGTAATGATTTTTACATGCTAGCTAATTAGCGAAATGTTTAAACCAGGAACAGTGTACAAGAATGATCAAGACAAGTTCTAAATGATTATGCAAACATGCTCAATGTTGCATATGTCATGAAAACATGCAAGAACACGAAAAAGATGATTGAAACACAATTTCTTTAAACTTTAAATGATTATACAAGAGAGAAAGGTTAGAGAAAAGATGAGATCACAAGATTTTTATATTGGTTCACTCAAACCTGAGCTACATCCAGTTTGTCAAGGCAACCTGAGCTTGAATTTTCACTATTTCAAAAGATTTACAAAGTATTCATCCTTACACTTTCAAAATATGCAAAAACCACAAACAAGACTCTTGAATCACACAAGAGTCACACCATCACAACAAGAACCTTCTTGCAGACCTGGAAAACCACCAAACACACACACATAGCTTAAGAAAGATCAACCCTTAGTGGTAGCACAGCCCAGCCTACCATAAACCACTTTCTCCAAGCTTCAAACCAAGCCAAAAGCACCAAGAATTGATCTAAGATCAATCTTCAACTACTGCAATCTGAATGATCACAAAGGAGAGAGTTTCCACGAGTTTCCAGAACAATTTCGTGCTAAAAAATGATCAGAATTCCTCTCTTTAGAAAATCACAACTCTTATAGTCAAACTGTTACGAAATTCAACAGGTTGATTTCCAAATCAATCGGTTGATCTCACTTGAGTTAAGTGAAATCAGTCGATTAAAAAATAAATCAACTGATTGAATTAGTTGCAGTTTAAGACTATTGTAGCCAACCTTTTAACATGTTAAAAAACCATTCAATAGACTAAAAGAGACATTTTAACTTGTTGAAAACCCATTCAACAGATTAAAAAACACAACAAAGACCAAAGACATCTAATTAATGCTACAAGGTCTACAATATGAATTACAAACATCAAATACACTTTCTTAATGATGTATCCACGTGGAGAGCACATGTTCCAGCCTTGATCAACGTGAATACCATCAAATCTCCTATCCTTCATCAATGTAGATTTTATTCCAATGGTAATGACTTCAAGGTAGTTCAAAAGGGTTTCATCAAATCTTCATCAAATCTTCAAGAAGCATACCACCTTGGCTTCACATGTCAACATTCAATACTTACAACATTCACCTAAAGCTACATCGAGTCTCTTAAGCCACTTACTTAAGAAATTCACTAATTAAATCCTTTAACTAGCACAAGTATCAACCTTTCTAAGTTTCACGAGTATCACTTCTTTCCTTTTCAGTCATTCAACAATTTAAATTCAAAATATCATAACATTGTGACTTCAATCTTCTGAATATTCTTTTGTAGTCATTGATTTGTAGAGGCTTTCTCTTTCTCGTGATCGCTTGATAAATATATGATAACATTCACAATATTCAATCAAAGAATTTTTCCCTTTATGTGATCAATCTTCTTTGATAATTATTCATAGTAAATGTTCAATCAAAATATCTTCTAACAATGTTGAGATTTGATACACAATCTTCATAGCTTGATAAACTAACAAACTCTTTATCAATTTCAACATTTATGTTTCTTTGACCAATTTAGGTATGATCAATATATCACCTTGTGATTTGATAATACTCTTTCGCAACATCTTAACTTGACTCATTTGTCCTCATTTAACTCATCTAGTAATTCTTCCATTGGAGTCATCTAATGGAAGTACTCGATTATAATGGATATTCAACATTTAGCTTCATGAGTTGACTTTGACTCTTCTAACACTAATACTCGTTTAACACTTTTCTTTGACTTGTCTACTATTTGTAGGAGTCTAATATCTTGCCTAATTATGTTGACTCATTTGGTTAATAATCTTATCTACTGAGTTATATACATATACATATACATATACATATATATATATATATATATATATATATATATATATATATTCTAATCATTCTTAGTTATCTTAGAATATTACTATACTTGCTTATCATCCTATTTCATTATAGATTTTGTTATCATCAAAGCCTCACTACCATAGAAAAGGCTTTTTACGTCTAGTGTATTTGGATTTTTACGTCTGACTTAGGTCAAACATAAATTCGAAAGACATAAATTTATGTTTGTTAAAGTAATAGACATACATTTATGTTTGATGCTTAGATGACAAACATAAGTTTATGCTTGATGTAAATTTTTGCCTGTATTTCCCCCAATTTAGTGTTATAATTTACGTGGGCATGCCATGTCAAGATGTTTGCATCTTCTTCAATGGAAACAATCGTTTTAACCTAGGTATTATCGGAAGGTACCCCAACACCTTAGTGGGTGACCATACATTTCTTCATCAACATTATTTCTATCAACTTTCTTGGCCCAATAGTTACGATTAGGTAATGTGTTTTTTTCTAGAAGAATCTCCTTTAAAAACTCCAAAAGTTTTGTGAAACTTTTATTTGTCCATCCATTTCTTGCTTTTAAATTGAACAATGTCAAAGTTGTTGATAACCGTGTAAAGTTAGCGCATCCTAGTACAATTGTTCCTTTGAATCATACTTCAAAGTATCATATAAACGAGCTCTTCCAAGATTTTCTTAATCAACATCATGTACCATGTCCTCTAAATGATCATTCATCCATTCTTTCACATGTTTAGTTGTTCGGGATGTTGTAAGGTTGTCTAATACTTCTCCATGCCAAGTCCAAATTGTATAACTCCTTATTATACTAAAGATGAATAGGCGATCATGTATTTCGCTCAAATCCTAAAGTATTTGATTCAAGCAACGAACATAAGGACAATAATATGCCCAGTTCACAAAGATAATATGTTCTTAAGCATATTGCAAGAACTCAAAACTTTTTTTCATACTCTTCACTAACGCAATGTGGATTTGTCTAGCTTCGGTTCATATTACATTGGTAACAAATTTCATCATTCTCAAAATTTTAATTCTCACAAGGTAGGGTGCTACCTATTTAGAAAAAAATAGTTCTCATAATTCATTAACATGTACACGAAGAAGTCTATCCTCATAAATTTGAAAATTTTTTGATAACATGTTGCATTGATCTCCGAAGTACACAAAATGAAAATGGTCACTCGTGACCACAATCAAGTATGCAACTTGAGAACAACACAAAATGGTATGAACCAAAATTTTATCAAATTTATGCATAAACTTACAATGTACACATATTAACAACTTATGAAAAATAATTTTTCCAAATTGTCCGATCGGATAATTCAAGATTTAATACAACGATTAAAGTTTAATCATTTGCACTAAATCTCAAACAGTAACTAAGGTTCACTCTATGTCTCTCTACATCTAAAATTAGAATAAACCACCAAATAATATTTTACAAACATTCAACATCTAATAAATATAAAATTATATAAACATTCAACATCTAACAAATCTAAAATTTATCAAATATCTAATATAAACTAAAAATACAATTTAATCAAACACCTAATAAATCTTAATATAAAATAACTATTTCTTAACCAAATCACATAAAATAAAATTAACAAAAAGATAATTTTAATACATACTACAAATGTTGTACAATTTAAATAAAACATAAAATGTCAAAAAAGCAACTGAAACAAGTTTCTTAAACAAACTTCTTTCAAAATCCTTTTTCAACGTTGCAAAACCAATGGAAATGAAAAAATTATACAAATGCAACAACATGAAATGAACAATAGAAAAAAGGATTTTGAAGAGATGGCAATAATGGCAACAATAAGTAATTTAAATGCGAAAAATAATCGGAGAGAACGAACCCTTGAGAGAAAATGAACAATAGAGTGGAGAAACCAAGCTTTCGAAGAAAAATAAAGCCACATTGTAAGACCCAGGAAAATAATTATAATTTTAAGGGATAGTTGGATGCATAAATATCAATTGAATTGATATCCAAGGTCATAAACATAGGTGGGAAGTACCACAATTGGTTAGAGCCTTGTTAAAGGATGGATGATCATGGATTTGATTCTTTATGTGTGCATTTGGAACAAATATTTTTTTATATATTATTTTATAATTGCTTAGGAGTGCCTAGGTGTATGCTTGAATGTGAAAAATAACTTAACATTTTATTTGTCATGTTTAGAATATATATTTGGTTGTTTTATTTCTTGGATGCATTGAATGAGTGGATGCATTGTAATGTTACTATGCGTGTGGAATGACAAGAAAGTTGCAATGGTTAATATGGTTTAAAGAGTTGCTTGAATATTGGTGGTTATGTGTTCAAATCCCGTCTAGAGCAAAAAGGTAAAATTATGGATATTTTTTTAGTAAATGCGTGACACACCTAGGGATGACTAAGTGATGAGAATTTAAGACGAGAGTTAATAGTTAAGACCAAAATAAAGTTATTTTATTATATTTTTAATTTGGGCAACTGAAATAGTTAGAAAGTTAAGTTAGGAAATTTGGTAAAGGGAGCTACACCTTGTGTCTATGATTCATTGTTTATGAGATTAATGTCAATGGATTAATGGGATGGTGAATTGTAAAATTGGGATTAAGTTTTAGCGTAAGGGGAGCTACACCTTGTATCTATGATTATTTGTTTACATGATGAATGTCTTGTATATGAGATAAGAAGTGTTTATCCTTGTGGTAAAAGAACGTTGGGTTTTAGTGTGAGGGATGCTAAACCATTTTCTTGATATCCTTGATTTATGGAATGGAGGAATTGTGAAATGCATCTTTAGGTTACGTTGTGTTTTCTTGCGATGATGAAATTATGGTTTGTGTTGGAGTACTATGAATTGGTTAAATTTGGGGTCTTGGATAAAGTTAGTGGAGTGAGTATGGTTCCTAAGGGTACTGTTAATTTGGGTTCATGTATAGTAAGATTTGATGAGTTTATTAAGAATCCATCAGTTGTGTCAATGCTTGGGTGAATTTTAGTTCTTGGTTTGCCTATTTTATTTTCGAAGCCAAATCCACAAGTTGTGGTAAAATACCAGGTCACTGTTGGAACTCACTGTTTTGACTCTTGCACATTCGAAGTCAAATCTACAGGTTGTGGGAAAATCCAATGGTCACTTGTGGAACTCGCTGTTTTGACTCTTGTATATTCGAAGCCAAATCCACAAGTTGTGGAAGAATCCACAAATCACTTGTGGAGCTTGCTGGTTCACATTTTTTTGTTTTCTGGAGATAAATCCACAAGTTGTGGAAAACTCCACTGGTCACACGTGGAACTTACTATTTTGTTGTGGTGGTTTGTTTTAACATGATGTTGTTGCTAGATTAAAAATGTGGTTGTTTCTTTATTATTTGGTGTTGAATTTTTGGGTAAGTTGTATGTTAAAATCCTTAAATGTAAGGAAATAATGCTTGGGTTATGATATGATAATGATTTATTATTAATCTTATGATGATGTGACATGATATGATGTAATTGCACGATGAGTTGAGGTATGTTGATATTGTGATGAGGTATGCTATGTATGGATGTACATATGTGATGAGACAGTATGAACTCTCTAATAGCTGTAAAGCCAGGATGGTTTCTTTACCCAGAGGACTTTGCCGAGTCAGGGTAAAAGGGTTTTGTTCCTTTGTAAGTCTTTGGTATAAGCTTAGCAAGAGTGCTTCAACCAAGGCTTTGTTGAGCAGGTGGAGTTGTTATTAGTAAGTCTATGGAAAGCATGCGAAAAGATTTTTCCAATAGGTGTTGGTGCGCAAGAAAAGTATAATGGTTGGCTAAGAGATAGTGACATACCGTTAATATTACTTGGTGGTAATATTTTGATGAGTTCAGTTGTGGTGTTGAGAACATGTACTGATCATTTTTTTATGAATGAGTTATGTACATTATATATGCAACGTGTGTTACATGTTAATATGCATGTTATGTGATGCCATACATGGTTAGCTCACCCTTGCATGTTTGTGGATATGGTTTCCACCTACGATGATCGTATGACTTACGTTGTACGGGAGTAGATGTGGATGCAGATGCTAGTGGAGAAGCTTAGTTGTGAGGAGCTTGTGGGAAAGCTTTATGGGAGTTTTTATGAAAAGCATTTGGAAGGGTTACTTTTGAATAAGCAAAATGTATTAGTTTGGCTGAGTTTTGAACTTGAAATGACTTGTAATGAGTTTTGATTTTGACAACTTAAACCGATTTGGTTTATTTTATTATTGCCTTATTTTGAATAATAAAGTTTTATTCAGATGCACTTTTTGGCAAGTGGTTGTCGAAAAACATTGTGAAGTTTCCTATTTAATAGGTGGTATCAGAGTTTTATATTTTGGAATTTTGGAAATAATAAAATTACACGTGGCATCTCAGAAGGGGTGTTACACAAACCATTTTCACGTCATCGCCATCGTTGCTCTTTGAGTGAGTTTGGGAGGAAGAAAAACATTGTGCGTAGAGAAGTGAGGGGGCGTTCTTTTGGGAGTCTTAAAAAACTCAAAATTTACGTCTAGACCCTAAGTAACAAATGTAAATTTTGATATTTATGTTTGACCAAAGTGCAATCAAGCATAAATTTATGTCTGATGCACTCTGGTCAGGCTTATATCTCAAAATTTATGCATGTTACTAGGGCATCAGACATAAATTTTGAGCAATTAATTACAAGTATGCCATCAGTCATTTTTTACGTTTGGTCCTTATGGGTCAAACATAAATATAGGATGTGGTAGGAAAAATTTTTTGTTAGTGCCTACTTACTATCAAGCTCATCTAATGGCCTTGCCAATGTTTAATGCTAGCAAAGTTGTGTTAGATCACTAAGAGAGAATGTCTAACAAATATAATGAGGTTAAGTAATTCATCAACATGGTCTAAAGATCAAGATATATGATTTGTACTTACGCTTTCATGTTCTTAATGATTAATATTAATATATCATATATGTTAGTGAAAACAAGAAGTCTGGTAAATGCAAGGCCAAGTCTTAACATTAGACGAGTATATGAAATAGACAATTCAAGGTGTTATACATGTACACAAATGATAATCACCAAGTTTGAGCATTAGATGACCCAAGTCATTAGACCCCTCAATCCACAAGGTGTTAGACGACCTAAGTGAAACAAAGCAGTAGACGACTAAAGTGTTAGATGATTTAAACAATAGAACGAATTATAACACACTTTGTGATGAGCGGAAGCTCGCGAATCTTCGTCGGAATCGCGTTCTGAATGACGGAAATCCTCGTGAACCTTCCATGCTTTAATTTTTTCGGTGGCAATCGACCAAACTTGCAGTGCAAGACTTAGATCTCTCGATGAAAAAGATTGATTCTCTCTCGAACGGAGTTCTAGTGGAGAACTCTCACAATCTCACTGAGTCGTAAACCCTAAGAGGCGATTACCTCTCAAGAAGGTGAGCTAGACGAAAAATAGGGATAAAACCACTCTCAGATATTCATCAAGTTGCCGATTATAAACATTGGCCTGCCTTTTATATATAACAAGGAAACCATGTGAAACGTTAATGAAACCCTAACGCTAAAGAGGGAAAAGAACTAACGGCAAAGTTGCCATGTACAACGAAAAGGAAAACGTGAGCAAAAACCCTAGCACAAGGCACGTTTCAGGAGAAAGTGAAGGGTTTGATTCGTGGGTGTTTGCAGATTGGCTTCTCATTTATGTGTGGATGGATTTTGGGTTGATTTCAAAAAGTTAGCTCGATGTTGAATCAAGATGCTTCCTCACATGATATTGGACTGTTCCAAGCCCAAAAATAAAATCACGCGTAGAAGGAAGATTTGGCTACTGGATACCTTGCATGTTGGGCCCTTACTGGCGCTAACAGAAACCTTGCATACTCGTGTTGGGCTTGTGGAAAGGTTATTGGCCCAAAACAACTTACAAAGAAAAGAAAGCAACAACACTTGAAAAGTAGGCCAGAATACAAGCCCAGAAAATGTTGTGTTAATTACATAACTCAAATTAATACACCTATACATTTAACTATGTATTTAAAAGTATAAAAACTAAATTGGGTCAGACCATTGGCCCATGCTGAAAGCCCTTTTAGGGTGATATTCATCACTTTATTATTATGAATGCTATAATTTATAGTTTATTGATATAATGGACAAGTAATATAAGCATTAATTAAATGTTATGATTGATAAATGATTTGTTTGATTGATTGAGATATTATTATTGATCTAACAATTCAAATGTAAAAGCACGTTGCACATAGTTTCCTTAACATAAAAACTGTCAACATTGAAGAAAGAGTAGAATTCAAATCAAGTCTTAGCTCAATCATAAAAGGAAAGAAGATATCTTGAAGAACATCAATAGATTTAGAATTGAAGTCTTAAAGAATGACATTGAAGATTCAAGTAGAAAATTCAAATTAAAGAAGATTGTAATGAAGAGTTGTAATTTGAATTCTCAATAGCTATCAAATGCAACAACTATATAAAGGATGCAAAGCCATAAAAGAAGAATACGAAAAATAATGATGAAATTACAAAAGGCCTAAATGATGAGAAATTGTCATATCATTAGTGATTAGTGAATTGGGTTGAGAGCTTACATATTGCAAATCCTTCACTGAGTGAAGTTGTAACTTGTGAGCTGAATTGTCAAATCCTACTAGAAGAGTGTTATCTGATTATTCATTGTAATTGAGAGTTTTTTTTATCTTAGGGAGAGATTCAAAAGGAGACCTGGAGAGGTTGATACCGACGATTATTTTAATTATTAGAAATTTCATTTGTGACGGTTTACAACGTCTAAAATATAAAATTTTAACATTCACAAATATAATATTCTTTTATAATGTCTTAGTTATAGGGATGTATTTAATTTCTATTGATTTGAGAAAATTACTTATTTTTTAATGTTTGAAAAATTAAAATAACACAATATTTACTTAGAATGATATAGTAAACTAGGGATGGCAATGTGGGGTGAGCCATGTAGGCAAAACTACAAACCGCAAGAAAAAGTGAAGGATAGACTGAGTATATTAGCTCATTGATTCTCTCTGTATAACTCAAAGCCTGCGCGAGCCAACGATGAGTTGCCTCACATTAACTTACATTTATAAAATCCAACAACACCAACACTACACATCATTTATGTTTCTTCTAAACAACTTTCTCATTCACATTTTCTCTTTGGTCCATCCAAAAGTATGTTGCCCATTTTGTCCAATCCATCCAAAAGTAGGTCCCTCATTCGCATTTATTTCCTTGTTTCAGTAAAGCCATTTCTCTTTTCAATAGGATTGTACTTAAAGAAATTATAATTTATAAAATTATGAATATTACTTATTTTAGAAAATAGGCTTATAGATTTTATTGTTTTTACTATTTTGATTAAATAAAAATAAATTTATTAAAATCATGCACCGTAATATTTTATAGAAAAAAAATTATAAAACAAATTATTTTTTATGCAGGTCGTGGGTCGGCATGTAAACCCATAAACAAAATATTATGTGGGACGTCTAAAGGAATTAGCTTGCATTTCTTATACTGGTCAGGCCGGCCTGATCTACTTTTTGTGCGTCAAATATGAGACGAACCAAAATGGAGTGTACCTACCCGTATGGTAAACCTTGATTTACACATATAATTGTTATAATCAACTTATTTTAAATAATGTATAAATTATATATATATATATATATTAGTAGTGTTAAATATGTTTTTGGTCCTTCAACTTTGAGTAAAAATTGGAATTAGTCCCTCTTGAAAACTTTGAACCAATTTAGTCCTTCAACTCTGTAAATGCGTGAATTTAGTCCTTTTAACCAAATCTTATTAAGTTTATTTGACGTTTCAAACACATTTCATTATATTATTTTAATTTGTTTATACTGTTTGTCATATCTTCTCTTCAATGTTAGCTGATAAACGCATTTGAAATGTCAAATAAACTTAAAAAAAAAGTTTATAGGACTAAATCCATGCATCTCTAAATATGAGGGACTAAATTGGTTTACGATTTTCAAGAGGGACTAATTCTAATTTTCACTCAAAGTTGAAGGACCAAAAACATATTTAACCTTTTAAATAGAATACACCACTTCGGTTCGTGTATCTTCTCTCTAGATCTTGGTTCGTTAAAAAACTTTTTGATCATTATTTTTTCTTTGGTTTCTTAAATTAAAAAAAATTATATTCTTAACTTAACTAATTTTATCTAACATCTTCCTATAATATCTCATCAAATTTTCTTAAAAAAATAATCTCCAACTCATTTTAATCATTAAAAGAATAAATAATTATTCATTCTCTTTGATTTTCTCTTTTTATTAATAACAAGATAATCTTATTAATCAACTATTGTATCCAATATTAGTTTGTTTTACACTATATTTTTACTTATGTAGAAAACGTAAAAATCACACCAACGGATTAACGACTAATATTGTTTTAACCAATCAACATCTAGATTTCGAAGTGAGCAGAGTAGGGATGACAACGGAGCGGGGCGGGGACAAATTTTGTTATTCTATACCTATTCCCGTAAAAAAAAATCCATCCTCATACCCATACCCAAATCCAACGGGTATCAAACTTTTATCTCATCCCCATCCCCACCAGGTAACGAGTATAATCTCGTACCCATACCCGTACCCGTTTCCTTACTACTTCAATATAAATTTTAATTATTTTATAAAATAATAAAAAATTACGGTAAAGGAAACATAATATTATCAAATATTCAATATTAGGAGGATGATTATTTCTTCGATATCAAATATTTGAAATAAATTATAATTGTTTACATTTTAGATTAGAATACCAAATAAAATTTCATTAGAATCAAAATATTTATTAAATTTGCAAACTGTAAACATTAATGAAACCCAATTTATAAAATTTAAAAATATTTTTCTAAAAATTTAATGGAAAACAAATATTCAAATTAAAATATATTTTAAATGTTTGTATATTTCAATTTTTTAAATTCTAATGAATCTATTTTTTATACACTAATAAAAATGATAATACATCACTTAATCAAAATGACGCAAATAACAAATAATAAACAAAATAATAAAATTTTGACATAGATATTGTATCTTTTGAACTCTAATATATGTTGGATGGTGATAAAAAAATATTCATGCCAATTACATTAAATTTTGATATTGTAGTAAATAAAAGTTATTTATAAAATTATAGTAAAAAAAATTACAGTATGATTTATATAATGAGTTAGAAAATAAAAAATAGTTAGATAAAATGTACTGAAATAGTATTCTACATTATGAGAATAAACATTAAATAAAAATATTAAAATATTAACAAATGTGTGTCCTAATATTCACCACTTACTCACTTCCTAATATAGTTATGGATTGTATAATCCAAAATATATATAGATTATACAATCCAAAACTATAATTTCAGGGGTATAATTAGAATTTTAAAAGCTATCGAGTGCGGGAAGAAAACAAGGAGGTGCATGAAGAAATTAACTTATTTAGATAGTCAATACATGGACGCCCAAAAGACACAGTACCTAAATATATAAAACCATGTTTTAAAGGGAAAAAAAGCATAAAAAATAAGCAGATTCCTAAACCTGTAGAGCGTATTTTGATTATTGGAAGACCAAATCGAGGAATTCGGAAAAGGGAGCCCCGTTCGTTCTTCCCGTTCCGTTTCGGTTCCCTTTTCTCTTTCCGATTGAAATTCCTTTTACCTTTCCAATTTCCTCACAATTCTTTTCCTTCTGATCAAAAGAGGTTGGGTCGATCGCTGAACGCAGAAGATGGGAATGAAACAAGTCATTAAAAGCCTCGACGCGTTTCCACGCGCCGAGGATCACTTGTTGCAGAAAACCCAATCTGGGGCTCTTGGTATTCCCCTTTTTGCTCCCAATTTGTTTAATTTAGTTAGTTATTTGTTTGTGACCTTTTTCTTCAATTTAATGTTCATTTTTGCATTATTGTTTTTGTTGCAGTATCCGTAATTGGTTTGATTATAATGGCCACATTGTTTGTGCACGAGCTGGGTTATTATCTTACAACCTACACCGTTCACCAGGTTTTTTTTTTCTTTTCTGCGCACATGAGTTGAAATTGCATTAGTAAACAAATATTATGATTGAAAAGATAATTAAAAAATGGTTTTGACTTGTGCAGATGTCAGTGGACTTGAAGCGGGGGGAAACTCTTCCAATTCATATTAACATGACGTTCCCTTCTTTGCCTTGTGATGGTTAGTTAGTGAGGTGTTTTGGTCTGTTTGAATTTTTTTTCTTTTTTGGAATGATGTGGGGTTGTGTGTGTATGGAATTCTGAATGTTTGTTCTGTGTTTGCGGGCAGTTTTGAGTGTAGACGCCATTGATATGTCGGGCAAGCACGAGGTGGATCTTGATACTAACATATGGAAAGTAAGTTGGTTTGTAGTTCGTAATAATGTACCACGTTTGAAGTGTTTAGAATGTTGTGTCGTGTGTTTGTTGAGATGTAGTGATACGTCAAAGTATATATTTAAGATGTAGTGCCGAAACTTAAAGGATGTCATTGAGATGAAGAGATATGTCTAGGAATGGGTGTTGGGACGTGGTGTGATAGTACGTACCTTGTAATATATCATTGAGATGTAACAATGTGTCTTGATGTAGGCCAAAGGCGCTTCATGAATAGGCCTCAATTTTTGAGATGAGTGTTATTCTTGTATTGTTGAGTGTTCTGCTAATGGGCAGGCTCCCCTACTGATTGAAGAGACAACGCACATGCATGTGTTTAAGAAAAGTCAGTAGTGCAAGAGAATAATGATTTTGTACTGTGTTGTGGTAGCGTTTTATTGTAGCTGTCACATTGTTGAGATTTTTAGTGGTGCTGAGATTGCTGCAGTTTACCAATCTGAAGTTGTAGTGGTATGCCTTGCTTGAGAGAGAACAATGAAAACATTTATATACAAATATGTAAAGATTCATTGTTTTAGAGGCTAACCAAATTATACTCTAATTAGGAAATTTTATCATTGTATTTATCATATTAATTTGTTATATTCAGCCTCATTGCGTAATGGAGACACATGGTTCATCATATATTATGTGTGCATCCTAGAGAGTAGAGCTTTCAAAATGGGTTAAAGCCCATGAGTTAACCCGAACCACCACAGGTTCGAGTAGGATTGTGTTTAAAAAAGTTTGCACATTGCAGTACGAGCCAAAAATGGATCTGGTCCACATGTTGAACCTGTTTGAGCCGGGTTGGTGAACCAACTCGAACATAAAAAAAACCCACCTCACTCTTAACCGTCTAACCCAAAACACAAGCAAACCTTTTTTTTTGTTGTTGAAATTTTGGGGAGAGAGGCCCACACCCATGACACTTCATTCACTCTCTACTTGGTCTCTCATTAGTTATTTTCTTTTCCTAAGGTAGTAAGATATATTGTAGATTTTATTTAGAATTATGATTTAGTTTTTAGGATAATGATTTATTTATTGTTTAAAATGAGAAAAAACATTTTTTTAAAATAGGTTTGGATTTTTTGGATTTTGGTTACATATTAAAAAAATGTTAGATCAAAGAAAAAAAGTTATAATTTTTCTTAATTAAGTGAGCCAACTCGTTTTACCCACCAACCGTGGCCGGGCTCAAATTTCTTGAGCTCACTAATAAGGGTTGGCTCACTAAGTGACCAACCTGTGGTGGGGCGGGTCAGGTCAGGCGACCCGTTTTGACAGTTCTACTAGAAAGTAGATTTTAAGTCTAATTCAACTTCATAGAACCGGTTTGTAAGATGAGGTTTACACTTGTTTATTTGCTATAATTTGGTTATATCTTTAGTCCATGTAGAATCTCCAACACATCCTCTCATGCGAAGGACTGAATATCTTAAGTGTGAGACTAGATATTTGTGGGTGGTCTAATAGTAGGTGGCATGATAGACCCAATAAACTCTGCAAAGATAGGCTTTGATACCATCTTAGAAAATTAATATTATGGTACAAAACTCATTTGTAAAGCGAGGTTTGCATTCACTTATATGTTTTAATTTATATGTTTTAATTTAACCACATCTCTAGTTTATGTGGAATCTCCAACAATGCACAATGATTATTATCTTGCGTCAAGTAAATTTATCTAATAGTTGTTTCTTGTTAAATTCTTTTATGATTAATAATTATTTACCCTTTGTTTGAACTTGTTGCAGCTACGCTTGAACAGGGATGGCCATATAATTGGCACTGAATATATATCCGATCTTGTTGAAAAGGAGCATACCCATCATAAGCATGGTAATGTCTTGTTGCTTTATGTCTATATGGTTTAAGAAGTCTAGTTTAAAACTTCATAATTTATATATGCCTAGATTCAATTCATTTATTGAGTATTGGGTTCATGTCTATTATAATTATTTTGGATGATAAAGGGATGCTCTCCTACTAATTTTTCAAAATTGTTTTCAAACAATTAGTCATTAATGTTTGAATGAAGTTACCTGTTGTAGTTTATATATTACTTGGCTATGAGTAGCTGTTCATATAAAAATCATTCGCATACTTCATCCAATCAAATTACTTAAGCTCATGGGAGAGTAGGTTCTTGGCATGGTATCAAAACATCTGTAAGATTATGACTATGAGCTATTGTCAAGTCTTTCTGATCTCCATTCTTTCAAATGAAAAGTTAAATTCAGTACAAAGTTTAAGAGGATATGCATTAGCCACACATCAAGACCAAAAAATAAGGTTCTTTTGTTGTGGGTGTGTTACATATGAAAACATTTTTTCACCTTCACCACATATCTTAAACTTTGGGTTATTTGATTTTGGAATGAAACTATTTCTTGTTAAACCTCCACCTGGCTCTTTCTGCTTCACAAATTTCTGTTGGCAGAATAAAATGCTCAGAATTGTGGAAGTTGAGGAGTATAGGACGGTGTGTGGGTTGCTCACAATCGGAGAGACAACGATCCAATATCAATGGAGACTTTAGAAGTTGGAATATTTGGTGTTGCTATAAGATAATTTACATTCGCCTCTGAATTTGCAGTATGAGTAAAAAGTCATTGTAATTTGAGTACTAGGTTTTAGTGATAATGTTATCTACAAATATGAGGGCATTATCTAAAATTACCTACAAAGACTATGAAAATTCTTCTTAGTCTCAACCCTTATGATTTAATATTTATGTCTGAGTACAATTTAAATCATATGTAAGTTTTAAATCCTAATCTATAGAGATAAAGCTAAGGATATTGTTTATAGTAATTAATGTTCCCGCTCATGTTGGTGTATATATGTCATGTGCATCAAGCTTGTTGTGTTCTAGACAAAAAAGGTTTAGGGGAAGATGTAGTAGTTGATCACTGGAGTTCGCTAATGTTTCCAGGGTTGTCAAAATCAAAATCTTACCTTGGATCAGAGGGAGGAGAAAACACAAATTATGTGTTCATGACAAAGATCATAAAATCATATTTAAAATCATAAAATAACATAAATAGAAAATAATACTTAAAAAAATTTAATTGAATTTTAATGTAAGGGATCATAGATACATAATATAAAAAAATATGTAGTATTTTACATATTACCCATGACATTAAAGGTCAGATATAATATAAAATGTTTATACTTAATACAAAATAGATCAAATTATTTTGTAGGTCCTTGGATTATTTGACAATTTTAATTATGTTTCTGTTAGAAGTGAGTTTTAAGTTTAACTCAACCCTACAAAATCGGCTTGTAAGGAGAGGATTGCACCCAATTATATATTGTGAATTGGCCTTATCTCTAGTCGATGTAGGACTTCCAACACAGTCCTTCACGCCAAGGTATATTCATCTCGTGCGTGGAACAAGAAATTAGTGGGTGGTCCGTTAGCGACCCGATATCTGGTGGAACAGAATGTCCAAGAAATCTCACTATGATAGGTTCTAACTTGGCTCTGATACCATGTTAGAAGTGAGTTTTAAGTCTAACTCAACACCACAAAACCGGTTTGTAAGGTGAGGATTGCACCCAATTATATATTGTGAATTGGCCTTATCTCTAGTCGATGTGGGACTTCCAACACACCCCCTCACGCCGAGGTATATTCATCTTGTGCGTGGAACAAGAAATTAGTGGGTGGTTCGTTAGCGGCCCGATATCGGGTGGAACTGAATGTCCAAGAAATTTCGCTAGGATAGGCTCTAACTTGGCTCTGATACCATATTAGAAATGAGTTTTAAGCCTAACTCAACCCCACAAAACCGGCTTGTAAGGTGAGGATTGCACCCAATTATATATTGTGAATTGGCCTTATCTCTAGTCGATGTGGGACTTCCAATAGTTTCCAAGCTTTTTTTTTAATTGAATCCTTGAATTTGTATGTGTTGTTTTTTAATTAGGTTCTTTCGTCTAATTGCCATTAGGATATGTGAACTATCTAGCACAATTGGGAGTTGGCAATAAGGTTGTTGTAGTGTGAAGCTTGAAGAGACTTGTTATAGAATACTTGGGTTGAGTGGACCTAGTGAGGAGAGAATACTTGTTGAAGAACCCAGTAGAAAATATTATGTTCATGATTGAACTTGAAGTAGCCAAAATATTGGCATGGATAGATGGAAATACTCAATGCAGATGTATGATTGGAACAATGCAAGATTGTCGGAAACTCGTCAGTTTGAGTTGTATTTTGGGTCAGCAGTGTTCATTCCTTTCAAGCCCAATAAAAAAATGGATAATGATATTTTGACCCACTTTTTTGACTCACTTTTAACTCATCACTGTAATCAACCTTCAATTATCTATTTTTATTTTTTTAGAGTGGTGTGATGTGAGATCTAAGGATGATTGAAGTGGTGGGTTAAAAATGGGTCAAAAAATGTGGGTCAAAATATCATTATCCTAAACAAATTGGCTTTCCCTCTTCTCATACAAACACATATTTTTGCTTCCACTCTTTCATCTTCAACTTTGTGCACGGGCCTTCAACAAATTCAGTCATAGCTCTTTTAACAATGTGTCTCTTTGGTGAGTAAGCTGATTAATTTCAACTCAAGAAGGAATATTGGACCTCTTAGTGAGGGAGGACGGTCTCAATCATAAAGTGATCTAAAAGGAGACATTCACGTAGATACATTATAAAGTGTTGAACCAAATCTCTGCCTAAGGTAAGTGTAAGGGCCACTACCTTGGTTTTGTATCTGTCGGAGACATCGTAAGTGAACCTCTTAAGCACCTATTGACAACCTCAATTTGTGAATCCATTTGTGGATTTGTAGATGATAAGTTGTGCTCATGCGAAGTTGAGTTCCTATTAGCAAAAAAGATCTAATGAAAGTTGGTCTCAATCTGAAACAATGGTAGCTAGAAATCCATGTAGACGTACCACCTCCTTGACAAACAATTCTGCTATAGTCTCTTATGAAAAAGGGTGTGATAATGCAATAGCATATTTAGTTAGATGATTCACAACCACTAGAATAGAATATTTTCCTTGATGCTTTGGAAGACCACCCGTAGAGTCTATTGATATGTCAACCCAACTTTTATGTGGAACTTGGAAAGGTTGTAAGAATCCTGCTAGAGACAACGTACTATATTTATTTCGTTGACAAGCATCACAAGAAGCTACATACTCTTTGATATTAGTTCTCGTACCCATCCAATAAAAAAATCCTTGTATTCGTTTGTATGTTTGAAAAAACCCAGAATGCCCCCGAACATATGAGTAATGAAATACTTTTAAAAGATGTGTCCGTCGTTGTTAGCCTTTACCTCATTAGTTCCCTTGCTAGTAACAAATTGAGAAAGAGAAAGATACTACTAATGGTTTGGGTGGTGTTGAATTTGTTGCGGCCCTTGATCTTGGCAGTGCTACTATCCTTTTTGAATAGGAAAACTCCTACTTCGTCTTGTGCCCCTATAATCTTTTGCTGTCATTGCTACTAGTATATTCTTTCCTTCAATAGCATGGACTTTGTTCATCATTTATGAGAGATTTCTAGTTTTGTATAACTTCAAATTTTCTCTAATCTCCTCTTGCAACCCATTCAAAAAGAACCTCATCATTGCTACTAGTATATTCTTTCCTTCAATAGCATGGACTTTGTTCATCATTTATGAGAGATTTCTAGTTTTGTATAACTTCAAATTTTCTCTAATCTCCTCTTGCAACCCATTCAAAAAGAACCTCATCAAATACTGCTCATCCAACCCTTTAATAACTCTAGTAAGTCTTTCAAACTATGTTATAAATTCAGTCATCGAATTCTACTTTAGAGCACTTGAGATTAATAAGAGAGAATATAAAATTGGAGGGCCTGAAAGACCCCTCCTATGATCTTCGATTTATAATGATAGAAAATTGATATAATGAGGAGATAAAAGATCAAAAGACCACCCTAGACTACTAGGTACAACTCATAGAGTGCACTAGACTCCTAGGTACTAATCATAATTATAGCAGATAAATGGTTCCCAATGCACTACTTATTTCAATAAGAGCCTACTCCGGTTCGAAGGGGTCTCCTATCAAAACTGGTTGGAAACTTTGAATGAGCATTTCGAAACCAAACCAAGACTGGTTTAGGTTGCACATTTCCCACCATGAAACCGAGATAGCGCATTGCCTTCCATCACCACCATAAGTGCTTCAATTTTCTCCTCTTCTTGAACACCTCTTAAACGGAAATAGCAATCAACTTTTCTTATCCTTCCCACAACATCTTCTCCCTCAAATATAGGAATATCCTCAATTTGTCACAGTGTTATTGAATTTCGACCATGGCGGCGACCTGGCGGAAACAAAGCGGAGGCGAATTGGATTTTCTGTGGCGGTCCATGATGGCCGCTTTAGGCATGGCGGGTGGTGGTGGCGGAACGGTGATGGCAATTGGACTGAAGAAAGGAAAAAGCCAGGAACTTGAACAAAAAGAGAAAGAATGGTAGATGGAAGCATACAACATCGGTGTGGGAGAAAGTGGGAGAAAGAAGGGCGTGGGAGAAAGTGAGAGAAAGAAGGGATACAGAAAACCCTAGTTGCATTTGGGTTCTGAGGCTTTAAAAAATGGGCCTGGCTCACTAAAACTTTGTTTAATTAACCTTACCTACTCTTCACTCTTATTTTCTTTTTTTACCCTAAATTTTTTATCCTAAGTTACTGCAGCGGTAAAATTATTTTAACTTAAAACACATTCTTTTACCCTAAGTTACTACAAAAGTAAATCTCCTTTAACCTCTCCCTTCCCAACTTTACTTCCCAACTTTACTTCCCAACATCAAGTATCAACTTTTGTAACTAGGCAGCCACCATTGCCAAGCGCTGCCACCGATATACCTCGTTATCCTATATTGTCACAATTCTTGTTTTCCAAGGATGTTGCACTCACAAGTTCTTCTTGTAAACCTTCATCAAAGACTCCCTGGTTCATAGAAATTGCTGCACTCACACTTTTCCCACATCCTTCTTTCACAAACCTATCCACAAGCCTCTTCAACCAAGCCATTCGAGAATCTTGTTATAAAAGATTGGCTTCCAAATCAACATACATTTGGGATAATCTTTCATTCAATCTTTCTTCAAAACCTTCAAGTAGCTGAATCCTAGTGGCTAGAGTCTTCTCCAATGCCTCCACTCTTGATTCCATCATTCTTGTAGTCATCGTGTGTAATAACCCACAAAGCCTAGATTGAGCTTTGGTACCAGTTTATAGAAACTGGATCAGAAAACTCAAAAGGGAAAGAACACTTGAAAAGGAAAGGTGAGAATTGTGTATAAAAGTTTCAATAGTACAAAATTTTACACATACACTTCTGTCACTTTAAGGGTCTAGAAATCTCCCACTGACCAACTATCTTTTCATATCTCCCAAAACCCGAAAACGCACCTATATATAAAAGCTTCCCAATCCAGCAATATAACCACTAGCAGATTTCTCAGCTGTTTGAATTAAATCAATTAGCTGTATTTTCTTCCTCCCTTATTTCTTCTTTCACGGACCTTTGTAATAGGAGGCGTAACCAACATAATCTCTCTTCTAAAGACCCTCTTCTTTGGATGCTGCACCAGTTTATGCTTTCAGAGTTTGCTGATGAAAAACTGGAATAGCTTGGTTATCACAAATAAATTTCATAGGGTTTATCTTTCCAAACCTCGAATATTTAAAAAATTGTTTCAAATGTATTATTTCACTAGTTTCAAGGGTGATTTGCTGTTCAGTGCCGTTATTAGGCTCTGACTGTATTGTTTCAATCTCTGCACCTTTCTTCTTTAGTGCTTGTGCCTTTTCTGGATTGTTCTTACTATGAACTTGGTTTAGGCTCATCTATTCTATTAGTCATATTCTTCTAAATTCAAACTGTTGTTTAACTAGTGTGGTTTTCAGGGCTAAAGATTTGATTGTATATATCATATTCTTGTTACGTTCTTTTCTTCACCACTTACAGCCTTCTAAAAACTGTGAACAGATGATCATAAAGATCATGATGAGCATTCAGAACAGAAGATTCATTTGCAAAATCTTGATGAATCTACAGAAAATATTATCAAGAAAGTGAAGGAAGCAATAAAAAATGGGGAAGGATGCCGGGTATGAATAAATTGCAATTTATGAATTATTTTTGGTGAATTTGTGTTCAACCTTCAAAATTCTTGACATTTTCTTTGATGCTATTAATCCTATTGCAGGTTTATGGCGTTTTAGATGTTCAAAGGGTTGCTGGAAATTTCCATATTTCAGTACATGGACTTAATATATATGTTGCACAAATGGTAAACTTTTTTTTTTTTTTCATTAATCTTGTATACACAAATAGGATATGTTTGGAATAGCTACGAAAAATAAATTATATGCATAATCAATTATTGATATCATAAAATCAGAATCAGTTTTTGTTTGGGTGAGTTTGAAGTGGTTAAGATAACAGTAAGAAATATTTGATGATATCATCTTAGAATATTTTAGAGTATCTTCAATGATATTATTGTTTTAAATTTTAGGACTTATTTTCTTATTTAATTAGGATCTTATTATTCTAGGAATATCTTATTATTAGATTTATCAGAATTTGATTTTTAGGCATATCATAACATGTGATAGACTGCACTATTCAATGCACAAACTCTACTCACGACAATTTGTATCAACCTGCGATCTTGAATGGATCCAACCACTTCTCCGAGATCGAAGTTTTGTGAGATTCATAAGGTTAAATTATTTTTGTGAAAATCATGCAACCCTTCACATTGTCTCTACTCCCGAGTTCCATAAAAGAACCCAACACAGAAACTGATTGTCATTTTTTGGGATACGTTGTTGTCCAAGGAAATTAATACTAATTAATTTGTCCAATGATCAGGTTGCCTATGTTTCAACCAAATCCGTAAGGGACCTCAAATTCGGTTCATATGTTACAACCTTGGCTCATACAACCTACATAGTTCAGTTTGAGGAAGAGTGTTAGAAAAAACTTTTTATGTTTTCTGGGTTATTTTGTGAAAGTTGTTTTGGCTGTGCCTGTCTATCCTATAGGGTCCTAGGTGTATGTCTTTTGTTAGCCTTTTTGGTATTACTGTTCATATTGAATCTAGGTCTAACAGACTAACACACTTTGAACTGTTTACATAAAGTACCCTAATAAAGAGTCATGTGTCTCAAGAGTATACAGTACTTTAATAAAGAGTCACGCGTATCCTTTAATCTTTTCTATCTTACTTTTCGGTCAAATAGTTTTAGCCATTAGATTAGTTTATTTTAATGGATAAGATTTGGTGTATGTCTTAACCTGGTGTAGACGGATCTCATCCTATGTGTGTAGAGAGGGAGAGTAAGATAAGCTCGGTTCTATAAAGAGATAAACCCTCTGTTTAGGGCCGAACCATAAGAAAGCTTTCACTCCTGGATATAACTGAATTGTCAAGGCCAACTATAGGAAAACGACCCCCACTCTAGATGAAGAGCAATTACAATGCTGAAACTTAGCACAACTAGTAGGGACTTCCAAAAACCATTACCACGTATTTGCAAATTATATCCATTTATTCAGGGATATATTTTCCATTTATAGACTTAATTTGGAATATGCACATAAATTTATTCCAATGTCACTTTTTTGTAACATGAGACCTTCCTGTCTAAAATTTGCTTAGAAAGACGTTCGTCATATTGATGAATTCTATTATATCTGATAGTTAACTGAGTTGTGATGGCTTTCTGCAGATCTTTGATGGAGCAAAGAATGTGAATGTTAGTCATGTCATCCATGATTTATCATTTGGCCCCAAATATCCAGGACTTCACAACCCACTTGATGACACAAATAGGATTCTGCATGATACCAGTGGAACATTTAAATATTATATAAAGGTTTGTGCTTTGAGCATTTAGTTTTCTTTCTACTTAGCCTAAGCAACAGTGTAGGTGGCCATGATTACTCCTCCGTGCTGCTCTGATAGTTTAGAGGATGCCAATTATCTATTTTTCTCCTCCTTTTCCTTTGTCTAGATTGATTCTTGCCTGCCTGCTGATGAAATGGGTTGCCAAATATTTGTTGCGTCCTTAGTCTGAGATCCAATCTAAATACAGATAATTGAATTGGAATTTTTGCTGGAAAGAGCTTGATTTCTAGTTTTCTAAATTTGGGTCTTGTTTTCCAGCACCTATTTTTGGTAAACTTCATAAATTTCCTAAACTGATGCAGGTTGTTCCAACCGAATATAGATATATCTCAAAAGAAGTTCTACCAACTAATCAGTTCTCAGTATCAGAATATTATTCACCAATTAATCAGTTTGATCGGACTTGGCCAGGTTCGTTTTATATATTTATCATTGGCTTTGTTCATATTTTGGTCTAAATCTTCATTATTGTTTCCCATTTCTACTTTCCATGCAGCTGTCTACTTTTTGTATGATCTATCGCCCATTACTGTCACTATCAAGGAAGAGCGCCGTAGTTTTCTCCATTTTATTACTCGGCTATGTGCTGTGCTAGGTGGAACCTTTGCTGTGACAGGTTTTGTTCTTAATTACTGACTCTACTATTCTTCTTCCAGTGATCATTGCATCCACACGGTTGGCCTATATTTTTCCGCCAAAAAAGTGAATTGTTGTTTTCGGTACTCCAGAGACAATAAAATAGTGAAGTTTCCGCGATATGATCATTTCTGCTGGTTTTAGCATATTACAAAATTATGATAAGATTTTCACAAATTAGTTCTCATATCATATGTTAGTTTTCTGGAGTCTTTATCCGCTAAAATTCTTCTTGCCGCAGTCTACTCCGTTTCTTTGACTCACATTCTTGTCTAAAAGCTCATTTATAACGACAGGAATGCTTGACCGTTGGATGTACAGACTTATTGAATCTCTGACTAAATCAAAGTCTAAACGGTAGATCATGAAAGCCATTATACGTCTCCAACCAAGGGATTTCAGGCACTGAATGGAATTTACTGCGACCAATTATTTAGAAAATATTGGTGGCACAGTTTAATCAGGCATGAGCTTTAAAACACGTGTTCATACAGTTGCATGTATTGTCTGACATCAATGACTAGCTGATCCGATCCTTTTCTTTTGGATGAATGTTTTGGGGTTCGATTTGAGTGTAGACAACATTGTACAACATTGTCTTATCAATCAAGCCTGTGGAATTTACTAGAACTCAAATTTTGAATATAGTGATTATGATAGGTTGTGTTTCTCGTAGTTGTGCAAGTCCATATTTGGATTTCCCTGATTATATTATTCCAATGTGGCACAGAGGATATTTCTGTTGGAGCACTTTGTCTAGTGTTACCAAGGAAATTTTAGGGCACTGCACTCGAAAGAGATTGGAGTATTTAAGTCATAGTTTGTGTACGATTTAAAACTTGATTTATTTGGCAATATACACGAATGTGGGAAACACAATTCCTAATACTTGACGGTTTTTAAGAAACAATTCAATGTGAGTCAAATTTGTAAAAAATTGGATTTAGATGACTGAATCCATATTTGTGGGCACTATAAACAAATTATTTAGTCTAATTGTTCCCAGGAAAAGTTGGATATTGGTGTTTTCATTTTGTACAACTTATCAGTCAGTTTTGTCTTCGTTAGTGCTTATTAGATCATATTCAAGTGTTTTGCATAAAGTGTTACGTATTTCACTACTTGTGTTGATTAATTAATTACTTTGATGCATTTTAAAAGTGGTGTTTGTGGATACGGGTAGATACCCACCTATATTGATCAAATTGATGGGCTTTCATGTGTGGGATTTTTTTTCTAACATAGAGTCATAGAGTCAGGGATCCTCCTCTACAATAATCATTGAGAATAGCAACTAATGGGTCTTATTTAAGATTTCAGAAGTAGGGATGGTAAAAATATTTGTGTTCGTAGGTATTTGCGGATAAAATCAACAATTGATAGTTGGTATCGAGTGTATTTATTACCTGTAAATAATGGGTAGTAAATATTTTAATACCTGTTCATAAATAGGTTGGATACGAGTATCATATTATCTATACTCGTCGATACATGTTATCAGCAAAAAATTAAAATTAAAATCTAATTCATGTTTTATTAAGTTAAATTTAATTAAAATTAAATTAAAATAATATTTTATTAGATTAAATTAAATTAAATTTAAATTTAATTAATTTTTGTTTTTATTTTGTAATTTTATTTTAAAAATTTATAAAATATTATTTTTTTAAATATTCGTTGATATTCACGGGTACTTGTTTGTTTTAAAATAGCAGTGAATATTTTTAAGCGGGTACCCGACAAGTATATGAGAAGGTAACAAATGGATATTTTTGTTTTCAGTAGGCACTATCTGTGCTCGACCTAACTTGTTCCCATCCCTACTCACTACGTAAGAATTGATTGACAATTAGCTACACTCACTTGTTAATAACATTGAAATTTGTCATTTCGGAAAGCGTAATTGACATATCTCATTTCGAGAAGTGTATTTCAAAATGAATTCTATATTGATTCAGAAAACTTATGTAATAATAAATTTCATTAGTGTTTTAGGATACCTTTTCATAAAAGTATTAAATCTTTTTTTTTTTTCAGAATGATCTCTCCATAAAAGGTTGAGTTCGTGTTTAAAAATTATCTATCTGAAAGAGATAAGTTGTTTGCCCAACACAACTGTCTTTTCACAGTTTGAGGTGCCGAAAAAAATGGTCCAATTTAGAAGTGTTACATCACACAAGTTTTCTAGAATGGTATAAGAAGAAGTATTCTCCGCCACTCTGATATGAGTTTGTATCTTCTTATTTCTTGTCTTCTTTTTCCATTCTTTTTTTGTCTTTTTCCCTTTTCTTGCACCATGGATGATGAAAACGTTTCACAAAGCTTTCTTATCTTCATCCTAATGAGAATCATGTCGTTGCTTCCTTGGTTTCTTTGGCCTTGATGCAACAATATGGTTGTATCATGGTTGGTGTATTTTGTCTCTCCATCAGTCCGCCAAAGCGTAGTTTTGATGGATAAGTCTTCTGATATTTAGACAAATTTGAAGAATCATTTTGCACAGGGTGATTGTGCACGTATATCAGACTTACAAATGGAAGCTACTACTTTGCATCAAGGTGATCTCATTGTCACTGAATTTTTCACCAAGTTACAAGTTGTTTGGAATGAAATGATGGATGTCCTTGGTGGAGAATTGAAAGGAGATTTATGGAGAATGCTTAGAATGAGTGGAGATGCAGCGGAAAGGAGTTGAAGCTTGCTCTCGGAAATGGAGGATTTGTGAAGATGAAGAGTAGAATTGGTGCTATGGTATGGAAGGTGGCTACAAGAGATGGAGGAGAATGATAGCAAAGTGTGCTCTCAAATAAGAGTAAAAGAAGTGGAGTGCTCTCAACAACTATGCTTCTAATTTGCAATTAAAGACTAACCCTTACATGTGCATAGGAAATTATCATTTATAGTAGATTAGCTTCCTTAATGCAATTCAAATTAAGCACAAATGAAACATAGATGTAGCTTGAAGAACAAGCTTGATTCTCGACCATGTGATGTAGGAAGTGATGCAAGATGACACCAAGTGTCCTTGTCACACATGTTAGTTTTGAAATGGTGAGTTTAGCCAAGAATGGGGGTTGAATTGGCTTTATAAAACTTTTTCGAAAGCTTAAACCTCTTTTCAATTGAATCTAATGGACTGTAAAGTTTGGATGTAAATGCAGTATATCAATACACTTTCAGTCGATTAAAAATATAAAACAGCAGACTAAATTGTTCTTGATGCTATGAAACAGTCGATTAAAAAGACAAATCAGTCGGCTAAAATACTTGAAAATTATGCAGAATGCAAAATTCGCGAGTTCAATTGAAACAACAATCTTTTAGATACAAGACATGTTCCAATCAATATTTATAACAAGTATAAAGCCTCAAATTACACAAGAACACATTAAATCACACCAAAGATCAAATTGCTTGGTTTTCTTGAGTTTTTAAAGAGTTTCAAAGTGAGTAAGATGAGGAAAAGAGAAATGCACAACTGTTTTTATACTGGTTCACTCAATCACAGAGCTACATCCAGTTTACCAGGACAACCTAAGCCTGGTTTCCACTATATTCAAAAGTTTTACAAATCAAACACCAAGATTACATTTTTGAACAACAAAACTCACAAGATTTTTGACTCACACAAAATCTAGACACACACCCTCCAAGATTCACACTTGCAGACCTGAAATCACATCAGGCAAACCAACTAGAGGCACAAGAACATCCAAACCTGATGGTGGCTGTCCCTAGCCAACCATAAATGTTTTATTCAAGTTACTCATAAGCCAAAATGCCTCCAAGATCAACCAAGATCTTCAAAACACAAGTTCCAGCTGTGTATTGCAGAGAGAGATGCTTCCCAGAGATGAATGAAAAAATTTCGTGCTCAAAAACTCAGATTTGCACCTCTGCTCGCGAAAACACAACTTATATAGTCAGGTTTAAGTGAAAACATTCGATTGAATTTTTCGTACAGTCAGTTGATTTCACCTTACTTAAGTGAAATCAGTCGATTGAAAAATAATTCAACTGACTGAATACATTCATACCATAAACTATATACAACAAGCCTTTTTAACAGACAAAAAGAGACACACTAAGGCACACAAGATATCTAACCTATGTCATACAGCCTATTAACAATGTATAACACTAACACATTACATTTAACATGTCATTTACAGATTTAACACACTAAAACTTAATCTTCAAGAGGATCTTCATCAATCTTCATCAAACACTTAAGATCTTCATGCACATCGCTTTATCAATTCTTTTCTTGAAGCTTGCTTGTGCCAACAATCTCCCCCTGAATTGATGAAGCCAACACCCTCGTGTTGAATTGATGAGCTAAGATCCATAGAGAAACCTGAAAAAGTTTTTGCATACAAGATACCAATATTCCAAATACACAACCAAGCAAAAGCACAAAAGCATACATACATATCACATATGCATATGCTCCCCCTATCATTAATAACATGAATTAACTTCAGATTTTAGATTAAGTTTGCAGTATGATTCCAGCAGATTTATTTCAGATTTTCCAAAGCTAACACACTTTTACTCATTTTAACTCATTTTTCTCCCCCTTTGGATTCATCAAATGAAAGTATATGCATAGATCATTTTGGAAAGATGATAATTTTCATTAAGACATTAACATAGGGATGTATCAGGATAGCTGATACAAATACAAACACATCAAAGAAGAAACAGAAATGACAGATACATCATGAAACTAAAAACTGATATAATCAGTCGACTAAAATGAAAAAATAGCCAATTAAAATACTAGAACAGACATCAAACACATAAAATGTAGCATGAAAATGTAATGCATGACCTATGAGCCATCCCCTTCTCTCATTCCTAGGGTTGTCTCAATTGTAGACATTGGAGAGGAGGTCATGAACATTATAGAGTTGGTCATCCAAGTCTTGGAACCTAGTTGTGCAGTATGCATGATGTGCATTTTGTTCCATGTTGAGGTCTTGAAGTTGATTGAGAACCATTCTCTCAAATTGGGAGTATGCAGGTCCAGTATTCCCAGGAGGGTTGTACAACTCAATTGCCATTGGCTGAGGTTCATCTTCCTCTTGGTTTTCTCCACTTGTTCCCGCTTCATGATCATTTGCTCCAACTTCATTGTTAACACCTTGATCTCCTTCAACCAGCCAAGTGTTTCCTATCTTGGTGAATCCCATCTTGTGCATATTCAATGTAGAAACATGATTTAGAAGTCCAGTTGACTCCTCAAGCTCTCTTTCCACATCCACACCAAAATGCTTAATGAACTTGGAGATGAGCACCACATATGGAAGCTTGAAATCTGTGAGCCTCTTTGCCTTTATCATATGGTCACAGATTGTGTATGTCCAGTCCACCATCACACCATTTTCGATACAATACATTACGACAAGATCACCTTCATTCAAGGTAGCATGATTACTCCCCCTAGGCATGGCAACCTTTCCTCCACACGAAGCCTTCCCACATGGAAATTTCTAGCTTGCTCACTTGATTTTGCACACATTGGTTGAAGTATTACACCTTACCCAAAAGCTCAAGGAAAGTCTTCAATTTTTTAGCTTTAAGATGTTGTTCAAGGTTGCCAAAGTTTTCTGCCCTTAGCCATGACATATGAATCACCTTAGGAAGAATGATTTGCTTCCTATTGATCTCAATCAAAAATGTTTAAATTTTGTCCTCATAGCCTTCAAACCATACCTCAAGCCTTCCTTGATTCATGGTATTTGGAGAGGATGAAGTAGGTGGGGTGGAGCTTTCATCATCTGAGAGGGCAGTTTGTAATCTTCTAGGCATGGTGAAATGTAGGTTTGGCTCTTACTAGCAAATGGGAATGCCAATGCATGATGCTTATGCAAGTATTTATAGAATCAACATGTTGATTTTTAAAATTAGTCAATTAAAATGTGCAAATTTTCTGGTTTCAATGCAATACAGGAAATCACAACAATTAAATGTGAGGGAATCTATATCAGAGATGCAATGATGTGTTTCCCATGCGTTTTATGAACAATCCACTCACAAACAATTCACATCTAATGCATGTTTATTGGAAATCATTGTAATTAAAGAACTTTATGGTCAATGCAATATGAAAAGTTGATTTTAGCTGATGTAATAGCTGTTACAACTGCTGCTATAGTCCAAAAACAGTCATGTGATGCATACTTTGACTGGGTTAATCAATTAAAATCAATTCAAGCTATTCCACATCAACATAAGTTATTTTAACACATAAAATACAGAGTTAGTCGACTAAAACTGTATCAGAAAACTGATTTTTGGTGCAGTGGCAGTTTTAAGTGAAATCTGTGTTAAATATGCAGTTTTAGTTGACTAAAAATTTCAGATTTCACGAAATTCACACCAGACCAATTTGAATCAAATATATGTGCTGTTTTGTGAGATTTAACAGATTGAAACAGTTCCAGAACACAAATTATGCAGATTTTGACATTTTAAATGAAATCTAAGTGTTGAAATTTCAAATTTAGTTGACTAAAATTTTGGCAGTTTTCAAATTATGCAGATTTTTGTCATTTTAAATGCAGCACACACATGATCTAATAAGATTAACAAGCCAAACAGATATTAACATATATTCTTCATGTCAAGAGTACCTAATTTAGTTCTAAGCTTATTAAATCTATCACGTGCAAGTGGTTTAGTGAATAAATCCGCCAATTGATTTTCAGTTTTCACAAACATGATTTCAATATCACCTTTTTGAATATGATATCTTATGAAATGATGCCTAATTTCAATGTGTTTAGTTTTAGAATGCTGGATTGGATTCTTGGTTAGATTTATTGCACTTGTATTATCACAATAAAAAGGTACCTTCTCTAGCTTTACACCATAATCCATAAGTTGATGCTTCAACCATATGCTTTGAGCACATGCATGTCTAACTGCTATGTACTGAACCTCAGCTGTAGAGAGTGCTACACATGCGTGCTTCCTGCTATTCCATGAGATTAGGCTTGATCCAAGTAGATGGCATGTACCACTTGTGCTTTTCCTATCCAATTTGCACCCTACATAGTCAGAATCTGAAAAACCACTAAGAACAATGTTAGATTCATTAGGATACCATAATCCAACATTAGTTGTCCCTTTCAGATACTTGAGAATTCGTTTTGCAGCTTTGAAGTGCGAGTCCTTTGGATTGGATTAAAACCTTGCACACAAGCAAACACCAAATTGTATATCCAGTCTACTAACAGTTAGATGTAGCAAGGAACCAATTAATCCTCTATATTTGGTTGAATCAACTTGGTTTCCAGCTTCATCTGCATCTATAAGGCAGTTTGTAGCAATTGGAGTGGCAACCTCTTTGCAAACCTCCATTTTAAACTTTTTCAGTAGATCAAAACAGTATTTTGATAGGCTTAAAAATGTACCATGCTTGAGTTGTTGCACTTGCAGCCTTAGCAAGTAGGTTAGCTCACCCATCATAGACATCTCAAATTTTCCCTGCATAGCTGCAACAAACTCTTCACACATGGAGTTATTATTTGATCCAAAGATTATATAATCTACATACACTTGAACAAGTATTACATCACTTGCATGCTTTCTAATGAAAAGTGTTTTATCAACATCACCTCTAGCATATCCTTTAGATAAAAGAAAGTTGTTTAACCTCTCATACCAGTGTCGTGGTGCTTGTTTCAAACTATATAAAGCATTTTTCAATTTGAAAACATGATTAGGATAGAGATGATCTTCAAAGCCAGGAGGTTGTGATACATACACTTCTTCATTCAAGAAACCATTCAAGAATGCACTTTTCGCATCCATTTGACAAAGTTTGAAATTACACATGCATGCATATGCTAACAATAACCTCACAACTTCTAGCTTAGTCACAGGTGCATATGTTTCATCAAAATAAATGTTTTCCTTTTGATTATAACCTTTAGCAACTAGCCTAGCCTTATTCCTAACAATGTTACCATTTTCATCCATTTTATTCCTAAACACCCATTTTGTACCAATCACATTCATTGCATCAGTTTTAGGAACAAGAGACCACACATCATTCCCAGTGAATTGATTAAGTTCATCTTGCATAGCAACAACCCAATTACTATCACAAAATGCATCATTCACATTCTTAGGTTCAATTTGAGAAACAAATGCAACATGTTGAAAGAATGCAAGCTTGCGTCTAGTGGATACTCCCTATTCTATGTCACCAATTATGTTGTCCTTTGATAGTCCCTTGGGTTCAATCCACTCCTTGGGTAAGTTGCTGTCTACAGCTTTTTCAGTCGACTGAATTTCTTTTCCAGCTGACTGATTTCCTACAACAGATTCGAGTTCTATAGTAGTTTGCTTTTCTTTTGTTGTTTCTTCTTCCTCTGCAATCTTAGGCACGTGATCTTACAATTTTGGGTTAGTTTCATCAAATACAACATGCACAGAATCTTCAACAGTCATCAATCTCTTATTATAGACTCTATATCACAAATCCTTCATCCTTTACCTCCAATTTTGCAATCTTGAACCTGTCATTTGTCATATTCCTCCAGTAGCCACTATCTAGGTACCATAGGCCTTTCTTTTCATGTTTTATGACATGCAAAACAAATTAATATTGCATGGTACTCTTTGATAGGTTGGGTTCAACATGGTAATGCCTTTCTAGATCCTTTTGGGATCCATTTCATAAATCCCTTAGGTACATCATACGTTCTAGCATAGCAAGTCTTAAGAACATGACCTTTCTTCATACAATAGTTGTAGAAAATGAAGGGCATAGCATTTGGCTCACTCTTGGAAAAGAAATTAGAGAACTTCTTGGCTTTCTTTTCATGGATAGGTGTATAACCAAGTCCAGCCTTCCCAAAAACACAATTTTGAGAGCCAAGAATAGCTTCCAGGTTGGATTTTCCTCTTGTGAACTTTGCACATGTTTTCAAAAGATATTTCACTTGATTTTTCAAAGTAGTGCAGTTTTCACAAGGTTTTATAGTCAACTATTTTTCAGAACAATTGACCGAATTACTGTAAATCATTTCCAAATGTTCGAAATCACTTTTTAAGTCGACTATTTCTGATTCTAGTTGGCTAACTTTGTTTTCTAGCCAGCTATTTAATCCTTTTAGTCGATTGTTCATGACAACAATTTTGTTTCGCTTACTGTGATCCTCTTCAAAGTCATGCAACAATTGGTAGTAGTCATTCTTATCTTTGGTTGACAAGGAACTTACTTGGCTTGATGAGGATGATTCATATCTGGCCATAAGACATAGGTTTGCTTCCTCACTTCCTTCTTGAGATGAAGTGCTTGTTGAATCATCATTGTCCTCCCAAGTTATGTAGGAACGTCTTTCCTTGCTCTTTTTCTCCTTTTTCTTATCATCAACCTTCTCCTTGGGACATTCAATCTTGATATGTCCTTGCTTTCCACAATTATAATATGAGAATTTAGAATAATTACTTGAATCATTTTGTTTAGAACTGTACCTCCTTTGATTACCTTTGTTGCCTTTCCTCGTGAGATACTTTCCAAACTTCTTGACTAGTAGATTCATGTTCTCATTGTCCCAAACTTCTAGGACATCCCACATTTCCTTTGCATTCTTACATTGGGAGACCCTAAAAAATTCATCCATACTCACAGATGAAGTGATGATGTTCTTGACATTGTAATCATATTGAGCTCTTCTCCTTTCTTCATCAGTCCATTCACTCCAAGGCTTGTCCACCTGCATATTTTCAACAACACATTTAGGAGTATATGGTCCATTAACTATTGCATCCCAAATGCCCTTGTCTATAGGTTCAATGAAAATTTGCATCCTTATTTTCCAAAATTGATACTTTAGGCCACAAAACGTAGGTGGTCAATGAATATAAACACCTTCAACAAAAAGGAGTTTACTTTCAGCCATTTCAAAAGATTTTTGATCAAACTTAAATACCTTTCAAGAACCTTGCTCTAGATACCAATTGTTAGTTTTGAAATGGTGAGTTTAGCCAAGAAGGGGGAGGGGGGTTGAATTGGCTTTATAAAACTTTTCAATTGAATTTAGTGGACTGGAAAGTTTGGATGTAAATGCAGTAGACTAGTACACTTTAAGTTGATTAAAAATATAAAACAGCAGACTAAATTATTCTTGATGCTATGAAACAGTCGATTAAAAAGACAAATCAGTCGGCTAAAATACTTGAAAGTTATGCAGAATGCAAAATTCGCGAGTTCAACTGAAACAACAATCTTTTACATACAATACATGTTCCATTCAGTATTTATAACAAGTATAAAGCCTAAGATTACACGGGAGCACATTAAATCACACCAAAGATCAAATTGCTTGGTTTTCTTGAGTTTTTAAAGAGTTTTAAAGAGAGTGAGATGAGGGAAAGAGAAATGCGCAACTGTTTTTATATTGGTTCACCCAATCACAAAGCTACATCCAGTTTACCAGGACAACCTTAGCCTGGTTTCCACTATATTCAAAAGTTTTACAAATCAAACACCAAGATTACACTTTTGAACAACAAAACTCATGAGATTTTTAACTCACATAAAAATCTAGACACAGCTTACAAGAATCATACTTGCATACCTGAAATCACATCAGGCAAACCAACTAGAGGAACAAGAACACCCAAACCTGATGGTGGTTGTCCCTAGCCAATCGTACATGTGTTCTTCAAGCTACTCACAAGCACAAATGCCTCCAAGATCAAGCAAGATCTTCAAAACACGAGTTCCAGCTGTGTATTGCAGAGAGAAAACACTTTCCAGAGATGAATGACATAAGTGAAAATATAGCTTATATAGTCTGGTTTAAGTGAAAATAGTCGATTGAATTTTCTGTACAGACAGCTGATTTCACCTGACTTAAGTGAAATCAGTTGATTGAAAAATAATTCAACTAACTGAATACATTCATACCAGAAACTATATACAACAAGCCTTTTGACTTGTTAAAACCCTTTTTAACGGACTAAAAGAGAGACACTAAGGCGCACAACACATCTAATCTATGTCATACAACCTATCAACAATGTATAACACTAACACATTACATTTAATATGTTATTTACAGATTTAACACACTAAAACTTAATCTTCAAGAGGATCTTCATCAATCTTCATCAAACACTTAAGATCTTCATGCACATGGCTTTATCAATTCTTTGCTTCAAGCTTGCTTGTGCTAACAACACACTCCTTGCCACCTTCACACTCTCCTTGTCTTGGTCATGTATAGCTTGCTTATCTCCATGTGTAGCACATCTCAAGGAATTCTCGGCCAAAAGAGAGAAATTGGGCTCGGCCTAATTGATACACCATGCAATCACAAATGTTCTAGTTTATTTATTGAAAGCGAAGCCTAAAAAATGGCCCTATTTAAATCTAGACTACTTCCTCCATGCATCATATTTTAGAGATTTCTTTGGTCCATGTGAATAAGGTGAAAAGCCCATGACTGACTTAATCATCTTGTGAGAGGCCCATGTGAATCTTCTTCATCATGCTTATAGTGATTGGGCCTCTAGATAGGCTTGGCTTGTTGATGCATTTGGGCATAGGCTTTTTGGAGTTACATCATCCTCTCCCCCTTGAAGAGGATTTGCCCTCAAATCTTGGTGATCATCCTCATCATTAAAAGTACCTACAAAAGGAACCAAATTAGTAATATTGAAAGTAGGATGCACACCATATTCCGCAGAAAGATCCAATTGATGATTTGGAATGGACCATCACCTCGGGGACTAAGTTTGGATTTTCTTAGGTTAGGAAATCTTTCCTTCCTTAAGTGCAACCAAACTAGGTCTCCTTCATTAAAAGACCAAACTCTCTTGTCCTTGTTTTTAAAATAAGCAATCTTTTCAACTTGGGCTTGAATTTGGTTTTTAACCTTCTCATGAAAATCTTTTATGAAATTGGACTTAGAAACCTCTTCTTTATGAATAAAAACAAAAGAAGTTGGAAGAGGTAAGAAGTCCAATGGTGTGAGAGGGTTAAATCCATAAACTACCTCAAAGGGTGAGAGTTTGGTGGTGCTATGGACCACTGTATTATAAGCAAATTTAATGTGGGGAAGATACTCATCCCAAGATTTATGGTTCCCCTTAAGCAAAACCCTAAGCAATGTGGAAATGGATCTATTAACTACCATTATTTGCCTATCAATCTATGGGCGACAAGAAGTAGAGAAAGAAAGTTTTGTTCCTAGTCGAGACCACAAGGTCCTCCAAAAATGGCTTAGGAATTTAGTATCTCTATTAGACACAATTGATTTGCGTAAGCCATGGAAGCGAACCCCCTCTTTAAAGAACAACTTTGCTATGTTGCTAGCATCATCTACTTTGTGGCATGGTATAAAATGTGCCATTTTAGAAAAACGGTCCACTACCACAAAGATAGAGTCAACACCCTTTGAAGTCCTTGGAAGCCCTAGGACAAAGTCCATGCTTATGTCCTCCCAAGGGGTGGAAGCAACAAGCAAAGAAGTATACATTCCTGCAGGCACGCTAGACTTAGCATGCAAACAAGTCAAACAACTAGTGCAATGTTTTTGTATTTCCCATTTCATATGGCGCCAAAAGAATTTCTCTTTAAGGATGGCCAAAGTTTTGGCGACCCCAAAGTGACCCATAAGTCCTCCCTCATCCATTTCTTTGATCAAAAGTTTTTTATGAGAACCTGGAGGGATACATAGTCGACCTTCTTTGAAAATATACCCATTGGATAGGTAAAAGCCACCTTGGGACTTATTGAGACAAGAATCATATATGTTGGCAAAAAAGGGATCATGAATATACAATTCACATATGTTGTCAAATATAAGAATTTGGGATTCAAGCTTGGCTAAGAAAGTGTATCTGCTTGATAGTGCATCAACCACCACATTAGCTTTCCCTTTCTTGTACTTGATAGCATAAGGAAATTGTTCCAAGTACTCAACCCACTTTGCATGAATTTTATTGAGTTTGTGTTGGCTCTTCAAATACTTGAGAGTTTTATGATCATTGTGGATAATAAACTCTTTGGGCACAAGATAATGATCCCAAGTATGAAGAGCTCGCATAAGGGCACATAACTCTTTGTCATAGGTGGGATAGTTACGAGAAGGGTCATTTAGTTTTTCACTAAAATAAGCAATGGGATGGCCTTTTTGCAACAAAACCACAACTATTCCAAACCCATAAACATTACATTCTAGATCAAAAGTTTTCTCAAAGTTTGGAAGAGCAAGAATAGGAGCTTGGGTGAGCTTAGTCTTGATATCATCAAAGGCCTTTTGTTGCTTTTTACCCATTCAAAAGATGTGTCTTTCTTGACAAGTTCATTGAAGGGTCAAGCAATGGTGGAGAAGTTGGAAACAAATCTTCTATAAATATTAGCTAACCCATGAAAGCTTTGAATGTCCCCAACATTATTTGGCACATGCCACTCTTGGATGGCCTTGATTTTTGTAGGGTCAACATGAACCCCACTTTAATTGATCACAAACCCTAAGAAGATGACACTCTCTATAACGTCCTAGCCGAAAATTACTTATAGAAAAAAAAGAAAAACAAATAATATATGTAAAACCTCATTTATTAATAACTTCTTTTTTCAAAACGCGAGAAAATTTAAAAACCAAAGTCAACGCGCCAAATATAATTAAAAACGCGACATTCAATAATTACAAACATAATCAAGTTCTCTAAAACCATTACAAAATAGTTCAAAATAAAGCTAGTAAAAAGCCCTATGACTGATCCCCACTCCGTCTCTATGCATCCTCACGCTCACTTGCATCAACCTCTGCTCCCATGTAACAAGTTACATTGTCATCGCCAAAACCACACAGATAGCGTGAGCTCATCTAAATAAACCAACCAAAAATATGACAATAGATATAACATTTCAGAATTATAACATGTGTTAGCATTCCCCTTTTTCATAGATCCTCAACTTTCAATACTTGCATTAGACGTCTAATATTTCTATACCCTTTAGTGAGATCAATGATCAATCTTTGCTGCACGAGTGTCTACTCGCCCCTCCGACTACAGGCCACCACTTGATAGTCCACATGTGGGAATAACTTTGCAACGACATCTCACCGTGACACCAAGTGGAGTCCCCCAAAACGAACCTAAGTTCGTAGTTGTTCCCAGACTACCAAAAACTCTATCAGATGCACTGAAGAGGGCAATCATCTGAAACCTTGTCGTACGAGCCATAACTCGCACACTCCACTCGACTTCCTAAACCACCAAGCTACAACCTAGAGTGGTCACGTGTTACCCCAATACAAGATGCACTCGTAATTGGGCCCCCAGCCAAAGCATCGCAATCATGGAAACCACCTAAAGCTGTGTAGAAATCCTCCTCACGCACCAACACTGCACCAAAACCTCCCGGCGCGCCTCTCGCGTCACCAGGCGGAACTTGGTTCCAGACCGCCTAACGGGCATCTCACACCGCCAAGCGCCAAGTGCCATACAGTACTCCTGCCGCCAAGCGCCATTCGCGTCCAGTAGCCATTGCCACTCTGTTGGGTGTATATCGCCTGGCGGCTTGCCCCGTGCCGCTAGGCACCATACCAGTAGTGCAATGCTACTAGTTTTTGGCATATCAAACGGGTCCTATTGGACCCCAATCAATCCATACATAGATTATAACACCAAGATATTATTCCAGTCACAGTTCTATAGCTAGATCACTATGTTCACACTTAATCATGTCAATGAATCAATATTACACATACACTTTTGAAACCACACAATTAAGGAAGCATACAATCTAGACCGCTTCAGGGACATACCTCTCATTCATTCAGGCATATTCACATCACATAATTACACTTTCTCATATATTCCACTTAGCATATTTCTTATTTAATAGCACATTGTTCCCTAAAATAGTCGTGATACCTTCTACTTTACATTCATCTCAAAACCAATTAACCAACCTATACCATCTAATCAACAATGCATGGTGTCCACATTACCACTTTCCTATAATTACAACCTCTATTAAGTTCAACATAGCACGTTATTTATTTTAAACCACATATTCCACTTATCCCATACCACTACATAAATCATTTGATACTCAATGCATGGGTTTCCCTTACCTCACCACCCCCTCTAATCCCTCTCACACATACCAATTCATCCAGCATAACCCCCAACACACGCAGTCACACCTAACTCGAAATGAACAACAAACTGGGTTGTCGCCTGGCGGCAGTCCACACGCCACCAGACGGTGCTTGACCAATTGGGTTCTACCAAGAATTATTTCAATGCAGCACAATACCCATTCTCACACTATCATAATTTCCCACGCATGCATATTTCTGAGTTCATATTTTATTCTAGAATAGCATCAACTCCATAAAATAGTGTACAAATCATCCATAATTCATGCTTAATTATTTCCAACCCCCAATCATGCACCCTAATCCCACGTTCATACAAGAATTCAAGCAATTTTTCCAAAATTAATAATTAAGTAAAACTTGTCATGTCAATCGAATAAATACACTAAAAATCCAATTCAATACAATCACTCCACTGATCAACCAGACAACAGAAACAAAAATTTGCAAGCAGCGATTACGTCGCCTGGCGGGTCACCTTCAACTGCCAGGCGGTTCATCTGAAATCCTAGCAAACTGAGTGCAACCACATGTGCTGCCTGGCGGCAGTTCATGTGCTGCCTGGCGGCAGTTCATGTGCCGCCAGGCGGTTTCTGAAAAAATCCAGAAAATGCGAACAGTTTTGGCTTTTCACACAGAGCATAGATCATTATCATGTTTATTCAACCAAAAAGCACATAATTTGCACACAACAATTAGGATAACTCCCCTAACCTGGTCTTCGAACTCCAATTGCCAAAAACTTTGACTATCTTTGCGATCCACAAGGTCTCCTCTTGATCACCCAAAATTCTGCTCTATTCTCTCTCTCTCTTTCTCGCTAAGGCTACTTGTCAGACTCTTCCCCTAGTACACACGAAATTCAGAAGTGTTTTCCTCCTTTAATTACTCTTTTCCCTACTTAAACTAACCCAATTTAATCTCTTTTAATAAAAAAACGAGATTCTAATTAAAAGTGTATTCATGGCACTTCAATTTCCATTACTAAGGGTTTCTCTAGTCTCTCCATCTGCTCCTTCAGACGGCTAGGGTTCCTACCATTTCCCATCCATGCCAAAATTTTATGGTAGCAAAAAGAGAGTTATTTTACTTCACCCAAGGTTCGAATACACAACCACATAATTACAAGCAATGCACATAACCATCAAGCTATCACATGTTTCTTGATATTTTCTACAATTCTAGAAAATTATATCTCTCAACATGCTCAAGCGTATCACAAAAATAATAATGAATTCAATACACACAATTGGCATACAAAGGACTTGAACCCAAGTCCTCTCACACAATAAAAGTACTCTCAATCACTTAAGCTAGTACTTTTCCACGTCATGGAAGTTAGCATTAATTGCCGTAAAGGATTCCACTACCCGCATTTATTAAATAATTATTTATTTAATTATTTAAATTTAGTGGGTCTTACACTCTCTACACAGAAAGTGCACTTGTCAATGTTGACATAGAGTTGATGGTCTCGCAAAAGAGACAACACTACTCTAAGATGACCCACATGAAGACTAGAATTACCACTATACACCAAATGTCATCAAAATAAACAACCACAAACTTCCCTATACAATCACGCAAGACATGATTCATTAGGCGCATAAATGTACTAGGAGCATTGGTTAGGCCAAAAGGCATGACCAACCATTCATATAGACCAAATTTTGTTTTGAAAGCGGTTTTCCACTCATCACCTTTTTGAATACAAATTTGGTGATAACCACTTTTGAGGTCTATTTTTGAAAATATTTGAGCTCTATGTAATTCATCCAACATATCATCAAGTCTTGGGATTGGATGCCTATATTTTATGATGATGTTGTTGATGGCCCTACAATCATAGCACATGCACCATTTTCCATCTTTCTTGGGCACCAACAACATAGGCACAACACAAGGACTTAGACTCTTTTGAACCCATTCCTTGTCTAATAACTAATTCAATTGAGATTCTATCTCCTTAGTCTCAATTGGGTTTGTCCTATAGGCTGGTCTATTGGGAAGACTTGCCCCTAGGACAAAATCAATTTAGTGCTTAATCCCTTTAAAAGGTGGAAGACCATGGGGGTCATCCTTTGGAAAAATATCTTCAAATTCATGAAGGAGAGCACGTATTGAAGGAGGTAGATCCTTAAGAGAATGATGTTCAAGAAAAGTGAGGATTGCTTGACAAAGTAAGAGGAAGGAAGGTTGCTCGTCATGAAGAGTGTGCAAAAGAGTTTTATGAGTTAAAAGAACTTCATGAGCAACATCCTTAGAAGAAGAAACTTCCTCTACCTTAGTCTTGTCCTTGGATAACTTAGAAACTTTAGAGTTCTTAAAACTCTCTTCCTCCCTCCTAGCTCGCATTTGAGTGAGGGGATGCAACACAAAAATTTTTGAATGATGTTGGAGGATGATCTCATTGGTATGACCATGGTGCAAGGTTTTACGGTCAAATTGCCAAGGCCTTCCCAAGAGAATATGGCAAGCTTCCATGGGAATCACATCACATAAAAATTTATCTTTGAATTTCCCAATGGAGAACTTGACTTTCACTTGATGCTCGACTTTGAGATCCTCATCTTCATTAAGCCAATGAAGTTTATAAGGTTTTGGATGGGGCAACAAAGTTAAGTTCAACTTCTCAACCAATCTTGTGCTACAACAATTGCAAAAAGACCCACTATCAATGATCAAAGAGCAAGTGTTGTTTAAAACTTCACATCTTGTGTGGAAAATATTTTCTCTTTGGTCATTGAGAGGAAGGCTAGGTTGGTTATTGAGAAGCCTCCTAATCATCAAAAGATTCCCTTATTTTAGATATGAATGTTCCTTAGAATCACTAGAATGGGAACTGTTAGAGTCAGTAGAAGAAGATGACTCCTCTTGGCTAGTGTAGAGGTCTTTGCCCTTAAGCACAATGGTGTGTTTGTTAGGACATTGGACAGTCACATGACCTCTACCCAAATACTTGAAACACTTGATGTCACTTCCTCTTTTGGTAGTAGAGTGTTGGCATAAGCAAGCTTGAAGCAAAGAATTGATAAAGCCATATGGATGGAGATCTTAAGTGTTTGATGAAGATTGATGAAGATCCTCTTGAAGATTAAGTTTAAGTGTGTTAAATTTTTATATAACATGTTAAATATAATGTGTTAGTGTTATATCTTGTTGGTAGGCTATATGACATAGGTTAGATGTCTTGTGTGCCTTAATGTGTCTCTTTTAATCTATTAAAACGAGTTTTAACAGGTTAAAAGGCTTATTGTATATAGTTTCTGGTATGAATGAATTCAGTCAGTTGAATTATTTTTCAATTGACTGATTTCACTTAAGTCAGGTGAAATCAGCGGACTATACGGAAAATTTAATCGACTGTTTTCACTTAAATCAGACTATATAAGTTGTGATGTGAGTAGCTTGAAGAACACATGTATAGTTGGCTAGGGATAGCCACCATCAGGTTTGGATGTTCTTGTGCCTCTGGTTGGTTTGCCTGATGTGATTTCAGGTCTGCAAGTGTGATTCTTGTAGGATGTGAGTCAAAAATCTTATGAGTTTTATTGTTCAAAAGTTTAATCTTGGTGTGTGATTTGTAAAACTTTTGAATATAGTGGAAACCAAGCTCAGGTTGTCCTAGTAAACTAGATGTAGCTCTATGATTGAGTGAACCAGTATAAAAACAGTTGTGCATTCTTCTTTCCCTCACCTCACTCTCTTTGAAACTTTAAAAACTCAAGAAAACCAAGCAATTTGATCTTTGGTGTGATTTAATGCATTTTTGTGTAATCTAAGGCTTTATACTTGTTATAAATACTGTTGGGAACAAGTCTTGTATGTAAAAGATTGTTATTTGAGTTGAATTCGCGAATTCTGCATTCTGCATAATTCTCCAGTATTTTAGCCGACTGATTTGTCTTTTTAATCGACTGTTTCATAGCATCAAGAACAATTTAGTGTGTTGTTTTATATTTTAATCGACTGAAAGTGTACTGGTCTGTTGCATTTACATCCAAACTTTACAGTCCATTAGATTCAATTGAAAAGAAGTTTAAGCTTTCGAAAAAGTTTTGTAAAGCCAATTCAACCCCCCCTTCTTGGCTAAACTCACCATTTCAAAACTAACAATTGGTATCTAGGGCAAGGTTCTTGAAAGGTATTCAAGTTGATAAAAAGTCTTTTGAAATAGCTGAAAGTAAACTCCCTTTTGCTGAAGGTGCCTCTATTGATAGACCACCTATGCTTTGTGGCCTAAACTATTAGTTTTGGAAAATAAGGATGCAAATTTTCATTGAATATATAGACAAAGGAATTTGGGATGCAATAGTTAATGGACCATATATTCCTAAATGTGTTGTTGAAAATAAGCAGGTGGACAAGCCTTGGAGTGAATGGACTGATGAAGAAAGGAAAAGAGCTCAATATGATTGCAATGCCAAGAACATCATCACTTCATCTTTGAGTATGGATGAATTTTTTAGGGTCTCCAAATGTAAGAATGCAAAGGAAATGTGGGATGTCCTAGAGGTTACACATGAAGGAACAAGTGAAGTGAAGAGAGCAAGGAAGCATGCCTTGATTCAAGAGTATGAGCTTTTCAAGATGCAAAAAGGAGAGTCCATAGCTAAAGTGCAAAAGAGGTTCACTCACATAGTCAATCATCTCATGGGTCTGGGCAAAGAATTTGACAAAGAGGAGCTAAACATCAAAGTGCTTAAGTGTCTTGATAGAAATTGGCAACCAAAGGTGACTGCCATATCTGAATCTAAGGATTTATCCATCATCACAACAGTTGCACTGTTTGGCAAGCTTAGAGAGCATGAGATTGAAATGCAAAGGCTAAGTGAGCTTGAAACAAGTGAGAAAAAAGGTAAGATCCATAGCCTTGAAGGCTAGCTCTAAGAAGAGTGATGAAACCGAGGAAGAGGTTGCTGAATCAAGTGATAATGAGAACTTGAATCTACTAGTCAAGAGGTTTGGAAAGTATGTCAAGAGGAAAGGCACCAAAGGTAATCAAAGGAGGTACAATTCTAAACAAAATGATTCAAGTAATTCTTCTAAATTCTCATGTTATAATTGTGGAAAGCAAGGACATATCAAGATTTAATGTCCTAATTTTAACAAAGAGAAGGAAAAGGTTGATGATAGGAAATATGAGAAAAAGGGCAAGGAAAGACGTGCCTACATAGCTTGGGAGGACAATGATGATTCAACAACCACTTCATCTCAATAAGGAAGTGAGGAAGCAAACCTATGCCTCATGGTCGGATATGAATCATCCTCATCAAGCCGAGTAAGTTCCTTGTCATCCAAAGATAAGAATGACTATTATCAATTATTGCATGACTTTGAAGAGTTGCATAGTGAGGCAAACAAAATTGCTGTCATGAACAATCGGCTAAAAGAATTAAATAGTTGGCTAGAAAACAGAGTTAGCCAACTAGAATCAGAAACAATCAACTTAAAAACTGATTTCGAACATTTGGAAATGATTTATAGTAATTTAATCGATTGTTCTAAAAAATAGCTGGCTACAAAACCTTGTGAAAACTGCATTACTTTGAAAAATCAAGTGAAATATCTTTTGAAAACATGTGCAAAGTTCACAAGAGGAAAAGCAAACCTGGAAGCCGTTCTTGACTCTTAAAATTGTGTTTTTGAGAAGGCTGGACTTGATTATAAACCTATCCATGAAAAGAAAGCCAAGAAGTTCTCTAGTTTCTTTTCCAAGAGTGAGCCAAATGTTATGCCCTTCATTTCTTGCAACTATTACAACTACTATATGAATAAAGGTCATGTTCTTAAGAATTGTTGTGTTAGAAAGTATGATGTACCTAAGGGATTTATGAAATGGATCCCAAAAGGATCAAAAAAGGCATAATCATGTTGGACCCAAACTATCAAAGGGTACTAGGTAATACTATGTTCTTTTGCAGGTCATAAAATATGAAAAGAAGGATCTATTGTACCTAGATAGTGGCTGCTCAAGGCATATGACAGGAGATAAGACCAAATTTGCAAAGTTGGAATTGAAGGAAGAAGGATTTGTAACCTATGGAAACAATAACAAAGGAAGAATTCTTGTAACCTAATCATGTTTTCAAATTGAAAAAGGCTTTATATGGTTTGAAACAAGTACCACAACAATGGTATGAGAGGGTTAAAACCATAAACTACCTCAAAGGGTGAGAGTTTGGTGGTGCTATGGACCACTCTATTATAAGCAAATTCAATGTGGGGAAGATACCCATCCCAAGACTTATGGTTCCCCTTAAGCAAAACCCTAAGCAATGTGGAAAGGGATATATTAACTACCTCTGTTTGCCCATCCGTCTGTGGGTGACAAGAAGTAGAAAAAGAAAGTTTTAGAAAAACAGTCCCCTACCACAAAGATAGAGTCAACATCCCTAAAAGTCCTTGGAAGTCCTTGGAAGATAATGATACAATTGTCTCACTCCGAGATTCAACCACATCGCTCAACAAGGCATTGGAAGCCTCTTACATACCTGTAGGATTTTCACACATCTTCTTCCTCTAATGTTTTTGATAAATATCCCATTTATAATTATTTGTCATAATCCCTATTATCCAAATCTTTTAAACACACTATTCTTTCTATTCCTTCATATCCTCACAATTACACTGAGGCATCAAGATCCACCCAATGGTTTCAAGCTATGGATGACGAGCTTATGGCCCTTGAAGCTAACAAAACATGGATCCTTACTGATTTACCTCCTAACAAAACCCTCATTGGTTGTCGTTGGGTTTTCAAAATCAAACGCCGATGTGATGGTTCCATTGAATGACGCATGGCACGCTTAGTAGCTAAAGGCTACAATCAACTTGAATGTTTAGACTATCTAGACATTTTTGTTCCAGTATTAAACAAGCTTTCCAATATTCGTCTTCTCCTAGCCTATGTCGTATTAAACAATTGGAGTCCAAAACAAATTGACGTGAATAATGATTTCCTTACAGATATCTTCATGAAGATTCCCCCTGGTCTTGCAGTAAAAGATAAAACAAAGGTTTGCAAACTACAACACTCACTCTATGGTTTGAAGTAGGCTGGCCGCCAATGGTAACAATGACGATGAGATCCATCATATAACCAATATTCTTGACAACAAATTCCGCATAAAAAAAAAAAAACTTGGAGACTCACATACTTCCAGGCAATGAAGTGGCACGCAACAAACACTACTATCCATCTTTGTCAACAAAAATATACCCTCGATCTTATCCTAGAGATAGGAATGTTTGATTGTTCCCCTGCTATCACCCCCATGGTTCACTCCTCTTGGTCATCTACATCACCCTCCACCCCTCTCAATGATGATGATTCCTCATCTTAACGTACACTCATTAGCCGCCTAATATACCTTACCAACATTCGTCCCGATATCTCTTTTGTTGTAAATCATCTCAATTAGTTTGTATCTGCACCGAGTGATGTTCACCAACAAGCTACTACTCGTATTCTTCGTTACTTAAAAGGTTCTCTAGGCAATGACGTTTTCTTCTCCAATTCCAACATTCATCAACTAAAGGCTTATGTCAATTCTGATCAAGCCTCATGTCCTACTACACGAAAGTCTATCACAGGTTTTTCTATCTACTTTGTCAACTCTCTGATCTCTTGGAACTAAAAGAAACAACAAACTATATCCGAAGTTCATCTGAAGCAAAATATCATGCTCTTGCATCTACCACATATGAAGTCCAATGGTTAACATAACTTTTTCAAGATCTCCATGGTTCCTTCAACCAACCAGCTCTATTATACTGCGACAGTCAATATGCCATACAAATTGCTTCCTATTAGGTCTTCCATGATCGCACCAAACACATATTGACATTCATATTGTTCGTGAAGAAGTCACTATCGGATTTATCAAGATCCTTCCAATCACTTCATCTCTACAACTTGCTGACTTATTTACTAAGCCCTTACCACCAACCTTATTAACGTCCATCTCTTCAAGCTAGGAATGAAGAATATCTATCCCCAGCTTAAGGGGTTGATAACTTTCTCCGCTTCTACGCCCAACGCCCCTTTTCTGTTTCTCTCTTTTCTTGTTATATATGTACCCTTGTACTTGTATCAGTTTTGTAGTTTAATTTAGACCTTTTAATTCTGTATTCTTTTCTCTCTAAAGCTCTTACATTTCCCTTTTTGTTCTCTTTTTTGTTGGCTGACTCTTATGTCTTTTAGATCACGCAAGTTTTCTGGTATTGTGTGAAATAACTGTGAAGTGGTTGAAGATTTTGTAACCAAAATACAAATTTGATGTAGAAATTTGAACAATCATATTAAATAAAATTAGTTTTCAATTTAAAAAAAAAAGTTGAAATTTGCATGATCTAAAAGCATTTAATACTATATAGTACAAAAATAAATCGAAAACCAACTAAAATAAAGCCTATATAATAATAAAAAAAGAAAGAAACAAATGTTAACCAAGTTAGCTAACTGTAATTTCTGGAAATCCTTGATTTCTAATAATATTGTTACAAAATATCTAAAGCCTTGAAGTGTGGCGGAGAGCAGTGGAAAAATTGGGCCTTCAATTGAATCGTCATTTTGAATTTATTTTTAGACTTAAATTAAGTTTTAAATCTATCTTAAGTTTGCAAACTTTAAATGGAGATCTTATTACAATTATATAATCTATTGAATCATAATTCTCGTCATATGTATAATTAGTTGTATTACTTTATAATTCTATAATTTTATAATAATAACTTTATAATATTATAATTTATAATTTTATAATTTTATAATTTGGTAATTCTATAAATTTTTTTTATAATATTATAGTTTATAATTGTTTTAATTTTATAATTGTGTAATTATATAATTATATAATTCTATATTTCTATAATTTTATAGTTTTATAATTTTATTATTTTATGATTCTATGGTTTTGAAATTTTTTAACTTCATAATTTTATAAATATAATTTTATATTTATATAATATTGTAATTCTATAATTTTATAAAATTATAATTATATAATTATATAATTATAATATCATAAAATGCTGCTGGTAGAAAAAGATTAAAAAAAAAAAAAAACTATATTCCATGAAGCATGGAGATAAAAAAAATGCATTTAATTTTTCAGTGTCTAGCAAGTCTCAGCATTAACAATACAAGAAACACTTTAATTTACACTTTCATTTGGGACGAGAAAAAATGTCCTGTTCAAGAAATAGTCATATCTTCATATGTATTCGAAGTTTACAAAACACTGCTCATGATAGATTCATTCATTACCAAAGTGGAAAAGCGAAACCTTGGTAGCTTCTAGGCTATAAGCAAACAATTCTCCATATTTGCAAAGGACCGTCATTGGTGCTGCTCATGCTGTGGCCTTTGCAGTCTTTGATGTTCTTGGTGGTGGTGTGCATGATCACGACGCAGTTGCTGTGTGGTAGAAGATTGAATCAGTCTTCTCATTCTCCATCTAACATATTCCGTTACCAGAGTATTCAAGCTGATTGAAATCCCAAATCCAGTGAATGAGGAGAGAAGAACTGAGAGAATGGCATTAACATTAAGCTACAAAAGTAAAAAGAAGGGTGTGTTACATATTTTAAATTTTGTTTACCTGCACCAAAATGACACAAGTCCTACTTGGACAAACATTTCAATAAGGTGCAGAAACATTACGAGTACTGCAAGATTAAGACAGGTCAGAAACCAAATACTCTTACTATGGTATAAAACACATGAGCAAACAGGATGACAATTGCAAACTGGAAGCAAGCATAGGCCCACATGTAACTACCGTTCACTGCAACCGAAACATTCAAGAGTGTTTACCCATGGTTAAAGCACGACATGAAGAGAACAAAAATAACTTTGATATGCTAAGGAAAATAAAAGGAAGCAAGTTTACCCATGGTTGAAGCAATCATAGATGAAAGGAGTCCTAAAACACAGGAGAAAGGCAATGAAATAGCAAGAGCATGAGTGCCCATATCTGAAACCTGGTACAATAAAAAATATTGAGTCAGACATATTTCCATCCAACAAAACACGTTTGGAGAAAACAAGAAAATAAAGGGGATGGGGCAAGACTATAGAACATTATACTTTAGAGTATTGAAATAAATAATGCTTTACATTTAGTTTCCTTATTTTCTTAGTTTTTTCCATTTTTTTCTAATATTTTATGATTTGTTTCCTTAATTGGTTAGGATTGCTAGTACAAACATAGGTCAACCGTTTAATCATCACATTACATCTTATTGTAGTACATAACAGCACAAAAGTAAATATTCAAAAAATATCTAACTCCAATAAAAATACCATATTTCTAACATGGTATCTGAATAGTACCATCCTTTGTGATCTGTCCTACCATTATTATGCTTGAGTTCCCTTAGACGTATTTTCTTTTGTTAGTTGTACTCTTGCTGTCCTCTTTTCTTAGTCAGTTGCAACTGAAAGGTTTAGTTAGTTCACACTCATCACTATGGTAATTCACTGATCTTTATACAGGGGCTTAAGTAACAAGGAACTACTTCCCCTATCAATGTATAGGTCTCACTCAATCGATAACACTTGTTTCCTCTCCATCTTTATACCCTATAAATTCAGGGATTACAATCAATCTACCTATAATAAAATACGAGAGCAAAATTTCTCTGATTACATAAATGGACAATATTTCCCAAATTATATCATAAGAGTCAATCTACTTTTTGACTTGTCTACTTAATTAGTTAGGATTATTAGTATAAATAGGGTAAATGCTTTAGGTTTTATTATCACATGACATCTTAATGTAATGCATCAAAGTACATAACAATATTGAAAGTTTCTTCTTCTTTTTTTCTCCTCATTCCTAAATTCCATAATTCCAACATAAGTATTAAAGTGTCGAAGAAATAGAATCTGCTTCTGGGACATGGCATATTTCACTAATGAGTGATTTGACTAATATGTTGGATAATCTTTAATTTTGTTAGATAATCTTTAGATTACGTTTTAGATTACGAAGTTGTTTTTATTTAGCAAAGTGATAGGGAATTTTATATTTGGTGAATTAAATTGAAGTTAGTTGTTATTTTAGTTAGTTGGAGTATCTAAGATTTAGTTTGATAATATGCCATATTAGGTAAGATTAGATTAGATTAAGATTTTGTTTGGTTTGTAATTGGCTATATAATAGCCCCATTCTCCATCAATGAAAAATACCATAGTGAGTTACGTTGCTGCTTCTTTTAGTGTGTGAGTTTTTTCCAACAAAGTGGTATCAGAGCTTTATGCTCTAAGTACCGAGTGAAAAAAAAAGCAGAGAGAATGAGAAAAAAATGGGAGGGAGAGTGAAACAGTGTGAGAAAAAAAAAAAGTGTGTGCTTGAGTGCTTTGGGAGAAAAAAAAGGAGATGGCTAAAGTTGTTAATGGTGTGACAGTGCCACAATTGACGAGAAAACAAATTATGATAATTGGTATTTGCAGATGAAACCCTTCTGGGATCCCAAGATATTTGGGATATAGTGGAGACCAGGTATCAAAAACCAGCGGATGATGCAAATCAAATGGCGGCCCAAATTACCGTGTTGAAGAAGATGTGAGTGAGAGACAAGTCAGCTTTGTATTTTTTGTACAATGCTGTGGACGAGTCAGGCTTCGAGAAGATTGCAAACGTTGCATCTTCAAAGGAAGCATAGGATATTCTAGAGGTTGCATACAGAGGGAACGACTGGGTCAGATAAGTCCGGCTTCAAGCTCCCAGAGGAGAGTTTGAAGCACTGAAGATGGAAGACAAAAGCAGGCAACCGAGTACATAACTTGGGTAGAGATGGTGGCCAACCAACTTGGCAAGAATGGAGAGTCAATGCCAGCAAGTCGGGTTGTGGAGAAAATCTTGAGGTCATTGACAGATGATTTTGAGAGCATCATATGCGCCATCAAGGAGTCGAAAGGACCTGTCAGTTCTCTCAGTGGAAGAACTTGCAGGGTCATTGGAGGCCCATGAACAAAGGAGAGGGAAGAAGCACAAACCGCGTGATCAAGCACTCTAGGCGCAACTTGATTTGAATGAAACTCAGAATACTCAAAGCCGAGGTCTTGGAGGCAAAGGACGAGGTGGCAGAGGACGAGGTGACCAAGGTCGAGATGGACAAGGTCGTGGTGGACGTGAGAGAGATGATGTTGAAGAGAGCACAAATCAAACCAGGCAACAGAATTGACATGGTCGTGATCAAGAAAGGGGCCAAGGAGATCGGTCCAAGTCATAAGTGGAATGCTTCAAGTGTGGCAAGTACGGCCATTACACAAAAGAGTGCAGATCGACAAGTTGCTACAATTGTGGTAAGGTCGGCCATATAGCAAAATATTGTCAATCGGAAAAAAAAGGACAAAAATCTTCTCACAGAGGAAGATGACGAGGAGATAGGGATTTTAATGATGATGCAAAACTCAGATTACATTTTAGATTAAGAAGTTGTTTTTATTTAGCGAAGTGATAGGGAATTTTATATTTGGTGAATTAGAGTTAAGTTAATTGTTATTTTAGTTAGTTGGAGTATCTAAGATTTAGTTTGATAATATGGCATATTAGATAAGATTAGATTAGATTAAGATTTAGTTTGGTTTGTTAATATTTGGTTTGTAATTGGCTATATAATGTCAGGTGTTTCAATTTAAATTTCTCTTTTGTTTCTTTTATTTTGTTTTGCAATTGTGTTCCTATTTTATAGGAAGAATAAATCTTAGTTCCTAGATTTTAGGGATCACATTCTACTCACGTAAATGTGATCTGGTGCAATTTGCTTGTGTAAAACGGCTTTATATAGCCTATTGGCTTCTGTTAGATATAGTTTGATATTATTAAGATATTGTTAGATATTGATAACCACAATATCAAACAATATCTTCTATTTAATCTTTTTATTTTTAGTTACTCTTTTTACTTGTACCTCTCTCTATTATAAATAGATTACCCTATATGTGGTTTATACACAAGGGAGATTAATCTCAATCCCTATCTTCTTTATTCTCAACATGGTATCTAGAGCTTAAGGTTTTTTTTTTTCCGCTATCGCTACCTCCACCTCTGCCGCCACCGCCGCTGCTGCCACCGGAGCCGCCGGCGCTACTGCCGCCGCCGCCGCCGGAGTAGTCGCCGGAGCCGCCGCCGAAGTCGCCACCACCGTTGTCGTCGCCGGAGTGTTAGTTCCGACCGGCGACCATACAGTTTTGATCATCCCTCACGCGCCATTCGAAGCCGCATTCGAAGCCGCGTGTCTTCCAGTTCCTCTATGGCGTCTTCCGCTGCCTCTTTCTGTTCTGAACTCTCTTCTGTTTCATCCGATATACTTGTTATGTACAACAAATTTCTCAAATGGTATAAGGATCAACAGTTTTCTAGTTCCACTGCATCTGTTGCTCACACAGGTACATCTTTTGTTGGTCTGACTCAATCTTCTTCTCCTGGTCCTTGGTTTTTTGATTCAGGAGCCACTGATCATATTACTGGTAACAAATCTTTGTTCTCTTCTTTATCCTCTACTAATCCTTTACCTTCTGTTACACTCGTTGATGGTTCTAGAGTCTCATCTCATGGTGTTGGCACTGTTAAACTTTTTCCTTCTTTAACCATTGATAATGTTCTTTATATCCCTAGGTCTCCTTTTAACCTGTTGTCCATCAGTCGCCTAACTCATTCTCTTGATTGTGTTGTTTCTTTTACCAACAATTCTGTCTGTTTACAGGATCGGAGTTCGAAACAGGTGATTGGCAAAGGATATGAGTCTCATGGTCTTTATCATCTTCGTCCCTCTACACACATTGGTGCAGTTATGGAGTCTCCCTCTCTTATTCATGCTCAGTTTGGTCATCCAAGCCTTGCCAAGTTACAACAGCTTGTCCCTGCCTTGTCCAAGTTGTCTCGTTTGGATTGTGAGTCGTGTCAATTAGGCAAGCATACTCGTACTTCTTTTCCTCGTAGTGTCACACGTGATGCTTCGTCCCCTTTTGCCTTGGTTCACTCTGACATTTGGGGTCCTAGCCGCGTTAAGTCTACTTTGGGTTTTCAATACTTTGTTACTTTCATTGATGATTACTCTAGATGCACTTGGTTATTTCTAATGAAACATCGTTCGGAATTATTTCATATCTTTCAATCTTTTTTTAATGAAATTAAAACTCAGTTTGGTGTTTCTATTAGAGTTTTGCGTAGTGATAATGGCCGTGAATATCTTTCTCATTCTTTCAAACAATTTATGGCTTCTCACGGTATTCTGCATCAAACTTCTTGTGCTTATACCCCTCAACAAAATGGTGTAGCTGAACGTAAAAATAGACATCTTATGGAAACCACTCGCACTCTTTTAATTCATGGCGAGGTTCCTGAACATTTCTGGGGTGATGCCATTCTTACTGCCTGTTATCTCATTAATCGTATGCCTTCTTCGGTTTTAAAGAATAACATACCTCACTCCATTTTATTCCCTCATGAACCTCTTCATCCCTTACCTTTAAGAGTTTTCGGGTCTACATGTTTTGTTCATAATTTTAGTCCTGGTCTTGACAAGCTTTCTCCTAGATCACATAAGTGTGTTTTCTTAGGGTTTACAAGATCACAAAGAGGATACAAATGTTTTTCTCCTTTTCTTAACCGTTATTTTGTGTCTGCAGATGTCACCTTTAATGAGTTCTCCCTTTATTTTAAGAGTCAATCTTCACCTCTGACTCCATCCAATCCTGACAACTCTTCTAATACCTTTAACGTTCCTATTGTTTGTGACCCTCTTACTGTGTCTTCTTCACCCTCGGTTCCTGCTCCACAGTCACCTGCTCCTCCACCACCTCTTCAGGTTTATAGTCGCCGTAATCGATCACAACCACCACCATGTGACTCCACTCCAGTGCCAACTACTCTGTCTCCTCCGGCTCTGACACCTGAGTCTGACCTTCCCATTGCCCTCCGAAAAGGTATGCGTTCTACCCGTAATCCCTCTCCCCATTATATTGCTTTGAGTTATCATCGCTTGTCATTACCTTTTTATACATGTCTTTCCTCTCTTTCTTCTGTGACCATTCCAAAAACTGTCCGTGACGCTTTAGCCCATCCTGGTTGGCATCAGGCCATGGCAGATGAATTAAGTGCTCTTCATAATAGTGGAACTTGGGAACTGGTCCCGTTGCCGTCTGGGAAATCTGTTGTTGGTTGCAGGTGGGTGTTTGCTATCAAAGTTGGACCTGATGGTACTATTGATCGCCTCAAAGCTCGTCTTGTAGCCAAAGGTTATACTCAAATTTTTGGGTTGGATTATGGAGATACTTTTTCCCCCGTGGCAAAGATGGCTTCTGTTCGTTTATTTATCGCCATGGCCGCTCTTAAACAATGGCCTCTTTATCAACTGGATGTTAAGAATGCTTTCCTCAATGGTGATTTGCAAGAGGAAATTTATATGGAGCAACCTCCTGGGTTTGTTGCTCAGGGGGAGTCTTCTGGGATGGTATGTCGTCTTCGCAAATCACTATATGGCCTAAAACAATCTCCTAGGGCCTGGTTTGGAAAGTTTAGCAATGTTGTTCAACAATTTGGTATGACTCGGTGTGAAACAGATCATTCTGTTTTTTATCAACACTCGAGTGCTGGATGTGTTTACTTGATAGTATATGTTGATGACATCGTTCTTACAGGGAGTAACAACCATGGCATCTCTCAGTTGAAACAACATATCTGTCACCATTTTCAGACCAAAGATCTTGGCAAACTCAGATATTTCTTGGGTATTGAGGTGGCACAGTCCAATGATGGTATTGTTATATCTCAAAGAAAGTATGCCATGGATATTCTGGAGGAAACTGGATTGATGAGTTCAAAGTCTGTTGATACACCCATGGATCCCAATACTAAACTTCTACCAAATCAGGGGGAGCCTATATCTGATCCTGAGCAGTATAGACGATTGGTTGGGAAATTGAATTATCTTACCGTTACTCGTCCTGACATTTCCTTTGCAGTCAGTGTGGTAAGCCAATTTCTTAATTCTCCATGTGAAGATCATTGGAATGCAGTCATTCGCATCTTGAAGTATATTAAACAATCTCCTGGAAAAGGATTGTTATATGGTTCTAATAACCATATAAGAGTTGTTTGCTATTCAGATGCTGATTGGGCAGGATCTCCTTCTGATAGAAGATCTACATCTGGGTATTGTGTCTCCATTGGTGGTAACTTGATCTCGTGGAAAAATAAGAAACAGAGTGTTGTAGCAAGATCTAGTGCAGAAGCAGAATATAGAGCTATGGCCTCAGCTGCCTGTGAACTTGTTTGGCTCAAGCAATTGCTTCAAGAGTTACAATTTGGAGATATTACTCAAATGACACTTGTATGTGACAATCAGGCTGCCCTTCATATTAGCTCTAATCCTGTCTTTCATGAGAGGACTAAACACATTGAGATTGATTGTCATTTCGTTCGGGAAAAGGTTATGTCTGGAGACATCAAGACTGAGTTTGTTAACTCAAGTGATCAGTTAGCAGATATTTTTACGAAGTCTTTACGGGGACCTAGAATTGATTATATTTGTAACAAACTTGGCACATACGATTTGTATGCTCCAGCTTGAGGGGGAGTGTTAGATATAGTTTGATATTATTAAGATATTGTTAGATATTGATAACCACAATATCAAACAATATCTTCTATTTAATCTTTTTATTTTCAGTTACTCTTTTTACTTGTACCTCTCTCTATTATAAATAGATTACCCTATGTGTGGTTTATACACAAGGGAGATTAATCTCAATCCCTATCTTCTTTATTCTCAACAGCTTCCATTATTGAATCATAGAACCGTGAATGTTCAATTGTCTCTCTATGCCTCTGTCAGCAGATATTTCTAATCATCAAAAAAATATCTAACAAGTGGTATCAGATCTCCGCAAGGGGCCCGATAACCTAATGAGTGAGTGAGTTCCACATAGCTTGCAGACTCTTACTCCGTACACAATAAGAAGGAAACCCGAGAGTCTGAGATTTAGGCGGCAGACCCGCTTCCAAGATTTGATGGCCATTATGATTTTTGGTCCATGACCATGGAAACCTTTCTTCGGAGCAAGGAGTTATGGTATCTGGTGGAATAAGGCATTCCCACACTTGTAATTGAATTGGGACTAGGCAATGAAGTTCATAAGAAAGTTGTGGAGGAGGCCAAGCTCAAGGATCAGCAGGTCAAGAAATTTTATTTCAGGCAGGGAGATTCTGGAAACAATTCTTGACAAAGGGACGTCAAAAGCTATTTGGAATTCAATGAAACAGAAATATCAAGGATCTACAAATATCAAGGATCTACAAGGGTACAAAGGGGACAACTTCAAGCCTTGCGAAAGAGAGTTTGAGTTAGTGACCATTAAGGAAGGAGAAAAAGTTGACAGCTTTTTGGGACGGAACATGGATATGGTTACCAAAATGAAATCCAATGGAGAAAGAGTGGTAAGCAAAACACTGCTATCACTGACAGAAAAATTCAATTATGTAGTTTGTGCCGTAGAGTAGTCCAATGACCTCAATGTTCTAACCATTGATGAGCTGCATGGGAGTTTGTTGTTCACGAGCAAAAGATGCAAGGTTTCCAAGAGGATGAGCATGTGTTGAAGGCCACTCATGATGACAACATAAGAAAAAACACTCCAGGGGATCGACCAAGCGGAGGTCGTCGTGGCACATTCAGAGGGGATGCGGCAGAGGGAGAGGGAGGCAGCTTTTAAATAAAGCCACTATTGAGTGTTTCAGATGTCACAAACTGGGGCATTTGCAGTATGAATGCCCTGACTGGGAAAAGAAAGCAAACTATGCTGAAGTAGATGAAGAGGAGATTGGTTTTTGAGACTAAAGGATGAACACTGCAAAACAGTGAAGGTAGCTAAAGGTAGTGTCACGATGAAAATTAATGGTGTTACTCTGGTATTGTCTGATGTTTACGATATTCCTGCACTTAAGAACAATTTGCTCTATATAAGACAATTGCAAGAGTAACCATTCTGATTTCAGATGGCAGCTGCAAAGTGTTCCATCCCCATAAATGTTTAATTATGAAAACTGATGAGTGGGAATAGAATGTTCTGTGTGACAGGCTCTGTGAGTCCAAAACAGATTGAATGCTTTAAAACAAAAACTGTCTCAACAAGGGAAGCTTATATATGGCACTGCCGCTTTGAACATCTTAACTCCAAGGCCCTAAACATGCTAGTTTGCAAGGAGATGGTAACTCGGTTTACCAGCGTTGGAGTATCCACAAAAAAATGCATTCCATGCCTGACTGGGAAGCAATCTAGAAGGCCCTTTCCAAGCAAAAGTTCATGGAGAGCATCTCAACTGCTTCAGCTGATACATTCAGATATAGCTGGTCCTATGCAACCAGCTTCAAACAGTGAGATATTTCTTAAGTTGTTTTATTGATGATTTTACTCAAAAAACTTTGATATATTTTTACATGAAAAATCAGAAATGCTTTCGATGTTCAAGAAGTTCAAAGTATGTGTTGAGAAGAAGTTCAACATGTTCCAACAGCAGCAATAGAGAACAGGACTCCAGAAAAAGCATGGAGTGGTACAAAACCAACCGTGGAGTATTTCAGAATTTTTAGATGCTTAGCACATGTGTACTAGAAGAGAACTAAACTAGATGATAAAAGCAAAAAGTTTGTTTTCCTAAAAGTCAAAGTTTGTTTTCCTAAGAGTCAGTGATGAATCCAAGGCATGAAGATTATATGATAATGTTGAAAGTCTCACATCGACTAAAGATAAGACTAATTAAGAGTATATATTTGGATGCAAACCTCACCTTACAAACCAGTTTTGTGAGATTGAGTTAGGCTTAAAGTCCACTTCTTAACATGGTATCAGAGTAATGGGTTAGAGTCTATCTAGCGAAATCTATTGGGTCTAATGTTCCATCCGCTATTGAGCCGTTATTGAATCACTCATTAATGTCTAATCCCACGCACGAGATGTATATACCTCGGTGTGAGGGAGTATGTTGAAAATTTCACATCAACTAGAGATAAGACCAATTTATAGTATATATGTGGGTGCAAACCTCACCTTACAAGCAAGTTTTGTAAGATTGAGTTAGACATAAAGTCCACTTTTTAACGGATCCTATTTCAAAAACACTCATCATCAACAGGATGGGATGTTTAAAGAAGAAGAATGTTGGGACTGGAGTAAAACTGGGATAAAAAACCAGCAAAATGAGATATTTTTGAAGATGAAGCTGCAGGAGAAAAATCCAGGAGCTGATGACTATGGAGAAGATGCTGGTGATAGTGATGCAGTCAGTCTGGACAACATGGTCATCTGATTCACCTCGAGGGAGGGTGAACGAACAAGAAGAGCACCAAGATGGATAGCAGATTATGAAACTGGAGAAAGTTGGAGAAAGTTTGTCTGAAGAAGAAAATTTGAATGTAGTGCTAATGATGACCGAACATGATCCAGTCTCATTTTAAGAAACTGTGGTGAGTAAACACTGGAGAGAAGCAATGACGAGAGATTGATGCAATTGAAAGAAATCACATCTGGGAACTCATTATGCTACTGGAAGGAGTCAAACCAATAGGAGTTAAACGGGTGTTAACTAAACTGGACGCAGATGGGCAGGTAGAAAAATACAAGGCAAGGCTCATGGCAAAAAGATATGGGCAAAGGCATGGAATTGATTACATTGAGGTCTTTGCTCAGGTAGCAAGACTTGATACTATATGGGTAATGTTGGCTACAACTGCTCAATACAATTGGAGGTTTTTCAACTTGATGTGAAGAGCGTATTTCACTACCAAAAGTATTATGTTTTCCTTTTTCTCCCTTTTAAAAGTGGTGTCTATTTGTTTGTATCATCCAAAATTTTATGTGTATGCTCATCAGTACCAAACAGCAGTTGAGACCTTACCTATGAAATTTACTCCTACTAACTTTTTGTGCAATCCAACTCAAAGCGATCTGAATCTTTCTATTTCTCTCTGCACAGTTTCTATTTTCATTATAGGTCATCACAGTCATCACTGAAAATGTTCACAGCTAAGGTCCTATCTAGAGATTCCCTGTTTTTAGCTTCTTGCCAAAAATGTTCTCTCAAAGGTCACTCGGAGAAATTATAGAGATATCTGTGCTGTTTGGGGTTAATCAGGTTCTGTTTGTTTCTGACAATATTAACATGAGTAGAAAACAGTTACCTGATGCTTAGTTGGGTTAGATTAGGGCAACGGTGACCTGTTTCAGTCTTTACAGTAGTAGGGTGTCAATTAAAACTCGGTAGCCACACTGCTATACCTATAAATCTGCTGACTTCCTAATTCATTTTATAACCGTTACAGGCAAAATAATTTGCCTCTACAGCAGAAAAAATTGATCGTGGAGAATGATTGACATGTATTGGTCCAATTCCAGGCCAATTAATAATGAAATAGTCAAACATATCTTAAAATTATGAGTGATATGTTGAGAATTTCTAGCTTTGGGTAATTTGCATGTTTGGTGTTCTCAAAAAGTTTAAACTCCTAAAAATGTTAATTTTGAAAACAATTTATAGTGAAGCCAGTATTTCAAAAAGTTGGTGACTTATACCAGACCATCTAGCCCAGCTGAGTAATTTTTATCAAGTAATTACCAGGATACTTAGACTACCCTTTAGGACAAATTTCCTGTGCTTGTAAAGGATCTAATTTTTGTATAACTAATGAAAAAAGGCCAGAGAGCCATAAAGTTTTACCCTAAAATAGCTTGCAACTTTCTCCTTCATCCTTTCTGGATCGATTATTCAATTTTAAGCTTCTTACAAAATTGTATAGACCTACTCAACTTTACAAAACTAACTTGTGAATTGAGCATAACGACTATTTATATACTATATTTTGGTATTACCTCTATTGAGAATAAAGAAAATAGGGATTGAGATTAATCTCCCTTGTGTATAAACCACACATAGGGTAATCTATTTATAATAGAGAGAGGTACAAGTAAAAAGAGTAACTGAAAATAAAAAGATTAAATAGAAGATATTGTTTGATATTGTGGTTATCAATATCTAACAATATCTTAATAATATCAAACAATATCTAACAACCTCTAAGCATTATGGGACTTAGGTTTTCCCAAATAGATCCAACAATGTGTCCAGGACTATTGTTTCGGAACGAGTATAACATGGTGACTGACCTTTCTAGTGAATCTAGAATAGACTCTATTATCAAATTACAAAGTGATTTAGGCCTAAAACAATCCTACAAAATCGGCTTGTAAAGTAAAAATTGTCTTCTAGTACTATCTCTAGTCAATAAAAGACTTCCATTTTTTTCCCAATAAATCTTATAACATTAGAATGCCAACACATGGCTACGTCAGTTAGCTTCATTTGTAATATACAAGCAAAAACTCATCCAACAATTTTTGCCAGTGTCACCAAGATCAGTAGCATACCAGTAGTTCCTCAAGAAAACAAAAGTATGCAAGCATGCTGACCAAGATAAGTACTGATAAATCCTGCCATATCCTGCATGGTACATTATGATTAGAATAGAAAGTCGGAACTTGTCTAGTGAATTATCACAATTTTGTAGACCTGGCAAAGCATTGTTTCCTGATAACTGTGTGACATTGTTCAAATTCAGACATAACTTGCACATATTTTATTACACAACTCAGCAGCCACATACAAAGTAAGCTTTTTGGTTGGTTGTTGAGTTTTGGGACTTTCTCCATAGTTTGGAGCATTTTCCTTCTTTAAAAATAACTAGTGCATCCATTGAAACCTATTAGGAGATCATGACTATTGTAATTATGCTTAATAGTTTATATTATGGCCTGCTTTAGACATACAATTCAGCTTTCCCCATAACTTCAAGAGTTTGTAACACAGGCCAGAAGCCAATTACATATGGATTAGTCTTTCTAACTCGTTTGGTGAAGCTTGGAATTTCACCATAGTTTGGAGCAGTTTCTCATTATGAACTACAATAGTTTTTTGAGCATTAAATAGGTAATTAACTTGCAGCTAATGAAACCTAAAACCCCCTACAACTGGTCTTCGTGTCAAAAGAAAAATTAAAATAATGAAAACTGTTGTTGGAACTAATTGTCCTAGATGATTTTTAAGTCTAGATCACAAGATCCAAAAAATGAGTCCAATAATTTTACGTCTCTCCTATGTTAACTTGTTGGTTTGATATTGAACACAAAATTGCTGTATCATTGAAGAAATTGAATTTACCTATAAGAAGGCACTTCTCTCTGCTGTGGTCCTGCTGCATTCATTGGCTGCGGAGCAACAGTTTGAGGATTAGAAATTTTCAAGAGTGTTACGGGGAGGTTAAGGACTTCTTGCTTGCAGACATCACAGGTTTTGTTTCCTTTGATACTAAACCACTTTACTGCACAGTCTTGGTGAGCAAGTGCAAGCTCACCTTTACAACTGCACTCCATCCTAAGAGTATTACCTCCTTCTGCAAGCTCAACCAAACAAATCCTACAAACTGCATCTTCCTCTGGAATATCCTCAGAAGTATCTTCAACAACTGGAAATGAAACAGTGAGAAAATACTAGGTTAGGAAATAGTATACAGTTTCAATTCTCCTTTCATGCATAAGCAATGTTCAAATAATGCAAAGAAATAAAACCTCTAGGAAATGCTCATACAGCATCTTTGAAGATATCAAAACTAAATATAAATAGCATGGTTTGATGCCATCTTATATTAGAACATAATGCGGACAAGATGAATCAACATCCATGTGTGCAATATGTGAACAATGAGGCACATGATCACAGAAACAGAGAACACAAGGCAAAGGTAAAAAAATAGGGAAATTGAAAAAATAAATTCAAAGTTACTATTTCATTACAAAAAAATGCCGAGTTTCACCCAAACAAGAGTTAGAAAAAGAATATAAAAATTATTCAACAAGTTTAATCGTGAAAACAGAATAAACTTTACAACAAACCATTAAAACACCTTTGCTTCAGAAAAGGAGAATTCTGAAATTAGGTTTTGTTGCTGTTGTTATTATAGAGTATTCTAGAATAAAGAAACTTTTGTAATTTGTATTATGATGTGGTTATACTATAAATAGTGAATAGAACTACTATTTACTAGTTATCTTTCTTCCACCATTACATTTAGCAAAATTAAAACCTTCAACAAATTCTTTGCAAATTCTATTTCTCATTATGGAATAAGATGAATGTGGATTATTTGCAAACAGAAGACACGGCACATTTATGATTTAAAACACTAATACCATATTTGTAAGACTGTTACATGTATAAAATACTTCCATTTTTCTTAGGTGATGCAGACCTTAACTCACAGAGAAAGCCATATCTGGTATGAATTTCGAGAAAGAGTGGAGAGCTAATAAATAAATTCAAGATATGTAAAAGGGATATTCAATACAAAGCCTGAAAATGGTGGCAAGTTACTACTGCAGGGAATGTCATGATTTCAAACAACTGTTTCTGCTTTGATTTTTTTCTGGCAATTACAGTCATCCACAACAATCATTTAGATTTTAGATAATAAATTGGTCAGAAATTACAACAATAAATTCCAGAACAATATTTCAATTTGAGATTCATTATTCAGTAGTCAACTCAGATGCATCCACCCTAAACTAGATACCATCCAAATCTGCTATTTCTCAAGTTCTAACGCTCCTTTTCTATGAAAGGGGGGGAAGCATTATCATCGTCAAGATCATATATTAAACAAAACTTGAAGGAACGACTATCTGCTGCTTGGATCACTTGATAAATGTAAGCATAGACACTTTCTTGAGAATCTACCTCACTTTCACTTCAAAAGCAGAGAGTACTCACTCAATGTTCTACTAAGACTCTAAAATTAAATTATTACTCCTATCTTTTCCTTCCTCTAAGGATCACATTGCTAATCTTTTATGGCTCAGTGTCTCATATTTGAAAAAAAAAAAAAAAAAAACTAATTGAGATACCTAGAAAAAATATAATATACAATCCATATACTATGAAGATTACCAATCTCTGATCCCGAAGCATTCTGAGTTGAGATGCCTTCAGCAGTTGTTAGAAGTGATCTTGCCGAAATTACACGAACCAACCTTCTAGAATCTGTACGTCTTAAATTAGCGGCTTTGATATTAACAGGAACGGAAACCGATCGAGTAATGTGCTGATTTACTTCCCTTTTCTGTACAGAATGAAAAATTCATCATGAATGCAGCATATCTGAAGTATCAAATACCATTTATACGGAAAAAAATGTAGAAAAGCTTTGCCTATGAATTAATAACACCCACATTATTTAGATTGGTATAAAAGTATTTGTTTTGACGGCATGAAACAAGAATGAGAACAGAAGAATCATACACTTAAATCAGAATCACACCCTGGATGTCTTCCTTGTACAATCTCTGCACCTGAATTTGCAGTTGGAGTAACTGGCAATGAATGTGCGGCTTTGGATGATGAAGCGAACAGAATCTTGTTAAGAGAAAGGGACCTTGAAGTTGAAGGCTTAGAAGTAGAAGGCTTAGATGTTGAAGGCTTAGCCAGAGGACAATCTGATGGTAAGTTATCAGGAACAATAAGAACCGTCCTTTCAGTATCTTGTGAACCATTCTTAGCCCTAAAGCTCCTCTCAGAGAGCAAACTTTTCATAGTGGACTTGACTCTGGCTGAATTTGGCCTTGGGGGAAGTCCTCTACTGGAACCAGGACTTGATATCAATGTAGAACCATCTGTCTTTGTGAAAGAGGATAATGTATTTTCCACTGACCTTGCTGGTATTTGCAGAGAGGAGAGGTGTGGTCTTCTGGACTCTGGAATCAAGGAGGTACTGTCACCTATCCCATTTCCAGCACAACACTAAAAAAAATAGGGCATCAAAACTATTTCACTGTAAACTAACACACAAACACACACATAATGAAGTTAAAGTTTTCCTTTTTCCGAAGAAGGGGAAAAGAAAAGGCAAAATTCTTCTTTATCCATATGGTAAAAAAATGAACTTTGCACTATCTTGGTCCCTTTATGGCTCAAACCAAATGAAACCCATTTTTAGTGTGAAGAGCAATCATGGCACAAGTAAAAAGGGGTTTCAGTTTTCACCATTGAGGATTTCAACAAGGGGGGTTTGGCAAAATCACCTGATGATGGTGGAGAAGAATAGCAGGATCTGCTGCCTCACGTTGAAGTTCAGCAGCTGCCTTGTCCATCAAAGACAGATTCTGAGAAAAGGAAAATTGTAGTTCTTAGAAGAAGGGGCAAAACTGAAGTCATCAACAATGATACCATCACCCCCCTCAGATGCAACAAAATAGAATAATGGTGTGAGCAGTGAAAGAAGAGGAAAGAGAAAGGAATGATGGGTAGCATGAACAATGTGCTAACTAAAGGTTTGAGAATATTAAAATAATTGAAATTATGATATTTTGAGAATTAGCTTTTTAGAATTGGCACGGCCATTATTATCACCCGCCAACTTGTCATTTGTCACTTTTATCACACTTCCACTTCCGCTATCTCCATTATCACTCTCAATTTTTTCAAACTCCAACCTCTTGTTAAACAGATTAAACTACTTCTTCCAAATATAATCATTTCAAGTATTAATAAAACTATTTTAATACTAAAACATAAATTTATAAATTCTTAATATTAAAAGTACATATAAAAATTTAAATAAAATATAATAATTTAATGTAATATTCATTAATAAAAATAAGTTCATATGTAAAATAAAAAATAAATAAATAACTAGTATTTTAGTCTGAATTTATTTTAAGATTAAAGCCGTGTTTGTTTTTATTGATTTAACATTTCTTTCTATTTGATCATATTTGCATCGCAGCTAAAGGGAATCGGAGTTAACATTGATTTAAGGTATAATTATTGATTTGGTACCTTAATTTTTTGGGTTTGTTTAATTTGGAATCTGAATTTTTAGAATGTTCAATTTGGTACTCGAATTTTTTAAAGGGGTTCACTTTAGTACCTGCCGTTAAATCCCAGTAAACATTGTTTGTGTAGTGTTAAGGTAGCATTGTGCATCAGAAACTTGGCAGAAATGTGGGTTGTGCACGTGGATTTATTGTAAAAAGAATTTGTGAAGTAAAAAAACCGTGTTATTACAGAATTTGAAAAAAAAAATTGAAGCAAAGGGAATGAAATATGAAGCTGGATTTGGGAATTAGGGTTCGTGGTGGAGAAGGAGACGATGTGTTTGTTGATCGAAGAAAAAGGAAGGACATTTGCGTCCGTTCATTAGAGAGGACGAAGTTGGGACATTTGTGATTCAAGAAGAAGCAAATGTGAGGTTTCCGTTCATTGTAGTGGAAGAAGAAGCTTTGGCAGTCATGGAAGGTGAGTTTTCTTTCCTGTAGATGAATCATGTGTATTTTATTTGATGAATGCCTGGTGATTTTATTGTTTTTCGAAGTTGTACTTTCGTTTTAGGGTTTGTATTCTATTACATAAATGTTGTGGGGGTTTCATTGTGTGTTTCAAAGTTATGATTTATTTGATAAATGTTCTGGGGTTCTATAAAGTATATTTGTCTGTTGTGTATGCGGTGGGTCAATGTGTTGTGGTACCCTTTAACAGGGATGACCTTTTACTGTTTATTTTGGGTATGGGATGTAATTTGTGGCATTTTTTTGGGCATTTGTATTTGACAGGGTAAGTGGTTTTACTATATAGGTTGTCATGTCTGATGATTCTTTTGAAGATGTGTTTCATCATGGTGGTCACTTTATAGACAATGGTAGCTTGATTTATCCTTATGTGGAAACAACTACATGGATATGTGACCCATATTGGTTGAGTTATTTTGAGATTACAGGGAAACTTAAAAAGATAGGTTATCATCTTTTAAAGGAATTATGGTACAAAGTTAGGAAAGGGTTAGTCTTAGACAAAAAGTTGAAGTTGTTGTGTGATGATAAAGGAGCATTGCACATGGTAAATATAGCAAGAAGAAATGAGGATGTGCACTTGTTTATAGTACACACAATTTTTGAAGCTGAAGCAGTAAATAATTTCTTGGAATATTACCCCTTAGCTGATGACAATATACAACCTGAGAATGGAAATGTTAAGGTGCAAGGGCAGAGGGATTGTGATAGTGCTTGTGTAGGTGACAATAAGGTGGTTTTTTAGGGTATTGGGGATGATGTGGTTCGTCAGCCCTGAATTATAGGATAGAGGTGATAAGGTAGTTGACTATGAACAACGGGATGGAAGTGATAAGGAAGTTGATCCTGAATTGCAGGATGATGCTGATAATGAGACATGTAAAGATGGGATGTCTTTAAAGGTGAATTGGTTGTCTTCAAATCTCATTACTGTGGGTTTATGTATGGATCAGAGTAGTGCAGCAATATAGTGGTGAGTTGTTCATATCAATGGTAGGAGTTGCAAGAGAAGAGCTATCTTGCTAATGACCTGGTAGTTGATGCAGCAACAAGTTCTCAAGAATAACAAAAGATGTCTTTCTTATGAGGATTGATTAACAGTGTTTAGTGATCATCAATAGCTAGAAGTGTGGTGTTGCATAGAAGAAGTTGGACAGGAGAAGAAGGAGATGAATTGGGTTGTGGTTTCAAATTGGAGTGTCAACCTAGAAGCAAGAATATGATAGTGAAAGCTTAAATGAAAAAAAGGGTTCAAGTTCTTGGTTTGACGAGGTAAGAGCAAGAATTGGTGGAGAAGTATGAGAGTCTGAGCTGGGAAGTGAAGTTGTGTGGAGATTGCATTAGTGTAGTCATTTGACTAAAACTAGTGGGTTTCTCAAAATGGTTGGGAAAAAGGCAAATCAGACAATCCTAGTTTGAGATGTACCACAAAGCTACTAGGTATTGATCAAACTAGAAATTTCAAGTCAAGAAAAGATGTGATTCTACGGGTATGATGGAGGAATGTTACTAGTTAGAATATTAAGAGGTGTTGATTGCATGCCAAAATTTGGTGTTGACATTACAATAGTTGAAGGGTCCAGTCTGGAAGTGGGATAACATTGTTATGGACTCTGTTACTTACTGGTCAAAGTCAGTAAAAGAAGCATGATGTCGTGAGGATTATGGTGGATAGGGTGACCAAGAGTGCTAACTTCTTGTTGGTATGTCAGGAGTCGTGTGTGGTCAAGCCAGTTGAGTGGTCCTTAAAGGAGGGAATCAGATGGTGTGAGGTGATAACAAATATGTTTTAGATTGAGACTAAGGATATCTTCAGATTTTGGTAAAAACCTACAAGAGGCAATGGAGAGCATATGGAAGGTGAGTCGGCATATCAGATACAAATTGGTTGGTTGGACGTAAAGGATCCTTCAAGCTTTAGGTTTGAAGTTGAAAAGTTTCTTTGAGAGTAGTGAATAGACCAATCTACACTATTGAGCACCATACCACATAGCATAGAGGCAAGGTTTCTAGTTAGTTAATGTGTTGAGGTTGATAAGTCAGACAAGTCTAGGTGGTTGTGGTAAGACAAAATGAGGAGAGCATAGTTTTCCTTCTACCCAATGAGCGAATTTTCGTGGACGAAAATTTTTCTTGTTGAGGAGAATGTAAAATCCTAGAAATTGGCATTTTAGAATTGATAGTGTTTAAAAATAGTGACACTCGATTATTTTAATATTAAAAGGTTTTAGTATAAATAGTTTTGTTATAAACGAATTTCATTATTTTAAAAACACACCATCTCTCTAGAAACCACTTTTTTAGAGTTCTCTGAGTTCCCTCTAGAAGTTCTCACCTCTTGTTCATCTGTTTGAAGATTGAAGACCGCTATGGTGATCCTCTTGGCGAGCTCTTCCTTTCTATCCGATCAGTTTCTTCAAACGTGTAAGTTGAACTTCTGCTTGTTTTCTTGTGGGTCTTCTCTATTCTGGCTTGCATGTGACCCTACTTTTGTTGCATGTGACGTTTTAATCATCAATATGAGTTTTTGTTGGTCAGTGATCATAATAGTAGGTCCTGATCGTTCTTGTGTTGTTCCTAGGTATAGATAGAGCTTCCTGTGGAGCAAAAGGTGTTTTGGTGTTCCTTAAGTGTGTTGAGTTGTTTGGGCTGATTTAGCCGCTTTGTCAGGTAAGGGAAGCTAGTATTATTTTCCTTTGTAGTGTTTTTATAAATTAATGATTGCATGTTGATGAATTTAATCTGTGATGAGTATGGTTTTTTTGCTTGTATAGTTTGATATATACTTCTTGTAGCTGAATCCACAAGTTATGGAAATATCCATTGGTTACCTGCGGAATTCACTGTTTGAATTATACTTCTCATAGTTGAATCCACAGGTTGTGGAGATATCCACTGGTTACCTGTAGAATACGTTGGTGTGAATTCTGCATCCTGGAGCCAAATCCATGGGTTGTGGGAAAATCCCTAGGTTACTTGTGGAACCTTTTGTTTGTTTCTTCACCTTTAACATGAATTGTCATCTCCCCTCTATCATGTGTGACGTTTATGTTTTCCTTTGTGTTTATGAAGTTTTACTAGTTGTTCTTGAACATTTATGTTATATAGTGCTTATGACATGAAATTATGAAATATGATATATGAATATGATTAATGAGTTGTGTATGATTGATGGGTATGTTTTATGGAGAAGTGATGAGGTTATAAGTATGAAAGAGAATCAGTGGAATGAGATGGTTAAAGTTGGATTGCATCTTTGTTTTAAAGTGTTGGATTCTAAGGAAATGTGATGATGGTAAGAGAGTGAAAATGGATCTTAATGGAATGGAATGAGAAAGTTGATTTGAATTGTTTGTTGCATAAGGGTTGTGCTTCTAAGGAAAAAGTGCAGTCCTCACTAGTAGGTTGTTATGCATTGGCTAGGGATATGTGTTGGTTAGAAGCTATCCTATACTATATTAGGCTTACAAACTCATATAGAGTATCGTGGCCTAGGTGGTGAGAGTTGAAGGAGGTTCTTATGGCGGGATTAGGGGTGAGATCACTAATTTGGCGATGCCATAAGTAATTTACTCTGTCCAGAAGAAATTGATTCATGTTGATTAGACCTAGTGGAGCCAGGGCCTTTGCCGCAATCCACTTTTCATTTGGCTAAGTGGAGCCAGGGCCTTTACCACAATCCACTTTTATGATAGGTGCATAGCTTTTATGTCTGAGTCAATGCATAAATCCGGATAATTGAGTCTAGAGAGTATGCAATTATATGTTTGGTATTTCTTTTTATGAATGCTTGAAATATGCTATTTTATAATGTAACAAGTTTATCTGTTATATGATTGTTTCTTTTATAAACTAGCTTACCCTTGAACTCTGGGTCTTTTGTTGTTTGTCTTTCTTTTGCGATGATCACCTATTCGGTCAGAGCAGATGAGGTTGCTGGTTTAGAGAGACCTTTGGAGAATGAGAAACCATCTATTAGGTTAGTGGAAGGTTTTTTGGAGTTTTAGTAATTGGTTAACGTGTGTATAGAGCTTGATTGGTTTTAGCTGGTTTGTATAAATGATATATTTTATGGTCCTATCTTTTGTAAGATTGTAATAATATATTTTATACAATGGATATATGTTTTGAATATTATGATGAAACATCCTAGTTTATTAATTTTAAGTTGGTGAAATTGGGATGTTACAAATAGTATGGAATATGCGTGAAAAGTTGAAAGCTATCTTAAAGAAGTTTATCTAGTCTCATAATAACATTAGTTTTTTTTTTCTTTTATAAGTGAAGTAATATAAAATCCTAAAAGAAAATGATTTGGTGAAATTAGGAATATAAATTGGTTTAGAGGAGTAAAAAGTAAAGCAATATGAAAAAAAAAGTAAGAGTTTGTCGCCTTAAGTTGAATTAAATTAAATTAAAAAGAGAAAGGACAAAAATTTTGGTTAATAACTTTTGGTTAATAATATATTAGTCAATAGTAATAAAACACAAAAAAAATGTGTTTTATTACCATTGGCTAATATATTATTAATATTAATTTTTGAATTTGTTTTCTAAATTATATTTTTCTAAAAACAATATCTAAATGGACCATGTGCTACTTTATTTATTTTCATAAATAAATATTTATGGTTTACCGTCATAATTTGGTTACAAATAACACAATTGACATCAGAAAATTATGGTAGTTTTAAACTTTTTAAGAAAAAACACAATTCATTAACAATACATTTATATTATGGTTCTGCATTTAAGTTTAAAATAATGAATTAAATTAAAAATAATTGAAAATAAAATAAATATTGATTGGTTTTTTTGTAATTCAACTTTGAAAGTAAATTAAAATTAATAATGATTAATATATACATTTAATAAATCACAAAATAAAAAAGAAAAACTATATTTGTGGTACTCCTTGTAACAAATTTAAGAACTTGAAGAAGCACAAGACACAACATATCTGACTTGTTCCAACCCATGGGTGCAACTACATCATCACATCATGGTTTCATCCATTCCATTGTTATATGTGAAGCTGTCTTACACATTTCATACATGCACACTCAAAAGCATTCATCCAAATTTTGATTTTCTACATATGATTCTTTAATTTCAGTTTCATTTAGTTTGAGTCATGCATTAGGATTACTACACATGATTGGGTTGCATGTAGGTTAAGTGTAGTGCTTAATTGACACTATAGCAAAAATGACTTTAAGCAATGCACAAAAAACCATGGCCTAAAGTAAAAAAATCATGGCCTGAAGATTAGATAATGAATTGACTACGAATTTGCAGTCGTTGCATAGGTGGTCTTGACCTATACTAGAGGAAACAATTTTTTTCTTTCGTTTAGGCCAGGAAATTTGAAAACTTTTGTCTATTATGCAACAATTAAAAAATGTTGTCTAAGATGTTCCAATAGGCAACTGTTTTCGTGCCAATCTAATGCAACAATTTTTTTTTCATGTTGCTTATTTCTATAGGCCACATTTATGAAAGTGTGGTACAAAATAGATTTGTTTAAACAAGGTTTATAAAAGTGGAATGATGTAAAATAATTTTAAAATATAATTTTAATTTTATTTATATATTTAGACAATGCTATTTTAAATTAAATATTAACAATTTTATTTGAAAAGTAAAAATTAAAGTAGATTTATTCTACTAAAATAGTAGAAATAAAATAAAATATATTAAATAAGACACTTCTTACATATAATATGAAATTGAAATTTTTTATATATTGCAAAATTATATTGTAATATTGTCTACAATTCCATAAGTAAAAGTATTTACAACTAATTAAAAAGTATTATGTTCTCCAAAATAACAAAAGAAAAAGTACAATTTATCTTACACTTACATTCCTCTTCATCTTCCTATACCATTTGGATTTTTTATTATTCTCCTCTTGATCTTCACCAACATCCTGCAACAAAAAAAAGTTCAATTTATCCCTTATCCAAATCCCAACTAATAAAACAAAAATAATGCAAGTCTTAACTAATAAAACAATAATATATAATGTAGAGGAATTTAACTCCTCAATAGTGTTTCACCATATATAAATAGCAAAACTTAAATAATTACAATTATATACCAATTTCTTGGTTTGGATATCTACAACAGGACAATTATTGATCAATATATACATTCGTAAACACCAATTGTTAGAGCTATCAAAACGGTTCACCCGACCCAACCCGACTCGACCCGCGACGGGTTGGCCACTTAGTGGGTCAACCCAACCCGACTCACTTATTAGCGAGCCAACAAAATTAGAACTCGACCCAACCCACCACGGGTTGATAGGTTAAACGGGTCGGCTCACTGGCTCACTTAATTAAAAAAAACACACTATTTTTTTCTTCAATCTCAAGAAAACTAAATTATAATTCCGATTAAAATCTAAATAAACTTCAATACAATCCAAATAAAATCCCAAATTATGTTAAACTCCAAATACAAACCAAAATCAAAAAAATATAAATTACTATCTGTTCCTGCAGAAGGACAAATAAGATAAGTTAGGCACAAGCGTCACCTTACCATGTAGTCTGCTATCTCTTCAGTTGGCCTCTTCCCGGTCGATACATGTCAGCTTGGACCCGGGAGGGGTTACCTGCAGAAGAATCTCCGAAGCTCAAGTAAGTCAAAGCTCTCAGAGAGTCAAATCAATGATTAATGAATGCGTACCTTTAAATGATGGGGTCCACGTGTATTTATAGAACATTAATGACGTTTGACCATTACATGGGCTGGGTCTTGACCTGGGCCCCAGTTTGGGCCATGAGTGGGCCTGGGCCCCAACCCAGGCCCTAGAGGCTTATTGAATGCGGGGGTCCCCTTAGCTTTTTGGAGAAGTTAGCAGGTGTGTTCGGGTAGTCGGCCTTGACCGACTACTTGGCTAGGTGGCCTATATTGGTGATGTCCGAATATTAGGTGGTCTCGATATACACCACTTTTACTTGGTTGATTCCGGCTAGATACAGTACACTATCTAACATCAAATCATTCTTATCTCTTATCAAACTATAGTATTAGAGCTTGAATGGATAAATCCACAACATTTTCATCTCTTGAAACATCTTCTTTATCCCCATCTACAATAAAACAAGAAAAAATAATATTAACTAATAATATTAAAAAATTAAGTATTAAATAATAAATTAATTTTACATTGTTACTTGTTAATTCAAAACCATATATATATAATATATAATATATACATATATATTATATAATATAATATATATATATATATATATATATATAATATATATAATATACATATATAATATATAATATATATTATATATATTTATATATTATATATATATATATATATAATATATATATATATATATATATATATGTATATATGTATATTATATATATATATACATATTATATATATATATATATATATATATATTAATTTAATATTTAAAATTTGTTGGCGGGTTGGTGAGCCAAACCGGCTCATCACGGGTTCAACCTGAATGAGTCGGGTTCTTAGTGGGTTGGGTTCATTTTTAACCCGTACTGAAACTTGTAATTTTTTTCAACCCAACCTGATCCAAACCCGTGATGTGCCGGATTGGCTCGTGGGTTATAACCCATTTTGACGGCTCTACCAATTGTAAGATCCATGAAATTTAATTAATTAAATAATTAATTAATTAATAAATGCGGACAGTGGGAGCTTTTATGGCATTTAATATTGATTGATGTGATGTGGAAAAGTACCAGTTTAAATGGTTGAGAGTATTTAATTGTGTGAGAAGATGTGGGTTCAAGTCTTAAGTATGCCATTTTGTGTGTTATTTAATTTATTATTATTTTGACAATATGCTTGATCATGTTGAGTGATAATATAATCATAGAATTATATTAGTCATTATGAAACATGAATTGGTTAGATGGTTGTGTATTGAATTGAACATTGGCATGGTTATGGGTTCAAACCTTGGTTGAACCAAATTAGGCTTTCTTTTTGTCAATTTTAGTTTTGGCATGAAGGTGAAAGGGCAAGGAAACCCTAGCCCGCTAAGGGGGCTGGAAAACCATCATAGAATTGCCAAATGACAATTAAACTCAAGTTTAATGGTATTTTCGTTTTATACCATTTACCTCTCATTAAGACCACAATTAGTGACCAATTAAGAGAAAGAAAGAGTGGTTTAGGGACTATTATTGTTGCATAGCCATAGGTATACGAAATTTGAGAGTGTAAGGTGAGGATTGAGGGAAGAAAGGAGCTGCATTGACATAGAGTCAAAGGAAGATCAATGGTGATCAAAAGGGAACTCACAACAAGTCCAAAAATAAGCTAAGGAAACCAGGTTAGGGGAGCTACAATTTTTTGTTTTAATGATATTATATGCCATTGTGTTATATATTAATGCATGAAAGCTTTCTCCTGAATCAAATTCTTGTATGTTTAATTTCTTGATGTTTGTAGTAGGTGATTTTAGAGAGTATGTGTGTGCTTGTGATTTTCGTTGTATTGAGTTCTCTTTGTGACTCAATCATTGCTATGATTATCTGATTCTTCTTTTGGCTTTTGTGACCCAATCATTGCTATGATTACCATGATTCTTCTTTTTGGCTTGACTAGATGTTTAGAGTTTTTCTTCTAAATACAGCACACTTAATATTATTCTTATTATTAATTTTATTTTATTTTTACTATTATTTATTATTATTATTATTATTATTTTATTATAATTATAATAATAATTATTATTATTACTGTTATTTTTATTTTTATTTTTATTATTATTATTTTTATTTTATTTTACTATTATTGTTACAATTACTATCAATTTTATTTTTCTTATTTTTATTATTATTATTATTATTATTATTTTGATTATTATTATTATTAATTTCATTTCATTTCATTTTATTTTATAATTATATTTATTAGTATTAGTATTATTATTTTATTTTATTTTACTATTATTTTACTATATTATTTTTATTATCATTGTTTTGTTTTATTGATGATTTTATTAATATTATCATTTTTTTTATTATCATTGCTTTATTTTATCATTATTATTTTATTTTATTAGTATTATTGTTTTATTATTATTGCTTCATTATATTTTATGATTATCTTCATTTTCATTATTATTTTTAATTTTAAAATTTCGTTTTATTATTATTATTATTATAATTATTATTATTTATATTAGTATTATTATTTTATTTTAGTATTATTATTATTACTATTATTTGATGATTTTAGTATTATTATTGTTTTATTTGATGATTTTAGTATTATTATTATTACTATTATTCTCATTTTATTTTATTTTATAATTATCTTTATCATTATTATTCTTTTAATTATTTTATTTTACTATTATTTTATTATTATTATTATTATCATTATTTTATTTTATTAATGATTTTATTATCATTATTTTATTTTATTGATGATTTTATTATCATTATTATTGTTTCATTTTATTTTATTATTATTTTCATTATTATTATTTTTATTTTTAAAATTTTGTTTTATTACTATTATTAGTATTATAATAATAATTATTATTATTATTATTTATATTATTATTATTATTATTTTGTTATTATTGTGTTATTATTTTTACTATTATTTTTAGTTTTTTTTATTATTATTTTCATTTTAATATATTTTATAATTATATTTATCTTTATTATTATTATTATTATTTTATTTATTTTATTTACTATTATTTTATTATTATTTTTATTATTATCAATGTTTTATTTTATTTATAATTTTATTATCATTATTATTTATTATTATTGCCTTATTTATATTTTTGTTATTTTGTTATTATTGTTTTATCTTATTATTTTTATCTTATTAGTATTATTGTTTTACTATTATTGTTTCATTTTATTTTATTATTATTATTTTTATTTGTATTATTTTGTTTTATTATTAATATTATTATTATCATTATTGTTATTGTTGTTGTTTTTTTTTATTACTATCATTATTATTGTTTTATTGCCTGGGTGATATTTTGGAGTAATGATTATGTATTCTTCCTACTTTTGTATATTATTTGGTTGTTTAGGATTGTGTTTGATTATGATCCAGTCATGTGATTATGACTAGATAAGCATATCTCATGTTATGGATTGTATGTATAGTGCTCGGGGTTCTTTGGAACTTGCTTCAAAGTGCCACAAACCAGTAGTAGTGACGCTACTGGTGTGGCGGCTAGCAGCTTGAGGTGTGTTGCCTGGCGGCTTGAGGTGTGCTGCCAAGTGATAAGGGAAAACCAGAGAAGCTTGGAACGCATGGCACATGGTGGAAAATGTGATCTCGCCAAGTAGAAAAGATCTGGTAGAGGCTCTAGAGAGCGTATGATGCTTAGCAGCGTGAGGTGACTATCAGGCGGTGACGGTGTGACAAGGCTTTGGTATGGCGCATTGCGCCTGGCGGTGTGAGATGCCCGCCAGGCGGTCTGGAACCAGGTTTTGCCTAGCAACGCGAGAGGCGCGCCAGGCGGTTTTGGTGTAGAGTTGGTACGCGAGGAGGATTTCTACACAACTTTAGGTGATGTTCATGATGCGATGCTTTGGCTGGCGACCCAGTTACGAGTGTATCTTGTATTGGGGTAACACGTGGCCACTCTAGGTTGTAGCCTAGTGGGTTAAGAAGTCCAGTGGAGTGTGCGAGATCGTGGCTCGTACGACGAGGTTTTAGATGATTGCCCTCTTCAGTGTATCTAATTGAGTTTAGTAGTCTGGGAACAACTACAAACTCCTGTTCGTTTTAGGGAACTCTACTTGGTGTCATGGTGCGAGGTCGTGGCAAATTTATTCCCACGTGTGGACTATCGGGTGGTGGCTTGTAGTCAAAGGGGCGAGTAGACACTCGTGCAACAAAGATCGATCAATGGACTCACCGAAGGGTGTATAATCAATAGACGTCTAACGAAATAGTTGAAAGCCGAGGAACTGAGAAAAGGGGAAATTTGTTAACACGTTTTATAGTTTTGAGATGCTTTACTCAATGTAATGTTTTATTTGTTTATTTATATGAGCTCACCCTATTTGTGTGTGTTTGGCGATGATCATGTAACTTGTTACATGGGAGCAAGGATTGATGCAGGTGAGCAGGTGGATGCATAGAGACGGAGTGGGAAACACTTGGAGATTTTCACTGGTTTTCTATGGGCAGATTATGAATTATTTGTATTAGTTTTATAAACATTTTATAGTTGTAATACTTGAACGTTGTGAGTTTATTTTAGTTTGGCGCATTGAAATAAAAGTTTTAAATTTTCCCACGTTTTCGGAAAAGGAATTATCACAAATGCGATTTTATACTTAAATCCTTTTTTTTAATTATTTAAATTAGTAATATCCGATCGGGATGTTACACCAATCAATGGCAGAATTCAACAACAATAGCATAAATCCAGTACCTATAATAGATATTACTGATTAGGCTTCAACAATAGTTTTGTCCATAAGAGTATAAATATTGAATTTATGTTTAACTATACATGTACTTGATAATAATTTGAATTAGGATTGTATGTTGATGCAAATGAATGAGGTCCTGTTGCACTGCTCTCTTTGCCCAAAATACATATCATCAATTCATTTATATCATCATCATCTAATTATGGATTTTTTTGCTTGACCATGGATTTCTTCATTGCCTTCATACCATTCATTTCTTCTTGCATGCTACTCATTTTAACTTCACATTCTTTTTTTATAGAAGCAATGTTTTCATTTCTCTTGAACATAGTAGGTGTCATAGTCCTTCTATAGCAACACACTCGACCATGCTTTTCTTTTTAAGCAATGATTCAAATTTTTCTTCCAATGACTCATTTAAATTTTTAATGGAAGTTTTAAATGAAGCCTAATAGGAAAACACAATGAAGACTAATCAATTTTAAATTTTAGACATATTTAATATTTAATTAAGTAAAATACTTACAATAACATTTTTGTGTTTCTTCATCCACTACTTTTTCTTTAAGATCTTGACAAGTTTTGATGAACATTTCAACACGAGTCACTTCTCCCCTTCCTTCTTATTTGTAAGTTGCATTAAGAAATATGATTAAAATACATTTGCACATTAGATATGGAAAAGCAAGAAATAGTAAAGCATTGAAATAGTAATACCAATTGAACACAAATTCTAGCAAAGTTTATTGGTCCCATTCGATGTATATACTTTTGCTTAGCTATATTAGTAACATTCTTTTCACTAATGCTCTACATTATATATTAGAGAGAATAATATTAAGTTAGATAGAAAGTTTGAATTTATAATAGTAATAGTTGCAATAACTTACTTGAATACTGGAATTTTTCCAATATGTCAACAACTACTTTAAATGATCTTCAGAAATATCAGATGGATGATGTTTTAGTTGCTCCTTCCAGGAAGACTACTTTAGAAAATGATTTCTTTTGATAGAGCACTTGTAACGCCTCCAAGCATCATTTATGCGAGAAAATATTGCCTTTTCTCCTTTAGGGGAGATGATGAATTTCTCCTAAAAAAATGATCGCATTACATGTATTTAATGAATTATTTCCATACCAAAACATATTTAATTTAGAGAAAGTAAAAATTGTACCAGCCATACCAAAACATATTTTCATATGTGATCCTTCTTATCTTTGAGCACCGCCTTGAAGCTTGTATAAATCAAAGGGCAAAAGTTACAATTTCTTGCTATTGTGTCAAGAAAATAACTCAAGTTTGACATAATTATGTTAGTTGAACCAATAGGTTCTCCATCATCATCCAATATAATCTCTTGACGGTCTTCAATGCCTCTTGCATGTATTTGTAAGTACTGAGTTGGTCCTCTTATTTTCTTTAGACATAATTATTTCCAAGTTAAAATTGTATAAGATAACTTAACAAATATCACATAAAGAAATTGACAAGTACTCATTTTATGGTTTAATGAAATTGAAATATTTACCATTATGTAGGGAATTTAAATCAACACTTGCTTCATCTTGGTTTTCATGCTCTTCTTCAATATCTTCTTCTTCTCCGACACTTTCACTTTCACTTTCTAACTCTATTCCTTCACCACCTTGTCTAATTTCTATGAGAAATTCATCAATCAACATTGACCAACATAATGAGGTCCTTTGTGTCTTATTTTCGTTATTACCTTGTTCTTCCATCATTGGTTCATCATCTTCCATCGTTACCCTTTTGTTAGATTTCTTCTTTGCCTTAGAGTTTTCATCTTCCAATGTCATCATTTTTTAAGGTTGTAGTTCTTCATTTGACTTATTAATTTGAGCTCTAACATTTTTCATTGGCACCAACGTTGCTCTAAAATTTCCCTCGGTTTCCTTTAGTCTTGGTTGTTCTTTGGAACTTGACTTGCTAACTCTAGTCTTGTGTTTGCAATTGCCAAAATCTTTGCTTTGTAATTTTGAGATTGTGTTCTTCCTATTGGCTGTAGTTGTTGATTGGTGCAAGAATTTTCATTTACACCTGCTACTCCCTTCATTAACCACTTATTTGAATCTTGCATTTGTATATGCTCTTTTTCTTTAGTCATGGATGTTTCCAATGTCAAGTTCTTTTTGGTAGGAAGCTTAGGATTAACCGTCGTTGTAGTAAGTTTGTCCTTATTTCTTAATTCAAACTCTTGGGAATTCAAATTGGGTTGGCTACATACTTCAAAATTAGTCAAATTAAATTATCCTTTTGGTGCAATCTTAGGTCCAGTAGTGACCCCACCAATGCTTATTATCCTTTCACGCTTTATCTTTACTTTCTTTCACAACTCTTTGCTTGATTTCTTTTTCGGCACCTCCAAATTTCGAACAGTCATTTTGAACTTATCTCCAACTTCCATTGTCTGAAAAAAGAAGAAAAAAAAACATAGAAGAAAAGGATTCAAAAATAAAGGGTGTTACAAATGTGTTCATGAATTCGTAAGATTCGTTAGAATAAAAATGATTTCACCTATCATGCATGCTTATGTGTTGGTAAAAAAAGATTACATCTATCATGCATGCTTATGTGCTAGCTAGGATTTTCTTTGCCTATAAATACACTAACATGCATATTTCTATGTGATAAATGGTTAACCAACATGCTGATTTTCTTTTCCTTGATAAATAATTATGCAAACACCCAAAATGGCATTGTGATGTTCAAGTGAGTTGAAGATTGTAGTTACTCATATCACTTACCTTTAACACCCTACGAGAGTAATATAATCAACCACATCTTATATGTTTAAATATTTTAACCTTTGGATCATATTCTATTTCAGTTGTGCTTCGGTAAAACTAGTTTTGGTTCTAAATTAGAATGGACTGATTTATGTTTTCAAACTTTAAAGTGAAAAGCACTAGAACATTATCTTAAGGTTTAGAATGGAGTAATTCAATGACCAAATCTACTTATTATCCATCTATCTGATGTGTGTTGTAAATAGTTGCATGTTATGATAAGTTAGAGCTCATACTTTTTTTTTCTACTGAATAGGTAGTTCATTGTATCAGATTCTCAATCCATATACATGGTGACAAAGGGCTTCTTAGCCCTGGTATATTTACCTTGAAGGCCAACGAAACTTCCATTATATACTTGATGTACAAACTATGTTAAATTACCCAGAATATATTTGTTTTGATATTTTTTTATCCAAAAAACAGAGTATGAACATTATCCAAGGTTTTTAAGATAAACTATCCAACCACAACCTCTAATTTCCCTAAGACATTGATTTCACTAAGACACTGATACTTGATCGCTAAAAATTATATTTCCCAAATTATTAAATTTATTTTTTTAAAATTTGTTATAGACAACAATTTTATGGTTTAGCTCACATATTTTAAAGCCAACATGGAAATAAATGTGGCATAAAATATCAACATTTTGTAAAGCGTTGCCATTGGAATGCTTTGAGCCATGCGTGTAAAATTGTTACCTATACTATGATTAAGTAACACTTTTATAGTCGTGGAAAAATTTAGTGTTGCCTAAAGCCAAAAATTTTGTAGCGTGATATACATAATTCACCTTGACATTTTCACAAACACCATGCATGCATTCTAATTCTCTTAGGTTTTCATCAAACAGTTTGCATACACATTTCCATCGTTAGTTAATTTTTGTATTAATTTAAAACAAATTTCCTCTAATTACACAAAACACACTGGAAAATAACTCAAAACTCACTTTGTCTTTCCATGGATTGATCTTTGGTTACCTACTATACTACATTAGGTAATCGAATTTGACTAAACTTTTAACGACAAAAGGTTTATCAAATGGCGTCGTTGTTGGGGAAAGGAAAAAATTGAAGGATTCTTGAGTTGGATTTGTGTTAGTTAGTTTAGGTAAATTCATTTTAGTAGTCTATACATTGTAGATAGTTAGTAAATGTTTTATATTTTTCTAAGAATTAGTTCAGTTTATTTACTGTCTTTATCATTATTCTAGTGATTTTCGAGATGTTGTTTATGCGTTTATATTTAATTATGAGTTGACATGGCTTAAATAACATTTAGAGAGGGAAATTGTTTCATAATGTGAGTAGGTGATTCATGTAAGCTAACATTTATTTTTTGAGAAAAAAATTGCATGATAAGGTCAGCTTCAGGTCCAGTAACCAATTTTGATGTAGAGCTTGAGAAAACCTTGAGGTTGAAGAAGAAAAATAGGTTGAATCCAAGACAATTAGAGAACAATCTGGTTGCTAAAGAAACAAGGATCGATAACCATGAGGAAATGGTTGAACATCAAGAGGGGACCTTGAAGGAGTCAGTTGGTTAAGATATTAGCTAGCAGCACTTGTGAATCCAGATTCCCTGAGATGTGGGAGCAAACTTTGAGCTAAAATATGGACTGATTCAAGCACTACCCAAGTTTCATGGAATAATAGGAGAAGATCCACATAATTTTTTGAACAATCAAGCTTGAAGCAAAGATTTGATAAAGCCAAGTGCATGAAGATCTCATGTGATTGATGGAGATTATTGAAGATTCGCTTGAAGATCATGTTTCAATTATATTAAATATGTAATTGATGCGTTAGATGTAAATATTACATGTTATATCATGTGGGTAGGTTATATGACATAGGTTAGATGTCTTATTAGTCTTAGTGTGTCCTTTTTAATATGTTAAAATGAGTTTTAATAGGTTAAAAGGCTTGTTGGATATAGTTTCTGGTATGAATGTATTCAATCAGTTAATTTTTTTTTCAATTGACTGGTTTCACTTAAGTCAAGTGAAATCAACAGATTGTACGAAAAATTCAACCGACTGTTTTCACTTAAACCAAACTATATAAGTTGTTTTTTCGAGAGCAGAGGTACAATTCTGACTTTTTGAATGCGAAAACTTATCATTCATCACTGGAAAACTCTCTCTCTCTCTCTCTCTGCATTACACACCTACAACGAATTGATTGAAGATCTTGGTTGATGTTGGAGGCCTTTTGGCTTGGGACTAGCTTGAAGAACTCGTGTATAGTAGGCTAGGGAGAGCCACCATCAGGTTTTGTAGTTCTTGTGCCTATGGTTGTTTGCCTGATGTGATTTGAGGTTTGTGAGGGTGATTCTTGCAGGGTGTTAGGCTAGATTTTTGTGAGTCAAAAATCTTGTGAGTTTCTTTGTTCAAAAGTGTAATCTTGGTGTATGATTTGTAAAAATTTTGAATATAGAGGAAACCAGGCTCAGGTTGTTTTGGCAAACAGGATGTAACTCTGTGATTGAATGAAACAGTATAAAAACAAATGTGCCATTCTCTTCTCTTCATCTCACGCACTTTAAATCACTTTAAAAACTCAAGAAAACCAAGTAATTCATTCTTGTTCTTTAATGCGTTTTTGTGTAATCTGATGTTGCATACTTGTAAGGAATATTAATTGGAACAAGTCTTCTGTGTAAAGGTTTGTTGTTTGAGTTAAATCTGCGAACTTTGCATTCTGTATAAATTCGCAGGATTTTAGCCGATTAATTGGAAATTTTAATCAACTATTTCATAGGCTCAATAACAAATCAGTCCGCTGTTTTATTTTTTGATTGATTGAAAGTGTATTGTTTTGCAGCTTTTTCATTCGAATTTTATAGTCTATTTGATTCAATCAAAAGGGGTTTTTAAGCTTTCAAAAAAGTTTTAAACAGCCAATTCACCCCTAGTGGAGGGTATTCATGGATAAATCACCAATTGCAACATGATATTTGATCTCAAACATTGCTTAAAATAACAAGATATTTAACATAAGGGGTAATGCTAGCAAAGGAGTCCTTGAGGTTGTTGTAAATGTTGTTTAGGGGCAAAATGTTTTTACAGATAATAATTTGAAAATAGGTAACAAAATCTTGGATTTAATTACAATGATAAGGCTGACTGCCCTAAGTCAGGAGGTTGATGGGATAATCAAGCATTGTGGATTATGTGCTGCAAGTGATCATTACATAATCAATGTCCATAAATTCAAGATGTAGCCAATTTGGATGCACAACTAGTGGCTGGAATTTCCAAAATCAGTAGGGAAATAAGTAAGGCAATCTGAAATGGATCCCTAACCCAAACTACATTCCAGTTGATCCCTCACAGCACATACACAATATTTTTAGAATATTCTTACTATTCCTAAGCTCATACCTAACACTCAACTGTTGAGGGCAATCCAGGGTCCTCCTAAACAACAACAATTTACAGACCTCAGGGATTTACTGTACAATAGTAGCAGAGCACTTGAAGCAACCATTCAAGATCTGAAAACTAAAATTGGGCAACTTGCCTCTACTATCAATGAGTTGATCCAACAATGTTCTGGCACTCTTCCTGCACAACCAGCGATGAATCCAAAGGTAGGGGAAAATGAAGAAGCTTAAGGAGAAGAAGAAAATTCATGTCATTGTTCATACCATAGTTCCACATTCTTTCATTTTGTTACAATAAATCCTCTGGATGTGAAGTTCTAATTTAACACTTTACATGTTTTTCGCAAAGGATGAACAATTAGATATGCTTCTATTAAAGCTTTTATTAATGGGGAAGTTTAATACAATTGTGAGAGTGATAAATGTCAAGCAGTGTATTGCAGGAAAGGATCCCTCCATTGAAAAGTACTTACCTTGCCTCCCTAGCTATATTTTTTCATTCACCATTTTTGTTTTCTGTCATAACTCTAGCAATAGGTAGTTAGTTTCATTTTTGCTTTAATTTATTATGGTAGTTTAGCCGAAGTTTAGTTCATTTTAATTATCGATTTTACAGTTAGTTTCTATTCTACATGTCATTTATGACTTTTAGTTTAGCTTTTATTTTTTTAGACACTAATTAGATTGTGTATGCATCATTGCTTAAAATTTATTTTACTTCTTTGATAGTCTTAGTTCAGTTTTGACCATTCTAGTTCATTTTCTTTTGGTTTTCACTAGGCAATTTTTCGTTTATGTTTGTTTTTTTTATTTTTAACTTGTTTTCTATCTTTCTTTTGCTAGTTAGAAGTTCTCGGTAGTTATGTAACATTTTTATTGAGTAGTTTTAACTAGTTGTAGATTTTATAATTTTTAGCCTTTTCTAGTATTAATATTAGGTTCTAGGAAACTATATTCTGAGTTGTGGCTGGTTTTGGTAATTTGAGTTCTCTTTTAGTTACATTTTTGTCATTAGAAATCATTTAGGATAGTTATTTTTCAATCTTTTAGGATAGTTTAGTACCACTAACACAAAAAGACATATTATGTCTACGATTTTACGTCTGACCAATCAGAATCAGACATAAAAAATGACCGGTGGCAAACTTGTAATTAAATTATCAATTGCTTATGTCTGGTGCCTTAGGATCAGACGTAAATCTGGTTTTTTACGTCTGACTAGCACCCGTCAAACATAAATTTACGTCTAATTAGTGCCATTTAGACGTAAATTTACATCTGACTACAGTGCGTCAGACGTAAATGTTGAAACTTAAATCCCTAACCTTCTTCCACAAAGCGTCGTGACTGCACCAGTGGAGAATTAAGTGATTAATTGTTGAAAGGTTAGTTTCTCTTTTGATTCCATTTTGGTGCACCTCTATTTACCTTGAAACCCCTAATTTTTCGTAATTGTTGGTAGAGGCAGCGACAACGGAACTACAACGACGATAGAACTGTAGCGGCAGCGGCCGATGTGCAGTGATGGTCGTTTTGTTGAAGTGCAGTGGCAAAGGATTGTGATTGAAGTGCAACGGCGGAGGACTCTACAGCGACGGCAATAGCGGCAGAGGACTGTGCAGCGGCGACAGTAGCGACGAGAATTCTTACAACCAATGTTTGTTTCAACCATCATCTGTGGGGTGTGGTGTGCAACGAGAGTGATCTCCCAAAACACTCATTTTTACATTTTTTTTATCAAGCTAAGGTCTTTTCTATTCATTTTTTACATATATAAATTAGTTTTGATTGCATTAGTATTCTTAATTTTAAGAAAAGGGTACTGCATGTTAGTCCATTGTATTAATTTTGCCATCTCTCATTATTTTTGTAATGTTGAGAGACTTTGTTTGAATACTATGTTTTCTATAAAATGTTTTTTACTTTTGTATTTATTAGATTTTTGATTAAATTTTATTTTTGGTTTATATTATATGTTTTATGAAAATATTTTTTTCCGAACGGGTAGGGTCCCACCTTTTGAGAATTAAAAATTTGAGAATGATGGAGTTTGTTATCAACGTAGTATGGATCGAAGTTGGATGAATGCACGTCGCCTTAGTGAAGAATATGAAAAGGGAGTTTTTGAGTTCTTGAAATAATAGTAATAATAATAGTAACAGTAATAATAATAATAATAATAATAATAATAACTAATAATAATAATAATATAAATAATAATAATAATAATAAAATAATAATAAAATGTGAATAATAATAGTAAATAAAACATTAATAATAATAATAGTAATAATAATAATAATAATAATAATAATAATAATAATAATAATAACTAGTAATTGTAAGGCCCACTTACTATTTATGCCCTTATTTTAAAAGGCTGCCCCAAACGAGTTGGGCCTAAGGTTGGCCTATAAGGGACCAAAGCCCCTAAACCAGTTGAAACACTTTCACTCCTTTCATTTTCAGAAAAACAGCCGCTTTGCTCTTCTATTCCAAAAATGTGCTCTGCTAGGGTTTGCTCCTCCGTCTCGTTCAAGTCAGTTCAACTCCGTTTTTCCTACACGTAAGTTAGTTCTATAACCATAAACCCTTTCTAAGTTGTTTTCGTGTTTTATGTTGGTGCTCACTATAGTAAATCCAATCTTCCTTCTGTGCTACTATCTCCAGCTCTTCAATATGCTCTTGGAGTTGCTGTGGTGGTGGGTTTAGGTGTCGTAGTAGTTTGCTAGCTCATTCTAGGTAAGGGAAGCTAGAACCTTTTTATTTAATGCGATTGTTGTTTGCTTTGCCTTTGTTTCATGATTCCTGAGCTTGTATGCTACTATGGAAGCATGAGATGGTTGAATTTATTGTTTGGGTATGAAAATATAGTTGTTGCAGGGAGAAATAGTGGCGAGGTTTGACACTCCCGCCCAAGCGAGACTTGCAAAAGCAGGCTAGGTTCGCACTCGAGTTCTCGCTCAGGCGGAGAGCTCTCATTTGAGCGAGGTGACATCTTGCTCAAGCGAGAGGCGCTCGCCTAAGCGAGAACGCGTGGGAGCCTTGCATGTCGTTGCACTCTTAGTCCAAGTGAGGAACCTCACCTTTGGGCGAGGGGTGGTCTCGTTCAGGTGAGGGAGGGCTTGCCTAAGCAAGCGTGTGAAGCCTCCTAGAGCCTCTGTCGCGATCTCACCTAAACGAGAGTCTCTAGCTTGAGCGAGGGGACTCCTCTCGCCTGAGCGAGGACTTCTGACTTGAGCGAGATCCGCTGTAGGCCTCGCTATTTTCTTTATTTGGTTGTTATGGATTGTTTGATTGATTGATTTATCTATTTAAAGCATGAAGTTGTGAAAGGCATGGAATATCTGTAGTTATGAATTGGATTTAAGTGTTGATGTGATCATGGTATGTAAAATGAATGAGATGGTTGGTAACTAAAGTGACATGGTATTGGTATGAGACACAATCCTATATTCATGGTTTGAGAATGATAGGTTGGTATGAATTAACCTGGAACATGAAAGAGGTTGGTTATAAAGGGTTGGCATGAGATTTATATGCATGATAAGTGTTAATTCGTTGCTGGAAAATGTTTGGTATGTGTTGAGGACTTAATTCCCTAGGTCTCTAGGTGAGACTTTATGGGTGTGCCTCAGTTGGTCGGGACGTAATTCCATGACCTCTGTTAGTGGATGGTGGTGCCTCATCTATATAATTTAGTAAGGATTCAAGGTAAGGTTGCATCCTGACGCTCTAAGGTGTTAGTTAGTCTCACATAGAGCAGACTAACTCTTGTGGTGAGAGTAGCAGGAGGCCTGAAACTTATTAAGGGCTAACCTTGTGTGAAGGGGATTGAGACATTGTAACACTTAGCTCAAGGGTGAGCAGCTTGAGGGTGAGCAAGAAAATCCACCACAAGTGTAAGCATTCGTTGAATCTGACTAAATTATACGTATCCGGATGGGTCGTGTCGAGTCTTAGTGTATTGATTTTAAGGTCATAACATGCTAGGGTGATGTATGTATAATTGATTGTGAAAGAGTATATGATTGCATGATAACACTATTTTTCGGCTCTAGCTTACCCTTTTGCTTGTTTGATTGCTTTGTGTGTGATTCTTCTACTTTTGCGATGATCATCAATTTATTGATGTGAGCATATGCGAGAGGTACTCGAGGTCAACAGGAAAGGGATAATTCCGCTACATAGTCTACCTGGGCTGAACTTCATGTTTATTTGGGCTTTCCCTTAGGGTTGTGGCCCATGTACTACTTTGCTCTTTAGTACTCTATTAACTACTGTTAGGTCCTTGGATTTCGTTTGTATCTGGCATCGTGGTGTGCCTTGGTTTCTCCTAGCATTTCTGGATATTGTAAGGAGTAGCATTTATACTCCAGGACTTGTCTCTAAATTTCTATCTGTGTGGCATTTCATTTAAATTAAAGTTATTATTTAAATGGGGTGTTACATTTATGGTATCAGAGCGGTCATTGCCTAGGTCTGTGGACTTGGATGTCCACTTAGCTTTCTTTGTGTCATTCTGAGTGTCCTTGAGTTAAATTCATGCCTTATCCATCTGACTAATGGTTTTCCTATGTGTCAGTGAACTATGGCACCTCTTCGTAGGACCCCGCAATCCTCTCAGGGCGATGTAATAGATACCGCCAGAGCTATAGAAGCGATGGTAGCTGCTATGACACAACAGAGCACGAGAATGATGCAGCAACACGAAGCATCTATGTAGCGATAGGTAGCATCGCTCGAGCAACAACAGTTGGTGATGCAGCAGATGGAGGCTGCTAGGGTAGCTATTGAGGATGTCCACAGACAGCATATGAAGGCCCTCCGCCAGCTGGAGGAGAACAGGGCGACTGCTCCTACCTTTAGTCCCGAGCCACGACCTACGGTCAGGGAGTGGAGTCTAGAGAACTTCTTGAAGCACCACCCACCGAAGTTTGGAGGTAAGACGAGTCCTGATGCCGCAGACCAATGGCTAAAGGACATGGAGAGGATTTTTTATGCAAAGATGTACCCCGTGAAGAACAGGTTGGCCTTCACTGTATACATGCTCACCGGAGAAGTTGAGCCTTAGTGGATAAGCATGAAATCCATCATGGAGGAGAGGGGAGAACCAGTCACATGGGAGGCTTTCCGAGGGAAGTTTCTCATGGAGGGAAGACGGGAACCGAATATGCTGAGAAGTTCAAGCACCTCAGTTGCTTTTACACATTGCCACTCGACGAAGAGTGGAGATGCCGCAAGTTTGAGAATAGTCTCCGTGGTGATATTCGCTTGATGGTAGCCCCATTATCCATCAAGGACTTCGCCGCCCTGGTGGAGAAGGCATGAGTGATGGAAAAGATGAAAAATGAGGTGGAGACTCAACGCCTACCGCAGCATCAGAGGGTTGGTGGACCATCTGGGTCCAAACCGAGACATGAGGAGCGGAGGAAACCATATGACAAACCCCACCATCAGTCCCAAGGGTCTATGAGTTTTCCTCCCTAGTAGAGCCAAGTGCAATGCTTCATATGTGGAGGCCCCCACCCGAGGAACGTTTGTCCAAGCATGGAAGTCTATCGTAGATGCAACAACTGTGGCAAGGAAGGCCACTTTGGGAAAGACTGCCCTACTCTTACTAGGATAGTGACACGCCCTCTAGTTTAGACTCCTGCACAAAACCAGTAGAGGAATAGGGGCAACAGGCTTCAGGCGACAGGCAGGGTTTATGCTATGTCAGGGACGAAAGCGGTAGGCTCAAGTAACTTGGTTATTGGTTGTTGTGTGATAGTTAGTGAAAAATGTTGTGTGTTGTATGATTTTGGAGAGACACACTCCTTTGTGTCAGATGCTTGTGTGAAACGTCTGGATCTGCCGGTGAGCTGCAGTGCGAGCTTGTGGTGTCTACTCCGGCATCGGGTTTGGTCAGGACGACGTCCTTGTGTGATAGGTGTCCGGTGGAGGTAGAGGGACACAGGTATAAGGTGAACCTTATATGCCTACCTCTACAAGAGTTGGAGGTGATCTTGGGGATGGATTGGCTCTCTGCCAATTGCATTCTTATAGATTGCCGAGAGAAAAGGTTGTTATTTTCTGACTATGAGGAACCTGAGTTGGTATCCCCTCAAGGGATTATGAAGGAGTTAATAAAGGGTGCACAGTGCTACATAATCTTCACGTATCTCGAGGTGGAGAAGGAGGATAGGACGTCAGTTATATCAGTTGTGCACGAGTTTGAAGACGTGTTCCCAAATGAAGTATCAAGGCTGCCTCCCAGTAGAAAGGTGGAGTTCTCAATTGACCTGGTGCCAGGATCCGGTCTAATGTCGATGGCTCCAAACCGTATTGCTCCAGCATAGTTGGTGGAGCTCAAGAAGCAAATAGAGGAGTTGTTGGGAAAGCAGTTCATACGACCCAACACTTCACCATGGGAAGCACCAGTATTGTTGGTAAAGAAAAAGGATGGGAGCTCACGCCTATGTGTGGACAACAAACAACTAAACAAGACGACGATCAAGAATAAGTACCCTATTCTGAGAATTGATGACTTGATGGATCAGCTGCATGGGTCATCAGTATTCTCGAAGATAGATTTGCGGTTGGGATACCATCAGATTTTGGTGAAGGCTGATGATGTGCATAAGACTGCCTTCAGGTCCCGATACGACCACTACGAGTACGTGGTTATGCCTTTCGGTGTGACCAATGCTCCGACTGTGTTCATGGATTACATGAACAAGATTTAGAGACCCTTCTTAGATAAATTTATCGTAGTCATCATAGACGACATACTCATCTATTCCAGGACTCAAGAGGAACATGCAGAACACTTAAGGTTGGTACTTGGTGTCCTGAGGGAGAAGCAACTATATGCCAAGTTGTCCAAGTGTGAATTATGGATGGATGAAGTACAACTTTTTGGGCATGTGATATCCGCTCAGGGGATAGTTGTAACATTCTGTCAGGATATTACGGATTTAAAATAAATAAAAAAATAAAGTCATAAAGACGTCACATTTATGAATAAACCTCATTTCCCAAAAGCGCGGGAATTCTAAACTTTTATAAATTCAAGAGATAAAACCAAAATCCATGATTACAAAAGTTGAATAATCCAAAACTATCTCATAACAGTTGACACTTTATTTCCAAAATATAAATAACATAAAGACTCCCATGCTATCCCTCGCTCCGTGTCTAAGCATCACCGGCACCACTTGCATCAACATCCTCTGCTTACGTGTACCGCGCACACGATCATCGCCAAACACAAGCAGATAGGGTGAGCTTAATAAAATCAACATACAAACATATTGATATACATATATGTAGTCACTTATAAATTTTATGCAAACATCCAAAGCAAATCTCTCACTCTATTCCATATCACCTGGCTACAACCAGATCATTTATGTTCTACCTCTTTTAGTAACTACCCCAAGGTAATTTGCTGCCAAACCTATCGGCCACAACTGACAGAGCACGTGCGAGAAACCATTGCTACATATCATACACCGTAGCGCCAGGTGGAGTTCCCAAATACGAACATAAGTCGTATTGTCCCAAGACTACCAAACTCGTTAGCAATTTATTGAGGAGGGCAATCTATCTGGACCCATCCGTACTGGCCACAACCAGCACACTCACACCGACAACACTCGCTAACCCGAGCTCAACTCGAGGGATGTCATTCCGAGCTCAACTCGATGAATGCTACGTGCTTAACCCCTATCCCGAGCTCAACTCAAGGGATACGTTCCGAGCTCAACTCAAGGAACCCAGCAATCTTACCTTTGAAGCATCACCAAAAGCGTTGTAGATCACGCCTAAAAAGTCCAACAACTAGGACTTACAATAGCCAAATCGCCTAGCGGGAGACACGTACCGCTAGGCGCTACCAGCTTCCAGACTGCCTGGCGGGGGACACGTACCGCCAGGCGCCAAGCGCCTCAAAACCATCAATAATTGAAGACACCGCTTGGTGGGACAGTTCACACCACCAGGCACATCCACGCTCAAAACTCACTGAATCTACCGCAACCGTCTGGCGTAACTTCATTCACCGCCAGGCGGACTCGCACCAGACATCACTAACGCTGCGGCTCTCGCCTAGCAGTCTAGCAGCCACCGCCAGGCGCCATATCAGTACTGACGCTATACTGGTTTCTTTGCAAATCTGCACAGATTAAACTACTCACCTAAGCATCACAGCTTATGCTATTTTCTCCAGTTTATGGTATTGCCTTTCCAGTGGCTAACTTACTATCCAATTCCCTACTTCATTTATATTAAACCACATAAGGGTACAACTTGGTTTTCTCAAATTCAACCTTATTCAACACTACCACACCACAATGCACTCTCAGTGCTTCTTCCTTAACTTAATTCTAGTCATTATAATCATTCTCAACTCATTCCCTTTTCTAGTGTTAACTTTGAGTTAACTCTGAATCACAACAGTAGGTCAATTCTCTAAACCCCTTGCACCTAACTTATCCAAATCCAGAATTCCTACTATGCCATAACTGATATAAGCAAAACCTATAATAGCTAATATCGTTATACCCTAAGGTAATCCCAACCCCTTTAATTTGTGCCCAAGAACTCCCTCATCAAATTTCCCCAGATATCACAGAATCTAATAAACTAATCCCAACTAAAATTCTAACAAGACCCAACCCAGCGTCATCACAACCACGCAGCAGCACTGCCACTGCGCTGGCGCGTGGCGGCAAGCCCCATGCTGCCAAGCGATACGTATATTTCTGGTAATTTTCCAGAATGTCCGCACCTGCAAACTCCACCCTTTTCCAGTTTTTCATTCCAGATTAATCTCCCTTACCTCTCGCGTAAACTCACTTATAATCATAATGCTCCTCAGTCTACATACGCATCAATTAATAATATTACAAAGCATTTCATTTGCTATCAATACTCGCGACATCAAACCCCAATTGTTCAACCCTAAAACACTTTATCACTGCTCCATTTGATTTCGACATTGATTACGAGGTTATACCAACAATTTAACATCAATACTATCCTTGAATAACTCCAGTTACCCTTCCCTCCGATCAGAAGTAACCCAAATTACATAAATACCAAAAATCAGTCAATTTGCCCCGCGTCACCTGGCAGTTCAACACGTACCACCAAGCGCTTCATCCAACAGACACAGAATTGGAATAAGATGCCATGCGCTTGGAGGCCGGGAGTGTGCCGCCAAGCAGTTCCTCTTTCAGGAACCTAGAACATGTACAAATGCATGTGCCGCCTGGCGGCTATGAACAGCCCGCCAGGCGGTTTCTGGAAAATTTCCAGAAACACGAAAATTAGCCAGAAACGAACAAAAATCAACACTCCAACATAATTCATGCAATTCAAATACAAGCATACCAATTTTAACGTGTAAAACTCCCCTAACCTAGAATTCCTTCAGTTAAAATGAAATGCTTGAGTTCTTTCCTTGAGTTCCAACAATTCCTCAAGCTCTCCCACTGTCCAGCCATTCAATGTTCTTTTATGGTCTATTTTTCAGCCCCTTCCAGGCTTCCTAGCTGCCCATTCATCTAGGTTTTTCATCAACTCTTCACATTCAGCCCAAACTAAGATTTAGAAAAAATAAAGTTTAATTTGAGTTCTCCAAGGTTTGAACCCATCACCATGCAATGCCAACTCAATGCCAAACCATTCAATCACATCATATTTCATGCTAACTAATATAATTCAAATATCGTATTATTCCACAACATGATTAACATATATTTAAAACAATAACAAATAATAACACAAAATAGGCATACATAGGACTCAGACCCAAGTCCTCTCACACAACTTAGTACTCTCAACCACTTGAGCTAGTACTATTCAACGTCATACTAATAAAAAATGAATGTTATAAACGATCGTCCCACCCACATTTATTAATTAATTAATTATTTAATTAATTAAATTTTGCGGGTCTTACATTTCCCCCACCTTTAAAATTTTTCGTCCTCGAAAAAGAGAACTTACAAGTGAACAAGTGAGGATAAGATTTCCTCATAAGATCCTCCATCTCCCACGTCATCTCCTGGGTTGTTTCATCCCATAGAACTTTCACTGTTCGGATCTCCTTCCCTCTGAGTTGCTTGACTTGAGAATCCAGAATTCTCACTAGTCCAACTCCAATCGTCAGGTCCTTGCGCACCTGGACATCATCCTCCTCCAGTACATGTGTGGGATCTGCTATGTACTTCCTCAGTTGCGATACATGGAAGACATTATGTAGGTTTGCCAAGTGTGGGGGCAAAGCCATCTCGTATGTTGCAGGTCCAATTCTCCTCGTAATCTGTGGGTCTTACAATAGCGGTGGATCCAGCAAAGGTAGATGTAGTGGTTAAGTGGGAAAGTCCCAAGTCGGTAACCGAGATCAGGAGCTTTGTAGGGCTAGCTGGCTATTATAGGAAATTCATAAAAGGATTCTCTAACATAGTGGCACCTTTGACACAGCTTACCCGGAAGGAACAACCTTTCACTTGGACAGACAAGTGTGAGGAGAGTTTTGAAGAGCTTAAGCGGAGGTTGACGAGTGCTCCAATCCTGGTGATTCCTGATGTTGGAAATCCCTTTGAGGTTTATTGTGATGCCTCTCACCTTGGACTCAACTGTGTTTTGATGCAAGAAAAGAAAGCGGTGGCCTATGCTTCAAGGCAACTCAAGGTGCATGAGAGAAACTACCCCATTCATGACTTAGAGTTTGCAATTATTGTGTTTGCCTTGAAGATTTGGAGGCACTATCTCTATGGTGCCCAATTTCGCGTGTTCAGCAACCACAAAAGCCTTAAGTACCTATTTGATTAGAAGGAGCTGAACATGAGGCAGAGGAGGTGGATGGAATTCCTGAAGGACTATGAATTTGAACTCTTATATCATCCGGGGAAGGCAAATATGGTGGTTGATGCCTTAAGCAGGAAGACGGTACATATTGCACACCTCATGATTAAAGAGGTGGAACTGCTAGAACAATTCAGAGATATGAAGCTACAGGTGGAGCTGAGATCCGAGTTCATTAGGTGTAGTACTCTAACTATATCTAGTGACTTCTTGGACTCAATCAAAGAAAGGCAGCTGTTGGACACCAGTTTGAACAGAGTCAGAGAACAGCTCGGGTCAGATGAGGCAAAGGATTTTGCCTTGGGTAGTGATGGTATACTAAGGTTCCAGGCAAGGTGTGTGTACCTGACGATATGGAGGCGAAGAAGTTAATCCTTGAGGAAGGACACAAGAGTCGTCTTAGTTTGCATCCTGGCATGACTAAGATGTACCAAGATCTCAAGGAGAACTTCTAGTGGCAGGGTATGAAAAAATATGTAGCTCAGTTTGTATCAGCCTGTCTGACCTGTCAGAAGGCAAAGGTGGAGCATTAGAGACCCGGTGGGATCCTACAGCCCTTGGAGATATCAGTGTGGAAATGGGATAGCATTTCGATGGACTTTGTGACCCATTTGCCATGAACTTTTAGAGGGCACGACACCATCTGGGGTATAGTGGATCAATTAACTAAGAGTGCTCACTTCTTGGCGATGAACCTGAGGATGTCTATGGACAAGTTGGCTCAACTGTACATTAAGGAGATTGTGAGGTTGCACGGAGTGCCTTCGAGTATTGTATCAGACAGGGATCCACGATCCACCTCCCGGTTTTGGCAGATGCTATAGAGTGCTTTGGGTAGTAAATTGACCATGAGTTTAGCATACCATCCCCAAACCGATGGTCAGTCAGAGAGGATGATTCAGTCACTAGAGGATTTGTTGAGGACATGTGTACTGGATCATTTGGTTGCTTAGGATGAAGTCCTACCTTTGATAGAGTTCCCCTACAACAATAAATTTCATGCGAGCATTGGCATGGCACCATATGAGGCTCTATGTGGCAGGAAGTGTAGGAGCCCCTCTCTATTGGTATTAGGATGGGGAAGCACTGCTTGTTGGACCAGAGTTGCTAGAACAGACCACTGAGAAAGTGAGAATGGTGAGAGACAGAATGTAGGCGTCTTAGAGTAGACAGAAGGCTTACGCTGACCGTAGCAAGAGCCCTTTGGAATTCGCGGTTGGAGATCACATATTCTTGAGGGTGACCCGAACCACTGGAGTGGGAAGGGCTCTCCGCTCAAGGAAGCTTTCTCATAAGTTCCTTGGCCCTTATCAGATCTCGAGGAGGATTGGGCCCGTGGCTTATAAGATAGCTTTCCCTCTTCAGTTGGCAAATCTCCATCCGATATTTCATGTATCACAGTTGAGGAAGTATGTCTTTGACCCATTTCATGTGTTAGAAGCAGAGGATGTGCAGATCAGAGAAGACCTCACCATGGAGGTACCACTAGTTGCTTTAGAGGATAGCAAAGTTGAGGAACGCCGAGGAAAATCTGTTAGTCTAGTCAAGGTCATCTGAGATCGAAGGACAGGTGACTCTACTTGGGAGTTGGAGGAGGATATGAGGAAGTCTCATCCGCATCTGTTTATCTAGTAAGTTTTCATTTTCGAGGTCGAAAATTTTCTTGTTGGGGAGAATGTAAGGCCCACTTAGCATTTATGCCCTTATTTTAAAAGGCTGCCCCAAACGAGTTGGGCCTAGGGTTGGCCCATAAGGAACCAAAGCCCCTAAACCAGCTAAAACACTTTCACTCTTTTCATTTTCAGAAAAACAGCCACTTTGCTCTTCTATTCCAAAACTGTGCTCCGCTAGGGTTTGCTCCTCTATGTCGTTCAAGTCAGTTCAACTTCGTTTTTCCTACATGTAAGTTAGTTCTCTAACCATAAACCCTTTATAAGTTGTTTTTGTGTTTTATGTTGGGGCTCACTATAGTAAACCCAATCTTCCTTCTGTGCCACTATCTCCAACTCTTCAATTTGCTCTTGGAGCTGCTGTGGTGGTGGGCTTAGGTGTCGTAGCAGTTTGCTAGCTCATTCCAAGTAAGGGAAGCTAGAACCTTTTCATTTAACGCTTTTGTTGTTTGCTTTGCCTTTGTTTCATGATTCTTGAGCTTGTATGCTACTGTGGATGCATGGGATGGTTGGTATTATTGTTTGGGTATGAAAATATAGTTGTTGCAGGGAGAAATAGTGGCGAGGTTTGACACTCCCACCAAAGCGAGCCTATCTCGCCTAGGTGAGACTTGCAGAAGTAGGCTAGGTTCACACTCGAGCTCTCGCTCAAGCGGAGAGCTCTCGTTTGAGCGAGGTGACATCTCGCTCAAGCGAGAGGGGCTCGCCTAAGCGAGAACGTGTGGGAGCATTGCATGTCGCTGCACTCTTAGTCTAGGCGAGGAACCGTACCTTTGGTCAAGGGGTGGTCTCGCTCAGGCGAGGGAGGGCTCGCCTAAGCGAGCGTGCAAAAATCTCCCAGAGCCTTTGTCACGATCTCGCCTAAGCAAGAGTCTGTAGCTTGAGTGAGGGAACTCCTGTATGACCCGTGAAATTTAATTAAGTAAATAAATAAATAATTAATAAATGCGGTTAGTGGAAGCCTTTATGGTATTTAATGTTAAGGTTTATGATGTGGAAAAGTATTAGCTCAAATGGGAAACTGGGAAAAAAATTGAGGTTCGCAAGCACAATGGAAGAGCTGTTGGATTCCTAAAACTGCAGGAACCGCTTGGCGGCACCCAGTTGGCCGCCAGGCGCCATACTAGTGATGTGTGGTGCTCTGATTCACGAAAAATGTTGTTTATCGTATTTTTCGCGAAACAGGAACCGCCCGGCGGTAGTATAGTCCCGCCAGGCGCCACCTTCTTGATTTTGGGTGCTAGGCGCCACCTTTTTTCTGGTTCGTGCAGTTATCATAAAACTGCATTTCCCAGTTCGTTAACCGTCCGATTTAGGTGAAATTTTGACAGGTGGTCCATAACATGTGGTTCTTCACTTTGAACGGTGGAGATTGGATTTGAGGATCACTAGCTAGAGATATATGTTACTCAATATTGCTGATTTTGGAGTCATTAAAATTCATGAATAACCTCTTGATAATTCCTTGTAACTTCTAATGAAGCATGATTGGGTTATGTGGTAAGTCTCTATCAATTTGAATGTTCCTTTGGGTTAGTCACATGTGGATAATTGGTTATTGATGAAGGCAGGTGTGTCAATATTAATTGCATTGGTGCATAGGATCATGTGCTTAAATCGTTAGAGTGATGTTGCTTATACTTGTTTGAGCATGCGTTATTCATAAGTTAGAATTGAATGCTAGCATGGGTTTAAAGGTGAAGAATATATATGAAATGTGAATGGATTGATTTTACTTTGTTTTGGGTGCTTAAAAACTAGTATTACGCAAGTACTGGTGTAGCGCCTGGCGGTGGTATTTGATCGCCAAGCGATGGCTACAAAACCAGTAGATAATTGAAGTGTGTTGCGCCTGGCGATAAGGGTTGTCCCGCCAGGCGATGCTTGTGGAAACAGTAGCATCATAGGCACTTGACGCCTAACAGCACGTGTCCCCCGTCAGGCGGTCTGGAAGCCTTTTGTGTCTAGCGACTCATGTGGAGTGCCAGGCGATTTTTGATGAAGCAGACATCGTGTTTTGCTTGCTTTGGATGTGTGTGGTCTACGAGGCTTTGGGCGATATCTCAAGGGTTAAATGCTAGAGTATTCCTGGAGTTGTGGCTCAGGATGGAGGGTAATACGAGCATTCTTTGAGTTGTGGCTCGGAATAGCGAGTATTCCCGCATGTGTTCTACGAGTGGTGGCTTGTAGGTTGGCAGCAACGATATCTTGAGACTATCAATCAAAGATGTAAAACATGGATTACATGTTGGCGTCCATGTGAGACGAGACCAAAGGATGGAGTTCTTTGGATTGTGTGTGTTTTGTTATATAAATTGATGCATATGTTTTATTCTGTTAGCTCAACCTATCTGCTTGTGTTTGGCGATGATCGTGTATGCGGTACACGGGAGCAGTCGATGTTGCAGGTGGATCTGGTGAGGCATAGAGCTGGAGCGGGGCTAGTTGGGAGAGGACTTTCTCAGAGTTTTATATTTTATGAGTTTTTAAAGAATTTGTAATATTTCATATTACTACCTGTAGACATTGTAATTGAGTTTTAAATTTTATGGATTTGAGTTAACTTCGAATGTAATAAAAGTTTTATATTTCCCATGTTTTGGAAAATGGAGCTTAATAAATGAGCATTTAATATTATTATCTTATTTTATTAAGTAAATTCGTAATATCCGGACAGGATGTTACAACTCCTCTCACCTGAGTGAGGGCTTCTGGCTTGAGCGAGATTTGCTGCAGGCCTCGCTATTTTCTTCATTTAGTTGTTATGGATTGTTTGATTGATTGATTGATTTATCTATTTAAAGCATGAAGTTGTGAAAGGCATGGAATATCTTTAGTTATGAGTTGGATTGTTGTGTTGATGTGATCATGGTATGTAAAATGAATGAGATGGTTGGTAACTAAAGTGACATGGTATTGGTATGAGACACAATCCTATATTCATGGTTTGAGAATGATGGGTTGGTATGGATTAACTTGGAACATGAAAGAAGTTGGTTATAAAGGGTTGGCATGAGATTTATATGCATGATAAGTGTTAATTGGTTGGTGGAAAATGTTTGGTATGTGTTGAGGACGTAATTCCCTGGGTCTCTAGGTGAGACTTTATGGGTGTGCCTCAGTTGGTCAGGACGTAATTCCATAACCCCTCTTAGTGGGAGTTCATGGTGGTGCCCCATCTATATAATTTAGTAAGGATTCAAGGTAAGGTTGCATCCTGATGCTCTAAGGAGTTAGTTAGTCTCACATAGAGTGGACTGACTCTTGTGGTGAGAGTAGCAGGAGGCCTGAAATTCATTAAGTGCTAACCTTGTGTGGGGGGGATTGAGACATTGTAACACTTAGCTCGGGGGTGAGCAACTCGGGGGTGAGCAAGAAAATCCACCACAAGTGCAAGCATTCGTTGAATTTGACTAAATTATATGTATCCGGATGAGTCGTGTCGAGTCTTAATGTATTGATTTGAAGGTCATAACATGCTAGGGTGATGTATGTATAATTGATTTTGAAAGAGTATATGATTGCATGATAACACTATTTTTCGGCTCTAGCTTACCCTTTTGCTTGTTTGATTGCTTTATATGTGGTTCTTCTACTTTTACGATGATCATCAATTTATTTATGTGAGCAGATGCGATAGGTACTCGAGGTCAACCAAAAAGGGATGATTCCGCTGAATAATCTACCTAGGCTGGACTTCATGTTTTATTTAGGCTTTTCCTTAGGGTTATGGCCCATGTACTGTTTTGCTCTTTAGTACTCTATTAACTACTGTTAGGTCCTTGGATTTCGTTTGTATCTGACATCGTGGTGTGCCTTGGTTTCTCCTAGCATTTCTAGATATTGTAAGGAGTAGCGTTATAACTCTAAGACTTGTCCCTAAATTTCTATCTGTTTGGCATTTCATTTAAATTAAAGTTATTATTTAAATGGGGTGTTACAAAAATAATATATATATATATATATATATATATATATATATATAAATAATAAAAATAATAATTATAATAATAATAATAATAGTGAATAACAATTATAATAATAGTAATAATAATAATAGCAATAAAAATAAAAATAAAATAATAGTAAAATAAAATAAAATAAAAACAATAATAATAATAGGAATAATAATAAGGTTAAAATACTTCCTTGGTCCATGTTTTTGTTGAAAAATCTCAAATAGGTCCTAAGGTTTTTTTTTTAATCTCAATTAGGACCATATATTTGAAAATGTGTAACAATTAGGCTCATTCCGTTAGTATGGTGTTAACGGTGTTAAGGATGTGCCACGTGTCAACTTCACATTTTTTTGAATTTTTTTAAATTTTTTTTAAAATTTTAAATTTTTTTTTTAATTAAATTTTTTTTTTGAAAATTATTCATGCCACGTGTCACGTCAATATTGTGCCACGTGTCAAGTCAGTAAGGTGACATATGTCAAATCATTGTCTCAATCTCAATTTGGTCCATATATTTGTTATTTTTATTACATTTCAGTCCATTTTTTTTAATTTTTTTAAATATATTTATTTTAACTTTTTACAAAATTATTTTAAAAATTTATATTGAAATTTATAAAAATTGTTATTTTTAAACCAACTCTAACATTTGTATATAAATTATTTAAAACAATTTTGTAACAAGTTAAAATAAATATTTTAAAATTTTAAAACAAAATATAAAATAAACTTAATATTATTAAAATGTTTAATAAAAATATCATTATAAAATTTATATAAAAGTTAAATTTGATCTCAATTTGAAGAGGATGAAATTGAAAATTAAAAAAAATGGACTGAAATATAATTAAAATAATAAATATATGAACTAAATTGAGATTCAAACAATGACTTGATACGTGTCACCTTACTGACTTGACACGTGGCACAATATTGATGTGACACATGACATGAATAATTTTCAAAAAAAAATTAAAAAAATTAAAAAAAAATTAAAAAAATTAAAACAAAATTAAAAAATAAAAATAAAAAAAAAATTAAACAATTAAAAAAAATGAGAAGTTGACATGTGGCATATCCTTAACACCGTTGACCTAATTGAGACTAAAAAAAATCTTAGGACCTATTTGAGATTTTTCAACAAGAACATGGATCAATGGAGTATTTTAACCTAATAATAATAATAATAATAATAATAATAATAATAAAATATTAATAATAATAATAGTAAAATGAAATAATAAGAATAATAATAATTATAATAATATTAATAATAATAATAATAATAATAATAATAATAATAATAACAACTAATAATAATATATAAATAATAATAATAATAATAATATAAATAATAATAATAATAATAAAATAATAATTATAATAATAACAATAACAATAATAGTAAAAATAATAATAATAATAATAATAATAATAATAAAATAATAATAATTATAATAATAACAATAATAATAGTAAAAATAATAATAAAAATAATAATAATAAAATGTTAATAATAATAGTAAATAAAATATTAATAATAATAATAATAACTAGTAATAATATATATATATATATAATAAAAATAATAATTATAATGATAATAATAGTAATAATAATAATAAAATAAAATAAAATAATAATTATAATAATAATTGTGCCGCATTTAGGAGAAAAACTCTGAACATCACAACAAGTCAAAAAAGAAGAATCATAATAATCATAGTAGTGATGAAATCACATAGAATACTCAATAGAATAGAAACCACAAGCATCCATACATACTTTCTCTAAGACCACATTCTCTAAACAATATAAGAATTTGATTCAAGAGAAAGCTTTCATGCATCAATATATAACACAATTGTATATAATATCATTAAAACAAGAAAATGGCAGCTCCCCTAAGTTCTGTTTTTAGGGTTCTAAAACTCCCTTTTGGTAGCCACACGAAAATGCCTTCCCAAGAGTACCACTCTCCTCCTTTTCATCCATTATTAGTCTTATTAATTCTCCCTTAATTACCCAAAACTGAAAATAACAATTAACTCATTAACATGTGAGTTTAGTGCAGTGTAACGACTACCAGGGTTTCTAGATTTTCCCTAACATTGCAGAACCAAAAAAAATTAATAAAATAAGTCAAGGCTAAATTTTGCTAGCCAAGGTTCGAACCTACCCTTACTCAATTACCAAACAGTTTCACAACCACTCAACTAATTCATATTTCATGATGATTTATGCACACATGTGCTTATACATTAAGTCACGTGATCTTATCCCCACACAAAACAAATTAAATAATTTATTAACACTATAATGTCATATACAAGACTTGAACCCAACACCTTTCATATAATCAAGTACCCTCAACCACTTGAGCTAGTATTTTTCCTTGTCTTCTCTCTCCATATTATTTAACTTAGAGATTCCCGCCCTCGCATTTATTAAATAAATATTTATTTATTTATTTATCTCGGGTCTTACACACTAACTCAAAGTCATGTATCACAAACCAACTTCACGAAATCCACATTCCATAACATCAATCACGCAATGAAAACTCAATCTTACAAGCAATGTCACAGAGTGAAAATTACAAGCAATATGATATAATGAAAGTTAGTTAAGATTGCATTTTGGTAGCGCTAACCTTTTCTTACTATTTTTTTCTTATAACTTTTTCCAAAAATCTCCAAATGATTTGATTCTTTTGTTCTTAGATTCTAGATTCAATTATCTTTAATTTGGTTACTAGACATACATTTTGAAGTTCTTCAAAAGTTGCAGTTTAATTTGGAAAATTCCAAATAGATTTGTAAATCAATGCCAACGTCAAAAACACACCGACATATGTTATTGTTTTACTCATAATGTTTTCTACAGATGTCCAATTGAGTTGATTATTTTCTGGTTGAAAAGTAGACTTCAATATCTTTAATTTGACTACTGACTTCAATATCTTTAATTTGACTACTAATACATTATTTTTGGAGCTCTAGGCTATTTGCAATTCATCTTCGAAAAATAGAATGTTTCTAGCGTCCACAACAACTTACTACTCTGGTGTCTGCTCACTGTTTTATTTATTACTTTTTCCACCGATGTCCAAATGAGCTTATTATTTTTCTGTTGGAAACTAGACTTCAATAAATTTAATTTAAATACTTATACGCATTGTTTGAAGGTCTGAGTAAGGAGAAGTTTATGTTTCAAGATGACATAAAAATTTACAAAGCTAGAGATGAAAAAAAAAATGGTTCAATTAAAGCTTGAGGAAGCAATGCATTCACATAACCCTCAACCTTTATCCCAAGGCTCTCAACCAACTACGGTATACTTCACTTGCATTATACTTCATAAAATATTTCTTTTTTTTAACCATTTCCATGTTCTACCACTTTGTTGGCAAAGATTCTAATTATTTTCCTCGTTGGTCTTACAATTAGGACTGAATTGAACAAACTCAATGAAAATAGGGATCAAATTAATGTTTAAGCCAAATGCATTTGATGAATTAAAGACCAATTTCATCACTACACATGTGCTTCAAGCTCCTAATTGGGAGTTACCTTTTGAAATCATGTGTGATGCTTTAACTTAGCTTTGGAAGTTGTTTTGACTCAGAATAGATAATTTTCCAATAGTGATTGCATATGCATCCGGGACATTAGATTCAGCTCAAGTCAATTACACCACTAAAGAGAAAGAGTTATTATCCGTTGTTTTTGCCCTAGACAAGTTTTAGTCATATCGTTTTTGGCTGTAAAACAACCATATTCACTAAGTATGTTGCTCTTAAGATTTTGTTAAAGAAAGCTTAGTTAAAACCAAAGTTAATGAGGTGGTTGTTGTTAATACAAGACTTTAATGTGGAAATCAAGGACAAAAGAGGGTTGTTCAACCAAGTTGCTGTCCACTTGAGCAAAATTGAGAGTAAGTCTTACCAATCCCAATTACTTAGAAGTTTCCATATAAGTTTATAAATTTTGCACATATTACACAACATAAACCATGGTTTGCAAACTTGGTAAATTTTCTAGCTTTTAATTGTTTACCTTTGAATGCATCTAGACACAAATTTAATAAACTAAAATCAAATGTTATGTTTTATATTTGGGACGATCCATATTTGTGGAAGTCTTGTAGTTATCAAATAATGAGAAGATTTTGGATATTTGTCATGACTCTACTGTTGGAGGACATTTTGACCCTAAAATAACATCTAGGAGGGTGCTTGATTGTGAATTTTATTAGCCAACATTGTTCAAGGATTCATGAATGAATATGTAAACAAATGTGAGAGATGTGAAAGGGCTGGTGAAAACATAACTAGGAGAAATGAAATGCCCAAACAAAATATAATAATATGTAAGATATTTGGTGTTTAAGGCATTGATTTCATTGGACCATTACTTATATCTTCTGGTCATTATTACATTTTATTAGTAGTAGGTTATGTTTCAAGGTGAGTTGAAACAAAAGCTACCAAATACAATGACGCTAAAACAATTTTAGAGTTTCTTAATACTAACATCTTCAACAGGTTTGGAGTATCGAAAGTTGTGATAAATGGCCAAGGCAGCCACTTCTACAATAAAACTATGGATGTTCCATAAATATGGTGTTTCACACAAGGTGTCTACTCCATACCACCCTAAAACCAATGGACAAACAAAGGTGTTCAACAAAGAAGTGAAGAAGTTGTTGTTTAAACTAGTCCAGTCTGAAAGGAAAGATTGGACCAATTTCTTAGGTGATGCTCTTTGGGCACAAAGGATTGCTTATAGAACACCATTAGGAATGTCACAATTCAGAATTGTTTTGGGTAATTCATGTCACTTGCATGTTGAAATTGAACATAAAACTTTATCGGTAGTGAAAAAATGCAATTTGGATTTAGACATAATTGGAAGGAATAGAAAGCTTCTGTTACAAGAATTAGAAGAAGTTAAACTAAAAGATTATGACAATTCCAGAATTTACTAGGAAAAAGTAAAGAGATTTCATGACATGAAGCTGACGAGAAAAGAAGTGTTAAGTATGTTTTTAGTTCCTGAACTTTGACCCAAAATTGGAATTCGTCCCTGTCTAAAACTTCCATACATTTTGGTCCCTAAACTTTAGAAATGAATGAATATAGTCCTTTTAACCCAATTACATTAACTTTTTTTGAGGTGTCGAACGCATTTCCCAGCAGATATGGAACCGGGAATGTGTTAAACGATGTAAACAACTTCAATACTAACATGAAACGCATTTGAAACGTAAAAAAAAAAAGTTAACGTAATTGGGTTACAAAGACTATATTCATTTATTTTTAAAGTTTAGGGGCCAAAATGTATCAAATTTTTGAATAGGGACGAATTCCAATTTTAGGTCAAAGTTCAAAGACTAAAAATATACTTAACCTTTAAAAGAATTTACCATAAGTCAGAAGGTGTTGTTGTATAATTCAAAAATGAAGCTCAAAGTAGGGAAATTTAGATCTAGTGGTCAATGTTTTTCGAGATGGAGTTGTACAGATAAGAAAAGTGAACAATGACACTACTTTCAAGCTCAATGACCATCGATTGAAGATTTATCAAGAAGGACAATATACTATAATAGATATAATAAGGTTAATCTCATTGAACCAATGGTTTCAGACCTTGAATAATAATGCTTATGGTACTATTATGAATGAATTTGCTATTCCTTTTTGCTCCATTGCCACATTGATGGCAATGTGCAGTTTAAGTAGGATGTTTGAACTTTTGAATTTCTGATTTTTAGTTTTCTTTAATTTTCTTATCTAACAACATTAACATTTTTTCTCATTTTAGTTTGTTCTAATTTTTTCTGTATTGTAGGTATTGACTTAGTTTTCTAACTTAACATGGAAAAAATATTAAATTTTATCATATAAACCAATTAAACAAGAAAATGAGATATAAGTTTATTTTCAAAGATTTAATCCGACATGTGAAAGTGCAAAATCATTTTCTTCATTAATTAAGCAGTGAGAAAAAATAGACCATTTTGAAAAAATACTACAAGAAAATCTTTAAATAATGACCAATTTTAGTGACAAAAAATAATTAGTCACTATAATAACTAATTTAGATACTAATTTATAAACTAAAAATTATTGGTAATTAAAATAGTTTCTAAACTAGTTTTTAAATAGTCACTTTAGTAAATTGATCTCTAAATTAGTTACTAACATTAACTACCTAATTTTTCGCTACTAAAGGAATTGGTCTCTAATAATAACTCATTTAAAGACAAATTTTTTTGATAGCCAAAATCTTCATAATTAAAAGTAGTGACCAATTTAAAGACTAATTTATTATAATGATCAATTTAAAAACTATTTTAATTATTAATAATTTTTAGTTTATAAATTAGTATCGATATTATTTACTATAATAACTAATTACTTTTTCTTGTCACTAAAATTTCTTGTTAAATAATTTGTATAATTATTTTAAAGAGTGAAAGGCAATTATGTCAAATTATGATAACAAAAGTATGGTTAGATCTCTTTTTAATATTGTTTAAATTTTTTAGAAAATCATTTAGCATTCGAAGAGCATTTTCTTTTCTGAAGGAGTCTCGGATCCCGATGGCATTCACCTAACCCAGTCGTCCCCACAATAAAACAAACAAAAGTGTGACACCCGAATGATGACGTCACGGTGACGGAGAGGAATGTGCGACGCTGCTTCCGCGAAGCGATGATAGACATGACCATGGGTGCCTTTCAAATGACGCCGTCAACTTCAATTATTCACGACTTCCAGAAGCTCTAACATCAGGGTCAAACACTCAACCTTTCTCCCTTCTCTTCTATTTTTCTCCCTCAATTATTCTAACCTCTTTTATCATCCTTGTTCCTCCATAAACCTAATAAAATACTAAAATAATTTATTATAAATTATTAATTAATTCAAATAATTTTTCTATAAATACTTTTAGATATAATCAATTTCCCTGTTCTCAATTTTTATCCCTTTTTTTATTTATTTTCTTATTATCTAAATGTTCATTATAATTTCGAAGATTAAATTGATTGATGATATCGATTTTTAGAAATTATTTTTCTTATATTTAAGAACTAATTTCACCGATAAAATTTAGCTTTATTGTTAATTGTGAGACTCTTTACCATTCTTCTTTCAGAAATTTTGGTTGTTGACCGTTGATTGAAAATAAAAAGGATCAATTGTTTTTAAAATTTTATAAGCATGGTTCCATTATAGTTTTTTAGCATTTTTTTTTTGTTAGTTTTAGTTCTATAAAATTTATTTCTTTGAAATAATAATATCTAAAGGACTTAGTTTAATTATATTAATATTGAAAAATATATACAATCCGTTCATCATAAATCGTCCCATATAAAATGCTTATTTTTATAATAATTATTTTCAAAACCTGAATTATGGTGATTTGTAATTTTATAGTATAAACTTTTCTATGCTGTCATTATTACACAAAGTTTTGTATATTGACGCGCCATTGCCAAAAGTAATTAAATACCATTGTTTGAGATTACATATTTTTCAAATTCATAAAAGTTAAAATCAACAAAAACTTTGTAAGGATTAAAACTATAACTATTTCAAAATGGAGAAGAAAAATATTTTTATCAAACTTTATATTCTTCGCTCTTCTATGTAAATTAACAAATTCCAATTTTTTTTGGAAATAAAAAGTATCGATTTAGAATACATAATTGTACGTACTTGTAACACTCCATTTAATTTATAATCCAAATTAAAGAGGTATCACCCAAAAATATAATGGCGCGGTCCTGGATTATAAACCTCACTCCATACAGTTGTTCAAACGGAGACAAAAGAGAAACTAGGCACACCACGATGCCAAATACAGAAATAAGACGAGGACATAACAATAGTTGATAATACACCAAAAGCCAAAATAGTACATGGGCCATAGCCCTAAGGAAAAGCCCAAATAAAAGAAGTCCAATCCAGGTAGACTATGCAGCGGAATCATCCCTTCCCTGTTGACCACGAGTGTTCCTCGCATCTGCTCACATCAACAAGTTAATGACCATCGCAAAAAGAGAGAACCACACAACAGAACATACAACAAATAACAGAAGGGTAAGCTAGAGCCAAAAATGGTTTTATCATGCAATCAGATACACTTTCACAGTCAATTGTACATACATCATCCAAGCATGTTATGACCTTTCAAACAATACACTAAGACTCGACACGACTCATCTGAATACGTATAATTTAGTCGGATTCAACGGATGCTTGCACTTGTGGTGAATTTCTCTACTCACCCCCAAGCTATGTGTTACAAGTGTTACAATGTCTCAATCCCCCACACACAAGGTTAACCCTTAATGAGTTTCAGGCCTCCTGCTACTCTCACCACAAGAGTTAGTCCGCTCTATGTGAGACTAACTAACTCCTTAGAGCGTCAGAATGCAACCTTACCTTGAATCCTTACCAAATTATATAGATGAGGCACCACCATGAATTCTCACTAACAAGGGTCATGGAATTACATCCCAACCACTGAAGCACGACCATGAGGTCTTGCCTAGAGGCTCATGGAATTACGCACTGACCACATACCAATCATACTCAATCAATCAAGTAATATTTATTACACATATAAATCTCATGCCCACCTTCATAACCATTCCTCATTCATATTCCTTATTGAATCAATAACAACTCATCCTTCCCAAATTCATGAATATAGAATTTTACCTCATGCCAATACCATGCCAAAATTCATCATTTCTTACCTATGAATCATTCCATATCTCATATCAAATACTTACCAAACTCATCATGTTCAATCCATGAACCAATCCCATACATACACGTTATGTATTTCATGCCTTAAATAGATCAAATCACCCAAAAATATAGCGACCATACAAGGACAATAGAGGGAATAGAACCTGGTGCATTCTTGCCCAGCCCCTCGCTCAGGCAGAAGAGTCTTGTAAGACCTGAGAAATTTAAATAATTAAATTAATAATTATTTAATAAATGCGGGTAGTAGAAGCCTTTATGGCATTTAATGCTAATTGTTGTGACATGGAATAATACTAGCTCAAATGGTTGAAAGTACTTTATTGTGTGAAAGGACTTGGGTTCGAGTCCTAGGTATAAATGTTATTTGTGTGTTCTTTGAGTTATATTAATTTTAATATGCAGGATTATGTTTAGTGATAACATAATTATAGAATTTGAGGAATTAACACAAACATGATTTGGTTGAATTGGTTATGCTTTGATCTTGGAATTTCAGGGGTGTGTGTTCAAATCCTACTTAAAACGAAATTAATCCCTTTATTTTTGCTAATATCATTGTGGCTTGCATGTGAAAGGGCATAGAGAACCCTAGCAGAAAGGGCGGCCAAGAGGGGCTGAAAAGTCACTAAGTAATGGGCCTTGAGTAGTGTAATCAAACCATCACTAAGTCTAATTTCACTTTCTTTTTATTAGTCACAATTAGAGGGAAGAAGCACGAACTTTGAGGGAAAAAGGTGAGTTGAGGATTGTGAGTAAAATTGCATTTTATTTTGGGAGAGAAAAGGAAGGTTTTTGGGTACCATAAAGCCAAAGTTGAGCAACCATTAGAACCAAGGATTTCCAGGTTAGGGGAGCTCTTTTGCATTCTTTTACATGATTGTTGGAGATTTTTGTGTAATCTGTAATATGCAATGAATTATGTACCTTTGCCATGAGTTTTTCGTGCCAACATGCTGTGAATTGGTGCTGCTTGATTGTTTGGTTATAATATGACTAAACCCTTGTGAGAGTATACGAAAATACTATGGTTTTTGGGTACTGTATGTGATTATGGTTTAATTGCACTATTTGGGGGTCAAATTTTGGGGCTAAAACAGGTTCGAAATTCTGGAATGATGGAAGAGTTTGGTTGTCGATTTTGGGTTGAGATTTTTGGCATGGTTTGTGCGTTTGTGTGTGCGTAACAGGGAACCAATCTGCTAATCTCGCTCAGGCGAGCCAGGCTCGCCTAGGCGAGTGTTGTAGAGTCGTGTTTATGTTTCTAATCAAGCTACTCGATTAGGCGGAGTGCCCAGGTTTTTGAGCGACCAGTTGTCTCACTCAGGCGAGTACCTCTCGCCTAAGCGAGATATCGAGGGGTGTGAGACCTTGTGTTGCGCTTAACTCGCTACCTAGGCGAGAATTTTTTGTGTTAGGCGAAGGGTAATCTCGCCCAGACGAGGAGAGACTCGCCTAAGCGAAACTTCGCACGTAACTCTGGTAGCACGCTCGCTCAGGCGAGGAAGCTTATCTTGAGCGAGACAGGCCTGGTCGCTTAAGCCAAAGCTTCTAGCCCAAGTGAGTTTGGTGCAGTTTGTGGGTCTTGTTTGTACGCATTGATGCGAACGTGGATCAGGAGATGCTGTGCCATGAGCGGGTAGGTTCATGGATGGTGTTTGACATGTGATGGTATGAGTGGGGAGGTTCATACTCATTTACTCTCCTGTGAGGATATGAACGAGGTAGGTTCGTATGTTCTGTGCTCACAATTGAGAGATACTGCGTGCGGGGAGGTACGTAGCTGGTGGATCACATGTGTTGGACTACGGGCGGGCAGGTCCATAGAGTAGGACTATGAGCGGGGAGGTTCGTAGAGGCAGGACCAGGAGCGGGTAGGTTCGTGTGAGCATCATGAATCCTGAGTCCATGGCTAACCCTGTTGTATGTTAAAGATTGAAAGGCATTGAAGGGGGTTGTGAATGTATCACGGTCTAATTATGATAATAAGATTGGGTGTTTTATATTATTTAATTTATGTGATTTCTTATATTGTCGAGCTCACCCTTTCTGTTTGTGCTTGACGATGATCGTGTAATTTTACACGGGAGCAGTTGATGATACAAGTAATGCTGTTAACACTCGAGATGGAGAGAGGGACTAGCGGGGAATTAGAGCTAGAGATTTACCATGCTTTAAAGTTTTTTTTGAGACTTGTAATAACCGTTGGAATTATCATTTTCTTTTACTATTATTGAATAATTGTCGCATTGAACATTAAATTTTGTTTTATCCCCGCGATAGGAATTTATTAAGTTGCGACGTTCAAACTTCTTTTTATATTTTTTTAAATTTTAATTAAGTAATATCTTTTAGGGATGTTACAAGTCTCGCTCAGGCGAGAGAGTCTCTCGCTCAGGCGAGCTCCATTCGCCTAGGCGAGGGTCGAAAAGAGGAACAGTGGCGCTGTCACGCACTCTCGCTTAGGCGAGACCGCCTCGCCTGAGCGAGACGTGCTCTCGCTAAAAGCTGGAGCTCGTCGCTTGAGCGACAGCTCGCGCAGGCAGAAATGGGCGAGTACTTCTAATCTCGCTTAGGCGAGACAAGCTCGCTTGGGTGAGAAAAACAGAACCCTCCACTGTTTGCGTACGCACAGATCACTCATCCAACCACACCAAACACACAATCCATATTCATATCATCAAAACTTCACTCATGCATACAAAGTCACGAAAAAAAACCAACAGAACTCATCAAATATAACTTAAAATGCGAAACCCTAACTTCCCTCACCTGGAAAGGGACTAATAAGGGACTTTGGCAACTAAACGTGGAGAGCACAACAACTCTAGGAACGAACTGAAGGGTTGAAAGAAATAACAGAACGAAACTAAGAAATGGGTTACCACGAAACACTAACTGGAAATACGAAGAGTGATTAACGGGGACCAGTATGAGGTAGTAAAAATACTTACATGGAGTAGAAAATGGATTTCAGCTAGCTTGAAGATGGCAGAGCTCTAAACCCTAGCAGAGCTTCTGTTCTGGAAAGGAAAGGACTCAAGGCTTGTTTTTGGCAAAGTGAGAGCAAAATGGGAGTCTTGACTGCTTTAGGGGCCTTGGCACCCTATGGACGAACCATTAGGCCCATCTGCTTAGGATAGGCCCTTAAAACTTAGGGCAGAAAAGGAATGGAAATAAAATGGGTCTTACAAATGTTTGAGATTACATATTTTTCAAATTCATAAAAATTAAAATCAACAAAAACTTTGTAAGGATTAAAACTATAACTATTTCAAAATGGAGAAGAAAAATATTTTTATCAAATATTATATTTTTCATTCTTTTATGTAAATTAACAAATTCCAATTTTTTTTTTTTGGAAATAAAAAATTTATCGATTTAGAAAACATAATTGTACGTACTCACCTTAAATTTCGAGACCCAAAATCAACTTATATAACTTATATGGACTATTCCAAAAATGAATTCGAGATATATGGATATATTTCCAAAGATTATATACACATGGTTATATGTTAATATGTTTATCCTATGTTTTAGGCTCAATAGTCCTATATATAGCACGCCTTCAAAATGGGTGAAAACAAACTTCCTTTTATAAAAGGTGTTTCAGAGTTTGACTATCTTTCAATAGAACCCGCTCCGATACTAATTGTAAGTAATAAAAGAAGTAATTAGCTTAGAAGGCGGGGTTGAATTGACCTTTTTGAAAACTTTAGTTCTTTTTAAATTGGTTAAAACACTTTTGATTAAATCAGAATGACCAAGAACTCAGTATATAATTACTTTTGGAACATGCATTTTCAATCGATTGAAAACAGAGTCAACAGGTTGATTTCATTAAACTAAGAGTCAACCTGACAGAGTTACAACTTTTGATTATATCAAATCACACAAATACAAATACAAAGATTACGAAAAACATATTTCTTGAAACTCTTTATCAAATAACAATCAAAGAGAGAAAGATCAAACATGTGCACACAAATTTTTATATTGGTTTACTTAAAATTGAGCTATATCCATTTAATCAAGGCAAACTAAGTCTGAATTTGCACTATTTCAAAAGATTTACACAATCCACCAAAATTACACTTTCAAAAAACAAAAAAACAACACCAAGACTCTTGAATCCCACAAAATCTTTTTTTTACTATTATTCTAGTGAGTTTTGTAAAAACAAAACTCTCTCAGTGCTCTGCTACTTGGGTTATGCCTTTTGACTCTTACCCTACTAATTTAACTATTTTAAATAAGAAATACAGATTATAATACTTCAACAACTAAACTACTAAAATCTTAAGTCTTCAATATATCTCTTGAATCCAAGCATTCTTTAAGTCTTTAACATTTTTTCATGAATGTCTTTCACACTTCTTCATAAGTCATCATCACCAAAACTTTTTACTGAAGCAATATGTACATCTTGTTCTTTTTGTCAACAAAACACATCTTCCTTAAAGGAGACTTAGTATCGTGAAACCTCAATGACGCCAAGAAAGATAAAACGAAAGGAAAACTAGCATCTAACAAGGATGAACCCTACCATATCATGGATTACCTTAAAAAAAACACTTACAAGGTTGAAGAACTCAATGACAAAGTTTTCTCTAGTACATTGAATACCACACATGTGAAAATTTGTTACAATTAAATGTACCAAATATGTGTACTCATTTTCCTTTGTTTGGATTTTGCCCCATTGGATTTTTACATAACAATGTTTTAATAAGGCATACTTTCATTTTAATAAAATATAAAATAATTTTCTTATTTTATTTCCAGAAAGCCCGAGTTTAACCTATTTAATGGCACATCGAGCCTGAGTGCCATCCCAACTCCTCAGCGTAATCAAACAACTGTGTACTACATACTTCATAACACACCAGGCCTGAGTGGCATCCCCACTCCTTGGTATAATCGAATGCTTGAGTACAACCTATGCGGTGAGTTAATGAACCTGAGTGTCTTAAGTACAATTTCCTCAAACGAGCACAAATGAAGTCCCCACCAATCGGCGTAAGAAAAAACATGCAAATTGTAACATCCCAGTCAGATTTACTAATTTTTAAATAATATAAAATAAAAGGAATAACAAGTCATGTTTAATTAAATCTTTCCCAAAACGCAGGAAAGTAAAATCCTTCTTAATCGTCATTCATAACAAATATAATTTAAACTTCAAGTGTTTACATTTTCAAAGCTGGGAAAACAAAATCCGAGTTACAAAGTAATTAAAGTAAAAAATCAAATCAAATCCCCAAACATCCCCGCTCTACGTTATTCTTGTAGAGAGTATCACATTCATTTCCACATTTACGTAAAATTTACTTAGTTTATCAAAAAGAGTTTATTCCATGTTATTACCATTTTAAGATTGTTATTTGTTTCACTCCTTATATTTATTAACAAAAAAAGATAATTAAATTATCTTAATTAATGGACCTATGTGGTGCAAGAAACTATAGATTGACAAATAGGATAATGATAAATAGAATAAAAGTTAGAGTGATTTTGCATATTGAATTTTGTTAGGTGCCACAATAATACTTATGATAAGAAATTCAAAATGGATAACATCAAACTATAACTATGATTCAAATACTTAATTCATAAAACTATATGTGCCTAAATACAGTGAACTACAATTTATAAGAATTTAAAGGTATAATATATTCAATGTAATACATATTATCAATTTTAACATTCATAAAGATGTATAATTTATTGTACCAAAAACTATTGAGATGTAAAAAAGTTACTATGTGCGAGCAGTGTTAAAAGTTTTTAAAGTTTTAACCTTCATCTAAAATCTAATTTTACTGCTAAAGAGATTATGTGTAACGTCCCATTTAATAAATATGATTAATTAAATGAAACATCACATAGGATATAGCGTAAAGAGAATTGTCATGGAGCACAAGTGTCACTCCTTAAAATTAACCAAAACATACGGAGGTAAAACTAAGGCACACCACAATGCCATTAACAAAAGAAGAACAAGAATAAATGTTTTGATAGTCATCCAAAATATGTGCTCATAGAGTAGGTACAATACATAGGCCACAACCTTAAAGAGTACTCGGAGTAGGGAATCCAACCTAAGAATAGCTACGCAGCGGAGTTTCCTTCACCCTGATGATCACTATGGGTTCCCACATCTGCTCACATAAATAAATTGATGATCATCACAAAAGAAGAAAACCACACACAGAACACACAAGCAAACAGAAAGGGTAAGCTAAAGTAAAAAGGTTTTTATCATACAATGGACATACAATTTAAAAGTCAAGAATTCATAAATCAACCAAGCATGTGATAACCAACAAGCAAGACTCTAAGACTCAATTATCCGGATACATATAATCAGTTGGATTCATTGGATGATTGCACTTGTGGTGGCCTCTACTTCTCTGCAGAGCCATTGCCAATGGGTTTCACCGTACCACGCACAAGGTTAGCCTTCAAACATCTAAGGCCATTATTCTGCCAAAGATTTGGGTTGTAACGTCCTAGCCGAAAATTACTTATTAAAATAAATAAGATAAAAAATAATATATAAATAACCTCATTTATTAATCACTTCATTCCTAAAACGCAGGAAAAATTTAAAATTTAAAGTTAACGCACCAATAACAAATAAACTGCAATGTTTAATTATTACACAATTAAACCACCCATAAAAGTATTACAAAAATAGTCCATATTCCTTCGTAAGGAAAGCTACTATAAAAAGAACTACTAAAACTCTCATAGTTGTTCCCCACTCCATCGCTAACCATCCACATGCTCACCTGCAACAACATTTGCTCCCATGTAACAAGTTACATGATCATCGCCAAACACACACAAATAGAGTGAGCTCATTTAAATAAACAATTAAAATATGACAATATTTATAACATCTCAAGATTATAACACGTGTTAGCATTTTCCCTTTTCCTTATTTCCTCAATTTTCAACCCTTAATTTAGACGTCCATTATTTCTACACACTTTGGTGAGTTCATTGATCGATCTTTATTGTACGAGTGTCTACTCGCCCCTCCGACTACAGGCCACCACCTAATAGTCCACACGTGGGAATGAATTTTGCCACGGCCTCTCACCGCAATGCCAAGTGCAGTTCCCCAAAACGACCATAAGTCCGTAGCCGTTCCCAGACTACCAAAACTCTATCAGATGTACTGAAGAGGACAATCATCTGAAACCTCGTCATACGAGTCACGATCTCGCACACTCCACTGGACTTCCTAAACCACCAGGCTACAACCTAGAGTGGCCACGTGTTACCCTAATACAAGATACACTCGTAACTAGGCCCCCAACCAAAGCATCACATAAAAAACATCACCTAAAGCTGTATAGAAATCCCCTCGCACACCAACTCTGTACCCAAACCGCCTGGCGCGCCTCTCGCGTCGCTAGGCGAAACCTGGTTCTAGACCGCCTAGCGGGCCTCTCACACTGCCACTGTTTTAGAACTCTATCGCCTGGCGGCTCGCTTCGTACCGCCAGGTGCCATACCAGTAGCGCAATGCTACTGGTTTTTGGCACTTAAAACAGGTCCTAAAGGACCTCAATCGCACAACACCCAAAATTATAGCACAACTATGGTTTTCCAATCATAGTTCTATAACCAGTTTACGATGCACATATTTAGTCAACCTCCAACCCAATTATTATCATGCCCACATACTTTCCTTCATTTACTACTTTAAACATGCCACATACACTCAATATACACCAAGTCTTATGGTCACACAGTCTAATATTTATATGAACTCATGCCACCCTAATTTAGTCAATATTGCACATGTACTTTAACAAAAAGACCACCACCACAATGACCATGTCTAGGGAAAATATACCAACCATACCAATTCATATAAATCCATCTCACTCTTACTACCAAATCACCATACATTTTGAAACATAGCTTATCAAATACAACCAAACATTTAAATACATCCACTACCTTATATCACTCTTTCCACTTTCGCTTTCTTTAACTTCTTTAGTCCCTAACATGCCACATTCATCTACGTGTTCCATTTTAGTCATATTCATAATAATTCACTAATTAAATACCCAATGACACGACACCCATACAAAATCAACGCAGCAGGTTATATTGTCAAGCCGCCTAGCAATCGTTCATGCGCCGCTAGGCGGTGCATGCATATCTGGGTTCTGCCTAGCTTTTTCCTGCACTGAATCGCACCCAAACATCCCAAATACAGTCCCCACCTTTATGCTAACATCATTCTATATGCACACATCATACAAAGTTCATACATCATTCATATTAACATCAATTCTGTAAGACTAGGGCACCAATCATCGACATAATTCATGTTTATTTATCACCAATCCCAGCATAAACCCTAACCCACAATTCCATTCACGAGTTCATGCAATTTCCGTCAATTAGGTAATTGCAAATCATAATTCATCATGCCAATCATATACGTACAAATAAAAAATCCAACCCAAGTACCACAACATCACTGAAAAACCAAACCAAAACGAGAAATGTGAAAACGCAATAAGCGTCGCCTAGCGGGTCACCCTCAGCCGCCAGGCGGTTCATAGAGAAACCCAGAAAATTGGGCTCAATCACATATGTCGCCTGGCGGTTTCTGGAAAAAGTCCAGAAATGCGAAAAGAACTCACAATTAACATAGATGCATACTTCAATAATTCCATACAATTCATGATTACGAGAAAATCATAATTTAAACAAACGAAGGAACTCCCCTAACCTGGATTCCTTGCTTAATTTGATAGTTCTTCTAGTTACTCCTTGATCACCATTAGCCTTTGTCCAACTTCTCCAATTCCACTCCTCCTCTCACTCACCACTCAGTTTGTTAGCCTTAATTTTCCTCTCCTCATAGCACGTATTAGCTATAGGCTCTCCAAACCCCTTCTCTCCCCTTATTTGGTCTCTTATTCATGCCTTAATTAGGGTTAACGGTAGTAAAACGAAAATTCATTAAAAAAAAGAATTTAAGGCTATTAATTCACTATTAAAGCATGGTTTCCAGCCCTTCCTAGTTGCGTCCTAGAGTTTCTGCGTCTCCTCACATCCATGCCAAAATGGGTTTTAACAAAAAGAAATTTATTTTGTTCAAGCCAAGGTTTGAGCTCACTACCACCCAATTACCAAGCACATGCACAACCATCAAGCCAATTCATGTTTCTTGATAATATTTATACATCCAAAAATATATACTTACTTATCACGCCCAAAACACATCATTAGAAAGTAATAAAATTATATAACACTCAATTGGCATACATAGGACTTGAACCCAAGTCATCTCACACCACTAAGTACTCTCAACCATTTGAGCTAGTACTTTTCCACGTCATGACAGTTAGCATTAATTGTCATAAAGGTTTCCACCACCCTCATTTATTAAATAATTATTTATTTAATTATTTAAATTCCTCGGGTCTTACAATGGCCTCCCACTACTCTCACCACTTGAATCAGTCTGCTCTACGTGAGACTAATTGATTCTTTAGAGTTTCGGGATGCAATCCTTACTTGATTATATATTGAGGCACCACCACGAAACCTTACTAAGAGGTTCGTGAAATTACATCCATTACCTAAGGCACCACCATGAGCTCTCACCAAGAGATTCATGGAATTACGTCCTAACCATAAGGCACCACCATGAGATCTCACCAAGAGATTTATTGAATTACGTCCTAACCATGAGGCACCACCATGAGGTCTCACCAAGAGATTCATGGAATTACGTCCTAACCATACCATAGTCATGTCTCACCAACCAAACCACAAATTTATCATGCATACCAAATCTCATGCCAATATGTATAACCAATCATTCAATCATGTTCCATATGATAAATCATACCAAACTCATCAATTCCAGATCCCAATATATCATATAGAGCATATATGGCATCACACTTAAAACTGTTTAAAGCACATATCATCCAATCATGTGAAACACCCACAAATACCATCAATTTTGTCAATCTTGCTCAGGCTAAAGAGCTCTCGCTCAGGCGAGAGGAACCCTCGCTTAGGCGAGGGAAACCCCTCGCTCAAGCTACCAACTCTCGCCTGGGCGAGATTGCACATAGGGGGCATGTTGAGGTCTCGCTCAAGCTAGCCCATCTCGCTCAGGCGAGTGACCTTCGCTTAGGCGAGCCCTCGAAACAGAGAAGGGGTGAACTGTTGCTGTTCTCGCTCAGGCGAGAGCTCCTTGCTTAAGTAAGAGCTTTCATTTAAGGCGACCACCCAGCTTGCCTGGGCGAGTTCAGCAGAGGTTCACCCACTCTCACGCGTGCAACCACCACATCCAGCCAGGAAACATACCATACCGTATTCACACCATCACAACAACATACAAGCTTTTAAAAACGCAAAACAGTACAATCATAAGCAAGAATAACTGAAAAAACATGAAACCCTAGCTTTCCTTACCTTATCAAATGCTATTGTGAGGGGGTTTAGGTACAAACAGAATGGCACCACAACTCCAAGAACACCAGAGAACTGAAAAGAGGGGCATACCAGCACGAGGGTGAGGTTCTGGGAAGAACCCATTTTCGAACCAGAACAGAAGACTAGAAAAAGAAAGACGAAAGTTGGAGCTCAACTTACATGGAGGGAAACGTTCACCAAGCTTGGAGGAAGAATGAGCATCAAACCCTAGCAGAACTTTTAGCTGCAGTTCTAACAGGGAGGAGGGGGAACAATTTTTTGGAAAATAGTAGAATGAGGGGTTAGGGTTGGAAGTGGGGTTTTGAGGCACCCTATGGACTGGCCCTTAAGTCCAACAGATGAGGCTAAGTCATTAAACTTTTAGGATTGAAAAAAAAAGTGGGTCTTATATTATGTCGTTAACCTTTGTAACGAAAACTCTCTCGTAATTGCTTTTAAAAGTCATTGCCTAAAATAACTTTTCTATCATTTGGAAGTAACTTCTACTGTTTTAAAATTATTTTTATGTGTTTTAAGAATAATATAGTTTAATAATTCTTTGAAATTAATAAATTAAGATAAAAAGAAGACTCAATTTATATAAATATGCTCGAATAGAATATAGTATAGAAAAGTGCAGAACAAATAAAAATGCACCCAGAAGAGAGTATTGTTCTTTTTTTTTTTTGGTTTCTCACCCACTAAACCCAAAAATTGCTTTCTATTTCATTTTCATATAACCCTATACCTAAGCATTGAAAAATACCCAAAAGTAGTTTTCTATTCCTTTTTCAAAAAACCCTAAACTTAAGCATTGAAAAATACCTGATGCTCCAACACACTGTTTTTGAGAAAAGTATTCTGCACAATGAAACGAAATATGGAAGAGATAAGGAGACGGTGAAAAAAAAAACTAGAGAAAAAAGACTTTCTGTATTTGGATAATTGTGAGCAGCCGTGGAAATACTGTGTTGTGAATACTGCAAGGCAAAGAGTAATGTGATAAAATCAGGGTTAAGAAAAATCACCAAAGGTGCGCAGGAAGCTGAAAAGTTTAAGTGCAATGTTGCAGACGGAAAATTTTTTGATTTCATTGTTAAAGTTACTAATAATTATATTTTATTTCACTGAAAGTTAATATATATATATATATATATATATATATATATATATATATATATATATATATATATATATATTATATTTATATGTGAAAATTTTGGAAATTAAAAATTGTTGAGAATAAAGAAAAATAGGGATTGAGATTAATCTCCCTTGTGTATAAACCACACATAGGGTAATCTATTTATAATAGAGAGAGATACAAGTAAAAATAGTAACTGAAAATAAAAAGATTAAATAGAAGATATTGTTTGATATTGTGGTTATCAATATCTAACAATATCTTAATAATATCAAACTATATCTAATACTCCCCCTCAAGCTGGAGCATACAAATCGTATGTGCCAAGCTTGTTACAAATATAATCAATTCTAGGCCCCCGTAAAGACTTCGTAAAAATATCTGCTAACTGATCACTTGAGTTAACAAACTCAGTCTTGATGTCTCCAGACATAACCTTTTCCCGAATGAAATGACAATCAATCTCAATGTGTTTAGTCCTCTCATGAAAGACATGATTAGAGCTAATATGAAGGGCAGCCTGATTGTCACACACAAGTGTCATTTGAGTAATATCTCCAAATTGTAACTCTTGAAGCAATTGCTTGAGCCAAACAAGTTCACAGGCAGTTGAGGCCATAGCTCTATATTCTGCTTTTGCACTAGATCTTGCTACAACACTCTGTTTCTTACTTTTCCACGAGATCAAGTTACCACCAATGGAGACACAATACCCAGATGTAGATCTTCTATCAGAAGGAGATCCTGCCCAATCAGCATCTGAATAGCAAACAACTCTTGTATGGTTATTAGAACCATATAACAATCCTTTTCCAGGAGATTTTTTAATATACTTCAAGATGCGAATGACTGCATTCCAATGATCTTCACATGGAGAATTAAGAAATTGGCTTACCACACTGACTGCAAAGGAAATGTCAAGACGAGTAACGGTAAGATAATTCAATTTCCCAACCAATCGTCTATACTGCTCAGGATCAGATATAGGTTTCCCCTGATTTGGTAGAAGTTTAGTATTGGGATCCATGGGTGTATCAACAGACTTTGAACTCATCAACCCAGTTTCCTCCAGAATATCCATGGCATACTTTCTTTGAGATATAACAATACCATCATTGGACTGTGCCACCTAAATACCCAAGAAATATCTGAGTTTGCCAAGATCTTTGGTCTGAAAATGGTGACAGATATGTTGTTTCAATTGAGAGATGCCATGGTTGTTACTCCCTTTAAGAACGATGTCATCAACATATACTATCAAGTAAACACATCCAGCACTCGAGTGTTGATAAAAAACAGAATGATCTGTTTCACACCGAGTCATACTAAATTGTTGAACAACATTGCTAAACTTTCCAAACCAGGCCCTAGGAGATTGTTTTAGGCCATATAGTGATTTTCGAAGACGACATACCATCCCAGAAGACTCCCCCTGAGCAACAAACCCAAGAGGTTGCTCCATATAGATTTCCTCTTGCAAATCACCATTGAGGAAAGCATTTTTAACATCCAGTTGATAAAGAGGCCATTGTTGAAGAGCAGCCATGGCGATAAATAAACGAACAGAAGCCATCTTTGCCACGGGGGAGAAAGTATCTCCATAATCCAACCCAAAAATTTGAGTATAACCTTTGGCTACTGGACGAGCTTTGAGGCGATCAATAGTACCATCAAGTCCAACTTTGATAGCAAACACCCACCTGCAACCAACAACAGATTTCCCAGACGGCAACGGGACCAGTTCCCAAGTTCCACTATTATGAAGAGCACTTAATTCATCTGCCATGGCCTGACGCCAACCAGGATGGGCTAAAGCGTCACAGACAGTTTTTGGAATGGTCACTGAAGAAAGAGAGGAAAGACATGTATAAAAAGGTAATGGCAAGCGATGATAACTCAAAGCAATATAATGGGGAGAGGGATTACGGGTAGAACGCATACCTTTTCGGAGGGCAATGGGAAGGTCAGATTCAGGTGTCAGAGCCGGAGGAGACAGAGTAGTTTGCACTGGAGTGGAGTCACATGGTGGTGGTTGTGATCGATTACGACGACTATAAACCTGAAGAGGTGGTGGAGGAGCAGGTGACTGTGGAGCAGGAACCGAGGGTGAAGAAGACACAGAAAGAGGGTCACAAACAATAGGAACATTAAAGGTATTAGAAGAGTTGTCAGGATTGGATGGAGTCAGAGGTGAAGATTGACTCTTAAAATAAAGGGAGAACTCATTAAAGGTGACATCTGCAGACACAAAATAACGGTTAAGAAAAGGAGAAAAACATTTGTATCCTCTTTGTGATCTTGTAAACCCTAAGAAAACACACTTATGTGATCTAGGAGAAAGCTTGTCAAGACTAGGACTAAAATTATGAACAAAACATGTAGACCCGAAAACTCTTAAAGGTAAGGGATGAAGAGGTTCATGAGGGAATAAAATGGAGTGAGGTATGTTATTCTTTAAAACCGAAGAAGGCATACGATTAATGAGATAATAGGCAGTAAGAATGGCATCACCCCAGAAATGTTCAGGAACCTCGCCATGAATTAAAAGAGTGTGAGTGGTTTCCATAAGATGTCTATTTTTACATTCAGCTACACCATTTTGTTGAGGGGTATAAGCACAAGAAGTTTGATGCAGAATGCCGTGAGAAGCCATAAATTGTTTGAAAGAATGAGAAAGATATTCACGGCCATTATCACTACGCAAAACTCTAATAGAAACACTGAACTGAGTTTTAATTTCATTAAAAAAAGATTGAAAGATATGAAATAATTCCGAACGATGTTTCATTAAAAATAACCAATGCATCTGGAGTAATCATACATGAAAGTAACAAAGTATTGAAAACCTAAAGTAGACTTAACGCGGCTAGGACCCCAAATGTCAGAGTGAACCAAGGCAAAAGGGGACGAAGCATCACATGTGACACTACGAGGAAAAGAAGTACGAGTATGCTTGCCTAATTGACACAACTCACAATCCAAACGAGACAACTTGGACAAGGCAGGGACAAGCTGTTGTAACTTGGCAAGGCTTGGATGACCTAACTGAGCATGAATAAGAGAGGGAGACTCCATAACTGTACCAATGTGTGTAGAGGGACAGAGATGATAAAGACCATGAGACTCATATCCTATGCCAATCACGTGTTTCGAACTCTGATCCTGTAAACAGATAGAATTGTTGGTAAAAGAAACAACACAATCAAGAGAACGAGTTAGGCGACTGATGGACAACAAGTTAAAAGGAGACCCAGGGACATAAAGAACATTATCAAATGGTTAAAGAAGGAAAAAGTTTAACAGTGCCAACACCATGAGATGAGACTCTAGAACCATCAGCCAGTGTAACAAAAGGTAAAGGATTAGTAGAGGATAAAGAAAAGAACAAAGATTTGTTACCAGTAATATGATCAGTGGCTCCTGAATAAAAAATCCAAGGACCAGGAGAAGAAGATTGAGTCAGACCAACAAAAGATGTACCTGTGTGAGCAACAGATGCAGTGGAATTAGAAAACTGTTGATCCTTATACCATTTGAGAAATTTGTTGTACATAACAAGTATATCGGATGAAACAGAAGAGATTTCAGAACTGAAAGAGGCAACGAAAGACGCCATAAAGGAACTGGAAGACACGCGGCTTTGAATGGCGCGTGAGGGACGATCAAAACTGTATGGTCGCCGGTCGAAACTAACACTCCGGCGACGACGACGGTGGTGGCGACTTCGGTAGTGGCTCCGGCGACAGCTCTGGTGACGACTCCGGCAGCGGATCCGGCGACGGCTCCGGCGACGACTCCGGCGGCGGCGCCGACGGGTCCGATGGCAGCAGCGGCGGTGGCGGTAGAGGCAGAGGCAGCGATAGCGGGAAAAAAAAAAACCTTAAGCTCTAGATACCATGTTGAGAATAAAGAAAAATAGGGATTGAGATTAATCTCCCTTGTGTATAAACCACACATAGGGTAATCTATTTATAATAGAGAGAGGTACAAGTAAAAAGAGTAACTAAAAATAAAAAGATTAAATAGAAGATATTGTTTGATATTGTGGTTATCAATATCTAACAATATCTTAATAATATCAAACTATATCTAACAAAAATAATCAAAGATAACATTACAACACTTTAGGTCCCTGACATTTTTTTTGTATAATATTTTTGGAATCTAAAGGTATCAGCTTATAAGTTGTATTTAAGACAAAATATAAAAATAAATGTGTCAAATATTACATTCTAAAAATTACAAAATTTAAAATATGTACATTTTAAGAGATATGGTTTAAAATACCAATATTTGAAAAAATGTGGCCTATAACTATAATAGTTAAAAAAAATGTTGATTTTAATACAATAGGCAACGATTTTATTGTATTTGTTGTTTTAAAGAGAACAAAACACATTACAAAGTTTACAATTAAAAATTGTTGCTTATATATACATATAAGTAAAAATAAGTGTGGCCTATTGTGGAAATATCTTAATATAATTTGGATATTTTGAGACAATTTAAAATAAACAATGTACAAAAAATATATAAGGCTACTTAAAATAAATGTGGTTTAAAATATCCACAATTTAAAAAGTGTGGGCTAAAGTGTCCACGCCTTAATATTCATGGTCTTTTGCTATCCACATTTTATTATATGTTGCTTAAAAGAAATAAGCAACGTTTTTCATATATCATTAGTATATGAGGCAAATAAAACTCACAATATAGACAACAATAAAAAATTGTGCCTTATTCTTACATAAGGCAATGGTTTTTAATCATTGTCATCATAGCGTTGCCTAAGTCATAAAATGGTGTAGTGCTCACTATAATCATTATCATTATCACAAATCCTCACTCTCTTACTAACTTAAGCATTGAAAAGTCTTATGTAGGTAGATCTCCCCTCCAATCACACTTAGATCTCGATCCAAACTACTAAACATTAGCAACCCAAAATCCAAGAAGTGTCAACTCTACCTCTAATACTCATCAATGATTTCAATAAAAACACCAATAATGAACATTTTAATTGTTAACAATAAAGGAATTTGCTTTTTCTTATTTCGAAGACATGAAATGGATTTTGCTCTCAGAACTTGGAATTTACCTCTTGGTATTCTTTATATTTTTCTTGGACAAAAGATTTTGTGTCAACTTCCATGAAACTCACAAAAATTCAATGTTGGATTTGCATTCATCTACCTCCTTTGGAGTATTGGTAGTTGAAAGTGATATTCTAAATAGTACGTGGAATGGACACGCATTTATCTTTAGATGATTATACCAAGAATAAGTCTTGAGGTTTATTTGCACGTGTCTTAGTTGATTTTTGTTTGTTATCTGATTTGCGTAATCAATTTTTGGTGGAAAGGCAAAGATTTGTGTTTACTACTAATGAGGAGTATGAGAAATTGCCTCTATTTTTTTCAAATTGTAAAATGGTTGGTCATGATCTATCTCATTTAGACAACTACAATACAAAAATACAACCACATTATTATCCTAAGGTGATTGATGCACAAGATGGGACTAAAATCTCTTTAGCTTAAGTGGTGGAGCCTATGGTTCGGTCTTTTATGGTGTAACATGTTTTGGTGCAACTTGTTGCTTAGTCACAACTTGAGCTAGTAGTGGTTAATCATGATAATATTTGTATTGTGAATGTATCTTCTCTTTTTAAGAATATAGATGGTGGTGTGCCAATGGAATCTGATTCCTTGGCTGGTATGCCTTCTTTAGAGAATCTTGTTCCCATTGTCAATAATTTGTATGGTTTACAACAATTAGATTCAACTCAAAGTAGCTCTAAGGAAATTCCTAATTCTTTGACATGTAAGGAACCTCATTTTGTGGTGGAAGTGAAAATAAATTCTTAATGGGCTACTATGCTTGATAAGGAACAATATCTAATACTGAAGAAGATGATGAGCCAATTCAAACTATAGGAAAAATCGGTAGGGGTAGACCGAAGAAAATTAATACTAAATCCTCTAAATCAAGAACTTCTAAAAATTAAAGGCTTTTTTTAGAATGAGAGGATGTTGACTAATGATAAAATTTGGTAATATGATAAGGAATATACCTTTTTCTTGATATATGGAGTTCAAAGTATGAAATAATTTTGTGAAAGAAAACATGGGTTTACTATTATCCATATATGTTTTTATTTAGTTTTTTTTTTATAATAGGTGCTTATAGTACGATATAATTTTATCATGATTTTGGTATGATACTCTCATGTTTTATTTTTATTTATTTTTTAATAAAATCTTACAATGATATCTAACTTGAGCTTATTTGGAAACAACAAGATCTAAAATTGAATTTCACATTGTCATCTAAAATTAAAGGCTACATTCTCACATTATTAAACCAAAATTAAAAATAATGCATAAATAGGCAATTAAGTTCAACTTTATATAATAATTAGGGATGACCAAATAGGGTTGACCTAGTGCCCCATCTGCCAGCCCACCAAAATTTGATGGATCAAGTTGGAATTTTCAACCCGTCAATCCATTCTGACCCATCCTGTTAGTGGGCCAAAGATGGGATGCGACGGGCTAGCCTACCACCCATTTGTTCTTTTTAAATAGAAATTAAAATAAAAAGATAATTTAAAAGGTTATTTTTTGTGTGTTATATTATTTGAAGGATGCAAATATACAATAATATTATAATTAAAATTATTAACACTTAGAAATTAAATTTTATTTTTTAATTATAATGTAATATTTTAACATGTAAAGATAGTAATTACTTTAATATATTTTATTAGGGACATTAATTAATCAATTAAAACTTAAAAGTATTCGAATTGTACTTTTAATATATATATATATATAATAATAATAATAATAATAATAATAATAATAATAATAATAATAAGAAAAATAAATACAAAAACGAATAAAAACAACTTACCAAAATTAAAAAAACAAAGAGTAAAATTGGTGAGCCGGTCTATCCGCCTGTCCTTTGTGGTGGCCAACATGGTCCTATCCATTTTGATGAATCAATGACGGACTGAATCAAATCAGAACAAGCTGACTCATTTGGTTACCTATAACTAGGGATGTCAAAAAAATCCGTACCCGCGGGTATCCGCGGATAAAATCCGCAACGGGTAGGAAATGGATATTAAAAATGGATACCCGCTACCCGCGGGTATGAGTATTTTTGATACCCGCATGTTAACGGGGCAGGTACGGGTATCATAGTATCCGTACCCGTGGATACCCGTACCCGCTAAACTTTACCTATATATATATATATATATATATATATATATATATATATATATATATATATATATATATATATATATATATATATATATATATTAGTAAACAACATTATGAGTCTTCATCCAATAATGGTGGTCAGATTCTTACCCCACAAATGAGTAAATTACTTCCATATGTGGAGGTATTGATGTGTCTCTAAGACTGGTTATGGACCAACATGGAAGGTAATGAAATTAACAATTTTACTTAGATATTTTAATTAAGTGATTGTAAGAAATTTTTACTGAACTTCTTATGTTTTAAGGCTCTTCTAGATTAAAATTGGACAACATGAAACTTTATACAATGTTGCAAGAGGTGAACATTGATGAAGTTAGTAATTTCTTTAATATTTTATTCAAAAATAAACTACAATATAAATTGGTAGTGATTTTTTATTTGTTTGTTTTTCAAGAATCAATCGGAGAAAGGAGACTTGTTGATCTAAGCACTAATTATGGTTAAATATTTATTTTTTTAAATATTTTTGTAAATACCCGCGGATACCCGCGGATATGAAAAAAATAGACGGGTACCCGCATAACGGATACCCGACGGATATGGGTACGGGTACGGGGCAAATATTTATCTAGCGGGTAGGGTACGGGGGAGCTACTACCCGTACCCTACCCGCCCCGTTGACATCCCTACCTATAACAATAATTTTGTCATAATTATAAACTTTAACCATTAAAGTAAAAAATATATGCAAATAATGAGTTCAATGTGCAAAATTTTATAATTAATTTTTTTCGGTTAAATACATGTAAATTAAAAAAATAAAAATATGTTCATCTTTTTAGGAAGACAAAACCAATATACAATTTTTTAATAGCTTATTTAATATTGATTAAATAATTAACTTAAATAATAAATATTGACATATTTTGTATTTAGTACAATTTAATAATTCAATGTATATTTGGTTTTTAATAATTTAATATATGTTTATTAGAAAAATTTAAAATCTTTAATAATTTTTTAAATATATATTTAACTATTTTATTATCATTAAAAGAGTTAATATAAAATTAGTAAAATTTATATTAAAATTATAATTTTTTATTACATTAAAAATAAAATATATTATTATTTGTATTGAACTGTTTTAATATTTTACAAAATTCACAAGAATGCAAAAATATATTTTAGTTTCCATTTTAGATCATGTGTTTTTTGAATGACAAGCGTAACATAAGAACAAAAGTATATTTTTTTAATAGTCCAAACTATTGTCACGTGTTGCCGCCTTACAAATCTAACCTACTGTTTGGCCCAAATACGGAGTGAGGATCTTCCATTACGTTCACACTTTTGACTAAAATACCAAACAATAGAAACCCCCACAAAAAGAAGAAAACCCCGACAAAAGAAAAGAAGATAAACCACCATAAATACCAACCTCAATATACAACTTTCTTCCCCTCTTACTACTCTCTTACCAAACCTTAAAAAGCAAAAACCACTGCGATACAGTTTTGTTCTCCTCCTTCTTGCTTCCATCATATTCTATGCTGATTGGCCATGACCCAAACCATGTCTGGCCCAAATGATTGGCTTCAATTCTACAATCAAAATCCCGCACCATCAATCCCTGACTTCACTGTTACCACCACCAGCACTGCAGCCACCGTCCCTACAACTTCTGACTTCCCAAATACCAGTCCCTCGACTTCAACCCACTTAGGTCCAGAAGGGCGCGTGGGGAAACCTACGCGCCGCCGTTCTCGGGCCTCACGGCGAACTCCGACCACCTTGCTCAATACTGACACCACAAATTTCCGAGCTATGGTTCAACAGTTCACCGGAGGCCCGAATGCACCCTTTGCGCCAAGCCCATCAGCAGCACCTCAGGTCTTGCCGAACCTCTTGGGCTTTGGGTTCCCCTCACGCCCTATCCCTTCTCTAAGCCCAACACCCCTTGTCATGTCATCATCACCACCTCTAAGCTACCACCATCTTCAACAAGGTCAACATCATCAACAACAACAAAACATGTTTCAGCAGCAAAACCAACACTACAATCTGTACAGTGATGGTGGCTCTCAAGGTGAAGACCACAACAGCAACAGCAACATGTTTTTCCAGAGACTAAGTAACAACCCAGTGAGTCCTCCAGCAAGCAATGTTATTGTTAGCAATAACAATCGTGACGGGGTGGTGAATTTGGATCAGGGGCGCTTCTTCCCAAACACTTCTTCTTGATTTAAGTGCGTATTTGATTCACTCGTTAGATGCAGATCCTTGGTTTGGAGTGAAATTGAAATCACGCATTCAAAATTTCCACACATGCACCAGAGAAGAACACAGAAGAAAAAGAAGGAAATTGAGCACACCCTTCTGAGTTTTGAGGTCAAGTTCTTGTCCCGTGTGAACGCGGGTACCAGTTTTTCTCTTTCATCCGCATGCTAAGGCTGGAAAGAGACATAAAGCAGACAGTTAGGTGCTAACTTGGCCAGAATTGTTGACCCACCCATGTAAAATATTATCATATAGTACACTCTTCTTTAGTTTTTTTTTTCTTATTTCTTTTATTGTTATGATAATATTAGTATTATCTTATTAGTGTTTTTTATTTATATCTTTTTTACTTTCATACTTTTTGGTGGAATTGGACTCTCTTCTAGATAACCCTTGGATGGGGCTACTACTTTCTTTTCTTTATGTTTATATTTGATTAATTTATGGCATTATTCTTTTTATTTCTTTACTTGGTAATGATGTATCTAGAAATTATCAAGCGAAAAAAAAAATAAACATATTGAATAAAAAATAAAAAGTTTAAAGATTAAACTACATTATAACAGCATACGAAAAACCTCAAATAAAATAATTAATAGTGTTAAATTAGAAGATATGTCATGAGCAGTAATTATAGAGAGTATTATTAGAAGATGAAAAAAATAATTAAAAAAGGTTTAAAGGTTAGAACTTGAATAGGGGTAAGTGGGTCGCCGTAGTTGGCATGGCAAGCAGTGCTAAACTTTTGACAATATTGTGTTTACATGAGTTGACTTGGTTATTTATGTTTGTGATACGAGCGTACTTGGTGGTGAGAGTGTTTTACGTGGGTTGTACGTCTGCCATTTGGAGTTATCGTGTGCTTTACATTTTCACATTTTCACATAGGAAAATTATATGATGAAAGGGAGAAAAAAATTACAATAGATTGATTTCACTTAAAATAATTTAATTGATTAAATATATTTATACCAAAAATTATATACAAATCTTTTAACATGTTAAAACTCATTTTAACATATTAAAAATGACACACTAAGACTAACAAGACATCTAACATATGTCATATAGCTTACGAATATGTTACAACATGTAAACATCATATTCAACACATTATTTCCAACACTATAGAAACATGATCTTCAAGCAAATCTTTATTAATCTTCATCAATCACATGTGATTTTCATGCACTTTGCTTTATCAAATCTTTGCACCAAGGTTGCTTGTGCTAATAATCTCCCCCTGATTTGATGAAACCAACATCCTCGAGTTGAATTGATGAGTTAAGATCCATAGAGAAACCTAAAAAAGCTTTTGGGTACAAGATACCAATATACAAATACACTTACAAGCAAAAGCACACAAGCATACATATCACACGTGCACATGCTCCCCCTATCACTGATAATGTGATTTAATTTCAGATTTGTAGATCAGTTAGCTATATTACATAGTTCCAATAGTTGATTAATATAGGTATCTCATTCTTTACACATTTAACTCAATTTTACTCATTTTTTCTCCCCCTTTGGATTCATCAAATTAAAATAATGCACATATTATTTTGGAAAGAGTAAAATATTCATTAATGCAATAACATAGGGACTCAGAGCATCTGATAGGTGATACAAACATCGAAACAAAAAAATAGAAATGAAAATAGCAAATTGAAGCTGAGACTGATATAATCAGTCGATTGAAATTGAAAAACAACATATTAAAACACTGGAAGTAGACACACAAACACACAAGTGCAGCACTAACATGCAATGTATGACCTATGAGCCATCCCCTTCACTCATTCCTTGGGTTGTCTCTGTTGTAGACATTGGAGAGGAAGTCATGAACATTGTGCAACTGATAATCCAGATCTTGAAACTGTGTAGTGCATTATGCAAGTGTGCATTTTGTGACATCTTCAAATCTTGAAGTTGGTTGAGAACCATCCACTCTATAAGACCTGAGAAATTTATATAAATAATAATTAATAAATTACTAATAATGGTGGGTTGGAAGTACCCATAAGAGAAATTATTGACAAGTCCTAGATAAGGAATAATACTAGCTCAAGTGGTTTAGAGTATTTGGCTGTGTTGAGAGGACTTGAGTTTGAATATGCAAATTGTGTGATATTTTAATTGTATTTATTTTACATATATATATATATATATATATATATATATATATATATATATATATATTGTGAATGCAAAAGCATGATTTAATATTATATGTGTGCGTGAATTGGTATAAAACATGTGTTGGTGTGATGGATGTGCATATGCATGATGGCTTGGAAGGATGTGAGTTCAAACCTTGGCTAGTACTAGTGTGAGTAGGTTCTCTTCATGTTTTAATATTTTTGCCAAGTAGTGGAAAAATCTAGGAAATATAGAAATCCCAGGAGAAATCAGAAAGGTAGTAGTTGAGGTGTAGTAATCATAATTAATAGTCATTAAACCTTAATTTTAATTAATTTCATTTTTTATTATTTTATTTATTTTGGGTTGAATTTGTGAGAGAGAAGAGATTGAGAGTGGACATAGAGAGTCATAGAGAGCTATCAGAAAAGAGAGTCGGCGAGAGATTGAGAAATTGTGATTTTGGGAGAATAGTTGAATGTTGGAAGGAAGTGAAGTGGAGGCAAGGGTTGAAGTTTTGGAGACAAGGAATAATTATTAGGAGAGTTATCCATATGTGTTTTATTTTCAATTAATCTGTTTTGGATGATAATGTGGCCTGTGTGTGGAATTCCCTTTTCATTTGCGCTATTTTTTGTGAATTTTGGGTTTCTGCCTAGAAACTGCCTAGCAGCTATGAAGGCCCACCAGGCGATGCAACCATTTTGTTCATGTTTTACTAGGGTCTAGGATGAACCACCTGACAACAATGAAAAACCACTAGGTGACGCGAACTTGAATCACGTGTTTTTGTATGTTTTTTGTGCTTTTGGGATGTGTTGAGTGTTCTTTAGTTTAGGGGACTTTGCTGTTATGTTTCTTGCCATAATCGATTGATAATTGTTGGTGTATGGCCGGGTACATCCCGGCCCAATAAGACAGAAATGGTCGGGATCACCCCGGTCCAAGTATGAGGCACATTCGTTGTGGCCCAGTCATTGGGGTACCTGCTTTTCACCTTTTCTCCAACACAACACAAAGGGCCCAATAAGTGCGATGGCCGGATATATCCCGGCCCCTTTTGGCCGAGTACATCCCGGCCCAAGGGAGTGGCAGATGGAACATGTGATTATGGCGCAGAGGTACAGAGGAGCAGCACACAATCTCAGTCAAAAAGGAAGGAGTTGATATTTGGCGAAGTACAGACGGGCATACCCCAAAAAAGGAAGGAATTGATATTTGAGAAGTACAGACGGCCAAACCCCAAAAAGGAAGGAGTCGATCTTTGACAAAAGTACAGACGGACAAATCTTTGAATGGAAAGAGTTGATCTTTAACAAAGACACAGAAGAACAATCTTAGCCAATAAGGAAAGAACCGATACGTGCAACCTCAATCGGAAAGGGAAAGAATCGATCCTCGAATACGAACGACCCGCAAATAATAATAACAGGTCCATTAAGAAATTAGTATAAATTAAGGCCTAGTGAACAAGTAAAGGTACACTTTTCTCACTAACCAATTACATCTCATATCAATCACTCTCTGACTTGAGCGTCGGAGTGTCTGCAGGTACCCCCACCCCCGGAGTGCAGACGGGAGGGAGATCTAGGAGGAGTCCAGGGAGGAACAGGAGGAGGTTCGACACAGAGGGTTCTTGAGATCATTTGGTTCCGCACTGAAATAATATCGATCAGGTACAATTGGCGCCCACCGTGGGGCCAGACAATTCTCAAGAAGGATGGTGTCGACAAGAGCAACAATCGATCAAAATACAATAGCAGCGGAGATGCAACAAGAGATGAACCGCCAGTTGGAGGAATTGAGACGCAAGAACGAAGAAGAGATAAATGCCCTGAGAGAGGAGAACCAGCGGTTGCGAAGGCAACTTGAGCAAAATTCCCAACAAAGGGAAGAATCTCACAGTAATGGAGAAGGAGAGGGCGACACAGGACAAGATGAATTCAGGGTACAAACCACCACCAACCAAACAGGCGCGAGACCCAGAACAGCCAGACGCCACCCCTTCATGGACGGGATCATGGAGGTAGAACTTCCTGCACGCTGGAAGGGATTGACTATGAGCCAGTACGATGGCACTACTGATCCAGAGGAGCACATGGAAGTATTCACCACCCAAGCAGGATTGTACACTTCAGATGACGCAATTCTTTGTCGTGGTTCACACGATTACCACCTAACTCTATTGATTGTTTCGATATGTTGGTCACCCGTTTCGGTATTCAGTTCGCCACCAGTAAGCCACACCATCTCACTTCTCTGGCGTTAGTAAATATACGACAGGAGAAGGGAGAATCTCTACGAGAGTTTAGGGAGCGCTTCGGGAAGATATCGTTGAATATCTCTAATCTAAATCCTGAGGTCGCCATGCACCACCTTGTAACAGCGTTAAAGCCTGGCCCGTTTGTTGACAGTCTGTGCAAGAAGCCCGTGAGCAATTTGGACGAGCTTCGAACCAGGACAACTAAATTTATGCAGATGGAAGAATTAAAGGAGTTTCGCAGTACGACCCAATCAGACACTCGGGAAAAGAAGTACATTGACAGAGAAAGGGTGTTAGTGTTGCGACCTGACAATAGGTTCAAGGACTCTAGACAACCAAAGTACAATAGGTACACACCCCTCGTGTCTAACAGAGCCAGAATTTTGGAGGAGGCCTTGAATGCCGACCTAATAGCAACCCCTCAAAGGGTCCCAACTCCCCCAAACGCAGATACCACTAAGGATTGTCTGTATCATCAGAATTATGGGCACACGACGAAAGATTGTTTTACCCTGAAAGATAAAATCGAAGAGCTTATACAAGCAGGACAATTGAGAAGATTTGTCAAACAGGAGGAAGGGGGATCTCTTCCAAAGAAGAGCGAGAAGGTAGATATGAGGAGCGACCACGAAGAACGTCAGGGTACTAGGAGAGGCGAGAAGAAGGCACCAGAAGGAGGGTTGAGCCCAAGAAAGATGATGAACAGGATGTGAGGGAGAAGCCATTGAGAGGGGTGATCAACTATATATCAGGAGGCTTTGCAAGAGGCAGAGCCACTATGTCCGCGAGGAAAGAGTACGTCTGAGCAATCCAAAATGTCAATGTCGTATCTACATGTCCCTGGCAGCACATGCCACCCATCACATTCTGTGATGATGATTTTCAAGCCATTGACCCCCAACACGATGACCCAATGGTGATCTCAGTGGAGATTGATGACTTTGCAATAAGTAAAACCTTGGTAGACAAGGGTAGTTCAGTGGATATCCTGTATTGGGGCACTTTCATAAAGTTAAAAATTTCAAAAGTAGAAATCCAACAATACTCGGAGCCGATCATGGGTTTCTTAGGGGAACAAGTGAATACAAAGGGCTACATTGATTTGTTCACCAAATTCGGAGCAGGGAAAACGACGCGAACAGTAAAAATTCGATACCTTATTGTTGACGTCACACCTCTTATAATATTTTGTTAGGGAGAACTTCGTTGAACATGCTTGGTGCGGTGATATCAACATATCACTTAGCTATAAAATTTCCGTCAACTTCGGGAGACATAGTCACTGTACATTTAGACCAGCCAACTACGCGCAGATGCTACGTAGACAGCTTGAGAGAAAGACCCATACACCAAGTTGAGAGCCCAACACCGCTACAATACCAAAATCAAACCCAAGTCTTTTCACCAGGGAAATCTAGTGTGGCGAATGGAAAGTGCTGCCCGGAAACACAAGGGGAAGTTCTCGCCCAACTAGGAATAGGGCCACTCCGTGTCAAGGAAGTTGTGGGTAAATGCGCATACAGATGGGAACACCTATCAGGTGTCTCTATTCCAACAACTTGGAACGCCTCACATCTGAAGTATTACAGTTAGTTTGTTAAATGCTTATTTTTTATTTTCAGACTTCTTACGAACGATTTGTGGATTGATTGCATAATAAGTGGTGTACTCTTTCCTACCTTGATCTTTTTTTTTTAACCTAAGGAGGGTTTTGGTCAAGAAGGTTTTAATGAGGCATCGTAGCAATAAATAAAGCATAATTTTTCATTATTATTACTCTATGCTTACATTTTCCATCGCTGAAGCACACACACATTTAAATCAAGTGCATCAATCAAATACTTTCTTAGCATTCTCTCTATGGGAAATGAAGCTTCGTCAAACTAGATGATCCCCCCATATCTATATCAATGGGAAAGGAAGCTTCATCAAACCAGATGAGCCCCTCATATCTGTATCAATGAGAAAGGAAGCTTCATCGCCCTATATGATCCCCTCATATCTATATCAATGGGAAAGGAAGCTTCATCGCCCAAGATGATGCCCCCATATTGATAAAATAAATACGACAAAGATGACACATAACAACACACAAAAGCGGACTTACTAACCTAGTAGGGCAAGAGGCCAGCCACATCTCGGCCAGGAATGGCCAGATACATCTCGGCCAAGACACATGTTGGCAGCATCACAACCACATCCCAGCTAGGAATGGCCAGCCACATCTCGGCCAGGAATGGCCGGGTACATCTCGGCCAAGACACATGTTGGCAACATCACAACCACATCCCAGCCAGGAATGGTCGGGTACATCCCGTCCAGGAATGGCCGGGTACATCTCGGCCAAGACACATGTTGGCAGCATCACAACCACATCCTAGCCAAGAATGGTCGGGTACATCCCGGCTAGGAATGGCCAGGTACATCTTGGCATACCACACTCTTTCTTTCCTTTATACTCGATTTTATACATTTCAGCCTCTTGTTTCACTTCGTTCACTACGAGATTGGGGGGGCTGGAGTTGGTGTATGGCCGGGTACATCCCGGCCCAATAAGACAGAAATGGTCGGGATCACCCCGGCCCAAGTATGAGGCACATTCGTTGTGGCCCAGTCACTAGGGTACCTGCTTTTCACCTTTTCTCCAACACAACACAAAGGGCCCAATAAGTGCGATGGTCGGATATATCCCGACCCCTTTTGGCCGAGTACATCCCGGCCCAAGGGAGTGGCAGATGGAACATGTGATTATGGCGCAAAGGTACAGAGGAGCAGCACATAATCTCAGTCAAAAAGGAAGGAGTTGATATTTGGCGAAGTACAGACGGGCAAACCCCAGAAAATGAAGGAGTTGATATTTGAGAAGTACATACGGCCAAACCCCAAAAAGGAAGGAGTCAATCTTTGACAAAAGTACAGATGGACAAATCTCAGAATGGAAAGAGTTGATCTTTAACAAAGACACAGAAGAACAATCTCAGCCAATAAGGAAAGAACCGATGCGTGCAACCTCAATCAGAAAGGGAAAGAATCGATCCTCGAATACGAACGACCCGCAAATAATAATAACAGGTCCATTAAGAAATTAGTATAAATTAAGGCCTAGTGAACAGGTAAAGGTACGCTTTTCTCACTAACCAATTACATCTCATATCAATCACTCTCTGACTTGAGCGTCAGAGTGTCTGCAGGTACCCCCACCCCCGGAGTGCATGTTTTCTATGTTTTCAGTTTCTGGTGATTGTATCATGTTCCAGTACGAATGAAATGATATGCAATGTTTGTTCTATTAATGCATTTGTTCTATTTGATGAATCCAAAAGGGGAGAAAAATTGAAAATTGAGAAATTGATCAAATTGGACAAAAGTAGAAGCATTAAAAGTGGAATCAATAATCAAATCTGAAATTGAACACATATTATTGATAGGGGGAGCATTTGCATCTGCGTGTGTTAGCTTGTGTATACTGCCCTTGGAAACTAATTTATAGGTTCACAAGTTCAAACTCTAATGTCACTTCATCAACTTAATGGTATCCAACCAATGGAAGAAATTTGCTATGGAAGATAGAAGAAAATAGAGATTAACTTCATCAAATCAGGGGGAGAATGTTGACATGTGAAGCCAAGGTGGTGTGTCTCATGAAGATTTGATGAAGTTTTTTAAACTACTTAGAAGCCATTACCATTGGAATCAAGCCTACATTGATGAAACTAAAGTGATTTGATGGTATTCATGTTGATCAAGTTTGAAACGTGTGCTCTCCACATGGATAAATCATTAAGAAAGAGTATTTGATGTTTGTAATTCACATTGTAGACCTTGTAGCATTAATGTGATGTATTTGGTCTTTGTTGTGTTTTTTAATCTGTTGAATGGTTTTTGAACAAGTTAAAATGTCTCTTTTAATCTGTTGAATGGTTTTTCAACAAGTTAAAAAGTTGGCTGCAATAGTCTTAAATTGTGACTTATTCAATCAGTTGATTTATTTTTTAATTGACTGATTTCACTTAAGTCAAGCGAAATCAACCGATTGATTTGGAAATCAACTTGTTGAATTTCATAACAATTTGACTATAAGTTCTATGATTTTCGAAAGAGAGGTAACTTTATCATTTTTTAGCGCGAAAATGTTTTGGAAACTTGGGAAATCTCTCTCTTTTGTGATCATTCAGACTGCAACTGTTGAAGATTGATCTTAGAACAATTCTTGGAGCTTTTGGCTTGTGTTTGAAGCTTGGAGAAGGTGGTTTAAGATAGGCAGGGTTGTGCTACCACTAAGGTTTAATCTTTCTCAAGCTTTGTGTGTGTGCTTGGTGGTTTTCTAAGTCAGCAAGAGGGTTCTTGCTGTGCTGGTGTGATTCTTGTGTGATTCAAGAGACTTGTGTGTGGTTTTTGGTTATTTTGAAAGTGTAAGAGTGGAAACTTTGTAAATCTTTTGAAATAGTACAAAGTCAGGCTCGAGTTGCCTTGACAAACTGGATGTAGCTTAGGTTTGAGTGAACCAGTATAAAAATCTTGTGATCCAATCTTTTCTCTAACCCATCTCTCATGCATAATCATTCAAAGTTTAAAGAACTTGAGTTTAAATCATCTCTTTCATATTCTTGAGTGTTTTGATGGCATCTGCAACATTGAGCATGTTTGCATAATCAATTAGAACCTTTCTTGATCATTCTTGTGCATTGTTCTTGGTTTAAATCTTGAATCTGCATTTATGCATTTTTCCTAGTATTTTAGTCAACTATTTTTCTGTTTCAATTGGTTGATTATACCAGTACAAAATCTGTCTAGTAAAATCAATTGATTAACTCTGTTTTTGACCGATTGAAAGTATACTATCTAGTGGCTTTTCCATCCTAACTTGGTGATCGAATTGATTCAATTAAAGGTGGTTTTTAGCTTTTAAAGATAGCCCAAATTTTTAACAGCCAATTCAACCCCCCGCCTTTTTGGCATTTCAACCATTTCAAAACTAACACTAGGAAAACTTCAAGACTAGGTTTTTGCAAAAGTATTTTCCAAATAATGCTAAGCATGATAAGGCAGTTGAGTTTTTGACTCTACAGTAGGGTAATATGTTAGTGTAGGCTTATATGAACATATTTGAGTATCTAACAAGGTTTTACTGATAGAACATCATGGGAGAATGGCGCTGACAAAAGTTTGAGAGGGGTTTGCGACATGAGTTGCTCAGAGTCCTGGTGCCTCTCAGGATCCAAGAGTTTCCTCTTCTGGTGGAGCAGGCGAAGAGTGTTGAGTAGTTAAATATGGGGCATACTTGAGTAGTCAGGCCACATAGGAGTGTCGCTAAGGTGAGACAATAAAAGAAGCCTTAAAATTGACCTCAGACATCATCACAAGGATTGCAATGCTTCCAATGTGGAGGCACGCATCTAAAGAGGGACTACCCTATACTTGCTAATAGTATAGGGGGAAGTGTGAGAGGCCGAAAATGGTTTGTGTGATCAGCCGGGGCACTTCGCAAATAGGTGTCCTAATAAGAAGACAGTTGTTGGGTCGCTGATGTGTCTTGAATTTTGTTAGTTTTCATTAGTCAAAGTGTTCATTTTTCCATTCTATAATAGCTAATTTGAGCATATTAGGTTAGATTCCACACTTTTGGCCATTTTCACATTTTCGTAGAATTACTATTTGTAGAGTGTTTTTAAACATCATTTGAGTGTGGTTGCATCATATTTTGAGTCTTAGGGTCTTAGGTTAGTCAAACCTAGTGTTAAAAGTCAAATTGTGCTCATTTAGCCTTTAAACCATGACATATATGACTTTTTGAAATTCTTTCAAATTGAGTGACTTGACCTTGTGGAATCCTTATAAATGCCTAATTACACTTGTTGGAAGTGATCAAACACAAAAATTTGAGGTTTAGGGTAAATTGAGAAAAAGTCTTAGTTTTCATGTTTTAGGTCATTTTATCAAAATTAAGCAAAAGTATTAGGTTTAATACCAATCACATTCATTTCATTAGATCTAGGAACTAGAGACCATACCTATTTTCTTGTGAATTGATTAAGTTCATCTTGCATAACAACAACCCAATTACTATCACCTAAAGCATCATTCACATTCTTAGGTTCAATTTGAGACACAAATGCAACATGTTCACAATAAGTAAGCTTGCGTCTAGTGGATACTTCCTAAATGATATGACTAATGATGTTGTCCTTTGACAATCCTTTAGGTTCAATCCACTCCTTGGGTAACTCTTTGTCTACAGCTTTTTCAGTCGATTGATTTTCCTATTCAGTTGATTGATTTACTACACCAGATTGCTTTTCCAAGATGAGATATTCTCCTTCTGCATTCTTTAAATAGTTTATCTAAGTTATAATTCAATCCTTCAACATGAAGCATGTTTTTTATGTTGAATGAGGCTTCATTACTGTGAAGTGCCTTGAACACCCATTATCAAGGTACCACAAGTCATTCTTGTCAAATTTTAGGACATGTAAAACAAAAGCATATTGCATGGTACCCTTTGATAGGTTGGGTCCAACATGGTTAAGCCTTTCTTGGACCTTTTGTGATCCATTTCATAAAACCCTTGGGTACATCATATTTCCTTGCATAATAGTTCTCATAAATATGGCCTTTCTTCATACAATAATTGCAAGTTGTCAAAGAAATATCACTTGATGCATTCTTGGATAAGAAATTAGCAAACGTTTTGGATTTCTTTTCATTAAAAGATTTATAACCAATTCCAGCCCTTCCAAAAATAAAATTTTGAAAGTCAAGTACAACTTCTAAATTTGCTTTTCCTCTTGTGAACTTTGCATAGGTTTTCTAAAGGTATTTCACTTGATTTTTCAAAATAGTGCAGTTTTCACAATGTTTTGTAGCTAGCTGATTTTTAAGAAAATAGGTTGAATTACTGTAAATCATGTCCAGGTGTTCAGAATAAGTTTTTCAATCGACTATTTCATATTATAGCTGATTAACTTTGTTTTCAAACCAGTTATTTAATTATTGTTTCTGATTGGCATCTTTCGGGGGGTTTAATATGACATAATTTGGTTTTATTTGGAAGCCCTAAAGTGTGTGAAAGAGATTTTTGTGGTGAGAGCTAGGGTTCGAGGTCCTTATACGAGGGAAATATAGTGCATTGTAAGAGGGTTTTCCATATTTGATGAGCACAAAATGGCCTTCAGATATTGGATTTTTCTTTAATACGTGAGTAGTTCAATTTGGTTGATTACGATCCCAAAGTGGTCGGGATTGCTAAGTGAGCTCCCTTCCACCATTTTAATTTTAGCATTTCTCTTGAACTCGAGTAATCCTCTTTTGATTTTCCAATGAAAGACACCGTTCAAATTTCATTTCTAATTACCCATTTATGTTTTTGTTATTATACTCTTACTTGCATTTGATGTTTCAGCTACAATGCTTTTAAATTCCTTTAGTGCTTTCCAAATTTCATTTAAGTTTTTGTTTTTAAGTTAGTGATTGGATCTTGGGGAAAGTCTGCACACATCAATGGTTCCTTTTAGGGACTATGTGACCCCGAAGTCGGCACACATTATTAAGATGTCTTCTTGAGTGTAGAGTAACCCTTGTTTATTCATTGCACTGGATTTCAATATTAAATTTGCTATGCAGTTTTATGATTCTACACCATTTACTTTCCTTGTCTCAAATTTAAAGTTCCTGCAGCATTTAGTTTATAGGATCATGGTGTCTATTAGTAGTAGTGGTAGGAACATTTCATCTCCATGTATTTTAGAAAATTCATCAATGTTAGCTTTTTCTTTGCCTTTGCCACTCATCATAGGTCATGAATTCCATGCTACTACTATATTTTTTTAATTCACTGTTGGCACATTCTGCTCTACTGTCACGGATAAAAATATGTTGTCATATGATTTTTAGTCTGAAAATACGTAATTTGAATTGGGCATTTGTTGTGATTGAATCTTTAACCTTGTTTAAAGAAGTGTGTGGTATTCATGACCTATGATGAGTGGACATTCCTTAAGCATTATGCATTTATAACTTTGCATCATTCTCTTGTAAAAGAGTACATTCATTCATGCTAGAATGAATTGTTATCATATAAATTTAATTCATCATTCATCATTCATTGGCTCTATAATAGTCTTTCTTCATGATAAATCTGAGTCAGTTTGGCCTGTGCTAATCCCGATAGGAACATTTAGCATTGGTTACATGGTGAAGCAAGTCTTTACATGTGCATAGAAGAAAATGAGTTTATCGATAGCTTTCCTTAAGCATATTGATAACACTATCGTGAAGCGATCAAATTAATACTACTTATCTGTAACAACTTCAATATTGTTAAGAAAGTAGCTAAAAGATTAGTATGGTCAACCCTTAGTCGTCTCCAAACGAACACGAAATTGCTTTTTAACAAATTAGTTCTTATAAAATCTATACAAAAGAGTTAGTCAAATAAAATAAAAAATATAAGGGATAAAGATAAAAAGATAAAATACGATAAAAATAATATTAAAGAAAAATAGGTCGATTCTACTACTTTTTCAAAATAGAATTCATCATTGGTTTTCTAAAAATTATTGTTATTGATTTCTTGTTTAAGACTTCAAATTAATCAATATAACTTCTCAATTAATTTGTTGGCGTCCGCACTTTTAACCAAAGTAACTTCTCAATCAAAAGTAAGAACTTTGTAAATTTAACCAAAGTAACTTCTCAATTAAATATTACTAATCCTAATAATATCCATTCTTTTACCTCTTAAATCTAGTCAAAAGCTAATTAACCAAAGTAACTTCTTGATTAATTCTAATCTAAGTTTTCACCTTTAATAAAAGTAACTTCTCAATTATTAGCAAAACCTCATTCAATCATATGAAAGTTTCTAAAATTAATCGAAGTAACTTCTCAATCAAAATTTAAAAACCCTTAGACTCATATGATTGCTATGTTATGTAGATTTAATACTATGCTAACTTGTTACAATGTAAAAATCATTACTTTTACTAAATTAAGAACCAAAAGACATAGATGAAAATAAATCTCAACAAGAATCAAAAGAGCAAACAAATTTATTCAAACCTCAGAATGCAATTAAGAAATTACAGTGGAACTAACCCTTGAAAAGTTTAGAACTCCATAAATGCAAAAGTAAAATAAAAATAGAAGTAGAATAGAGAGAGAAAAAGGAAACGAAATTAGGCCCACCTAATAGTTCCTAAACTCCGAATCCCAAACTTGTTTTTTTTCTACTCCCATAGGTCTCTTTATATAGGACTTGAACTGAACTTTTCGGTTGCTAAAACCTCTCAAATATCTTTTAAAATAAAGATAAATATTATTTATCTTTATAGTGATTATGAATATTTAAAAATATTTGGAGAGATAGTTAGTTTTAAAAATATTTAACAAATATAGTTGGTTAATAATTTGATATAATTAAATAAATTAATTATTTAAAGATATTTGATAAATTATCACCAAATAATATTTGCATTAATTTTCTAAAGGCTTAAATATACATTTGGTCCCTATTTTTGTTGTTTTTATTCAATTTGGTCCCTATTTTCGTTTTGTGTTCAATTAGGTCCTCATTTTCGTCTAATTGTGGTCAATTCGGTCCTTTTCACTAACGGTGTTTAAATAGTTGACGTTTTTAAATAGTACATGCCACGTGTCAGCTCCTGGTTTTTTCGATTTTTTTTAATTTTATTTTTAATTTATTTTTAGTTTTTTTTAAAAAAATTTTAATTTCAAAAAAATTGTCCACGTGTCAAGTCACAATTGTGCCAAGTCAATGCTAGTGCCACGTGTCAGTTTGTGATAGTATTATTTTTTTTGTTCAATTTAGTCCCTATATTCATTATTTTTGTTCAATTTAGTTTCAATTTTTGTTAAAATAAATCAATTTTGTCCCTTTCAAATTGACACTAAATTTAATATCTTTTATAAAAATTATATTAATAATTTTTTTTAAATTGACATTTGAATTTATTATTTTTTAAATTCAATTATAAATTATTAAATTTAATTATAAATTATTAAATTTAATTATAAATTGAATAAAATTCTTATATTTAATTGCTAAATAGAATATAATCATTTAAAATATTATAACAATATAATTATGATTTTTTTCTTCTAATATTTATATTCTAAAATACTTTTAAAATTGATATATAAAAATATTTTAAATATTCAAAATATTTTAGAAAAGTAAACTAGTATTTTTAAAATTAACATTTAAATGTAAAATATTTTAGATTTTAATATCTAAAATGCAATAAAAATATTAAATATTTTAAATTTAAATGTGAATTCTACAAATGTGAATATATATTTTTAGAATTTTAGTAATTATATTTTAATAATATTTAAATAGTTATATTCTATTTATCAATTGAATCTAATAATTATATTCAATTTATAAATAAATCTTATAATTTATAATTGAGTCGAAAAAATAACTAATAATAATGTCAATTGTGAAAATTAAATGGTTCTATTTTAACAAAATTTGGGACTAAATTAAACAAAAATAACGAATATAGGGACTAAATTGAACAAAAATAACGAATATCGGAATTAAATTGAACAAAAAGAAATAATACAACCACAAACTAACATGTGGCATTAGCATTGACACGTGACATGTACTGTTAAAAAATGTTAACTATTTAAACACCGTTAGTGAAAATGATCAAAATTGATCACAATTTGACAAAAATGAGTACCTAATTGAACACAAAACGAAAATAGGGACCAAATTGAATAAAAGCAACAAAAATAGGGACCAAATGTATATTTAAGCCTTTTCTAAATAAGCCATTTTCAATCCAAATTTGCTGGGAAATCAAAAAAGATGAATATTTGCACTTAAACCCCTCTCGTTTAGAGATGGCAAATAATCCTCGCATTGACTGGGTATGGGTATGGGTAGGGATGTCAACGGGGCGGGTAGGGTACGGGTAGTAGTTCCCCCGTACCCTACCCGCTGAATAAATATTCGCCCCGTACCCGTACCCATATCCGTCGGGTATCCATTATGCGGGTACCCGTCTATTTTTTTCATATCCGCGGGTATCCACGGGTACCCGCGGGTATTTACAAAAATATTTAAAAAAATAATTATTTAACCATAATTATTGTTTGGATCAACAAGTTCCCTTTCTCCGATTGATTCTTAAAAAACAAACAAATAAAAAATCATTACCAATTTATATTGTAGTTTATTTTTGAATAAAATATTAAAGAAATTACTAACTTCATCAATATCCACCTCTTGCAACATTGTATAAAGTTTCATGTTGTCTAATTTTAATCTAGAAGAGCCTTAAAACATAAGGAGTTCAGTAAAAATTTATAACTATCACTTAATTAAAATATCTAAGTAAAAATGTTAATTTCATTACCTTCCATATTGGTCCATAACCAGTCTTAGAGACACATCAATGCCTCCACAGTATATGGAAGTAATTTACTCACTTTTGGGGTAAGAATCTGACCACCATTATTGAATGAAGACTCATAATGTTTTTACTAATATATATATATATATATATATATATACTTTTTCTGAATTAAAGATTTTACTAATATAATGAAGACTCATAATGTTTTGACTCATTTGTGGGGTAATATTTTTTCTGAATTAAAGTTTAGCGGGTACGGGTATCCACGGGTATGGATACTATGATATCCGTACCCGCCCCGTTAACATGCGGGTATCAAAAAGACCCATACCCACGGGTAGCGGGTATCCATTTTTAATATCCATTTTCTATCTGTTGCGGGTTTTATCCGCGGATACCCGCGGGTACGGATTTTTTTGACATCCCTAGGTATGGGTATGGGGAATCCCCGACTTTTTCAATTGGGTATAAGGATGGGTGTGGGGATATACATATCCCCACAATAATACCCGTCCCTACCATATCTCTATCCCCATTTAAATTATTAAAATATTCACAATTAATTAAGTAACTCTATATAGATACCGTAAAGTCCCATTTAAAAAATAACATAATTAAATGAAACATCACACAAAGTAATATAAAGAGTACACTGGGGAGTATAAATATCACTCCTTACAATAAATCCCAAATACTTAGAGAAAAGTCTAAGGCACACCACGATGTCATTGACTAAACAAGATAAAAGTTGAACAATACTTAAAATAAATGCTTAAAGAGCAAGACAATACATGGGTGACAGCCCTAAAAGAGAACTCGGAAAGGCGGGATCTGACCCAAGACAAGCTAAGCAGCGAAATCTCCATCACCTTGATGACCACGCGGAGTTCTCGCATTTGCTCACATCAATAAATTGATGATCATCGCAAAACGAGAAAAACGACACATAGCACATACAAAGAAACAGAAGGGTGAGCCAAATATGCATACATCATTCCAGCATGTGATGTCCAGCAAACAAGACACTAAGACTCAAGACACGATTATCCGGAAACATATAATAAGTCGGATTCATTGGATGCTTGCACTTGTGGTGGCCTGTACTGCTCTACAGAGCCAATTGCCAATGGGTTTCACCCTACCACTCACAAGGTTAGCCTTCAAACATCTAAGGCCATTATTCTGCCAAAGACTAGGGCCTCCTGCTACTCTCACCACTCGAGTCAGTACGCTCTACATGATACTAACTGACTCTTTAGAGTGTTAAGATGCAATCCTTACTTGAATCCATACTAAATTGTATAATGAGGCACCACCACGAACCTTTGTGGAATTACATCCTAATCATGAGGCACCACCACGAACCTTTGTGGAATTACGTCCTAATCATGAGGCACCACCATGAGCTCCTACTAACAAGGGTCATGGAATTACGTCCTGACCAACGAGGCACCACCATGAGTTCTCACCTAGAGATTCATGGAATAACGTCCTAAACCACACCAAAATCATGTCTCACCCACCAAGCATGAAATTATCATGCATCCCAATTCCATGCCAACATTCATAACCAACCATCCATTCATGTTCCATGCCAAGATCATACCAAACTCATCAATTCCAGCCCATAAACCATTCAATACATGTAAAATCGCTTATTTCATATGACAATCATTCAAGAACAGAGGAAAAAACAGGACCTGCGTACATTCTCGCCCAGTTCTCGCTCAAGCTGAAAGACCTCGCTCAGGCGAGCTCCTTTCACCTAGGCGAGAGCTGGAAAAGTGGAATAGTGGTGTTGTCGCGTTCTCTCGCTTAGGCGAGACCTCCTCGCCTGAGTGAGATGGTTTCTTGCTCAAAACTGGAGCTCGTCGCCTGAGCGACAACTCGCGTAACACCTGTGAGGGTTTCTGATACTCTCGCTTAAGCGAGACCCACTCGATTAGGCGAGATTATCAGATCTCCTCCACTGTTCATCCAGGCTAACACACAGATTCATCCAAAGCAAAGCAAAGTACAGATTCATATCATGCTAAACATCATATAATCACCAAAAAATGGAAACAAACATTTAAAATATATTTTAATTTGAATATTTCTTTTTCTTTTATATTTTTTTTAAAGTATTTTTAAATTTTATCAACTAGGTTTCATTTATGTTTACAAATTTATTAAATATTTTGGTTCTCATGAAATTTTATTTGGTATTCTAATCTAAAATGTAATTAATTATAATTTATTTCAAAGTATTTGATATCGAAAAAAAAAATCATCCTCCTAATACTAAATATTTGATAATATTATATTTCCTTTACTATAATTTTTTATTATTTTATAAAAGTTAATTAAAATTAATATTGAAGTAGTAAGAAAATGGATACGGGTATGGGTACGAGATTATACCCGTTACCCGGTGGGGATGGGGATGAGACAAAAGTTTGATACCCATTGGATTTAGGTATGGGGATGAGGATGAAATTTTTCTACAGGGATGGGAATGGGATAGCGAAACCCATCCTCTCCCCGCCCCGTTGCCATCCCTACTCTCGTTTGACATGTCTTTGACTAGATTTCACCAAGTTTGACCCATTGACTCTCTCTCTAGAATTAGGGTTTTCGCCTCCTTCTTTAGATACGACCTGTTCATCTCATGTCCCAAATCAAACCTGTCTCTCTTGCGAGCCACCCCACTTATGACGTCCCTTCTACTCTTGACCTTAATCGCGGTCCTTGTTGGCAAGTTTCAACTACCTCCTATGAGTTACCCGAGTATAAAACCTTGAACACACTGTATTATCACCACCAGATTGGTTTTCCCTTTTCTTTTTTCTTAGAACACTGTCTTAACGATTTAATCATCTGAGCTCTACCTCAACTTACTTTTAACTTGAGATTATCCCTTCCTTGTCTCTACTCTTTTGTTTTAACCTTCGCTTCTACGTTCCACCCCTTTCTACTTTCGACTTTAGACCTATGCTAAGATGTAGTACCAATTTAACTTCCCAACTTCGTGACACTAGTAAATGTTTGAACACCTCTCCTTATTCTAACCTTTGAATTTAATTCCTCTTGTAAAACTTGTGGTATTAGTCCCAAGAACTCATTCTTGAATATCCCCTTGCCTAACGCGTTACTTCTGGGTTCTAACGTAACTCTTAGGCTCATCAAACCAACTTAGCTTTCCTTGCCCACCGAGATATCCTTATGCGCACTTGCATCTTCGATCAAGAGATTTTCTCAAAGGCCGTACCCAACTCTTGCTAAACAAACATATCAAGTTTGTCCTTGATTCTATAGTCAGCCACTACAGATAACACACGCATATCACAAAAAAATGCAAACATAACAAGAAAGGTATAAGAGACAAACTTAACCTACCACATTTCTCTCTTTTACCAAAACCTTTAGAATTAAGAAAGGAAACTATATCAGATATAGTCATGAGTGTGTACCATCATCACTCTACAAAGATATTTTCTGTTCTTAATACTTCCAGTTCAGAAGTTCCTTTCCTGCGCACCAACGCTTCTTGGAAGAAACCTCTCCCTTTGCGCAACAATGCATAGGGAAAGACAAGTAATACCCCTTACCTGCTTGCCAAAACCCAGTAAGAGCATTACTTTCCTTAGGTCTTATAAGCAACTACCCTTGTCTGCTCACCAAAACCCAATAAGAGTACCACTATTACCTGCTCACCAAAACCCGGTAAGAGCACTGCTTCTACTAAGACTCATAAGCAACAACTATTGCCTGCTTATCGCCAGCAATAATATCACCCTTACCTGCTCACCAAAACCCAGTAAGAACGTTGCCTACCCTGAGACTCACAAACAACAACTGCTTACCTACTCACCAAACTTCGGTAAGAGTGTTGTTTTCCTTGAGCGTCACAAACACAACTATTGTTTATTCAACAAAACTCGATAAGAGCTCTACCCTTACCTATTCACCAAAACTCGGTAAGAGCGTCACTTTTTTCTAACCCTCACAACCAACATTCCTTGCCTACTCAACACAACCTAGCAAGGACATTGTTACTAAGCTTAGACATATAGAGTTAAGCATTAGAACTTAACCACAACACACAAGTTACAACCAAAACACGTCAAGCTCACTCCCCAAGGCCCAAAAATCTTTTGAAAACCATTGCTCTGATACCAAGTGTAACATCCTACCCAGATATGACGGATTTTAAATAAAATAGAATAAAATAATATTAAAACCTCATTTAATATAACTTTAATTCCCTAAAACGCAGGAAATTTCAAACTTTCATTCATCATAGAATAAACTTTAAAACCATAATTATAAACTTCATTAGAATCATCAAAGTCTAGTAATATAAAATATTATAATTTATTTAGAAACATAAATCATAAAACTCAAAAAATTCTTTTCTTCCATACTAGCCCTGCTCAGGCTCTATGCCTCACCAGATCCACCTGCAACATCATCTACTCCCGTGTACCGCGTATACGATCATCGCCAAACATAAGTAGATAGGGTGAGCTAACAATTAAACAATCATATATATATATATATATATATATCAATACAAACACACTAAAGGAATTCTATGTGTTGATTTCATGTCACATGGTCACCACCATGTTACTTGTGTTCAACGTCTTTTTATGAGTACCTTAAGGTGTCTTGCTACCACACCTACTAGCCACAACTGGTAGAGCACGTGCGGGAAACCATGCTACGGACCACACTCTGAAATGCCAGGTGGAGTTCCCAATACAAATAACATTCGTAACGTCCCAAGACTACCAAACTCATCAACTTAATACTAAGGAGGGAAATCTAACTAGACCCATTCGTACGCGCTGTAACACGCACTCTCACACTGGCAAAACTTGCCAACCCGAGCTATAACTCAAGAGTTCGTCGTGTTCATCTGCCATCCCGAGCCACAACTCAAGAGATGCCATTCCGAGTCACAAATCAAGGAATGCCAAGTGCTTAACCCTTATCCCGAGCCACAACTCAAGGGATACGTTCCGAGCCACAACTCAAGGAACATCAGCAAGTCAACCTTCAAGATATCACCAAAGCCTTATAGACCACGCACATCCAAAGCAAACAGTCACATAACCTCTGCATTATCGCTTGACACTACTCCTGAGTTGCCAGGCGAAAGTCGCTTCTAGACCGCCTGGTGGGAGACACGTGCCGCCAGTCGCCAAGCACCTCTGATGCTACTATTTCTGCAATTATCGCCTGGCGGGACAACCCTTACCGCCAAGCGTCACACGCTTCAATACTCCACGGGTTTTGTAGCTATCGCTTGGCGTTCAAACACCATCGCCAGGTGTTACACTAGTACCTGCACAATACTGGTTTTTAAGCACCCAGAACAAAGTAAAATCAATCCTACTCTTATAATTATGCATATCCACAATCAAGAATATAGTCTTCCAAAAATCAACATGACTCCCATGCACAATCTCAATTTAGATGGCATCACCATTCGCGTACACAAGTATCACCATATATCATATGCATCAATCTCCACATATTCATATATATATATATATATATATATATATATATATATATATATATATATATATATCTGTGTGTGTGTGTGTGTGTGTTCCACCCTTTAAATCCATGCTAGCATTCAATTCCAACATATGAATAACGTATGCTCAAACAAATATAAAGTAGTAGCACTCTGACAAATTAAGCACATGATCCTATGCACCAATGCAAATTAATATAGCATTATCGCCTCTCCTATGCAACAAGTTAATTTATATTGACACACATGCATTCACCAATAAACCAATTCTCAACATGTAACTAACCCAAAGGAACATTCAAATTCATAGAGACTTACCACATAACCCAATCATGCTTCATTAGAAGTTACTTGAAATTGTCAGGAGCTTATTTATGCATTTTAAAGACTTCAAAACCAGCAATAATAAGTAACATAACCGTTCAAAGTGAAGAACTACATATTATGGACCATCTGTCAAAATTTCACCTAGAACCGATAAATGCAATTTTACAAAAACTGCGTAAACGAGAAAAATAGTGGCGCCTAGCGCCTAGAAATCAGAAACCTGTGTAACAAAACACACAAATGCATCCCATGCATTACGCAATTATATAATTAAAGGTTAAAGCACGAAATGTAGCTCCCCTAACCTGGTTTCCTCGCTTCCAATTTACAAAGCTTATGATCCTTGATGATAGCAAAATTCCACTCCTTGGCAACTTCTTCTTTTTCCACATTCAATGGCTTTGAAATACCCTCTTAGGTCTCTCTTTTTAGTGCAGATTGATTAGAAGTATCAAAAGGACTCTACCTCACACTGAACTCCCTATTATTCTCACCTCCTACTCTAATTTTCAATGGCCTTAATTATTAAAACGAATTTTGCATTAATAATGAGCTTAATGATCATTCAATTATTATTTTATGATGATTTTCCAACCCTTCCAGCTGCTCTTCTAGACGGCTAGGGTTTTCTGCTTCTTCCCATCAATGTCAAAAATAATTTTAGCAAAAATGAACCTTATTTTGCATAAACCAAGGTTTAAACACACCACCACACCATTGTCAAGTTAATGCACAACCATTCAACCAATTCATGATTTGTGATAATTCTTATACATCTAAGAATTTATAATTACTCATCATGATTAACCATATCATTAAAATTAATGAACTATTAAAATAACATACAAAGGCATAAACTGGACTAGAACCCAAGTCCATTCATAATAACTAAGTACTCTTAACCACTTGAGCTAGTATTTTTCCACGTCATAAACCCCAGCATTAAATGACATAAAGGTTCCCACTACCCGCATTTATTAAATAATTATTTACTTAATTATTTCAATTTCTTGGGTCTTACACAGTGTGTGTTCGTGATTTCATGGTTGGCAGCAACGTAAAGGCACGAGAATGGTGTAACTTACATGTTCTAAATTGATGGTGCTATGACACGGTGTTGTTCTGATGTGAACTGATGCAGGGGATGCTGGCTGATGCAGATCTAGTGGTGGTCGTGATGTTAAATGGTGAGCACGACGGACCTGGTCGAAGTTTCAATGGTGGCTTCATGTGGTGGAGGCTCTTTCTCGCAGGTGTAGATGCGGGAATGAATCTGGTCGCAGTGGTTATGCTGATGAAGATGGTGGTGATGCATCTTTTCTGGTTCGTTCTCAATGCTCGTGGTGGAGATGAAGTTGCAGATCCAATGGCTATGGTGGTCCGGTGACGTGGCTAACAACATGGAGATGTAGGCTAGGGTTTGAGAGGTGAAGATAAGATGACGTGGCAATGCGTTATTGGCTCAGATGTTTAGTGGTGGTGATGAGTTCATATTTATGCCCTCATTTGGTATTTAATAGTGGAATTTTAATTGATTTTTGTGCTTAAACGATTGACTTAAATGAGATTTCTTATAATTGGGTTTATTGAGGTGTATTAGTGCAACTATTGCTAAGTTGAGCTCATGGAGGTGTGGAAATAAATTGCTTAAGGCTTCATGACACTTTAAAGATAAAACCAAGAATAAGAAATTATCAAAATCACAAAAATCCAAGCCAAGCATTGCATGAAGACGACAAGAAAAGCTTGAAAAAGTGAAGAAGTTGGGCTAAGCCAAGAAGAGAGCAACAAAAAAGTTGGACCTTGCGGTTTTCTTTATCTTTATGATAGAAGATAATTTGGGAAAATATATCTTTAGATATTTTATTTGATATTTTTAAATAATTATCTTATTTAATTATATCATAAAATATAAAAAAATAATAACTACCAAATCTTTTTAAATAAGAAAAGATATTTTTAAATCTTTTTAGATCCACAATAAATAAATATATCTTGAAGATATTGAATTATTTAGAAGATAATTTGAGGAGATTGAAAAGGGTTGATTTGGAAAATTAATACAAATAGTAGTTGGTGATAATTTATCATATATCTTTAAGTAATTAATTAATTTAATTATATTAGATATTAATATTATCAACCAACTATATTTGTCAAATAGTCTATATCTCTCCAAATATTTTTAAATATTTATCTTTATTTTAAAAGATATTTGAGAGATGTTAGCAACAAAAAAGCCTAGTCTAAGACCTATATAAAGAGACGAAGGGAAAACAGAAAGAACAAGCTTTACACTTCAGAATTCAGGAACCCTTAGGGGGGGCTAATTTCTTTTTCTCTCTTTTTTTCTTCTATTTTTATTTTATTTTGTATTTTATGGAGTGCTAAACTTCTTGGGTTGATTCCATTGTAGTTTCATTATGGATTCTGAGGTTAGAATGAAATAATTTCTTTGTTCTTTTTATTATTGTTGAGGTTTTAATTCATCTATGTGTTTTATCTTTGAATCACGTGAAAAGTAATGGTTTTTACATCATATGCATATCAATCACATGAGTTCACGGGTTTTTAATTGTAATTGAGAATTTACTTTGATTACATTTAGAAACTTTCATGTGATTGAATGGGTTTTTACCAATGATTGAGAATGTACTTTGATTAGAGGTGAAAACTTTAACTAGAATTAATCAAGAATGTACTTTGGTTAATTATCTTTTTGCTTGATTTTAGATGTAAAAGAATGGACATGATTAAGGATAGTAATATTTAATTGAGAATGTACTTTGGTTAAATTTACTATGATTAATCTACAAAGTTCTTGCTTTTGATTGAGAATTTATTTTGGTTAATAGTGAGAACACCAACAAATTAATTGAGAATTTACATTGTTTAATTTGTAAATCTACAACAATAATTAATGGACCAATAATCTTTATATAATTGATGTTGGATCTTTTCCGAAAAAGCAGTGGAATCAGTCTATTTTTCTTTATCATTGTTTTTTATCTTTTTATCTTTTTCAAATTTTATTTCTTCAATCCTTATTTTATTTGATTAACCATTTTGTGTAGTTTTTATAAGAACTAATTTGTTAGAAATCAATTCCATGTTCGTTGGGAGACAACTTTGGGTTAATTTACCCTTTCTATTTTGTTGGCTACTTTCTTAACAATACTGAAGTTGTTATAGATAAGTAGTATTTATTTGATCGCGTCAACGACAACGTTATTAAATTTGGCGCCGTTGCCGGGGAACACGGTTAGAATTTTTATCATTTTAGTTCTTATTTTATTTTATTTTTTTATTGTTTTTATTTTTTTTATCACTAACATTTTTTTCCTTTATTTTTGTTTCTAACATTTATCTTCTTTCTTTAGTTATTTTAATTTTTTTGAGCATAATTTCTGTTTGAGAAATTTTGTTGGGAAATTTGTGAAACTAGTTGGGGAACACTTTGGTTAAAGAAAGATAAGGTACTTAAGTTGTCCACTAAGACGCACCTCTCTTTCGTGGAAGTCTACTCAACAACCTTTCAACTTATTTCTTTTCAGAAAATCTCTCTCAGAAATGAAAAATAGTTTTTCATATGAAAATAATCAACAATGTGATTTTCAAGTGAACTATGATTACTATCCACAACAACTACGTCATTCATATAATTATCAGCAACAAATTGTCACACCTACTTCTGCACCTAATATAAGTGGGTTAACTTTACGACAATTTAATGATCTATATCCTAGATCATCTTTTTTGGAATATGAGCAACAAACATACCATGACCAACAACCATATTTTGAGTTTCAACTCCAGCCATCATATGTTCCATATGCTTCTCAATAACAACAACATGCATTACCACAACAAGTTGCAGCAATCAATGGACCATCCTATAGGGAAGTTGTGTTATTAATGGATGGACTAAGAGAGAAATTAGACATCATAGATGAAAACCTGCGAGCTAATAAACAATGTAAAGATATTGAGCAAGAATGGTATGGAAATGATAAAGTATTGTACGACATGATGAAGGATGCAAGTAACAACAACTTCGTAGAATTACTTGGTACTGTTAACACCACCCTCCAACGCCATCCGAGATTTCCTGAAATCCCAAAATTTAGAGCACTTCATCAAGAAATAGAAGATATGCTTCTAAAGTTGGCCATTAGAGATGAACAAATTTCAGAAGATTTAAGTCAACTAATGAAAGATAAAGCTATGGAGGCCACCTTAGAAAAACTTATGAAGATGATAGTTTAGCAAAGGGATGAAATGATAATGTTAAGGAGAATGAATCAAAGGATGGAACAATTGAGCACTGATGTGAACGAGTACACGATTCAAATGTTAGATCAACTAACACCAGAATCACATCGCATTAACATATCTACTGATAGATATAATGATGCTCATAGTAATATGTCTACTGATGGACATATTAATTTTACTAAAAATGTTGTTGATGAAGAAATTGAAGATTCTCACGCTAACATATCTACTAATGGATATGATGATGATGATGCTCAATGTGAATATAAAGTTTTATCTGTTAATGATGATATGAGTACAAATGATCTTTTTGATGAGCAGAGTTGTGAGAATAATACAATGGAGGAACCAAGCGAAGTTGAAGAACCAATGATATTCGAAGATGTAGCTGAAGCATCTACTATTGCAACTGACTTGGTTAATGATGAAGCAGCAGATTCAACTACTTCAAGTGCGAATTTTTGCTCACAATATGAGATTACAAAGATTACTGATGATCCGATTAACCATCTGAATGCACCTGATGATGCTCAAATTGAGTTGAAGCCACACACTCCACACATCAAGTTTGTTGATGTGAATGATTAAAATAGATTTTTAGTGGTGATTTTTGTTGACTTGGCTGCAGAGCAAAAGGAAAGTTTGCTTCAAAAGGAAAAGAGTTTAGACTCATATTCTTTTGAAAACATTGTTGATCAAAAATTAAAAATGCATGCATATTTGTTTTTTGTTTTTGTTTTTAATTTTAAAAATATTAAAAAAAAATAAAAAATATGTGTTTTTGTTTTCTTTAATAAAATTGTACAAGCTGACTTATACTTTATAAAATTAAAGAAAATAAATTTTGACATATGGCCTGATTGAGCTAGAAGTCACAAATTTTTCGTCTCCTCCCTAAAATAAGTGTGGGGGAGACAAACTGTAGATAGGATTTTTCTTTCTTTCTTTTTTGTTTTTGTGATTTCTTTTAGAGAAACTTGTGAAAGTAGTAACTTTTTACTAAGAGAAATTTTAGTGGTGGATATATGATATGTGGCAACATATGGTTGGACAGATTTGAAAATTGAGATTGCCACGTGGCAGCAGCTATAACACCCCCAATTTAGGATGTCACGAGAGTCTATAATTCGTGTTTCATTTAAAAGTAAAACAATTATTTACAAATACATACTTATGCAAAAAAAATTTAATTTAAATGTAAATAAGTAATTTCAAACCTTCATTGATAATAATAAATAAAAAACCAAAGTTTCAATTAAATACTAGAAAACAAAAGAAATTTTCATAGTCTTCACTGTTTGATTGAAATCAACTAAATAAATAATAAACCTCTGAGTTCATTCTATCCTCTCTGCAATCTACTTTGTGCTAGAAATATTTGCATTACCATCTACTCCCGTAACACACATGTTATACGATCATCGCACATTCAACAAACACACCAAACAAACAAATAGGGGTAAGCTAACCATAACCATTATTATATATATATATATATATATATATATATATATATATATATATATATACACACACACACACACACACACAACAAATCCAAAAATAAACATGATAAATAAACCCAACATCACGTCCAAGTAAAAACTTAAGCATTACAATCACGATCAAGCTTTGTTTAGAACACACAAACCCCAACATCCAAACAACCATACCAACCCAAACAGACAATCACATTCATCTAGAATTCTCAAACATAGTAATCATATAAAAGCTTTTGTTTTCCACAGCCTTTTACCCCATAGCAACATCTAGTTTCCTAGAAATAGATGGTTCGACGTGTCCCACTATTGTAGTTAGACTGTCTCCCTTATTCCTCAAGGAATTATGAGTAACAACATTGATGCATCCCACACCAGGCACTATACTCGCAACGAGCCGAAATAAGGTGAAACATCTATCCCCTCCCAACTGCTTCACACAGGCGAGAGAGTAGAACACTTGAACCAATCCTCTACCACTGCTTCACAAAGGCGAAGAGGACCCATTTACACTGCTTCACACAAGCGAAAGATTCTTCACTTGGTCTCTAGGTATGGAAAATCTCACACAACACTTAATTCCAACAAGAATCTTCAAGCAAGGCATGAACACTCCCAGCATGCAACACATGAGGATTACATATTGCAACCAAACTACACACCACCACATCATGCATGGGAAATAAAGTTCCATAACATAAACCTATCAACTTATCAAATAATACATTCATACAACAAACCCAATGAGTGACATTCATTTAAACTCAGGCATAACATCATATGCAAGTAATTGTCCTCTAACCACCACTTAAACTCCATACCATGCAACCCATGAAAACCAAGTTGGACCACCAATCACATAACCCATTTATTCATGTCACTTCCCCACCATAAATCAAGCTCGCACACCTTCATGCTTCCAACATCCTCACTTACTCTCTCTCTCCCAACCTACCTGCATGCATACTGCGGGTCCCATCTCAACTTAATAAAACTACACACATGCTATGCCCCTCACATCAACTCTAATATAGGTTAACCTAAAATGGAAAAAATAGCATACTAGACCTTACAATATGATACTCCTAGAACCAATACATTCTCGACCCCACCACCCCATCACTTATTACAACTATAACAATTTAGGTTGCACACGAAAAAGAAAAAAAAAAAAAACTATGCATGTACGTGGTTAAAAGAAAGGAAACAAAAGCACGTGACCTATCAAAACAAAAGATTATATACATGGTAAGTTATCTTGGAATGTGCATTTTAGTGTGATCTGCACCAACCATAAATAAGGAAAACCTAATGCATAATATTGAAGGAAAGAGAAAATTAAAATCAGGTGTGATTCATGGTATAACACGAAAGTCAAAGACTTAACTTTTAATCCTAAAGTGTTGAAAGAAGTGAGATAAAAAGAGATAAATAAACCCTAAGCTCGTTTGGCTTATACCCACACATGATACCTCCATCGAAAAGCATATTATTGGTTTCTCATGCCCTAATACATATAATAAATTGGTTTCTCATCCTTTTATGACCACACACTACCACCATGTATTATATTGATCACATTAAAGAAGAAACCTGCACCTCACGCTCATGGGTTTACGTACTCAACGACTAAAGAAAACGTAGCAATTACAAAAGTACAAGGAGTTTCAAGCATCATAAACTTACGTCATACAAGAGCAACCAAAAACCATACATCAAACCACAAACAAAGAAAGTAAAGTCAGCTTCTCCTACCTGGATTGCTTCTTTCACTCTGTCTTTCTCCCGTAGCCTTCAACTCTCAATTTCTCTACTCTTGTTTCTCTCCCTCTCCTTTTATCCAAAACCCTAACTTTCAACCTATAAACCGCTTCTCACTCACAATCTTTCTGTTAATATTCTCCAATTTAAATTTATTTTTCTTGACCGTTGTATTATTTATAAATAACAATTCAAAAAGATAGAAAGGACAAAAGATAATAATCTACGTGTATCCTAACAACCATATATATATATATATATATATATATATATATATATATATATATATATATATATATATATATATATAGCTATACACATACTATACTGGCAAGAAAAATAAGCACCACACATGACCACTTAATATAAAGGAAGAGAGAAAAAAAAATAGAAAATGCAAAGGAACATCAACCTACATTTTCCACTAACCCGGTTCGAACCAACATCCTTACACACATAAGACATACCACAACCATTAAGCTATATACTTATTCATGATTTCATGCGCGCTTATAATTTTATAAACACTCGTTTTCAAAAAATCATAATTAGATTAAATACTTAATTTAAATAAACAACATCCTAACTCAATAATTAAATTACTTCTTCCATTGTAAGCATCATCCACTTTATAATCTTACCTAAAAATCCAAAGTCTTTCTCGGGTCTTATAGCATCTGAGTGCATCTAGTTTATGAGTGGAAAAAGGAGTGAAAATAGACATATTAGGGGTGTAGAAGTAGGTTTTGTTAGACCCATTTGGAAAGAGGGAAGTGTATAATGTGTGGGGTGCAAAAGTGATTTTTCCAGAACTTGCTGATTTTAGCCTTATTTAAAGATGTTTTGTAATTTAAATCAATTTATTTTTCCACCTTAAATGAGCTTAATCTTAACTTCAACTGCATCAACAAACGTTATAATATCTAAAAATAATTTATGCAATTGAAAATAACTTTTTAAAACATTTTTATCACACAAGCTCAAATAGTCTAATAATTAAAATTGTCAATTAAATCATTCATTTAAGCACACAAATTAAATTAAATACACAAAATTAAACATTAAATTAGGGCAATAATATGAACTCATCACATATATAGTCAAACAGATAGCGTTGCATTCATCATGTTAGAAATAGGTTGCATCCTTGCATTCACAATTTCCCTATTGAGAATTTGTATGCACGTATGGAAAGGGACCAGGTTATCATGGATGCAGGGGTTATGGGTGAATCTTGTACGTTGTTGATACCTTTCTACTGCCATATCCTGTGCGTTATTCTGCTATTGCATTTTTGAGTATATGTACAAGTTGCATGCTTTTGAGTATATGTACAAGCTGCATGCTTTTGAGTTGGGATGTTATCTTGATTTGGATTAACACGAGAATGTTGGGTCTAGAAATGAATATTCTTTGTAGCTGGGTTTTAATCAGTTTTCTAATTTGATTCTGCATTGTAGATATGGTTAGGATAAACTTTCATGCATTTATTTGCTACTTGCATATGTTCAACAAAAGTTTTATTTCCACTCATTCATTTTAGCCATTTTGCATTTAGTTAGAGTAATGTATACAAATGATACTGCATCTGTTCAAATATGGGCTATGTTTCCACTGTTGTTCTGTCACGATTGCACCAATTCTATTGTCACATGCTGGATATCTACTAATTGTTTTGGTTTAAGTGTATTGTTACAAGTGTGGTTCTAAATGATTCCTTATACATCTATGAATTTTAGCTTTAAATGCCACACTGGTTTCGCTATCAACTATTGTAGGCATATTCTGTTCTCTTTTGCCACATTATTTCATGTTTATTTTCTCCAAACAACAGTAGCCATTCGTGGTTAAGGGTAGAGTTTGCTTTTTGAGTTTTATTGTTCAACTGCATTAGTTTATAGCATGTTTCATTTGTTCTGCATCTTTTCACTTCATTCTAGTTCCTAAAATATTTGAGGTGGAATAGGCTCTATGCATGCTTAGATGCCCATTTCACGTGTGCATATCACACAAGTCCACATGTGCATGAGCAGTTCAGTTTGGGTACTTTAATTCGTTCAAAATTTTGGTTCTGGTGTAGTGAAAAAAAAATTACCCCACATCTTATTCACCATTGAATTGTAGTCACATGCATCTTTCACTTAAATTCTTATTCATTCCACTAGGATTCCATAAATAATGAAACCTCCATCAGTCTTGCATAGTTTATTTTAATTTATTCATGCATTCACATCATCATAGGGTCTGCATCTGCATCACACCATTCACTTAGATTCTCATTCCATTTAAATCTAGTTTCTCAAATTCATTAGGGCCTATGCATAGCACAAGTTACTTTTCATCATGCATTTAGTTTAGCTTTTAACTTAATAGAAATTTGCACCTATTTTCTTACTTTATTTTAATTTTATTTTCCCCTTTGTTTTCTTTTACTTTCCTTTTAGCAAGATTTAATTGTGCAAGCTATACTTAACACGCACAATTTCCTTGGATTCGATCCTGAGTCATTTTTCCTATACTTCATTTAGGAGGAATTATTTGGGTTTTGTTTAACTCTAAAAATGATTGAAAAATATGAGTTAACAATTAGAACACTGCCCTCTTGAGCAGGGGAAACCAAGTATAATATTTAAATCAAAAAGTTAAACACACTAGAAAAGTTTCACTGCAGAGCTGAGAATGGAAAATCTGAAAACTGTTAACACACACAATGGTGACTCAAAAGACCTTGCTAAGAATTGCTAAAGAAAGGGATATGCATAAAGAATGAATGAATGAACACCTAGATCCAACCTTGTCCTCACATGCAACTGTTTTCACTCCAACTCTCATGTGTTTGAGGCAAAATTTTCTCTCTACATCCTAGGACATATCACATTACCATAGGCTTGTGCACAATCTAATATCAACCACTGAACAAAAAGAACATTTAAGATCATCAGGACTTTATTCAAGGTTGCAATGGGGATTGGGTGAAAGTAGGCTAATGAATGGAAAACAAGGCTAAAATCAGAGAAATGTGAGAGTGTTGGAAGAAATTTGTGAACATAAGTGAAAGGTACAAGGCTTTTTTATTCTAGGCTAAGCTACCTTTTTCTTATTTTTTCAAACTTTCGCACTTTTCTTTTCTCTTAGAGATTTTTCAAGTTTTTCACCCTCAAACCAAGAAGTCTTTTATTTTTTGTCCAGTTTCAAACTTTTCTTTTCTTTTTAATTTTTCTTTTTCTAGCTCAACCCATGTTGCAGCCGCAACACCCCACACTTAAGTTTCCAAAACAATTCCAATCCTTTGACAACCCCTCACAAAACTCTAAGTTGGTATTTTCTTTTCTTTGGCTTTTCAGGTTTTATGGCTTGGGAAGGGCTGGAAAACAAGGAAAGGCTAAAGGCTTAGAATAAAGGTGCAATCGAAGATGTGTGGTTGGGTAGGCTATTTGGCTAGTGGGTTGGAAAAGAAGGAGGCCTGAATCATATCAAAAAGTATCACAGAGTTCAACCATATCAAAGAGAAAATGCACAAGTTCTGAAATGTTACTAATCCTATATGCAATCACACATAACAAAAAATTTAAGCTCAAGACTCACTTATGCAAAGGCTTTGACAAAACTGATTCTAGGAGTTATTCATCCAACAATATAAGCACCTCAACCTACTCTAACTCATCCTAGCAAGCAAAATTTATTTTTATCAGCTTTAGAAATCAAAACTCAACAAAACAGAAAAATGTTTTCTAGTGTTTTTATTTAAACAACTGAAATTTTAAAAAATAGGACATCAAATAGAAGATAGACAACAAAAATAGAAATAGATGGCAAAAACAAGAACAAAAAACAGTTGACAGAAACAAATAAACAAAAAATAGAAACATATAAACAGTGAAAACAATAGACAAGGTGCTTGAAAAGCTCAACCTCCCACCCTCACACTTAAAAGACACATTGTCCTCAATGTGTGGTAGAGAAAGTTGAGATTTCAACATGATTTATTGAATCAAAAAAGAAACACACAAATAAGGACAGAAATGTAAATAATGTTTTAGAAATCTCATTTGTTGTGGTGGTTCTTCCCTTTTTAGGTTAACCACTGGTTAAACCAGTATCCCTCTTGTCTTCTGATTCACCAAATCATTCACAACATCTGCCAACTGGCCAATTTGCATCTTCAAGTCATTGATTGCAGCTTCCATTGGAGGATCCATCTTGGGTTGCACTGGATTTGGATTTTGTTGTCTCACCATCTAGTTTTGGCCTCCAAAGGTTGCTGGATTCTGCCTGAACATCTGCGCATACTAGTTCATGTTAGGAATTAACCCATTATGTTGTGGTTGTTAAAGGTTCTACTGCATGTACTGTGCCCGGTCATATCTTGGGGTCAAGTAATTCCTCCAACCTTGATTCATTGAGTGAGATACTTGATTGAACTGATGTTCTTGACTTGGTAGGAAATTTCTATAATTTCCCTACTAGTGCTGAAATGTTGCTGCAGTTTCTATTCCACCAATTGGTACTTCTTGAATTTGAGGACATTGATCTGTAAAGTGCTTATCTGAAGCACACAATCCACAATGTTTCTTTACTGCATTAACTTGTTCCCCCCACAACAATCTACCTCATCAATTCTATCAATTCAATGACCTTGTTTCCCAACAGCATGTTGTTCCTAAAAAAGAAATTTGTTTTGACTGAATCTGTCATTTCATTCAATTGCATCTCATGCACTCCTTTGCCACTATTGCTGCCTCTAGTGTAGGTCTGCTGGTAATTCACAACCATGTTGGCAATGAGGTTCCTTACTGATGAAACCTTTGATGTAGGAAAAAACCTCTTTAGAAACTTGCATTTCATATCATTCCAGTTGGTGATGGGTACCCTTTGAGAGAAAAGCCATTCCTTAGCAGCATCTTGTAGTGAGAATGGAAAGGCCTTCATCTTGAAAATTTCTTTAGGGACATCCATTGGTTTCATGGTGGACCACACCACAATAAAGTTAATGATGTGTTTGTGAGGATCCTCTCCCGTAGATCCATGAAACTTGGGCAATAGCTGGATTAATCCAGACCTCAACTCAAAATTGGGGGCTCCTTGCACATGAGGCACTTGGATGCACAATGGCTAATATCCAATATCTTCATTGGATAGATCCTTCAAAGTTCTTTCTATTGGTTCAACTTCCATTATTATTCAACCTTAACTGATGATGTGGTGAATTCTGGGACATAATCTAGCTCTGGACTGGCTTGGACAGCAAAACTTAACCCTGGCTTCTTATTTTTATTCTTCAAAAATGCACCGGTTCTCTCAATTTCTGGATCAAGCTTAATAAGAGGACTCTTTCCAGACCTGGTCATGCAACTTAACATCCAAAATTACATCATAAAAAGATACACAAAACAATTTTATGAATTCATTGCCTAGGAAATATTGGGTAACAAAATTCACAATAGTAACAGACTTTATCAAAGCACTAACACTACACAAGATGTGATGTCAAAACAAAATGAGATGAATATGGAGAACTTGAGGGAATGGGTAAATACACAAAAATGAAACAAAATAGAAAACTATGCACAAAGATGCAAGACTAAACTATGCAAACTAAAATCAAGTCGCCATTTCTCCTGCAACGACACCATTTTGTTAACTCACTTTTTTTAGAGTTAAACAAAACCAAAATCTCCCTATTGAAGTATAGGGAAACCCTGGATATCAAATCCATTGAAATGGTATGTATCGAGTCTAACTTGCATAATTAAATCTCCCTAAAAAGAAAATAAAACTAAAAAGGGGAAAATAAATTAAAAACAAGAATAAATGCATAATTTTTTTCTTACAACTAAATCCATGAATGAAACTAAACTATGTTATGCATGATTGAAACTAAAGAATATGAGAATGAATGCAATGCATGAGATGAAAAATTGATCTAGATGCATGGACTAATTCTATAGAAAAGATTAAATGAACTTTAAATGAAATGAGAATAAATGTCTAGATGAAGGGAGTGGTGCAATGGTGTATAATTAGACTACTACTTCCTAAGTGATTATGCACAATTATACAACACTAAAATGCCATTGAGAATCATGTACGTTGTTGATGATTGATGGATGTAATCCTGAAACAAATGGCCGCATTAGAAATCTTAACTGTGACAGCATAACATTTTAACAACAGCACACCCAAATCAAACTTAATTCAGATAAAATGCACAAACGAGGAATGATCTTGATCACTAACAATGCTAATGCCTAATGCAAATCAAAACTGACACAATAACAAAATGATGTGCGTTAATGAGAGGATTTTTTAGATTAACAAGCGCTGAATAATGGTAAATGGTAGCACATCTCTGAACTAGGACTCAGTGAATGCAGAATTAGTGAAATGTGGATGCTCAAATAGTTTATATGAACCTGAGCTTAGATAAAGGGATGCAAAAAAAATAGATGGTAGCACAAGACTAAATTGCAACAACAGTAGAATTTCTCAGTAGAAGCAGTATGCATTAACTATGTGGCAGCAAAGAACTAGATCAATATTGCAGCAGAAGAAATGCAAGTGGTAACCAGTGTGCTCAAAAGTTTATCTAGACCAATACTAAAATGCAGAACACCTTAGTAAATAGATCTAGACCCAACGACAATGGATGTGGTAACTACAGCCAAACTAATGTAGCAAATATGATGCAGAATGATGCAATACAGCTACCATGCACGCAAGTTTAAACTACCATAATCAAGAATACAAAACAACTTAGCTAACATATGAAAACTAGTTGCAGAGGATATGCCTTTCACAAAACTAAAACTCTCAGATTAATCTAATCAAAATACTAACAATTTTTGCTTAATCACAGCAAAATCAGATTGGCATAAGGTCACTCCAGGATACCAGAAAAATGCAAACAGGAATGCTTAACATGTGACTAGACTATCATGATGCACACATGCTCCAATCACAACATGAAAAATCAAAACTAGCTCAGCTATACCTCTAAAAAATATGCCAATAATATGACAGTAAAATCAAATTTAAATAATGCAAAATAGTGAATTTTAATTGGCTGGAGAGTTTTGATCTGTTACAACAATGAATGTGCTAACAGTGAATTAACACAATATTGCAGCATCAACGCACACACTCTAACTCACTCAAATGCACATCTAGAAGTATATCATATGATATACAAATGCCAATTGCAGATTCAGGACCAACTCACCACAGCAAAATTAGATTCCAATCAATGTGCAGGTTTAGGATTATATCCAAAATGCGAAATGCAGATGCTTAAATTAACTATGCATGGAGATGAAATTTCATACCAAAAGTCACTAATAAGAAAACATGAATCCAAACTAAATGTTGCAGGAATTCTAAATAAAGCAGAGAAACCATGAATAAACTAGTGCAGCAACCAACATCAGAACAAACTAGCAACAGAAGAAAAACATATTTAAAAAATAATACAAAACATTAAGGTGAAAATTGGTTTAGTGATTGAACTAAGAGTCTCTTGCAATCATGAAGACATCCCAGGAAGTTATGCCCACTTTGGGGTTATATGGATTCCAAAAAGAAACTTAATATGTGTGCAAAGCATGACCCCAGCTCAAACCATTGAATCAACAGACAAGAACTTAATTTAAACTGAAAACAGTAAAGGAACACATAAAAACAATTCAAAATTTAAAGGCTGAAACATAAAATGCAAGTAAGAGTAAAATAACAAAAACTTAAATGGGTAATCAGAAATGAAATTTGAACGGTGTCTCTCATTGCAAAATCAAAAAAGGATTACACGAGTTCAAGAGAAATGCTAAAATTAAAATGGTGAGAAGGAGCTCACTTAGCAATCCTGACCACTTTGTGCTTGTGATCAACCAAATTAAACTACTCCCATACTAAGGAAAAATTCAATATCTGAAGGCTATTTTGTGCTCATCAAATGTGGAAAACCCTCTTACAATGCACTCTCTCTCCCTCACATAAGAACCTTGAGCCCTAGCTCTCCCACAAAAGTTTCTCACGCACACTCTCTAGGGCTCCCCTGAAAACCTAAAATGCTACCCTTAAAAACCCCTGATGAAAAAATTTAGAAAGGAACGTGAAAACTGCCTACCTCTTCGTTGCACCCTAGATCATCCTTAATCTTGATGAGCTACTTGTTGAATCATCATTGTCTTCCCAAGCTATGTAGGCACGTCTTTCCTTGGCCTTTTTCTCCTTTTTCTTGTCACCAACCTTCTCTTTCTCTTTGTTAATGTTAGGACATTCAATCTTTATATGTCCTTGATTTCCACAATTATAATAAGAGAAAATTGGAGTAATATTTGAGTCATTTCGTTTAGAATTGTACCTCATTTGATTACCTTTGTTGCCTTTCCTCTTGAGATACTTTCCAAACCTCTTGATTAGTAGATTCAAGTTCTCATTGTCAATTGATTCAGCCACCTCCCCATCGGGTTCATCACTTCTTTTAGAGTTAGTCATCAAGGCTATGGTCTTAGCCTTTTTCTCACTTGACTCAAGCTCACTTAATCTTTGCATCTCAATTTCATGTTCCCTTAGCTTACCAAATAGTCAGTTGTGGTGATGATGGATAAATCCTTTGATTCTGAGATGGTAGTTACCTTAGGTTGGAAACCTCTATTAAGGCACTTTAGCACTTTGATGTTTAGCTCCTCTTTGTGAAATTCATCGCCTAAACCCATCATATGGTTGAAAATGTGAGTGAACCTCTTTTGTACTTCAACTATGGATTCTCCTTGTTGCCTCTTCAACAACTCATACTGTTGTATAGAGGCATGCTTCCTTGCTCTCTTTACATCATTCATTCCTTCATTTGTGACTTTAAGTACATCCCACATATCCTTTGCACTCTTGCAATTGGAAACTCTAAAGAACTCATCCATGTTCAATGATGATGTGAGGATGTTCTTTGCAGTGCAATTATGTTGAGCTCTTCTCCTTTCCTCCTCTGTCCATTCAGTTCAAGGCTTGTCCACCTACTTATTTTCAACAACACACTTAGGAGTGTAAGGTTCATTCACAATTGCATCCCAAATACCTTGGTCTATTGGTTCAATGAAAATTCATTCTAACTTTCTAAAACTAATAGGTGGCCTATGAATAAAAGCACCTTATGCAAAAGGAAGCTTGTTTTCAGCAGTTTCAAAATGATTTAAGATCAAACTTGAATAACTTTCAAGAACCTTGCTCTAGATACCAATTGTTAGAAATGAAATGGTGGTTTAAGCCAAGAAGGATGGGTTGAATTAGCTATATAGAACTTTTGGAAAGCAAAAGACCTATTTGATTGAATCAAATAGACCACAAAATTCGAATGCAAAAGTTGCAAGACAGTACACTTTCAACCGGTCAAAGATAAAAACAACAGGTTAATCTTTTCATACACCTATCAATTAGCAGATTAAAATTTCAAAACTATCGGCTAAAATACTGGGAAATTGTGTAGAATGCAGATTTCACGAATTTCACTCAAACAACATACTTTCTCACACAAGATTCGTTCCAAAAAGTCTTTCTAACAAGATTATGCTATCACATAAATGCATGTCAACACAACAAAGATTGATTTGCTTGCTTTTCTTGAGATTTTAAAGTGAACAAGATGAAGGAAAGAAAATTGGATAGTTGTTTTTATACTGGTTCACTCAATCACAGAGCTACATCCAGTACACAAGAACAACTTGAGCCATATTTACACTATTATCAAAAGTTTTACAAACCACAAACCAAGATTACACTTTTGAAATCAGTCGATTGAAAAATAATTCCATATTTAACACTATAGAAACATGATCTTCAAGCGAATCTTGATCAATCTTCATCAATCACATGTGATCTTCATGGACTTTGCTTTATCAAATCTTTGCACCAAGGTTGCTTATGCTAAAAATCTCCCCTAATTTGATGAAGTCAGCATCCTCGAGTTGAATTGAAGAGTTAAGATCCATAGAGAAACCTAAAAAAGCTTTTGCATACAAGATACCAATATACAAATAAAAATACAAGCAAAAGCACACAAACATGCATACATATCACACATGCACATGCCCCCCCTTATCACTGATAGTGTGATTTAATTTCATATTTATAGATCAGTTAGCTATATTACATAGTTCCAACAGGTGATTAATCTAGGTTTTCCATTCTTTACACATTTAACTCAATTTTACGCATTTTATCTCTGCCTTTGGATTCATTAAATTAAAGTAATGCATATATTATTTTGGAAAGAGTAAAATATTCATTAATGCAACACTCTGACCAATACGTCTTCTACTTCTTTTACTGTATTAGCAATGCTCCTGTTTTCTAGTTGAATGACGACATTGGTTGGCTTTAGTTGTCCTAAATTCAGCATCTTATAAACTAACAAGGGTATTACATTTATAGACATTTCCAAGTCCACCAAAGCATCAATGATAATTATCTATCCAAATGTGCAAGGGACTATAAACTACCCAAGATCACCACATTTTGAAGGAATGTTAGGAAAAATTAGTGTTGATGCACATAAGTGCAGCTCTTCTTACTTGGAAATCCTGTTCCAAAGCATTCTAAGCATTATGAAATACACTCTCCCTCTCTCTAACCAATTCCTAACCTAAGAATTATGTCCATTGATTGCCAAAAACGAAAATAATCATTAAGGGCATTAACTTGTGGTTTCATGTCAGGTAAATTGCTCAACCCTCACCTCTCTAGCTTCCTTGACAGTTGCTAGGGTTTCTAGATTTTCTCCAATGTAGCAAAAAAAAATGATAAACGATAAAAGAAGCATATCACGATAACCAAGGTTCGAACACACAACCACACAATTGTCAAGCCAATGCACAACCATGAAACCAATTCATATTTCATGATAATTCCTATAAATCTAGGATTATATTATCACTCCTCATGATCACGTATATTATTAAAAATAATAATTAAATTAATACATAATTGGCATACATAACACTTGAAGTACTCTCAACCACTTTAACTAATATTATTCCACTTTGTAAACCCTGCATTAAATGTCATAAAGATTTCAACTACTCGCATTTATTAAATAATTATTTAATTTTCCCGAGTCTAACAGCTACTTTCAATGTTTGTGATCTAAGCCCTTTTGTAGGAGATTTGGAGTAAGATGAAGATGAGGAACCTATAGATTTGAGGTCAAATCCTTCTCAATAGGGAGGGGATGATGACACACCCTTAGCCAAGGATCCAATCATAAGAAGCATGGCCAAGCAAATTCAAGAAGAGTTAACAACATCTAGTCAAGGTGGAGCTAAAGTCCTTTTCACTTGGGCCATCATAGAGCATTTTTAGACCTTGTATTAAGGGTCATGTAGTGTAGGCTTTCCTTTTGAAGGCCTTGTATTAAGGGTCAAGTAGTGTAGGGTTTTAAAAACAATCTTGCTTAAGTAGGGAGCATCATATTCGCCTAGCTTAAGAAATCCTTTGATGTTTAATTAAGTTAACCTTAGCTTAAGGTGGAGGACATCCCACACATGCCACATGGTAAAGCCTTTAATGAAGAGTTCTCTTACACATGCCACATGGCAAAGCCTTTAATTAAGTTATCTTATTGGAGAGGCTTTTCATAAAGTAGCTTTATACATGACAACTCATGAATGGTTCGTTTTGTGAGTGTGAGGATTGCCATATGCCAAGTTCTCATTCACCAATATAACATTTTTAGGGTTTTGGTGCATGTTAGCTTTTTAGGGTTTGGACCATTTTGGAGACACCTTACTCTATAAATAGAGGCGTCTTCCCTATGTATTTCTAACTTTGAGAATGTTAATGTTATGTTGCCAAATTCAAATTTGAGTCATACTTCTTCTCTTAGTCACTTGCTAGAGCATCCCTATATCCTTAGAAACTTTGCATATTTGGGGACTTGTTTGATTACCTCCAACAAAGACATATTTATTTCCACCTTGTGGAAAATTTGCATCATTTCATGCTCAACAACATGTTTCTTCTCATTTGATAGTACTTTGGATGGAAAAGGTAGGGGTCTTGTTATGATTTCAATCTCAAATTCAAGTTCTACTTCTTTATTCTTTATCTTCTAATTAGCTAACTTTGTGCAACTTCTCTAAGTAAAAGTATTTATCTTATCATTTTGTTGTGAATTAAGTTGATCAACCTTTGATTCTTCCTTATTAATATGCATTCTTAAAACAGAGATTTGCATCTTTCCTTCCTCTTTATTTTTTCTCTTATTAGGTGGAATATACTTATGCTTTTCCTTTTTCAGTTTGCTCTAAATCATAATTTTCTGCCTTGTTTTTCTCAATATGACATTTCTTTGGCTACAGAAGATTTGGTTTAAATACACAATTTGTTGTGACACTAGACCGTTGTGCTACCATAGTGTCTACACTATCATTGTATTCATCTTCATACGTTGTTGCTATTTGCTTCACCAAAACAGCCAATGCTTTAACTTAATTCTTCAATGCATTTAATTAATCAGTTTTCCCATATTTATCTATCTTTTACACTGATTGGACTTCAACTATAACACACTAGTTGGATATTACTTAATAAAAGAGAATTAAATTTAAAATAAATTCAAACAATAATATTATTCTCAAAAAGGCGGGAAAATTTAAAATCCTCAATGGTGGTAAATTAAAACTAATTCGTAACAATTTATTACAAGCTCAAAATACAAAGTCATCTAGTAATAAAAAAATGGCATAAATAGTCATTTGGTCCTAGTTTTGGTTGACTTTTTTCATTTTGGTCCTATTTTTGAAATTGTTTTCAATTTAGTCTTACCTTTCGTTAAATTTTTTCAATTAACTCCTTTTCGTTAACTTCGTCTAAATGGTTAACGGAACAGTGGACAGCGTGGTTATTTTCTGTGACGTGGATTGTTGTTTAGTGACATGTCTGTTTCCACTGTATGCACAGAGCAAATGTTATAATTGAAAGTTAGGGTTTGTGTGTTCTTTAATTGTGGTTGTCTTTCATCCATCTTCAACTAAAAAGGAATGTCTCGTGGGGCATCTTCCTCTTCTTGCAATAGTTGGGTTCACCGAGCTTGCAATTTATGCCATGGTGGTTCTAGGGTTTCAGGCTCACCCACAATTTGCGATTGCAGAGACATTGTAGTGGTGCGCACAGCTAGAACTACTCCCCAAATCGACGAACTAATCCCTAATTGGACACCAAATCCCCAATTCAACAAACACAACCCTAAACCCAATTCAATTAACCTAAACCCTACATGATTATGCAATTACAATTAAATAGCCAGCACAGTAATTAAAGAGACACGTCACTGCATAGTGCTCCACGTCACAGAAAATAACTACGTTGGCCACAGTTCCGTTAACCATTTAGACGGAGTTAACGAAAAGGAGTTAATTGAAAAAATTTAACGAAAGGTAGGACCAAATTGAAAACAATTTCAAAAGTAGGACCAAAGTGAGAAAAAGTCGACCAAAACTAGGACTAAATGACTATTTAAACCTAAAAAAATTATAAGTTCCAAAAACAATTCCAAAATAAAATCCAAGTAGTTATTCCCCCATTCCCTCTCTACGCATCGCCATCCTCACTTGGAATCACATCTGCTCTTGTGTGACAAGTCACACGATCACCGCCAAACACACACAGAAAAGGTAAACTTAAAAGTAATAAGAATGCATAAATAAAAGTATAAATCTAGCACCCAAAATAACGTAACCAATTTATCATTTTGCCAAGACTTTTACACCAAAAGGTACGTAGACAACCCTAGTCTCATAACCTATATGAGATCAGCACATACTCACCATGGTTCGTGATCTTGCTGCATTTTCATATCTATGAGTGGCATGATGCTAGTTTTGCAGTTGTGCATGGTTTGCATCGTGCAACTTGCTTGATGAAAGACTTTGAATGATGGTCTGCAACTTTTGGGTGCACGCGCACAGACCTACTTCGTGTAGATGTCCATCTCCTTCCTGAAGATATTCTTGGTGGATGATGGTGGTGGCGTAGTGGTTGTTGGCATCAAGGTTGTTGTTGGTGTCTAGGGTTTGAGGGGAAAAAGATGAGATGACATGCCATCTTGTCATTGGTTCAACATGTTTAGTGGTGGATAGATGACATGGCGTGTTTTGGTTGGCTAGTTTAATTAGCGGAGGATTGTCACATGGCATGATCTAGTTAAGTTGAATTTAAGTGATAAGAGGAGTGAAAATAGACATATAAAGGGTACAAAAATAGGTATTATGTGGTCCATTTGTTGGAAAGGAGAGTGTATAAGTAATGTAAGGGGTTCATAACCAAATTTTCCAGAACTTGTTGTTTTTGGCCTTATTTTGTAACTCGGGACAATTCAATTTCACACTTCAATGAACCAAACTTTACTTTAGTTACATCAACAAATGTTTAGAATATCCAAGAATATTTTATGCAACTAAAATCACTTTCTAAGACATTTTTGTCGCATAAATTCAATAAGCCCAATTATCACAAATCTTGACTAAATCAATCTTTTAAGCACTAAAATTCAATTAAATCTCAAAATTTAAACATTAAATGAAGGTCAAAATATGCAGTCATCAATAAGGAAAATATTGCACACGCAAATTTGTATTGGACCTCACACCTTAAGACTACGTCCAGTCTCTTAAGCATCACGCTTAAGATATTCCACTAATCAACACCTTTGACTAGCACAAGTATCAACCTCTCCATGTTACAACAAGTATAATCCTCACCACGCAATAATGAGTATCAACTTCTCCAAGTAAAACAAGTTCCAACTTCTTCAAGTATCATTACTATTAACTCTTTAGGTTACAAGTATCATGCTCTCCAGGTATCATTCTCAATCTCCCCTTGAGATTAAAAACTTTCAAATACAATGAACAGAATGTCTATCACACAAGAGAGTACAATCAAATGCACAATGTATACTTCAATATGTGAAGGATATTATATTTGTTACCACATAACCCAATTTAACTCTACAAAATATGGATTTTACTTTATGCACTCATAGTATTTTTTTTCTATGAATGATTTGATAATTTTGTAGAACTTTTGTATATCTCTCATATTATTTTTTTTTCTTCATCTAGGTCTTGGTATTTATAATCACATTGTGCCATTTGATTATTGATGCATATTCAATTCTTCATATCTTCAATATCTTTTTCTTTCTTCATCTGTGAATTATCGCTTCTTTCCTTTTAGCCATTCAATAATTTGAGTTTCAAATATTATGCATTGTGGCTTCAATCTTGATAGCCTCCTTCTCAAGCAAGGTTGGGACAATGCTAGAAGATGGTGGCTATGAAGGTGGATGTTGTGTAGAAGCTAGGATGGTGGTGGTATAAGCTCTCAATTTTATGGTTTTGGTGGTGGGATAAAGGTGGTTGATGGTGCTCTTAGAGAGGTTGGGCCAACTCTAGAGAAGGGTGGCTAGAGGCACCTCATGGGATGCTTTAGCAATGACTAAGATACAAGGTTGTGGCTTAAAATAAATTTTAGCAACATAACATTATACATCTCAAAACGAAAAATACATGGGGGAGACATCTCTATTTATAGGAAAATGTGTCTCCAAAGTGGACAAAGACCCTAAAATGCTATCTTGCACCAAAATTTAAAAATTCCATCTTGGTAAAGAAGAGCATGACATGTGGCACTCTTACTTTTAGGAAAACTCTCCACTTCTGGAATGCCATATGGAAAACTACTTTAGAAAATTTCTCCACTAGGAAAATGGCACATGGTCACTACCTTTGTAAGAAAACTCTTCACTATGGGCTTTATATTTGTTCAATCATATATTCAATCATCTACGATATTCTTTAGAATCACTTAAAATAATTTTGAGACGTATATCGAAATCTACATAGCTTGATAATCTCTTGATCAATTTTAATGTTTAGATTTTTCTGACGAATTCAAACTTTATCTTTACATCACTTTGTGATTTGATATTTCTCTTTTGCATTATTTCAACTTGACTAGTCTAATGCTTGCATATGCTAACTTGTGTAGTCATTTTTCCATAGGAGTTGTCCACTGGAAGTACTTGTCTAATAGGGATATTCAACATTCAACTTAGTGAGTTGACTTTGACTCTACTAACAATGATACTTGTCTAGTATCTTTATCTTCGTGTGTTGACTCATCTAACATTTTTCTTTGACTCATCTACTGCTTGTAAAAGTCTAATGCATTGCCATATTATGTTGACTCATTTGATCAATAATCTTGTCAACTAAGTTTATTGTTTGAGTTGTCTGGTGACCTTAGTTGTCTAACACCATAGTACTCTTAGGTCGTTTGACACCTTGAGTCGTGTGGTCCATCTTGTGACTCGTATATTCAACACTTCTGATTTAGCTTGTTTAAGCTTTACTTTCTTTAGTGTTTGGTTCAAACTACAATAATCTTTTGCTTTATCTTATTCATTTTTACTATTCTTAGCTTGCACTCAATGAACAAACATTATTTGAACTAAGACATATATTCACAATAAATAACATGGTCGTCTAATGGTCATTTGTGAACGTCTAACATGTCTTTGACCTAGCTAGCCTTTTCTATGTCCAATTCTTATCTAAATATGTAGTCTAATTTTTCTTAGCTATCCTGGAACATTACTATACTAACTTATCTTTCTTGTTTCAATATAGATTTTGCTATCATCAAAACCCACTTATAATCAAGCTCGTCTAATGGGGTTTTCCAATGTCTAATGCTCACATGAATTATGTCGACAAGATATTTAGGAGGAGGACGTCTCGGTATCTGTGCTACTTAAATGGGTGAGTTGAAGGTAGAAAGAGGTGATCGACCTAGTTAATCGAGCGAGGATAGCAAAGTCTAACTTCCTGTGGCGATGAGAATTATAGTGGTTATTGGAGTAGCAATTGTGATTGGAGCACCAAACGAGGGACATTAGTATCAAGCTCAAAAGTGATGTCTATAGGCATCGACGAGCTTATGACTGCATATTTATGCCCTCATATAACCTTTAATCTTTGTTTATTAATTGGTTTATATGCTTAAAATGTTGTTTTAATTAGGATTTATTTTAAGATAGCTAAATAACCTTGAGATATAAAAATATGTTAAAAATAAGTTTTTAGTTGCATAAATGTTCTTTGGATCTTTTGAGGTGTTTTCATACAAATGAAACAAAGTTTAAGTTCATGGATTAGCTAAGCTACAAGAAATCAAGCCAACCATTGCATGAAAAAGCAAGAAAAGCATGAAAAAGTGATGAAATTGTGTTTGCTGAAAAACTAGTTTGGCTAAGCTAAATGGAATTTGGCTTGGGCAGAAAGGGGGAAAAGGCAACAAAAATTGGACCTTGCAATTTTCTCTATTGTTTTTCACAAAAAATGATTTGATGATACAATAATTTAAATGATAAAAGATAATTTCAGGCAAATATATCCTAAGATATTTTATTTGATATTTTTAAATAATTATCTTATTTAATTATATCAAAAGATAATTATCTTAAATATATTGGATTTATTTAGAAGATAATTGGTGGAGATTACGTTAGCAAGAAGAAGATTACGTGTCCATTTTCTCTATAAAAAGAAAAGAAAACAAATTGAGAGAGAGTTTAGGAACCCTCGGGAGACAAGTACGATGGCACAAAATATTTTGGCAGCATAACATTACAAATCTCCAAGTTTTGAAAACATGTTACGCCTTCTTGAAAGAGCATAGGCTACAAAATTTGTTTTTCCTTTCTTGTATTTGATCATAGATGGGAATTTTTCAAAATACTCCATCCATTTTGTATGTCTCTTGTTCAACTTATGTTGTCCCCTCAAATACTTAAGTGACTCATGGTCACTATGAATGACAAACTCTTTGGAGACTAGATAGTGCTCCTAAGTTTGAAGAGACCTTATAAGGGCATACAAATCTTTGTCATAGGTAGGATAGTTGAGAATGAAACCATTGAGTTTTTCACTAAATAGGCAATGGGGTGCCTTTCTTGGATTTCTTATTACGCTTGGCATATCTCTCAGTTTGGTGTTGTATTTAAGACTTCACCCTCTCAGTCATTTTCTTCACAAATTTGGACCTTGATACCCCTTCCTTATGAATGAAATCACTAGGATTTGGTATAGGTATAAGATCTAAAGTAGTGAGAGACTTTGGTGGTCTTGTGAACCACCCTGTTGTATGCAAACTCAATGTAAGGATAGTACTCATCCCAAGATTTATGGCTTTCCTTTAGGATTTCCCTTAGCATGGTCCTTAGAGATCTATTCACAACCTTGGTTTGGCCATCCATTTGAGGATGACTAGAGGTAAAAAATTGAAGCTTGGTTCCTTGTCTTGACCAAAAAGTTCTCTAAAAATGGCTAAGGAACTTAGTATCTCTATCGAACACAATGGTCATTTGAAAACCATGGAGTTTAACCACAACTTTAAAGAAGAGTCTAGTTATATTACTTGCATTATCTACCTTGTGGAATGGTATGAATGAAGCCATCTTGCTAAACATAAAAAAGATAGAGTCAAATCCCTTTTGGGTCTTGGGTAAACCTAAGATAAAATCCATGCTAACGTCTTCCCAAGGGGATGAAGTAATAGGGAGAGGAGTTTATAAACCATGACGTATAGTCTTAGCCTTATCTTGTAAGCATGCAATGCACTTATGACAATGCCTTTGTACTTCCTTTCTCATATGGGGCCAATGGAATCTCTCTTAGAGAATGCTAGAGTCTTGTCAACTCTAAAGTGGCCTATGAGACCTACTTCATATGACTTCTTGATAAGGAGCTTCTGTTGGTATCGCGCAGCGGAATGTTTGGGCGTGTGGACAAAAACCAAGAGGAGGGTGAATTGGGTTCTTAATAAAAATTATGCTTTTAATATTTTCCCTTTTAATATCAAAGATCAAGTAAAATTCTTTCCTTGATTTTCTAATAAACACAATAAAATAAAGAGAGTAGAGAAGAGAAAATTGCACAAAGTATTTATACTGGTTCGGATCAAAAGACCCTACGTCCAGTTGTTAATCTTTTAAAAACGAGATTAACTAAATCACTAAAATAAACCAAACTTACAATCAATGATAAGAAAGATTAGGGTTTAGAAAACACCTCTCTTGAATCACACAAGAGATGAAGACACCTCCCTTGAAATCCACAAGGGATGAAAACACCTTCCTTGAATCACACAAGGAATGAACACCTCCTTTGAATCACACAAAGGATGATCGGCTTCTCCTAGCAATAGCAGCAGCACTCAATCCCTCAAGATCCCACTTGATGAAAGTTATCGCTCTACCCACACTAGGTTTTTCAAAGCCTTCCCACAGAGAGTTCTCAAGTACTCAAACTTCTCTAACTTCTGTGTTTGATAATGAAAGCCTACCACTCTATTTATAGAAGCCTATTTAGAAATTAGGTTAAGAATATGAAAAGTTAAGTCGCAACTGCCATAAATAATCGATTATCATAAGTGATAATCGATTATCACAGAAACTTTTATGAAAATATTTTTCTTGTTGTGATAATCTATTATCAGTCAGTATAATCTATTATCAGCAGGTGATAATCGATTATCAGCAGTGATAATCAATTATTCCAGAGGCTTTTCTCAAAAATCAGTTTTAATTGAGATAATCGATTATCACTAAGAATAATCGATTATTCCAGTGAATTTTACAAATATATAAAATCCTCTTAGTGTTCTACTACATGGGTTTTGCCTTTTGACTCTTGACATACTAATTTAACTATTTCAAAATAACATACACATATTACAAAACCTAAATAACTAAACCCATAAGTCTTCAATGTATCTCTTGAATCGAAGCATTCTTTTAAGTCTTCAACATTTTTCCATGCATCATCATCAAGTCTTCCATACTTCTTCATAAGTCATCATCATCATCAAAACTCCTTATTGGAGGAAGATGTTCATCTTCTTCGTTTTGTCAACAATCTCCCCCTTTTTGATGATGATCAAAATTTGATGAAGACTTGTGATCTGTCCTGTTCTTAATAAATAACTTAAGAGAATAGAGTAGTTAGTCTAAATAAAAGATAATTAATTTTTCTCTCCTTTTTAAAACATAAGGTATTACAAGATATCAATAAACACATATCTTCTCCTTATATAGGTACAACTTATCACAAGATAATAACACAAATATATCTCCCCTTTTTTGATCATAATCAAAAATGAATTCTTTAGACAACTCCCCCTAAATCAGATAACTTAAGTTCCCCTTAAAAAAATTGTTTAAGATATAAAACTCCTCCTACATGTAATATTTCTCCTTTTTGATACAAACATTTCAAGAACAAATACTCCCCCTTAATCAAAGACTCCCCCTAAATGAAAGAGAGACTCTAAAGTTTAAAAAATATGGGTTTAAAGAAGGAAATGTTATATTAACAAAATGAACTCCAACGTTTAATTTGCATTTATGAAGTACCTAGTGGTTGCTCATGGTCTAAATTTTTGAAAAGCTCACTCAAACGGTAAAAAAATTTGAAAATATGCGTCCTACTATTCAAGATAATCTATTATCAGCTTAAGATAATCGATTATTGGTTCATACCCATGAACAAAAATTTCCAGATTTTCTGATAATCGATTATTACCTGAGATAATCGATTACTGATAATCGATTATCACCTGAGATAATCAATTATCATAGCGGAGTTTTTTGGAAAACATTGAAATTAATGACTTTTACCACTTTTTCACATATCTAATATTCTCAAACCCATTATAAAATCATATAACTCACCAGGATACCAAAAGTTTGATAAATATACTAGATCTTTGAACATCCAAAGGGACTTTCTTGATTTTTTTTTTTTAAAATAACCTGTGAGATAGAGAACAATAAAATTTTGGTCCCCAATAAACTTCTTTTGGTCCTTTGAGGTTAGAGACATGTTACTTTATAATAGGAATCCAAGCATATCTTCCATTAGGGACATCAAAATGTTTGATTCTACATTTATTTGAAGTGTGCCCCTTTAGCATACAATAAAAACATGTTACACAATTTATATTCCTAGAATAAGGTTTACCTTTTTCTACCCATACCCTATGGGCTCTTTTATTCTTATTCTTAGGAGCTTGCTTATTGTTACTTAAATCATTTTTCTTAAAATTAGGCTTTTTACCACTTTTAATTTCTAATGCATCTTCAAGTTGTTTTTCTAGAATATTTAAATCAAACATATAGCTTTTACAAGATGCACATTCAATAATTTCAGTCTCTTTATTTTCTAAAATTGAAATTTTATTTTTCAAAATTTCTTCTTCAAGAGAGATTTTTCAAACTTACTTTGTAACTCCTTAAAATCATATTTTAATTTCTTGTGAGGAGCATCTAACTTACTAGATTTATGAAGTAGTTGTTGAAATGCATCATACAAAGAATCATAATCATTGTCATTACTACAAGAACTTACCTCACTGTCAGAAGAGTCATGTTCAGCAATCAAACATAGATTTGCTTCCTCATCAGATTCACTAGAGCTGGATGAGCTTGAAGAAGAACTTGAAGAAGAACTTGAATCGTTATCCTCCCATTTCTTTTTCTTGAAAACCTTTTTCCCCTTCTTTTCTTTACCCTTTTTAGCATTTGGGCAGTCCGCTTTTATGTGACCTGTTTCACCACATCCATAGCAATTGAAATTTGAAACAAAGTTTTGGTTTTCGTTTTTATACCTTTTGTGATGACCTTTGCCATTACTCTTCATAAACTTTGTGAACTTCTTTATCATTAGACTCATATTCTTATCATCAGAGTCATCATCTTCTTTGAGGCTTTTGCTTTTTACAATCTCAGATTTGAAAGCTATGTTCTTTTTCCTTCTTTGGTCCTCTTCTTCATTTAAACGCCCAAGTTCAAGTTCATGCTCTCTCAATTTACCAAAAAGAGTCGCCATGGACATTGTTGTAAGATTTTGAGATTCAGTGATCGCCGTAACCTTTGGCTGCCATGTCCTGTTCAAAGATTTCAAAATTTTAATATTTAATTCATCTATATCAAAAATTTTACTTAACCTAGAGAGATGATTAACGATGTGGGTGAATCTCTTCTGCACATCATAAATGGTTTCGCCTTGTTGCATTCAAAACATCTCATATTCTTGAATTAATGAGTTCTTCCTTGCACGCTTAACATCATCTGTTCCTTCATGGGTTACTCGTAAAATCTCCCACATTTCCTGGGCACTTGTACAAACTGAAATTCTATAAAATTCATCAAGAGTTAGTGCAGATGATATTATATTTCTGGCCCTAACATCATATTGGGCCCTTCTATTTTCTTCCGCAGTCCATTGGGAAAAAGGCTTAGGTTCCTGCAAATTATTAACAGTAATAGTAGGAACAAAAAGACCATTTAAAATAACATCCCAAATACCTCTATCAATAGACTCCAAAAAGATTTGCATCCTGATTTTCCAGAAAGGATAATTTTCACCAGTAAAAAGTGGAGGTCTGTCAATAGACGCACCCTCAGCAAAAGTTTGATTTTGTCCAACCATTTTCGAAAAATTTGAATAACTATCAAAGCAAGCTCTGATACCAATTGTTGGTTTCGCACAGCGGAATGTTTGGGCGTGTGGACAAAAACCAAGAGGAGGGTGAATTGGGTTCTTAATAAAAATTGTGCTTTTAATATTTTCCCTTTTAATATCAAAGATCAATTAAAATTCTTTCCTTTATTTTCTAATAAACACAATAAAATAAAGAGAGTACAGAAGAGAAAATTGCACAAAGTATTTATACTGGTTCGGATCAAAAGACCCTACGTCCAGTTGTTAATCTTTTAAAAATGAGATTAACTAAATCACTAAAATAAACCAAACTTACAATCAATGATAAGAAAGATTAGGGTTTAGAAAACACCTCTCTTGAATCACACAAGAGATGAAGACACCTCCCTTGAAATCCACAAGGGATGAAAACACCTTCCTTGAATTACACAAGGAATGAACACCTCCTTTGAATCACACAAAGGATGATCGGCTTCTCCTAGCAACAACAGCAGCACTCAATCCCTCAAGATCCCACTTGATGAAAGTTATCGCTCTACCCACACTAGGTTTTTCAAAGCCTTCCCACAGAGAGTTCTCAAGTACTCAGACTTCTCTAACTTTTGTGTTTGATAATGAAAGCCTACCACTCTATTTATAGAAGCCTATTTAGAAATTAGGTTAAGAATATGAAAAGTTAAGTCGCAACTGCCATAAATAATCGATTATCATAAGTGATAATCGATTATCACAGAAACTTTTATGAAAATATTTTTCTTGTTGTGATAATCTATTATCAGTCAGGATAATCTATTATCAGCAGGTGATAATCGATTATCAGCAGTGATAATCGATTATTCCAGAGGCTTTTCTAAAAACTCAGTTTTAATTGAGATAATCGATTATCACTAAGAATAATCGATTATCACTAAGAATAATCGATTATTCTAGTGAATTTTGTAAATATATAAAATTCTCTTAGTGTTCTACTACATGGGTTTTGCCTTTTGACTCTTGACATACTAATTTAACTATTTCAAAATAACATACACATATTACAAAACCTAAATAACTAAACCCATAAGTCTTCAATGTATCTCTTGAATCGAAGCATTCTTTTAAGTCTTCAACATTTTTCCATGCATCATCATCAAATCTTCCATACTTCTTCATAAGTCATCATCATCATCAAAACTCCTTATTGGAGGAAGATGTTCATCTTCTTCTTTTTGTCAACAGTTTCCTATGGGAACCTTGAGGCACACACAACTTTCCTTCTTTAAACAAGTACCCCTTGGACACATAGTAACCCTCTTGTGCTCTCTTTTGGCACTTAGCAAACATGAACGAGAAGAAATCATCTTGTTCATGCAACACTCCCATGTGATCAAACCTTAGAATTTGAGCACCCAATTTTGAAAAGAGGTAGTGATTAACAAAAGTCAACACTTATAGCTAACCCAATTTTTAACAAAAGTCAAAACTTTTAACTTGATTTAAATTACATTGTTTAAAACGACACTTGGTCAAAAAGATTCAAATGACAATTGCGAACAAAAGAAAATTACATATATTTGAATATTTGTTTTAAAACAACTAATTAAATTATAAAATCTCCCGAGTTCACCCCAGCCTCTCGTCGATCCACTCCATGCCAAAAGCATATGCATTATCATTTGCTCCCGTATAACACACATGTTATACAATCATCACACATACAACAAACACACAAACAAACAAATAAGGGTAAGCTAACTGTAAACAATGATATTCATAAAAGAAATTCATAAAAAAATATGTCCAATGATACTCAATGTCACATTCAAGTAACACGGAAACATTATGATCACAATCCATCCTTGGTTTGAACACATAAATCCCAAATCCAAACAATCATACTAAACCAAACATAGCATCACATTCATAAAAAAATCTTCAAACATAGTGATGATAATCAAGCTTTGGTTTTCTGCGGCCTTTCACCCCACAACATCTAGTTTCCTAGAATAGATGGTTCAATGTGTCCCACTATCGCGGCCAGACTGTCTCCCTTATTCCTCAAGGAATTATGAGTAAAAACGTCGATGCATCACACACCGGGCATTATACTCGCAACGAGCCAAAATAAGGTGAAACATTTTTCCCCTCCCCACTACTTCACACAAGAGAGAGGGTACAACACTCAAACCAATCCTCTACCACTGCTTCACACAGGCGAAGATGACCCATTTCCACTGCTACACACAAGCGAAAGAGTCTTCACTGGGTTCCTAGGTACGAAAAACCTCACACAATATTTTATTCCACCAAGAGCTCTTCAAGCAAGGCAAACACTTCCAACATACAACACAAGAGAGTTACCGATTGCCAATAACACACCACCACATCATGCATAGAAATAGTTCCATAACAAATACACACCACCACATCATGCTTGAAAATATAAAGTTCCATAACATAAACCCGTCAACTTATCAAATAATACATTCAAGCAATGAACTCAACGAATGACATTCATTCCAACACAGGCATAACATCATACTCAAGAAATTATCCTCAAATCAACACTTAAACTCCATACCATGCAACCCATACAAACCAAGAAAAGCACCAATCACATAACCCATTTATTCACGTCACTCTCCAACCATGAATCACAGCCTTACACACCTTCATGCCTCAACATCCTCACTTACATCTCTCCCTCTCTTGGAAAATAACTAATTCTTATAATTTTTATCCAATCCAACTTAACAACACATTATGCAAACGATTTGGGTTTTTTAGAAATAAAATTGCAGCTTGTGTAAAACTCCAAAATTTGTGTATTTATATTCAAATTAAAGATGATTGAATCAAGAATCAAATGCAACAATAACCAACTTAATTGAATAACTATAGAGAAAGTTATGCACTAAACAAGCAACAAAGGTCAATGTTGTCAACAACTAAACTACAAGGACCTTGCGATAAAAAATGCTCTCACTACAGAGCTCCGATTCAAGGACCGACCGGTCAAAAAAAGAACTATGTGCTAAGGATCAACTGTTAAACTTTCAGCTTAATCCAACGGTTAACGAAGTAGTAACCTTCATTTTACGAAAAGTGTGCAGTCTAGAAAAATGGATAGTGCCTCAAAACGAGATAAAGAAAAGGAAAGGTGGTTGCACCAAAATAAATAGCTCACATACAAGCATGTGTTCAATCAATCCTTGGCCTCATTGAAATATAAAATCATGTACTGCACCCACATCAATACGCAAGATATCAAAAAGAAGAAAGATGAAAGTTAATAACTTTGCACCACATTCACATAAATAAAAAAGGAGAGGTAAAAGAGTTAATCTCATGCAATAAACTTGCTCCAGCAGCGTGAATGAAGAGAAAACAATCACATATGCAGGCCCTGGAAAAGAAGAAGGATATATCAAGTATATTCATTAAAACCTCATGCACCAATCAACAAAATAAAGAGAAAAAATAAGGTAAAGCTTCAAACAACACAGAAAGCAAACTCAACTTCCCCTACACCACACATGAATACTTTTCAAGTTTCATTCATCAAGCAAACAAAAAGAAAACAAGAGAAGAAAGCAAGGTTGGCTTCCCCTACCTGGACTTGGTTCTTCACTAAGCGTTTCTCCCACAACCTCCTCTTTCACTCTCCATGTTTCTCCAACTCTCCTCTCCCTCTCATCTTTTCTCACATTTTAGAAACACTAAAACTATTACATATCCTATTCTAAAATCTTATCTTTTTGTCTATAATTAACATCTTTAATCTTTTCTATTAATATTCTAGAAGATAAATATAATATTCTTGGCAATTTATTTTATGACAGCACATATTTCTAAAAGATAAAAATGGATTTTGTAACAAAGAGATTAAAAAAAACAACAACCATATATATCTGCTATATCCAATGTGAATGGAGTGGCTTTTATAATAGCATGAAACTACACTTTCACTCTCCATGTTTCTCCAACACTCCTCTCCCTCTCATCTTTTCTCACATTTTAGAAACACTAAAACTGTTACATCTCCTCTTCTAAAATCTTATCTTTTTGTCTATAATTAACATCTTTAATCTTTTCTATTAATATTCTAGAAGATAAATATAATATTCTTGGCAATTTATTTTATGATAGCACATATTTCCAAAAGATAAAAATGGATTTTGTAACAAAGAGATTAAAAAAAACAACAACCATATATATCTTCTATATCCAACGTGAATGGAGTGGATTTTATAATAGCATGCAACTACACGTGAATTTTAATTATACAGAAGAGAGAGAAAACTAATTGAAAATAAGCGAGCCCCATAACTTAAATGAGAAAGAAAAAAAAAATATATATATATATAGAGAGAGAGAAAGAGAAAACTAATTGAAAATAAGCGGACCCCACAACTTAAATGAGAAAGAAAAAAAAAAAAAATATATATATATATATATATATATTAAATAAAATACTTAATTTAAATAAATCCATAATCTCAAACAAGCCATGAATTAACATAAGTAAAATATTATTCATAAAATAAAATAATCTAACATACAACCTTTCTTTTCTTTCCACACAGAGCTTTATACCTTGTGCATTTTCACAACATTTTTTAACTGAAATTATAATTCGTAAATAATAAAAAAATCAGAATCCATACCATTATTAAACATTATCAAAACAAAACAACCACCAAATAATTATATAACAACATGAAATTATTTCATACCTTTAACACAAACAGTCCCATATAGAAAAACAACATTATATTACCCACACATAAAACTCACCTCGCCTGAATCCAACATATGCATAACTCATCAAAGATAGATACCAGAAACATGTTCTCAAACCAAAACATGAAATCAACAACATATTACCAATAAGTACTATCTAACGATATGTCATCCTCTCATAACTAACCACTCTACCTTTCTTGCGCAACAATGCCTCGTGGAGAGAACAAGCCACAACCTTTACCTGGTCACCAAAACCCGGTAAGAGCACTACTTTCCTTAAGACTTACAAGCAACCACCCTTGCCTGCTCACTAAAACCCAACAAGAGCACAACCCTTACCTGCTCACCAAAACCCAGTAAGAGCTTTGCTTTCCCTAAGACCCACAAGCAACAACCCTTGCCTGATCACCAAAACCCAGCAAGATCACTGTGATTAAGCTTAGAACAAAGTCTTATAGTAGAACAAAAGCCTCCTTTTACCCGACTCACCAAAGTTCTATGGATAAAAGTGCAACCTGATTTTACAGATGTGAGAGAATTCATACTACACATGACACACATAATCAAGCATAACATGCTTCATGACCATAACACTCACTAAACATAGCATCTCACCCAAGCATGTATCACACTAACATTACCAATCATACCTTACATACCGTGTAAATATCACCAAACAAGGCCCAATACCAAAACAAGGCGCAAGCCAAAATAAAGGCCCAACCACTAGAGGAATGTTTAAGAAGATTCAAAATGCTAGTGATGGTCAAGATCCTTCAAGGCCCAATGGAATCAAGCTAACTTTCAAATGGGCTAAGGAAGATACTAAAATCTAGATGAACATTTGAGTGCATGTTCAACTTTGGCCAATGTAATTGGGCTATCCTTTGTAAATATTTGTTGCTTTGAATAATTGGATCAAAAATTCACCAAAGCATTATTTAATTGGGCTCACGACGTCATTAAAAAAGCTTTAGTTGAATAGATGTCTAGAAATCATGTCACACTTAACACATTGAGCACATGTTGAAATGGGGAAGGTGTGACTTGCCACATGACACTTGATCCACCAAATAATGAGATCTAGATCTAGATCTAGAAAGAATTCAACACATGTCATAAACTTAGCCTAGCTGAATTCTTCCTTCTCCTTAAGCTATACAAGAGAGCTCTTATGCATTGTGTAAAGGTTACTCTTAATTTGAATGGTAATTGTTTTGATGTTGAGAGCACTTCATATATTTGCCTTATTGAGAGTCATGAGAGCTAAGAATCTCCTTAGATCTCCTCTAGCCTCCTTCCTCTAGGACAGCGTCTCCTTCCTAGTACTTCATCTCCACCACACCATACCATAGCTCAAGGGCCTTCAACCTTGCTTCCATTCCATTTCTGTTGAATGCTCATGGTGTCTCTTCATCAATTTCACGTCCAAGGAGCTCCATCAAGTCGTATCAAGAGCCTCTCAAGCCACGTATGTCTTGGGTTTGAATGAGTTCATCAATTTTTTATGTTTTCCGTGTTGCTTCTCTTAACACTAGAGGAACATAGATAGTGCACTAAATGGATACATAAAGGTTTTATTCAACTCACTGTTATTACAGAAATGAGGTGCATATATATAGCAACACACTCAGAAAAACAAATACAACAAAACTAACAAACTCGTTAAAACTAATAACCCTGCCGTATTGTTTGACTTAACACCTAACACTCTTCCTTAAGTAAGAGAAACTTTGTTGTTAACAATTCCAACTACATCTCTTTACCAGCTAAACTACTATGCTCTTAAAGCTTTTGTGAATAAGTATGCTAACTGCAACTTAGATTTTTAGTGTTCAATATCGAGTTTTCCGTTGCACACTTGATCACGTATAAAATGGACCATGTCTTAATGTGCTTACTTCTCCCATGCGATGTTGCGTGCTTTGCCAAGTTAATTGCAGATTTGTTATCCACTACCAACCTAGTTCTGCTTGAGAGTTTCACCTGCAACTCTCGTAGCATTGTTTCCAACCGGACTGCTTGACAACAAGCTCCTGACGCTGCTATATACTCTACTTCGTAGGAAGACAAGGCCACCATTGATTCCTTAGTTGAGTTCCATGAAATTGGAGCTCCTCAAAGGAAAAAGATATACCCTGTAGTGCTTATCCTATCACTCTTATCCCCACACCAATCTGAATCAAAATATCCAACCAATTCCAATTCTGAATCAGATTTTCCTTTTGGAAACAAGATACCATAGCTAATGGTTCCTTGTAGATATTTTAGGTTCCTTTTGGCAACATACATGTGTGATTCCTTTGGATCTTGCATGTACCTACTTATCAACCCAACACTATAACTCAAATCAGGCCTAGAGTTACACAAATATCTCACACTGCCAATAATCCTCTTATAATATGTTGCATCTACATATTGTCCATCAGTTTCCACTTGTAGTTTATGCCGAACCTCTACAGGTGTAACAACATAATTGCTTTTCTATATTTTGTAACGTTTCAACAAGTCTTGAGTATACATGGTTTGGTGCATCATAGTTCGATGCTTGGCCTTAGTAAACTCAACTCCAAGAAAATAATTGAGTTCACTTAGATCACTCATTTCAAAATCATTTAGCATTTGAGTCTTGAATTGAGCAATTAATTCACTAATGTTCCCAGTCACCAACAGATCATCCACGGACAACCATACAATCAACTTGTTTGTGTCAACCTTACCATTCAAACTATTAACATACACACCATATTCAAAGCTTCACCTTCCAAAACAAATATGTTTTGGAAAACTATCTATTCTTTGGTTCCAAGCTCTAGGAGCCTGCTTCAAACCATATAAGGTTTTCCTAAGCTTATAAATCTTCTCCTTCTGACCTTTTACCACAAACCCAATAGGGTATTGCACGTACACATCCTCCTCGAGAGAGATCCATTTAAGAAAGTTGCTTTTACATCAAATTGGTGCATTAGCCAATTGGATGAAATGGCAAAAATGACCACAACACGCATAGTATCTATTTTGGCCATTTGATGGAGGATTAGCCTCAACCAAGGATAGAGGCACTTGCTTAAGAAGACTAAGCATCTTTAGAAAGGAAGTTAACTAATCCTTCCTCCATGTTCATTGCTTTCATTATGTTTGAAATTCCCTAAGTTGACTTAGTTGAATCAACCTTAGTTGACTTGTTGACCTTTGATTGGGTTTGACTTGTTGGCTAGATTTGACTTGACTTAAGCCAACATGCTAATCCTTATTTATGTGTTTTGTAGGTTTAAGTAATGTTGATTATGGTGGATGATGTGGTGCAACACTAGTGGACAAGTGGAGATGAGATGGACCATAGGTGAAGAAAGAGAAAGGGCAAAAAACATAAAGTAAAAGGCATAAAGCAAGTGTACCTATGTACCTTTTGTCTGCTCTGTTCTTAGCATACTTTGGCCACTTTTGGAGACATACGAGACACCTTCTTGTTCTCCTTTAGTACTAGTACGAAATTAGCCTTGCACACACCATAGTTAGCTCTTTTGTCTCTCATTTTGTAACCTTATTTGACCTAGTTTCTAGAAGCTAGGGTTAGGTTTTTGTAGAGATATCCTTATGTATCTTTATTTGCTTAGAGGCCCCTAAACTCTTCTATTTAAGGGGTGCTCTACAACTTGTACAAGGGTTGAACATTTTGAAGTAAAAACACTCATGTGTCTAACCTATTTGTGAGAGTTTCCTCCCTAGGGAGTGAATACTTTTAAGCCTTATCTTGCATAGCAAGTGGCGGCACACATACACTCATCTTCAAGGATGCCATGGCTTCTAACCTAGCCTTGTGGTGGCATGCTTCTCACATTTTTTACCATTCCTTTCCTTTCCATTTTATGTTTTCTTCTTCCTTTAATTATTCTTGGTTTTCTATGGTTTATGTGCATTCCATTTCCTTTTTGTTTAGAATCAATGCATCATCTTCTTCTCTTGAGCTTTGCGAATGGAACCTTCACATCTAGATATCATGCTATCTTAATATCCAGTGGGGATTTCACTTACATCGTGTTTGGATGAAGCATTTCAACAATGCTGAGAAATTGAAATGCATTGTATTTGAATTTTTTGCAATTAAATTCCCTTCATTTTCTAAATAACTTGTTTGGATAAAAATATTAAAATACCTTACATTTCAATTTCTTATTTGGATAAAATAATTGAATATCTTGTGAGATAAAATTTCATTTTAACAATATTTATTTTAGACTTAATTATGTTTTTAGTTCATGATAAATTTGGAAACGGGCTCGACGACCCAAATGGGTCGGTCGACCGACGACTCAAATGGCCCGGAAACCCAAATGGGATAGGTTAGGTCGGCTCCACGGTCCAGGCAAGCCTGGTGAGCTTGATAGCCCATACGGGCCGGTCATGCCCGTCAAGTTCGTTGACCCAGCCTGACCCAACCTGTCTAGGTCGTTGGCCCGGCTTGGCCCTACTAGGTCGTCGGGCCTGTCCAACCCATATGGGTTTTTGGGTCGTTTATGTCAATGGGCACACCCAGCAAGTTTATGTTGTCGGGCTGGTCGGTATCGCCTAGGTCATCAAACTGATTGGGCTCGTCTAGGTCGTCAGGCCAATCGGGCCTAACTTACTCATCGGGTCGGTCAGGCTTGTCGGGTCAATGGGTCGGTCGGGTCGTTGGGCCTGCCCAACACGTCTGGGCCATTAGACCCGCCCGACACCTTTAGGTCGTCTGGCCCACCAAACTCATGTGGTGTCATTGGACACGCTGCCCCGTCTTGGTTGTCAGGTCGATTTGGTCCGTCTTTGTCTTCGAGCCCAGCTAACTTGTCTAGGTCGTCAGTTTCGTTTGGGTTGTTGGGCCCGCCCAACCCATCTGGGTCTTTGGGCTTGCTCGACTCGTTTGTGTCGTCAGGTCAGTTTGATTCGTCTTGATCGTTTGGCCAGCCCAGCCTGTCATGGTTGTCGGGTTTGTCGGGTCTGTTTGGGGTTGATTCTAGAGTGTGAGGTTAAGTGAGAAGAATTTCAAATTCCACCTTTTTAAGGGTATTTGAATTTCTTCTAATTTAGCTAATAGAAATACTTCAAAAAAATGCATGCATTTTAAATGCTTTTTAATTTCTCTATCCAAATAAAGCATTTCATTACAAAGAATTTTAAATTCTCCAAATAAATGAATTACTCTCTTGAATTACCTCATCCGAACACATCATTAGCTTTCTTAATCAAGTCACACCATATTCAATAATCTTAAAAAGGAACAAGATAATCCTTCATCATTTGGTATCTAGAGCCTTGGTTATCTTGAATATGGTGTTTTTCATGTGTCAACTAACCTTGTCTTGTTGTAGCTATCTTGGTATGGTTCAAATCCACTTCCATTATACACAAAACAGGGCTAGCAGAAAACGTGACGATTTTAAAACATTAAACTGCACCAGCTTTGTGGTCCAAAAATTGTGTTTTAGGTGTTAAAAGAAAGCTCTTTGAGTCTAATTTCCAACAAAAAAAAAACCAATGCATTTGGAGCTTTGTGGAGAGAGTTAAGATCTAATGAATGAGCAAAGGTCAGATCTGCCAAGAATACGTCAATTAGCATTTTCAGGTTGTGTTATGGCAGTTTGGCTACAATTTTTGCACCTCTTTAAGCTCCTAAATGTTGTTGGATAACATGTCTTTTGGATGCTTAGTCATTGAGCCTCAAATTCATGAGTTTAAATGCATGATAGGTACATGTTTATGTCTTTGTGTATGTCATGAGTCTTTAAATGTACCTAACTTTTGCTTAAGTCATATCTCATATGTTAACTTGAAGTTTTCTTGTTCTTGTTTTTCCAAGTATTTGAATCTTGCATTCACTTTATGTCTTGCTTGATGTATGCTCCATGAAATTGATTTTGCCTAAAACTTGAGGAACTAAGTGTCCAAGCCACCTAAAACCTTTGTGGAAAGAAGAAAATTTTGCACCAATTTTTGCCTAAAAATCGAGAGCAACCTTGCTCCTTGGTGAACTAAAAGTGTTTTTTTTTCACTAGTTGTTATGCTACTAGTTTTCATACTTGAGAATTGGGTGATATTGGCTTGGTTATGATCTTTCTTGGTGTATGCATTACTTGAGAGTTAGTAGTGCATGTTCAAGAATTTTCCATAGAGTCTTTAAACATGTGATTTTCTTGTTTTTGTCTTGTTAAAGTTTTGTCACATAATTTTCCCATCTTAGAGTTAGTTTTCCTTGTTTTTGTGCTTTTCTTGCTTGTCAATAGGTGTTCTTTGTTTTGTCTTAGTAGTTTTATTTTCTTGAAACTCTTGGGGTGTTGTTACCGAATCACTTGTCTTGCATTTGAAGGGTTTTGAACAAGTTTTTAAAAGTGTTTTCTTCACTCCTTTGGAGGATTTTGAGTACTAGCCTTGCATTGTTACTTTGGGGGTGTGATTTAAACACTTGGGTTGCATTTTGGGTTGGATTTGGTCTCGGTTTTCATATTCTCCAACTCCTAATCCATTTATTTTGTCTTGGCTTTGAGTGTTTTGTTATAGGATCATGGCAAGTTCATCAAATGCAATTACACCAAACAAAAACAATATATTGATGAGATTGCTTCGGGATTTGGAGTTGTCTAGGAAGGAGGCCTTTGAATAATTGAGAAAAGACAAGGAGTAAAGTGACATAAGAATCCAAAAACACATTCAAAAGCTTGAAGCTAGAAAGCAAGGAAGAGAGGCTAGGAAAAGAGCGCATTCTGGGCGCAATCCATCACAAAAGAAGCAAACTCCAAAGATTCCTAAGTTTTATGGAGGAAGTGATCCCAAAATCTTCCTTGAATTGGAAGCTAAAGTTGAGCAAATTTTCAATGAAAATCATGTAAAGGATCAAGCACAAGTTGATCTAGTAGTTTTAGGATTTTTGGAGTATGCCAACACTTTGTGGCATAAAGTTTGTAAGAATTATGACCAAGGGCCACCCACGACTTCTTGGATGGACATTAAAACTCTTATAGGTGCTAGATTTATTCCTCCCTCCTATAGGAAGGAACTTCTTTTGAAGTCCAAAGGCTTCACCAAGGTCCTATGAGTGTGAGTGAGTATTTTAAAGAATTATAGTCTCAAATGCGTAGGGTTGAAATAAAAGAAACTAACAAAGAGAAAATAAAAAGATTTGTGAGTGGTCTTAGGAGAGACATACAAGACCAAGTACAATTGTGTGAGTACTCCACTCTTGAAAATGTTTTCACACTTGCCCTTGGAATTGAAGTTCAATTGAAAAGAAAAAGAAGGGCAAAGAAGAGTTACTCACCCAGCCACTACTTTAGTCACTCATGGAAGGGAAAGGATAAAAAGAAATATGATAAGTTCCCTTCTAACTCTCATCAAGAACCACCAAGAAAAAGTAAGTCACCAAGTGATCACATTCACCATTCCCCTTCTCCAAGATCAAGTTCCATTAAATGTTTTAAATGTTTAGCTTATAACCACATTGCTTTAAATTGCCCAACCAAGAGGACCATGGTCTTAAAGAAGAGTAATGATGTAGAGAGTGAACATTAGTCTCCCCCTTCCCCCAAAAGTACTTCTTCCCGCACTTCTTCTTCAAATGAAAGGATTAAACCCCTAGAAGGTGGATTGTTAATGATAAGGCACCAACTAGTACAAGTTTCCAAAGAACTTGACCCTTCTCAAGGATAAAACCTTTTTCATCCAAGGTGCCATATCAATGACAAACTATGTCCCCTCGTCATAGATAATGGAAGTTGTGTAAATGTGGCTAGCACAAGGGTTGTGGACAAGCTTTACTTGAAAACTATCCCTCATGCCAAGCCCTACAAGCTATCATGGCTTAAGGAAGAAGGCATCAAAGTAACTCAACAAGTCCTCATTAACTTTTCAATTGGACATTTTAAAGATGAGGTGTTATGTGATGTTGTGCCTATGGAAGCAACTCATGTTTTGCTAGGTAGTCCATGGCAATTTGATAGAAAAGCCTTTTATGATGGCCATGCTAACACTTATGCTTTCTCCTTCTGAGGAAAGAAGTTCACACTCCTACCTCTCTCACGCAAACAAGTAAATGAGGACCAAAATAAAAGGAAAGATAAACAAAAGATGACAAAGAAAAAAAGAGCAAGTTACCTCCAAAGTGTTACTTGCCTCCAAAAACATTTTTCCAAAGCAAGATGGACATCACCATTCTTTCTTCTCTCCCAAAGATAAAAAAGAAGACCTAATACGCAAGCAAGAGAGGAAGAGTGGTTTAGAAAATAGGGATGGCCTAAACAAAGCTAGGGGTAATACCCTTAGAAAGGATGGAACAAGAGCTCATGAAAGGGAGGTGCAAATCCTCCCCCAAATCAAGTCAAGCTTCATCTACAAAGGCTTACAAAATTTGTGGTCAAATTCGCTCCAAGGAGGGGAGGATGATGAAGAATTGACCCCAACAAAGGATGGAGGCACATTCTTAAGAAGACTATGCATGTTTAGCAAGGAGGTTCACTAATCTTTCATCCATGTTCATTGTTTTCAATAAGTTTGAAATTCCCTAAGTTGACTTAGTTGAATCAACCTTAGTTGACTTGTTGACCTTTGATTGGGTTTGACTTGTTGGCTAGAGTTGACTTGACTTAAGCCAACATGTTAATCCTTATTTATGTGTTTTGTAGGTTTAAATAAGGTTGATTATGGTGGGTGATGTGGCCCAACACTAGTGTGGAAGTGGAGATGAGATGGAGCATATGTGAAGAGAGAGAAAAGGAAAAAAGCATAAAGTAAAAGGCATAAAGCAAGTGTACCTATGTATCTTTGGTCCCTTTTATTTTTAAAACACTTTGCCCACTTTTGGAGACATATGTGACACCTTCTTGGTCTCCTTTAGTGCTAGAACGAAATTAGCCTTTCACACACTATAGTTAGCTCTTTTGTCTCTCATTTTGTAACCTTATTTGACCTAGTTTCTTGAAGCTAAGGTTAGGTTTCTGTAGAGACATCCTTATGTATCTTTTATTTTCTTAGAGGCCCCTAAACTCTTCTATTTAAGGGGTGCTCTACCACTTGTACAAGGGTTGAACATTTTGAAGTAAAAACACTTTTGTTTCTTAACCATTTGTGAGAGTTTCCTCCCTAGGGAGTGAATACTTTTAAGCCTTATCTTGCATAGCAAATGGCGGCACACATTCACTCATCTTCAAGGTTGCCATGGTTTCTAGCCTAGCCTTGTAGTGGTGTGCTTCTCACATTTTTTACCATTCCTTTCCTTTCCATTTTATGTTTTCTTCTTCCTTTAATTGTTCTGCTTTTCTATGGTTTATGTGCATTCCATTTCTTTTTTGTTTTGAATAAATCCATCATCTTCTTCTCCTGAGCTTTGTGAAAGGAACCTTCACATCTAGATAGCATGATATCTTAATGTCTAGTGTGGATTTCACTTAGCTTTCTTAATCAACTCACACCATATTCAATAATCTTAAAAAGGAAGAAGATAATCCTTCATCATCATTGGTGAGAAAATCTCTCCATAATCAACCCCAACTTTCTACAAAATCCCTTTCATAACCAATCTTGCTTTGTATCTCACTATCTCCCCTTTTGGATTTACTTTCACCTTGTAAACCCATTTCAAAGCAATTGGTTTCTTTCCACAAGGAGGATCAACTAAATCTAAGGTGTGATTCTTTTTTATAGAAGTTATTTCTTCTTCCATGGCTTCCCAACCATTTGCATATGTGGCAGCTTCATCAAAATTCATCAAAATTAAGGTACTATAAGCAAGATCGCCTTCTGGTGTGACATCAGTATCATGAAGTAGCTCGTAATCATTCAGACGAGATTGTTTTTGTACTGTCCTAGATGATCTCCTTACGTGAATATCTTGGTCAATAGACCCCACTTTACTAGCAACATTATCTTCCTCAAGCACAATCATAGGTTGGGTATTTTGTTTTTGTGTCCATTGCCATGTAGAGGTTTCATCAATCACCACATCTCTGCTGATGTGAACCTGATTGGTTACTGGATCCAATAGTTTATACCCACTTATAGAATGAAAGCCAATTAGAATTAATTAGCCCCTTGTCATCGAGTTTACTTAGTTGCTGATCAGCGACGTGCTTGAAGTAGAGCGACCCAAAAACTCTCAAATGTGCAACGCTAGGTTTTGTCCCACTCCACGCCTCTTTTGGTGTGATGCCTTTGAGGCTCTTCGTAGGGGATCGATTGAGCACATACAAGGTTGTGAGGGTTACCTTTCCCTACAATTCTTTTGGAAGATCTTTGCACTTGAGCATGCACCTGACCATATTAGAAAGAGTCCTATTTTTCCTTTCGGCCACACCATTGTGTTGGGATGTGTGTGGAGGTGTGATTTCATGCTCAATCCCAATTTCTTCACAAAAATTTATAAACTCCTTTGAAGTGTACTCCCCACACCTCAAGCAAGAAATGATTCTCCAGTGCATGGCCCTCACCCTTCAACCCGGCCCCTTCGCCAACAACGTCTACCTTCATCCACCTACCTCTATGCACGAGTTAAAGTTGTGTGTCGTCGACTACGTTCGTATGGAGGAAATGCAAACCCTCCATACTAAATTCTGCAATGATTACGCAGCCACCACTGCCAACCCCACCCCACAACCCTCCCGTCCTGATCCGAGACCGCGAGAACCCCAACAACCCCGCTTCACCAGATACGCTCCCCTCAATGTCCCTAGATCCTGCCTCCTTGATGAGCCTTACAAGCCGACCTCATCCCATCGCTGTGCAAGACAACTACCCCCCCAACGCCGACATGACCAAATATTGTCGCTATCACCGCAACCATGGCCATACTACAGAAGACTGTAAAGTACTCTGGGATAAAATCGAAGAACTGATGCGTGCTGGCCACTTTCGCCGCTTTATCCGCAGATAAGATCACTCCTCTTGATCCTGCCATCCTCCTTGTCCCGACCACAGACGCCCTCCCTATGACTCTCGTCATGATAAACGCCCCAACCAATCCACCAACCAAGACCTCCAACCGGCTCGCACCGATGTCACCCCCGCCGATCCTCCCCTACGCGGCACTATCAACACCATCTCCTGTGATTTCGCTAGTGGAGGATCTACCTCTTCTGCCAAAAAGAAACACCTCCGCCATATCCAATCCATCAACCACATTACACATTCCCATCACAGACGCCGCATGCCTCCCATCACCTTCACGGACGACAACTTCCACGGCCTCGACCACCAACAAGACGACCCTATGGTCATCACTGTTGAAATAGAAAACTACGCAGTTAAAAAAGTCCTCGTCGACCAAGGTAGTTCGGTCGACATCCTCTACTGGGCAACATACCAGAAGCTTCAACTCCCAGACACAGCCATGGTCCCATATGATGAACCAATTTATGGCTTTTCTAGAGAACAAGTTTCCACTAGCAGCTACATTGACCTCCACACCGTCTTCCGTGATGGAGCCCAAACCAAGACCATTCTTATATACTTCTTCATCGTTGACGCACCCACATCTTATAATGTCCTCCTTGGCCGCCCCTCGCTCAACACCCTTGGCGCCATCGTCTCCACCCCTCATCTGTCCATGAAGTTTCCCTCCCCATCTGGCGACATCCTCACCATCCATTGCGACCAACACCTTGCACGTGAATGCTACATGGCCAGCCTAAGCCCGCAACTCCTATCCAGCAAACTAATCACATCAAGCGGCCACCCGGCTCTGGGATCACTCTGTCGGATGAGGATCTAGACCGCAGAGTGGGCCGAGATGTTTGCCTCGGACCTGTTGAAGAGACCACCCCTTAGAGCTCCTAAATGGCCACTTCATCAAACTTGGCACCGGATTGGAATCTGAAGAGCGTGCCATCATCACACCCATTTTAGTCGGCAACACAGACCTTTTTGCTTGGTCAACTGCCGACTTACCTGGAGTGGACCCTCAAGTAGCATCCCACAAGTTATCCATCTACAAAGAAGCCCGGTATATCTCCCAGAAAAAACGCAAACTCGGCGAGGAGCGACACCTAGCAGCCAAAGCTGAGGCTGATAAATTACTGAGTGCAGGGTTCATTGAGAAGCTCACTACACCACTTGGCTTTCTAACGTAGTCCTGATTAAGAAAGCCAACGGCAAGTGGCAGATGTGTGTCGATTACACGGATCTTAATAAAGCCTGTCCTCGAGATGCCTCCCCCTTACCCAATATTGACCGACTTGTTGACGGCACGGCTGGGAACAAGGTCCTCAGCTTTCTTGACGCATACTTTGGTTACAATCAAATCCCCATGGCCGCATTCGATGTAAAACCCGGGAAAATTAAATAGTTATTTAATTAATTATTTAGTTAGGACGGATAATGAGAATATTTAAAGCAATAAATGCGAGGAGCTATGACGTGGAAAGGTACTAGCTCATGTGGTTGAGAGCAATCTATTGTGTGTGAGGACTTGGGTTCGAGTCCTATGTGTGCCACTTGGGTGTTATTTAAATTGTGTGTTTTTGTGTGTTTTTATATTGGATGCGTGTTGTCATGGTAAATTCTTAAAATTGTAGGAATTATCATGAAATCTGGATTGGTTGAGTGGTTTGGCCTTGGTTTGGTGTATGCATGAGTGTGGGTTCAAACCTTGTTGAGAACTAATTTACTTTTCTTTTGCCAAATTTTCTTGTGCATGAATGTGGAAGGTTAAAGATTTAGTAGCCAAGGAGGGGTAATCTAAGGGCTGAAAAATAGAGGGTTAATTAAGCAAATTGGTTAACCTTAATATCAATTTTTATTTAAAAATTCGTATAAGCATCTAAAGGGGCAATTAAGGGAGAGTGATAGTGGGAGAGAAGGTTAAAAGAGGGGGAAAACAGCAATTAGGGTCGTGGTACTCATAAACAAAGATTTTTCTGAGAATTTGGGGCTGCTACGTAAGGGAGTGAGGCTAAAAACGCGAAAGAGGGAGTGGAAAGCAAAGCTAGAGAGGTTTTTGGTGAAGGGTTAAGCACACTTATTCGAATTTGGCAAGGAATCCAGGTAAGGGGAGTTGCTCTGTGTGTTTTCTTTTAATTGTATCAATTACAATGTGCCTCATGATCGAAATTGCATGTAATCTGTCAGTTGCGCACTGTTTTATCGAAGTTTCTGGGTTTTTCCCAGAAACCGCCTGGCGGGTCAATCCCTACCGCCAGGCGACACATCAGAAATTGAGTTTTGTTCTTGTTTTGGTTTGAATCGCCTGGCGGCGATGAATTCCTGCCAGGCGGTGCGACCTCGTTCGCGGTCCTTGTTGATGTTTGTTACTATTAGTGCGAGTACGTATGTGTTTTCTGTGACTGGTGTGAATGGGTACCGTTGGACATCTTTTTTTGGATCAAATTGGATTACCTAATTGCAGGATGGTAAGGGTTGAGGGATGATCATGTGTGAAATGATTTAGGGCTTGCGAAATAGAAATTGGGATTTTGGAGTGGATAAATACAGTAAAAAGAAAAGGATAATGAGTGGTTGGTGATTCTTAAGTTTTGAACCTGGACTGAATTGATGGGGAATTGGGGAAATTCGTGAGTGCAGCAGAGAGATGGAACCAGAAACTGATACGCCGCCTGGCGGTTTACAACCTGCCGCCAGGCGATGACTGCAGCAGTGGCCCTGTTTATGAGTTGAGGAGTGAAGGATAGAAGGGTGAACATAAGGAGTGTGCGGTATTAGATAATTCTTAAGGAAACTATAAGGGACGAGAAAAATATGTTACCAAATAGTAGGAACTAGAATATACGTGAAGGTATGAGCATAATGTGGTGTGGGGATAGGGAAGTTAAAGGTTAAATAGAGAAAATAATGGTCCAAATGTAGAGTTTCAGGGTGGAAAATGTATACTGTGGGTGATGGTGTTTATCGGAATTAGAGACGATGTGATGTAAGGACGTGATGTAATGGTTACGATTGTGTAACAAGGATTGAATGCTAGCATAGAAGTGTGGTAGTGCTGTTGTAGCGTGAAACAGGTATGTAAGATGCTAAAGGTTATGGTATGAGTGGTTCCAATTGTGGAATGGGTTATTAGTTATGGATAGAGGAAATGGGAAGAAGTCCCATATCTTGTTGTGCGGTTAGGGAAGGGTACATGTAATTGTTTACATATGATATTTGTAGGCTTGCCTATGTGAGGGTCGCGAGGTTCTTATGTGATCTATGGAAGGAATTTAATTGGTAAACTGGATTAACTAGAGTGTCATAAAACCAGAAAAATGTTGTTCTGGTATGGCGCCTGGCGGTCTACTGATAGCCGCCAGGCGATAGCCCTAGCGTGGGAAGGTCTGCACTGAGAGGCGCCTGGCGGCACGGTGTGCTCCGCCAGGCGATGGCGAGAAAACAGTGGGGTCTGGGAGCACGCTGGCGCCTGGCGGGAGGTGAATACCGCCAGGCGGTCTGGAGCAAATTCGCCTGGCGGCGTGTGGGCCGAGCCAGGCGGGAACGCTGTTGTTCTGTGTAGTTTGGTGTGCTGTTTTTAACTGAAACTGATGCTTTGCTTGGATCGGGAGATGCTGTGGCATGAGCGGGTAGGTTCATGGCTGGTGTGACATGTGATGATATGAGCGGGGAGGTTCATATCAAGTTACTCTCACGTGGGGATACGAGCGGGGAGGTTCGTATGTTCCGTGCTCACGTAGAGAGATGCCACGTGCGGGGAGGTACGGGGGCTGGTGGATCACATGTGTTGGACTACGGGCGGGTAGGTCCGTAGAGCAGGACTACGAGCGGGGAGGTTCGTAGAGGCAGGACCACGAGCGGGCAGGTTCGTGTGAGCATCAGATTCCCGAGTCCAAGGCTAACCAATTGTATGAATTGAAGACTGTTCAGTCTTGGGGTTAGGGTCTTGGCCAAGATTTATAATTAATGGATAAAATGAGTAAATGATCTACCTTGTATTTTTTTATGTTTGTTGTTTTATTTTCTCAGCTCACCCTTTCTGTTTGTGTGTGGCGATGATCGTGTAATTCGTTACACGGGAGCAGATGTTGATACAGGTAGTGCTGAGGATGCCCAGATGGCGGAGTGAGGGCTAGCATGGGAGTTTTGGAAATTTATGTTTTAAATGCAAATTTTGGAACTTGTAATAAATTATGAATTAGTTGTGAGTTTTGGCGCGTTAATTTAATGAAATAAAATTTTCCCGCGTTGGGATTTTTATCGAGATGATTATTTAATGAAATTATTTATTTTAATATTTATTTTTAAGTAATATTCCCTAGGGATGTTACATCCAACATGAACAAAACCGCTTTCATCACAAAAGACGCCAATTACCGTTACAAAGTTATGCCATTTGGCCTCAAAAACACCAGAGCAACCTACCAACAATTGATGGAAAAAGTCTTTAGTCATTTGATGGGCAAATGCGTTGAAGTATACGTCGATGACATGGTTGTCAAATCTCCGAGCCATCACCAGCATGCTTAGGACCTCTCAGCAGTCTTCTCTGCATTACGACAATACAACCTTCGCCTCAACGCCGATAAGTGCGTATTCGGCGTCAACCGCGGTAAATTCCTCATATTCATGCTAACCCAGCGCGGCATAGAAGCCAACCCCGAATGTCGTCCTTGGCCGTTGAGTTGTCCAAATTCAACATCCGCTATGAATCCCATGGCCCCATTAAAGCTCAATGCCTCCTAGACTTTGTCAACGGCCTCCAACAAACACCCACAAAGGACCAGTGGACACTTTACGTGGATGGTTCTTCAAATCCGAAAGGTGCAGGTGTCGGCATCGTGTTGGAAGGCCCCAACGATATCCTCATTGAGAAATCCCTCCACTTCTCCTTCAAGACATCCAACAACCAAGCCGAATACGAAGCCATCCTCGCCGGCCTATCCTTGGCCCGCGAGGTTGGCGTCAAAACCTTAACATGCAAAACCGATTCCAAGCTCACTGTAGGCCATCTGAATGACAAGTTCCAGATCAAGGACCCTACCCTTTTACAATATTACCATCTAGTCCGAACAGTCATCCAATCTGCCTTCGACCAAGTCCACATCCAACACCTTCCTAAGTCCGAAAACATCAAAGCCGACATCTTATCCAAACTAGCCAACACCAAGTTAAAAAGCCTTCACCGCTCCTTCCATCACAAATACTTGCCATAACCTAACCCAATCCCAAGCCGACAATTGGACCACTCCTTACATCCAGTATCTCCAAACCGATAACCCCCCACCAAATGCTGACAAAACTTGGATAGCTAAAGCCGCCAGATATACCATGATAGGTGATGATCTGTACAAACGCGGATACAGCCAACCACTTCTCAAATGCGTCACTGCAGAACAAGCCCAGTACATCATTAAGGAATTACACGAAGGCATATGCGACTACCATTCCGGCTCATGCACCATGACTACCAGAATCCTTCGCGCTGGTTACTTCTGGCCGACTTTGGAAGTAGATTGCCAAGACTTTGTCAAAAAATGCAAACCATGCCAAAAACATGGCAACCTCATTCATCAGAAACAAGAACAGCTCCATTCTATACTATCCCCGTGGCCCTTCGCAAAGTAGGGGATGGACATCCTCAGCCCCTTCTCCCCCGACAAAGGCCAAGTAAAGTTTATGATAGTAGTCGTCGATTACTTCACCAAGTGGATAGAGGCCAAACCATTAACCACCATCACAGTCCAGCAAGTCCAACAATTTGTTTGGAAGGATATTATATGCCGATATGGTGTCCCACATACCATCGTCACTGACAATGGTCGATAGTTTATAGATAAGGAACTCGCCAAATTCTACACCGATCTAGGCATCAAACACATAACCATATATGTTGAATCCCCACAGACCAATGGATAGGCCGAGGCGGCAAACAAGGTTATCCTAGTAGAGCTACGCAAGCGGTTGGACAACACCAAAGGCCGATGGCCAAAAGAACTAGTAGAAGTGTTGTGGGCCTACAGGTGCACCCCTCAATCAGTAACAAACGAGTCTTTGTTTAGCCTAGTATACGGTGCAGACGCCATGATACCCGTTGAAATTGGTGAACCATCCCTGCGCCGAGAACTATATGACTCAGCCCACAATCATCAAAACATGGCCACCAACCTCGACCTCCTACCCGAGCTAAGAGAAAAAGCTCAAATACGCAACTTAGCTGCCAAACAAAGAGCTGCCAGGAAATATAACGCCAACTTATGCCCAAGATCGTTCATAAAAGGAGACTTAGTTTGGAGAATGGCCAACAGTGCAAGAAAGAAGGATGGCAAGTTCTTTGGAAATTGGGACGGCCCATACCGAATACGTGAAGACGTTGGAGGAGGAGCATATAGGCTTAGGCAACTATCTGGGGAGGAAATACCTAACACATGGAATGTATCACATCTAAAGTTCTACTTTAGTTAAAGACATACTTTGTACCAAACACTTGTAACCCTCGGTGTACTCTTTTTCCTCACCTGGTCTTTTTTCCCTAAGGAAGGTTTTGGCCGGGGAGGCACCCCAGATTCAATGAATAAACAAAGGGTTCCCAACTTTACGACCATTCTTTATTTAACTTCTTGCATTCATTTAAGTTCCCCACCTTTACCACAAGTAAGCGGCCTGGGTCGAACACCCTTAACTTGTTGTTAATTCGTTTAAGTTCTCCACCCTTACCACAAGTAGGCGGCCTGGGTCGAACACCCTTAACTTGTTAATTCGTTTAAGTTCCCCACTGTAAGACCCGTAGAATTTAATTAATTAAATAAATAATTAATTAATAAATACGGGAGGGGTAATAATTATGACATTAAATTATGGTTGGTATGACGTGGAAAAGTGCTAGCTCATATGGTTGAGAGCACTTGGATTGTGTGAGAGGACTTGGGTTCGAGTCCTATGCATGATACTTTTTGTGTTATTATTATTATTTCAATCTATGGAAACATGTTCTGTTATGATATGATGCTTGAATTGTGATGGTTAGCATGAAACATGATTGGTTGAAATGGTTATGCACTTGAGTGTTAACAAAGGGGTCATGGGTTCAAACCTTGCAAATGCTAAATGGAAATTATGCTTGTTTTTATTTTGCAAATGGTGACTTTAGAGGGAAATGGGAAAGGTTAACAGAGGCCATGGGGAGCAGTACGGCCAATGGGGGGCTGCATTCTCATTCATGATGAGAGATGGAGGGTTATTAAAAGGTAAATGAAATTAAATTCGTTTTAATATTTTAAGTAACCTAAAGTACTAGTTTAAAAGGAAAAAGTTGGAGTTTAGGCAAGGTTTTGGAAGGCTGAACTTAGACTTAGAAAAAACAGAGGCAAGAGTGAGTGAGAGGGGCTGACGTGAGGGAGTTGAAGGCAGAATTGAGGGAAACCAAGGTTGGCCATTGGTGATCAAGGGAGAGCTTCATCAATTGTGCAAATTTAAGCTAAGGAACCAGGTTAGGGGAGCTGAACCCGCTTCTTTGCATGTTATAATTTATTCTGTGTGCAAGCATGAACTATTGGATGTGTATTTTGGTAAATTCAATGAGTTTTCACGTTTCTGGAAAATTTCCAGAAACCGCCTGGCGGGCTGCTCATAGCCGCCAGGCGGCACATGTCATTTTACTACCTTTTCTGGGTTCCATGAGGAACCGCCTGGCGGTGAACCCCTGTACCGCCAGGCGCTACAAACCTGTAATCCAGTTTCTGGGTTCTAAGATACACTGCCTGGCGGTCATGCACACCCGTCAGGCGACGCGAGTAGAATTGGCTCAATTTTGAGGTTTAGTGTGATCTGGAGTGATTTTGATCAGATGTAAATCAAGGGTTAGTGATTTAGAGATGAAATAGAGTCATAATTGATTGAAAACCAGTACGAATGATAGGTGAAATTCAATGGAACAGTGATCAAGTGTTTAGGGTTGAACTATTGGGGTTCTGATGTCGTGAGTGTGCTGGTGATTGAAATGCTTGGAAAAAAAAATTCCTAGGGAATGTGTGTGTGGACTGCGAGGAATATAATATATAGGTGAGATTGCGCGAGTAGGGGTGGAGATTACTCTGGAATGAGAAACAGGGAAAAGTTGGGGCTGCGCAGGTGTGGAGATTCTGGAAAATTACCAAAAGTCTGATGCACCGCCTGGCGGCACGAGACTAGCCGCCCGGCGCCAGTATAGTGACGTGGACGCTTGTGGTTATTCTGGTCTAGGAGGGTATTGATAGGATAATCGATGTTTGGTCTCTTGGTAAATTGGAGTGTAGAGATTTTATTATGGTAATGATAATTTCCCTCTTACTATACAAGCGAACTTGAGGAGTGTATAAATTGGTTGAGATAGTGGTAATAGGAAGCTTGGGGAGTATGTTAGGTCACGGGATATTCTAGTACTGTTAGAGTTTTAATAACCTGCGTGTCAGTATGGAATAGGGGAAAATAAGAATGACACCTAATTATGGGTGAGTTTCTTGGCTTGTAATTATTTTGAAGAGAGTTGTAGTAGAACGGGAGAGTGGTATAGTTTCGTCTAAGTGAACAATACCATGCACTGAGTTAGGAGTATAATGGATTAAGGATGGGTGTGAGGGCAAGATGCGAAGGGTAATTGACCAAAACCAGTACTGCATAAGTACTGATGCGGCGCCTGGCGACAGAATTAGGTCTGCCAGGCGGTAGAGAGGCAACAGTGGGGTTCTGGTGCAGGAGGCGCCTGGCGGCAAGGGGGTTCCGCCAGGCGATGGCGAAGAAATTCGTGGTCTCTGGAACAGCGTCCGCCTGGCGATGGAAACGGTTCCGCCAAGCGGTAGTTGCAGAATTTGTGATTTATGGGGCGCTTGACGCCTGGCGACACGTGTCCCCCGCCAGGTGGTCTGGAAGCTGTGGCGCCTAGCGGTACGTGTCCCCCGCTAGGCGATTTAGCTGCTGTGAGTCCTAGTTGATGGACTTCGTAGGGTGTTCTACAAGGTTTCTGGTAGTGCTTTAGAGGTGAGGTTGCTGGAGTTCCTTGAGTTGTGGCTCGGAACGTATCCCTTGAGTTGTGGCTCGGGATAGGGGTTAAGCACGTGGTATTCCTTGAGTTGTGGCTCAGAATAGCATCTCTTGAGTTGTGGCTCGGGATGGCGGATGAACACGAGAAACCTTTGAGTTGTGGCTCGGGTTGGCGAGTGTGGCCGGTATGAGTGTGCTGGTTGTGGCCAGTACGGGTGGGTCCAGATAGATTGCCCTCCTCAGTTGTTGGCCGACGAGTTTGGTAGTCTTGGGACGATACGGGCTTTGTTCGTATATGGGAACTCTACCTGGCGTTGCGGTGTATGATCCGTAGCATGTATCCCCGCACGTGCTCTATCGGTTGTGGCCGATAGGTATGGCAACAAGTCACCTTGAAGTAATTAGCAGATGAAGTAGAACACGAATAAACTTATTGGAGATCGAATTGAGGGAATAAAAATATAGGGCAATGTGGAAAGTTAACCTAAGTGGTGTTATGTGTATGTATACTGATTTATATATATGTTTATGGCTTTGTATTTATGTGTGTTTTATCTGCTAAGCTCACCCTATCTGCGTGTGTGTGGCGATGATCGTGTACGCGGTACACGGGAGCAGATGTTGGTGATGCAGGTGGCTCTGGTGCAGCTTAGTCGCGGAGAGGGGATTGACTTGGGGAACTTTTACTTGTATTACTTTGTTTTGGAAACATTTGTAAACCCGGATGGGTGACTTAACAACATTGTGGTTTTAATTATGTAATCGATGTTCTAAACTTTATCCGCTCAATTAATAAAGCTTTAAATTTTCCCGCGTTTTGGGAAAATGAGGTATTATTAAATGCGCTGTTATATTTATTTGTTTTATTTATTTATAAATCAGTAATATCCTGACGGGATGTTACACCCACCCTTACCACCAGTAAGTGGCCTGGGTCGAACACCCTTAGCTTGTTAATTCATTTAAGTTCCCCACCCTTACCACAAGTAGGCGGCCTGGGTCAAACACCCTTAACTTGTTGTTAATTCATTTAAGTTCCCCACCTTTACCACAAGTAGGCGGCCTGGGTCGAACACCATTAACTTGATGTTAATTCGTTTAAGTTCCCCACCCTTACCACAAGTAAGCGGCCTAGGTCGAACACCCATAACTTGTTGTTAATTCGTTTAAGTTCCCCACCCTTACCATAAGTAAGCGGCCTGGGTCGAACACCCTTAACTTGTTGTTAATTCGTTTAAGTTCCCCACCCTTACCACAAGTAGGCGGCCTGGGTCGAACACCCTTAACTTGTTGTTAATTCGTTTAAGTTCCCCACCCTTACCACCAGTAAGCGGCGTGGGTCGAACACCCTTAGCTTGTTAATTCGTTTAAGTTCCCCACCCTTACCATAAGTAGGCGGCCTGGGTCAAACACCCTTAACTATTTGTTAATTCGTTTAAGTTCCCCACCTTGGGTCGAACACCATTAACTTGTTGTTAATTCGTTTAAGTTCCCCACCCTTACCACAAGTAAGCTGCTTGGGTCGAACACCCTTAGCTTGTTAATTCGTTTAAGTTCCCCATGATGTGATCCCAAGAAGTTAATACATGGCCCATATGAACCTTCAAGCCCAAGTTCATCAAGAGGCCCAATAACAAGGAGCATGCTCAAAAAGATCCAATTGGGCTTCATTCAAGATGGCCCAAACCCACATGGGCTTTTAACACTCTTCACATGGGCCAAAGAAGATGTGAAGATTTGAAGAGGTGTCTCAAAGAGCAATAGAATAGCAATAATACTGGCTCATTGTTTAAGCTTTGCTTTCTAGAATAATAAGTCAAACAATGAGTAGTTGAATTAATAAAATTGGGCTTGACTAAGCCCAATAGGAGATTTGGCCATGAGCTATCAAAAGAGCCAAGGTGGACTAAGTGGAAGTCAACATTTCTTCCTACACCTCATGGATCCAAAGCATCCAAGGGTTAGGAATGCTTCCTCCTTTTCCAAGCATCATCCAATGGCCAAGATCAAGCCTTCTTCTCCAAGCTTGCATCAAAGGCCAAGATGCTTTCTCCTTCTCATCCAAGGGTCAAGATTCCTCATATGTAATGGCTTGAGTATAAAAGCCTTAATTTTTCAGCATTGTACTCACTCTTGAATTTTTTGTGCAATAGACACTTTGAGTTGACAACACTCCTCACTATTGCCACTTGAAAGTCATCTTTTAGAGAGCTTACTCTTTTTACCGCTAGCCCCCTTCCTAGGCTAGAACCACCTCTAAATCATTCATCCTTTCACCTATCCATTGCAAGCAAGAGCCTACAAACTTGCCTTCCATTTTTCCATGCTTCCTCCATCATTTTCGCTGCACTTGGAGCATCGTGTCTCCACCAAGCTCCATCGCCCCACCCTTACCACAAGTAGGCGGCCTGGGTCGAACACCCTTAACTTGTTATTAATTTGTTTAAGTTCCCCACCCTTACCATAAGACCTGGGTCGAACACCCTTAACTTGTTGTTAATTCGTTTAAGTTCTCTACCCTTACCACAAGTAAGCGGCCTGGGTCGAACACCCTTAACTTGTTAATTCGTTTAAGTTCCCCAACCTTACCACAAGTAAGTGGCCTAGGTCGAATACCCTTAACTTGTTGTAAATTCGTTTAAGTTCTCCAACCTTACCACAAGTAAACGGTCGGGGTCAAACACCCTCAATATACAATCGAGTTCGCCAAATATAACATACATCAAAATTATTGGCATCGGACAAACAATGTAGCAGACACAAAGCATTAATCACATTAAAAGCAAAGTAAAATAGTGTACGAAGTGTTACAAACATAATGTACCAATTATTATAGACATAGAATTAATAACCAGTTTCGAATCATAAAAAATAAAGGTTCTATGCCGCTTTGTTATCGTCACCCTCCACGACAGCTTCCGCTTCCTTCTCCTCCTCTGTCGCTTCCTTCTCTACCTCCTCCTCTAGACTACTCTCAACCTCGTTAACAAGCTGCCCATCAACCACATCTTTGTTAACATCAAACTTTGAATCAGCTGCATCAACATCCTGATAAAAGAAGGTCGCCTGCCTCAATCCCTTCTGGAACCCATTGATGTGCTATTGGATGATACAGCCCTTCAAGTCATCAAGCTCCACTTCGGCACCTTCATATTTTTCCTTCAGCAGGTCCGCTATTCTTTTATTAAGTTTACCCTCTGAATCCAAACAGTGAACCTTCCAGGTTCCCAACCTTTTCTTTTCCTCCTCCCAACTTTCCTTCTCCTTCTTCCATGCAGCCCTCTCCCCCGCGAACTTATCAACCTTCCCCTGCAATTCCTCCACCTTTTCCCGATTTCCCTCCTTTACTTCCCGACGATACAATGAGCCAACCCGGCGACTCAAAATCAACGCCTTGCTTCCAAATTCCACCATAGTCCTCACCAGATGGTCCAGCTCCACACCGTCGATAGAGTTGATGACTGTCTCCGGTAGATTAATATCGATGTCTTTCCTAACAGACGTTTCCGGCAACTCTATCAAACCGGCTTCTGGTCCTTTGGCCCCACTCAATGACCCCGACCCAAGCAAAGTCGCCCTGACCTTCTTCAAGTCCTTACCCTTACCGGGTCGAGCCGGTAACTCAACCTTCCTCTTAGTGCCGCCATGTACGTGCACCTCAACCAGTGACTCCTGTAAATTTGGAACATCAGTGTTCCCAACTGTTTTGGCCTTCGCGGCCATCTCCTTCCTCAGTGCTTGAAAAAGCGCCAAGTTCTTCTTCCCGGACTGAGCCATGTGCCCTACAAAAATACACCAAGATCCGGTTAAGTTAACTTAGAAACATCAAGACAGTTTCAGTCATAAACAGATACATTCAATATCAATAATCGGGTGAACCGAATTATAAACCCTAACTAAGCCCTTAGTAGGCAATTTATCAGAAAACTTCATCAAGACCTCCACCACCACCTCTTTATCCGCCACCGACAACTCGTCGGTGCCCATGTCCTTGTATCGAGAAGGGCTACCCGTCTAACTAAACGGGAATTTTGTACTCCCATCTGCATTAAGGAAATAGGACATGCCCTCCTCCTTCACAACAACCTTAAAGTAACCATCCTTGAAATGCTTGAAGGATTGTTAGAACGCGTCCAATCTGCTAATACTAGGACGGCTCACCAAGGATAACTAGGTAGTCGGCTGGCGGGGCCTCGTGTCATAAAAATATAAAAATGCAAGAGGAAAGGGCTGTAGATACAATGATTGACACAAAACACGAAAAGCTTGCATGTAGGCCCAACTATTCGGATGTAACTGTGTAGGTGCCACGTTGAGCTCACGAAGTACCCCTATGGTGAAGTCATCTAACGGTAACCTCACATGCAGTTGGGAGAAATGACACATATACATATAAAAAAAACTTCTCGGTCGCCCCTTCTTAGCCGTGACATACGCGTTCAATGGCGCTCACTCGCTCCAAGGAAACGATACCCCGGTTCACACCTTTCGTGATAACAAGGGTGCAATTCAACCAAGAGTTCAGCAGACGAGACCACCGAAACAAAGACGACTGATTACGAACATCAGCCGCTATCCATTCATAACCGGCCTTGGCCGGCCAGTTACTCTCCGGTATTTCTTCAGGAGGGTCTTCTCACACCTCAGTCACTGTCTCCATCGGAATTCTGCCCACCACAGCCGCTGGGCTAGTACTCTCCTACTCAACATGTCTACCTACACTCCTCCCGGACTCCATACTCTCACTACTGGAAGAAGACAACGACACACTATCACTACTACTAAACATACCTTTTTTTTTAAAAGATGTTGGCAATAATAAGGAACTAGTCAGATAGGTATAACGCATGCAAAGTCTCTGATTATGAAATTCTCGCAAATGAACTAACAAACATAAACCCTTCGCGAAATCCACTTTTATAATCGTGAATTCCAAACGATAAAACTTCTTCCCGCCAAAAATCACAACCCATACCAATCGACACAAGGCACACCAAAGGCCATGAGTATCAGGAACGATGGCGCAAAAACCCCTTTTTGATTAGACCTCTGACACCCATTCACCTGCTACAAACCTTTTCCCGTCTTTAGCCTTAACACTGTTCATCACACTTAAAGGCTGGGGGACTGGTGTATCACACCTAGCCGGCCTCGCTAGCACATCAGCACATATCATCCTTCACCAACATACTTATATCGGCAAAGGCTGGGAGACTGGTGTATCACACCTAGCCGGCCTCGCTAGCACATCAGCACATATCATCCTTCACCAACATACTTATATCAGCAAAGGCTGGGGGACTGGTGTATCACACCTAGCCGGCCTCGCTAGCACATCAGCACATATCATCCTTCACCAACATACTTATATCGGCAAAGGCTAGGGGACTGGTGTACCACACCTAGCCAATTTAACCAAATAATAATAATAATAATAAACGATCACCATATCTACACGCGAAGTAATTCAGGTAACCGGCCTAGGCTGACCTAAGCCTAACCGGCCTAAATCGATAACCTTAGACGCTAAAAGGAATAACCAGCCTAGGACGACATATGAGCCATGGCGGCACAAGCCGCTAAAGGGGTAATCGACCTACACCGACCACTCTAAGAAACTTGACGAAATCAAAGCACTCCTAAAATCCAGTAAGCCCACAATAATCAAGACTAAGGGCCTGGGCTAAGGCCCAGGCCCACCTATGGCCCAAACCAGGGCCCAGCCCATGGAATGGTCAAACATAATTAATAATCTATAAATATACATGGACCCCACGAATTAAAGGTACGCATTCATTACTTCATTAATCACCTGATTTGACTTTCTAGAGAGCCTGCGCTGACTTAAGCTTCGGAGTTCCTTCTGCGGGTAACCCCTCTCGGGTCCAAGCAGACATGTGCCAACCGGAAGAGGCCAACTGAGGAGATAGCGGACTATATGGGTAAGGTGACACTTGTGCCTAATGTATCTTATTTATTCTCTGCAAGAACACTTCTCATATGACAAACTTTGTATTTATATATGCAATACAATGTAATCCTAGAGTCCCAACCTTACTTATAATAAACAATACAAGGACATAATTGTTTATGATACCAACACATTACAACACATGACATGAATCAAATTAAACATAACATCAAAAATATTGATTCTAATTATTACGAAGATTATTGATTCTAAAAATTATAGTTATACCCTTATCTAAATTTTTTTTTTAAATACCTCTTGGTGAACATATAAATAATAAAGAATGGCATAAAGATATATATAAAATGTTTGAGCTCATGAAAATAGTATGATAATTAAGAGCACATCAAACTCTTTCTTCTTCTTTTTTCTCTTTTTTATGTTAAAATTAGAATGATATAAAGAAAACTTATTTCACTCTTTCTTTTACCACTAAATAAAAACATATTTATATTATTTTTTATATTTTTTTAAAAACATTTACTTATCCAAACGAGATTGAATAATAATAATAATAATAATAATAATAATAATAATAATAATAATAATATATTATTATTATTATTATTATAATTATTATTATCTTAAACAACCATCTAACCTTTCTTATGAAATAAAATATTCATTCAAAACAGAACACAAATATAACAACTTTTATTATTTATATATATATATTACTTTTATTATTATTATTATTATTATTATTATTATTATTATTATTATCTTAAACAACTATCTAATTTTTATTATTAAATAAAATAAAATATCCATCCAAAACCGATGTAGTACCTTTCATATTTTATATATATATATATATATATATATATATATATATATATATATATATATATATATATATATATATATATATATATATATATATATATATATTATTTTAAACAGCCATTTATTTTTGTTATTAAATAAAATGTGCACCAAATCTCAACATAGATATAATATCTTTCATTATTATTTTTCTCATATATATATATATATATATATATATATATATATATATATATATTTTGTTTCTGTGTTTGATTTTTATAATTTTCATAAAAATTTGAGTTAAAATAAATAAGAAACATATAACTAAATAAAAAGTTTGAAAAGTAAAATATGTACATATGAAAACTTTTGAATATAACCATTAAAGATAAAAAAGATTTTAAAGTAATAATTAAAGTTAAAACGAAAATATCAAATTATGAAAAAAAAATATCTCTTTATATATTATTATAAATTATATTAAACAGTCGTTTAATTTTTGATATTAAATAAAATGTCCACCAAAACTAAACATAGATATAACAGCTTTCATTATTATTTTTTTCATATATATACATATTATTTTGGTATTATTTTAAACAGCTATCTAATCGTTTTTATCATATCTAATCGTTGTTATCAAACAAAAAGTCCAGCCCATACAGAACACAGATGTAACAAACCTTCTGCCACTGTTTTTTCCCATGTATTATATATAAACAATTTTACTCACGCACCATAGTCATTGTCACTGTTTGCATTCTCTTCTATTTTATTCACTCTTTCTCACTGGACTCAGATCAGGTGAGTCACATTTTTCCCTTTTCTTTCCTTTTCTTCAACTCTTCTCTCTTCCTCTCTCCAAACTTTGTGAAAGTTTGTAATTCATTATTCAATCTTGGGGTCTTATTTTTCTCTCCCGTTTCTATATGTATTTTCCTTTATTTGCTTCCGCCAAAATCGTTCTGTTACTCGAAGATTTTCCATAACGGAGTTTATTTTTAATTTTCTCAACAACAAAATGCTGAAGAGGTGGGTTACTTTGATTTTTGTTTGGTCGTTTAGGTTGAAGTCAATAGCCCCGTTACATGCAGTGCTTTTGTTCTGCTAAATCATCATATCATTTATTGAAAATATTAAAATATTGGGTGTGAGTTTCTTTTGTTATTTTTTGTTCTTTTATAACAAAATTAATTTATCTTGGAAATGTTAAATTTTTTCGCTTTTTTGTTTTTGAAATTATAATAATGGATGCCAACTCTTAAATTGATGCAATATGTTGTTGTTTTCTTTTCCATGCCTTTTTAGTGCGAGAGTGTGTATAATCAATTTTTCTAAATTTTTCTTTTTGATGCAGGCGTTGATGGCTTCTGGAATTGATTGAGAGAGAGAAATTGGTAAGAGATTCTTTGTTTTGTTATGTGGAAGCCATTCAAAATATTGGTCTCATTCTTCTTCATTTTTGTTTCTCTGCAAGTAGTTTTCTCACCCTTCTTGTGTCTTCTTTTGCATGTTGTATTAGGCAGTTTATTTTATTAGCAACCGGCAATGGATATGGTTTTGACCTTAGGAAGAGCAGACACTGATGTTAGTGAAGAGACAAAAGGGACCGGAAACACCATCATGCACGAAGAAACCCAGAGAAAACTTGGAGGCTGTAAGATTTTGGTGTTGAACTTATTATCTATGGTGATTGTGAGTTATTTTGGTTGTAGGGTATTCTGTATGGAAATTTGGTTTTCTACTTCTGTACAGGTTTTTAAATAATCTGAGTATCTCCACTGGTGATGAAGGAAACCCGCCTTAGGTTTTATAGTGATTCTAAATTGGGCTCTATTATGTCATATCACATTTAGGCAACCCACATTTGTATACTTTTTCTAACTGTAAGGTAGTTTTTTCCTTCATAATTAACTCTTTCTGATATAAGAAGTTCTACTTAGATTTAAACAATCCATTGTGTTGTAAGATCAGATAGGGGAGAAACAAGGAGTGGTTTCTTAGTTTGCGTTGAGAATCACTTTCCCATACCTTCCAATGTTAAATTTATTATCGATTATTTTGTGCACAAATCATTTTAGTGGTAGAGCTTAGATATGTTCTGTATATTTCATGATTCTGATATATGACCCTTTTACCTGCTTAGAGAAAATGATCTTTCAAAAGTGGACCTTTGGTTTGCGTTTTATTCCTATTTGATATCTTCCTCTCAATTGGTGCTTGATTCATGTGTGGAACAAGCGTAGGAGGGCTTATGTTTATGTATCATATAACTTGCTTTATTGAATGTTGGTATCCTGTGTGGCTTCTTCATGTTCATCATCTTATCATGCGCCGAATGATTGTGAATATAGATTGACAACTGTTTAACAGTGTGATACACATGGCCTCATGCTTTCAATTGGCTAGCTACAAAATATTGATTGAGCAAATTTTTTCCTTCGCAGCAGGCTTTGATTCCAGAGATCGAAGAAAGAGCAAGTACCTGTCTTACCCATATACAAACCTTAGATCAAAACAAAACGATTTATGTGCTGAAACTGAAAACTTGAAGACACAATGTCCATCTCGGAAAAGAGGGGCTTCAAGTTTTGCCACTAGCCCTGCAAATATATCTTCTTTGAATGCTAAATTGGGTAGCAAGAGGTTCCGAAAGAACTGGTACAGAAAGTTCATCAGCTGTAATAATCTGTCTAGCAGTCCGGAATTCATGAATGCATCTATGGTTGATGTACTCTCAGGACTTTTTTCTACAGCCGTTGATTGTATGTTTCCTGTTGGGAAGGAGAGCTTTGGCTTAGTTGAGCAGTTCTTTTGCAGATATAGAATATCAAACTATTGTGATGAGGCTGAACTTGCTACCTTACAAGTTAATGCACAAGAACTGGGGAAACCTGTGGGTAATGATTTGCCAGATACTGTAAGTAAGAAGAGAAAGAACAATAAAAGGGAAAGTGCAGTTAGGCGGAAGAGAAAATCACTCAGTGGTCTATCAGATGTGAATGCAAGCACATCTACCTTTGACTCTCAGATGCCTGGGAAAAAAATGAAACAAAAGAGGAAGATGGAAGAAGCAACTTTGGGGCAACAGCTGCAAAATGTTAAGACAAATTTAATTGGGGGAAGCAGCAAATACAGCTCAACCCCTCAAACTTCACCAAATCTCAGTTGCCTTGCTTCCGAAGGAAAGACTGTGTATAAAAGGAGGAAAAAGATAAAAGCACAAGAGAATGAAAGTGCTCAAATTACTTCGGTGTGTACAGATGCCAAAAAGCTTAAATGCAGTTCACTGGTAGTAGATTTGCAGTTTACATCCCCTCCTGTGCCTGTTGATATTCCTCAGAGAAATAAAAGTGGAAATAAGGAAGAACTACTTTTCATATCTACTAATCCAGGGTCTTGTGTTTCCCAAAAAGGGCCTATTGGTAGGATTAATGATAATAGCTTGTCGGTAATTACTAAGGCGGAGGCTGATACTGTCCTGGTAAGTAAAACAGTATTAAATAACAGCATGGAGAAAGCAGCAGGAGCAGGAGTGCCTCACAATAGCTTGGGGAAAGCAGCAGAAGCGAATCCCAATACTGAACTTGCTGTAGAGCAAACAGGGCTGAACAATAGCATGGAGAAGGCAGCAGAGAAGCCTCTCAATACTAAACTTGCTTTAGGGGAACCTAGGCAGATGGATAGCACAGAAATGGCAGCAGAAAAGCTTCTCAATACTAAATTTGTTGTAGAGATACCTGATCTGAACTGTTCTGGTGCTGAATGCAATTCAATCAGCACAGAATTTGATACTGTCAATTTCACTTCAAATGAATTGAAACCCGAGCAGTCGAGCTTACCTGCTTGTTCAAGGCCTATCAAAACTGCTATTAACAGGAGACGGAAGGACGGTTGTGAATCACTTGGAAATTGTCTTCTCCTACAATTTGCCCCCGTAGCCTATATCCCATCAAAAGAAGATCTAATGACAACCTTTTACCGTTTTGGTCCCTTGAAGACATCAGAAACTCAGTTGCTAAAAGACATTGGTAGTGCTCAAGTAGTTTTTGTCAGAAGTAAAGATGCTGCTGCTGCATTTCATAGTTTAGAGCAGAACAAATTTGCCTTTGGTTCTACTCTTGTTGATTACAAGCTCCATCGTTCTTCTGCACCCTGTCCACCTGTGGAGCAACTCGTGATCCCTGCCCAACCAACTGGGTTTATGGCAATGCCTGGTTTAACCCCTACTCAACCAACTGGATCTATGGCAATGCCTGGTTTAACCCCTGCTCAACCAACTGGGTCTGTGGCAATGCCTGGTGTAAACCCTGCTCAACCAACTGGGTCTAAGGCAATACCGTGTTTAACGCCTACTCAACCAACTGGGTCTATGGCAATGCCTGGTGAAACCCCTACCCAGCCAATTTTGTCTATGGCAAGGCTTGGTGTGACCCCTAATCAGCCAACTATGGCTGTGGCAATGCCTGGTGTGACCCCTAATCAGCCAACTATGGCTGTGGCAGTGCCTGGTGTGACCCCTACACAACAAACTGGATTTACTTTGCCAATGCTGGGTGAAACACCTCCTTCCCTTCAGGACATGAAGCAGGGGCTGCAGATGATGGAATCAGTCCTGGAGAATTCAGGGGGTAGTCTTTCCCCCCAGATGAGAGCCAAGCTGGATTCTGCAATTAAAAACCTTATGAGAAAGGTCAATTCCGTGACCTAGGTCTAAACAGTGGTCTGGGAAGCTTTTCTTTCTAATTTTATCATGGAAGTGTAAATCACAGTAGTTTCAGGGTTTATATTGTTGTCATCTTTCAGTGGTTCTACTGGTTGACTTGCATCCCCATTCTTTGAAGATATTTTATGCACGAGTGTAGTTCGATTCAATATCATTTAGTGCTTACAAAGTCTTTCAATTGTATTTATACATCTATAACAATCTCCAAATTAGTCATTAAGAAATTTAGTTATGGTTTGCTAGTCCTTGATAATTCAAAACCTTGTGACTTGCATGGTTAAAACTCTATTAATTTGAAGAAAAGAGGATTGTATATTAACTCTATTAATTCAAAAATTAATAACAAAACTTGTTTTACGATTAAACTAAAATACTTCCACTGTTTACTTTTCATTGTTGAGAAAAAAATTATATTATAAAATTTAACGCGGTATTAATTATTGCTTATCAATTATACTTATTTTTTTAAATATGAAAAGCTGATTTTTTTTTCATGTCTCTAAGTGGCTGACTGCTTTTATCAAACAATTATTTTATGGATAATTTATTATTTTTTACTTTTTCATCTAAATTCTTATTAATCAATAAAATTATTATTCTTTAAAAAGAAAGACGTTAAAATGAAATTATAAAGAAAAATGAAAACAGAAAATGATACTTCTATTAAAAAAAAAGTTGAAAACTTATTTAATAAGATACAAGTTGACAATAACACAGTTTTATAAAATCTTTCATCTTTAGTTGAGTTAGACATAACTATCATTTGCTACTAGTTTGCAGTGAAACAAATTGCGAAAGAAAGACGGAAAAACTTATTTAATAAGATACAAGTTGACAACAACACAGTTTTACAAAATCTTTCATCTTTAGTTGAGTTAGACATAACTATCATTTGCTACTAGTTTACAGTGAAACAAATTCCGAAAGAAAGACAGGGAAAAACTTATATTTTACCACATACCTATTTTTCTTAACACTTTAAAGTCATTTAGTTATAGATAACAAATAATTTGGGCCTTTCGGAAATCTGAATTTTCTAAAAGAACTTTTTCTTTAAAATTTGAGTCGTCAAATAGTTAACTTATCATCTAATAGTTTAAAACATGTCATCTAATAGTTAAATTTTAAGTCGTTTAATAGGTTAAAATTGATATTGTTTAATACACCAAATTTTGAACTCCTCTAATGAATGAAATGAGTTCAAGTATTATTGTCTATGGTCTACTATACAATAACCACTTCCAAAATCTTATTATTTAAAAATAAAATACTTAAACCGATCTTTATTGAAATTGAGAAAACAAAATCAATCGGTCTCTACATGATAATTTTTAGTAATATGAATAAAAAGAAAATGATAAGCAAGTTGGAAGCCTAGACTCATCACTTGTCTATCCTTGTTATACATCCAAAATATCTTCATCATATGCTCTTTGTGCACATACACGATCATTGTAGGTAGAAACCACAAACACAAGGGTAAGCTAATAAAAAAAATATTGCAATCAAAGAATTATCAATATCACATACATCACAACACAATATTCAGTAGATTATGGCACTCTAGTCCTAGATCTACTTGCCTTAAAACATCATCTTAAACGTCTAAGAGCACACAGAAGACATGCTCACACTATTCTTAGAGCATTCATTCACCTTAGAGCATTCATAGGGACATGTTCAGACGCCTATAAGTACTCATGGAGACATACTCACACTCGTCTCATCATACTCAAATGCCTAGAAGCACTCATGGAGACATGCTCACACTCGTCTCATTATACCCATACACTTAGAAGCACTCATGGAGACATGCTCACATTGATCTAAAAGCATTCATAGAGACATGCTCATAACATATCATCAATTCAGTAATGCAAAACATGATAATGCATATCAGTACTCATCTCACAATCACATAAAATATTAACTTCACTTTGATAAGTGCGCATTTTTGCCCTCATTTAATGTTTAATTCTAGATTTTTAATTGAATTTTGTTCTTAAGAGATTGATTTAATTGTGATTTCTTATAATTGGGTTTATTGAGTATGAGATACAAAAATATGTTAAAAATAACTTTTTAGTTGTATAAATATTCTTTGGATATTTTGAGGTGTGTTAGTATAGTTTTAGCTAAATTGATCTCATGGAGGTGAGGAAATAAATTGATTAAAGTTTCATGACACCTTAAAGATAAATCCAAGAATAGAAAATTATCAAAATCACAAAACTCCAAGCCAAGCATTACATGAAGATGGCAAGAAAAGCTTGAAAACTTGAAGAAGTTTGGTTAAGCCAAAGAGAGGAAACGGACAACAAAAATTGGATCTTGTGGTTTTCTGTATCTTTATGATAATTTGGAAAAAATATATCTTTAGATATTTTATTTGATATTTTTAAATAATTATCTTATTTAATTATATCATAAAATATCAAAAGATAATAACTACCAAATCTTTTTAAATAAGAAAAGATCTTTTTAAATCTTTTTAGATCCATAATAAACAAATATATCTTGAAGATATTGGATTATTTAGAAGATAATTTGCGGAGATTGTAAAAGGCTAATTTAGAAAATTAATACAAAATATTAGTTGGTGATAATTTATCATATATCTTTAAGTAATTAATTTATTTAATTATATCAGATATTGATATTATGAACTAACTATATTTGTCAAATAGTCTATATCTCTCCCAATATTTTTAAATATTCATAATCACTATAAAAATAAATGATATTTATCTTTATCTTTATTTTAAAAGATATTTGAGAGATTTTAGCTACATAACGCCTAGTCCAAGTCCTATATAAAGAGACCAAGACGAAAGCGGAAAAGAGAAGCTCAACACTTCAGAATTTAGTGTATTTAACCTACTATTTTACTCTTTAGAAAAAATAATAGCATCATCTCAAATGGTATCAAGTTTAAATATAGATATAATGATAGTCATGTTTTTATTTATATGATATTGTTAGTTTTTTTATTTGATAATACATATAAATTTACGTATCAAATTAATATTCTTTTCTTTAAAGTGATTGTTAACGGATTATTTTAATTATTTTAATTAATATTCAGTTTTTAATTTAACATTAAGTCATTGGTAAATTATGATAAATTATCAAAGTTTTATTTTATCAATTAAATTCAAATTTTCCTAAATGTTTTTAGTTTTTGTTCTCTAAAGTTCAATTTTAAGTACTACTTAGCGAGAAGACATGTGTTATTACTTACATGTATTTATATTTTATATTTTTATTATATTAAAAAAATTGTAAAAAGAATGTTAAAAAATTATGTAATAATTATTTTATGAAAAATGAAATCATTTAATTATTTTAAAATAAAAAGAATATATTCCATTATTTATTTTATTAAATAAATAAATAGATTTTTATGTATGAAAAGATACCTTAGTAATTAAAAAATGACAATTAAGAAATGATACATTATTTATAACGTTCGAGTACTACACCATCTTCTTCATCCCTGTTTGAGTTGCTTTGGAGAAGCTAGCGCTGTTCTTTGCAGAGAGACATTGTTGGTGAATATTGAAGTTGCAGGTTCTTATCAGATTCCAAATGGTGTGTGCTCTGAACTTTTCTTTCGAATTTCTTTTAAATCTATGTTTTGTTATTCATTCACATAATAACACTTTGATTGTGCTTCAACTTTAACATTTTCATCCCAATTAGATCTAATTTAACTATGTACAAATATTACCACTTGGATTGCATTTTAGGTCCTTCTACCCGTCTGGGTGGTGTTTTTAATTTCAGTTTGAAAATTTTGACGCTATTGGACTCTTTGGTCAATTTTGATACTGAGAGTTTAAATTGGTCATGTTAGTTTGTAGTTCACGCCAAGCATCTATGCTTGACTACTAGGTTGTAGATTTTTGGATAGATTTCAGTTGAGTGACGATCGCTCTTTTAAACTTTTCATGACATTATTTGATTAACCTGTGTGGAAATGGTGAGCACCAAGTTTAAATTTGAAAGGGAAAATAGTTGAAGAAGTATTTAAGTTTAAATCAATCGTAAATGTGAAATGTTAAGAACCTTTGTGCTATTATTACTGTACAAATTTACCATCAAACTTTTTTTATGCGCTCAAATTTTGAACAATTGTCTATCAGATTTTTCACTACATCGAGTCAACCAATTAAGAAAGAACAAGAAAGTTATCTTGTACTAGATTTTGACACTGAATGGGAAATTTCATTGCTTTTTAGAAAAGGGATAACTATATTGATTTAGTAGACTCAAAAGACGGTTGGTACAGTATGGACCGTCTTTTGTGGATATCCCCTATTTTGACTGTCCAAGTATTTGTGGAGATCAAGTGCAACCACGGGAGAACATTCTCTTGCTTTTGGTCATATTAATAGACAGTGTAGGATCTTTAACACATCTTTTCACATTGGAGAGTGAACATGAGACTATATATTTATGGACCGTCCAAAAAATGGTCTCATGATACGTGACCAGATAGCCCAACAAATATTATTAGAACAAACTCTTATATCTTTCTAAAAGAATGAGTTTAAGTCTTACTTAACTTTGCAAAACGAACGTGAAAGTACTTTATCTTATCCATGTTACTGGTCAGTGTGAGATACCCCACAATTTCACCTTCATATATGATCCAAAATTTCTATATTCTTCTTTGGTGTTCTTTGTGGGTGAACCCAGCAGAGATAGTCGATAATATTAAGTGAGAGCCACAAAAAATATAATTTCTAATACGTTTCACTCAGTGATAGAAGAAGTATCCGAAAGAGAGTGTTAGGGAGTATGTTATCATTTATGTGGTTTTAAATTGCAGCTGTGGTTATGTCATGATCATTGATACTTAATGTGGCCATATGTACTGTTACAATGTAGTTGTGCTACCAATTTGTCGCACCAACATGGCAGTGGGGCAACCCCTTGCCCACTACAGGGTGGTGGCCTTTGCAGACCAAATAGCATGTGCAGTAGGGGATGTAACATGCTACCTCTGTACATTATAAAAGGAACCTCCAAATAGAGATATTAGGGCTCTCTTGGGGTTATGTTGGGATTTCAATTTTCAAAAAATGAAATCTACAGTGATATTATTAGTGAAAATGATTAAGTCTTGGATTTAAAAAAGTGATGATTGATAATTGATGATTCCTATCTAGGAAACTTGTATTTGATTTTTTCTGGTAGTATTTATTTGCAAATGTTGTTTAAGAAATCTGTGACTTTCTTTTTGTTAATTACCTGTCATTAATTTTGAGTAATTATTATAGTTTTTGAGAATTCATATTGGTATAGGATACATTGTGTAAAAGTTTCAAAACAAAGCTTATCCTTCTATAGCATTTTTGAGGCTGGCCATGATGATGAAGCGGCAATTGTGGTTGGGGAAAAACGAGCCAGTGGAAGGGGCCTTAACATGAAGGTTACAGATTGAAATCGTTGTAGCAGCTTTGATACTAGCAAGGATAAAGCTGTGTTTATACATTACCTAGACCTTGTTAGGTAGGAACAGGCTTTGTACTGGTTTCCCTTTATTGGAAAAAAATAAACTAGGTCATCAACATTGTACCCTTTTTGATTCCTTTGTGGCTTTTTCATTTTGTGTTAAATTGGTAATTAACTGTGTAAATAAATTAATCTGTTGTCTAGGTGATATCTGCTGAATAGTGCTGAGTTTTTTGTGATTGCTTGTGCATGTCCTCAAGCTTGCTGAAAAATTGATATATTTGAACTTGATTTGGTGTCTTATGGAGGGGCTTGCCAATGTTCTTTTATACTTTTAGCAAAAAAGTAGGCAAATTTAAGATGATAGGAATAGGATCTCTTTCCCCATTGTAATTAGGACTAAATATAATCCTTAAGTGCAGATTTTTGTTTTGCAACATGCATCTTCTTTATGTATTTCCAATGTGAGTGAACATGCTTTATTCCTCTGCTATGTAGATCAACTTTGTGCTTCTCATTAGTCGCCAAGGGAAGGTGAGACTGACAAAATGGTATTCACCTTATTCTCAGAAAGAATGTAGTAAGGTAACTAGTAAATTCTCTATTCATCTTTTTCATTATTTATATATCGTAGTACTTGACAATTTATTAAAATCTCTATTTCCTAAAGTATTTGTAAATTTTGAGCAGAGTATATAAATTTTACCTCAGATACTATTTTCGTTTTCATATTACATAGACAAAGATGGTGTTAACATGGCTATTGCGTGTTGATCATATTGCATTCTGCAAAGTAATTATCCTTGCGATGCGAATTTACATGTAATTTTATCTGGTGAAAGGTAATCCGTGAGATCAGTGGAATGATTCTTGCCCGTGCTCCCAAGCAAAGTAATTTTGTAGAATGGCGAGGATATAATGCTGTTTATAAAAGGTATTGTAGCAGAGTAGCTTTTTGTCGTTATTTCAACTCGTTTTCTGGGCAACCCTTCTGTGTGTTGTGTTAATTAACCGAGTCTGAACTAATGCATATCTGGTGCAGGTATGCTAGTCTTTTTTCTGCATGTGTATTGATCAAGATGACAATGAATTGGAAATCCTCGAAATAATCCATTATTTTGTGGAAATCCTTGACCGCTGTTTTGGCAGTGTGAGTTGTCATAAGCTTTCACATTTGATGGACACTAATTGATTGACTTCAGAGTAGAACTGTTAAAATGGGTTGAAACCCGCGAGTCAACCCGACTCACCACAGGTTCGGGTTGGGTTGAAATTTTTTTACAAATTTCAATACAGATTGATGTTTGACCCAACTCACCTAGAACCCGGCTCACCCGGGTTGAACCAGTAGTGAGCTAGGTTGGCTGGGTTGGCTCACCAACCCGCAAATAAAGGGTCACACAAGTATTTTTTGCTAAGTTGGACTTTGTATTTGGGTCATGTTAGGTTTGTTTCTTTAGCCAACACATAGTTAATTTGTATTTTTGTGATTTTGGTTTGTATTTGGATTGTATTAAAGTTTATTTAAATTTTAATTAGAATTATAATCTAGTTTTGACTAAAAAAAAATAAAAAAATTATATTTTTTAAATTAAGTGAGCTCGTGAGCCAATCCGTTTAACTCACCAACCCACGGTGGGCCTGGTCGGGTTGGAATTTTGTTGGCTCGCTAATAAGTGAGCTGGGTAGGGTTAACTCACTAAGTGATCAATCCGTAGTGGGTCGAGTCGGGTCGGGTCGAGTTACCCGTTTTGACAGTTCTACTTCAGATATTATCCGATTATTCTAAGAAGTTTTTATAATGATTGTTTCATGTTTTGCAGGTCTGTGAACTGGACTTAATATTCAACTTTCACAAGGTTTGTACGTGCTCATAGCATCTTCATAAGTTGAAACAGTAGCTATTTGTTCACCTTTCGTATTATTTCCTTTTTGAAATTGTTCCAACTTTAAGTTAGTTTAACGGATGGAGTAATTTTCTGAAAGGGATATGAGATCATTTAGTTAGTCACTCTAATGTTACAATCTATTTTATTCAATTAGATTGCCAATTAGAAAAGTACACATAAATATGGCAATAAGATTGATTAGGAGCATACGCTTTGATAGTAAAGGTAGCACACCAATAAAAACTAATAACAATACCTTTGATATATATTTGTATTATATATCATATTTAATTTGAAGAAACACAAATTAAAACAATATTTTTAACTTGTTTATAAAAAATATCATAAATAATATAAAAAAAAATGAATTGTGGTCCCTATTACACCGTGTACCTTGAAAGTTGTTTATAAATGGTCTGGTTTTGATTCTTAAGTATTGTGAAACTTTAGGCTTGTAGGCCAAGAGTGATCTAAACTCTCCGTCTACAGCACTAATGATTAACTAGCCTTAACAATTGATTTTTTTAATATAATTTTGGTTTATGAAATGCTAGTTTGTTTTTGTGAAGTAAGACGCTTTCTGATAAGTGGTTTGTGTTTTGATTTTGCATTGACGAAGGCATACTATATACTAGATGAAATTCTAATAGCTGGTGAGCTTCAAGAGTCCAGCAAGAGAATAGTTGCAAGATTGATAGCAGCACAGGTATGGAACAAATTTTCTCTTTTCCTATCAGTTGGCTTGAATGAGATGAAAGAGGAGAAAGAAGAGGAAGGAAAGAGAAAAAAAGGAAAGAGGTTGTGGTTTGGTTTGAAAGAAAAAAGAATGAAGAAACGCATGGAAAGTGGGAATGGAGCACAGCATAATTCACTGACTTGTATATATGATATTAAAACACTCAATAGTTGATTATGAGGTTTATAATTAAAAACACTATGTATAAAATAACATTATTGATAACAAATAAATAATAAGAATCAAATAAAAGTTCTCATCATATTTCTCTGTTTTCTTCAATCATACCACTTCTATTTCTAACTTATTTGTTCAATGTACTAGACTAAGCATTAATATTTTTCTTGAGAAGTCTCTTTCTCAATGTTATGTTTCTTGAGAAGCCAGCTCATTAAGTAATATAATTGCACAAGCCACCAAGTGAGAAAGAGTAAATGTTGCAGTTTCCTAGTAATTTACTATGTTGATGTCCTATTTTACTGATTCAAAGTTTTCTTTCTTTAAGTTGGCCTTCTCATATCAGGTTTTTGGAGGCCTGGACTGTATTGTATTACATGTGGTGACTTTATATGTTACCTTCTGAAGTTCAAATTCAATAGCATGTATCTAAATATCCATTCTTCTTTCTTCCATTTAGTAATGCATTGTTTGCTATAGAGAGTTTCTTAGAATGATAGCTGATAAAAAAAAAGTTATAATTCTATTTGAAATGGGTGAATTGAACTCTTAATAGGTGGAGCTCCCACATATTTCCCTTATCAGAGTTTTCTTTTTCTTTTTCTTGGAAAAAAAAAACAGTCATTTACATGGATGTATATGATTTCTGCATTAAAAATTGCTTTAGATTAATAATATAGACTAAAAATTATAAATTGATTTTGGAGTAGATGATTCAAATTTCATTTCCTCCGGAATGTAATTAATTTTTAATTTTTAATAATAGCAAATCTTGGGTGGTTGTATATTCATTATTTGATAAAAACGAAATACGTATAATCTACTTATAGGGTGTAAATAGTTGGTAATTATATGTAAATATGTGTAAACAATTAACATACCAACCAAGAATATTATAATATTTACAGCTACGCAGTTCCTAAATAAAATATAACGTGCGCAGTCTTATTTTATAAATTGAATCCAAAAATTTTTAAAACAAATTATTATGAAAGAAAATTTACTGTAGTAATCTTATGTGTTCAAAATGAATTTTAAGTACCATAGACTGATATGTAAAAAAAAAAATTAATGTAATGAATTTGAACATGTTTTAAATTTTGGAAGTTATAATTATCACTTCTTTTATACAAAATTATTGTCTTTTAGACCTTGTTTTGAAACTATAGCATCTAAACCATTTTCTGGAAGTGTAAACCAGTTTTCTAAAGAAATTGTCTAATACAAGTGGACACGTTATTCACATCAAACAATCCTTTCCATAATCAATTACTAAATTTGTTAATTTGTTAAGATACTGTGATGTATATGAAAAGTCAAAATGAAAATAGATGAACAAGTGCATAAAAGAATACCAAAAGAAAAGAAAATTTGTAAAAATATTCTGGTAATCTCATTGTATTATTATGGGTGAAAAGCTAAAATGAGGAAAGAAAATTTGTTAAAATATTCTCGTAATCTCATTGTATTATTATGGGTGAAAAACTAAAACGATGATTGCAGTCGAACATGGATAACCAAAAGGCAGAAAAGGAGAGAGAGAATAAATTCTAACAAAAAAGTCAAGGTTTTGGAGAGAAGAATTCCATACTCATTCCACCCCCTCTCTTACGTCCCTAACAGAACTTAAATGCCACTTGCTAGGCCAAATCATATCCACTCAGCCTAGTGTTAGTTATTTTGGCTCTCGAGCTTCTTCTAATTCCTTGATTTAGAGGATCAGCTACGACGCATTCTTCATCATAATTCTTCTGATCTTCCTCATTTGCCCCTACTTGTTATTGAATGGCTTACAATTCCTCCCCCATTAAAAGCAACCTTGTCTTCAAGGTTGAGGCCAGGTTAAGCTTGTTGCAACACTTTGTGATCTTCCCAAGTTGATTGGGACACATCAAAGCCTTCCCACTGAAATAGATGCTGACGAACATGTTGAGAACCTTTAGTAAGCACTTGAGAGTCCAAAATGGTAGTAGGTTGTAGGACATGATAGAAGTCACCAAAGGTAATTAGGGGTGGACATATGGTTGCACATGATCACCTTTACAAAGTTTCAATTGAGATGCGTGAAAGAGGAGATGTATTTTAGCATTAGAGGGCAACAAAAGCTTTTATGCCACATAACCTACTTAATCAATGATGGGAAACAATCCAAAATATCAAAGGCTAAGCTTTTGATTCTTCCTCAAAACAATGGAATGTTGCCGATACGGTTGGAGCTTCACTAGTACCGTGTCGCCAACCTTCCACTCTTCAAATTGATGTTTTTGATCTACATACTTTTTCATATACTGCTGAGCTCGCTGCAGGTTCTTCTTTAATTGACTGAGGATATAATCTTGTTGCAGTAATTGTTCTTGAACTGGAATTGGATCATTACTAGCAGGGTTATATTTCACCATAGTGGGAGGATCACGACCATATACGACTTTGAATGGCGTCATGCCCAAACTTGTATGGAAGGTTGTATTATACCAGTACTCAACCCAAGGTAACAATTTAACCCATTCCTTTGGTGTTACAAATGTAAAGCATCTTAAGTACATTTCAAGGCATTTGTTCACGGCTTCTAATTGCCCATCATTTTACGGATGGTATGCGAAAGACATGTTGAGCGAAGTGCCACTCAATCGAAAGAGATGCTACCAAAATTGGCTTGTGAAGACCTTGTCCCAATCAAAAACAATAGTCTTAGGGAACCCATGTAATTTCACCACTGACTTCATGAAAGTTTTGGCCACAACTTTACTCGAGTAATCAACCTTTAAAGGGGAAAAATGAGCATACTTGGATAATTTGTCAATGACCACAAGTATGATAGTGTTCCCAACATAGGGGGGCAACCCGATGATAAAATCCATTGCAAGGTCCTCCCAAATTTGCTCTGGAATAGGTAAAGGTTGGAGTAATCTTTGAGGCAACACTGTTTGGGTTTTTGCTTGTTGACAAATAAGACAATTCTGCACATATTCTTTAATATCTCGAGTCATACCTTACAATTGAGCACAAATACGAGCCAACATGCATGCAAAATTAGCATGACTCCCACAAGCGAACTATGATATTCGTACAATATTTTTTAACGATCTCACTAGTAGCTAGAATAACCAATCGTCCTTTCCAAATGAAAAGGTGATCATGAACATAATAGTTAGGATGAGAGGCTCAATTGGTGACACATAAGTCAACAATGCTTTTCAACTTGGGTCAGCTACTAAAGCATCTTGAAGAGTAAAAAGAATAGCCAATTGAGGATGAGACCGACCCATAAAGAAGGAGTGAGAAAGAGAGTCAGCAACAATATTGTCTTTTGCCGATTTGTATTCGATAGAGAAATAATATCCTAACAACTTATGCAACCATTTATGTTGTTCAGGAGTCTGAATAGCTTGACCAGTTAAACTCTTTAGACTGTGTTGATCAGTTCGAATAATTAATTTATAACCTAGTAAATAGTGTTGAAACTTTGCAATCGCCTTCGTAATCACATAAAACTCTCAGGCATAAGCTAAATGAGTTTCCATTCGAGGATTGAACTTTTTGGAAAAGAATGCAATAGGATGGAGGTGTTTGCTCAAAATTGCTCCAATACCCAATCCCGAAGTGTCTTTGTCAAGAATAAATGGTTGAGAAAAATTTGGCAAGCTAAGAACCAGAGCCTCTGTAATAGCAGTCTTGAGAGCAACAAAAGCTACTAATGTTGATGCACACCATGAGAAATTGTCCTTCTTGTGGCTTAACCCTTAATGAACTGGTGGTAATACCCCGTGAGGCCCAAAAACCTCGTAGGTACTTTAAATTATTTGGCTTTGGCCAATCCAAAACTACTTGTACTTTTGTTGTAACCCTATTCCTAGAAATGGTGTAACCTAGATAATGAATTTGTTGTAACCCAAAGGACATTTTGAAACTCGTGCAAATAAGTGATGTTCTTGTAATACTTTTAGCACCTCCTATAAATCATGGAGGTGTAAAGACCACGAAGAGTTGTAAATCAAGATGTTATCAAAGAAATGTGTTCCTGCAGAAGAACAAATAAGATAAGTTAGGCACAAGCGTCACCTTACCACGTAATCCGCTATCTCTTCAGCTGGCCTCTTCCCGGTCGATACGTGTCGGCTTGAACCCAGGGGGGGTTACCTGCAGAAGAATCTCCGAAGCTCAAGTAAGTCAAAACTCTCAGAGAGTCAAATCAGTGATTAATGAATGCGTACCTTTAAATGATGGGGTCCACGTGTATTTATAGGGCATTAATGACGTTTGACCATTTCATGGGCTGGGTTTTGACATGGGCTGTAGTTTGGGCCATGAATGGGCCTGGGCCCCAAACCAGGCCCTTGAGACCTATTGAACGCGGGGGCATCGATGTTAGCTTAAGTTCATTGGAGTAGTCGGTCTCGACCGGCTACTTGCCTAGATGGCTTATGTTGGTGATGTCCGGGTACTAGGCGATTTCGATATGCACACTGTTTACTTGGTTGAGTTTGGCTAGGTACGGTACAAAATGTAAAACAAATTTTCGTAAAAATATCCGAAATACCTCATTCACGAGACTCTAAAATGTAGCAAGAGCATTAGAGAGTCCAAATGGCATGACCAACCATTCATAGAGGCCTTGATGAGTTCTGAAGGCAATTTTATGTCTATCCTCTAGTTTCACCAATATTTGAAGGTAACCAGATCGCAAGTCTATCTTGGAGAAATACTGAGCACCAAGCAATTCATCAATAAGTTTATCCACCGTGGGAATAGGAAAATTATCCTTCACTGTAATAGCATTTAAGGCTCGATAGTCGGTAAAAAAACACAATGTGTCGTCCTTCTTCTTGACCAAGACGATGAGGGAAAAAGTGGAGTGGTGCTAAGCACAATAATCCCTTCTTGCAGCATGTCGTACATCATGGTTTGTATTTGTAATTTCTAACTATGGGGGTACTTATAAGGCTGAACCTTAACATGGTCAGAACCGTGAAGCAAGTGAATGGAATGATTGTGGGCCCTAGAAGGGGTAAACCCAAGGGCAAGGAGAAAACATCTCTGTACGTGTGTAGCAACCCTGCCAATGTCGGTTCCATATTTGAGGAAAGAGATAAATAGTGTTCTGGAGGCAATTCGGGTCTAATAGTTTGGAGTATAAATAACTCTACTATAGCATGTATATTGTGTATTCACTTTAAATCAGTGAATTCTGTAGGACTTGGTAATTGGGACCATTCACCATGTAATGTGATAAACTGGTTATTCAAATAGAACTTCAAATTCAAACTACTATAATCAGAAATATAGAGGCCCACAGTAGCCAACCAAGCAGCACCCAAAACTAAGTCAACCCCTATAATCGACAACAAATATACGAGTAATTTCAAGGAATGCCTCTGAATCTTGACCTCCAAATCTTTCACCAATCATTTTTACATTAAAGAGCTTCCATTGCCAATTGAAACTGGCAAGGTATAGACAATTTCAATAGGTAATTTTAGGTAGTGAGCAAGTTAGGGTTGTAGAAAATTATCGAAGTTGCCACTATCTAATAAGATCTGAACCTGCATGCCATTTATGGATCCTTGAAATTTCATGGTGCCAAGCCTAAACGATCCTTTTAGAGCATTATATGACATATGGTGATCCTAATAGTCCTGAAGAACAATGTTTTCATTACTGTTAGGAGGATTGGGTTGTAAGTCTACCAAAGCATCTTCTTCCATTGGAAAAATGAGATACTCTTTGTTGGGACACCTATGGATGGGCATAAACTTGTCATCATAAGCGCATCACACCCCTAAAGCAACATTTCCGTTGCAGTCATGCTCTTGACATTAGAAGGTTTTGGGTTAGTGGTAGTGAAAGGTGGTTTTGGTCTGGGAAGGAGTGGGGGTAGGATGGTGGATTTAACGGATTGGGTATAGCTAATAGGTAGGCTATTTGAAGTGGTTTGTGTTTTAGGCCAAGGGTTGGGATGGAACAATCTATGCTTAGTAGTATACTTCTCTTCATATAACCTGGCAATGGACATAACTCGGATCAAGGTAGTGGGAGCTTGAGCAATAACATCACGACGAACATCCTACTTAAGACCATTGATAAAACAATCTAACATGGCCTCTGGCGTGACACCTTGGACACAGTTGGCAAGGGCAGTAAATTGCATATAATACTTAGAGGTAGTAGTGACCTATGTAAGTTTAAACAATTGTTCTCTAAGACACTTATAGGGTGAAGGTCCAAATTCAAGTTCAAGAGCTCGAGCAAAAGCAACCCAAGAGTGAAAAGGGTTGGTGTGAGTGATTAATTGATACCATGGAACAACCTCTTTTACAAGATGAATGGAGGCGATAGTTAAATGGTGATCATAAGGGGTATTATAGTAGGAAAAAAATGTTTAGCTTTATCCATTGTAGAACATTCGAACCATCGAAGCTAGGAAAATCGAGTTTAATATTTCGTACCTAGAAATGGGGGAAGGCGAATGTGCCTGACCATATGGAGGCTTATTCAATAACAACTCCATGGTTGTTTCCAATGTCTCAAACCTCTTAACATTAGTTGCGAGGTCCTTCATGCGAGTATTATTTGCCATCTCTCCATGACTCTCTTAATGAAAGCACCAATTTGTAATGTATACGAAAAGCCAAAACAAAAATCGAGGAATGAATGCATAAAAGAATACCAAAAGGAAAGAAAATTTCTAAAAATATTCTCTCAATCTCATTGTATTATTATGTGTGAAAAGCTGAAACGATGATTGCAGTAGAACATGGATAACCAACAAGCAGAAAAGGAGAGACAATAAATTCTAATAGAAAAGTCAAGGTTCTGGAGAGAAGAATTCCACACTCATTCCACCCCCTCTCTTACGTCCTTAACAAAACTTAAATACCAGTTGCTAGGCCTAATCATATCCACTCAACCTAGTGTTAGTTATTTTGGCTCTAGCTTCTTCTAATTCCTTGATGCAAAGGATCAATTGCCACGTATGCTTCATCATAATTCTACTGATCTGCCTCTTTTGCCCCTTTCTTTTACCGAATTGCTTACAATACTTTTTTGTATAAATGAGATGCAAAAGAATTTAAAATACAACGAATAGTTTAACAACAATTTCATCTTTCCATCAAAGACAATGCAACTAAGAAGGTTGAATGTATACGAAAAGCCAAAACGAAAATTGATGAATGAATGAATGAAGAAAAGAATACCAAAAGGAAAGAAAATTTGTAAAAATATTCTTAGTCTCATTGTATTATATTGGGTGAAAAGTTGAAACGATGATTGCAGCAGAATATGCATAACCAATAGGCAGGAAAGGAGAGAGAATAAATTCTAACAGAAAAGACAAGGTTCTGGAGAGAAGAATTCCACACTCATTCCACCCCCTCTCTTACATCCCTAACAGAACTTAAATACCACTTGCTAGGTCAAATCATATCCACTCAACCTAGTGTTAGTTATTTTAGCTCTTGATCTTCTTCTAATTCCTTGATGTAGAGGATCAATTGCAACGTATGCTTCATCATAATTCTTCTTATTTACCTCTTTTGCCCCTTTTTTTACTGAATGGCTTACAATAGTTTTTTGTATAAATGAGATGCAAAAAAAATTAAAATACAACGAATAGTTTAACAAGAATTTCATCTTTCCATCAAAGACAATGCAACTAAGTAGGTTGAATGTATACGAAAAGCCAAAACGAAAATTGATGAATGAATGAAGAAAAGAATACCAAAAGGAAAGAAAATTTGTAAAAATATTCTTAGTCTCATTGTATTATATTGGGTGAAAAGTTGAAACGATGATTGCAGCAGAATATGCATAACCAATAGGCAGGAAAGGAGAGAGAATCAATTCTAACAGAAAAGACAAGGTTTTGGAGAGAAGAATTCCACACTCATTCCACCCCCTCTTTTACGTCCCTAACAGAACTTAAATACCATTTGCTAGGTCAAATCATATCCACTCAACCTAGTGTTAGTTATTTTGGTTCTCGAACTTCTTCTAATTCCCTTATGTAGAGGATCAATTGCCACGTATGCTTCATCATAATTCTTCTTATTTTCCTCTTTTGCCCCTTTTTTTACTGAATGGCTTACAATAGTTTTTTGTATAAATGAGATGCAAAAAAAATTAAAATACAACGAATAGTTTAACAAGAATTTCATCTTTCCATCAAAGACAATGCAACTAAGTAGGTTGAATGTATACGAAAAGCCAAAACGAAAATTGATGAATGAATGAAGAAAAGAATACCAAAAGGAAAGAAAATTTGTAAAAATATTCTTAGTCTCATTGTATTATATTGGGTGAAAAGTTGAAACGATGATTGCAGCAGAATATGCATAACCAATAGGCAGGAAAGGAGAGAGAATCAATTCTAACAGAAAAGACAAGGTTTTGGAGAGAAGAATTCCACACTCATTCCACCCCCTCTTTTACGTCCCTAACAGAACTTAAATACCATTTGCTAGGTCAAATCATATCCACTCAACCTAGTGTTAGTTATTTTGGTTCTCGAACTTCTTCTAATTCCCTTATGTAGAGGATCAATTGCCACGTATGCTTCATCATAATTCTTCTTATTTTCCTCTTTTGCCCCTTTTTTTACTGAATGGCTTACAATAGTTTTTTGTATAACTGAGATGCAAAAAAAATTAAAATACAACGAATAGTTAAACAACAATTTCATCTTTCCTTCAAAGACAATGCACCTAAGTAGGTTGATGCTTCCATCACTAGCATAAAATCAGTTTTAAAAAAATGGATTTCCATCTTTTCACCACAACTAATCAATGTACGGATTATACAATCTTTGCTTTCAAGGTTAAAGCATTATGAATGAAAGATGTGTAATTCCTATGATATTTTTATTGCTATTTTTAAACATACTTCCTCAATATTAAATTCAACCATGTCTACCCTGGAGGACTACATTGTACTCTAGGACTTTAGGAACCTTTCTAGAAGGTCTTGTAATGTTAAAGTGTTTGAGATCAATGAGGTTCTCAAAATAGATATCCAGACACTTAATGCTTTGGTAAATAAAGGTGAAAGAGTTTTATCATGATACACACAAGCAAAATTGAAACAGTGGCCCCAAAACAAGTTGGTTGCATTCTTGGATTCAGGAAATTAGTAGCAAGAGATCAATAAATGTCATGTAGATCAATATCCCTTAATGAACTGGTGGTAATACCAATTCTATATATAATTGTGATTCTTATCATATATAATTGTGATTCTTATGCCAATTCTAATTCTCATAGGAGTATAGGAGTATTCTATGCAAAGAACAATCCCATCATTGTGATAAATACATTCTTGAAATTCGCTTGCAATAATTCACTTCAAAGATCATTTGTAAAACATAAAGTCTCAAACATAAATCCAATTATTCTTCAATTCTACTAATGATATAAAACATAATCTAGCATATTGTTTTAAGATACAAACATAGCCTCTATCTAAACATTTTCTCTCTAATAATATATGTTGTATTGAAGTGAATATTTACTAAAGTCTCACATAGAGTAAAGTGAATAAAATAATCATTTTATCTCCAATAATATATGTTGTATTAAAGTGAATAAAATTGATGAGTTGAGTTGAGAGTTACCACACAACTCAATCAATTATATATAAATAATTGGTAGTTGTATAATTGAAAGATTTGCAATTTATGCAAAAGAAAATTTTACAAAAAGGGTTTACAATCTTGTCCACAAAAAAATATGAAAGATTTGTAATGTTACAACAAATACTCAACAAGTATATTGCATAATTGTTTGTCATAGAAGGGTTTGCAATTTATCCAAAAAAAAATTACGCAATAAGGAATTGCAATTTTATTCATAATATTTCCAAAAAAAAAAAAATATAGGAAAACTATATCATACTTCTATTTGAAAATTCGTATCCCTAAAATACATTTTAATCTACTTCTAAATCTAAAGTAATTGAATAAAAATGTCATTGTAAGTGAAATTGATGTGTTATAATTTCTTCTTTAGAACAATCCAATTGAAAAGTTTGATTATCTATTTCATGGATACTACTTCTAAAAATATTCTTCTATCCTAAATACTTCTTAAGCCCATTTAGTTGCGAGAGATGTCAAACCAGCCTGAGCAAAAGAGAAACATTTGCCCCAAATCCAAGTCTCTGACTATGTTGTAGTCTTGGATTCATAAATCAACTGGCAACAAGATGAACCAAAACCATGTATTTAAGATCTTTGTTGAAACTACATTGAAAACTCATCCCATAATAAGAGTAGTTGAACTCTTCTCATCATAAACATTTGTTATTCCTAAGATAAAACCCATTTGAAATTATTAACTAAAAGACTAATACTTCAAATAATTAATGCTTTGGCAGATAAAGATGAAAGAGTTTTATCATGACCCACACAATATGAATGAAGCTACCAATCCACCTAAATTTCCAAAAACAACCAACAATATAGAAAGATGAATAAATTGTTTCATAATACATATGACCCAGGTGCACACTATGGTGAACCGGAAGAATACCCAATGACTATTGTTTTAAGCTTATAACAATATTCTATTTATTTATACCATCTCCAAAACCTTCTAAATAACATGAGTGTATAGCAAACTTAGGTAGTTGTATGTATTGAAGGATCCACAATTTGTAAAAAAAAAGAATTGTACAAAAAGTATATGTAATTTTCTCCTCATATAATTGTACAAAAAAGAACTTAACCTTATTATCACAATTCTCTTATATAGTTGTTTGTTATTTAAGGGTTTGCAATTTGTAAAAAAAAAATGTACATAATTTTTTTTTCTGAAAATTTGTCCATAAATATTATAACAAAATAGGAGAACCAAGAACAAGACTAAAGATGTATGTAAAGAGCTTAAGGTTGCTCAATAAATTTAAAATTAAATTAAATTTATATCAAACATGACCATAAAGACTTAAAAAAAAAAACTTCAATTTATTTTTAAAAACTAATTTTAAATTTATAAAAAAATATTACTGACTAAGTTTTGATACAACTTTTTCATAAGCATATTGTATTAAATATTTTCTGGTAATTTGAAAACTTAATTATACGTAAAAAGTAGCGTAAACCATACACACATACTCTTTCTTGAAAATTTGAAACCCTAAAATCAAACCTAATCTTCTTCTAAACCCAATATAAACAATAATAAAATTAGTTTTAATGAAGGTGGTTGTTATAAGCTAACTTCAACTATATTTCATGGATAACGAAAGCAAAAGTATATGGTGTGCACAAAATGTCAATACTAGCGAGATTGATATGTTATATTTTCGTATACATAAATCTATTTAAAAGAAGCTGAATGTATTGTCAAAAGAATAATCTTTTTAACAAAAATACTTCTTAAACCCATTTAGTTATAAGGACATCAAACTAGCTCCAAGAAAAAAAAAATGGAAACATTGGCTCCAAAACAACTTTGTTGCATTCTTGGATTCATAAAATTAGTAGCAAGAAGATCAACAAGTGTCATGTCGATCAATATTACTATTGAAGTTGCATTGAACAATACTTCTAAAATATAAGAGTTGTTAGATTGTTCTCAACATTAACGCTTGTGATTCTATGCCAATTTTATTTTCTATAGGAGTGGTCCAGGCAAAGAACAGTCTTATTACTATGATAGATACACTATTGAAATTTTCTTGCAACAATTCACTTCAAGGATCATTTATATTTACCATCTCCCTCTTCACTCTAGTTGAAACATGAATTTCTCAAACATAAACCCACTTATTCTTCAATTTTACTAATGATATAAAACATAATCTAGCATATTGTTTTAAGGTACAAACATAGTCTATATCTAAACATTTTCTCGCCAATAATATATGTTTTCTTGAAGTGAACATTTACCAAAGTCCAACACCGTGTAAAATGAATAAAATTTATGAGTTGAGTTGAAAGTTACCACATAGCTCAATAAGTCTCTTTGGTATACACAGAAGACTTGGGAAGTTGTGTATTATTCAAAGATTTGCAATTTGTGCAAAAAAAAAATATACAAAAATATTTACACTTTTGTCCACAAAAAAATTATTAACCATATGTATTGGTGAAGAAAAAAATATACGAAAATGGTTTACAATTTTGTCTGCAAAAAATTGTGAAAAGATTTTAATGTTAGAACAAATATGATAAACTTCTTGGCGCCTATAGATTCAATCAAACTTGATTTCCTCACTAATACTACTTAATATTGCAAAGTGGTCAATCAAGAATCAATCCAAAGGATAGGCAAAGGCAAATTAGTGATTTATTGAACTTGTCTTGTGGGAATGAGGAAATCTAACAAAATATGTTCAAACTAAAACTGAAATGGAATTGAAATTCCATGAAAATATGCAAATGCAAACCGTTTGACGGAATGCCTACATGAACTACAATGCCCCTAAGGTGTTTGATGAAAAGCTACAACTAACTATGTATGCCAATGTATGAATGCAATGCAGTGCTCCTAAATTCAATCTAGCCATGATAAAAGCTTATAATACCTAAATGAAATTAAATTGAACCATTAGAAATGAATAAAAACTCATACACACAGAAATAAAAAATCTACAAAATTCTCGAGAGCGTCCATGTGCATATGATATAAGGTAATATCTGAAATCGAAATCTAGTGAATGAATAAAAAAATGTAATGATGTAGATTATTTAGGAATGATCTCTATTAAACATAGGAACAATAATCACGTAAAGACATTGAGTATGATTCGAGATCCTAAATGACGAACCCTTATTAGCGAAAATAACGAACTTATGCATGAACGTCAAATTGAATGGAACGAGTGATGAATTGGATGCAAAAATGATGCGAAAATATTACGTATAGTATCACGATGAAGATGTGATGAAGGATTGACCCCAACCAAGGATGGAGGCAAATGCCTAAGAAGACTGAGCATGTTTAGAAAGGAAGTTCACTAATCCTCCATCCCTTTCATTTGTGTTTGCTATTTTTGATTCCATAAGTTGACTTAGTTGAATCAACTTTAGTTGACTTGTTGACCTTTGACTAGGTTTGACTTGTTGACTATAGTTGACTTGACTTAAGCCAACATGCTAATCTATGTTTATTTGCTTTGTAGGTTAATTAGGAGTAAGAAAGCAATGCTAGGTGGCGCATGGTGATTGGGGAGCATAAATGATGTGGAGGAGAGAGTAAAGCAAAGACATAAAGCATAAAGTAAAAGGCATGAAGCAAGTGAACCTATGTACCTTTGGTCTCCTTTGTTTTTAGCACACTTTGGCCACTTTTTGGAGACATATGAGACACATTCTTTGTCTCCTTTTGTGCTAGAACGAAATTAGCCTTGCACACACCATAGTTAGCTCTTTTGTCTCTCATTTTTGTAACCTTATTTGACCTAGTTTCTAGAAGCTAAGGTTAGGTTTTTGTAGAGACATCTTTAGGTATCTTTTATTTGCTTAGAGGCCCCTAAACTCTTTTATATAAGGGGTGCTCCTAGACATGTAAAAGGGTTGAACATTTTGAAGTAAAAACACTCTTGTGTCTCAACCATTTGTGAGAGTTTCCTCCCTTGGGAGTGAATACTTTTAAGCCTTATCTTGCATAGCAAGTGGCGGCACACATCCACTCATCTTCAAGGTTGCCATGGCTTATAGCCTAGCCTTGTAGTGGCGTGCTTCTCACATTTTTACCATTTCTTTCCTTTCCATTTTATGTTTTCTTCTTCCTTTAATTGTTCTTGGTTTTCTATGGTTAATGTGCCTTCCATTTCCTTTTTGTTTTGAATCAATCCATCATCTTCTTATCTTGAGCTTTGTGAAAGGAACTTTCACATCTAGATAGCTTGCTATCTTAATGTCCAGTGGGGATTTCACTTAGCTTTCTTAATCAACCCACACCATATTCAATATTCTTAAAAAGGAACAAGATAATCCTTCATCATTTGGTATCTAGGGCTTTGGTTGTCCTTGAATATGGTGGTTTCATGTTCTAACCTTGTCTTGTGTAGCTATCTTTGAATGGTCCACATAAAAATAGTGCTGGCAGCAACGAGTGCGTTTTTGAAAAAATACTGCAGCTAGCTCAGTGGTCCAAAAGTAACGTTCTTTATATCAAAAGAAAGCTCTGTGAGTCTAGTTTCCAACAAAAAAAGAAATAACGCATTTGGAGTTCTGTGGAGAGAGTTATGATCAAATGAGTGAGCAAAGGTCAGAGCTGCCGAGAATACGAAAAATAACGTTTTCAGGTTATGTTGTGGCAATTTTGGCTTCGGTTTTGTGACTCTTTTGCTCCTAAATGTGGTTGGATAACATGTATTTTGATGCTTAGTCTTTGAGCCTCAAATCCATGAGTTTAAACGCATGATAGCTACATGTTTGTGTCTTTGTGTATGTCATGTCGAGTCTTTAAATGTGTCTAACTTTTGCTTGAGTCTCTTGTCATATGCTTCTTTGAATTTTCTTGTTCTTGTTTCTAAGTTTTTGAACTATTGCATGAGATCTATGCCTTGTGTTGTTGTATGCTCCTTGAAATTGATTTTGACCTAATTTTAAGGAACTAAGTGTTCAAGGCACCCTAAAAGATCCTTCTCATTATTTTAAGTACCTAGTTTTGAAAAGAAAAAGTGTTTTCAAGACCAAAAACAGTTTGGCCGAGAGCTTTTACAATGCTTGGTGAATCCATTTGGCAATTTTTACTAGGTGTTATGCTACCAAATTTTATACTTGGATTTTGGGTGATATTGGCAAATTAGTTCCATGTTTTGACTTGGTTATGATCTTTCATGGTGTAGGCATGATTTGAGGTATAATCTTGGCTTGTTCAAATGCTTTCCATAGAGTCCTTAAAAGTGCTTTTCATTGTTTTAGTCTTGTTAAAAGTTTGAGTTTTGTCTCAAACTTTTCTTCTTTAGAGTTTAGCTTTCCTTGTTTTTGTGCTTTTCTTGCTTGTCACTAGGTGTTCTTTGTTTTGTCTTAGTAGTTTTCTTTTCTTGAAACTCTTGGGATGTTGTGGCCGAATCACTTGTATTGCATTTGAAAGGTTTTGAACAAGTTTTGAAAAGTGTTTGCTTCACTCCTTTGGTGGATTTTGAGTGCTAGCCTTGCCTTGTTACTTTGGGAGAGTGATCTAAACACTTGGGTTACATTTTGGGTTGGATTTGCTCTCGGTTTTCATGTTGTCTAACCTATAATCCATTTATTTTGTCTCCGATTTGAGTGTTTTTGTTGTAGGAATCATGGCAAGTTCATCAAATGCACCTACACCAAACAAAAACAATACATTGATGAGATTGCTTCGGGATTTGAAGTTGTCTAGGAGGGAGGCCTTTGAACAATTGAGAAAAGACAAGGAGCAAAGTGACCTAAGAATCCAAGAGCACATTCAAAGGCTTGAAGCTAGGGAGAAAGAAAGAGAGCCTAGGAAAAGAGGGCATTCTAGGCGCAACCCATCACAAGAGAAGCAAACTCTAAAGATTCCTAAGTTCTATGGTGGAAGTGATCCCAAAATCTTCCTTGATTGGGAAGCTAAAGTTGATCAAATTTTCAATGAAAATCATGTAAAGGATCAAGCACAAGTTGATCTAGTAGTTTTAGGATTTTTGGAGTATGCCAATACTTGGTGGCATAAAGTTTGTAAGAATTATGACCAAGGGCCACTCGCGGCTTCTTGGATGGACATTAAATCTCTTATGCGCGTTAGATTTGTTCCTCCCTCCTATAGGAAGGAACTTCTTTTGAAGCTCCAAAGGCTTCATCAAGGTTCTATGAGTGTGAGTGAGTACTTTAAAGAATTAGAGTCTCAAATGCGTAGGGTTGAAATAAAAGAAACTAACAAAGAGAAAATAAAAAGATTTGTGAGTGGTCTTAGGAGAGACATACAAGACCAAGTAGAGTTGTATGAGTACTCCACTCTTGAAAATGTTTTCACACTTGCCGTTGGGATTGAAATTCAATTGAAAAGAAAAAGAAGGGCAATGAAGAGTTACTCACCCAACCACTACTTTAGTCACTCATGGAAGGGAAAGGATAAAAAGAAACATGATAAGTTCCCTTCTAGCTCTCATCAAGAACCATCAAGTAAAAGTAAGTCACCAAGTGATCACATTCACCATTCCACTTCTCAAAGATCAAGTTCCATTAAATGTTTTAAATGTTTGGGTTATAATCACATTGCTTTGAATTGCCCAACCCAAAGGACCATGATCTTAAAGAAGAGTAATGATGTTGAAAGTGAACACTCATCTCCCCATTCTCTTTCAAAAGAATCTTCTTCCTCTAGTAAAACTAAAATTTTTTAGAAAGACCCTATGTTATTAAGGCGCATGATAGGTCTAGATCAAAGTGAGCTTGAGCCAACTCAAATAGAAAACATTTTTCAATCTAGATGCAAAATTAACAAATGGGTTTGCTCTCTAATTATTGATGGAGGAAGTAGTACCAATGTAGCTAGCACAAGGTTGGTGGAAAAGCTTTGCTTAGAGACCATTCCTCATGCTAAGCCCTACAAGTTTGCTTGGATAAGTAAAGAGGGAGAAATAGATGTCAATAAACAAGTCCTAATTAACTTCTCTATAGGAAGCTACAAAGATGAGGTGTTATGTGATGTTGTTCCCATGGAAGTCACACATATCTTACTAGGTAGGCAATGGCAATTTGATAAACAAACTTTACATGATGGCCATACCAACCAATACATTTTCTTCATAAATGGAAAAAAGACCACTTTACTACCTTTATCACCTCAAGAAGTTAATAAGGATAGAAATATAATAAGAAAAGATAAAGAAGAAAAAGAAAAGGGGCAAGCTTTCACCAAGGTGTTACTTGCCTACAAAAAAATTATTCCAAAGCAAGATGTACATCACCCTTCCTTCTCTTCCCAAGCCAAAAAGGAAGGCCCAAAGCACAAGCAAGAGAAGAAGAATAGTCTAGAAAATAAAGATGGCCTAACCAAAGCTAGGGGTAATACCCTTAGAAAGGATGGAACAAGAGCTCATAAAAGGGAGGCGCAAATCCTCCCCCAAATCAAGTCAAGCTCCATCTACAAAGGCTTAAAGAATTTGTGGTCAAAATCTCTCCAAGGAGGGGAGGATGATGAAGGATTGACCCCAACCAAGGATGGAGGCAAATGCTTAAGAAGACTAAGCATGTTTAGAAAGGAAGTTCACTAATCCTTCATCCCTTTCATTTGTGTTTGCTATTTTTGATTCCATAAGTTGACTTAGTTGAATCAACTTTAGTTGACTTGTTGACCTTTGACTAGGTTTGACTTGTTGACTATAGTTGACTTGACTTAAGCCAACATGCTAATCTATGTTTATTTGCTTTGTAGGTTAATTAGGAGTAAGAAAGCAATGCTAGGTGGCGCATGGTGATTGGGGAGCATAAATGATGTGGAGGAGAGAGTAAAGCAAAGGCATAAAGCATAAAGTAAAAGGCATGAAGCAAGTGTACCTATGTACCTTTGGTCTCCTTTATTTTTAGCACACTTTGGCCACTTTTTAGAGACATATGAGACACATTCTTTGTCTCCTTTTGTGCTAGAACGAAATTAGCCTTGCACACACCATAGTTAGCTCTTTTGTCTCTCATTTTTGTAACCTTATTTGACCTAGTTTCTAGAAGCTAAGGTTAGGTTTTTGTAGAGACATCCTTAGGTATCTTTTATTTGCTTAGAGGCCCCTAAACTCTTCTATATAAGGGGTGCTCCTAGACATGTAAAAGGGTTGAACATTTTGAAGTAAAAACACTCTTGTGTCTCAACCATTTGTGAGAGTTTCCTCCCTTTGGAGTGAATACTTTTAAGCCTTATCTTGCATAGCAAGTGGCGACACACATCCACTCATCTTCAAGGTTGCCATGGCTTCTAGCCTAGCCTTGTAGTGGCGTGCTTCTCACATTTTTACCATTTCTTTCCTTTCCATTTTATGTTTTCTTCTTCCTTTAATTGTTCTTGGTTCTCTATGGTTTATGTGCCTTCTATTTCCTTTTTGTTTTGAATCAATCCATCATCTTCTTCTCTTGAGCTTTGTGAAAGGAACCTTCACATCTAGATAGCTTGCTATCTTAATGTCCAGTGGAGATTTCACTTAGCTTTCTTAATCAACTCACACCATATTCAATATTCTTTAAAAGGAACAAGATAATCCTTCATCAAGATGCAAATGTGAAACAAGCACGAATAACACGAAATCATTAAAATCGAATTTAAGAGGCAAATAGAACAATAACGAGAAAATGCAGAATCAAGTAGAGTGATTCAAGTTGCTTGGTTTATGTATGAGATGTATGATTGATCATAGATAAAAAAACATTAAATATATAGGTAGATGAACACACATCTCTAAAATTCAAGAAGAATCCATCCAAATTTCAGTGTTGGATTAGATCAATATACTTAACCTTAGCTCTCTTAAATCACAAACTCAATTCAGCCAAAGATATGGAAAAACATAGCAATTGAATGGTGGAATTGAAAGGAAAACATCAATCTATTGAATAAGAACGTCTTACAAACAAATTGAATGGTGTAAATGAATCAAATCCTCATGATATAGCTCCACGAAACAACAACGCAGTAGCAGAAATTGTGCAAAAACAGGTGGAAATAGAAGTGGTTTATGGTTGTGAGTGGAACGAAGAAGTTTTTTTTTTCAGAGAGAATAAATTATATGTGTATAGTGTATCTGGTGAATTATGGTGCGCTAAATGAACTATGGTGCATTGGCGCCAAGATAATAGAAACCAAAACCTACTACTAGTTCTACAAGTCTCACTAACTAACTAAACCACCATATCTATGCCTAAACTACTTTGCACTTTCACTTTAAACTTAGGTGGCAGGTTCTCCAACGACTAGCACAAATTACATCAGGTCATTCATGTGTATTTGCTGATGTTTTAACCCTCATGACTTGCTACAATGGGTGAATGAATCCAGTTGGCTCATAACATCTCCAAATAAACTCATCCAATGGTCATCCACATGCTAACCTTGCATGGTTCGAACTCCACTTCCTTTCTTCATCTCAGCTTCAACCTTATTCACTCAACTCCCTTTCAGGAACTCCAATCTACATTACTATCTATGCTACAACGAAAAGAACAAGGTAGAAATCACTAAATAAAAATATGTTATGCGTACTAAAAGAACTAAACATGCAAAAATGAGAATTAAGAGTGTTATGCATTTATGGACCACTTTTCAGCCATCTCAAGATCAAAACAAGTGTATTTTAATGTCCCAAAGCTTTCCCAAAAGGTTCCATCTCATTTGGAATTGAAACTCAAAAAGTGAACTCTTGGTCAACATTTGCACCAAAAGTCAACTTTGTCATTTGGAAGCAATTTGGCTAGGTCAACTTTCTTCCATAGCTTCCTTTGGATATTTTCAGCCTTCCTTGATCTTCATATCTGCATAAGACTCGAAAAACTTAAATGTGAATGTTAAGCACACCAAAACCTATTTAAAAACTCCTAAAACTAGACTAAGACTAAGCTAACTTTACTTCTAAGATTTCCAAACTAGGCTAAGACTAGACTAATATGCTATTACCTATTCATGAACCTATACCACATATTGAACTAAGCCTAACTATTGGTACTCCTAATGACTATGCTAAATAATGCATTAAAAACACCTAATTAGACTACTTTTGTAAAACAAGACTAATTGGACTAATTCTAAGCTATGTTAAGAATCCAAGTGTGAGTCTAAGTCCCACATTGACCAGAATTGAGAAAATAGAGCACTATATAAGAATAAAGACCCATAAACCTATTGCCTTAAGGTTTTGGGTTGAGAGTGGTGTCAGTGTCTTATGTGGTTAGGCTCAGATCTCATTGGTGTTGTTCTCCCTAGTGAAACCCCCTCTGTAAAAACCTGACAAGTGGTATCAGAGTCGATGGTTAAAACCGGCTCAGACGAGTGCAGTATAGTCCTAGTATCGAAAGTCTTCCTGGCAAAGGTCTCAGGTAAGGGTTCCAGGTAAAGCGTGTCCCGTTAAGAATAACGGCGGTACAAAAAAGGGCAGAAAAGGAGTACTCGTGGTTGGGCAGCTTCCGTTGGAGGGGGAGTGTACCAATGTGGTTGAAGGGACTCACTCTTGAGGGGGAGATTGTTAGGAATCCAAGTGTGAGTCTAAGTCCCACATTGACTAGAAATGAGAAAGTAGAGCACTATATAAGAATAAAGACCCATAAACCCATTGCCTTAAGGTTTTGGGTTGAGAGTGGTGTCACTGTCTTATGTGGTTAGGCTCAGATCTCATTGGTGTTGTTCTCCCCAGTGAAACCCCCTTTGTAAAACCTGACAAGTGGTATCAGAGCCGATGGTTAAAAACCGGCTCAGACGAGTGCAGGTCCCTATATCGAAAGTCTTCCTGGCAAGAGTCCCAGTTAAGGGTTCCAGGTAAGCGTGTCCCGTTAAGATGAACGGCGGTACGAGAAGGGGTACTCGTGGTTGGGAATGCTTCCGCTGGAGGGGGAGTGTACCAATGTGGTTGAAGGGACTCACCCTTGAGGGGGAGATTGTTAGGAATCCAAGTGTGAGTCTAAGTCCCACATTGACCAGAAATGAGAAAGTAGAGCACTATATAAGAATAAAGACCCATAAACCCATTGCCTTAAGGTTTTGGGTTGAGAGTGGTGTCAGTGTCTTATGTGGTTAGGCTCAGATCTCATTGGTGTTGTTCTCCCCGGTGAAACCCCCTCTATAAAACCTGACAAGCTAATGACTCCTAATTAACAACTTAAACCTACCCAAAACAATGCAATTGATTAAGAAAAACTCATGAGATTAGGAACTTATCAAAATACTTAACAAGTATATTGCATAGTTGTTTGTCATCGAAGGATTTGGAATTTATCCAAAAAAAATTATATGACCAAAGAAAGGTCAACTAAGTGTTGAAAGAACTGCACCCAGATACCATGAAAACCTAAAACAGAAATACATCACGCGTAACATAATTAAACAACACAAACTTAAAGCAAAGACAAGAAAACAAAAGATCAAAAATAAATACAAACTAGACAAAATCCTAAGGTAGAAAAGAGTAAGAGGCCTTTGGAACCCTTTACTTCTTCCAAGCTACACGTTTAAACCAATTATTACAAACGACCAAGGAATGGAATTGCAGAAGTGCATTTTCCCACTCCAAAGCAAATTGAAACAAAACAACAAGAAAAGAAAATTATAACACAAATTTTTGTGACATAAAAACAAAACAACAAAAAAATAAAATGAAATTGGGCTTGGGCTAGATTTCCCTTTGCTATGTTGGTGTATCTCTCGGTCTAGCTCACATATTGATTTCACTCAAGTGTTTATTCCACTTTTAAGTCCCAGCTCACTCCTACAAATCCTCCCAGTATAGTTCCATCTTCAAGAGAGGTAATTACCTACAAAGGTGTCCAAAATAGTGAGTGTCCAAAGCAAATTGAAACTAGAGAAAACGAGTAGTCTTCCACTTGAGAGTAAAAATAAGAAAATCTCAAATTAGAAAAATGGACACATCAATTGATGGATATTGTAGACAAACTCAAAGAATAGCCAATAAAGACAAGCAAGAAAAATAAGGTATAACAAAGAAGCAAGCACTAAAAAAGAACCTAAATAAAGAGCTAGATTAACATTAACAAAACTAAAATCAAACAAAGACTCAAAAACAAGTTGAATCATACATGACAAAAAAATGGTTGTAGCTGGAATGAAAATAAAAGATACAAAACTCAATGATTTTCACACACAAGCACAATTAGCAAGTGAATAAGCCATCAAGAGTGTTTGATGAAGTTGTGAAGTTCACTATCATTTTCTTTTACTCGTAAGTGAATAACATGCAATCAAAATTTTCTTTTCCATATTTCTTTTTCTATTGCTCTTTGATGACAAGGCCATAAATTTGATATTTTGAATTATCTTGCTACAATTCACAACTCAAAGAATTTCAATTTCACTTCAAATTAGCTAGCAAAGTGGCATGGGCATGAGCAAAACAAATGATTCAACTAACAAAAAATTGAAAGAGACTCAATGAAAGAAAGGATGACTCTCAGCCAATAATAGAATGAAGCAACCATATGCATCAAATTTCACACTAATCTGTATAATTAGTAAAGCAGAGCCTCAAACATCATAATGTCACACCATAGTTTAGACAAAATGACATAGCATGGACTCAAAAAAGAAACTAAAACAAAAGGTTGCAGTTTGAAACAAATAGTGTAATTGATTCAATGCCATAAACTAAATCAATGAGCAAGATACTGAGTTTAAATCAAATGCAAAAGGTGGCCTAAAAATAATGCTTCATTATGAATCAAATGTTCACTCCACAATTCAATCAAGCAACAATGATAAGTAGGATATTGCAACTGATTCAACATGCTTCAGTTTAGGGCCGACAATAGAGAAACAATACTGGAAAAACTGATTTAAAGTAACATATCTTGAACAAGGCGGATTAAAATTTCAAGCAAGGCTAAACACACATGTCCAAAGAATAATAGAATTGCTACATAAGAAATCAATGGATGCACTACAACTGATATGAATATAGTCGCATAGCTAGACTTAGCCAAGACAGTCAAATCATGAAGCATGAATCAAATACTGAAATTCAATTTTTCAGAACAAGATTGAAGGCATATTTAACACATGAATGAAGATCACTGCCTATGCATTGACTTAAGCAAAATGAATTCCTTCTTGAATAATCTGAATATAGTCAGATTTATCATGAGTTCAATGGAACACACTCAGTTCGGTCAACATAATCTTTGGCTAGAAAATTGATTTCAATATCAGTAATTAATAACAACTTAGAGAATCATGAAACTAAGCACGATTAAAAAAAATTGGCAGCAGATAATACACAAAAACATGATTTTTAGATTATTTGTTCATGATCTAAGAAAAAATCCAAAAACTCAACATACATAGGAAGCTAGACATTTGAAACCAAACATTGACTGAATAGATGCGAAACACAACACAAATTAGCCACACTTCTATGGAATCAATCAACATAGAAAATGAATACCACAAAACTAATGACAAAACACGAGATTATAAAACTTCAAAGCTAGGTGAAAAAATGAAATTAAACCTAATCGACATGCATTGGTGTAGGAAAACAAAGACTTAAAGACATTTCAACATGAGTATTGATTCAAGAATATGCAGAAGAAAGATTTTCAAATCAATTTCAATGAGAAACAACTATAACACAGATTTTCGAAGAGAAACACAAGAAGAAAGTCAAACAAATCAGAACAAGACAAAATCAAACAAAAATGAAAGAAGAAATTGAGATAAGATGAGTGACATTTATCTCTCGATGGTCCAAGCTTGAATGGCTTTGAATACCACTTGATGAGGTCAATTATGCGTAGATTCATCATAATCATGTTCCCTTCGGTGGGAGAACCCTTGCGCAACCTCCAAACTTCAATCCAACTGAGAAAATCGAAGAAACACAACGGAAAACTCACAATCTCTCAATGAGAGATCGATTCTCTCTCATTCCAATGGGGAACCTCTCGGATTCTCATTGAATCAAAAACCTAGGAAGTAAAAACCTCAACTAGAAGGTGAGCTCTGAAGATGGGGAAAATCCTCTCAATATCATCAAAGTTAAATATCACAGAACGATGGCCTGCCTTTTATAGGGGAAGTAAGGCAGCCAATGCTCTAAACCCTAACGGAAAGGGAAAAAGAATGTTGTTGTCTAACAACAAGGCCTAACGACGAGAAGGGTGAGGTAAGAAGATTTAGACCCTAACGGAGAAGGATGACTTCTCTCGTGATGAACCCTAGTTGTGCTATCTCTTAAGAATGAGCATTGGAAGCTGATCTGCTAGCTCAACAAGCGAAAGAGACACTGGAGCGCGAATTGGGCTGTTGGAAGATGCTAAGATCTCAACCCAATAGTTAAAACATCCTGCTTGGTCCCGACGTGTTGAATGTTGAATCATGATGCTAAAAGATAAAGGAATAGGCTGCATAATACACTAAATAATATGCAGGCCCAAACACATGTATGTTGGACACGTTGGTAGTGGTAGGTAGAACTGAAGTGTCGGCCCAATCGTGGATGAAGAAATGAGGGTGGATTAGTTAGGCTGGTGGAATGATACTTGGCCCAAACAATTACAAGGAAAAGTAATAAAGATAACACTCAAGACGTGGGCCAAATACAAGCCCAAGAAAATACTAATTACATCATAAAAACACTATTCCTATAATATTTATTAAGCTATTTAGAAACAAACAAATAAAGGTTGTCCTAAACCATGGCCTAGGATGCGGACCCCTAGGACGGGATTCATCATCCATTATATTGCATTCTTGGTTTCATAAAATCAATGCAAGAAGATCAACTAGAGCCGCATATATTAAGATCTTGATTGAAGCTATTGAAAACTCCTCCCACAATGAAAGCAATTGTGCTACTCTCATCATAAGCATTTGTGATTCCTATGCTAATTTCCATTTGAAATTATTACCTAAAAGAATAATAATTCAAACAATTAATGCTTTGGGAGATAAAGATGAAGGACTGTTATCATGACCCACAAGATTTGAGTGAAACTACCAATCCACCTCAATTTTCAAAAACAACTAACGATATAGAAAGTTATAGAAAGATGAATAGATTGTTGCTAAATACAGATGACCTAAGCAATTTTATGAGCACACTAAGCTCAAGCACTACCTCTATTTTAAACTTAAAAATTTCCTATTTATACCATCTCCAAGGCCTTTTAAATCACATGGGTGTATAACAGACTTAGATAGTTGTGTGTATTTAAGTATTTGCAATTTGTGCAAAATAAAAATTGTACAAAAAATATTTACAATTTTTTACTACAAAAATTGTACAAAATGAACTTAATGTTATGACCAAAGTTAGACATTGAGTAAAGTGTGTCAACACCCAATTTCATTCGGGTAAATAAATTTATTTTAAATTATATATATATATATATATATATATATATATATATATATATAAAGTTTGAAACAAAATTTTCTTCCAGGATTTTCAAACTTTAATTTTAGAAAAAGAAAAGAAAAAAATAGAGATGAAAAAAAAGAAGGAAGAGCCTAATTTATTATCACACTCCTTTTCATGAGCCCAACAACTCAAATATTTTATACCCTTTGTTCCTGATAGAGAAATTAGTGATATGATTCTAATCATTAGAAGCAATATCTCTTCAAATGATAAGAATCAATATTACTAATTATGATTGATTTTGTGCTCTGATTTGTTAATGGTTAGAATCAATATTATTGCTCTTGATTGATATTGTGCTATGATTTTTTCCGATTTGATTCTCATAATGTGTTGCTATCATGACCAATTCCTTCCTTATATTGTTCATTATAATTAAGGCTGAGATTGCATTGATATTTCAAAGTGTGAGTATAAATACGCACTCTGTCATATGAGGACCGAAATTTTTTTTTTTTATATACTTCTCTAATTCTTTCTCGTCACCACTTCCACATACACACCTTATTTTTATCTCTCTCTAAACAAAAAATATATATTGAAAGAAAAGAAAAAAACATTCTCTACACTATCTCTTTCCGTCTCATTACCATCCATACAGACACATCTCATTTTTATCTCTCTTAGAAAAAAACACAAGAAATATTAGAAAAGGAGGCAAAAAAAAAAGAAAAGAGTAAAGGTGAGAAGATATTGAAATTTTTTAAGGTATGTCACTCTCAGTTCTTTCATCTTTTGATTTTGTTTTTTCAATCTTCATTCTTTTTTTTTTTTGAATCATACAAAATATTTTCCCCTTTCTTTAGTGTCTGCTCGGCCGCTCGCGTCGTAGGACATCCAATTTAGACTTTTGTTTTTTCTAAAAAATATATACAAATGATCTAAAAATAAAAAAAAAATATCTTTCTTTGTTTACTCTTTTATATCTATTTGGTTGCTCACGTCGCAATGACATCCACAACTACTTTAAAATAACTTTAAAAAAATATTAAAAATTTATAATGATTTAAAAAAATAAAAAAACTAAAAGATTAGAAAAAAGAATTTATTTCAAGTGTATGTTCAGCCGCTCGTGTCACATGACACCAATTTTAAAATAATACTAAAATTTAAATAAAAAGGTTTTCAAAATTATAAAAAAAAATAAATTATTTTTCAAATAGTTTTCCAAATATTTTTTTATAAAGAACTACGTAACTTTGATTCTCCATTCACATGGAGATACGTAGGAGCGAGGATTAATCATCGTCGGGCCCAAAAAGCTAAAACTTGGTTCTTTTGTATATTCTTTTATGACCATTTTTGGGGAAAATAAATATTTTTAAAACCACATCCTTTTGCACCTTTAATTAAAGGTATCGTCTTAGGATGGACGTTGTGGGGTGCTAATACCTTCCCCATGCATAATCGACTTCTGGACCCAAAATCTGGTTTTTTATAGACCTTGTCTTATCTTTTTGGTTTTTCCGTAGTTTTCCAAAATAAACTATGGTAGCGACCACAAACTGTTTTTTTTTCAAATTTAATTTTTGGTTCATCGTCCCGTCGCAATTTCGGTTGCGACAGTGAATAAAATTGACAAATTGATTTTAGAGTTCCCACACAACTTAATAAGTCTTTTTGATGTATATAAAAGAATTGAGTAGTTTGATGTCATTGAAATATTTGCAATTTGTGAAAAGAAATTGTATGAAAATGGCTTACAATTTCGTGCATAAAAAATTATAAAGAATTTATAATTTGTGTATAAATAATTGGACGAAAAGGGTTTACAATTTTGTCAATAAAAAATTGTACAACTAAAGTGGGAAAACAAAAACTTATTGTTTCTCTTGAATTTACTCATTGTAGATAAATCTTTCATTGTCGATATAAATAAGAAACCAAATAATTAGTTTTAATTAATGTATAGTTTTCATGATAGATGGATAAATCTTTTAACAAAAAAAGAAGAAAAAACAATATAAATAGTGAACCACGTAATGAAATATCGACATGATTATGTTACGACCAATGAAAGAAAATATTTAGGGAATTTAAATATGAATTGTCTTTAAGAGAAGAAGAAAAATGTCTATATTGTGTTGAAATAAGTCTACAATGTGTGAAAGAGAAAATAAAATAGAAAAGTAGAGTCAAGTCACTTTAGCAGACTCAGGTAGTTATGTGTATTGAAGTATTTTCAATTTGTGCAAAATAAAAAGTATAAGAAAAATATTTGAAATTTTGTTCACAAAAGTTGTACCAAAAGAACTTAACGTTACGACCAAATTCATACATTTAGTAAAGTGAATAAAATTGATGAGTTGATTTGAAAGTTACCACATGTAGTCTTATTTATATATATATATATATATATATATATATATATATATATATATATATATATATATATATATATATATAAGAGATAGAGTTGTGTATTATTGAAAGATTCGCAATTTGTGAAAAAAAACTATACAAAAATTATTTACAATTTTGTTTATAGAAAGTTATGAAAAATTAGTAATTTGTGCAAAAAGAATTGTACGAGAATGGTTCACAATTTTGTCCATAAAAAATTGTTTTAGTAATGTGAGAAAACAAATACCGATTGTTTCTCTTGAACTTACTCATTATAGATAAATGTTTCATTGTAGATATAAATAGGAAACTGAATAATTAGTTTTAATTAATGTATAATTTTCATCATAAATGGATAAATCCTTTAAAAAAAAGAAAAAGAAAAAATGACATAACTAGTGAAGCATGTCATAAAATGTCGACATCACGTAACAACCAAGAAAATATTTAAGGAATTTAAATGTGAAGAAACTTTGAGAAAAAAAGAAGTGTTCATTGTGTGAAGATTAGAGTGCAATGTGTGCATATGTGTGAAAGAGAAAATAAACTAATAAGGTAAAGTCAATTAATTATTTCTATTTTCATATTTTGAAATCTTCAAAATGTATGACCTACATAGTAGTAAAAAAAAGGCAAAATGGACCCATCAAACACAAAGGGAGATATATCAGATATTATGCCTTCCCAGATGGAGAAGATCTCCAATAAACCGAGGTATTCAATAAGCCAAGGAATTAGGCGGCAATTCAAGTCAGAAAACAAGTTTCCAATAGACCGAGGTATCATGAGGTATCATAAGGAGTCTCCAATAGGCCAAGGTCAAAGGACTTTGGCAGATCTTTGTGGACCTAAAGAATAAGTATGACAGGGCCAAGAATGAGGTCTCCATTATGCAGAGGTGTATCAAAGTAAAAAGTACAAGGATTGAGGTCAAGGGAGAGAACTATTTTGGCTTGAGTGTTATTTGCTAAGGTTGAGATACTTCTTTACATTTTGTCTTTGGTTTAAGGTTCATTCACACCTTTACTAGAACAAATACCAAAGATAAAAATATGATATCTAAGTTCATTTTTCTTATGCGTAATAATTAACAAATAATATCAATATCAATCTCATGTTTCTTATGCGTAGATCATATATATTTTTATCATTAATTAATTAATTTTTTATCATTAAATTTAAATAGTTGATTTTATATAACAAAGTTAACTATGATAGATTCTAGCGAAGAGTAATGTTATATAGATTATCTGACCTAGATTAACAGTTGATACAGAGACTTTGTATATAATTAACTTACTATGTTTTCAAGATTTTAAAATCTTGTTTTATTATTATTATTTTTTGAAATGAAATGATTTGGTGTTTTTTAATGTGGAGATTAAATGTTCAAACTAATAATCAATCCTCTTAAATTTAATGTAATATCAAACTAAATTTTTAAAAAGTTAATAAATTTTTTTACCATAGCTTATCCAAAAGTTCTTCTTCACATCTTATTAAACTCTAGATTTAAACTACTATATGCAACCTAAAAAGAATTTTTCCACATCAAAATGTTGAATCAAAAGCATATTATGTTGTAAGGAATTTGCCTTTTTCTTAATCATTCATTTAAATTGATCATGTCATTTTTTAAAGTGAAGTTAGTATATAAACAACTTATAAATGATTTCAATTGATCTCAACAAGCCATATCAAAATAAAAATAACATCATATTAAACTTTCTCAATATAAAAATATTACTCATAAGGTGGATGCAATTCAGGTTGTCATCATAAGAATAAACCTAGATTATAAATTTAAAGGTCTATTAGTGTTGAGTCAACTTCAGTCTTAACACAATTGTCATTCTGTTAGGTTTAGTCTGTATAAATACATGTTAGCTTCCTGTTGCAACCATTCAATTACAAAATACACAATATATTCAGTTCCTTTCTATTAGAAGTGTATTTACTTCTCTCTGTCTTTTCTTTCTTGTTATGGTATTAGAGTTAGAAACTTCCATTAATGGAGTCGTCACATCCTGCATTTTCAACCTCCTTTATTCCTTCCTTTCATCTTATTTTTGAGAAATTGAGTGATTCCAATTTTCTTTTATGGCGACAACAAGTTGAACCTGTGATTAAAGTGCACAAACTGCAAAGATTTTTTGTTAGTCCTATTATTCCGGTGCGATTTCTTACTAAAGATGATTGTGCGATAGGCAGTCAAAATCCAACATACTATAATTGGGAACAACAAGATTAGGTTCTTCTATCATGGCTACAATCAACTCTCTCTTCTTCAATCTTGTCTCGATTGATCGGTTGTGTCCATTCATATCAAGTTTGGGAACAACTTCTTGAATACTTTTAGAAACAAACGAACGTGAAAGCAAGACAATTATCGATCGAGCTTCGCACAATGATCCTTGAATAGAAAACAATGTCTAAGTTTCTTCTTCGCATCAAGTGCTTGGTTAATGCTCTCAACACTTGCAATGATCCTATTTTACCTACCAAACACTTAGATCAGAGATGGGTTCACTTCGTACAAAATCTTGAACAAATAAAGGATTATTGTATAAAAGTATAAATAGATGCCCCATGGTATTGGATTCAATGCTAAAAGGTTCTTACATAGCAATTCACCCCCCCTACTAATATATATATGAATTTGTCACTAAAGCATGTATCTATGAGTAAGTGAAGCGAGAAAAAGTACATAGAAATATACCTTAACTACCTATGACCAATATGTCTGAAAAGTAATGGAAATTTATGGAATGTATTGACGAAATAATAAAAAAGATTTGTTTCTTTTTGCATTATTGTAATGCTTTGTTTTCATGCTCGCTTTACGGTCCTAATTCACTCAATATGTTTCTAGCTTTCCTCTTTCATTAGCTTCAATTTTTGTTACCCAACTTCAATCTTTGTTGCTAATCGACTTAAGTGATTTTGAATCTCACACCTTTACTTTGTTTCCACACCTAAATCGACTCTAAATCCCTCAAATCCCCAATTATGCCAAAGTGGTACATTTCCTAACAAAGTTGTTGTCCAAAAAAGAAGAAACTACAACTTAGTATAATGCTAAAAGGGTTAGTATTTATGAGCCATGGTAAGTTTAAATTAGTTTAGTGATGAAAATTCTAAGCTTTTAGTTTATTTGTATCTATATTGTTCTATATTTGATGATTTTATGATGCAGTTGACATTAATTATTTCATGATATAGGTTAGATGGGTTAAAAAATAATTGATTTATTATATTTAAACTATTACGTTATTAAGTAAAAAGAATTATTATTTAACTATATCATATATATATATATATATATATATATATATTTATTTTAGGAGAAAACGTTCAATTCAACATTTTATAACTTTTATGTTTTTATGATAGGAGAAATTTACACTTGATGGTTTCCTCTTTTAAGATTTGAAGTTATATGTGTGCATAATCTATACATAATACAGTTCAAACCATCACAACTTTTTAAATCTAAAATAATAAAAAAAATCAAAAGTAACAAAGTTAACTCAAAGAAGAAATTTTAACACACTTAAAGTGTTGACAAGTGGTGGAAGTTTAGGTTGACATTTGGCAATGTCTAAGCATAACACGTGACATAATCATATATTCACATGCTATCAATTTACCAATCCACCCCTTTTTTGATTTACGAAAATACCACTCATAAATACCCTACTATCTTTATTAATTTACAAAAAATTTCATTTAGATTATTATTTTTATTATTATTGTATTTATTATTTGTTATTAATATTATATATTATTATAATAATAATAATTATTATTATTATTATTATAATTATTGTTATTGTTATTGTTTATTTTTATTACAATTACTTATTATTATTATTATTATTACGGTTGTTATTATTATTATTTAAATAATTGTTATAATATTACAATTACTATTGATATTATATATTTATATATGCATGTACATATATAAATATATTAAATATATAAATATTTCTGTTTCTATAAAATATGCACACAAAAAAAGTTTTAAAAGATGTTCTTATTATGGTAGATGCAAAATATTCTTATCAAGAATTTAAGATGAACCTTTAGCTAAGAGGAGTTTGGTGATTTTTATAAATCTTGAGATGATACTTTGAAGGTCAAAGAATATAAGAAGATACATCTACACAAAACTCTTCGACATTGAGTCAGTAAGAGAGTATGAGTATACGAGAGTATCCTTTCTTTGAGAAATACTGGAATACTGGATGTATTTAAAAGACTTTTGGACCAAAGGTCAAGTGATAAGATTGGTAATGTGATATCAAATTAGTAAAATAATGACTTACCTTAATTAAATGATAATCATAATAATAATGTGTCAACATACCTCTTATATCAAATGTTTTGTAAATATATGGTATTAAAAAATATGATGATATAATCAGACTACTGAAATTTGATACGATTACCGTTAACATAATTAAGAATATTTGGTCTTGAAGGAGTATCTTATAATATTTCTTCTATATTATTGAGGCTTAGTAAACTTTATTGGACTGTATTATATATATATATATATATATATATATATATATATATATATATATATATATATATATATATATATATTACAAGTATTCTACAATAAATTATGTAGCTGCACGTAAAGAAATAAGGTATAATACAACTAATTCTTACTTCTTAAAAGCTAATTTTTGTGACATCTAGTGAATATGAGATCTGTTAGAGAAAGAAGATGTGCTTAAAATTTTGTAACGAAGGGGGCGAGGAATTAGCAGTCAACGGCCATGAGTTAATAAGTCAACGTCCATGAGTTAATACGAGTATGAGGACCTACTCATATTTATTGATAATTAAGAAGAAGCCACGTACATTCACAAGAAAGGGACACATTTCTTCGAAAATTTCAATCCAATTGGTCTTGTAGTTTACTTCATTAGAAGACCTATGGGTTTTCTCACCCTTTTCTTCAGATTTATTTATGTATACAATGTATTAAAACTAATGAATAATTATAACTATAAAAATAACAAATTAAACATCAAATTATAATTTAAAGTTTTTTTGTAATACAAATTTTATTATTTAATATCTTAATCTGAGAGTTATTTGGCACAATTATGTGGAGTTTAGTCATGGATATTGAACGGTTTCAATTATATGTTTGAATGTTGACAACTACGAAATCTTGCTCTTAATAGAAGTTGTAAGACATCTAACAACTTATTTTCTCTTCATTTCAAATTTCAAATTTTCAACAAATAAATTATGAATTGAATAGGTGGGGAAGGTGTCAAATCAAAGGCAAGTTTGAAAAGGGTAGTGAATGGAAACATACTGGAGTTTAGGAATAAGAACCGGGTGGGATGGGAGCAAATTTACTTATATTATTTTTATTTTTTAATCTTTATATTTAATTAGTAAGAAAATTTTGTCTCATATTTATTTTTATCTTGAAATAATTATACTTGTGCTTAGTATTTTTTTTTTAATATTAATCGAATAATTTGTTTATAGAAATATCACAACAACAAAAAATATTTTAAAGTATTTAATATTAATACGATATAAGTTTTTCCATCAATGTCAAATTAAAAAAAAAATATATTTGTATAAAATATTTGGAGAAAATGTCAAATAATTATAAAAAAAATAATCAAATACGTATTTTAAAAATAAATTTTCGTATTTTAATAAATTTCAAACAAAAATAAGTATAAATCATACTTGTATTTATATCTATTTAATTTCGGAAAACAAGTTCACATATATTCATAAAGATAGATTCATTTATTATCTCTATATCATGTCATGAGATTAAATATATAAAAAATAAATTTTGTAATTATGGATTATGGTTAGCCTTGTATTGTTGTTAGAGATGGCAAATAAATTTGTCTCCGTGGGTATTGTCCGAACCTGTCTCCGTTTTGACGGGAAATCCTCACATTGACTGGGTATGGATATGGGTATGGGGAATCCCCGACTTTTCTAATTGGGTATGGGGATGGGTATGAGGATAGACATATCCCCGCCATAATACTCGTCCCTGCCATATCTCCGTCTCCATTTAAATTATTAAAATATTTATAATTAATTAAGTAACCATATATATATATACATATATATATATATATTCTATTTTTTATTTATTCTAATTATTGGGTTTGTCATGAAACTCATTTGCATCTCCAATATATTTTTCATCTTATCATAACTTTTATGTAATTATGTTAAAATGATGTATGTGAATTAAAAAAATTTAATGTCTCACATTTGAATATTTTTATTATTTTTTAATATTTTTATTTATTGTATATTTTCCTTTTGACATGAGAATGTTTAATACTCTCAATTTAAGTGTTTAATAGCATAAACCTTTCATTTACTAGGTAATATATGTAACGTCCCAATTAAATAGATAAAATCAATTTAAATAAATGCCACATATATTAAATATCCAGAGAGTGCGGGAAGACGAAATATGACGTACACAGTACCCCAAAGTATCCATAACAAAAGGAAGAGACTCCAAAGGCCTAAACGAGATACAAAAACTCGCCAAGAGCGAGAGAAACTACTACTACTACTAAACTCCAATGCTGAGGCCCCCATAATGAGCCTGATAGGCGCCCAAGGTATCATCAAACCGCAACATCTCTATTATTACCACTGTTAGAGGTTCTCACATCTGCTCACATCAACAAGGTTGATGATCATCGCAAAGGAAGAAACCATACACAATCATACAAATAAGCAAAGGGTAAGCTAGTGAAAAAGTTCTCAAATCATACACTCAACATACAATTTCATATTCAGGCATAAATGGCAGACATACAAGGCACCAAAACCATATAAGACACCAAAACTTGACTATCTGGATACATTCAATGAGGCACCACCACGAGACAGTGGAATTACGTCCTAGCAGTGAGGCGTCACCGTGAGGCCTTCGCAGAATTATACCCTTACAAGAGGTACCACCACATGGCCTTCGTGGAATTATGTCCTGGCCTTGAGGCACCACCACGTTACCCTCGTGGAATAACGTCCTGATCTCGAGGCACCACCGTGAACCCTCACCTCGAGGTTCATGGAATTAGGTCTTATTGTTGAGGGACCACTAGGGACTCCCCTTAGAAGGGTCCACGAAATTACGTCCATATGATGAGGCACCACCACGAGCCCCGCTACAAGGGTCATGGAATTATGTCCTACATAAACCTTACTCATACATTATCAATCAGTCATGAAGTTCTTACGCATACCATTAACACGTCCTTTAGTATGGGTGATCAACCATCAAATATATCTCATGCCAAGCTCATTTCCAATTCATTTATTCTTCCCCATACATACATAGTACATGCATATCCACCCCTTTCGTACATAATAAGTCAATGAACCAGCCAATCAAACAACCATCAACATTCATGAAACAAAGCATAGCAAAAACCCAAAAGAGGTCTCGCTTAAGCTGGAGTCCTCGTTCAGGCGAGAAGAGTGCTCTCACTCAAGCAGCAGACTCTCGCTTAGGCGAGACTGCAACAGTGGCTCCTGGAGAATTTCGCGAGCTCTCGCTTAGGCGAGGCTGTCTCGCCTGAGCGAGACAGTTCGTCGCTCAAAACACAGCCCCTCGCCTGGGCAAGCGCTCGAGTAGAAAAAAATTAGGCGAGTTCCTGTTATTCTCGCTTGGGCGAGATGAGCTCGCCTGGGCGAGTATATCAGTACTCACCACTGAACCACGTGTATTCAATAAGGGACTCACTCACAACAACACCCAAAGCATTTTCGTACCATAAAAAACAACATACTATCACCAAAACACGAAACAGGACCAAAGCACACCAACAGTGAATCAAAAGCATGAAGTCTAGCTTCCCTTACCTTGAATGGGGGCACTGAAGTTCACTGAGAAAGGGAAGGTACGACGATCCAAACCAGCGCAGTAAAACTGGAAAACAGATGTATTACTAAGCCTACTGTTTTAGATTCAATCTAACAGAGACCAAGGCACAGGAATGGAAAGAGAAGGGTAAAGTCTAAGTTCAACTTACCCGAATGAGACCTTAGAGTGAAACGACGGTTGCTCGGAGAATGCCCTAGCAGAGCTCTATGTTCAGCTGCAAGGGGGGTAGGGGAACAATCTTCTCTGAAAATTAGCAGAATGAGGCGTTAGGGTTAGGTTTAAGTGTTTTGGGCACTTCTTGGGCTGGCCTTAGGCCCAACAGATTGGGGCAGTCCCTTAGTTATTAGGGCAGAGAAATAAATGGGCTTTACAATATAAAAAAATTCTTTACTTATTGTTATTAATTTTTATTTCATTTGAAGAACTTTTGTTTCGCTAAACAATTTTCGTTATTTCTCAACCATTGAGTATATATGTTGATATTTGAAAAGTTTTCTTAGATCTCTAAGGTAGTTTTGATCTTATCATACCCTTACTTATAAATTTATTTTTCTTTGTGCGATTTCTTTCGATAGTCTCTCAAATTGTTTCTAAGACACACATTTGTTAATTTTGTAATATTTTTATTTGTTGTTTATTTTAATCATATACAATATTATTTCGATATATTTTATCTAATTATTTTTATTTTCTAACTCATTATCAATCATACTGTAATTTTTCACTATAATTGTATAAATAATGTTTATTTACTATAATACAAAAATTTAATGTAATTGCCATGAATTTTTTTTACCACCATCCAACATACATTGAAGTTCAAAAGGTATAACATCTATGTCAAAATTTTATTATTATGTTTATTATTTGTTCTTTGCGTCATTTTAATCAAGTGATGTATTATAACTTTTATTAGTGTATAAAAAAGAGATTCATTAAAATTTTAAAAATTGAAGTAAACAAACATTTAAAATATATTTTAATTTGAATATTTGTTTTCCTTTTATATTTTTTTTTAAAAAATATTTTTAAATTGTATCAACTAAGTTTTTGCAGTTTGCAAATTTAATAAATATTTTGGTTTTGATGAAATTTTATTTGGTATTCTAATATAAAGTGTAAACAATTATAATTTATTTCAAAATATTTGATATCACAGAAACAACCATCCTTCTATATTTGATAATATTATGTTTCCTTTACCGTAATTTTTTATTATTTTATAAAAATTAATTAAAATTAATATTGAAGTAGTAAGAAAACGGGTATAGGCATGAGTACGAGATTATACCCGTTACCCTGTGGGGATGAGGATGGGAAAAAAATTTGATACCCGTTGAGTTTGGGTTTGGGAATGTGGATGAATTTTTTCTACGGAAATGGGTATGGGATAGCGAAACTCGTCCCGCCCCACCTCGTTGCCATCCCTAATTGTTGTTATTAGCCTAGTAGCAAATTAATTTATGAATTTGTACAGTTTTTTAATTGACTTTTTTTGTTTAACTGTTGCTAGGGAAAAAAAATTATTTGAGATAATTTTGTAAGTTTACATTAAGATAGTAAGGTTAATTACTATAGGTTGATGGCAAATTTTGGTAATCTACAAAAAATGTCATAATTTTTAAGATATTTGAATTTCTTAAGTTTAATTTTTTAGTATTTTGTTAGGATAAATTAATTTAAATTTATTAAATTCTTATATTTTGTTTTTAAATAAAGTATTTAATTAGTTGAAAAAAAATATTTTATCATAGATTTAGTGTGGTCCTCCGTACTTTATAATCATTTACTTATTTATTTATTTTAATAAAATTTTATGTGACGAAAATATTGATTGACTTTGTAAGAATAACTTTAGAATGATCCTTAACACGAGTTTATTCAAAAATAAAAATATCAAATAATTTTTACTGATTTTAAAATAATAATGTTAAGAAAAATTTGTCATTCACGGTTACTATTATTTATTGATGACAATTTGTCTAATATTTTTTCAACTTGACAAAGTTTTAATTTTTTATATTAGTTAAAATTCTTTTTCAATTATATTCATCATAATTAGTTAGACTCACATAATTTGAGGTTCATTATTTTTTTGTCAAACTTTTTACTCATTTTTTTATTAATGTGTACCAATTCCACATGTTATTGAAAAAATTGTTTTCGGTTGCCAACACTAGTGTAAACATACCTCTCAATATCATTGAATAACAACGTTTCACAAGCCAGCCTATTACATGTTTACAATTTTGTAAATAAGGAAAACATTTTACAAAAATGATATTTGAACATGATTTTTAGACTCAATTTTGACATGCACAACACTTAAGTTTTTAAAATTTATTTTTATTAAATGATATTAACTCTTGCACATGTGGACAGTTTTGGAGGCAAAGGGAAAAGTATTTTGCACAAAGAAGACATAAATATTGTGTTTGGCTGAGAGAAAATAGTGGCGACGAGAAGACCTCGACGGGAGACCTGTTTTCGTTGCCGTCATCCACACCCACACTGACGATGGTTTGTAAGTTTTCTTTTCTTGTATCTCACACCTTTCCCAGACCTAAATCATCCTCATTTTTGTAACCCAATCGTGATTTGTTCATTTTTTGGCATAGGAATATGCAACCCAAACATTGAAATGTTACGTTTTTGTGAGATTCACCACAAAAGTTGAAACATTGGGTTTATTTAAGGGAAATGTCATATCTTTTGGCAATAGGACTCATTGCAAGCAAGGGATGCAGTATAAGTGATTGCAAGGTTGGGAGAATCTAATTTTTTGGGTGTTGTTGTTGGAATCTTTCCTTCGTCGACTTTCATTTTGTTTTGGGTTCTGTATGTGGGGAGTAGTGCTGGATTAAGTGGGGAGTTTTTCTTAATATTATGAACATTAGTAACAATTTTTTTAATGCAAAATATGAAACTTAAGTGTTAAGACAAAATGTTCATTGTCATCGTATCACAGGACCAAACTATTCTTATTATTTTGAACATCAGTTGCAGTAATTCAATGAAAAAATATAAAAATGGAAAATATAAAACTTGAGAGTCAAGAGAAAATGTTCATTGTCATCATATGATAGCACAATAATATTCCAGGACTACTAAATGTTAATTGGATGAAGATGATGGAAAAATGTCTATAATTAATGAATGAGGAATGTGGGGACTAATGATGGATTAAGTGGGAAGTTAAGATGGACATTTTGATCTTGAGTTATGAACAACAAAAATAAACTATTTTCATGACGACTAAATTGAATAACAGCTTATTTGGATTGTAAACATTACAAATTATCCCATAAGTAATGTAAATGGTATTTAGGGAGTCGTGCTAGATTAACTGGGGAGTTATTGTAAATTTTTTGATTATCAGTTGCAATAACTCAATGGAGAATATAAAACTTGTTAACACTGTACATTGGTTGTCATGCATCCATAACACAAAATTATTTCCGTCACCATCAAATTGTAAAGTACCTTATTTGGATGATGGTAATGAAAAAAATGTCCCATATGTATGAAGTATTTGGGGAGTTGTACTGGACTAAATTGGGATTTATTCTTCATATTTTAAACATCAGTTGTAGTAATTTTATGCAAAATATCAAACTTAAATATTAACACAATATGTTCAATGTAATGAAATCATAACTATTTACATAAGTACTAAAATGAAAAACAACTTATTTGGATTCAGGTGATGAAAAAAATACCATAAGTTATGTATAAGGTATGTAGGGAGTACTCATGGATTAAGTGGGGAGAAATGTTGGATATTTTGGTCATTTATTGCACTTATTAAACTTTAATAAGTACAAAAACTCCATTGCAACTCCCCATGTATTTGCATATTGCTCCCCACATATTTGTTACTGTTGTTGTATTATGTTTTTTTAAAGACTGACTCCAATGAAGTATTTTGTTGTTGATAAGGACTTCAATGTAATCTTTTATCCATATTATCTACAATGCAACTTCCTACTTATTTTCACATGGCTCCCGACATATGAGTCAATGGTGGTGCCATTTTTTTTTCGTTAAGACTAATACCAATTGACTTTATTTTTGTTCATAACTACCCCAATTACATGTTTTTTTCTATATTGGGTACAAAGAACATGGTCATTCATAATTTGCAAATTGTGAACAATGTGTACAAAAACTTTAACCCAACTCCACACTTATTTGGCCATTGGTCCCCACATTTGTATGAAAGTTGTTGTGTTTTATTTTTATTTTTTTGTGAAGATTGTCTCCAATAAATTATTTTGTTGTAATTTTTATGGTCTATATTAGATACATAGTATACATTGTTGATAATTATAATAAAATTCATAATTTGTACAAAATGTCAACCCAATTCTCCATTCATTTCAACATGGGTCCCCACATATTAGTGGCTGGTGATGCTATTTTTTTTGTTTAACAATGACTCCAATGGACTATTTCTTTGTTCGTAATGAATCCAATGTATTTTCTTTTTCATTTGAGGTACATAGAACATGGTCATTCATAATTTGGAACATGTTTGCAATGTGTACAAAATGCATAACGCAACTACCCAATTATTTACACATGTCTCCCCAAATTTGTGTGAGTGTTGATGTGATATGATTTTTTTTTTTGTCAAGATCTCCAATATATTATTTTGTTCATAAAGACTCTAATGTAATTTATATTGTCTATATTGGGTACATAGTACATGCTATCTGATAATTACAATATAATACATAATTTGTACAAAAACTTCAACTCAACTTCCCACTTATTTTAACATGGATCCCCACATATTAGTGACCGGTGATGCCATATTTTTTTTGTTTAACAATGACTCCAATGGACTATTTAAATGTTCGTAAGAAATTCAATGTTTTTTTTTTTCATTTTGGGTACATAGAACATGGATTCATAATTTGCAATTTGTCTGAAATGTGTACAAAATTAATAACACAACTCTGCAGTTATTTGCACATGTCTCCCAATATATGTGTGAGTGCTGATGTGATTTTTTTTTCTTTAACAATTTTTTCATGCTTCCATCCCTTACCAAATTTGGTTGAGTTCCTGGTCTTTGACAAAATGGAAGAACCAACACCAAGGAAAACACATAATAACATACGAAATTTCAACCAACACCAAGGATGAAATGGAAGAACCCTATAACCCACCCACAAAAAATCAACCACAAATACTCCTACGCTATGCGAACAAACAAAATAGGAATCATGGGCGATTGCAACACAAAACCAAGAAAAATGTGAACTTGTTAACCACGGTGTCGTCGACATTCCAAATTTGAGGATTGGTCACTGTTGCTTAAGGTTCTCGTTCTCTCCGCCAAAGGAAACAAAGTGGTGAGGCTAGGTTTTCCTAAAGTTTCTCATTCTCTGCCAAAAGAAACAAATTTGCACTCTTTCAACCTTCTTCTCCGCACGTGTGTCGGTTCCTAGAAAAGAAACAGAAAATACATTTTGAAATAAAAAATTAGTGACACGTCATCCGTGTCAAAATTGAGTTAAAATTTTATGTCGAAATATCATTTTCGAACATTTTAATGACACTTAAGCCAAAAACTATCGTAATTAAGTTGTGCAGAGTGAAACAACGACGATTAACTCAAATTGTCTTCAAAACAATGAGAGAGGGAAAATGACGACAATTGCATGCAATAACCATCGTCAAAAAAGTTATCTTGGACCTAAAAAAGGTGAAACATTTTCACTATCCCTTACGCACACACAATACTCTTTTTTTCCCATTCCCGCCATTAAGGAACCATTTCTCCCAAATCTTTGTGATTGGTTTTCATCATCAAATCACTCTTCGCAAGTTCTTATTCGATTTAGACCACTCATATGAGGGTTCTAACGCACATTGTCGGACCACCCTTGCCCATTCACAAGAGCTTTCGAAGTTTGCCATTCGTTGGTCGTGAGCTTTGTCGTCCTCATTTCCTCCATTCATTTCATCGTCGTCCATCATGTGGGGTCTCATCATCGTTGGTGTGAGATAGTGTCATTCATTTAGTCGCATCCACAATCCGCTTTCATTTTATTGCCATACATGTCCCTCCCACTTCTCATCATCGCCAATGCAACCATTCGTTTCAAGTTTATGTCAGCCATTCCTACAATGCCTGCTACCTTTATGTCTCCTGCATTGGTCTTCATGGTTATTGTCGTGCCTTACTTCCTTCTTGTCCACTTACACTCCAGGTAAGTGTTTTTTTTTTGTTGTTAATTTCCTTTTGATGATATTTTGACTAAAGTGTATCAGTATCAAATTCCATAAAATATGAAGTTCAATACTAGTAGGTTTTTGGTAAGCCTATATATTTTTTTAATTTAATTAATATTTATTATTTCTGTAGAATTTAAATTTACATTTAAATAATGTATTATAATTTGGATTATGTGAATGATTTGAAATAGTAGAAATATTTGTTTTTTTTTAAATGTGTTGGTATTAAGTTCGGAGGTGTCTGACCTTTGACAAACATTGAGTGATCCTTAGTTTTCTGTTTGAGATTTAATACATTGATTTGTCTAATACTCCTCTAATCACATTTTATTAGTTGATTAGTAGATAAATTATAATCTACATTTCATATATTTTAGTCAATTTTTGTTTATTGCACTTTATGTTGATCTTGAAGTGCTTTGACAGTGTCACCACTTTCATTTCGAGTCACCTCAAGACCAATGCGAAATGCCATCGAAATTTTGTAAAATATAACGGGTGATGATTATAATTTATGTACTACTCACTTATAATAAAAGTTAATCTTCTTGAATGGGATCGGGTCATACATTTTATAAGAAAATGAGAAATATACATGTATTGATACAAAACATAGATATGGGTTGGAATTGGATTAATTTAGCATGTACAAGTGATGATTACTAGAGAGGAGTGGAAGAGTTTATACAGTTCGCTCAACGTAATACTAGTAGTGTAGAAAACAGAGTAAGGATGATGTGTCCTTGTGTGAATTGTTTAAATGGAGAATATTGGATGTTGCTGAAATTAGAGAACATATTTTTGTGTGATTGATTTTTGAATAATTATACAACATGGACGTGACATGGTGAATTGTTAGACATGCCAAGTGTGTCTGAAACATATGAATCTATTGATTAGACAATGGAAGATACATTAGAGCACATTATCCATGATGTTGGAGTACAATCTTTTGCTAAAGTGGTGTATGAAAATATGTATATCGATGAAGAGACTTCATTATATCCTAGTTCAACTAACTTCACACGATTATCAGCAATGTTAAGCTTGATGAATTTGAAGGCATTGAATGGGTGGACTGATAAAAGCTTCACATAATTGCTTTAGTTGTTGAAGGAAATGCTTCCTAAAACTAATACACTACCTGATCGAAATTATAAAACATAGAAGATACGTTGTTCAATAAATATATCAAAATATTCATTCATGTCCTAATGTTTTATATATAAAAGAGTTTGTAGAGTTCAGAAGATGTCCCAAGTGTGGTTTATCACATTATAAGTCAAAGACGGTGATTAGGAGAATATTGATGAGGTAATAAAGCACGAACCTCCTTTGAAGGCAGCTTGATATCTACTAATAATTCCAAGGTTTAAACGCATGTTTGTGAATCCAACTCATGTTAAAAGCCTTAGATTGCATGCTAATGAGCGGAAATGTGATGGACTACTTTGTCATTCTACATATTTTTGCAATACTCTAATGCAAGGCCATGAATATGAACCCAAAATTAAACTTTCACGAGTTTCATGGAAGTCAGGACAAAATCTTTTGTCAAGAATAAACACGAAGAATGCATGAGATAAATTCCAAGTTCCAACAACCAAAACCCTTAAAGAAAAAAAAAACAAATTAATAGAACCCATTGCCAAGTGGAATTTGTAACGTCCCTATTGTAACATCCCTAAAATGATATTACTTAAAATATTTTAAATATATAAAAAGAAGCTGGAACGTCACGTCTTCATTAATATACGCCGCGGAAATAAAACAAAAATTTAATATTCAACGCGATAATTATTGAATAAAGATAAATAATTCCAAAAGCTTTTACAAGTTCCAAATAAAACTTTAAAGCATAGTAAATCCCTAGCTCTGATTCCCAGCTAGTCCCTCTCTCCATCTCGAGTGTTAGCAGCATTACCTGTATCATCAACTGCTCCCGTGTAAATTACACGATCATCGCCAAGCACAGACAGAAAGGGTGAGCTCAAAATGTATATAAAAATCATAGAAATTAAATAATAGAAAACACCCAATCTTATTATCATAATTACATCTTGGTTACATTCTCAACACGCCCCATGGCTGTTCAACTACTAACATACAACAAGGTCAGTCATGGACTCAGGATTCCTGATGCTCACACGAACCTGCCCGCTCGTGGTCCTGCCTCTACGAACCTCCCCGCTCGTAATCCTGCTCTACGGACCTACCCGTCCGTAGTCCAACACATGTGATCCACAAGCTACGTACCTCCCCGCACGAAGCATCTCTCAAATGTGAGCATGGAACATACGAACCTACCTCGCTCGTATTCCCACAGGAGAGTAATCGAGTATGAACCTCCCCGTCCATACCATCACATGTTATCCACCATCCATGAACCTACCCGCTCATGGCACAGCATCTCCTGATCCATGTTTCATCAAGGTATACAAACAATACCTATAAACCGTCCTAAACTCGCTTGGGCAAGAAGCCTTAGCTTAAGCGACCAGGCCTGTCTCGCTCAAGCTAAGGTTTCTCGCCTAAGCTAGCGTGCAAACATGTCTCACATGCAAAGGCGAGCTTACCTCGCCTGGGCGAGATCCCACTTCGCTCACCACAACAACACTCGCCTAGGCGATGAGACATCAGAACACACAAGCATTGAACTCGAATTCTCGCTTAGGCGAGTACCTCTCGCCCGAGCGAGGTACTCTATCACTTAAAGCATGGGCTCCTCGCCTGGGCGAGACCCTCGAGCTCCACCTCACATTTTCACGAATCCTTGCTTGGGCGAGCAGCTCTCGCCGGGGCGAGATGTGCAGACATAACCAAAAATCTCCTTTCTGCTATTCTCGCCTAGGCGAGCCTAGTTAGCTCGGGTGAGAATAGAGGACCTATTCACTGTCACGCACACAAAGACACCAAACCAATTGCCAAAATTCACACACCACTATGCTAAGTACTCCATTACTGATTGCAATTGTCAAGAGCACGAATTATACACAAAGTTGATCCCCAATCAAGCGCAATTGAACCACAATCCATTAGCAGTACCACCAAACCCCAAAATTTACATGCACTCTCATTAGGGTTTAATTCCATTACCCCAAAACAATCCAATTCCCCAATTTACAACACAAATACCAACAATTCACATGACAAAGTTTCACAAATCAGTGCACATCACAGAAACACATCAAGTTTCTACACAAACATATAAATGCATGGAAAGGAGCTCCCCTAACCTGTGAATCTTTCCTTCAAAAGGTTGCCTAACCTTGACTTTGTGATACCTAAGAACCCTGCCTTCTTGCTCTCTCAATCACCACCGCTTGCCCTCAATCCCAATTCACCTTCACACTCAAAATTCGTACTCCCTTCTCACTCTAGGTTTCAGACTTCCAAATACCTTCAAATTGGCTAATTTTCCCCTTTTATATGGCTCCTAATTGTGGTAAAAAAAAATGAATAATGGTTCTTTTTAATGTTTATTACTACCTTTCATAGGCCATTATGGGCTGTTTCTCCCAACTCCCTTGGCTGCCCATTGTCTCTAGGCTTTCCCATCCTTTCACATTCAGACCACAAGTACTTTAACAAAAATAAAGAGATTAATTCGTTTCAACAAGGGTTGAACCCACAACCACTTAATCACAAGGCAATTTACACAATCAATTCAACCAAGTCATTTTTTTGATAAATCTTCTAATTATATGGCTGTTTCTCCCAACTCCCTTGGCTGCCCATTGTCTCTAGGCTTTCCCATCCTTTCACATTCAGACCACAAGTACTTTAACAAAAATAAAGAGATTAATTCGTTTCAACAAGGGTTGAACCCACAACCACTTAATCACAAGGCAATTTACACAATCAATTCAACCAAGTCATTTTTTTGATAAATCTTCTAATTATATAATTATGTTAGTACCCAACATAACCACGCAATTTATTAAAATTAATAATCAATCAAATAACACACATATGGCATACATAGGACTCGAACCCAAGTCCTCTCACACAAACCAAGTACTCTCAACCACTTAAGCTAGTACTTTTCCATGTCACAATGATTAGCATTAAATGTCATAAAGGCTTCTACTACCCACATTTACTAACTAATTATTAATTTAATTATTTAAATATCCCGGATCTTACACCTATTGGAAATTACTTAATTAAAATAAATAAATAAAGAATTGAAATTCAATCATCATAATTTTATTATTCCCAAACACGGGAAAATTTCAAATAGTGTTCAACGCGCTAAAATTTATTTAACAATAGTGATAAAGTTATTACAAATTCCAAAATCCAATAAAGATAGCGAAAAACATAAATAAGTTCCTTGCTCAAAATCCCAAGCTGGCTCCCTCTCCATCTATAAGCGTCAGCAACATCACCTGTAATATCATCTACTCCCGTGTGACAAGTCACACGATCATCGCCAAATACAAATAGAAAGGGTGAGCTCATAACACATTAACACATAATGCAAACATACCTTCTCATTGCCTATTATCCCAATCATCAATCTCCTCTATTTGTTTCAGATTCTAGTTCCCTATTAGCTCTCGCACACCCCTATTATGACCATCAATTCATACACTTTTCGTTCCTACATTCTGGTTTATTAAAACTTACGCATGATATTCTCGTCATTCCAAATTTCACATCACGAACTAATACTCGAACCAAGATCCAACGTACAACCAATACTGTTGAGTTGGAAAAACTCCCGCTATTGCGTGGCGGCAGAACATGCGCCGGCAGACAGCGTATCAGATTTTGGGCAATTTCCCAATTTCTTCGTATGTGCAATCCCAGAAATAAAAAGGCACAATGGATGCCACAATTAAATACTAATTGTACCTTGGAATCTATTTCCCGCAATGTCCTCTTCTAACCCCTCTCTCAAGTCTATGATCACCTAATTGCCATTGCCAATGATTTATTATATAGTCTGGGTTTCACTCAATTAATAACATTTCATCATCACACACAATATCCAACCATAAATTCCAGAAGTCTCAAGGAATCAAGCATCAAACAACACAAAAAACCAAGAACAACTTTGCGACACTTGGCGGAAATTCATGGCCCGCCAGGCAGTTCATACCAGAACCCAGATACTGGGTCACTACTATAACAAACCACCCTCCAACCACGTGTGCAGACCCCACCGCCTCTAGTATACAATCATAACAAGCCATCCACCTGATGATTAAGGCTCTGCATTTAGAGCCTTCATCTCTACATGCCACCATCAAATGACGGTTGCTATGATTCCTCACTTCAATTTTAAATAAATTTTAAATTGTAAATGCCTTCTTCAAACAACATAACATTATATTGTCAAGCATTTTAAATTTTCTATATAAATAAATTTGCCCTCTTGAATTTCCTATTAAATCACACTTTAAAGATACTTGAAAAATAATATTTGGATTTAACAACCAACACTAGAATTAGAAGGAGAGAAAAAAATGCTTAATTTAAAATATTTATAGTTTCTCTAGTAAAGTTTTGGTACTATACGAAATTGAGGTTTTTTTTTTTATGAAATTAATGGATGTCCATTAACTTGTTAACAATTACTCATGATTGATTACTATTGATGCTATTTAAATTGTTTGCATTAACTATTATAACCTTTGAGTTGTATCCTTTGGGTTACCTTTTGTAGCGAAAAATAGGGACTTTTCCTCTGGGTAATGAGACATAGAAAAGCAAATAGAAAAGTTGTTCTCCATTCTTTCTTCTTCCTTTTCTTCTTCTCTTTATTATTGGCTTTATTTTATAACAATTGTAAGACCTGTAGAATTTAATTAATTAAATAATTAATTAATTAATAAATGCGGGAGGAGAAATAATTATGACATTAAATTATGGTTAGTATGATGTGGCAAAGTGCTAGCTCATGTGGTTGAGAGCACTTTGGTGTTATTGTTTTATTATTTAAATCTATAAAAAACATGTTATGGTATGCTATGATGATTGAATTGTGATTTCTAGCATGAACTATGAATTGGTTAAATGGTTTGATATTGATTTGGTGATTGCATGGTTATGGGTTCAAGCCTTGGAGAACTTACATTAAACTTTATATTTTTGGCATTTTTGGCTTTGACTTGAATATGGAAAGGTGGAAAGGAAATCCTAGTGGTATGGCAGAGGGGTGGCTGGAAAATAGCCTTAAGGAGTTAGTGAATGACATTAAACCTCACTTAATAATAAATTTTCGTTCTAGGGCATTTAGTTAGTTTTTAGGCACACTTTAAAAGGTAAAACTAGGTTAATAGCTAAGGTTTTGCAAGCTGGAAAACATACCCAGAGAGAGAGTACGAAAATCTTAGAGCTTGTGAGGTTGAGAGGGATTTTTGGGGGCTGAGTTGTGTGAAGGCTAAGGAAACCATTGGCGTAGGGAAGAATTCTAATCATCAAGCTTAAGCGAAGGAAAAACCAGGTTAGGGGAGCTAGACTCCGCGATTTTATTTTAAAAGAATAATAACATGTGATGTATGATAATTGAATGCCTATCTACTGTTGTATGCTTGAATTTATGCGTTTCTGGAAAATTTCCAGAAACCGCCTGGCGGGTGATGAATCACTGCCAGGCGGCTCATCTGTTTATGCTGGTTTTGCGGTTCTGAGAAGGGAACCGCCTGGCGGCACACTCCCAGCCGCCAGGCGATGCATGAGACTTTTTACCAATTTCTGGATTTTGATGAAGGGCCTGGCGGTGCTGATCCAGCCACCAGGCGATGTGAGCAAAATGTCTCGATTCTGATGGTTTTGGAGTTCTAGGAAATCTTGCAATCAGAGAAAACGCTGTGATAATACTTGTGGGATAATTAGATGTTGTAAAAATTGTCGAATGCAGTGTAATTGGGATTAAATCGAATGCAACAATACAACTAGGTAATTAGGTCGAGAAGTGGGGTTTTGATACTGTGAGACCACTGGTGGGGCAACTCTAAGGAAATTTTATGGAGTAGGTGCAGTTCGTATAATGGACTATTGGGCGAGAAAATTCGTGAGAACTGGGAAGAGAATTGGTCTCTCGTTGGTGAAGTGCGTAAATTTGGAATTTCCAGAACTGATGCACCGCCTGGTGGCGCGGGACTTACCGCCAGGCGCCAATGCAGGAAGAGGGAAACGCATGGTTGTGAGGTGTGCTAGAGGGGGGATTTTGATAGTGTTGTGATTTTGGAGAGGATTTGACTCGAGAGGATGATTGAGTTGGGTGCAGTAATGGGATAAGCAAATTTTGGCAAGGTTATGTGAAAATTGGAGTATGAAATAGAGGAGTTGAAGGAGATGAAAAATATTTCTCAGGTACAGTAAGGCCTGCAACTTGAGTGGTTATGGGATGTTGTATGATTCGTGCGAGGTTAGACATGATGTTAGGAGAAAATGCGGAATTGTATGGTTGATTGAGGTTGAGCTCAAGTGGGTAGAATGTAGTATATTGGTTCTAAACGGGGATTGGTAAAGAAAAGAAATCTAATATAAACTTAGCTATATAATGGAATAATGAGGTTAAAACAGGCATGTAGAACTAACAATGTTTAGGGGATTAGTAAGATTGTACTTATTAGTAAGATTGAAATTACTTCATTACAATTGGTTGCAATCTTAGGTTGGAGATTTCATGTGGTAATGAGACCTTTGGTATAGATGACTTGTTTGTGAGTGAAGTTGATTTTTGAGAAAGTTCACTATTAGTCACATTAACTTAGAATGCGATTTGTCACAGAGCCAATGCAGAAAAGATGGAAAACCAGTTGAGTGAGATTACTGGTGTGTCGCCTGGCGGTGAGCTGGAAACCGCCAGGCGAAAGGGGTTGAAACAGAGGGTACCTGGTTCACGAGTGCCTGGTGACGCGATTGGGTCCGCCAGGCGATAGCTTGGCAATAGAGGGCAACTAGGTGGCAGGCGCCTGGCGGTGAGGGTAATACCGCCAGGCGGTACCTACTGCAAGATGAATTTTGAGGCGCTGTGCGCCTGGCGGTACGTGACACCCGCCAGGCGGTTTGGGAGCTGGCAGCGCCTGGCGGCACGTGTCCCCCACCAGACGATTTGTACTGCTGTAGCTTTGTGTAACATCCCTAAGGAATATTATTTATTTTAAATAAATAAATTTTCCAATTAAAATAAATACTACATTAATTATAACTATTTCCCAAAAATGCGGGAAATTTCAAACCATAATTAGTACCATACATAATCCAAATGTACCAAAGCGTTATTCACAAATGATATTAAAATTTAACATAGAAAATATTTACATCAAAAACAAAACAGTAAAGTTTCTTTCAAAATCCCCAAGTGGCCCATGCTCTCCGTCTCTAAGCAGCTCCTAGCTTACCTGTCACATCATCTGCTCCCGGATAACAAATTATCCGATCATCGCCATACACACACAGATAGGGTGAGCTATGCACAATAAAACATAAACAGATGTATATGAAAGAAATATGCTTCCCCACCCAAAATAATATAAGTACAAACTCATAATTTCCAAATCACCCAACCATGACCTCATAGTCCTTCATGAGTCATATGCATGAACTAAGTCTTGGGACTTCCCTGTGCTCCCACGAAACTAACTCTCTCGTGGTCCCACTCTATGAGCCTATCCCGCTCATAGTCCTGCCCTACAGACTCCTCGTCTGTAGTAAAACATCCAAGTCTCTCACTTGGACCCTGGCACGCATGCAATCACCATACTATGGAATCCTCGCCCAATAGTAGCCGACGGGAACATCATAGTTCCTTGCCCATCGTGCGCCCGACACATGCAATCACCATACTAAGGACTCCTCGCCCAATAGTAGCCGGCGGGAACTCAACCAGTTCCATGCCCATCATGTGTCCAACCACCGAGCACATCCCAGACCTCCTAATGGACTTAGTCCTTCAAGCCCAAACATCACACCACATGCATATACAATCCACCTTTATGATAAACAACGAGAACACACACTCACTTAGGCTAGCCCACCTCGCCTGAGCGAGCTTAAAACAGCAACAACACCAAGTTATCTCGCTTAGGTGAGATCCTCTCGTTTGGGCTAGTTCATCTCTCGCCCAAAAACACAATTCAACTCGCCTGGGCTAAAATACATGCAAAACACCACACCTGACCATTACATCTCGCGTGAGCGAGACCCTAGTTCGCTCAAAACCCACAAACCTTCGCCTAGACGAGAAATCGCGCTCAGAACCCTCATGTCACTTCGCGATTCCGCTTAGGCGAGCGCCTCTCACCTGAGCGAGAGACAGTTCGCTCAACACCGATACTGGGTCGCCTAGGCGAACCAATACTCAACGCGAGACCCTACATATCTCGCCTAGGCGAGATGGACTCGCTTGGGTGAAAATTGCAGAAACCCCCCCTGATCACACGCGAAAACAACCAGAATACGTACACTCACAACAACAACAGGACCCAATACGTTAAAATCAATAGCACATATTATGAACATGGTATATCTCCCATTTGATTCACCCAACCGAGAGGGTTCGACCATACACAACCACATACAGTACCAAAAACCCTCATAAAATTACACCAAACACAAAAAGACTTTATGCGCATGATCAACCAACCAAGTTCTCTCACACATTGCACCTTTTACACAAATATTCATTCAACACTTCAACCAATTGACAAAACGCAGATGCACATACAATATTCGTACAATAAACTCAGCACCCCTAACTTGGATTATTGGATTAAAGTTTGAGATGAGGAATTCTAGATTCGCGCTCTCCCTCTTGGTCCAGCCCTTGCACACTCTCAACTCTTCTCACACTCTCCAATTCGTGCTTCTCACTCCAGCAGTCCACCACAATTGCTAAAACCCTTACCTTTACCTAAAGTTTTGCTTTTATAGGTGCCTTTAAAATGGGTTATAAAAATAAAACGGGATTGGCTTTAGTGTGGGCTTAATGGCTATTCAAGTTCCCTAGTGAGTGATTTTTCAACCCCTACTGGTTACCCTTCTGCTAAGTTTTCTTTACCCACCAAGGTTTGAACTCGTGACCTCTCACACATAAGGCCAAAGCACAACCACTATGCCAATTCACATTTGGTGATACCTTCCAATCAAAAACAGCTTACATCATCAATCCCACACACATACATATTATAAAAAGGTAATAATAAAATAACCACACATAACTGACATACATAGGACTCGAACCCAAGTCCTCTCACACAACCAAGGTACTCTCAACCATTTGAGCTAGTACTTTTCCACATCACATTAAACCATAATTAATGCCAAAAAGGCGCCTTTTACCCGTATTAATTAATTAATTAATTTTTCTTGGGTCTTACAATTCCCCCACCTTTAAAAGTTTTCATCCTCGAAAATAGAACTTACGAGCAAAGAGGTGAGGATAAGACTTCCTCATGAGGTCCTCCATCTCCCAAGTCATCTCTTGCGTTGCCTCGTGCCAGAGAACCTTCATCGTCTTCAACTCCTTACCTCTCAGTCGCTTGACCTGAGTATCCAATATGCGCACCGGTCTAACTGGCATAGTCAGATCCTCGCGTACTTGCACCTCATCTGACTCCAAAACATGATCTGGACTTGCAATGTATTTCCTCAACTGTGAGACGTGAAACACATTATGCAAGTTGGATAGGTGAGGTGGTAAAGCGATTTCATACGCCACTGCTCCTATTCTCCGTGTAATCTGATAAGGCCCTATAAACCTCAGAGTCAACTTCCGTGATTTAAGAACCCTTCCAATACCTGTGGTTGGCGTCACTTGAAGAAATACATGGTCTCCTTCATCAAACTCAAGTGGCCGTCTCCTCTTATCTGCATAGGACTTTTGCCTACTCTGAGTTGCTCTCGTCCGGTCTTGGATCAACTTGACCTTACTAGTCGTCTGTTGCAGAAATTCAGGACCAAGCACAAAGGCTTCACCGTCCTGATACCAGCACAATGGGGTTCTACACCTCCTTCCATACAATGCTTCGTAGGGCGCCATACCAATACTGCATGGTAACTATTATTGTAGGTAAACTCCACCAAAGGTAACACATCATTCCAGTTTCCCATGTGATCCAACACACAAGACCTCAATAAGTCCTCTAGAGATTGGATGGTCCGCTCAGACTGTCCATTCGTCTGAGGATGATACGCTGAACTCATCCTCAGTTGTGTACCCAAGGCCGCCTGCAATGATTGCCAAAACCGTGATGTGAATCTAGGGTCCCGATCTGACACTATACTTTCGGGTACCCCATGCAATCTCACCACCTCTCGCACATACAACTCTGCTAACTTGTCCATCGACCACTTCTGATTCATAGGCAGGAAGTGTGCACACTTTGTCAGTCAGTCTACTATCACCCAAACTGAATCATGACCCTTCGTCGACCTTGGAAGATGTGTCACAAAATCCATAGAGATACTATCCCACTTCCACTGAGGCACGTCTAGTGGTTGCAGTGTACCTCCCGGCCTTTGGTGTTCAATTTTGGCCTTTTGACATACCAAACACTAAGCAACAAAGTCTGTTACATCTGCCTTCATACCATTCCACCAAAAGGACTCCTTCAAATCCTTATACATCTTAGTCATATCGGGATGTATGCTAAGATGGCTTTGGTGACCCTCCTTCAGTATCTGCCTCCTGAAATGAGGCCCTCCTGGTACACACACTCTACCTTTAAACCATAGAATGCCGTCCTCTCCCATCTGGTAGTCCTTCCCTTTTTCAGTACCTAACCACCCCACAAACTGTTGCAATTCCAAGTCATGTCCCTGAGCCACATGAATTTCATTCAAAAATTCATTGGTAACTCTTAGCAAGCTACATTGTATCGAGACTGACCCAAACTGCATTCCCAGATTCATGTCTCGGAGTTTCTCAATCAACTCCAACTCCTTTATCATCATGCAAGAGACATGTATCTTCTTCCGACTCAACGCATCGGCTATAACATTTGCCTTGCCCAGATGGTAGAGCAATTCAAAGTCATAGTCTTTCAAATACTCCATCCACCTGCATTGCCTCATTTCAGCTCCTTTTGGTCAAACAAGTACTTCAAGCTTTTGTGGTCGCTGAACACTCGGAATTGAGAGCCGTATAAATAATGCCTCCAAGACTTGAGAGCAAACACTATGGCGGCTAGCTCCAAGTCATAGGTCGGGTAATTCTTCTCATGCACCTTTAGTTGACGAGAAGCATATGCCACTGCTCTCTTTTCCTGCATTAGTACACACCCCAAAACTTGATAGGATGCGTCACAGTACACCTCAAACATCTTCTCCGTATCTGGAATCACTAGTACTGGAGCAGTAGTCAAACATTTTTTCATTTCTTCAAAGCACTCTTCACACTGCTCAGTCTAAGAGAACGATTGATCTTTTCTTGTCAGCTGTGTCAATGGGTTCACCTTCTTTGAGAACCCCTCCACAAACCTCTGGTAGTAACCTGCCAAGCCCAAGAAACTTCGCACCTCCGTCACAGTCTTAGGCCTTTCCCAGTTTAGCACTGTTTCAATCTTAGTTGGGTCTACTGCAATATCCTTAGCTGATATGACATGTCCAAGGAACTGTACCTCCTCTAGCCAAAATTCACACTTGGACAACTTCCCATACAACTGGTGGTCTCTGAGTATCTTCAACACTACCTTCAAGTGATCGGCATATTCCTCCCGTGTCCTTGAGTAGATAAGAATGTCATCAATAAAGACAACGACAAACTTATCTAACCAAGGTCGGAAAATTCTATTCATGTAATCCATGAATACTACTGGTGCATTCGTCACTCCAAATGGCATCACCACATATTCATAGTGGCTGTATCGTGACCTGAATGTTGTATTTTGCACATCTTCCGGCCGCACTAGAATTTGATGGTATCCCGACCTCAAGTCGATTTTAGAGAACACTCCTACTCCCTTCAACTGATCTAGCAAATCGTCGATCCTTGACAGCGAATATTTGTTTTTGATAGTCAGCTTATTCAGCTGCCTATAATCCACACATAGCCGTGAGCTCCCGTCCTTCTTTTTTACTAACAAAACTGGGGCTCCCCAAGGCGAAGCACTCGGTCGAATGAATTGCTTCTCCAATAACTCCTCAATTTGCTTCTTGAGCTTTGCCAGCTCAGCCGGTGCCATTCTGTATGGAGCCATAGACACTGGACCTGCACCAAGAATGAGGTCAATGGTGAAGTCAATGTCTCGACTCGGCGGCAACCCTGACACTTCATCTGGAAACACATCTACATATTCATTAGCCACCGGTATAGCCTGAATCACTTCCGCCGCACTTTTCTTCTCTGGCTTGGCCACCACCATAAAACACACAACCCCATCTTGTAGTGCTTTCTCCGCTTCCCGAGATGATATCAATCCCAAACCTTCATGCTCTGGGAATACCAAAATACGTCATCCACAGTCAATTATGATGTGATTGATAGACAACCAGTCCATTCCCAATATCACATCCAGTCCCTCCAAGGGCAAGCACACCAAGTTCACCTTGTATCTGTGACCTGCCACCACCATTGAACACCCAACACAGACTGAACTGGTAGCTACCTGGCCCAAGGAAGGGGTTGAAACAAGCAACTCACACCCCAAGTCACGTGTCACCAGACTCAATCGTCCCACACAAGCATTAGAAATAAAGGAATGGGTTGTGCCAAAATCAAATAAAACCAATACATCATGCCCCATAAGTAAACAAGGTTGCATTATCAAGTTACCTGACTGAGTCGCCTTAGTAGATGTCATGGCAAAAACTCTCCCTGCAGCTCGTGCCCGTTCTGCTGGCGAGGCTACTACTGGTTTCTTCGCACCAGGACTCTTTTTCTCAGAGCAGTTGTTAGCAAAATGGCCCGGTTTGTTGCAGATGAAGCACTTGCGACGATCACTGGATCCCCCTACTCCACCGGTCAGCTGTGGGCAGTTTCTCTTCAAATGAGGTCCGCCACAATGATAGCAAGTGGGACCCCCAGATGTCTGTGGCCGGCTGTACGACTTCTTCATTTGCTGCGCCTCTACGAATGCTCGGCACTCTTGGCCTGTTCCACCAAGACAGGAAATCTCCTTTCTCGTAAAGGAGTCACCACCTTCTTCAGCTCATGTTTGAGTCCTCGCTCAAACTTCAAACATTTCCACCCTTCTATCATATTTTGAGAGGAAAATCTCGCCAGATACTCAAACCTATTCACGTAGTCCTGCAGAGTCATGTCCCCCTGCTGCAGTGCGAGGAAGTCTGCCTCCCTATCCTGCCTGGCGGTGTCGGGGAAATATTTCTCCATGAACCGCGTCCTGAAGCTAGTCCACTCCACCTGTTAATCTCGGGTCTGCATCTGCTGCTGCATACCCGCCCACCAATACTCAGCATCACCATTCAGGAGATAGGTGGCAAAAAGGAGTTTCTGCTCATCTGCGTAGCTCATCACCGTGAATATCTTCTCACACTTGCGAAGTCAGGCCTCCGCTTCATCAGGAGATGATTTCCCAGTGAACTCAGCTAGCTTGTGGCGTAGAAAGTCCTCCACAGTGGGCACCCTAACTGGTGCAATTGCCGCCCTGGGCTGTGCCACTACCGGTGTCTGCATCGCATCCACCATCCGATGAATGGCCTCTACGATGTCATCAGCACCACTATTCCTCCTCCTCCTATTAGCAGCCATAGCCTGGATACGCCACATTACAACTGGATTATTATTAACTCACTTAGTTAAACAATACCACTAACATCTTTCTTACATACTATTAAATCACACACAATCAAACGATAAGCTCACTTCCCAAAAGACCCAAAATATTTTTAAAATATTTTCAAAACATTTGCTTTGATACCAATTGTAACATCCCTAAGGAATATTACTTATTTTAAATAAATAAATTTTCCAATTAAAATAAATACTACATTAATTATAACTATTTCCCAAAAACACGGGAAATTTCAAACCATAATTAGTACCATACATAATCCAAATGTACCAAAGCGTTATACACAAATGATATTAAAATTTAACATAGAAAATATTTACATCAAAAACAAAACAGTAAAGTTTCTTTCAAAATCCCCAAGTGGCCCATGCTCTTCGTCTCTAAGCAGCTCCTGGCTCACCTGTCACATCATCTACTCCCGGATAACAAATTATCCGATCATCGCCATACACACACAGATAGGATGAGCTATGCACAATAAAACATATACATATATAAATGAAATAAATATGCTTCCCCACCCAAAATAATATAAGTACAAACTCATAATTTCCAAATCACCCAACCATGACCTCATAGTCCTTCATGAGTCATATGCATGAACTAGGTCTTGGGACTTCCCTGTGCTCCCACGAAACTAACTCTCTCGTGGTCCCACCCTATGAGCCTATCCCGCTCATAGTCCTGCCCTACAGACTCCTCGTCTGTAGTAAAACATCCAAGTCTCTCACTTGGACCCTGGCACGCATGCAATCGCCATACTATGGACTCCTCGCCCAATAGTAGCCGACGAGAACATCACAGTTCCTTGCCCATCATGCGTCCGACACATGCAATCACCATACTAAGGACTCCTCGCCCAATAGTAGCCGACGGGAACTCAACCAGTTCCATGCCCATCATGTGTCCAACCACTGAGCACATCCCAGACCCCCTAATGGACTTAGTCCTTCAAGCCCAAACATCACACCACATGCATATACAATCCACCTTTATGATAAACAACCAGAACACACACTCACAACCACATGAAACATAGTAACTTGCATAAACTTGCTTAAACTATGGACCTCTCGCCCAAGCTAAGCCCCCAGCCTCGCTTAGGCTAACCCACCTCGTCTGAGCGAGCTTAAAACAACAACAACACCAAGTTATCTCGCTTAGGCGAGACCCTCTCGCTTGGGCGAGTTCATCTCTCGCCCAAAAACACAATTTAATTCGCCTGGGAATACACGCAAAACACCGCACCTGACCATTACATCTCGCCTGAGCGAGACCCTAGTTCGCTCAAAACCCACAAACCCTCGCCTAGACGAGAAATAGCGCTCAGAACCCTCATGTCACTTCGCGATTCCGCTTAGGCGAGCGCCTCTCGCTTGAGCGAGAGACAGTTCGCCCAACACCGATACTGGGTCGCCTAGGCGAACCAATACTCAACGCGAGACCCTACATCTCTCGCCTAGGCGAGATGGACTCGCTTGGGCGAAAATTGCAGAAACCCCCCCTGATCACACGCGAAAACAACCAGAATACGTACACTCACACCAACAACAGGACCCAATACGTTAAAATCAATAGCACATATTATGAAAATGGTATATCTCCTATTTGATTTACCCAACCGAGAGGGTTTGACCATACACAACCACATATAGTACCAAAAACCCTCATAAAATTACACCAAACACAAAAAGACTTTATGCGCATGATCAACCAACCAAGTTCTCTCACACATTGCACCTTTTACCAAAAAATTCATTCAACACTTCAACCAATTAACAAAACGCAGATGCACATACAATATTCGTACAATAAACACAGCACCCCTAACCTGGATTATTGGATTAAAGTTTGAGATGAGGAATTCTAGATTCGCGCTCTCCCTCTTGGTCCAGCCCTTGCACACTCTCAACTCTCCTCACACTCTCCAATTCGTGCTTCTCACTCCAGCAGTCCACCACAATTGCCAAAACCCTTACCTTTACCTAAAGTTTTGCTTTTATAGGTGCCTTTAAAATGGGTTATAAAAATAAAACGGGATTGGCTTTAGTGTGGGCTTAATGGCTATTCAAGTTCCCTAGTGAGTGATTTTTCAGCCCCTACTGGTTACCCTTCTGCTAGGTTTTCTTTACCCCTTCACATTCACGCCACATCTAATAATTAGCAAAAAAATAAAGCTTATGCTTTACCCACCAAGGTTTGAACTCGTGACCTCCCATACATAAAGCCAAAGCACAACCACTATGCCAATTTACATTTGGTGATACCTTCCAATCAAAAACGGCTTACATCATCAATCCCATACACATACATATTATAAAAAGGTGATAATAAAATAACCACACATAACTGACATACATAGGACTCGAACCCAAGTCCTCTCACACAACCAAGGTACTCTCAACCATTTGAGCTAGTACTTTTCCACATCACATTAAACCACAATTAATGCCATAAAGGCGCCTTCTACCCGTATTTATTTATTAATTAATTATTTAATTAATTAATTTTTCCCGGGTCTTACACTTTGAACTTTGGGTTGTGTATTTGTGATCTACAAGGCGTCTAGCGGTGCTTTAAAGGTGGGTTTGCTGGTGTTCCTTGAGTTGTGGCTCGGAATGTATCCCTTGAGTTGTGGCTCGGGATAGGGGTTAAGCACGTGGTATTCCTTGAGTTATGGCTCGGAATTGCATCTCTTGAATTGTGGCTCGGGATGGCGGATGAACACGAGGAACCTTTGAGTTGTGGCTCGGGTTGGCTAGTGTTGCCGGTATGAGTGTGCTGGTTGTGGCCAGTACGGATTGGTCCAGATAGATTGCCCTCCTCAGTTGTTGGCTGACGAGTTTGGTAGTCTTGGGACGATACGAAATATGTTCGTATATGGGAACTCTACTTGGCGTTACGGTGTATGATCCGTAGCATGGTTTCCCGCACGTGCTCTGTCGGTTGTGGCCGATAGGTATGGCAGTATGTCACCTTGAAGTCATCATTAGACGATGTAGAACACGAATAATCTGATTGAGGGTCAGATGGTAGGAATTAAAGAATGGAACAATGTGAGATGTTTATGTTATGTATAGTCTCATGTGTTTATATGCTTATATTTCTGTAACTTTATATATGTGATTTATTTGTTAAGCTCCCCCTTTCTGCGTGTGTGTGGCGATGATCGTGTACACGGTACACGGGAGCAAATGTTGTTGATGCAGGTGGCTCAGGTGACGCTTAGTCGCGGAGAGGGGTTAGACTTGGGGAATTCTTATGTTTTCTTTATTGCTTTTGGAAACAGTTGTAAACCCTGATGGGTGATTTTAAACATTGTTCTTTTGGTTTTATAATGGATGGTTATGAACGTTATTTGCTTATTTAATAAAATTTAAATTTTCTCGCGTTTTGGGAAAAAAGAGGTATTATTAAATACGCTGATTAATTTATTTTTCTTTATTTTATTTATAAATCCGTAATATCCTGACGAGATGTTACAACAATTATCAGCACGATGCTCCACCTAACTGGTGAGGGCTAATGGGAGGTTTTTTTCTTCTCTAAGAATAATGCTTTGTGTGTCTCAATCCATGCTCTTTCTAATTCTTCCTTCATTTACAATTTTATCTTATATTCTTACTTTTTTGTTATAAAAATTGTTTAACTTTATCAATTTTCATCTTTGTCTTATTATTATTATTATTTTATTATTATTACTATTATTATTATTATTTTATGTTCTAATTCTAAACATGTCAAAACCTTGCAATTTGAATTTGTGGCTCTTGATATTACAAGGAAGAATTACTTATATTGGATATTAGGTACTAAAATACATTTAAATCCAATCAATCCGGGTAATGCCATTAATGAAATAAATAAAGCATTTGTACAACTAATTTGCTTCTACAACAACAAAATTGGGAAAAGGGAATTTACAAATATTTTGAATTTATTTCATGTATTCTTGTAGTTGAAAAAAAACAATGAGCTTTTGATGAAAAATCATGAGACCCGCTCAATTGGTTATGCTATATTCCAGAAGTGAATGCAACAATATCTCTAATTCATATCTTCATCGTAATAGTCATGACCTTGGTTATGGTTGTGGTCATGCTAGTGATTATGGTAATAAAGGAAATTTTAAATAGACATTTTATCACCAGAAGGGAAACAATAACATGAAAAATGGAAAAGAAAAATGTGAAAAAAAATGGCAAATAAGATGAGAATATAAGTTATCATTACGGTGGTAAAGGCCATTTGAGTTGTACTTGTCGTACAAATTAATGAGAAGAACATAGAAATACACTTTGTTTATTAAGATGGTCTTTTTTATCATGGTCATATGGATGTCACTCATCTTGATATTGTTGTTTCCTTTGTTAAACTTGATGAAAGCCTAATAACTACATTGGTGATAGGAATGTTAAGAAATAACCTATACATAATACAAACATTAGACATGCACATTTTAAACCAATAATTTATCACACCTAGCCGGCCTAGCCAAACACACTTCTCATCCTTTACCGCTATAGATATACCGACAAAGACTGGGGGACTGGTGTACCACACCTAGCCGGTTCAACCCGACTATATACGCAAGTAATCACCATGTATGAATAGTTAGCAATACCCAGCCTAAGTCATTAAAAGGTAACCGGCCTAGGCCAGAAACTTAAGATGATTAAGCTAAAACTTGACAAGTCCAAAGAATTACCCGCAAGGCCCCTAAAGGCCCACGATAACCGTCCTAAAAGGCCTGGCCCAAGACCCAGACCCACCTACGACCCAAACAGGGCCCATCCCATGACGTGGCTAAGCATAATTAATAACCTATAAATGCGCATGGACCCCAACAATTAAAGGTACGCATTCTTTACTCCCCTAATCACGAGATTTGACTTTCTAAGAGGTTTTGCTGACTTGAGCATCAGAGCCTCTTCTGTAGGTAACCCCTCCCGGGTCCAAACCAATTCACACTGAGATATCAACAGACGACATATACTAGCCGGGAGGAAGCCTACTGAGGAGATTGTGGAGTAGGGTAAGGTAACGCTTGTATCTGACATATCTTATTTGTTCTCTGCAGGAGCAAATATATATAGTAAAAAATATATTGTTGTATGCAATGTTGTATAGACTAACAAATATATTGTGTTTTGTTGATAGTGCATCAACTCATGCATTTCTCAAGAGTAATAATATTTTTTTCTCTTGTTTGGTTATGCGAAAAGTCAATATTAACATTGGCTATGGTACTACAATATATGTGAAGGCTCTATAAGAGCTACAATACTTCTACCAAGAAGTTTAATAAAAGTTTCAAGGATATTTATCTAAATGGATATATATTAAGACAGAGAATGAAGGAGATATGAAATATCTTTATATCACTATAATTAAGTTGATAAAAAAATGTGTATTAGAGAATTAAGCTTAATAAAAAATGTGTATTAGAGAAATTATCAGCCTTCTCTTATGGCTTGTACTACACATATATTAGCGCAGTTGAAATGCATGTCATTGTAAGCCAGAAGCTTACGAATCAAAATGAATTCCTTGTTTGGACACCCACTTAAGAGTCAAAAACTTCTTTAGTCCAATGAGTTCTCAAGTACTCACATTCACAAAGGAAAGTTGATAATAAGACCATCACTAGAAAAATTAGAAATGAGTAAATGTCATATTTTAGAATGAATATAAGTGATATTCGTGGTCCAATACAACCATTATATGGATCATTTAGATATTTAATGTTTTTAATTGATGCATCAACTAGATGGTCACATATTTGTTTATTATCAACTCAAAATCATATTTTACAAAGTTATTAAAACATTTAAGAGCTTACTTTCTAGATTATCCAATTAAGAAAATCTTTCTTGATAATGTTGGTGAATTTACATCTCATGCTTTTCATGAGTATTGTATATCAATTGAAATTGAAGTTGAACATCTAGTAGTACATGTTCATACTCAAAATGTCTAAAACTTGCTACAAGATCATTACTTATGAGAGTTAATCTTCCACTAGATACTTGGCTATATGAAATTTTGCAGTTCCAGTATTGATTCACATGAAGCCAAAATGTTATCACAAATACTTTATTATGCAATTGGTTTTTGGTCAGTAACCTAATATTTCTCATTGAAGAATTTTTGGGTGTGGTGTATATGTTCTAATTTCCCCACCAAAAGGGACTATGATGGGTCTTAAAAAATGATTGAGAATATATGTGAATATGATTTCCCATGAATAATAAAATATCTTAAACTATCAACAACAAACTTATTTACAGTTCAATTTGTCAACTGTCATTTTGATGAATAAGTTTTTCCAACATTAGGGAGAGAAAGAAAACAATTGGATGAATTATCATTATCATGTCTTGATCCTCGTACAAAAGAATGTGAATTGGAAAATTAAAGGATAATTCATTTACAAAATTAGTCAATCAATTACTAGATGTTTTTACTGATAGAAAAATGGTAACTAAATCATATATACCAATTGTTATTGCTCAAAATAGAATTGATATTAATTTATAACACGCTTGAAGCATGGTAGGCTTATTGGTTGGAAGGACATGCTTGAAGCGTAGTAAGCTTATTGGTTTCATAGAAAAACTCTCGAATGAGAAAATGAGCTAAAGTATAAGATGACCTAATTGAAAAGGTGAAAATCCCAAAAGATTTATTTGACATAATTAATGATTTGGTTCTAGAAGAACCTTAGGTACCTGAAATTTTTGAAAATGATGAGATCTCAGTAAATTATGTCATGAATAAGATAATATGGAAGTAAAGCGAAGTCAACATTGACAAGACTTTTACATATAATATAGCAATGAAGGTTATCAGTAACAATGAGGATTAAAAACCAATGATCATTGAAGATTTTTAATAAAGAAATTATTGGCTAAAATGAAAAGATGCAATAGAAGCATAATTATATTTGCTTGTTAAACGAAAGTTTTTTTGGACATGTAGTTTACACGCTAAAAGGTGTAAAACCCATTGGGTACATATCGATTTTTGCACAAAAACAAAAATAAGAATGGTGAAATTGTTAGATACAAAGCATGGTTAGTTGCTCAAGGATTTTCACAAAACCCTTGTATTGATCTGTGAAGAGACATATTCACTTGTATTGGATGCAACAACATTTCAATATTTGATTATCCTAGTTACAAAAGAAGGTCTGCATTTATATCTAATGGATGATATTACAACCATTAAGAATGATATTTATATAAAAATCCCTGATGGATTTAATTCATCCAACAAGACAAAATCTAAAGAGGATTATTCAATAAAATTGAACAGGTCCCTTTATTGATTAAAGCCAGCAAGACGTATGTGGTATAACCGTCTTAGTGAGTACTTATTAAAAGAAAGGTGTAGAAATGATCCTATTTGTCCTTCTATTTCTATGAAAATATTTGAAAATGAATTCCATAATTCTTGTTTATGTAGATGACATAAACATCGTTGGAACTCCTAATGAGCTCACAAAGACAATTGATTGCTTAAATAAAGAATTTGAGATGAAGGATCTTGGAAGGACAAAGTTTTGTTTGATATTAGAAATTGAGTATTTAAATAAAGGTGTTTTTGTACATCAAGAGACTTATATAATGAAGGTGCTTAAAAGGTTCTATATGGACAAATCACATTCATTATGCAATCCAATGGTTGTAAGGTCATTAGATGTTAATAAAGACCTTTTTACACCTCAAGAAGAACTTCATGGTCCAAAAGTATCATATCTTAGTACTATAAGAGCACTAATGTATCTTGCCAATTATACTCGACTTGATATAACATTTGATGTAAATTTGTTAGCAAGATATAGTTCTTCACCTAGAAGAAGACATCGGTATGGAATAAAACATACACTTCGTTATCTTAAAGGCACTATGAATATGGGCTTATTTTATTGAAATGATTCAAAATCATATCTAATATGTCATGCAGATGTAGGTTATTTATCATATGCTCACAATGGTCGATCATAAACATGATATTTATTCAGATGTAGTGGTACAACAATTTCATGGCGGTCTATGAAACAAACCATAACAACTATATCGTCAAATCATGCAAAAAATTTAGCATTACATGAGGCAAGTTGTGAATGTGTTTGGTTAAGGTCTATAAGTCAACATGTGTGACAAAGTTGTGGTCTATCATCTGGAAAAATGGAATCAATAACCATATATGAAGATAATAGGGCATGTATTTCTCAATTGAAAGAAGGATGTATTAAAAAATGTTTTTCAACGTCTTTGCCAAGAAGAACCTTTTAGCAATTAGTTCACAAGATTGGACTTCGTCATCTTTATGATGTAAGTTTACATGAGGTAGAGAAATAGAAGATGTGATAAATAATATCGAAAAATGAAGAATGATGTACTATTTTTCCTTCACTAGGTTTTTATCCCAAAGAGTTTTTCCTAGTAAGGTTTTAATGAGACACATTCTTTGACCAATGGACACCCAAGGCGGAGTGTTATGAAACTGATGGATGTCCATTGCCTTGCTAACATTACTCATAATTAATTACTATTAATGTTATTTAAACTGTTTGCATTAACTATTATAACTTTTGAGTTGTATCCTCTAGATTTCCTTTTGTATTTATAGATAAGGATTTTTCCTCTTGGTAATGAAACATAGAAAAATGCACAGAAAAGTTGTTTTCCATTATCTCTTCTTCATTATTTTCTTCTCTATTATTATCTTTATTTTATAACAGTTTATGAATTATTCTTGAAAGTAATGGGCATTTAATGTATTATTTTTCAGTTATCTTTATCAATAAATACTAGTTATTATCTATTGAAAACTTCAAATTTATATTATTTTTATTTTTTATCACACATATGTTTGGTGTATAACAAAATAAGATTTTATAGCAAAAGTCATAACTTTTTTATAACATTCTAAGAAAAAATATTTTTAAGTATGCAAGATCTAATGCTATTTTTTTTAGTTTGTAAAAGGAAGTTCCTCCGTGCATGAAAGGTTATAGTAAATTTATATCTTTATTTGCATACAAAAAAGTTAAAAAGAAAAATAAAAGCTTCAAGCCCTTAATCATCTATTAGACAACATATAGAGAGAAAACACATCCCTATTGTGAATTTAGATATTTAATACAAGAAGCGAATATTTCATATGCTCTTCATTGAAAAGTGAACCCAATAATAAACATATTTTGTTATTCACTTTGAAAATGATATGTGTAGTTGGTTGAGACATTATAATTGTGTAATTGATGCTTAATATTAGAGTGAGATTAACACATAGTATGGAGAAACTTTGTATGCTTATCCTAAAGAGACATTATGTAATCAAATAACTAAAAGTAATTTTATGTAATCCCTCCATGTATAAAAGTGAATATTCATTATTATTAAATTAATGAATAACAAATTTTTAAAATGAAATGGTAATTTTCTAGGATTATTTTAAGAACTTGACCATAAGTCTAACTCAACTCTACAAAACTGACTTGTAAAATGAGGTTTGTATCCATATATATTACCAATTCACCTTATCTTTAATAAATGTGAAATCTCTAACACACTCTATCGTGTCGGGACATATACATATTGAGCTTGAAACTAGATATTAAGGAGTGTAGTTTGATAGCGTCTCGATAACGAATGACATGATGAGCCCATCAAACAACAAATCTTGTTAATATAGACTTTAGATGACTCTAATATACCTTAAAAAGTAAATTTTAAGTTCAACTCAATAATACAAAATTGACTTACAAAATAAAATTTGCAATGAACTATGAGATTTCCACTTAGATTTTACAAATATACACATATAATATCTTACACAAGTCCTCAAGGATAGGGGTGGGCAAAAAATTCATTTTTCTTGATCCGATCCACTTTTGCTCTGATCCAATCCATTTTATTAAAAATTCAATCCATTTAAAAGGCATTTTAATGGATCTGGATTTCAACCTAATCTACGTTTTATATATTTTATGGATTGGATATCCATTCTCTAAATCAAGATTTTCAAATATAGATAATCCAAAAAATCCAATCCAAATTTTCAATTTAAATTCTTAGTGGATTAGGCTAAAGGTTGAGATGGACTAGGCTAAATTCAGACTTGGACGGACCTTGCTCGACGACCTATACGGACTGAGCAGGCATGATGACTAGAATGGGCTAGACGGGCCCGACAACTCGAACGAGTCATTGGGCCTGAACACCTAAACAGGTCGGGGGGTTTCAAAGACTCGAACGGGCTAGGCGGGCCCGACGAACCGAATGAGTCTGTCAAGCTTGATGACCCAAAAAAGTCGAGCATGCCTAATGACTCAAACGGGTCAAGCGGGCCCGAAGACCTGAATGGATTAGGACGGCCTGACGACTCAGATGGGTCATGCCCAATGACTAGTATGGACTAGGCTGGCCGATGACCCTGATAGGCCAAGGGGGGCCGAAGACTTGGACAAGTTGAGTCGGCCAGATAACCTGGACAGGCTGAGTCAGCCCGACGACTTAAACGAACCATGCTAGACAACCGCTGGGGACCGGGCAGGCTCGACGACCCTAATGGGCTAGACGGGCACAACGAACCGACCTTTGTGAGGTTGGGCCGACACGAGAACTTAACCATGTCAGGTCGGCACAATGAGTCAAATAGATCGGATCGGCACGACAAGTCAGAAAAACCAGGTCGATCCGACGACCTAGAAGGGTCGGCTTGGCCTGGTCTGATGACCTGGACGAGTCCTAGACTTGGACAGGTCCTAGACCTGGACAAGGCTTTTTTGCCCTATGGGCTTTTTTGGCCCTAGCCCACATTGGCTAGGGCCTAGACTTGTGGGTTAGGCCAAATTAACAACTCTAGCCAAATTGTATCATGTCAGCTTTAAGGACACAAGTTTTAGAAAATTCAATTATATTTATTTTTTATAAAATGGATTCTGGATTTTGAACTTGATCCAGATATTTTGATTTTGATTTAAAAAAAATTCAAACTAATTTTGTTGAATAAATGAATTTGGATCGAAAATTTGATCTTATTTGGATCTAAAATGAATGTGGATTGGATAAAAATCCAAGAACACCCCTATTCAAGGAGGGTATATAAACATCTATTACTATTACTATATTGAAGAGAAAAGATCGGAGAATATCTAAACACCTCGTAATATGAAAAAAATAATAATTTAAAAGATTGGTATCGCTAGATTATCCCAGCCTTGTAAGAACAAATCCAATTTATTTTAGAAAAATATAAGTAATGTTTCGATGGCAGAAAACATTCACCGAAGAAGGTTGCCTTCCACTCTTCTCGCCAAAAGAAAATCAACTCGTGCCCGGTTACAAATTTAAGTGTATTTATTCTAGTTTTTTTCTCCTAAATTTAGAGTATACACATCTATTCTTGAATGAATGTTTATCTTAATTTCGTGACTTTTATATCGTCCCATAAATTTAAATATTTTATATAAAATTTAATCCAATGTTAAAATTGTTAATTGAAGTGTTTAATTTAATTTTATTATCTCCACTTTTTGCTGAGAAACTAATTCTGACAATTTTTTAGCAATCCCATTTTCTATTTCAGAATATGTAATTGAAAATAAATTATGGAAGTAAGATGAGAAAGAAGAAAGGGTGAGGACATGAGTTAAGGGTAGGAGGACCTATTCGTATTTATTGATAATTAAGAAGCCACGTACATTCACCAGAAAGGGACATATTTCTTGGAAATTTTCAATCCAATTGGTCGTGCAGTTTACTTTATTAGAAGACCCGTGGGTTTTGTCACCATTTTCTTCAGAATTTAGTTTATTTATGTATACTTTTATATATAATTATTTTAATTTGGAAAATAAAAATCACATTATAATTGTAAATTTTTTGAATTCAAATTTAATATTTTAGTTTCAATTATAATTTTTTGGCGCAGTTATGTTGGTTTTAGTGATGGATACGTCCAACAATTTTAATAGTGTTTGAATGTTCAAAAGTATGAAGTCTTCTTCTTAATAAAAGTTGTAACAGATACAAATAACATAACTTATTTTCTCTTCACTTCAAATTTTTTACTTATAAACTATTAATTGAATAGGTGAGAAAGGTGCCAAACGCAAGTTTGAAAAGGGACCACTAGTACAATAAAGTGATATCACATCGGTTTTTTTTGACATATTACATCGATTTTATAACCGATGTTGTATTAAGTGATGTAATAAGTAGAAGACATATTACATCGGTTGTCTAAACCGATGTAATATGATATGCAGATTGTATTAATTATCTTTGGTATTCGTTATTGTATTAAGTATTTCTTCATATTTTTATTAGTCTCAATTAAGGTCATATTAATGTGTAACAATTAGGTTTATTTCATCAGTATGGTATTAGGGATGGTAAAAGTATTTGTGCCTGTGGGTATCCACGGATAAAATTTGTGACGGATAATTGGTAGTTGCGGGTATTTGTTACTCGCGGGTAACGGGTAATAGGTATTTTAATATCTGCTTATAAATGGATTGGGTACAGGTATCATACTATTCATACCTATGGGTACCCGTTACCCGTTACCTGTAAAAAAATAAAAATAAAAATAAAATTATGTTTTATTAACATCCTTTTTCACTGACTCATTGAAAGGTGAAAATAGACTTGAGAAGTTAAGAACAATTATTCTATAGAAAGATATTAGCCAATGAAAACTCTTAACTTCTCATATATTTTGGGGAGTTGACCACTTTTAAGATCAATTTTGGAGAACATGGTAGACCTATGCAACTCATTTAACATGTCATCAAACCTTGGGATTAGGTGCCTATACTTCATTGTAATGTTGTTGATAGCCCTACAATCACAACACATTCTCCACTTTCCATCTTTCTTAGGCAGCAACAACACGGACACAACAAACAAACTTAAACTCTTTTGCACCCAACCTTTGTCTAACAAATCTTGAGCTTGAGTCTCAATCTCCTTGGTTTCTTGGGGATCAGTTCTATATGTGGGCCTATTTGGTAAGCTTGCCCCAAGAACAAAATCAATTTGATGCTCTATTCCCCTAATTGGAGGAAGTCCCTTAGGGCCTTCTTAGGAAACACATCATAATATTCTTTCAAAAGTTCTTTCAAAGGAGATAAAAACTTGGGTTCTAAATTGGAAGTCCTGCATGTAAGTGCTCCTTTACAAAGGAGGAGATATGAAGGTTGTTCATAAAGGAGAGTTTTCTTAATGGTTTTCTTAGACAAATTCTTCACCTCATGAGTGACGTTATAAGGAGCATTACCCTCTCCTCCTTTCTCTTATCTTGGATGCATATGTTGGGAGCTTGCTCTCTTTTATCTATGTGCTCACTCTCTTCTTTTATCTCTTCATCCTTCCTTTTCGTCATTTGTACTTGATCCTCAAACACCTTAGAAGGTGCTAAGAGATGAAGCACAAACTTTTTGTCCTTGTGGTGGAAGGTGATTTCATTAGTAAGACCATGATGTATAATTTTATTGTGAAATTGTCATGGTCTTCCTAATAGAATATGACAAGCTTCCATAGGGACTATGTCACAAAACACTTTATCTTCATAATTCCCTACAGAGAACTTCACCACTTGTTGGTTCACATTCAAATTGTCACCTTCATTTAGTCATTGATGTTTGTAAGGTTTAAGATGTGGTATGATTGTTAGACCTAACTTTTCTACTAACCTAGTGCTACAACAATTGTAACACGAGCCATTATCCATAATGAGAGAACATGTTTTGTTTGAAACTTTACATCCTTTGTGAAAAATGTTCTCTCTTTAGTTTAGGGCTTGGTGACTAGGTTAATTATTGAGAGCACTTCTCATCATAAGAAGGTCTCCTTCACAAAAGGTAGGAATCTTTTCTTTTTGAACCCTCATTCTCGCCCTCACTTGCACTATCTTCCTTCTTCTTGGATAATGAATCAACACCCTTTAAGATCATGATCTTTTTGGTGTGGCATTGAAATGCAATATGACTTCTACCTAGACACTTGAAGCATTTAATTTCACTTGTGCGCATTGATGATAATGATCCCTCCTTTGGTTTCTTTCTTTCTTTTCTAGATTCCTAGAGGGTTTTTCCTTTCTCACTTGTTTTCCCTTCCTCTTGAAGTCTTCCTTAACATAAGAGCTTGAGTAGTGGGCAATTCTCAAATTTTTTGCTCTACTTTTATGCAAATTTGTACCAAATCATTGAGATCGTGGAAGGACAACAATTTCACTCTATCTCTAATGTTAAGATTGAGTCCACTAAGGAATCTAGAGAGGGTGGTCTCTTATTCTTCCTTAATTCTCGCCCTCATCATTTAAAGCTCCATCTTTTGTTTATATTCCTCCACACTCATGGTTCTTTGTTGGAGCCTTTGGAGTCTGTTCATAAGATCCCTATGATAATAGGAATGTATGGGCCTTCTTCTCATGCCACTTTTCAAGTCATTCCAATGTTGGACTTGAGGGGAATTGGAAAATCTTCTTTCTCTCATTAGGGAAGTCCACCAATACATGGCATTCCCTTATAAGCTTAAGGTTGCTAGGGATATCTTTCTTTCTTCACTTACTTGATGACACTAGTATTTCCCAATCTAAGTATGTCTCTACATCTTCTTTCCCATGGAAATGAGGAAGGTCTATCCTAACTTTTTTTGGTGCATGCTCTCTTTCATGCTCCCTTATATTCGCTCTAGGTGGAGGAGCTTGATAGTATTGATTAAGAATTATACTGTCCTCCTTATAGTGTGTGAGATTTGTTAGAGTTTTAGAGCTTTTCCTTGATTGCCTCTTACTCCTCAATTTCTCTTAAATCTTTTCTTCTTTTTGCCTAAGTATTCTTAGCTTTTCGCTAAGATAGCAAGATGTGTATCCTTTTCAATTCTCTCTTTTTCTTTTAGGATTGCCTCTTGCTTCCTTCAAAGTTTAATTTATTTTAGCTCTTGGACCAAATTTTTCAAACTTTGTTCGACCTCTTCACCAGAATCACTTCCAAGTTGGTAGAGTTTTAGACATGCTTAGGTTTTCAAAAAATGTTATGCACAAACAAGACTTGAATTTTAAAAAAGAATTCCTTAAGAGACTTAAGGATGCAAAAGAAGCTCATTTAGTTCCAGGAAAGGGAGGTGAATCCATAATGTTCCTCTATAGTCGGACTAGGTGCATATGGTGGTTGATGAAGTTCAAGATCTTAATGCTTGATTGCCTTTGCCAACTAAAATAGTTAAATTTGTAAGGGAGACCTTAGGCACATTTGTGGCTTGGCCTAAAAATATGGTCTTGGCATACATTACACAACCATGGGTACTACATTGTGTTCTTTAGTGAATTTTTGTTATAATTTACAATTAGATGAACTCACTTTTATATATATTTATTTTAGTTCTCCTGTCGTGAAAAACAAGTCTTATGTGATCGTGTTATTGATGAAGATGACATGACAGAAGTAGAAGATGATCCTATATCACAGTTTCTTACTATCTTACCTAGGTTTCATTAAAGACCACTAGAGCTACAAAGAGACTTTAGAGTATTTTGAGTCAAACTTGTGTGATTGTACACTTAATTAGTCGATCCATTGGAGGTAGTTGGGGAGAAACATCGTTCAATATTTCTATCATTTAGTTGTTGTGCATGTAAGTCGTAATCTATGTTCTATATTTACCGTATTAAAATGCTTATAGTTAACTTATGATTCATTGTCTTAGGCATATGGACCCGATGTCTGTGGAGCTGGCTAGTTAGAAATATATGGATTTTTTAGCCTTAATCCATTCAAAAATCTGGGAATTTAAAGAACCAAATTCAGCAATATATTGAAACATGGATAATTGACTCACAAAGACAAAATTACCTTGCTCCATACGTTGAAGGGTTAGTCTTCTCAGGGTAACATTTTATAATGTAATGGTAATTACTCATCTAGCTTTTTGTCATTCATTGGGACCCATTGGCAATTTTTGGTAATCATCCCTAAAGATCACGTAATTGTTTAGTTTTGTCCCCTTCACAAGAAACTCGACGATTAAAGAACTTACTACAAGTGTAAATGTTTTTTCATATCATCAAATTTGTATATAAAAATTATGACTAACATATTATGTGTTGGATTTAATCATAATTATGTGAGCCACAAATATTTTATATGGACGAAGCAACCCAAAGAAAGTTCAATTTTTATATTCAAATGTTAAATATCTTTCAATCCATAAATTAATTATTTTGTATACAAGTTGTGTGATATTAATTTTCTTCCACTTCTTTGTCATTTTATTGTAATAAGTTGAGTGGTTTATTCGAATATGACTACTACATCATGCATTGAATACAAGTTATGAATTGTATCATACTCTTAACAATACTATGTACTAAATTGTATCAATATTTCAGGTATTTAATCATCCATCACAAGAAGACATGACCAAAAAGACAACAATAGACAAGCTATATCATCTAGAGATCAATGTAACTTAGGTTATTTTTGTAGTTTATTTGTTTAGGTTAGATTAGCCTTTTATATTGAGGTAAAATATTTTTTAGGTTGCATTACAAAACTTTATAATTGAAATTTGTATTATATTATGTGAATGTTTTTGGTGTACATGTTTTGTATGTGTCACAACAAATTTAATTTAAGAAAAAAAAACTCAAAAACTCATTTTGGACTATGCATTATCTAAGGTAAAGTTATGTTAGGAATGAAGGGCATCAATGTAAATTTACGTGAGACACTGCATAATCTGACTTAACTTTTTTAGTTTTCTTTACTTAAAAAGCAATTTTAAATTATGTCAGGTTATGTATGTGTGATGTAATTATCGAGTAACTATTGTGTTGATGTAAAGTTATGCCGAATATTTACCTCACTGTAAAATTTACGTCACCAGCAATGATGTCAAACTTTTAAGAGATCTAAATATAAAAAATAACATACGATACCTTGATCATGGTAGTATCCAAAAATTATTTTAAATAAATTATAAAAGTTGGGTTTATGTGTGTGAAAAAATTATTTATTTATATTTTATTCTAATATTACATTGTCTTTCTTAAAATGAGAGTAAAACTCTTTTACTAATATTATTTAGTGTAAGATGTGGAATAAAATAGTAATTTAAAAGTAGGGTGGTAAAATAGGTTTAGATTTATGGATCAACTCCTCAACCCTTCAATTGGCAAGTTAGAATTTTTAACCTCTGAGATTTTGTTAACTTGTCTCACTTGATTCATCAAATTAATAGTTCAAAGTTGGAATGGAGCATATTGATCCACCAACTTTTTTTTTTAAATAAAAATTATAAAAATTAATTTAAAAATATAAAATAGTATTTTAACTTTTAAGTTTTAATTATTAGTCAGGAAGAAGTAATTTAATATATAAATGTAATTTTCTATTTTATCCGATTAGAAATATTTACTAATCAACCATCCTACCTCTTCTCATTTCGAACGGACCAATGGAGGGCAAAACAAGACTGATAAATTTTTTCAATTCTACAAATAGTTGTAAAACCAACAATAGAGTAAATAACACAATTGAAGACTATCTTGTGTAGAAGAATCAACACGCAAAGTTTTAGTGTTGAACGGTTCCTGATTCCTGTGATTAATGCTTGTGGACAGCATGCTTACTTTGATCTCACGAACTTGATTGATATGATATTTAGAGGGGCAACGCAACATATGCTATATAGATAAAGTGGTAGGAGTCAGCACTAACACCACCCACATCGAGTTCTCATTTTCCAAGCCATGTTCTCACAACTGTCAATTTTTCTTCTGTGGTTGCTATGTGCAACCATGTTCCACAGAGGTGCCTGTGGAACCAGTTTTCATCTTCTTTGCAACGAAAAGGATCGATCCGCATTGCAGATATTCAAACTTGGTGTTGTGAACCATTCCAACAAGCTCTCTTCCTGGTCCTCTCAACAAGATTGCTGCTCATGGAAGGGAGTCCACTGTGACAACGACACAGGAAGAGTTAGAAGACTTGATCTAAAGCAACAATACTTGGAAGGTGAAATCAACTTGTCTTTGTTTCAAATTCAATTTTTGAGCTACTTGGACTTGAGCTTGAATGGCTTTACAAGTTTAAGTGCACCATTTGATGCTCATGCTAGCTTCTCTAATATCCAGTTTCTTGACTTGTCCTTTAATGATGATCTTCATATTCATAATCTCCGCTGGCTTAATCAACTTTCTTCCTTGAAATATCTCAACCTTAGTGAAATCAATCTTCAAAATGAGTCCAACTGGCTTCAGTCAATGCAATTGCATCCATCACTCTTAGAGCTAAGATTGGCAAGTTGTCATCTTACCAATATCAGTCCATCCATCAAATTTGTCAATTTTTCCTCACTCTTATCTCTTGATCTCTCTGGAAACCATTTTGACTCAGAATTACCTTACTGGCTTTTCAACCTCACCACTATCTCCAATATCGACCTCAGCTTCAATTTTCTAAGAGGTACCTTACCAAAGAGCTTGTTGAGCCTTGGAAACCTTAAATCTTTAAGGTTGCACGACAATGAAATTAATGGATCCATCCCAGAATGGCTAGGTCAACATGAACATTTGCAATATCTTGGTTTGTCTGAGAACATGTTTGTTGGTTCAATCCCTTCATCAATAGGAAATATGTCATCCTTGGTTGACTTGAGTATCAGCTCCAGTTCATTGAGTGGTAATCTTCCAACAAGCCTTGGACAGCTCTTTAATTTGAAAAGCTTATTTATTGGTGGTGAATCCCTGTCAGGTGTTCTTCATGAAAACCATTTTTCCAATCTCTCTAATTTAGAAGCACTTGTGTTGAATGCTCCCTTTTCATTCGACTTGGCTTCTGACTGGATTCCCCCTTTCCAGTTGGAGGGCATTAGTTTGAGCAATGCGAAGTTAGGTCCTAAATTTCCAGAATGGCTTTACACACAACACTCACTAGTATATCTAGAGGTTCCCAATTCAAGTATCTCATCCATAAATGGTGACCTGTTTTGGAGGTTTGTGGCTAATATTACACAGCTCAATCTCTCCAAGAACAACATCTATGCAGACTTAACAAACATCACACTCAACTCACAGCTCATATTTATGGATCATAATAATTTCACTGGAGGGCTCCCACATATATCAGCAAATGTTATCTATTTGGACTTGTCCCGCAATTCTTTCTACGGACCCATTGCCCCTTTGTTCTGTCACAAGTTGGGCACGGAAAACAATTTGGACTATTTGGACATATCATTCAACCTTTTAACAGGAGGAGTTCCTGATTGTTGGGAGTATTGGAAAGGTTTGTCTTTCCTTTTCATGGAGAGTAACGTGCTAACAGGTGAACTCCCTCCATCAATGGCCTCATTCATTGATCTCATAGCACTGGATTTGCACAACAACAGCTTGTCTGGCCATTTTTCATTGGACCTATCAAACATAACAAATTTGGAATTCATCAATATCAAGCAGAACAATTTTTCTGGGACTGTACCAACAAAGATGCCACGTGCTATGGAAGTGATGCTACTGGGATCTAACCAATTTGAAGGAAACATTCCAACCCAGCTTTGCAATCTCCCTTCACTGATTCAGTTGGATCTTTTCCACAACAAACTCTCAGGACCTATTCCTCCATGCATTAGTGACATTCCTAGCATGGGTGGAGCACAAAGAACAAGTCATTACCCGTTTGAGTTCAATTTGTACAACAAAGGCCAGGAGTTAGAGTACGAGGACTATGGATTACTTAGAACGCTTGACCTTTCATCTAACAACTTGTCAGGGGAAATCCCTTCACAACTTTTCAATCTTGTGCAGTTACAGTCCTTGAACTTGTCCAGAAATCATTTCACGGGAAAGATATCAAGGGAGATTGGAAGCATGAAGAACTTGGAATCTCTTGATCTATCAAGCAACGAACTTTATGGAGAAATTCCTGGTTCCATTTCCTCTATATCTTTCTTGAGCTTCTTGAATCTGTCATACAATGATTTCACTGGACAAATCCCAGTTGGGACTCAGGTTCAGAGCTTGAGTGCTTCTAGCTTTGCTGGGAATCCTAGGCTTTGTGGAGATCCTCTACCAATTAACTGCACACAAGGAAGTGGTAATGTTGAAGTGTCAAAGCAACATGCAGGAAGCAATGATAATGCCTTTGGAACCGAGTCACTCTACCTTGGGATGGGAGTTGGTTTTGCAGTGGGATTTTGGGGGCTTTGGGGTTCTCTGTTCCTTAACAGGACATGGAGGCATGTGTATATTCGGTTCCTTAATTATGGTGCACACCAACTTCATGGGTTTGTGGCTGTCAAGTTAAAAGCTTTAGTGCTACATCACTCAGTTCCATCTGAGGTAAATGAAAGTTCATAACTCTGTCAACATGTCTATACTTTATTGCCTCCTTTTTTTTGTGGACTCATGAACATTAATTTCAATATATTTTTACTTGTATATAATTAATGAATGACATGTTGGCAAGTTAAATTTCTATTAGATCGATATGTTTACTTCTATATAATTAATGAGTTCCTGAGAAAAGAAGGGTACGATTACTTTCCTTGTTTTATATCTTATCTAACTGATTTGCAGTGTCTTCGGTGAGCTTGGACAGAGGACAACTTGAATGGCCTGGAATTTGGTGGAGATCTGAAACAACATGGAAGATTGAATGGAGTCACCTATATAAAGTAACGAAGTCGACGTAGTAAAGGATTTAAGAAAGGATTTACAATTAAAAATACTTCATGAGGATGGTTTATGGAACCCTTTGCTCAATTATTTGCTCAATTATTTTCGGTGTCGTTCATCAATCATAAATAAAAGATAATAAGGTTATTTAATTTTTGCAATATAAAATGCTGTGACACCCTAATTTTTTTCATCAAAAACCTATAAATAAATAAATAAAATCATTGTTTTACAAACATATACTTTATTGAAAAGAAAGTCATAAAAATAAAAATTATCTAAAACATCTTTCAGACATTAATCACTCTTTCTAGTGTTGTGTATCTTCCTCAACACATGTACAATCATATGCTCCTATGATAATTCATGATCATCCTAGGTGTAGGTGAAAATTCCAACCACAAACATATGAGTAAACTAACATCACAAACCAAAAATATGCTCCTATGATAATTCATGATCATCCTAGGTGTAGGTGAAAATTCCAACCACAAACATATGAGTAAACTAACATCACAAACCAAAAAATCAGCTGTGAAATAAACTCATTTAGTATTTATAACCTACAACATTTAAAAATATATATAACTTTTCATATGAAACCACAACAACACCTTGGCTCATAGAGTTCTCAGTCCAGAGACATATATCCTCTAACCTTGACACTTAAGAGCCAAGTATCAAACATGGAGCTACTCACAAGCATTCAACCAAGTTACAAACAACTCAAAAATACATACCAAAACTCAACACAATTCCCTGTCATCTACCTAAACATTTTCGAAAACATGTCAAAACATCATATGAACACTAAAACAAAAGACATGTAATTTCCAAAACTTTTGATAAACAACCACAATTTAGCACTATTAATCATATCGACACATACAATCAAGAAAGCAACAAACAAAGTCAACAAACAACAAAGTTAGCTTCTCTCACAACCCAAGATACTCACACACCCCTATGCCCATGAAACTCAAAATCATGAAAAAAATTTCATCAAAATATCATTTTTCTCAAAAACACCCTTTGAAACCCTAGACCCAAATCAATTATCAATTTCTCCAAATGTCAACATATTTTAAATAGGGTTAATTATGCGCATGTGGGATCTTCTCAATTTGGAAGAAAAGTTTGTGGTTGTGGCGACCAATTACTGCTTCTTATAGCAACTACTGCAAAGAATAATGGCAGATTTTTCTTCCGGTGTCGAAATTGGGCAGTACGTCTTTTTTTTTTTGGTTTCTAGATTCGTTAATTTTTTTGTGGGGATGTTTCAATTTTGTTAAATTTGATACTTTGTATTGTAGAGTGAATCACATTGTAACTACTTTCGATGGGCTGATGCGGTGGAAACTGAATTGGAAGGGAAGCCTAAGATTGAAGGAGAGAATGAAAATTTAAGTGACAATGAAATAATGATACTTCAGTTGGTGCAAAAGAATGCGAAACTAAAGAAGAAGTTATTGGCAGAGAGAAAATTGGGAGAAATAAAACTGTTTTTTTTTATCTTGTCTTGGGTTTTTACTGTCATACTTTGTGTTTTATTTCTGTTAAAGTCAAATTGTAAGGATTAAGTTTGTAAGTAGTTGGTGATTTGTTAACTGTTATGAACTACAGAATGTTGAATTTAAGTTTGTGTTATGAACTGCAGAATCTTGAATTTTGAATTTAAGTTTGTTTATCAAATGTAAGTTTATTCCCTACTCCCACCAGTAAATAGTTAATGGTGAATTGGCAGTAATGAATTTCGTTCATTTGCACTGAATTGGTGAATTGGCAGTAATGTAAGTTTATATATGCACTATGAAAATTAGTGAATTGGCAGCAAACGAATAGTGTTCATTTCAAAGTTGTTTTAACGTATATTGGTTTAATAGTAGAAAACACTGGAATGTCAATTATAGTGGCCAATAGTCAAATATGATAGAAGCCCATGCCATGAAAATTAATATCCTGGCCATGAAAATTTATATCCTGGACATGAAAATTTATGATGGAATCAAAATTATATAAATATCAAACATCAACCTGGCTATGACAATTTTAATCAAGCATCATGAAGGAAGTTGTAATCAATCATCAACAAATGTAATCAAGCATAACGACGCAAAACAGTGGGCCAAATGTGATATATAACAACACATCAAAATAAGTAGCATCTTGTACAATATTCAAAATAGTGGTGCAAGTGGTCCAAGTGATTTGTTTCGGTCTCCTAAAGCTAAAACAACAACAATTGGAAGGTTCATCACAGCTAACAACAAAAAATACTTTTAAATCAAAATATCCATGTGACCACCACTACATAACACCACTCCCAATATTGTTCACATGGGTTGTCCAGTTGGTGGGTTGCTTGAACTTGCTTGTGAACCTAAATTAGGTGCGCCGCTCGGGGGCTTGGATGACCTTACTCCCTTCCTCTTAGCTGTCCTTCTTGTGATGGTAACAGATCTTAAGGTCGTCTTTCTCCTGGATGAATTTGCAGTGGCAGTTGCAGTGGCAGTGGTAGTTGCAGCTGTTGCAGACTTCTTCTTCTTCTGTTTTCGCTGTTAAGAACATCAGTAATTAGCTCCAACTTTGTAAATATATCACATTTGATTTCATTATAATAAACAATATTCACCTTGTTGGTTTTTCCTTGCTTGCAGCTTCTGATGTTGTGATCAAATTGTCTGCAGTTACTACACTTCATTCTAAGATGCTTCTTCCCAACCTAGAGTGATTGACATCCTCATCATCTCTCCTTCTTAATTTTCGTGTCCTTCCAGGAGGAGTCTTAAATATTGAGGGTAGGATTTGTGGTGCATCAGTTTTAGGCCATAGTTGTTGGCCATTAATGGGTGAAATTTGTGATCCATAACAAGCTTCATAAGCCTCCCTTTTGTAATATGCATGCACGAAATCAGAGGGATGTTCTACTTTATAATTGATTGCAGCCACGACATGTCTACATGGTATGTCAACTAAGTCCCAAAAAATAACAAGTGCAAGTGTGGTTTGTGAGATCAACTATGAATTTATCCATTGTGAATCCTTGTATAACTTCAAACTTACCATCTCCACTCCATCATTGTTATAATTGGTTTATCCCTAGCTAGCAATATAGTGCTATTAAATGACTCTGACAAATTGTTCATGAGGACATCACACCTAGAATATGCACTAAATGCATGCTTACACCAACACTTACGTGGAATTGCATATAACCATTCAGCAGCTTCTTGATTGACCTTCTTTAGCTCTTCCATATTTGCCTCCCAACCTTGATAGTATGTGGCTTTAGCAGCTGCCATCATGAGATTCCTAATGACTATACCACCACCAAATCTCTTCTTGTAGTTGATGTACAAATGCCTTCGACAAAAGCGGTGCTCCACTCCATGCAATAGCTCATCAAATACTTGCATCAGGCCCAGTAAAATGTACATATACAATAACTCAATAACACATATTGTTTAATTGTTCACAATTATGTACACGGATTTTGTTTTACCTTTTGCTGATATGAAATAAAAACCCATCGATTGGTCTGAATATCTCCAATGTCCTCCAACAATAATGTTAGGAACCACCTCCAAGTCTACTTGCACTCATTCTCCACAATAGCAAATGTTAGTGGAAAATATTGGTCATTTGGATCCCTTGCCACAACAACTAATAATTGGCCTCCATAGCTAGTCTTAAGGTGACATCCATCCAACCACTAACATCCATCCATCAGCATCACCCTTTGCCTCTTCTTTAGTTACCATACCCCCATTGACAACAACATTTGCCTCTTCATCATTTACCCCACCAACAATCGCAGCAACATTTGCCTCTTCATCATTTACCCCACCAACATTGGCAGCAACATTTACCTCTTCATCATTTACCCCACCACCATTAACAACAACAATTCCTTCTTCTTCATTTACCCCAACTCCATTAACAGCAGCATTTGAATGTTCTTCATTTACCCCATCACCATTCACTCCTTCAACAAGTTCAATAACTTGAGCAGAACTTACCAAATGATCCACATAGATCTCAACCTCCTCGTTTATGTTCTCTGCGTATTCGGCCAACTCCAAAGCATGCCTATCTTCACATAATGGCCTTAGATCTCTATCCATTCTTCCTTTCTTGGGCTTCCACCACATATAAAGTTCTCCATCATACTTAAAATCCTTCTTTAGAATACCCAATGCTTCAAAGTAGGACCACATGTCTGGATCCAGTCCACACACTACATGTTCCTCTCCACCTTCGTAACGCAACATCCTTCTCCTAAATCTTTCAAACTTCCTCATGTGATGGAAGACGACTAAAAAACCCATCTGTGCAACAACCAAATATAGAACCCTAAACCCATCAGAATCAAAACCAAAAACTACAATGACACACCCGCTGGAAACTGGAAACACCCTATAATTTTTCCCCCAAATCAAAACCAGCAAAACCCTAAATCAAGAATAAGAAACGAAAGCAAAAACACTTACCTCTATTTCCAGCCGATGTTGGTCGAACAACGTCGCCGACAAACTCAATCACGCACCACGCGGACACCCTCCACAATTACTCGCACACCTTTCGTATTCCACTTTCACCACGCAAATGAACAGTTTCGAGGACCAAATGTTTCTCCGACAAAACTTTCACCAAATTCACTTAACACTTATAAACTATGCCCAAACATTTTACTGCTGATGGAAGACATAACGCACATGTTAAAATTTTACATTTAATATATTATATAATATTAATTAAATTAATTTAATAAAGAAAAAAATTGCCATTTAACACGTGTCTCAATCTTAATAACCACATGTCGCCAGATGAGGAGTCTACCTGGAACGCCGTTAGCCACGCACTCACAGACTTAACGTCGTTCACAAATTAGGGACTAAAATCAGTAGTTTCAAATTCATGAGGACCAAAATGGTTTAACGTTTGCGGGAGGGACCATTTCCAAAAAATGATAATAGTAGAGGGACTACAAACATAATTAACCCTTTTAAATAAAAGCTCTTTTAAACCTCAAAAGATAATAATGAAACAAAAAATAATCACAGTTTAACCTAACTCATCATGCACATATAAAAGCAAGAAGGCAAGAAAGAAAACCAGAATGTTAGTTGTCCTTGACCTCTTACTCTTCACTCCTTCTTTCTTCCCTTTCGAAATTCAATCTTTAAAACATTCTTCCTTTTTCCTGGTCTTACCATTTCTATTAAGATTCTCTTCTTAAACATTGTTGATGAGTTCAAATTTTTGCCCTCATTTCATATTCAAAATTGGGGATTTAATTGAATTTTCCGTGCTTAAAGATTGATTTAATTAGGATTTGTGATTATTGGATTTATTGAATAAGTTTGGTAAAAATGGCGTAAAAATTGATTTTAGTTGCATAAAATATTATTGGATATTCTAACGTTTGTTAATGCAGCTGGAATTTATTTTTTGTCAATAATAGTGCGGATTTGAAATATTCAAAGTTACAAAATAAGTCCAAAATCAGGAAATTCTGAGAAAGAATAAATCAGGAGCTAAATGCACCCCCAGATTTTATTTGCACACTCCTTCTAAAGTGGACAACCAAAAAACTGTTCTGCACCCCTAGTTTTCACTAAGTTGTACCCCTCTTACCAGTTAAACTACACTCAACCAGATCACGCCATGTGGCAATCCTTAACTTTTAAAATTGGCCAACCAGAACAAGCCACGTGGCAACAATCCTTGCACTAACAAGCTGTCCAATGGAAGGCTGCCAAGTCATCATCTTCATCTCCAAAATAGAAACCCTAATTTTCCTCAAACCCTAGCCGCCACCATGACCTTCGACGGCAGCCGCCGCCGTTTCACGAGCACCACCTTCGCTGCAGAACGCATCTTCTCCGGAAGCCTCGGTCATCACCTTCACGCAGCCATGGACACCGGAAACACGAGCAAGAACCACAACCACGAACCTGCACCAGTTCGCGTCAACCATTGCAGACACGAGACAACTTCATCTTCTCTACAGTAGAGCCAAATTCACGTTCCACCATCCAACAACCATTCTTGCAACCTTCGCGCACCACCATGGCCACTGCACACTTGCAACCATGTCCGCAACATCACCGCACCTGCGGGCCTGATTCGAATCCACACATCTTGCAACCGCCACCGTGAGTTCTTCTTCCTCGTGCACAAACTATCTACAAAACAACACCGTGAACGCAGCCAGATTCAGCGCAGCAGCCTCCATCCTTGCGCACCGTAACTATTCATCGGAGCAGCACCACGCCAGCGCATCTTGCACTTCAGCGCGCAACCACCGTGAACAACATCAACCATGGAAGCAGCTTCACACCGTTCCTGCAATCTCGCGAGCAAAATCACTTACGCGCACTAGATCGGAGAAGAAGAACAGAGCAGAGTCGTAGAGCCACCGCGTCGGAGCAGCCGCCCCGTGATGCACAACCAAGGGAGGGAGAAGAGTGTGAGAGTGAAACCCTAATTCTAGGGAGAGACTCTGCGCCACGTGTCAGGCTGCTATTTTTTATTTTATTTTTACGCATATACGTTTAATAGAGTTTGTGTTTTTTGTAGTCTTTAGTTTTATTTTTATATTTCAAGCAAAATTCTATTTTTGTTTTGATTAAGAATTTCTTTTAAGAAATTTTTTGAGACTAGTTTGGAAAACTCTGTTTAAGTTGTCCACTGTGACACACCTCTCTTTCCTGGGAGTAGACCTAACAACATCTTAACTTATTGCTTTCTTGAAATCTTTCTCCAAAACAAGAATAGGAAGAAAAAAAAAACAAAGAAACACTTTCAGGTGGAGTGCGTAGTGCATGACTCGGGCCAATCCGGGTCAATTCTATCAACTTGATTCAGAACTTGAACGGAACTTGCGTAAATCACGCAAGAGACTTGAACTCAGGTGTTCTACTGAAGGAGCACCGTCATCATCTGAACCTACCACTGAAAGTGTACCATTAGAATCACCTCCGATGATTAACATATCTTCTGATCCATCACTTGAACCAGAAATTCAAGAAGATAGAATGGAAGAAAGAACAATAAGAGAGTTGGCTTCACCGGATGCAGCAATTACACAAAACATGTGCATCCAATATCCAGATGGAGAATGTGAGCTTAAGTCTGGGTTAATCCATCTTTTACCCAAATTCCATGGATTAGCAAGAGAAGACCCGTACCATTGGTGGAGAATGTGAGCTTAAGGCTTTTCCATTTTCATTGCAAGATGCCGCTAAGAATTGGTTATACTGCCTTCCACCAGGATCCATCAATACTTGGGAGACTCTGAAAAGATTATTTCTGGAAAAGTTTTTTCCAGCATCTAGAGTTGCTGCTATTCGCAAAGATATTTATAGGATAAGGCAACAAGAAAGAGAAAATCTTCACGAGTATTAGGATAAGGCGACAATACTTTTATGAGGGATTGAGTATCATGGATAGACAAATGATAGATGCTGCAAGTGGAGGGTCATTGGTGGACAAAACGCCAACAAATGCAAGACAATTGATTGAGAATATGGCGTCGAACCATCAACAATTTTCCACCAGGAGTAATTCTATAACTCTATTGAAGGGAACCAATGGAGTAAAAGCTTCATATGTTGCAGATCACAAGAAAATAGAAGGGAAGTTGGATGCCTTAGCAGCCATGGTAAGGACCTCGACAAACTTACAGAAAAAGCCTATCCCTTCTGCCTTATGTGGAATTTGTGCTTCTACTAATCATCCTACCGAGGCTAGTTCTATGTTAAAAGAGACAGTGACGCTAGACGGTGAACAACCTCAACCATATGCTGCAAACATTTATGGCAATAACAGACCACCACGACAGTAATACAACCATGATTTGTCCTCCAACAAGTACAACCCAGATTGGAAGGAATATCCCAGTCAAAAATAGGGAAATCAGCAGTCTTAACACCATCAAGTCTATGTTCCACCTCAATAGAGGCAACAACCACAACCAGCTGCAACCTCTGGTGATTCAAACATGGAAGCAATGATGAAAATGATGGCTGACATGATGAAGGGACTAATCAATGAGTTGAAACAGACGATGGAAGCAACCAATCAAAATTTGCAGAACCTGATTGGGCAAATGGCAAATGAGTTAAATCAGATGAAGTCTCAACAAGGTTCGAGCAATTTGCCTGCACAAACTGTAATTAATTCGCGAAATGTAAGTGTTATTACTTTAAGATCAGGTAAGCAAATACAAGGCCTTGGGGATGCCCAAGAAGATGAAGATAAGGAAAATGAAGTTGTACCTGATAATGAAAGTGGAAGATCATATGAAGCAACACAAGCAACATCTGAAATGCCTGCACCTAGTGATAACTCCAGGTTGGTATCCCCTAATTCTTCCTATGAAAATTCTTCTCCTTATTCTCCTCCTCCTCCCTATCCAAACCGTTTGAAACCAAAAACTAAAAAGATGGAGGAGTTAGACAAAGAAATATTGAATACTTTCAAGAAAGTGGAGATAAACATCCCTTTTGTTGGATGTTGTGAGACAAATTCCTAAATACGCCAAGTTTCTTAAAGAATTATGTACACATAAAAGGCGTATTATGGACAAAGAGGTAGTGAACATGGGAAGAAATGTGTCTAGCTTAATTAAGAAGCCTGCAATCAGAATGCCTCAAAAGTGTAAGGATCCAGGTATGTTTTCTGTTCCTTGCATTATACGAAGTACTAAGTTTGATAATGCTATGTTAGATTTAGGAGCTTCCATTAATGTAATGCCTTTATCAGTTTTTACTTCACTTCATCTTGGACCTCTTAAGTCTACTAGTGTGGTGATTCAATTGGCCAACCGTAGCACAGTTAACCCTGCAGGTGTGCTAGAAGATGTGCTTGTCCGTGTGGATAAATTAATTTTTCTTGCAGATTTCTACATCTTGGACATGAAGGATGATGAAGGAATGAGTTCAACCACAATTATCTTGGGAGGACCATTCATGATGACAACACGTACCAAGATAGATGTGCATGCATGATCCTTAACTATAGAGATATGAGATGAAAATGTGCAGTTCAATGTGCTAGAAACCATGAAGCACCCAATTGAATACCATTCTTTATTTTGTATTGATTTATTGAGTAATGTAGTGAACAATTATGCTTTTGGACTTTTGGACGTTTTATCTAGGTTTTCTTCTTCTTTGAATTTTTCTTTTTCGAATATTTCGGACTTGATTTTAGACGAAAGAGAAAATTGTAAAACAGGTGATATTGAGGATGCGGTGTCACTATATGATACCTCTTTATTTTGTATTGATTTATTGAGTAATGTAGTGAACAATTATGCTTTTGGACTTTTGGACGTTTTATCTGGGTTTTCTTCTTCTTTGGATTTTTCTTTTTCGAATATTTCGGACTTGATTTTAGACGAAAGAAAAAATTGTAAAACAGGTGATATTGAGGATGCGATGTCACTATATGATACCTTTGTGGCGTCCGAGTTTGATGCTGAGGTGGCTGGAATTACCTTAGGCAGTAAAATGTTGCCATTTGTGGAACAACCACCCACTTTGGAGTTGAAACCTTTACCATCTCATTTGAAATATGTTTATCTTGAGAGGGATGGGAAACTCCTTGTTATTATATCTGCCTTGCTTACTGACGAGCAGGAACAAAAGCTATTGCAGGTTATCAAAGATCACAAGCGAGCAATAGGCGGGACTTTGGCAGATATTCCTGGTATTAGTCCTTCTTTCTGCATGCACAAAATACTCTTGGAGGAGGATGCTAAGCCAGTAAGGCAATCTCAGAGGAGACTGAATCCTCAACTGATGGAGGTTGTGAAGAAAGAAGTCACCAAGTTGCTACAAGCAGGTATTATATATTCTATTTCTGACAGCATTTGGGTGAGTCCTATACATGTGGTCCCCAAGAAATATGGGATCACCATGGTCAAGAATGAGAAGAACGAGTTGATTCCTACTCGTATTCAGAATAGCTGGAGGGTCTGTATTGATTATAGAAGACTAAACCAGGTCACCAGGAAGGACCACTTTCCTTTACCATTCATGGACCAAATGTTAGACCGATTGGCAGGTAAGTCTCATTACTGTTTTCTTGATGGATTCTCTAGGTATTTTCAGATTTGTATTGCCCAGAGGATCAACATAAGACTATCTTTACTTGTCCATTCGGTACATATGCTTATAGGAAAATGCCATTTGGCCTTTGCAATGCTCCTGGAACATTTCAGGGATGTATGATGAGTATTTTTACAGATTTGTTGGAGCATTGTATTGAGGTTTTTATGGATGATTTTAGTGTATATGGTTCATCTTTTGATCATTGCTTGTCTAATCTTGCTAGAGTCTTGGAGAGATGTGAAGAAACTAACCTTGTTTTAAATTTTGAAAAATGTCATTTTATGGTGGAACAAGGTATAGTTTTAGGTCACGTTGTTTCCAAGAATGGTATATCTGTAGATCCTGCTAAAATTGATATTATTTCACAATTGCCTTACCCCTCCTCTATGAAAGAGGTTCAATCTTTTCTTAGACATGCAGGATTTTACAGGAGGTTTATCAAGGACTTCAGCAAGATAGCCAACCCTCTCTCCAACTTATTGCAAAAGGATGTAGCATTTGCCTTTCGAGAGAGGTACAAAGATGCGTTTGATACATTGAAAAAGGCGCTTAGCACCACTCCTATCATCCATGCACCTGACTGGACATCACCATTCGAGTTGATGTGTGATGCATCAAACTTTGTAGTAGGAGCGGTGCTTGCACAAAGAAATGGGAAGCTACCACATGTGATATATTATGCTTCCAGAACATTGGACACAACGTAGGCTAACTACACCACAACTGAGAAGGAATTATTGGTTGTTGTGTTTGCCTTGGACAAATTTAGACCGTATATACTTGGTTCAAAGGTAATTGTTTACACTGATCATGCAACATTAAAATTCCTTCTGAAGAAAGCATATTTGAAACCAAGGTTGATCAGATGGATGCTACTGTTCCAAGAGTTTGACATTGAGATTCTAGACAGAAGTGGGGCACATAACTTAGTAGCCGACCATCTTAGCAGGATTGAAAATGGAGAAGATAACATTTCTATTAAACATAACTTTCCTGATGAATTCCTCCTAGCGTTGACTACTATGAAAGGTATATTTCCTGAACCTTGGTTTACTGACATTGTTAACTATTTGGTTGTTTCTGCTATTCCTCATTCCTTCTCCAAATATGAAAGAACCAAGCTAAAAAGTGAGGCAAAGTACTATATCTGGGAAGACCCAATCTTATGGCGCATTGGTAGTGACCAAGTCATAAGGAGGTGTGTTCCAGATATCGAGATACCTCATGTGCTTGAGTTCTGTCATTCATCTCCTTTTGGTGGACATTATGGCACACAAAGAATAGGTAGGAAAGTGTTGGATTGTGGATTATATTGGCCTACTATCTTTAAAGATGCACATAGGGTATATGAAAATTGTGAGCAGTGTCAAAGGGCAGCCATATTCATTTCAAGAAGGGATGAAATGCCTCAACAACCCATGCTATATTGTGAGATATTTGATATTTGGGGTATTAATTTTATGAGTCCTTTTCCTCCTTCTTCTGGGTTTACTTATATTTTGCTTGTTGTAGACTATGTCTCCAAATGGGTGGAAGCCATAGCTACAAGGACTAATGATTCTCGAGTTGTTATGAGTTTTGTCAAGTCTAACATTTTCTGTAGGTTTGGGATACCACGAGCCATCATCAGTGACCAGGGGACTCATTTCTGTAATAGGCTACTTGAGAACATGTTGAAGAAGTATGGGGTGACACATCGCATTGCTACACCATATCACCCCAAACTAATGGGCAAGCAGATATCTCTAATAGGGAGATTAAAAAGATACTAGAGAAAGTAGTGAAGCCTAGTCGAAAGGATTGGGCCACAAGATTGGATGATGCACTTTGGGCACACAGGACAGCCTACAAAACACCTATAGGTATGTCACCTTTTAGGGTGGTTTTTGGAAAGGCTTGTCATCTACCTGTGGAGATTGAACATCGGGCCTATTGGGCCGTGAAAGCATGCAAATTGGATTTGGAAGAAGCAGGAAATGAGCGAAAACTTCAGTTGCAAGAACTATAGGAGATTATGCTTGCAGCCTATGAAAACTCAAAGTTCTATAAAGAGAAAACCAAGAAGTTCCATGACCAAAAGCTTGTGGCTAGAAAGGATTTCAAGGTAGGCCAGAAAGTGTTACTATACAAATCCAAGCTTGGTCACATGAGTGGTAAGTTGCTCTCCACTTGGGAAGGACCATACATTGTTACAAAAGTCTTCCCTTATGGAGCAGTGGAGATCAAGGAAGAATCCTCAGAAAGAACTTTTAAAGTTAATGGGCATCGTCTTCGGATATTCAATGAAAATCAAGATATGCTGAATAAGACGATGGATGGGATGAACTTAACTTCTCCCTCATACCTTCCACCTTGAGGAGGTAAGTACCCTTCATACTTTTTCTTTGCATTTTATACATATTGAATACATTGAGGACAATGCATGGATAAAGTGTGGGGGTGTGGGGAGATTTTCCCCTTTTCTGATTTTGTTTTCTATTTATTTTGTTTTTTCTTTTCTAATTTTGTTTTGTGTTTGTTTTTATTAAAAAAAATTAAAAAAAAAAGTTTCTGCTTTCAATAAAATATATTGACATTGGATTTTGGGATTTGATTCACTAATTGAAACGGTCATAATTCTGGGAAAATAAAAGTCATGTGCAATGAGTGGATTGTTGTCTGTGATTTACTAATTGAGTTGATTTGAGAGTTTCTGGAATAAATCTTTTGTGAAAGAGTTTTGACCTTGTGAGTTTTGAGCTTTATTGTAAAGGATGGACTACCATGAGTCATTCCTATTTTTTTTCTTGTGTGACTTGCTCATGTCTTGTTTGTACTCAAATGTTTAGCTTGATTCTGTTGTTTTGCATCTTAGGTGAACATGCATGATTTGATATGATTGAGGCATTTCTTGTTTTTAGCTACTTGGCCAAATAAGCTAACCATGACATTGATCCATTGGTAGCCCCTTGAGCTTAAACCTCTTTTTCTTGTTTTGAGCATATTGCTAAACCTTAAAAAGAAAAAGACCATGTTTTTCCTTACCTTAGGGAGAAAGAAGGAGCTAGTGGATTATGTGAAGATTGGTTGAGGAATAAAGTGTGGGGGTGAGTATTTCCCCCACAAAGTTATAAAAATGGCGAAAGGAAAAAAATTGTTGGTGACAGAGTGTTGAAATGAAAAATGATTGTTGTTTGAAAAAGAGCAACAAAGGATAAAAGAGAAAAAAAATGATTGTTTTTGAAACTAAGCTCCATAATTCTTTCTACCTTACTATTTCAAAAACACTAAAATCCTAAAAAAAATTTCCTACCTTTGCCTTGGCCCCGTTATAAACTGTGAAAAGTCCTCATGATTTTTGAATGCATGTTTTTTGAAAGCTGTGAATATTAGAGTCTTGCTAAGCATTGAGAATGTTTACTTGCATAGGTATTTTGAGTGGAAATACAAGCCAAAACACTTGAGTGAATTTTGGTGAGAAAATATACATTTAACTTGAGTGTTTCTCTATCATATTTGATTATCTTGTAAACTCAAAAGATTAACTCATGTGTGAAAAAAATAGAATCTTTCCATTTATATATGCATGACAACATGATTTTTAGAAGATTGACCTGTTTCCATTTGTATTCATTCCTTTAATCCAGTGAAAATATGAAAAAAAAAAAAGAAGCCTCGGAAAAAAAGTTTTGAAATTGTTCAAATTTTTCCCAGGAGTGCAAAAGGATAAGTGTGGGTGTGTGATGAGTTCAAATTTTTGCCCTCATTTAATATTTAAATTTGGGGATTTAATTGAATTTTATGTGCTTAAAGATTGATTTAATTAGGATTTGTGATTATTGAATATATTGAATAAGTTTGGTAAAAATGGCGTAAAAATTGATTTTAGTTGCATAAAATATTATTGGATATTCTAACGTTTGTTAATGCAGCTGGAATTTATTTTTGGTCATTAATAGTGCGGATTTGAAATATTCAAAGTTACAAAATAAGTCTAAAATCAGAAAATTCTGGAAAAGAATAAATCAGGAGCTAAATGCACCCCCAGATTTTATTTGCACATTCCTTCTAAAGTGGACCACCAAAAACCTGTTTTGCACCCCTAGTTTTCACTAAGTTGTACCCCTCTTACCACTTAAACTACACTCAACCAGATCACGCCATGTGGCAATCCTCAACTTTTAAAATTGGCCAACCAGAACAAGCCACGTGGCAACAATCCTAGCACTAACAAGCTGTCCAATGGAAGGCTGCGATGTCATCATCTTCATCTCCAAAATAGAAACCCTAATTTTCCTCAAACCCTAGTTGCCACCATGACCTTCCACGGCAGTCGCTGTCGTTTCACGAGCACCACCTTCGCTGCAGAACGCATCTTCTCCGACAGCCTCCTTCATAACCTTTACGCAGCCAAGGATGCCGGAAACACGAGCAAGAACCACAACCACGAACTTGCACCAGTTTGCGTCAACCATTGCAGACGCGAGATAGCTTCATCTTCTTTGTAGTAGAGCCAGATTCACGTTCCACCATCCAGCAACCATTCTTCCAACCTTCGTGCACCACCATGGCCATTGCAAACCTGCAACCATGTCTGCAACATCACCGCACCTGCGAGCCTGATTTGAATCCACACACCTTGCAGCCGCCACCGCGAGTTCTTCTTCCTCGTGCACAAACCATCTGCAAAACAACACTACGCCAACGCATCCTGCACTTCAGCGCACAACCACCGTGAACAGCATCAACCATGGCAGCAACTCCACATCGTTCCTGCAATCTCGCGAGCAAAATCACCTCCGCGCACCAGATCGGAGAAGAAGAACAGAGCAGAGTCGCAGAGCCAAGGGAGGGAGAAGAGTGTGAGAGTGAAACCCTAATTCTGGGGAGAGACTCTGCACCACGTGTCAGGCTGCTATTGGACAGTCAAACTGGTCAACACTGGTCAAATGGTCAAAGTCAGCAGTCAACTCTGATCAAAATTGCAAAAATGGTTAAATAAGATGGGCAAAATTAGAAATTCGACAGAAATTAAGTTGCTAATTAATTAAATAAAAATAAAAGATTTTAGCAACCGACAGATAAAGCCCAAAGTCCAGTTGAAGCCTATATAAAGAGACTTAAGGGAGCAGAAGCGACACAACTGACAACTTACAACTTAGAACTCTCTGGTTTTGGCAGACACCGTCATCCATCACATCTCTCATTCTCTCTTTTCTTTTATTGTCTATCCTTCATCATATATTATCATGTATTCCATCAAAGTCATGGAGGGCTAAGCTTTAAGGGTTGATTCCACTATAATTTCTTAACTGGATTCTAAGGTTAGATGAATTTATGTGTTTGTTATTTTGATTATTGTTGTGGTTTTTGTTTATCTATGTCCTTTGCTTCTTAATCGAATAGAAAATAATGATTTTAAATCTACATGCATGCTAATCATATGAGTTAAAAGGTTTTTAAATTAAATTGAGACTTTACTTTGATTTTATTTAGAAACTTTCATTTGATTAAATAAGTTTTTGCTAATAATTGAGACTTTGATTAGAGGTAATTACTTTAACTAAAATTAGTCAAGACTTTACTTTGATTAATTAAGTTTTCTATTCGGTGAAGAAACAAAGGAATAGACATGATTAGGCATAGTAAAATTTAATTGAGACTGTACTTTGATTGAATTTACTATGGATAGTCTAAAAATTCTCACTTTTAATTAAGACTGTACTTTGATTAAAAGTGAGAATGTCAACAAATGAATTGAGTCTTTACATTGATTGATTTGTAAATCAACAACAATAATTAATTTAACAATAATCTCTAGATAACCAATGAAGAATCTTATTTAGAAAAAGTAGTGGAATTGACCTATTTACTATTATTGTGTTTACGATCTTTTATTTGCATGTCATTCATTCTTTGCATATTAAAACCCCATATTTATATAGTTGCTAGTTTTAATTGCATTTTTAAGAATAAAATATTTGAGATCAATTCAGTATTCGTTGTGAGACGACTCAGGGTTATCTTAACCCTCACTATTTTTTTCACTACTAACTTAGCAATACTAAAGTTGCTAAAGTTAAGTAGTGGTAATTTGATCGCCTAACGACAACAATATCAATTGTCCTCCCCTGTAATAAGCCTAATATCTATAAGAAAAATACAATATTTTATTCTCACTTGTTAATATCTTATAATATATAACAATATCTAAGAATATCTCATAATATCTAACAATATCTCATAATATCTAAGAATCAGTAAAGATATCTCATAATTTTTAACAATATCTAACAATATATAACAATTTTCAAGAATATCTCATAATATCTAACATCATGAAATATCTTTTTAATTGAATAATTATTCACCAAAATTTATTTTTTAGAATTTTTTAAATAAAATAAATCTTTCTAATTAAATTATTAACAAACCAATAAATCTTTTAATATAAATAATTACTAAACCCTTTTATCTTTTAGAAAATCTTTGAGTAAAATAAATCTATTAAATTATAAGTAAAAATCATTTTATTTTTTATTTAAAATATCTATTTAACCTTATTTATTTATATTTCTAATTATTATAATTTTTCAAGGTTTTACAAATATAACATTCTTATTATATTCGATCTTTAGCATTTTTTTTTGTATAAATTAATTTAAGAGTTTAAGAGAGAAAATGTAACGTCTCATTTAATCAATAACCCTAATTAAAGGGAACGTCACACAGGATAACATAGTAACGCGGTCTTGGAACATAAGCATAACTCCTACCCAAGGCATACCACGATGCCCAAAAAGAAACAGGTTATACAATTTAATGGAATCATATAGAAATCTAAAAAGATGGACAAGTACATGGGTTATAGCCCTAAAGAAAAGCGCAAGAAGAACATGAAGTCCAGCTCAAGTAGACTATGCAGCGGAATCATCTCTCCCCTGTTGACCACGAGTACCTCTCGCATCTGCTACCATCAATAAATTGATGATCATCGCAAAGGTAAAAGAGCAACATACAAAGCAATCAAACAAGCAAAGGGTAAGCTAGAGCCAAAAAGATTTTATCATACAATCATATATACTTTCACAGTTCGATATACATATGTCATCCAAGCATGTTATGACCTTCCAATCAATATACTAAGACTGGACTCGACTCATCCGGATACATATAATCTGGTCGGATTCAGCGGATGCTTGCACTTGTGGTGGATTACCCTGCTCACCCCCGAGCTAAGTGTTACAAGTGTTACAATGAATCAATTCCCTTTGAGTGAGACTAACTGACTCCTTAGAGTGTCAGGATGCAATCTTTACCTTGAATCCTTACCAAGTTATATAGATGCGGCACCACCATGGACTCCCATTAACAGGGGCCATGGAATTACGTCTCGACCACTGAAGCACCACCAGGAAGTCTCACCTAGAGACTCGTGGATTTACGTACTGACAACATACCAATCACATTCCAAACAAACAAATAATATTGATCATGCATTTAACACCTCACGCCATCCTTTGTAACCCATCCTCATTCATATTCCATGTTGATTTCATACCATCCTATTCTCAGGGATATAGAACTTCACCTCATACAAATACCATGCCATCAATGTATCATTATTGTTCATACCAAATTCATGACCACATATATAACCAACCATTTCATTGAAATCGCATGCCAAGATTTATCCAAGTTCATCATTCACAATCCATAAATCACATCACTCATGCAAATTCATTCATCTCATACTTTATAAATGCATACCAAGAAATACATATATCACAAAATAGTATTCTTCCCAAATAAATGAGTGCCAACATTTAAGTACTTGCAATTCCATACAATCAAGCACAACCCACAACCATAATTCTTACACCAAAATTCTCAAGAAAATTTATTATCACAAAACCAAAATCATTGCAGTAATGCGTGACACATTTTTCAAGCTACAGACATCTAATTGACAATCCAACTGGTCAAACCATAAAATAGCATGTTATGAACCACATGTCAAAATTGGAGCTCAATCCAACGGTTAATGAGTCCAGAAAGTCAATTTTACTAAAACTGCGCATATTAGAAAAACACACAGTCGCCTAGCGACCCAGGGCACTCGCCCAACGACCGTTCAATGCATCAGAATACGAGAAATAATGTCAAATATCACAGTTTCATGAATATTTGAACCCCTAACTCAGAAATATACCAAAAACTAGCGTTTTCCCCCAATCTTTTCTCATATTTCATAAAACATTAATCACATGAAATAGAAATAACGTGAAACCCTAGCTTCCCTTACCTGGAAAAGGACTAATATTGGACTTTGACTCTTAAGCCAACGAAACCAGTAGCTCCAAGGACAGATCTATGAACTGAAACAGTGGCACGACAAAGGAGATTGGATTCACACAGTGAATCTCGACATATATCACGAAAACAACTTAGAAAGACTAGGTTCGAGAACTAACTTACGTGAACAGGAGACAAAGGTTGAGATCACTTGAACTTGGGTAGATCTCCAAACCCTAGCAGAGGTTCTGTGGAGAGAAAATGGGTGAGTTAGGGCACTGATTTTTCATAATGACTTGCAATTGAGGGACCTTGGCTGCTTTAGGGGCCTTGGCACCCTATGGGCCAGCCCTTTAGGCCCAACAATGTGGCAGCCCTTAACATTAGGGCACTCAATAAAAGTGGGCCTTACAGAAAACATATAATATATATTCAAAAACATAATAAGAAATCAAAAGCAAAATTAAGAAAAATTAAAACAGATTAATAAACAATTCAAGTTATGGGTCATAACACACCCTTTTGATTTGAGGTCAAATTCTCTTCAAAAGGGATGGGATGATGACAACCATCCCAAGGGCTTACAACATGGACCAATGGCTAGACCCCAGTTTAGTTTCCTTATTTTTAAATAAATAAATATATGTAGAATTGTAAGGTTTTATGTTTTAGGCCTTGTATTTTTGGGCCATTATTATCTTTAATTTAGATCTTTCGTTGCGTTTATGTTCGAGATTTGGGAAAGTCTAATAGAGAACACCCTCACGAATACCTCCAAATCTTGAACAAGAAAGGCAGTAGAAGAACTAAAATCAAACTTTCCCAAGTTCTAATTGGAACTTGGAAGATTCTCAAATTTAAGCAAGTCCTAGTTGTTTAATCCCAAATTTGGGGAACTTTAAATGCACAAAGACATAGCTTAAGAAAGCATCATCAATTGATGCATTATCAAAGTTTAATGTACAAGGGTGGCATGCCTCTATATGTAAGGGAGAAAGGCAATCTCATATACATAAAATCAACAATGTGGGGCTAAAGAAGCTCTAGTTGTCAAAAGCTCTAGCCCTACATCGAAAGAAATAAATCTTCATCAAGGGTTTATAAGCTTTAGCTCTAGGGAAAGGTCATCTCCAATGTGTCTGGCCATGGTAGGCTTCGTAAGCTAATAACTTTGGGGCTATTGAATGCATCACTAGTTAGGCTAACTTGGCTTCAACTCTTTTTATGCTTGAAATGACCAGGAGTCCCACATCGAACAAGCAAGCATTTACTCAAAGGTTTATAAGTACTTTCTTCATGGATGACAGTAAGACATGTGCATCCAAGCTCAAATGACTTGTTCAGTTGTGAACTTTATTGGTTCTTTCTTAGAGGCTAATCTACGTGCTGAAGAAAGATAATTGTTCTTCAGCTTAGTCTAACAAGAGACGTGTGTAGGTGGGTGCTCTTGCAAGAGAGCTGGCTGGTGCAGATCCTGATCAAATGGGCTTGAAAGTGTAGACCCAAGAAGGATGCGTTGATATTGGGCTACTGAAATGGATTGCTAGCCTCTATTCCAATGATAAGTAAACACGGGAGTTGTTTGTTGGAGAAGTTGAGTTTGACGGGTTCTTCTGGCCCACAAAAATTACATAGAAGTTGAAAACAAGATAAAGACAATAATGTATTCCTCTCTCTTAGGTTCTAACTTATTTTCTTTCTCTTCTAACTTTCTCAACTCTTGGTTTATAAGTATAAGTTTCTCTTTTCTTCTGTTCTTCTTGGTAATTCTATTTTCTTCTTTTCTAACATTGAACCATTAATGAATTAAATTAATCAATTAGACCAATTATATATATTAAATCTCAATATTGTTCAATCCAATTTGTATTTACATATCAAATCAAGATTCTGTCAATTTCTATTTTCAGTTTTAAAATAAAAAATGCAATTTGATATCACAAAGGGCAAAGCCAAAATTAGAAAAGGGAACAACAAACTCATAACAAGTAATGATTGATGCAAAACTCAATTCGACTTTTGATTCCATGAATTGATCTTCAATGATTTATCTCACAATTGATGAAGAACAAAAGAAGTAGCAAAGGAGAAGTTGAAGAGACAAAAATAAAAATAGAGAGAAAAAGACAAAATGGGGGAAAATAAAACTTTCAAATTTGGCAAATGATTTTTGTCTTATATAGGCTTAAAAATGAAGTAAATGTGAGTCTAAGCATGGCCCTAACTAGGTCTATAAGCTATATTAACACAAATGTTTGATGATTTGGTTCTTGAAGATTTGATGAAGATACATGAAGCTATTGCATTTGGACGTGATGAAGCTACGATGAATTTATGAGGATATGAAGACTTGAAGATTCTCATGTTGATCAAGCTTGGAATGTGTGCTGAATTTGAATTTCACCTAAAGAACACAAAGCTCAAAGATTGGTGCTCATAATGTATACCATTTCGTAGTGTATAAATGTGTAGGGTTTGGTTTGGTAGTGTATAACAAGTTAAATGGTTTGCTGCAGTAGTTTTACGAGAAATCAATTGAATTATTTTTTAATCAGCTGATTTCACTTAAGTTAAGTGAAATCAATAGATTGAATGGAAAAATCAACCTATTGAATATGCTAACAGATTGACTATAAGTTATGTTTTCCTAGAGAGAGAGTCAACACTTGCCATTTTGAGCATGAAATCATTCTAAATTCTAGGAAAAACTCTCTCTAGATCATACAGAAGTGCAGCCTTTGGTGATTGATCTTTGATATTTCTTGGAGCAATTTTTCTTGCTTTAGGAACTTGGAGAAAAAGGTTTGGTTGGCTAGGGATAGCCTTCATTCATGTTTGATATTTCTCAGGTTTTTTAGTGATACCTAGTGGTTTTCCAAGTTTGCAAGTGGGATCTTGTTGTGCTTGTTAAGATTCTTGTAGGATTCAAGGGTCATGGTTTGTATTTTAACTTATTTTGAAACTATAATCATGTGGATTGTGTAAATATTTTGAAATAGTGTAGGTTATGCTTGGGTTGCCTTGACAAATTAGATGTCCTTGGGCTTGACTTTATCCCTTCTCTCTTGATTTGTGCTTTAAAAGTTTCAAGAATTTTGAGTATACAACATGTTGTACCTGTTTTTAATTGATTCAAACTGTGCAGTCCATTAGTAATTGTATTCTCATATCGTGGTTGATCTGATTCAATTTTAAGGTGTTTTAAGTTTTCAAAAGCAACCAAAGTTTTAATAAGCCAATTCAACCCCCCCCTTCTTGGCTAATTACCTATTTCAAAACTCACAAGCTCAGTTACAAAAATTTAAGTTAATAGATACAAAATCTAATCTATATGGGTTCATTTATAAAATGCCATCAAATTTGCTTCAATTTCTAAAAATTGTAGAAAGTAGTAAAGAATTTCAAATCCAAAAAAACCATATATCAATTTTGAAGCTCTAGAAATGTAGAATCCAATGCAATTGAAATCAACCAAAAATAATATTTAAAAACAAATTATGATCAAAACGGTAAGTAAAGGTACGATGAGCTCAAAATACAAAATTAAAACAAATATATACAATGAACTTGATTTACTATTAAAAGGAAATGACTTTAAGAACTGAAAATAAGGAATATGGAAAATGAAATCATTTCACAATAAGACTATAAATGTGTGTACAAAATATGTTATCATTGATTTGTTAAGGAAAAGTTATTTGTTACCAACCATTTTTTTATAATTAAATTCTTCTAATAATAAAATATAATATTCAAATAATAATAGTTATTGGATATGTTGTGTGATCTTACATTGTTGAACCATCTATAGACAATATTTGACTTTAAGTATCTCATAGATCCATTTGTGTCCAGTGTCTATCTTTTGTAACTCAATTGTATGTTGCTAACTATTACTAGATGGTTATTCTATTAATTAAGACATTATGTTATTTTATTAGTGTTAGTTACATCATTACTAATCTATATATAATATGGTTTTACCAACATTTAAAGAGTTTGAAACATTTTAACATTGTAATGTTTAATTTGATCTTTGTTGTTTAAGTGTGTGATACTCTTTGTGAGTCACTACATTTGGTTCTTTTGTGTTCATAAAAAAATAATTAGTAGATATATCATTGTTTATCTTTATGTCATGTGTTTAGTCTTTCCTTTACACGTTTTTCTTCTTGAGATACTAAATCATTGAGTACTCTATATGTGCTCCTATGTGTGAACTTCTTGATCTGATACCTACAAACTAGTATCATAGCTCTAGATAGGTCCCTTTTGTTTGGTTATTTCATCGTGAAGAGAATCTTTAAGAAGACATTTAAGAAACTTTCAACATTATCAAGGTTGACAAGAAAGAACAACTTCAACCTTTAATGTTAATAAGCTGGGTTCAATGTACATATTTGCTTTAATTTTTGTAGATGTTTCTTTTCTAAGTTTAACTGCATTCAAAACGGATATATGGTTTTCTATATTTGAAGTTCTCTATTATTTTTTATTATTCCTAGAAGTTGAGGTAGATTTATTGATTTTTTATAAACACTTGCAAATTCAATTTTCTTTATATTAGCTTAGATTTTTGTAACTGGACTTATGGATCTAATTAGAGTCGTCATATAAACTCATATTTACTTCAGATTTTAGAGCATATATGATAGCCTCCTCCTCAAGCTAGGTTGGGCCAAACTGGTGACTATGGTGGATGGTGGATTCGCGAAAGCTTGGTGTTGAGAGAAAATGACTCTCGATTTTGGTGATTTAATGGTTGGATGAAGGTTGCTTGTGGAGCTCTAAGAGAGGTTAGGCCAACTCTAGAGAAAGGGGTGTTAGACCTCTTGGGATGCTCTAGCAAGTGACTAAGAGAATAAGTATGGCTTAAAAATAATTTTGGCAGCATAACATTATCATTTACAATGTCAAAAATACATGGAGGAGACACCTCTATTTATAGAGCAAGGTGTCTCCAAAATGGTCTAAAACCCTAAAGTGGTAACATGCACCAAAATCCTAAAAATGCTATCTTGGTGAATGAGAGTTTGAAATGTGGTAATCCTCACTCTCATAAAATAAATCACTCATGTGTTGCCATGTGGGAAGCTACTTTATGAAAAGCCTCTCCAATAGGTCAATGACACATGGGCACTACTTATGTAAGACAACTCTTCACTAAGAGCTTGCCATGTGGCACATGTGGAATGTCCTTCCTAGGCTAACTTGATTAACATAATTAAACATCAAAGAGTTCTTAAGTAGGCACATATGATGCTCCCTAACTAACAAAGATTGTTTTTAAAACCCTATACTACTTGGCCCTTAATACAAGGCTTAAAAGAAACCTACACTACTTGGCCTTTTAATACAAGGCCTAAATATTCCTAATCTACTAAATATACTCCATTATGGCCTAAAAGAAAAGAGCTTTGCTTCACCTTACAAAGATGAATCTATCTCTTCATGAAAATGCTTGGCCATGCTAGGCGGTATGCATCAATGTATATAGCCTAAATATGTGAAAATAAATACATAAAACATATGCTTCATTTTATGTTTTCAACAATTGCCTCTCATCTCTTTTCTATCTTTTCTCTCAAACTTTTGTTTTGACTATTCCTTTTTTTCCTTTAATTTTTTTCTTGTTCATCCATGGAGAACTAATTCCTAAGGATCAATTAAAAAAATCAAGGCCAAAATAGTCAGATTGATTTGTGATTTGATCCTTTAACTCTCCATGTTCGTTCTTCTCCTCTCTAATATCAAAATTTTTGTAATTACAATTTGTTTTCTTGATTTTAGAAATCAAATTAGAAATCAATTAAATCTTGATTTGATAATTAGATATGGATTAAATTGACTAATACTTTTTGGACCATCTGTCCCTGTCCCTTAGGGAATGCAGCCTAGTGCGATGACATGAATAATTAATTAGGTCAAATTAGCTTAACCACCCATAATGAAAGGTAACCACAATTTAGAAAACTTACCCTAATTACCAAGTAATTAGGGTTGGTAAACCAAAGCCCAATTATATAAGGCCTATAAACTCTACTATAAAATGGTATGCTTCACGAAGTATTTTTTTTACGTCACTATTCAAAACTCAAGCCTCTGACTAACTTAAGCATTGATGTATCTTATACAAGCACCTCCCTCTTGTGTTCTGAGGCTGGAGATCAAATGCCCTCAGAGAGCAGACTTTTGAGACTAGGAGGGTATTGTGGGAGACTCTGCAGGATATATATATTGTCCCTGTAAGAACACTTTTATTTTATTCATATAACTGATTTTATTGATTAATTGAATAAGGTAATTGTTAAAACTTGGATCTGAATATTTAGAGAACTATAATAAGAAGAATTGCTTGGTTCTTAAATATGTGAATTGAAATAATCATCATCTTCTACTTTTGATTTTTAATTTTCATCAATTTGTTATACATTTTTCAATTTAGAGAACTCCTAAATTAACTTATATAAGAAGAATATTAAAGATTGAATACCTTCAATCTATGTCCTTTAAAAATTAACCTAGGTTGTGCTCTATATGAAAATACTAGAAAAATAATTTAAAACCTTTTGTTTCAAGATTACATTAAGATTACATTGAATATAACAAACAAACACTTAAGCCTTGGAATGAATGAGAGATACCAAAGTACCTTCATAGGAAGGCCATCTATTTTCCTCACATGATTTTTACCTTGATCTTTCTCTTTTTTTTTTTTGTAATGTGATAATCCATACTTGGGAAATTTTCTTTTCAACCATTCAAATTATTTATTATATAATATGCAATCATTAGAACATGCATGTATCTGTTTATACTCCATATCCATCAAACAAAGTACCTTGTTTACCTCATAATTATGATACTGCATTTCCTTCTAGAAGCATGTCCTTCAACAACACAAGCAATTATATAAAGCTTTTATCAGTTTATGCACTGATTGCCTTCAAATCCATCAACCTTTACACAACTAAAAATCGTATGAGCTAAGTTAAATAAGGATACAGAGAAGTATCTATATTGTTGGAAAAAATTTCATATACATGCGCTTGAGCAACAAATTCTGCTCTAATATCATGGATCATGCCCACCAGATGGTCTTCCTTAAATTGATCATCCATGGTGGAATCAATAAAATCTTAAGTTTTCAAACTCTTGGGAAATATAATAATTCATCATGTCATGTTCATATTGTATAATTTTGAAGAAAGTCGTCACACGGAAGGTTCTCCTTGATGTATATAACATTTTTTCTTCTCTAATTCAAATAATTAATTCAAGAACACCTAAACTTTACTATTTTTACCACTATTGTGTGCATTACGTAGCTCAAATTGTATAAACTCTTGTACTTCTCTCTCATTTGCATCATCAGTGCATGCTAAATCAATCCAATCCCGATCCATATCCATATTTTGTAATTATCATTAGCATTTAAATGTTGTCTAAATGCATTTGAATCTCACCTTTTTATTCAAAGTGTGATCATATCCTACTCAAGAATCATACAAGTGTGTCATATTGTTGTGATAAAATGGCGGTATAAGAAAGTCACCTTTGAAATACTAGTGGGTAGGAATGTTTCCACTTAAGGGAGAGTGTACCAATGTAAGGAATCAACCTCAAAGGAAAAGTTATTAAGAATCCAAGTGCGTCTAAATCTCACATTGAGTAGAGATGAGAAAGTTGAACGCCTTATAAGGAATAAGACCTAAAGTCATTGTCTTAAGATTTTGGGTTAGTAGTGTCAATCATTAATGTGAATTAATCTCTAGTCTCATTGATGTTGTATCTTCTGAGTAAATTTTTCCCTCAAAACGCCCATCAAATGTCTCTTTTCAACTAATTTTTTCGGTGAAAGGACTCTATATTTTACAATTTGTATTTTTTTTTTGTCTTTTTTCATCAATTTCTTCTTTAACCGAAGGTTTTTTTTTTCTGATATATGTTATTATAGTAACACTCCTTTTAAGAGCTTTTTTATGAAATAATAACGTGAGATAATTAGTTTTACTTTTGTATTTTACGTGTTCTTTGTTTAATCATATGGAGAACATGTCTTTCATGCAAATCATAGTCCTAACATCAATAACGTTTGCAAATTCATCTATTCTCTTAGTCTAACTCCAAAAGCAAATTAAGTGTAAAGAATAAAATTGATATTTTATATTTTATTAGATATATGATATACTTTCTAATTGTATTTACTCTTTTCTATTTTGGATTTCGGTTGAACTGAGAATCTTTGATGAACAATTAAAATGTATAGTTGCACAATTGGTGAGAATAGATGTGTGATATATTAGAAATGAGACCCATTAATTATACTATACAAAGATATTATCCTCAGTGCTAATTTATGAATATGCAAACATGTAAGTAGAGTTTTACTAAGTATATTGAATTTGTCCTTGAATGATAACTATCTAGTCTCATATAGCGATGACAAATAAACCCACCTCCGTGGGTATTGTCTGAACCCCTACCTGTTTTGACGGGAAATCCACATATTGACTGGGTATGAGTATGAGAAATCTCTAACCTTTTCAGTTGAGTATGGGGATAGGTATGGGAATATACATATCCACCCTATCCCCGTCCCCACACCCGTCATAATACCCGTCCCTACCATATCCCCATCCCCGTTTAAATTATTAAAATATTCATAGTCAATTATTAAATTATTACTACACACTTTCTCTTTTTTTATTGAAAAGGGAAGAAAATTAGAGTGCTACATAACCACATCAATGTCCCCCCATGATATCATCTTTCTTTCTCTTCTTTTATATCCATCTCACTTAACTAATTTGCATGACCACCACATGATACCATCATTTTCCATGGGTTTAAGTTAAGAGTGCAAACATAATTGGTGGAGACAAGAATAAAAAAGGAAGATTAGATGGGTCACCTTTTGTTAAGTTTGAGTGTTATTTATTATTATTATTATTATTATTATTATTATTATTATTATTATTATTATTAATCAATGTATTATTGCTAGATTTCAACTTCTTATTAAGGAAATACTCAAAACTAGTTTTGTTGTTGTGTTAGGTGTGACATTAAGATAGTAAGCTATCTAGATGTGAATGTTCCTTTCCAATGTTCTAGAGAGGAGGAGAATGGATTGATGGAGAGTAAGAAACCAAAAGGAAAAACACATAATAGAAACAATATAAACCAAGAAGAGTAAATGATGAGGCTCCTTCGTCGCGGTACTCGCCGGAAAGCTTCTCAAATTGGTGTTCTACCGATTGAAACTCGCGGAAGGCGAGGGAAAACGCAGCGGAAGACTCGGATATGGAGATTATGCACAGATCTCTCTGGTTTCTCACTGGTTTGGGGTAACCCGAAGAGGTAAGAACCTAATATAGGGTTTAGAGTGAGCTGATGAATGGTGGGAGTATTCTCAACCAAGTTAACATTCATCAAAGCTAATCGGTACAAAAGATTGGCCTGCGTTTTATAGGGGTAGAAAGGCAGTCGGAAATCAAACGGAAAAGAAAGAGAAGTTGTCTAACAAAGGATCCTAACGGCAAAGAGTTGGGGTAGAAACGTGAAACCCTAACGGAGGCATCTACAAGCAAACCTTAAGAAAAGAATCAGAGTTGCGTGATGTAGGTTTGAGCTTCTATGGTGCACGCTGTTTGGGCTGGTAGATTGAAATGGGAAGTGAGGCCGCGTGAAGAACCCTAGTGGCGCTCCAAGAGCGAGAGGAAGCAGGTGTTGGGTTCATTCTGCAAAATAACCAATTGACGAGAAACAAACGACTTGGACTGATCTTTAATTGGGCGGCTGAAGGACGCAGGGATCTCGGCCCAATGAAGAGACGTGATGTTGGCTGCAGCAGGATAATGCGTGAGGTATGAGAGAATTGAGTCCACGTGTGATTGAAAAATGTTGGCTGCAGATTGAAGGAATTTGAGACTTTGCTTGATGCAATTGGGTTGTTACGTGTAGGCCCAATTGTCGCTGCAAATAAAGAAAGCATTGGTTGTAGCGTAGAGGTGTGAAGGAAGATTGGGTCGTAGGCCCAATATCAATTGCCAGCTTGGAAAATGTCTACAATTAACAAAACAAACCAAATTAGAACAACTTTTATTTAATTAAAAATAAAAGAAATTAAAAGAAATTAAAAAGAATGGGCCTAAGCATTGGCCCAAAGCTATGAGCCTTAATGGGGTCACATCATCCCCTCCCTCTTGAAGAGGATCTGTCCTCAGATCAAAATGGTTATGGAAGGCTCACAGCAACCAAATTGATGGTTCCACCAGGATAAAAAATAAATCTGCAATAGTCATCAAACAAAGTGGCATTAAAATCATAATGACCATGCAGTATAATTTCTTGGAAAATGTGTGAAAATGGACTGTTAAAGGTTGAAATAGGTGATATCCATCCCACTGCACACAAAGAATGTTTTGCACTTTGACTTAGATGATTTTTGAAAAGAATTTAAAGTCAAAGTGTATTTTGGCACAATATGTTAAGGAGGATGAAATAAGGGAAAGAGATGGAGAACAAAATGTTTGAGAAGAAAATAAAACAAAAGATTTAATGAAAAAGTGAGAAGAGTTTAGAGATGGGAGAACTCCCTTGAGAAATGGGATCTTCATGTAAGGAATTGGTGAAGGATTGATCACCAAATCCCTAATACTGAGTTCCTTTTGGTCTTTTGAAATGCTTTTTAACTCTACCACTTGAGATTGGATTTCAAGCTCACTCTCTTGTCTTATTTTCTCTCTTGCTTTAAATTCTTTTCTCTCATTCTCTTCTTTGGATTTTCTAAGAATCTCCTCTTTAGCCTTTTCTTCCTCATCTCTTTTCTTCCTCTCTTTTATCTCTTTTTCCTCTTGTTCTCTTTTAGCACAAATCTTCTCAAACTCTTCCCTTTCTCTCTTCTTTTCATACTCTCGAAGCTTTTTAAGTTTTACTTACTTTCTCTTATGTTTTCTCTTTTTCTTTGTGAACTCAAGAGCAAGTCCAAATTGTGCTTAAAATCTTTTTCTAGTCTAGAAAACTTAGCAATGTTTTGGATGAATGCATCCCCTATGTCAATGAAGTTTTCAATCCTAGCTTGTTGCTCTCTAATGATCCTAAATGAAGAGGGAATGAAATGTTTCCACATGCATGCTTTCAATGCATAAAATGTATTAATGCATGATTCTTTCCCCTTTTTCACTCTATACTACCTCTCTTACCACCACTCAGATGCACGTCCTACAAACCTAGATGTAACATGCCTAAGAATGTCTATATGACTATATTTACTAAACAATGGTTACACCAATTTTTCAGTATCCCACATCCAATCTCTAAATGATATTGGTCCTATATCTTCCCCAAAGAATGGAAGTCACGATGAATATTATGATGAAAATCATTACTATTATGCCTACTTAAATGCACACTACTATCCTTATCTAAATACACACGGCTAGAAGAAGAAAAACTCATTTTCAAATGCTTTTGAAACACTTTTATCAAAACAATTTTTTTTCTACAAAGAGAAAATAATGGGAAAAATTTTCTAGAGATACTCCTAGGAAAGGGAGGTGAGTCTCATGGACAAGCTTAGGAACCAAGCCTTTCCTAGCCAGAGATCTCTAAAATTCTTTCACAAAAATTCTCAAGAAAAATTCAAAGCAAACAGATTGTGAGAAACAAGTTTTTTTTCAAAGTGTGTGACTAATTGAAGACCTAAAGACCAAAAGAAGGTCAACTAGGTGTTAAACACATGGCACCTAGACATCACAGTAACCTAAAACATAAAAGCAAACACACAAGTGTGTGAACAAAACATGGACATTGAAAATATAACATCCCGTCCGGATATAACGAATTTAATAAAATAAGATAAAGTAATTAATTACATTTTGATTAATAATACTTCATTTCCCAAAAACACAGGAAATTTAACTCTTTATTACTTTACTAAGAAGTCCATAAATACAAAACTGCAAATGTAATCAAAATATTCCATGAGTCTTTACAATCCATTTCAAATAAAGTAAAGAAAACATTAAGAAAAAGATCCCATGGGCATCCCCTCTCCGCCGCTAAGCCTCACCAGCTCCACTTGCATCATCACTTGCTCAAGTGTACCGCGTACACGATCATCGCCAACCACAAGCAGATAGGGTGAGCTAACAGTTGAAACACATAACAATATACCAACATACATATACATGTATAACCAATACAGATAATATAACAATAACACAAACTATTTCTTTATACTACATGTCCACAACCATATAGAATATCATTTCTTTTCCCAGAGAACCTTACTCCATTTCCATCACATGGCCACCACCATGTACACCGATGCACGTAGTGGAAGACTCGTTACCTTCCCTCCACATGGCCACCAACATGTATATAAAGTACATCAGGGAACCTCGTTCCAATTCTTTCACATGGCCACAACCATGTTAGCATCCATCTATATCTCCTATTAAGTATCCCAAGGTGCCTTGCTGCCACACCTATCGGCCACAACCGATAGAGCACGTGCGGAAACCATGCTACGAATCACACACCGTAACGCCAGGTGGAGTTCCCAAATACGAACAAAGTCTGTAACGTCCCAGGACTACCAAACTCGTCAGCAACCATTGAGGAGGAAAATCCAACTAGACCCATCTATAATGGCCACAACCAGCACACTCACACCGGCAACACTCGCCAACCCGAGCCACCACTCAAGGGTTCCTCGTGTTCATCCGCTATCCTAAGCCATAACTCAAAGGAAGTCATTATGGGCCACAACCCATAGAATGCCACGTGCTTAACCATGTCCCGGGCAACAACCCAAGGATAGGTTTCGGGCCACAACCCATGGAACACCAGCAAGCTCACCATTAAGACACTCTAGGACCCATAGAACACTCTTCGCATTCTCGCTTAGGCGAGAGACTCTCGCCTGAGCGAGACATTCTTTCGCTCAAAAGATTAGGGTCCCCGCCTGAGCGGGATATCAAACTAAAGCACCAACCCTATCGAATTCTCGCTTAGGCGAGTCTCACTCGCCTAAGTGAGATGAACCCTCGCCCAAACCCCAAAATTCTTCGCCTGAGCTATAGCCACGAGCAGATAGAGGGTACGCGTCCCTGCATATCTCGCCTAGGCGAGCCTAGCTCGCCTAAGCGAGAATTGCAGGTTCTGGCACTGATTCACGCACACAAACATTTCACCAGTGACCCAAAACACAACCCAACCATACCAATTCATTCAGCACAACTTGATAGACATATGAGCATAATTGGACACGGAAATATGTCCCAACAACCCCATTTTTGCATAATCACAAAATAGGCAATGTATAACCCCATTATTTTCATGCTTTTAGACTAGAATCCTATAAAACAGTACCAATTCACCAAAACCCCCAATTCATCACATGATTAGCCCGAAAATCCAAGGCATAAAATCATCAAACTCATACAATCAGAACAAATTACAATATTACGGGTTCAGCTCCCCTAACCTGAAATTTTCCTTTGCTTAGACAATTACAGAACGTTGGAAATCTCTCCTTGGTCACTAGGCAGCCCAACACGCTCCCTTCACTATGCTCTCAAATACCAAAACCATAAGTTTTATTGTTATTTAAGGTCTTTAGTATTAGTTTTCAGCCTTCCTAGCTGCCCCATTCTACTAGGATTCTCTTCGCCTTTTCATATTCCCGCCATCAAGATTTGAACCCATGACCTTCCCAAGGCCAAGTCAAAGCTAAACCACCAGGCCAACTTATATTTCTTGCTAATACACACAATTGGCATACATAGGACTCAAACCCAAGTCCTCTCACACAATCAGAGTACTCTCAACCATTTGAGCTAATACTTTTCCACGTCATACATAACAGAATTTAATGTCAAAAATGCACTATTCTCCCGCATTTATTAATTAATTATTTATTTAATTAATTAAATTCCTCGAATCTTACATTACACTCACCTTTAAAATTTTTTGTTCTCGAAAAAGAGAACTTACCAGTGAAAAGATGAGCGTAAGACCTCCTCATGACATCCTCCATCTCCCATGTCATTTTTTGAGTTACCTCTTCCCATAGCACCTTCATCGTTCTGATCTCCTTCCCTCTAAGCTGCTTCACTTGAGGATCCAAGATTCTCACTAGTCCAACTCCCATAGTCAGATCCTCACGCACTTGGACATCATCCTACTCCAGCACATGACTAGGATCTGTCACGTACTTCCTCAGCTGTGAAACATGGAAGACGTTGTGCAGATTTTCCAAGTGAGGAGGCAAGGCAATCTCGTACGCGGCGGGTTTGATCCTCCTCGTAATCTGATACGGGCCAATGAACTGAGGGGTCAACTTCCTTGATTTCAGGGCTCTCCCAATGCCTGCTGTAGGTGTAACCCTGAGGAACACATGGTCACCAACGTCAAATTCGAGTGGCCTCCTCCTCTTATCGGCGTAGGATTTCTGCCGACTCTGAGTTGCCCCAACAAGATCCTGTATCACTCTTACCCTCTCAATAGTCTGCTGTAAGAATTCTGGCCCGAGCACCACAAACTCTCCATCTTGCTGCCAACACAGCGAAGTCCTGCATCTCCTACCATACAATGCCTCGTATGGTGCCATCCCAATGCTGGAATGGTAGCTATTATTGTACGTGAACTCCACCAATGGCAACATGTCACTCCACGTACCCAGGTGATCTAACACACAAGTCCTCAACAGATCCTCCAGTGACTGTATGGTTCTCTCAGACTGCCCATCAGTCTGAGGATGATATGTTGAGCTCATTCTCAACTGCGTGCCTAAGGCATTCTGTAATGACTGCCAAAACCTGGAGGTGAACCTCGGATCCCTATTCGACACAATACTCGCTGGCACACCATGAAGTCTAACAATCTCTCTGACATATAACTCCGCTAGCTTATCCAATGACATCTTCTAATTGATCGGCAGGAAGTGAGCACACTTCGTAAATCTGTCTACAAAAACCCAGATCGAGTTATGTCCTCTCACAGACAGTGGCAAGTGCGTGACCAAATCCATGGAAATGTTGTCCCATTTCCACTGGGGAATGTCTAAAGGCTCCAACGTACCACCTGGCCTATGGTGCTCAATTTTCGCCTTCTGGCATACCAAACAAGAAGCGACATAGTCGATCACATCAGTCTTTATACCCGTCCACCAGAAGGTCGCTTTCAAGTCCTTATACATCTTACTCATACCTGGATGTATGCTAAGACGACTCTTATGCCCTTCATCCAAGAGCATCTTCCTTAACACCCGACTGCGAGGTACACACACCCTCTCTCTGAATCTCAAGATACCATCTTTGCCCATCCTGAAGTCTTTTCTCTTTTCGGTGCCTAACTCACTCACAATTTGTTGTAGTTCTTGATCTTTACCCTGTTCCTCCCTGACTTCATTTACAAACTCATTAGTGATTTGCAACATGCTGCACCGTATATGATCAACACCTGTGTATAGATTTAAGTTCATATCTCGCAGTTTCTCTATAAGCTCCAACTCTTTCATCATCATAGTAGACATATGAACTCTCTTCCGACTCAGAGCGTCAGCAACTACATTGGCTTTACCTAGATGGTATAGAAGCTCAAATCATAGTCTTTTAAGTACTCCATCCACCGCCTTTGTCTCATATTCAGCTCTTTCTGATCAAATAAGTACTTCAAACTTTTATGATCACTGAACACTTGAAATTGTGAACCATACAAGTAATGCCTCCACGTCTTGAGAGCAAAAACTACTGCAGCCAATTCCAAATCATGTGTAGGGTAGTTCTTTTCGTGTACCTTCAGCTGGCGAGATGCATAAGCAACAGGTCATTTCTCCTGCATCAACACACACCCCAAACCCTGGTATGAAGCATCGCAGTACACCTCAAACATCTTGGTTGTATCTAGAATAGCTAAGATAGGTGCAGTGGTCAATCTCCTCTTCATATCCTCAAAACAGACCTCACACTCGTCTGTCCAAGAGAAGGGCAAGTCCTTCCTGGTGAGTTGAGTCAATGGACTCACCATCTTGGAGAACCCTTCCACAAAGCGCCTGTAATACCTTGCCAGGCCCAAGAAACTTCTCACCTCGGTCACAGTCTGTGGCCTTTCCCATTTCACAACTGTTTCAATCTTTGCTGGGTCCACCGAGATTCCTTGGGCTAAGATTACATGGCCCAAGAACTGCACCTCATCAAGCCAAAACTCACACTTCGATAACTTCCCATAAAGCTTATGCTCTCTTAACACCTCCAATACCACTCGTAGATGATCTGCGTGTTCTTCTTTACTCTCAGAATATATCAGTATGTCGTCAATGAATACAACGACAAACTGATCCAGATACGGTCGAAATATCCTATTCATGTAGTCCATGAATATAGCAGGCGCATTCGTCACCCCGAATGGCATCACCACATACTCATAGTGGCCGTAGCGAGACCTGAATGCGGTCTTCTCCACATCCTCGGGTTTGACTAAGATCTGATGGTATCCAGACCTCAAGTCAATCTTAGAGAACACAACTGCTCTCCTTAACTGGTCCAGCAGATCATCAATCCTCGGCAGCGGGTACTTATTCTTAATTGTTAACTTATTCAGCTGCGGGTCAACACACAACCTGGAACTGCCATCCTTCTTTTTCACAAGTAATATCGGCGCCCCTCATGGTGATGCACTCGGTCGGATAAAGTTCTTCTCAAGTAGATCCTCAATCTGCTTCTTCAACTCTGCCAACTCAGTTGATGCCATCCGATATGGTGCCATAGATACTGGGTCAGCCCCAGGGATGAGATCAATGGTGAAATCCACATCCCTGCTTGGTGACAACTCTGGGATTTCGATAGGGAAGAAATTCGCGTATTCATCTACCATAGGAATCATACTAATCTTCTCTACAGTACTCTTCTTCTTTGTCTGAGCTACTATCAGAAAACATGTAGCTCCCGCTTCAATCTCCTTCTCTGCTTGGTTGGATGATATCAATTCCAGTCCTTCTACATCTGGAAACACCACCCTGCGTTGCCCGCAATCGATCACCACATGGTTGCTGGCCAACCAATCCATACCTAGAATCACATCTAACCCTTCCATTGGTAAGCAGATGAGATTCACCTTGAACCTGCGACCTGCCACCTCCATAGGACATCCCACACAAACATATGTGGTGGATACCTCTCTAGACGCTGGTGTCACAACTATTAACTCGCACGCCAGTTCTCGCATCACTAGATCGAGCCTTCTCACGCATTCATTGGATACGAATGAATGGGTAGCTCTTGAGGCATACAACACAACAACCTCGTGATCAAACAACAAGCAAGTAGTCTGTACTAGGTTACCTGACTGGGCAACCTCGGTAGTCGTCAAGGCGAATACACGACCAGGGGTGCTAGGTCGATCCCCTACTGGTTTCTTCGCTGGTGCACCTCCAGCTGGTTTCTTATTCGGGCAGTGTCGTGCAAAATGGCCCGTCTGATCACACACGTAGCACTTGCCAGTGCTACCACCACCACCACCACTAGAACTGCCTGAGGGTTTTGGACAATCCCTTCGATAATGCTCCCCACCACAGTTGTAGCACTTTAGTTTCTTAGCCGAACTCTGTGGCTTATCATACGGCTTCTTCTGCTGTCGTGAATCAGGGGTAGTCTTCTAAGGTCGAGCCCCTTTGTTGGGCCCCATCTCCAGCTGCTCTATAGCCTTGGCCTGCTCCACCAAGACTGGGAACTCCCTGATCCGGAGAGGTAAAATAAAGCGGCGCAGCTCGTATTTCAGCCCGCCCTCATATTTTCGGCATCTCCACTCCTCGGTAACAATGGGCGTGTAGAACCTGGCCAAATACTCAAACCTGTCTGTGTATGCCTACACAGTCAAGTTCCCTTGCTGGAATGTGAGGAATTCCGCCTCTCTCTCATGTCTGGCACTGGCTGGAAAATATTTCTCTAGAAATCTCTCCCTCAAGGAAGTCCAAGTAACCTCCTCGCCCCGGGTCTGCATAAGCTGCTGCATGCCTGTCCACCAGTACTCTGCGTCAGCTACCAGCAGGAAAGAGACAAATGAAAGCCTCTGAGCATCTGTGCAATCGATCACCCGACAGATTTTCTCACACTCTTTAAGCCAAGCATCGGCTTCATCTGGAGAAGATTTGCCCACAAATTTTGAGAGCTTATGTCTAATAAAGTCCTCCATTGACACCGGGAGTGTGGGTGCTACCACGGCTCGAGGTTGCGCTGCAATGGGCTGCATCGCATCTACCATCCGATGTATCGCCTGCGCGATCTCATCAGCCTTAGCAGTATTCCTCCTCCTCCTATTTGCCATAGCTTGAGCACGCCACATATAACTGTTCACATCAAACAGCTTTGGTTAAGACTTCATACTAAAAGTTAGATAACACACAATGATCAAAATGATCTCACAAGCACACGCGGTAAGCTCACTCCCCATAGACCCAAAAAATCATTTTGAAAACAAAACCATGATACCAAATGTAACATCCCGTCCGGATATTACGAATTTAATAAAATAAGATATAGTAATTAATTACATTTTGATTAATAATACTTCATTTCCCAAAAACACGGGAAATTTAAATCTTTATTACTTTACTAAGAAGTCCATAAATACAAAACTGCAAATGTAATCAAAATATTCCATGAGTCTTTACAATCCATTTCAAATAAAGTAAAGAAAACATTAAGAAAAAGATCCCATGGTCATCCCCTCTCCGTCGCTAAGCCTCACCAGCTCCACCTGCATCATCACCTGCTCAAGTGTACCGCGTACACGATCATCGCCAACCACAAGCAGATAGGGTGAGTTAACAATTGAAACACACAAAAATATACCAACATACATATACATGTATAACCAATACAGATAATATAACAATAACATAAACTCTTTCTTTATACTACATGTCCACAACCATATATAATATCATTTCTTTTCCCACAGAACCTTACTCCATTTCCATCACATGGCCACCACCATGTACACCGATGCACCTAGTGGAAGACTCGTTACCTTCCCTTCACACGACCACCACCATGTATATAAAGTACATTAGGGAACCTCGTTCCAATTCTTTCACATGGCCACAACCATGTTAGCATCCATCTACATCTCCTATTAAGTATCTCAAGGTGCCTTGCTGCCACACCAATCGGCCACAACCGATAGAGCATGTGCGAAAACCATGCTACGGATCACACACCGTAATGTCAGGTGGAGTTCCCAAATACGAACAGAGTCCGTAACGTCCTAGGACTACCAAACTTGTCAGGAACCACTGAGGAGGGCAATCCAACTAGACCCATCCGTACTGGCCACAACCAGCACACTCACACCGGCAACACTCGCCAACCCGAGCCACCACTCAAGGGTTCCTCATGTTCATCCGCTATCTCGAGCCACAACTCAAAGGAAGTCATTCCGGACCACAACCCATAGAATGGCACATGCTTAACCATGTCCCAGGCAACAACCCAAGGATACGTTTCGGGTCACAACCCATGGAACACCAGCAAGCTCACCATTAGGACATTCTAGATGCCTTATAGATGATGCATCAACATCCAAGCTTTACTCAATCCATTTCCTCATCATTTATTGCCTTTAAACCTAACATCCCTCCATCCTTGAAATAAACTTCCAATTCACGCATAATCATATCAGTTCATCTCGCTTAGGCTAGGTTACCTCACTTGAGCGAGTACCACACACCAAACCAGTCTCGACTTTTCGCTTAGGCGAGTTACACTTGCCTGGGCGAGATCAGTTTCGCCCAAAAATTCAAACTTCTCGCCTGAGCTACGAGTCAATCCAATCAATAGAACACTCTTCGCATTCTCACTTAGGCGAGAGACTCTCGCTTCTCGCCTGAGCGAGACATTCTTTCGCTCAAAAGATTAGGGTTCCCGCCTGAGCGAGATATCAAACTAAAGCACCAACCCTCTCGAATTCTCGCTTAGGCGAGTCTCACTCGCCTAAGCGAGATGAACCCTCGCCCAAACCCCAAAATTCTCCACCTGAGCGATAGCCACGAGCAGATAGAGGGTACGCGTCCCTGCATATCTCGCCTAGGCGAGCCTAGCTCGCCTGAGCGAGAATTGCAGGTTTTGGCACTAATTCACGCACACAAACATTTAACCAGTGACCCAAAACACAACCCAACCATACCAATTCATTCAGCACAACTTGATAGACATATGAGCATAATTGGACACGGAAATATGCCCCAACAACCCCATTTTTGCATAATCACAAAATAGGCAATGTATAACCCCATTACTTTCATGCTTTTAGACCAGAATCCAATAAAATAGTACCAATTCACCCAAACCCCCAATTCATCACATGATTAACTCGAAAATCCAAGGCATAAAATCATCAAACTCACAAATTAGAACAAAATACAATATTACGGGTTCAGCTCCCCTAACCTGAAATTTTCCTTTGCTTAAAAATTGCAGAATGTTGGAAATCTCTCCTTGGTCACTAGGCAGCCCAACACGCTCCCTTCACTATGCTCTCAAATACCAAAACCCCACCCAAATTTTCGCACCCTTGCAGAACCCTCAGAAAACAGCTTCTCCAAACCCCTCTTCTCTCTCAAAAATTGCCTTTTAAAGGTGCCTTAAAGGGGTTTAATGCCTAAAACGAAAATTAGGTTTTAATGGTAAGTTTTATTGTTATTTAAGGTCTTTAGTATTAGTTTTCAACCTTCCTAGCTGCCCCAACTAGGATTCTCTTCCCCTTTTCATATTCCCGCCATACCAATTTTCGTAAAAAAAGAACTGAAGGTGTGCCATCAAGATTTGAACCCATGACCTTCCCAACGCCAAGTCAAAGCTAAACCACCAGGCCAACTTATATTTCTTGCTGACACACACAATTCAAGCATTATCTCATACACAAATGTGGCCCAACATACTATTAAAACAATAATAACAAAAATACACACAATTGGCATACATAGGACTTGAACCCAAGTCCTCTCACACAATCAGAGTACTCTCAACCATTTGAGCTAATACTTTTCCACGTTATACATAACAAAATTTAATGTCATAAATGCACTACTCTCCCGCATTTATTAATTAATTATTTATTTAATTAATTAAATTCCTCGGATCTTACAGAAAACATAAAACATAAAAACTGAAAACATAAACTAGACGAAAATTGAATCCTAAGTGAAAATTCAAGTGGCCTTTGGAACCCCTTGAACCTCACACTACACGCTTAAACTATTACAATTAAATGCTCAAGATGGGATTGCTCCAAAGCATTTTCCACGTAAGCCAAATGAAACAAAAACAACAACTGAAAAAGAAATACAACCCAAAATACCGTGACATGAAAACAACAATACACAAACATAAAAGAACACTATGCTATTTATTAAGCTCTCAAGCTTTTGGGCCAATGTTGGAATTTTTCCCAGCTCACGCCTATGAATCTCTCGTGGTGCACTCCTTCCAACATCATTATGGTGCTCTCAAATCCCACTCACTCATGTGTCCTCTCGGCAGTGTACCTCCCAACAGGTTCACTCACCACCCTACCTTCAAGAAGAGACTTCACCTACAAGGGCTGTCAAACAAAAGTAAGTGTCCAGAGCAAAGAAAACCAGAAAAATCAAGTGCTGCCACTTAAGAATACCAAAGATAGAAAATCAAGAAAATCTCAAATAAAAGAATTGAACAACATCAAGTGAAAGATTTAACAGACAAACTCAAAGGATAGCCAATAAAGACAAGCAAGAAAACAAGCTAACCAATAAAGAAGGCACACAAAAGGAAGCTAAGGAATGTGTCTAGAACAAGATGAACAAAACTAAAATCAAACAAGACTCAAAGCAAGTTGAATCAAGAACACATGTAAATTGAAATTGAAAAGAGTAGTAGGCATGGTGTGAAGTGTGGAGACAACTTGTATTGTGCCAAAACAAACAATGATTTTTAAATTCAAGCAAAACTTTAGTTTTTTTTCATGCTCATTAGATGCTTTTTCTCATATCATATTTTCTTTTCATTGACTTTTCTTCTCAGTTCTCATCATGTATGAACTGATGTTAGGCTTCCACTTTTAATTCAATTAACAAATGCAGACTAATTAACAAAGGATTCAACTAAAAAAAATTTGGAAAAACAACTGCAAAACAGAGGCTTGGCCAAGACAACTCCTAACAGAACCTCAAAAGAAGCAAACACAGATTTTCAGTCAAAGAAAACAGTGACGTATATTGGAAGCAACAGAGTAAAGCAGCAGCTGGAGGCAAACAATTTGACAATGCAAAATAACATCAACATGAAACTGTGCGGGATGAAGGCTTAAAATCTGTTAAAATAGAATCAGCCAAAACAGAATGCACAATGCAGAATGCTGCAAGTTCAGTTCTAACTGATACATGTGTATAAAACTAAACTAATGCACATAAGTTGCATCAAAACAATAGAAAAACAACATTGGATCAATTTTAATGGCCATAAGCGGTGAAAACTGAAGCTGCAAATCAACAAAAGAGGAATCAACAGTTACAGACAAATAACTAGGCCAACCACAGAAATAAAAAAATGTGATTAAGTAGACACACAAGTAAAACCAATGCAGGTTCCAATATCAACAAAGATCATCGTGATTTTACTTCAAATAGTTGGATATGAATATAGTTAAAGCACTCAGAAATCAATCACAAGAGCCAAGGGAAACCAGATTGACAAATCAAGAATATATAAATGTAGTGGTCCAGAACTGATCAATAATACACATTACTGACAACATAAACTACTTAATCCAAAGAGAATAGCATGGTCGATCAAAAACACCAAAACTTAGTGTTCAATCACGAGACATGACTCAGTCGAGGAAAACAACTACTGAAGAACAAGGTTCTAATCATAGCCTATGCCTTCCCATGACCAAAACCTCATAAGCAATCTGAACAAAGCTAGATATATTGTAATAGCTCAATATTGGTTTGGTCAGCAACAATCATTGGCAAGCATATGAATGGTAGAAACAACACAAGAGCTAAACAGAACGGGAATTCAATTGGACAAACAAAGCAAATATAGCACGAATGAAATAGGAACAACATCAATATACACTACAGAACAATTGCTAATGATCTAATAGCAAAGTTAGACTCAACATACCACAAAAATGAATTATTAAAACATAATAGATATTGAACAAATACAAAACAGTGAACAAAAACACATTTTAGGCATAACTGCTATGGAATTCAGTGACATATAAAGCAACTAAAAAAAACCTAAGACAAAAACACGAAATTATAAATATTAAAACATAGGTAATCAAAACTAAAATTAAACCTACTTGACACGCATTGAGCGGCAGAATTAGAGATCTAAGACATGTCATCATAGTATTGATTCAGGAAAATTAGAACAAGCATTTTGAATCAATTTCAATAAGTAAAAACATCAATAACGCAGATTAAAACCACAAAAAATCATACTTAAGCAGAGCAAGAACAAGACAAAATTCAAACATCTAAGAAGAAAAACCAGAGATAAAGAAGAAACTTATCTCAGCACGGTCCAAGCACGAGTGGCTCTGAATACCACTTGATGAGGCTCCTCCGTCGCGATATTCACCGAAGAGCCTCTCGAATCGGTGTTCTACCGATTGAAACTCGTGGAAGGCGAGGGAAAACGCAGCGGAAGACTCGGATATGGAGATTACGCACAGATCTCTCTAGTTTCTCACTGGTTTGGGGTAACCCGAAGAGGTAAGAACCTAATCACAAAAAATATTGATGAAAAATAGAAAACGGCATTTTTTTTGGAGAATCTAAGTTTGTGATAACCGACTGAGCGAGTTGTAACAAGGTAGGAAATTAAATTCCACCCCAAATGCATATAAAATAATAGTGATTCTGATAACCAAAGCAAAAGTTATGGTCCTTTGAAGTTTAACTAAAAATCAATCCAAATTTTTTTTTGAATCTCTCAAATCACACTATACCAGCTGCTCCAGCCACTTTTCCCATCAAGTTCAAGGTCTTAGAAGTTGGGGGGAAAAATTCAAGTGAAAACAAGCATCGTACCTACCAAAACAAAATTGCACAAGTTAAATGCCATAATTCGACACTATTCATGCACTATTCACTACTCTAGAAATGACACTATTAATGCGTCGCGACACTATTCACTGTACCACAAAAAGAGCACGCACACTACACAAAACACATAGAAACACTATCACAATGAACATATACCAACTCAACCACATTTGAAGGATACAACCACAACCACACTAAACACAAACACATTGAAAATTTTACTTCAAACAAAATTATTGGTCCCCGACAACGGTGCCAATTTTTATAGAGGCCCACCAAATTAAAACAGATAAATGCAATATGTCGTAACCACAACCAGAGTCGTCTCCCAACGCTTCATTTTCCAGACAAAAACAACACCTATAACAAAAGGGGGTTGGCAGATTTACGGATGTAACACACAATTGAAAACTTAAATGCAGATGTGTAAAAACAATGTAAAAACAACGTTGATTGCTTGCTTCAAATGAAAATCCACCTATCATGGATTACAAATCAAAATGGTTCTATTAACTCTCATGAGATCCGAATTAATTATTAAGCGCAAATTAACTCGAACTCAAGTGCAATTATGCAATGCACACATTCATGAATCTGCTATAGTTCATTAAGCATGAACACACAACGAATTTCACTCTGCAAATTAAGCATAAACAGAATGGTTTCTTCATTAAACCCAAACACAAATTAAGAATGGAGAGATTAACAAAACTCAACCGAACAAAACACTAATCTCAAGTTTTCAATTCATTCTTTACAAAGAATCAACACGTAAAATTAGTTCCTCATGGAATTCGAATTAGGATACAACATAAATTGTGATTCAACCATTCAAATGAGTACAATTTGGTGCAGAAAACCTAAAATGGTGCAGGAATCAAAAATGTGCAAGGAGAGAAAGGGGCAAGAATGAAAACAGCCAACAAAAACGTTAAATGTTTCAATATAAATGTTACCCAAGGTGTAGAAACCGATAATCTCAACAATAGGTGTTGTCTATAACTCATAAAACGTGAAAAATGAGTGCAAAGCGTGACATGCAAATGACGTGGCAATTCTCTTCATCTGAAGATTAATGTCCAAGCTCCAAAATTGCTTCACCCAAATAGCTAAAAATAATTAAAAATGAAAATTAGGCCAAATAATGTGAAATTAACCCAAATTTAGAACAGTGGCCCAATAAAGCCAAACAAATGAAAACACACTAAAGATAAACAATTAAGCATTGAACAACTATGAAATGGTTACACAAAGACTAGTGGAATGGAGGAAAATATCGACTCATCAATTTGCCACCCTCATATGGTTCAAACGCCTATAATTCATAATCATCAATTCCTTTATTTAAGACCTATAATTTTACTAAGTACTATATCACTACATAATAACTCAATCAAGTGTATGAAAAGACTACCAATCCAGTAGCTTACAATTAGACACCCTACTACTATTGTACTATAATGATACCAATACTTTTCTCTCAATTACCTTCCAATTAAGTTACACCATTCTTGGTGAATTCCTTAACTTGCGACATTAAAATCTTCCAACGTCTCCAATCTATAGCCCATTGAAATCTTACCTTCCCAGCTCCAACAATCGCAATTACCATTATCCTTCATTCTGTTTTAGATTCCAAATCTCCTCTCACAAACACCTAGTATGACCATCAATTCATGCACTTTCCTACATTATGGTTTATTAAGACTTAAACATAATATTCTCATTCCTCCAAATTTCACATCACAAACTAATACCCGAATCACAATTTCACAATTTCACAATTTCACATCACATAAATGATGCCAAGATTAAATAATAATTAGACGCTAAAATTTATTCCCAAATTGTACCCTTTCAACCTCACTCTTAATTCCATGATCACCCAATTGCCATTGCCAAACGATTTATTATATAGTCCAGATTTCACTCAATTGATAACATTCATCATCACATACAATATCTGACCATAATTTCCAGAAGTCACAAGGACTCCTACATCAAACAACACAAAACAGTAGCAAACCACGTCGCGCCGCCTAGTGGTAGTTCATCATTGTCAGGCAATTCATAACATAACTCAGAAAATGGATAAAACTGATGTGTCGCCTGGTGACACCTTCATGCCCGCCAGGCGGTTTCTGGGCGACAACCCAGAATTTGTGGAAAATAGCATAAATAGAGAAGGATTTCATGCAATTAGGTACATACATGGCACAATACATTATATAATATTAAAACATACAAAAGCAGCTCCCTTTATCTGAAAATCCTTGCTCCAAATTATCTTATAACCTTAGCTTTATGATACCCAAAAAGTTCAACTCTTTTCTCAACCCAGACTCAGTTTTATCTTCTGAAATTCGTCCTTTTCCAGCACTCTACAATGGCAGCCCTCACTCTCCTTCTCTTCCCCCTTAATTAGACCATTAACTAGTCCTTAATTCTGATTAATGATAGGAAAACCAAAATGGCTTTAATTTTGATGTTAATGACCATTCAAGGACCATTATTGGCTACCCCTTACTCACTAGGTTGCCCTTCTTCAAGTTAGGGTTTCTCTACCCTTTCATATTCATGCAAAAACCACAAGTGCACAACCAATTCATGTTTCGTGATAATTCCTATAATTTTAGGATTACATTATCACTAATCACGTTCAATTATAACATTAAAATAATACACATACTAAAATAACATACAAGTGGCATATACAGGACTTGAACCCAAGTCCTGTCAACACAACCAAGTATTCTCATCCACTTGAGCTAGTATTATTCCACGTCATAACAAATCACATTAAATGCCATAAAGGCTCCTGCTACCCGCATTTATTAAATAATTATTTATTTAATTATTTAAATTTCTCGGGTCTTACAATAAAGTTATCAACCTAGGGTGATTTCTTTAGATATTTTTAAATGATGGGTTAAATTGGAATTCTTCCTTGTCCAAACTTTGATACAATTTAGTGCTTAAACTTTGAAAATGAATATATAAACTCCTTCTAACTTAGTTGCATGAAATTTTTTTGACATGTTAAATGACGGTTTATGCAAGCATTTGAGTTGTTTACACTATTTGACATTTTCCAAGTCAAATGTTAGTCTGGAGCATCGTTTATCACATAAAATAAAGTTAAGGTTATTGGGTTAAGATGACTATATCCATTAATTTTTAATGTTTGGGGAGTAAAATGTATCAAAGTTTGGAGCAAGACTGAATTCCAAATTCATATCGAAGTTTAAGGACCCTTAATTATATCTGGAAATATAAAAAAGATAATAATTGCCAAATCTTTTAAAATCTAACAAGATATTTTTTAATATTTTTAAATCCCTATAACAACCAAATATATTATGGAGATATTGGATTTATTTAAAGATAATTGGAGGAGTAAAAAGGCCCATCCTAATTTCTATATAAAGAGTTTTGGAGGAATTCATCAAGGGAGATGTTAGGAACCCTTTGGGAGGCCCAATTTTGGCAAACCCTCATTCTCCATGCCTCTCCCATTCTTTTCACATTTCCCCTCCATTTTCTTCTAATTTTATGCTAGTTTTACCTTCCATGGAGTGGTAAGTCTTTCTAGTGATTGTGTTGTAATTTCATAATGGGTTTTTTAGATTAGATGAATATAATTGTTTGGTTTTGGAATTTTTGTTGTGATTTATTGTTCTTTGTCTTTTATCTCTTAATCAAACAAAATAATGGATTTTTTCTCAATAAGTAAGAAGTTATTTTGATTAAAGGTGAACACTTTAGCAAGAATCAATCAAAAAGTTACTTTGGTTAATTAGGTTTTTACTTGATAAAAGGGGTAACAGAATAAACATGAGTATGTATAGTAATATTTAATTGAGAATATACTTTGGTTGAATAATAATCTTTAGAAAACCAATGATGAATCCCATTTTGAAAAAAAAAAACATTAAAATCAAGCTATTTTCATTTTATCGTTTGATTCCTTTTTATTTTTTTAGAAATTATTTTCTTTATTTTATTGAATTTAAATTTTCTATCTTCTTTTTGTTATTTTTATTTCATTTGCCTAATCCTTTTTGTAAATATTTTATAAGAACTAATTTGTTAGAAATCAATTTTGTGTTTGTTGGGAGATCACTTTCGTTTATCTTACCCATACTAATATTTTTTGGCTAAATTCTTAACAACAATCAAGGTTATAGACAAGTAGTATTAACTTGAGCACTTCATTAATAATGTTATCACTGAGCCACCACTGCATCTTCGTTGCCGCCATTGCCTCCAACCTTCTTCACCTCCTTTTCCTGCTTCTTCTCATTCTTTTATTCTCTTCTTTTTCTTCTTCTTTACAACCATCTCTCCTTAATATATAAAAAATCCCATCAAAAGTGGTAAGAAATTTGTTGCTCAATTTACCAATAGACTTACCAACGAAAAAATCAATCTGCAATTGATTATTGATTCTTTATGGAATTTATCGATGAAATTGACAATCGGATACGTTATCGATAGAAATATCCATCGCTAATACAAATTCTAATTTACTGATGGATATTGTTGATTAAAATATTGGTCGGTAATATAAATTCCAAAATTCGTTAATAAAACCTGTCGATAAATTTTGGTTTATGAATGAACTTATTTCTGTTGATAATTATGAAAATTGTTGTACCCATCTCCACTTAATTTATAAACGAAAGAGTCTGTACAAAATTTGATGTCATTACCGTTTATATTAAAAATTCTAAATTATTGATAGTGATTTTTAAAAAATCTCTTTATTGATGGATTTAAATAAAATTCAATTATCGAGGGATTTTACCACAAAAATGGTCAAGTCCAAAGTGGAAAATTTGATGCCAATTTACAAACAATTTATCGTAAAATATTTTTTCATAAAAATAATTATAAATTATCGATACATTTTACCAATAGATTTTATTGATGGATCCATTATCGATGGATACTTCCATCAGTAATTAAAATTCTAATTTTTTCAATGAATTTTATTGTTGATAGTTAAAATTTTGTCTACTTAAAGTGGGATGGGTGAGATTTTCTTTATAATTAGGCAAATTGAAAATTTTAACTTGTTTTATGGTGAGATAATTCATTATGATTAAGTGGATTGAAAATACTGATCGGTTTCATTATAGGATGTATTGGTTACTTCTGACAACCTACTAATTTCTTTTACAACATTTATCTTTTTGTTAATATGTATAATGTATGTACAAATACCTAATTAAAAAGTACACTTAATCATATTGTATCAACCTGGCTAGTAAAGAGGCTTTAATGCATCATTAAAGCTTGACGATTTCACGTTCACGTTGTGTTCTCTCATTTATGTGATGATTATTTACTATTACTCCATAAATGCTTGATACAACAATCATGTCTCACAGGTATTATGAAAAGAGGTTGACCATGAACTATTACTCATTTAAGCATCCTTATACTATACTAATTGTACCACACCAAGCCAACTCAACAATGCCAACATACCAAAGCACTCAAGTAATCAGCCTAGGCCGAGCCAACCCAAACCTAACCGGCCTAAACCGATAGCCTAAACATCTAGAGGAACAACCTGCATAAGACAACACGTGACCAACACAATCCGCCAAGGAAAGTAGTCGGCTTAGGCCGACAACTCCAATATACTTTGCAGAATCAAAGCCCCCTGGTATTCAATGGGTCCACCTAAGGGCTTGGGTTAAGGCCCAGGCCCACTTACAACCCTAACTAAGGCCCAAGCCAAGGCCCAGCCCATGGCCTAACCAGACATAATTAATACTCTATAAATACACGTGGACTCCAGTAATTAAAGGTACACATTCATTACTCCATAAATCACTGATTTGACCTTCTAAGAGCTTTGACTTACTTGAGCTTCGGAGTCCCTTCTGCAGGTAACCCCTCCTGGGTCCAAGCCGACATGTACAAACCGGGAAGAGGCCAACTGAGGAGATAACGGACTACATGGGTAAGGTGACGCTTGTGCCTAACTTATCTTGTTTGTTCTCTACAGGAACAATTGGCGCCCACCGTGGGGCACGAGACGAACACCTTAGTACCCGTTTTTCTCCGAAGATGGTTTCCACCCGCAGCAGAGCTGGAGTGAACAAGCAAGCGGATGCTGGTCCCTCAGGACCTCCTGGCATCACCCCTGACCTAGCCGCCATCCTGTACGGTCAGGCGAAGATGCAATAAGAACTGGCAGATCTGAAGAAACGCAGCGCTGATGAGATGGAGGCGCTGCGGTAAGAGAACTCTCGCCTTAGGAAAAAAATTGAAGCTGATCCCACCCTGAAGGGAAAAGCCAAGGAGGCGTCTGAGGCTGCAAGGTCCCCAGCCTTCCAGCCCACAGAAGAGGAAAGCGAATACAACCCCACCCCTCACACCTTCACCATCACCCAGCAAACACCCATTCCCTCTACCCATCCCACTCACTTCCCATCCGCTCAACCAGGACATACTACAGCCCCAACCCCCGCTGCTACCCTCCCCACCACACAGATCCCCTACAACATACCCACCACCCTACAACCCACAATACCTTCCAACAACCCACATCCCCCCTCACAACTTTACCTCCACCTTCCCCGCTATGATCAACCACCCCATCCCACCTCATCTGCTCCCACCTCACCAGCCCAGACGTCGTCATCCCTTTACCGACTTTATCGCCAACACCCCCTTCCTGCCCAGTGGGAACCCTTCACACTAGACTGCTATATCGGTGAAACCGACCCTGATGAACACCTCAAAGTATACATCACCCATGTCGCCTTGTACACGTCCCAAGACGCGGTCTTCTGCAAAGCCTTCCCCACCACCCTCAAGGGTCCTGCTCTAGAATGGTGCACAACCCTTCCACCTTACTCCATCAACAACTTCGACGCTCTCTCCCATATGTTCTCCACCCATTTTGTTGGTGGCCATCCACACCAAACTACCACAATCTCCCTTCTGGGCATTAGACAAGAACAAGGTGAACCACTCAGAGCGTTCATAGATCGCTTCAGTAAGGCAACTCTTTGTACCCCACACCTCAACCAAGAGATGATCCTCTAGTGCATGGCACTTACCCTACAACCCGGCCCCTTCGCCAACAACGTCTACCTCCACGCACCTGCCTCTATGCACGAACTTAAATTGTGTGCGGCCGACTATGTCCATATGGAGGAAATGCATACCCTCCATACCAAATTCTGCAATGACTATGCAGCCACCAATGCCAACCCTACCCCACAACCTCCCCACCCTAATACCCGCCCACGCGAGCCCCGCCAACCCCACTTCACCAAATGTGCCCCTCTTACCGTAGCCCGATCCCGCATCCATAGCTGACCTCATCCCTCCACCACGCAAGACCACCACTCCTCCTAATGCCGATATGACCAAGTATTGCCGCTACCACCGCAATCATGGCCACACCACAAAAGACTACAAAGTACTCCAAGATAAAATAGAAGAACTGGTCTGTGATGGCCATTTTCGTCGTTTCATCCGCAGGGATGACCATCCCTCTCGATCCCACCACTCCCATCGATCTGACCACAGACGCCCTGCACACGACCATCGCCACGACAGACGCCTAGTCCAACCCGCTAACCAGGAACCCCAACCGGTCCGTACCGACATCACCCCCACCGATCCTCCCCTACGTGGCACTATCAACACCATCTTTGGTGGCTTCGCTAGTGGAGGATCCAACTCTTTTGTCAGAAAGAAACACCTCCACCATATCCAATCCATCACTCATATCACCCATTCCCACCACAGACGTCGCATGCCTCCCATCATCTTCACAGACGACGACTTTCATGGCCTCGACCATCAACAAGATAACCCCATGGTCAGCATCGTTGAAATCGAAAACTACGCCATTAAGAAAGTCCTTGTCGACTAGGGCAGCTCCGTTGACATTCCCTACTGGGCCACCTACCAAAAACTCCAACTCTCGGACACTGCTATGGTCTCGTATGACGAACCAATCTATGGCTTTTCTGGCGAACAAGTATCCACTCGCGGCTACATCGACCTTCACACCATGTTTCATGAGGGAACCCAAACCAAAACCATTCCAATCCGCTTCCTTATCGTCGACGTGCCAACATCCTACAATGTCCTCCTAGGTTGTCCTTCCCTCAACACCCTTGGCGCTGTTGTCTCCACCCCTCACTTGGCCATGAAGTTCCCTTCTCCTTCCGGCGACATCCTCACCGTCCACTGCGACCAACGCTTGGCACGCGAATGCTACATGGCCAGCCTACGCCCACAACTCCCAATTCAACAAACCAACCACATCGAGCGACCACCTGGCTCCGGCATCACCCTATCAGGCGAAGATCTAGACCCAGAGTAGGTCGGGATGTTCGTCTCGAACCAGTTGAGGAGACTTCCCCTCTAGAGCTTCCCAATGGCCACTTCATCAACTTAGGCACCGGTTTGAACTCTGACGAGCGTGCCATCATCACACCCATCCTTATCAACAACATAGACCTTTTCGCCTGGTCAACCGCTGACCTACCTAGGATGGACCCTCTAGTAGCATCCCACAAACTATCCATCTACAAAGAAGCCCGCTACATCTCCGAGAAAAAATGTAAACTTGGCGAAGAGCGCTGACTGGCAGCTAAGGTTGAGGCCGACAAGTTACTGAATGAAAGATTCATAAAAGAAGCTCAATACACCACTTGGCTTTCTAACGTAGTCTTGGTGAAGAAAGCCAATGGCAAATGGCGGATGTGTGTAAACTACACGGATCTAAACAAGGCCTGCCCTCGCGATGCCTACCCCTTACCCAATATCGACCGACTTATTGACGGTGTGGCAGGGAATAAAGTGCTTAGCTTTTTGGATGCATATTCTGGGTATAACCAAATCCCCATGGCCGCATCTGACATGAACAAGACCGCCTTCATCACAGACGATGCCAACTACTTCTATAGAGTTATGCCTTTTGGTCTTAAGAACGCTGGAGCAACCTACCAACGGCTAATGGACAAGGTTTTCAGTCATCTAATGGGACAATGTGTCGAAGTATATGTTGAGGACATGGTTGTCAAGTCTCATAGCCACCACCAACATGCCGAGGACCTCTCGTCGGTCTTCTCCGCGCTACGCCAATACAACCTTTGACTCAACCTTGACAAGTGTGTATTCGGCATTGATCGTGGTAAATTTCTTGGGTTTATGTTGACCTAACGCGGCATAGAGGCCAATCTTGAAAAATGCAAGGCAATTATCGAGATGTGCAGTCCCACTACCATCAAAGAGGTCCAACGCCTCATAGGCCGCCTTACAGCCATTTCCCGCTTCCTACCCAAACTGGGCGAACAAACCCAACCCATAGTCCAACTCCTCAAGAAAACCACCCGATTCACGTGGACAGACGACTGTGAACAAATCTTTCAAAAACTAAAAACCACCCTAACCTCACCACCTATCCTCCACAAGCCAGACACTCGTCAACCCCTCCTAGTGTACATCACAGCCACCGACCACACTGTCAGCGCCGCACTTGTCCAAGAAATAGAAGGCATGCAGCATTCTGTCTACTTCGTTAGCAGAACGTTGCAAGATCTTGAAACCAGATATCAAATGGTGGAGAAGTTGGCCCTATCCTTAGTCCACGCAGCTCGCCACCTATGCCCATACTTCCAAAACCACAGCATCACCGTCAAAACCGAATACCCAATCCAAAAAATATTGCAAAAACTAGATCTAGTCGGACGGATGTCATCCTGGGCCGTCGAGCTGTCAGAATTCAACATTCGCTACGGACCCCATGGCCCCATTAAAGCCCAATGCCTCCTAGATTTTCTCAATGACCTCCAGCACACACCCACAGAGGACCAGTGGACGCTTCATGTAGATGGTTCCTCAAATCCAAAAGGTGTCGGTGCTGGCATCATGTTAGAAGGGCCCAACGACATCCTCATTGAAAAATCCCTTCACTTTGCCTTCAAAACATCAAACAACCAGGCCGAATACAAAGCTATCCTCGCCGGCCTTTCCTTTGCCCGCGAAGTTGGTGTCAAGACGTTAACGTGCAAAACCGACTCCAAACTTACTGTAGGGCACCTAAACGACGAATTCCAGATTAAAGACCCCATCCTTTTACAATATTACCATCTGGTCCGCGCAGTCATACAATCCGCCTTCGAACGAGTCCGCATCGAACATATCCCCTATAATTGGGTTTATTGAGCAACATATATAAAAACATGTTAAAAATAGCTTTTTAGTTGCATAAATGTTCTTTAGATATTTTGAGGTGTGTTAGTGCAGCTGTAGCTAAGTTGAGCTCATGGAGATGTGGAAATAAATTGATTAAAGCTTCATGACACCTTAAAGATAAATCCAATAATAAGAAATTATCAAAATCGCAAAAATCCAAGCCAAGCATTGCATGAAGACGACAAGAAAAGCTTGAAAAAGTGAAGAAGTTTGGCTAAACCAAGAAGAGAGGAACAAAAAAATTGGACCTTGCGATTTTCTTTATCTTTATGATAGAAGATAATTTGGGAAAATATATCTTTAGTTATTTTATGTGATATTTTTAAATAATTATCTTATTTAATTATATCATAAAATATTAAAAGATAATAACTACCAAATCTTTTTAGATATGACAAGATCTTCTTGAATATTTTTAGTTCCACAACAAACAAATATATATCTTGAAGATATTCATTTATTTAGAAGATAATTTAAGGAGATTGCAAAGGGTTGATTTGGAAAATTAATACAAATACTAATAGGTGATAATTTATCATATATCTTTAATTAATTAGTTAATTTAATTATATTAGATATTGATATTATCAACCAATTATATTTGTCAAATAGTCTATATCTCTCCAAATATTTTTAAATATTTATCTTTATCTTTATTTTAAAAGATATTTGAGAGATTTTAGCAACAGAAAAGCTCAGTCCAATTCCTATATAAAGACACTAAGGGAGAAGTAGAAGAAACAAGCTCGGGACTTCGGAGTTTTGGAACCCTTAAGGGGGCCTAATTTCGTTTCCTTTCTCTTTCTCTCTCTCCATTCCTCTATTTTTATTTTGCATTCATGGAGTTCTAAACTTCTTGGGTTGATTCCATTGAAATTTCTAAATTGGATTTTGAGGTTAGATCAATTAATTTCTTTGTTCTTTTTATTATTGTTGAGGCTTTCATTCATCTATGTCTTTTATCTTTAAACCACGTAAGAAGTAATGATTTTAAATCTATATGCATGTTGGTCATATGAGTCCAAGGGTTTTTAAATTGAATTGAGACTTTACTTTGATTTTATTTAGAAACTTTCATATGATTAAATGAGTTTTTACCAATAATTGAGACTTTACTTTGGTTAAAGGTATTTACTCTAACAAAAATTAATTGAGACTTTACTTTGATTAATTAAGCTTTTTATTTGGTGAGGGGATAAAAGAATAGACATGATTAGGCATAGTAAATTTGATTGAGACTGTACTTCGGTTGAATTTACTGTGGATAATCTAAAAGTTCTCACTTTTAATTGAAACTGTACTTTTGGTTAAAAGTGAGAACACCAACAAATTAATTGACACTTTATATTGATTAATTTGTAAATCTATAACAATAATTAATTTTGTAATCATCTTTAGATAACCGATGATGAATCTATTTTGAAAAAGCAATGGAATCAATCTATTTTCTTTACTATTGTTTTTATTTCTTTTTATCTTTTAAATTTTATTTCTTTCTTTGTTTATCTTAATCCCCTATATTTTTTATTTTATTTGACTAACTCATTTGTATAGTTTTATAAGAACTAATTTGTTAAAAATCAATTTCGTGTTTGTTGGGAGACGACTTTATGTTACTTTACCCTTTCTATTTTGTTGACTACTTTCTTAACAATACTGAAGTTGTTATAGATAAGTAGTAATAATTTGATCGCGTCAACGACAACGTTATCAAATTTGGCGTCGTTGCGGGGGAACATGGTTAGAATTTTTATCATTTTAGTTCTTATTTTTATTTCTTTCTTTTGATTGTATTTTTTATTTTTATTTTTATTTTTTTGTTTATCACTAACATTTTCTTTTCTCAATTTTTGTTCTAACATTTTTTTTTATTATTTTCCTTGGTTATTTTATTTTATTTTATTTAGTTATTTTTTTAAGCATAGTTTTTGTTTGAGGAATTTTGTTGGGAAATTTCTGAAACTAGTTAGGAAAAACTTTGGCTAAGGAAAGATAAGGTACTTAAGTTGTCCATTGAGACGCACCTCTCTTTCTTGGAAGTCTACTCAACAAGCTTTCAACTTATTTCTTTTCAGAAAACCTCTTTCAAAAATGCAAAATAATTTTTCATACGAAAATAATTAACATTGTAGTTTTCAAATGGATTACAATTGCTATCCACAGCAACCACGTGATTTTCAACAACAAATTGTCACACCTACTTCTGCACCTGATATAAGTGGGTTAACTTTACAACAATTTAATGATCTATATCCTATATCATCTTTTTTGGGATATGAGCAACAACCATATTCTGAGTGTCCACCTCAGCAACCATATGTTCCAAATAGTTTTCAGCAACAATATGTACCACCACAGCAAGTTGAAGCAACCAATGGACCATCCTACAGAGAAGTTATGATGTTAATGGGTGAAGTTATAGAGAAATTAGAGTCCATGGATGAAAGGTTGCGAGTTGATCAAAGATGCAGAAATATTAAGCAAGAGTGGTACGAAAATAAGCAAATATTGTCTGATATGTTGAGGGATGCAAGTAAGAACAACTTCATAGAATTACTTGTAACTATTAATACCACCCCTCAACCCCATCAGAGATTTCCTGAAAAATCCAGATTTTAATGCACTTCGTCATGAAATCAAAGATGTGCTTCTGAAGTTGGCCATCAAAGCTGAACAAATGTCTGAAGATTTAAGTCAGCTAATGAATGATGCAGTGAGAAAGGTCACTTTGGAAGATATGATGAATATGATGATTGAAATGATGAAGATGAATCAGATAGATCAAAAAGAGATGATGAATGCCGCCACACAAAGCTTGCAAGTCAACCTGAAAAATCAATAGCAGAATCACATCACATTGATATATCTACTGATAGATATAATGATTGTCATAGTAATATGTCTACTGATGGACATATTAAGGATGTTGCTGAAGTTGATGAAGAAATTAAAGATTCTCACACAAACATATCTACTGATGGATATGTTGACGATGCTCAATATGAATATAAAGTTGTACCCGTTGATGAGGATATGAGTACAAATGATCATTTTTAAAAGCAAAGTTGTGAGAACAATACAATGGAAGAACCAAGTGCAGTTGAAGAGCCAACAATATTCGAAGATGCAGCTGAAGCATCTACTATTGCAACTGACTTGGTTAATGATGAAGCAGTAGAGTCAACAACACCAGGTGAAAAATTTTTCTCAACAGATGAAATTATGTGGATTATTGATGATCCGCTTAACCATCCTAATGCACTTGATGATGCCGAAATTGAGTTGAAGCCACACACTCCACACATCAAGTTTGTTGATGTGAATGATGCAAATAAGTTTTCAGTGGTGATTTTTGTTGACTTGGTTACAGAGAAAGAAGAAAGGTTGCTACAACAGGAAAAAAGGTTAGATTCAAATACTTTTGAAAACATTGTTGGTACAAAAGTTAAATTGCATGCATGTTTATTTTTTGTGTATGTTTTAATTTTATTAATATTAAAAAAATTTCAAAAATATGTGTTTTTGTTTTCTTTAATAAAATTGTACAAGCTGGCTTGTACTTTATAAAATTAAAGAAAATAAATTTTGACATATGGCCAGATTGAGCCAATAGTCCCAAATTTTTCATTTCCTCCCCAAAATAAGTCCATCAAGGACATTTTTTTTTAAATAAGTGTGGGGGAATGTAGGTAGGATTTTTCTTTTTTGTGTTTTTAAATTTTTTGCTTTTGTTTTCATTTAAAAAGATAAAAATTGTGATTTATTTTTGAGAAAATTGTGAAAGTATTAACTTTTTACTAAGTGAAACTTTCAAACAATATGTCTCTTAAGAAATCCACCAAAAATATTTTCCTGCTTTCAATAAAACATATTGACATTGGATTTTGGGATTTGATTCAATAATTGGGATGATCATAATTCTGGAAAAAATAAAAGTCATGTTGATATGAGTGGATTGTATCTATGATTTGCTAAATGAGTTTATTTGAGAATTTCTTGATTAAATCTTTTGTGAAAGAATTTGACCTTGTGAGTCTTGAGCCTTAATGCAAAGGATGGACCGCCATGTGCCATTCCTATTTTTTCTTGAGTGACTTGCTCATGTTTGTTTATACTCAAATATTTAGCTTGATTATTTTGTTTTGCAACTTAGGTGAATATGCATGATTTGATATGACTGAGGCATTTCTTGTTTTTAGCTACTTGGCCAATTAAGCCCACATTAATATTAATCCATTGGTAGCCCCTTTGAGCTTTTAAACCTCTTTTTCTTGTTTTAAGCCTATTGCATAACCTTGAAAAGAAAAAGACCATATTCTACCTTAGGAAGAAAGAAGGAGCTAATGGATTGTATTTAGGAATGGTTAAGGAATAAAGTGTGTGAGTGAGTACCTCACCCACAAATTAATAAAAATGGCAAAAGGACAAATTGTTGATGAAAAAGTGCTGAAATGAAAAAAAAAGAATAATTGCTTTCTAAAAAAAAAAGAGAGAGAGAGCAACAAGCAATAAACACAAAAGAGTTGTTTTTGAAATTATGCTCCATTATTCTTTCTATATTTTAATTTCAAAAACCCAAAAATCCTAAAATTTTTCCTACCTTTGCCTTGGCCCCATTATAACCTGTAAAAGAGTCCTCATGATCTTTGAATGCATGTTTTCTGAAAGTTTGTGAATATTAGAGTCTTGTTAAGTATTACAAGTGTTTACTTGCATGAGTATTTTGAGTGAAAACACAAGCCAAAACACTTGAGCGAATTTTGGTGAGAAAATACACATTTAACTTGAGTACTTTCTTTCATAATTGATTGTCTTGTGAATTCAAAAGATTAACTCATGTGTGAAAAATAGAATCTTTCCATTTGTATATACATGATAATTTGATTTCTAGAAGATTGATTTGTCCCCAATGATGTTCATTCCTTTGATCCAGTGTTGATGTGAAATAAAATACCTCAGAACAAGTTTTAAAATTACTCAATTTTTCCCAAGAGTGCAAAAGGATAAGTGTGTGGGTATGATGAGTGCGTACTTTTGCCCTCATTTAATGTTTAATTTTGGGTATTTTAATTGAATTTGTGTGCTTAAAGATTGATTTAATTGGGATTTCCTATAATTGGGTTTATTGAGCATCATATACAAAAACATGTTAAAAATAGCTTTTTAGTTGCATAAATGTTCTTTAGATATTTTGAGGTGTGTTAGTGCAGCTGTAGCTAAGTTGAGCTCATGGAGGTGTGGAAATAAATTGATTAAAGCTTCATGACACCTTAAAGATAAATCCAATAATAAGAAATTATCAAAATCACAAAAATCCAAGCCAAGCATTGCATGAAGACGACAAGAAAAGCTTGAAAAAGTGAAGAAGTTTGGCTAAACCAAGAAGAGAGGAACAAAAAAATTGGACCTTGCGGTTTTCTTTATCTTTATGATAGAAGACAATTTGGGAAAAATATATCTTTAGATATTTTATGTGATATTTTTAAATAATTATCTTATTTAATTATATCATAAAATATTAAAAGATAATAACTACCAAATCTTTTTAGATATGACAAGATCTTCTTGAATATTTTTAGTTCCACAACAAACAAATATATATCTTGAAGATATTCATTTATTTAGAAGATAATTTAAGGAGATTGCAAAGGGTTGATTTGGAAAATTAATACAAATACTAATTGGTGATAATTTATCATATATCTTTAATTAATTAGTTAATTTAATTATATTAGATATTGATATTATCAACCAATTATATTTGTCAAATAGTCTATATCTCTCCAAATATTTTTAAATATTTATCTTTATATTTATTTTGAAAGATATTTGAGAGATTTTAGCAACAGAAAAGCCTAGTCCAATTCCTATATAAAGACACCAAGGGAGAAGCAGAAGAAACAAGCTCGGGACTTCGGAGTTTTGGAACCCTTAGGGGGGCCTAATTTCGTTTCCTTTCTCTTTCTCTCTCCATTCCTCTATTTTTATTTTGCATTCATGGAGTTCTAAACTTCTTGGGTTGATTCCATTGTAATTTCTTAATTGGATTCTGAGGTTAGATCAATTAATTTCTTTGTTCTTTTTATTATTGTTGAGGTTTTCATTCATCTATGTCTTTTATCTTTAAACCACGTAAGAAGGAATGATTTTAAATCTATATGCATGTTGGTCATATGAGTCCAAGGGTTTTTAAATTGAATTGAGACTTTACTTTGATTTTGTTTAGAAACTTTCATATGATTAAATGAGTTTTTACCAATAATTGAGACTTTACTGTGGTTAAAGGTATTTACTCTAACAAAAATTAATTGAGACTTTACTTTGATTAATTAAGCTTTTTATTTGGTGAGGAGATAAAAGAATAGACATGATTAGGCATAGTAAATTCGATTGAGACTATACTTTGGTTGAATTTACTGTGGATAATCTAAAAGTTCTCACTTTTAATTGAGATTGTACTTTGGTTAAAAGTGAGAACGCCAACAAATTAATTGACACTTTATATTGATTAATTTGTAAATCTATAACAATAATTAATTTTGTAATCATCTTTAGATAACCGATGATGAATCTATTTTGAAAAAACAATGGAATCAATCTATTTTCTTTACTATTGTTTTTATTTCTTTTTATCTTTTAAATTTTATTTCTATCTTTGTTTATCTTAATCCCCTATATTTTTTATTTTATTTGACTAACTCTTTTGTATAGTTTTATAAGAACTAATTTGTTAAAAGTCAATTCCGTGTTCGTTGGGAGACGACTTTGGGTTACTTTACCCTTTCTATTTTGTTGACTACTTTCTTAACAATACTGAAGTTGTTATAGATAAGTAGTATTAATTTGATCGTGTTAACGACAACTGACTCCTTAGAGTGTCAGGATGCAATCCTTACCTTGAATCCTTACCAAATTATATAGATGGGGCACCACCATGGACACCCACTAAAAGGAGCCATGGAATTACGTCCCGACCACTGAAGCATGACCATGAAATCCCACCCAGAGATTTCAAGGAATTATGCACTAACCACAGACCAATCATGTTCAATCAATCAAGTAATGTTTACCATACACAATATCTCATGTCAACCTTTACAACCCATTCTCATTCATAACCAAATGTTGAATCCATACCAACTCATCCTTCCCAAACAGTGAATATATATTTGTATTTTATATCAATACCATGTCTCCTTGATACCAACCATCTCATTTAAATCACATGCCAAGTTCATACCAAACCCATCATCCACAATCCATGAATCACATCACTCATGCATAATCATTTATCACATGCTTTTAATATAACAATTAGATTCAAGCCAGTAATAACCATTCAAGATCAGAGAAACAACCAAACTACAACGATCTTGCGATAAAAACTGCTCTCACTACAGAGCTCTGATTCAAGATCGGACCGGTCAAAGTCAAAATCTATGTGTTACGGATCAGCTGTTACAATATCAGCTCGATCCAACGGTTAACGAAGTAGTAACTTTCATTTTACGAAAAGTGTGCAGTGTTGTCAACAATACAAATTTAGTGACCTTGCGATAAAAACTGCTCTCACTACAGAGCTCCGATTAAAGATCCGACCAGTCAAAGTCAAGAATTATGTGTTAAGGATCAGCTGTTAAAATTTCAGCTCGATCCAACGGTTAACGTAGTAGAAATCTTCATTTTACAAACAGTGTGCAGTGTAGAAAAAGAGTAGCACCACATCAATCAAACATACTTGCACACCATACATTTTTATTCGACCAACAACCTCATTCAAGCATCACAACCATACAACAGACCAAAAATCGGCAAAATAACTTTAAAAACATAAACCCTAGCTTCTCTTACTTGGAAAGAGCTAGTCAAAATGACCCCGACCCTTAAGCGAATGAGCAAGACAGCTCCAAGAGCATATCTAAGAGCTGAAAATCTCAATACAGAGGAAGCACGAGATTATTACGAGGAACCCTAACGGCAAGCATGAAGATTAAACTAAAAGAGAACAATATGCATCGGAAGTAACTTACGTGAGTGAAAGAAATGGGTTGAACTCAGTTGAACTTGGATGAACCCCAAACCCTAGCAGAGGAACGTTACTTTTCTAAGAGAAAGGAGGCTATTTTTCTGAAAGTGGGAAGAATGAAAGTATTTCAGCTGGTTTAGGAGCTTTGGTTCCTTATGGGCCAGCCCTAGGCCCAACTTATTTGGGGCAGTCCTTTAAAATAAAGATAGTAAAGTAAGTGGGCCTTACAACTTTTATTTATATTTTTTTTTATTGTTAAATTATTAATAATGTTATTTTTATTTAATTAAATTAGTAAAAGTAATATTTTTTATAAATTTTTAATTTTAATTTTTTAATACAATTTTATTAAAAATAAAAATAACTTTAAATTGAAATAAAAAATATATAAAAATGATAAATAAACTATTTTCGAATTAACAGGAGAAAACCCAAATAAATAAGTTGTCTAAAATATAGACAGGAGACATTGTCTTATTGTTATTGACTTTTAAACAATTTAAGTTAAACATACTACACGAATTAAATGTATTCAAACTCATAGTTAATCTCTCAAATTTTATTTGTGAATCTATAACTCGAAACAAACCTCAACAAACTAATCCCAACTTTTACTTTTGAACTTATAAGGGGACCAACATGACACGTTTCACATTACCATATATAATTTTGTAAAATAGAAGAATAAAGTTTAAAATAAATTAGTAAATCACTAATTCACGTTTAAAACGTATGAAAAATAGAAAAATGATTTTTTGACTCCTAAATTTTGACAACTTTCTCCTATAATATTAGGTGTTATTTTTTAAGTGGTTTTTTGTAAGGCCCAGTTTTTCTGCCCTAATGTTTTAAGGGCTGGCCCTTAATTTGTTGGGTCTAAGGGCTGGCCCATAGAGTGCTAAGGCCCCTAAGGCAGCCAAACCCCTCCCATTCTGATCATTCTTGCATAAACAGCTCACAACTTACTCTCTTTTTCATCCTTAGAGCTCTGCTAGTGTTTTGAAGTTTAGTCAGATCTGAGTTGGTTTGGCCTCGTTTTTACTCATGTAAGTTGTTCACGAACCCTTATCCTTCATCCCTGGTTTAGTTTTTCGTGTTTTCTGTTAGGGCTCTGTGTAATAATATTGTGCCTCATATATGTTAGGGTTTCTCAGATCTTAAATCTACTCTGGGAGTGCTCGTACTCATTCGCTTAAGTGTCGAAGTTGTTTGGCTAACCCTTTCCAAGTAAGGGAAGCTAGGGACCTTTTGTTTAAATCTGATTCTTGCACATTTGCCACTGTTTTCATGATTGTGTGGTTGTTGTGCTACTAAAATATTGAATGGACGTGTATTGTTGTTTGGGATATGATTGTATGGCTATTGCAGGATGAACAGTGGCGAGACCTGACGTTCTCGCCCAAGCGACCCAGTCTCACCTAGGCGAGACTTGCAGAAATAGGTTCGAGCTCGAGCTCGAGCTCTCGCTCAGGCGGAGAGCTTTCGTTTGAGCGAGACACCATCTCGCTCAGGCAAGAGAGGCTCGCCTAAGCGAGGACGCGTGGGGGTTTGAGGCATGTTGTTGCATGTGTAGCTCAGGCGAGGAACCTCGCCTTTGGGCGAGGGATGTTTTCGCTCAAGCGAGTAGCGGCTCGCTTAAGCGAGAACTCGTGAGTCTCGCAGGGTCCCCTGTTGACAGTCTCGCCTCAATGAGAACCAGTAGCTTGGACGAGACTGGCACGGGACTTCACTACATGACTGTTCCTTCCATGTTTTTGGGCTGTTAATTGTATGCTTAGCTTGGTATGCTCTACCTTAAGTATGAACTGTATGAATATGCTTGTGAGACTTGTTTGTATGGGCTGAAATGTGGAGTTAACATGAGTTTGGCATGAACTGAGTATGAGATGTTTGGTAATTAAAGTGGCATGGTATATGAGATGAAATGAAATTCTATGTTCATGGATGGAGGATGATGAGTTGGTATGGGTTTGACCTGGAATATAAAAAGGCGTCGGTTATAAAGGTTGACATGAGATGTACATGCATGATAAATATTATTTGGTTGTTTGAATATATTTGGTATGTGGTCAGTACGTAAATCCATGAGTCTCTAGGTGAGACTTCCCGGTCGTGCTTCAGTGGTTGGGACGTAATTCCATGACCCATGTTAGTGGGAATTCATAGTGGTGCCCCATCTATATAATTTGGTAAGGATTCAAGATAAGGTTGCATCCTGACACTCTAAGGAGTTAGTTAGTCTCACTTAGAGTGGATTGACTCTTGTGGTGAGAGTAGTAGGAGGCTTGAAACTCATTAAGGGCTAACCTTGTGTGTGAGGGATTGAGACATTGTAACACTTGTAACACTTAGCTCGGGGGTGAGTGTAACATCTCAATTTCAGCAGCTTAAAGCTAATAAAAATAGGGAGTTTCAGCATAGTTCCAAAACAGATAATTCAGTGTACACAATATATTAATACAGTATTACAAAAGATATGACTATAAAAATATATCACTTATATACTTAAACTGAACTAATAAACTCTATACTTAAACTGACCACTACTAAAGCTCCCACTGGAAACCTCCTCCTCAACAAGAAAAACGATGGCTCTTCATCCTCCAGAAGTGCCTTTGACACTGCAACCACATCTGCTCCCACCAAATAGGTGATCATCGCAAAAGGAAACATACAACACAAGACAGGAACACAAAAAGCAAGGGTAAGCTAATCTTATTAAAGGAATCATACAGTTCAATTATAAACAGAAATCATGCAATCTTTCTCATTTTCACCAAAATCACATAGACCACCACAAACACAATGCAGATATATTACTCTAGACTCGATATCTTGTGACGGTTCCCAAATTCTGCAGAGTTGGACACAAAGAGTTATCACCTGACCGCTCACAAGGTAAGTCCCCTTCGCGTCTAAGACTTGATCAAGTCCAAAGCCTAGGACCTCCTGCTACTCCTCACGACATAATCCATTCTACTTTACCTGAGCGTGAATGATTATTGGAGTTTCAGGATAACAACCAAATTAGGAGTCCTCATGTTCTTACACATACACTAACTTATTCTCTAGAATTCCCCTCGAAATTCTAATGCAACCACACCTTCTGATGATCTGATTTTATACAATTTCTACCACATGTACTACTAGACACAATAATCCAAGCATATTATGAATAAACATCACATTAAATCATTTATTATAGCTTCCAATAATTAAAACAGAGGAATAATCAACAATTCTGCATAGGAACTCGCCCAAGCTAAAAGCTCTCGCTTGGGCGAGAGGGTTATTCTCGCTTAGGCGGGTCACTCTCGCCTGGGCAAGACTCAAACAGTGGGCAACTCTGAAAATGAGGGAATTCTCGCTCAGGCTAAGCTGTTTCACTTAGACGAGAGTGTCTCTCGCTCAAGCGAATCTAGCTCACCTAGGCGAGACCTCTCTCAGTTGCAGGAGTGAATTTCTGGTAATTTCACTCAAGCGAGAGCTGCTCGCCTGGGCGAAATCAACAGAATTCCAATCTGTTTTCATATGTAGAGCCACACAATTCATACTAGAAACCCAATTTCCATACAACAATTAATCCAAACATCAGTCAAACATAGGATCATGCAAATCTAAGTTCTCATAGAAGATTTCTACTGAATTTGAGCAAAAGGCTAACTTCCCTTACTTGTTATGCTGTTTAGACAGCTTTATAAACATCAACGTCTTAAAAATGTCAACACCTCTAACTCCACAGGATGCTCTATCTACACATAGAAACATCATAAGAATGATCAGGACATATTGTTATGATCACTGATAAGCAGAGACTCATACTGATGATTAAAACGTCGCATGCAAGCGAAAGAGGGCTTGCATGCAACGGAAAACAGAAAAAGACTAAAAAGAGAGCGAAAACTCAACTTACGCGAACGGAGAAACTGATCGGTCTAATTTGAAGAGCTCACCGAGAGGATCAATCCTACGGTCTCGGTTCTTCAATCAGACGACCAGAGAGACAGAACCTCTAGAGAGTAGTCAGAGAACTCTAGAAAAGTGGTTTCTAGAGAGATGATGTGTTTTAAAATAATGAAACACGTTTATAACAATTCTATTTATACTAAAACCTTTTAATATTAAAATAATTGAGTCTCACTATTTTTAAACCACTATCACTTTTAAAACGCCATTTTCTAGGGCCTTACAGTGAGTAGCTCGGGGGTGAGTAGAGATATTCACCACAAGTGCAAGCATCCGCTGAATCCGACTAGATTATATGTAATCCGGATGAGTCGAGTCTGAGTTTAGTGTATTGTTTGAGAAGTCATAACATTATTGGTTGACATATATTCATTGGCCTATGAAATAGCATGTATTTGTATGATAAATTGTTTTATACTCTAGCTTACCTTTTTTTCTTGTTTGGTTGTCTTGCATGTGGTTCTTCTCCTTTTGCGATGATTATCAATTTATTAATGTGAGCATATACGAGAGGTTCTCGCGGTCAACAGGGAAATGGTGACTCCGCTGCTTAGCCCACCTGGGCTGGATCCCTCTTAGTAGATTTTCTTTTAGGGTTATGGCCCATGTATTGGCTGTCCTTTAAATTTCCATTTTGTTGCTTTTAAATTTTTTGTATCTGGTTTAGTTTGGCATTGTTGCGTGTCTTGGACAATTGTAAGAAGTTATGTGAAAACTCCAAGACTGTATTACTATATTTTGTGTATGATGCTTCCTTTAATTACGTTTATTAATTAAATGAGATGTTACATTTTTTATTTTTCCATTTTTTCATTCTCAATATTCTAAAACCACTTAAAAATGTCACCTGGCATGTGATACCTCATATGTGATAAAGAAAAACTTTTCAAAATTTATTAATCAAAATATGATTTTCCGATATATTAAACTAAGAAAAACTATAACAAAATGAAGAGAAGAAAAAAGAAAGTACGCTCTCTGATTTTGGCTATTATAAATCAAAATCCAAAGACAAAAGAACAAGCATTGAATTGCAGTGAATGAGACGCGGTTGCAGTTGCACACAGTAACATTACATCTCCACCAATCCAATCCAATTAATTGACCACCGTCTATCCATCAACCTCCGGTGTTACCGTTATGGCTAAACACCGAACACTGCGCAGCCGGCCTCGTCACCACCCCGCCGGCGCTCGCTGGACACGTCATGACCACCGCGGGCGGTGGTACCATGCAGTTGTAGGACACGCACAACGACGCCGCATCGGGCAGCACCACTCCCTCCCGCAGCGGAATCCCGGTTAGGTAGTTATGCTGTAGGTACAGCAATCTGGTGCTGCCGCGCCACACGCTCTTCACGTACGCCTCCGGAACCTCCCCCGTAAAACGGTTATTGTTCAAAAACAAACTCTCCACTCCCTCCAGAACACTCGAAAGCTCTCCACTCAGACAATTATGACTCAGATCGACTATAGATCCGGGTACAGGTCCGGGTCTGGGCCCGGACCCAAGCACACCAGAGAGATTGTTACGTTGTAAGAAAATGTTGAAGAGAGCAGGAAGGGAGAGCAATTGGGCCGGGATGGGCCCGGCGAAACGGTTCATACTGAGATCGAGGAAAGCCAATTCGGAAAGCGTTTGAAGGCCGTTGGGAAGAGGGCCCCACATGAGGTTCTGCGAGAGCGACAGATAACGGAGAGATGACGGAAGAGACGACGGTAACGGTCCAGTGAGTTTGTTGTCTTTTAGGTCGAGGTGGAGTAACGGGGAGTTAACAGTTTGGGGTAACGTACCGGAGAGAGAGTTGGAGGCGAGGATGAGGATTTTGAGTTGGGGCAAGTCGGTGAGAGTCGGGGGGAGTGAGCCGGAGAGTTGGTTGCGACTGAGGTCGAGGGTGTGGAGGCGGCGGAGGGTGGATAGTGCGGTGGGGATGGGGCCTGTGAGGCGGTTGGAGGTGAGGGAGAGGACGCGGAGGTTGGTGAGGTGGGCAAGCTGTAGGGGGATGGGGCCGGTGACGAGACCGGGAGAGAGGAGGAGCTGAGTCAAGTCGGTGAGGAGGGAGAGGGAGGCGGGGAGGGTGCCGGCGAGGGGGAAGGAGGGTTCGCCGAGGGAGAGAGCGGTGACGCGGCGGAGGGTGCAGGTGAGGCCAGCGAAGGAAGAGCAAGGATCGGGTGCGGTGAGGTTCCAGGTGGAGAAGAAGGGGTTGGTGGGAGAGAGGTCGGTGATAGTGGCCTTGATGGAGAGGAGGGCTGTGAGGTCGCTTGGGTGCAGGTTTTGTGGGAGAGATGGGCGAATAAGAAGAATCAGAAGCTGAAGGACGAGAAGAATAGTGGCCATTGGTTGTTTCAGTTTCAGAGTTTGACAGAAAAGTGTTTTAAGAGTGGTGTTTTGAGAGTGAAGGTGAGGGAATTGTTGTTGACGAGGGGAGATGGAGAAAAGGACACGGCACAACTTTTGGAGCCTTGGGATTCATTTTAAATTGTCGCTATTTATTTCTCTCTCGACCTCAAACTTTTTTATGCCCTGCTTCTTTCGGTCCTTGGAAACACACGCATGGTCACCGGTGTTAAAAAAAAAAAAGTGTTTTTTAACTTTTTCAACTTAAGTTTTACTAACTTACAGTAAAAATGTGTTATCTAATTCAGAGATACAGTTAACATAACTTTTAAAATGATTAATGTAAAATTAATAAGTTTATTGTATGTTACTTTTGTTATTAAATTATAATTTGTATTTTTTAATTAGATTAGAAGATGGTTTGATTATGGGAGATTATTCTTTATGTCAATGTAAACAAGTTTATTTATCGTGTTTGTATATGTTGATTTGGGAATTAAAGGAAGGATCGATTTGTCGAAGTGCTTTGTTTTGGGTCATCTTTATTTGGGATGAGAGAAATTCACCACAGTCGTAGAGAAATTTATACATTAAATTTAAACATTGCTTTTATAGTCTTTGAGGTTGTAGAGTAATCAACATATTTCTGCATAGCAAAGATTTTTTAATCAATAGTTAATACATAGTGGTTCTTATAGTGACGTTTGAAATTTATGCTACAAATAGTGAATGCTCTTGTTTATTTATATTCTCATTACTTAGATTTTTCTTTTTGTTTCGTTTTGTACTTACCGAATCCACTATCATAAGTAATATAGCTCAATAAAGTTCAATTAGCCTCATAACAAAAAAAAAATTATAAAATATTTTAAGATATATCTATTGGGACAAATATTCACATATTAACGATAATTAACATATTAACGATAATTATCATAAATCTCAGTAATTTGATTATGTCTTGATATTTCTTGATACAAAATATTTACATAATAGTTAGTATATCGTGTAAGGTGCCATATTATTATTGTTTTTATTATTTATTCAAAGTAAGTTGTTATTTTATTGATATTGATTAATACTACATTACATGCTTTATCACAAGGATCCAAGGCCCAGAAGGCCCTATAAATACTTCTAGTATTCCCAAGGAGCACATATTCTCTCATACTCATTCAAACTCTCTTACTAACTTGAGCGTCATAGAATTTTTTGCAGGTGGATCTTCCCCGTTTAAAGCAATAAGAGATTTGATTCCAATCATTAGGAGCATTCAAGTCACCATTTAGATCTTGCCACCTTTATAAAGGTCCACACTCTCAATTATGTTAAGAATAGGTTTAACTTTCCATAAAAAGTAGTAGATCTTAAATCAAAAAATAAAAGATGTAAATAATTCTTTTAACTCAAAGTAAATAATCCTAAGATTAAAATAGTTTCTTTCCTTGGTCAAGGGAGTTAGCCTTTCATTTATAAGAACATCAGTTACAAATCATTTTTATTCCCCAAAAGTAGAAGGATTTTCAATTACAAAAGATAATAATAAAAAGGATAAAAGATTACAAAGATGACAACCACATATCAGATCTCCTATACAATAATATTTTTTTACATAAATTTAAACTAGTACATAAAGGGAGCTTAACCTAAATTCTGAGCAACATGAACCTCGACCCACATCTTAAGTATCACGAACCTTAGCCTAAATCTTGAGTACCACGAACCTTAACCCAAATCCTGAGTATCACAAACCTCGACCCAAATCTTGGCACATCCTGCTAGGTCATTCCTGAGTCTTTTTCCTGCTACAATAACTAGCAAAGACCCCCAAGGTATCATGTTGGTCTTCATAAACACAAATGTTCAAGAATTTTGTTGTTTTGGAATATACGCAAGCCTCAAAACTTTGAGATGATTAGACTTACTTGATTAGCTAGTCAATCCAAGTACAAGTCCTCTTATTGGGCGGACATGCACTAGGTCAGGTCGTGTATTGGATGGTTCCTTTAGGTGTGTGGTCTTTAGTGGCCTTCCTGGGATCTGGTATCTCGGAGAGGACGATGACGAGTAGTCCATCATCTTCCTAAGGTTGTTTCTTATGGTTGTTTGTTTTAAGGGACGAAAATGTGTAGTTTCTTGTTTGGGTCAAGGACAAGTAGTCCATCACTTCCCTAGGGTTGCTTTTTAGGATCGTGTATTATAGGGGACGAGGACAGGTAGTCCATAAACCCCTTCTCTTCTTGATGTGTGATGGAGCTCATTGCATAGATTGATGGAGGAGGAGCTTCATAGGTGCAACTGAATTGGATTGGAAGCAAGGTTAAAGGCCCTAGAGCAATGGAAAGGTTCAGTGGAAACGAAGTTCTAGGGAGGAAAAGCTATCCTACAGGAATGAGGCTAGAGGAGATCTAAGGAGATTCCTAGCTAACATGACTCTTAATAAGGCAAATGTATGGAGTGCTCTCAACACCAAGTTATCATTCAAATAAGAGTAACCAGATACAAGCTTAGGAGGCTCTAATTTATAGTAGAGAAACCTCCCTCAAATGCAATGCAAATGTATGTGGAAATAGAATGAAAATGTATGGCTTAGGCAAGATACATGCCTTCTAGATCCGTGATTCATGGGTTGTGCGCCATGTGGCAAGTCATGCCTTCCATGCTTTTCCACCATATGCAAAATGAGAGAAATATGCTCCTAAGAAGGTTATCCGCCAAGCTTAAAAAGTGGGCTTGAATTGGCCTAATTTGGAAGCTAGAATCAATGTACTTTGACCAATTATTTTGGAAAGCAAGCCTAACATTTGGCCCAAAAGAAAAGACTATGCTACTGACTTTTACATGAAGGCCATCATATTTTAATATCTTCTTTAGCCCAAGAGAATAACGTGTGAAACTCATTAAGCTTATTGGGTTGTTGTTGCTCTAGGCCTTCTTGTATCTTTCTCACCATACTTCTAGTAATTGGGCCTTTTGATGGGCTTGGGCCTTGAGTTGAATGTGGGCCATGTAATGGGCTTAGGCCAAGTCCATCATCTCCTCCCCCTTGGAAAGGATTTGTCCTTAAATCTTAATGTTAATCATCATCCATGGTTCCTACTATGTTTGGATTTGCACAAATATGGAAACCTTTCTTTTCTTAAATGCAACCAAACCATATCTCCCTCATTAAAATTCATAGCTTTCTTGCCTTTGTTGTTGTATTTAGCAATTTTGTCAATTTGAGTTTGGATTTGGTTTCTCACTTTCTCATGTAAATCCTTAATGAACTTGGATTTAGATACCCCTTCCTTATGAACAAAATCAAAAGAAGTATGAAGTGGTATTAAATCTAAAGGTGTGGTATGATTGAAACCATATACAACCTCAAAAGGTTAAATCTTGGTGGTGCGATGGACCACACAATTATAGGCAAACTCAATGTGAGGAAGATATTCATCCCAAGGTTTATGATTGCCTTTTAGGATGACCCTTAACAAAGTGGATAAAGATCTATTTACTACTTCAGTTTACCCATCAGTTTGTGGGTGATAAGTAGTAGAAAAGGAGAGTTTAATTCCTAGTTGAGACCATAAAGTTCTCCAAAAGTGACGAAGGAACTTAGTATCTCTATCAGACACAATTGTCCTAGGAATACCATGAAGACAAACCACATATTTGAAAAATATATTTGTAATATTGCTAGCACATCTACTTTGGAGCATGGTATAAAATGTGCCATTTTTGAAAAATGATCCACCACCACAAAGATAGAATCAACACCCCTAGAAGTTCTTGGAAGTCTTAGGACAAAGTCCATGCTAATGTCTTTCAAAGGGGTAGAGGCAATAGGTAAAGGAGTATAAAGGCCATAAGGGATTGTAGTAGATTTGGCATGTAAACATGTAATACAACTAGAGCAATGTCTTTGAACCTCTTTCCTCACATGGGCCAAAAGAATTTTTCTTTAAGCATGATCAAAGTTTTAGTAACCCAAAAATGTCCCATAAGTCCCCCTTCATGCATTTCTTGAATAAGAAGTTTCCTATGTGAACCTTGAGGAATAAAAATTATTCCTTCTTTAAACAAGTACCCATTGTTCATAGAATCCTCCTTAGGACTTTTGTTGACAATCCTTGTAAATGGATGAGAAATAAGGATCTTGAAGATACAATTCACAAATATTATCACAACCAAAAATTTAAGAACCTAATGTGGCTAGAAGAGTATATCTTCTTGAAAGTGCATTAGCCACAAAATTGGTCTTACCCTTCTTTGGTAATATAGGGAAATTGCTCTAAAAATTCCATCAATTTGGCATGTCTTTTTTGAGCTTGTGTTGGCTTTTCAAAAACTCGAGTGATTCATGATCACTATGAATGATAAACTCTTTTGATACAAGGTAATGTTTTCAAGTATGAAGAGCCCTCACAAGTGTATAAAGCTCTTTGTCATAGGTGGGATAATTACGAAAAAGCCCATTTAATTTTTCACTAAAATAAGCAATTGGATGGCCTTCTTGTAATAAAATAACACATATGCCAACACCCGAAGCATCACATTGTAGCTCAAAAGTTTTCTCAAATTTTGGAAGAGCTAGAATGAGAGCTTGAGTGAGTCTAGCTTTAATTTTATCAAAATCATGTTGTTGTTTTTCACCCCACACAAAAGAAATATCTTTCTTAACAAGTTCATTTAAGGGTGAAGCAAGAGTGGAAAAGGTGGGTATGAACCTTCCATAGAAGCTGATAAGGCCATGAAAACTACGAATGTCCCTAACATTTTTAGGAATAGGCCATTCTTGGATGACCTTGATTTTCTCAGGGTCAACATGGATCCCATTTTTGTTAACAATAAATCCTAGGAAAACTACACTATTTACACAAAAGGTACATTTATCTATATTTGCAAAAAGTTGATTAACGCTAAGAAGAGAAAAAACATCCCTAAGTTGGCCTATATGACCACTAAGACTCTTACTATACACTAAGATATCATCAAAATAAACTACAACAAACTTACCAATACAATCCCTCAAGACATGATTCATTAACTGCATGAAAGTACTTGGAGCATTGGTGAGGCCAAAGGGCATTAGCAATCATTCATAAAGGTCAAATTTGGTTTTAAAGGCAGTTTTCCACTCATCACCCTTTTGGATATGAATTTGATGGTAACTACTTTTGAGATCAATTTTGGAGAAAATAATGGCTCCATGTAATTCATCCAACATATCATCAAATCTTGGGATGGGATGCCTATATTTAATGATGATGTTGTTGATGGCGCTACAATCACAACACATACGCAATTTGCCATCTTTTTTTGGAACCAACAACACTAGAACTACACAAGGACTTAAATTTTTTGCACCAAACCTTTATCCAAGAGTTCTTGTACTTGAGACTCTATCTCCTTTGTTTCTATGGGATTTGTCCAATAGGCAGGTCTATAGGATAGACTAGCCCAAGCACAAAATCAATTTGATGTTCAATGCCTCTAATAAGAGAAAGCCCACAAGGTCCATCTTTAGGAAAGACTTCATCAAATTCTTGAAGAAGAGAAATAATAAGAGGAATGACCTTAGGATTTGAAACATTGGGATCTCCTACCTCACTCTTTGACATCAAATAGAGTTATTGGATTTGTCTTCATCTCTCCTAGCTCGCATTTGAGCTTGGTCCTCAATGAATTGAATAAGAGTAAGAGGATGAAGAAAAAAATTCTTGGCATTGTGTAGGAGAGTGGTCTCATTGGTATGACCATTGTGGCTTGTTTTGCGGTTAATTTTCCATGGTCTTCCCAAAAGAATATGACAAGCTTCCATTGGAATTACATCATATAAAAACTCTATCTTTGTATTTTCCAATGGAGAACTTGATGTCCACTTGATGCTTAACTTTAATATCCCTATCTTCATTAAGCCAATGAAGTTTATAAGGTTTGGGATGAGGTATTAAAGCTAAGTTCAACTTCTCTACCAGCCTTGTCCTATAACAATTCCAACACGACCCACTATCAATAATTAGAGCACATATATTTTTCAAAACATCACATCTAGTGTGGAAAATATTTTCTCTTTGATCATTGAGAAGAGTACTTGGTTGGTTATTGAGAAGTCTTCTAATCATGACAAGGTGTCGTTCATTAGGATATGCATCTTCTTTGGAAGAGCCTTGTGAATGAGTACTCTTAGAGTCACTAAAAGAAGACTCATCTTGGTTGCTATAGAGGTCATGGCCCTTTTACACAATAGTTCTTTTTGTAGCACATTGGGTTGCTACATGACCTCGACCTAGACACTTTAAAGCATTTGATTTCACTGCTTCTCTTGGTGGAGGTCTCACCTCTTTCAATTACCTTTGTTGGATTCTTATGAGTGGTATCCCTTTCTTTGGAAAAATCCCTTTTAAAATCTTTATGGAAATCACTTTTGGGATAAGAGATATAAGAATCCTTGCAAGAAGGTTTTCTTAAAAGTTGATGCTCAACCTTAATACACATTTAAACAAGATCATTCAAGCTATTGTAAAGTAGCAATTCAACTCTTTCTCTAATGGCATAATTAAGACCACTCAAGAATCTAGCAATGGTAAGATCTTCAACTTCCTTTCCAACTCTTAAAATATAAAGCTTCATTTTTTGTCTATACTCCTTTATTGTCATTGACCTTTGTTGGTGTAACGTCCTAGCCGGAAATTACTTATTAAAATAAAACAAAATAAAAATTAAGTAAACAACCTCGTTTATTATCAACAATTCCCAAAATGCGGGAAGGAATTTAAAACTTTAAGTCCAACGCGCCAAACCAAATAAAAATAATGCACGACAATACCGTAATACAAATATATTTGTCTATAAAAGTATTACAATAAATCCATATTCTGACAAAACAAAATCAGTAAAACTCCCAAGAGGTCTCCACTCCGTCTCTATGCATCAACCTGCTCACCTACATCAACATCTGCTCCCATGTAACAAGTTACAAGATCATCACCACACACACACAGATAGGGTGAGCTCATTTAAATAAACCTTAAAAATTATTATTAAATACATCATTTCAACATTAAAACCTGGGTTAGTATTCTTCTCCCTTTTTCCCTTACTTCTTCATTTCCAGCACTTACATTAGACGTCTATCATTTCTATACCCTTTATGTGAGATCAATGATCGATCTTTGCTGCACGAGTGTCTACTCGCCCCTCCGACTACAGGCCACCACCTGATAGTCCACACGTGGGAATAACTTTGCCACAGCATCTCACAATGACACCAAGTGGAGTTCCCCAAAACAAACCTAAGTTTGTAGTTGTTCCCAGACTACCAAAACTATATCAGCATGCACTGAAGAGGGCAATCTTCCGAAACCTCGCCGTACGAGCCACAACCCGCACACTCCACTGGACTTCCTAAACCACCCGGCTACAACCTAAAGTGGTCACATGTTACCCAAATACAAGATACACTCGTAACTGGGCCCCCAGCCAAAGCATCGCATCATGAACATCCCTTAAAGCGGTGTAGAAAACTTTCTCGCGCACCATCACTGGACCAAAATCACCTAGCATGCATCTCACGCCGCTAGGCGAAATCTAGCTCTAGACTGCCTGGCGGGCATCTCACACCGCCAAGCGCCACGCGCCATCAGGGGTGCTGCTGCACCGTCACCGCCTGGCGGGTCCAAGCCTACCGCCAAGCGCCACACACCATCTTGGTCATCTGCTGCACCACTTCTACTTGGCGAAACACTGCCGCTAGGCGCCTCGCGCATACAGGCCCCACTGCCACTCTTTTAAGTTGATATCGCCTGGCGGCTCGCCCTCACCGCCAGGCACCACACAAGTAGCGCAATTGTTACTAGTTTTGGCATATTAAACAGGTCCTAAGGGACCTCAAATCACACATTTCATAACTCACATCACATGTACAATTATCCATTTATGCTAAAATGACTTAATCACAATGCACACATCTTAATCAAGTCAATAAGACAATTATTCTCATTTATACACATCATTCTTTCTTTTATGTACTGAATTGAACTCTATCCTATTCCACTCAATATAATCCAAATATTTTATCAATGCATATCAACAATTAAATATAACATGCCATTCAGATTGTCAATAATATACATGTACTTTTGGAATACACAAGTATGGATGCATATAATCTCCATCACTTCGAAACATCACTCTCCATAGTCCATTCGTGAGTATAAATCTAATAAGCATTTTTACACACTTTGCACCTATCATTTTCTTAGTTCTTAACATACAATTTAATTAACTATGAATGCCCTTCTACTTCACATTACACATTACAATTTAACCAATTAATCTTATCATGCTTACTAATTCCAGCCTATCACATATCACAACGCATTTAATTCCTGATGAGTTCAAATTTTTGCCCTCATTTAATATTTAAATTTGGGGATTTAATTGAATTTTCTGTGCTTAAAGATTGATTTAATTAGGATTTGTGATTATTGGATTTATTGAGTAAGTTTGGTAAAAGTGGCGTAAAAATTGATTTTAGTTGCATAAAATATTATTGGATATTCTAACGTTTGTTAATGCAGCTGGAATTTATTTTTGGTCAATTAATAATGTGATTTTAAAATATTCAAAGTTACAAAATAAGTCCAAAATCAAGAAATTCTGAAAAAGAATAAATCAGGAGCTAAATGCACCCCCAGTTTTTACTTGCACACTCCTTCTAAAGTGGACGACCAAAAACCTGTTCTGCACCCCCAGTTTTCACTAAGTTGCACCCCTCCTACCACTTAAACTCCACTCAACCAGATCACGCCATGTGGCAATCCCCACCTCTTAAAATTAGCCAACCAGAACAAGCCACGTGTCATAATCCTACCCTCACCAAATTAACCAATCAGATTCTGCCACGTCATCATCTTCATCTCCCAAAACCCTAACCCTAATTTTCTCCTCTCCTTCCACCCTCCACACAGCCGCCGCCGCCAACCTTTTCCGACCACCATCGCAGCTCCGTCGCGCCACCAGATCGTCTCCATCTTCTTGCGCAGAACGCCACCGCGAGCACACCACCGCCGGCAACCACGAACCTGCAACCACAAATCGCGTGCTCCGTTTCCGCAGCCACCGCGAGCCACCGCGAGCACACCACCATCTTCTCCATTCTCGCGTCCAACAGCTCCGCGCGCCACCACCATCGCCATCTCCACCGCGCCTACACCTGCATCTGCGCGAGCCATGAACCTGCGCAGCTTCACGCCACCACTGAACTCCCGCAGCGCCACCATCATCGCGGCACCATCTTCTCACCTCTGCAACGCGCGAGACGAGCACACCACCACGACCACCACGCCGCTGCAACAGAACTGCCACACCTCCGCTCGTCGGACCACCGCGCAGTTCACCACCTATTCTGCAGCCACCGCGAGCTCGCCGGAGCAGCCACACGTCGGAGCAGCCGCCGTCACGAGGGAGGGAGAAGAGTGTGAGAGTGAAACCCTAATTCTGGAGAGAGAATCTGCACTGCCACATGTCAGCGTCTGATAGGACAGTCAAACTGGTCAACTGGTCAACTCTAGTCAACTAGTCAAAGTCAGCAGTCAATTCTGGTCAAATTCTGGTCAATTTGGTAAAAATGCTTAAATAAGAGGGGCAGAATTGGAAATTGGACAGAAATTAAGTTGCTAATTAATTAAATAAAAATAAAAGATTTTAGCAACTGACAGATAAAGCCCAAAGTCCAGTGGAAACCTATATAAAGAGACTTAAGGGAGTAGAAGCGGGACACAATTCACAACTGACAATTTTACAACTCACAGCTTAGACACTTAGAACTCTCTGGTTTTGGCAGATACCGTCTCCACCACATCTCTCATTCTTTCTTTTATTTTCTTTCTTTCATATCATCATGTATTCCATCAAAGCCATGGAGGGCTAAGCTTTTAAGGGTTGATTCCACTGTAATTTCTTAAATGGATTCTGAGGTTAGATGAATTTATATGTTTTGTTATTTTGATTATTGTTGTGGTTTTTGTTTATCTATGTCCTTTGCTTCTTAATCGAATAGAGAATAATGATTTTAAATCTACATGCATGCTAATCATATGAGTTAAGAGGTTTTTAAATAAAATTGAGACTTTACTTTGATTTTGTTTAGAAACTTTCATTTGATTAAATAAGTTTTTGCCAATAATTGAGACTTTAATTTGATTAGAGGTAATTACTTTAACTAAAATTAGTCAAGACTTTACTTTGATTAATTAAGTTTTCTATTTGGTAAAGAAACAAAGGAATAGACATGATTAGGCATAGTAAAATTAATTGAGACTGTACTTTGATTGAATTTACTATGGACAATCTAACAATTCTCACTTTTAATTGAGACTGTACTTTGATTAAAAGTGAGGATGCCAATAAATGAATTGAGTCTTTACATTGATTGATTTGTAAATCAACAACAATAATTAATTTAACAATAATCTCTAGATAACCAATGAAGAATCTTATTTAGAAAAAGCAGTGAAATTGACCTATTTACTATTACTGTGTTTACAATCTTCCGTGTCATTTTCTTTGCATAACAAAACCCCCCCTATTTTTATAGTTGCTAGTTTTAAATTGCATTTTTGAGAATCAAATATTTGAGATCAATTCCGTATTCGTTGTGAGACGACTCAGGGTTATCTTAACCCTAACTATTTTCTTCACTACAAACTGGCAATACTGAAGTTGCTAAAGTAGTGGTAATTTGATCGCCTAACGACAGCGATATCAATTCCCCACTCAACAAGTTCCATCATGCGAACACACCCAAAACAACCTTTCTGCTAGTTTGATAGGGTGCCTGGCGGCAGCCTTAGCGCCGCCAGGCGGTGCTTGAAAAACTGGGTTCTCCCCAGGTCTGTTCGCACCTTTCGTGGCTTCCCCACACCCCACTTGTACTACCAATTCGAATCCGCGTTTTTAGTCAAAATATGAGTGGTTCCATCATCCAAGTCTATGTCAATTTATGTCCATACCATTATCATACAAGCAATCCAATAGATCAAACTCGACACAGCATTTCATCATCTCACACCCCATATACCCCAACCCCACATGGAATCCTCATTCATACCAATTTCACACACCATTCAATTCACATGCGATTTTTCTTCCTTAAACGCATCTATACACGAATACATAATTATTTTCAACATCACAAATATCACAAAACTCACCACAAACCAGAAACTGGCCAAAACAGGAAGCGTCGCCTGGCAGACCACACACAGCCGCCAGATGGTTCAAGGAAACCCAGAAAAATAGGGCTTACACACATGGGTCGCCTGGTGGCGCATGAACTACCGCTAGGCGGTTTCTGGAAAAATCCAGAAACGCGAAGAAAACAAGAATAGACAGGTTCTACACTTTCATTATGGTTCAGATCATATAATCAATCGATAGTAGAATAAAAGCAAGCAATAAGAACTCCCCTAACTTGGATTTCGTTGTCAAATTGAGAATTCTTACACTTCCAATCCCTAGCAATGAACCTCTCCTTGACTCCTTCCCCACTTGATACCAATCTCTCCCCATTGTCTATTTTCAGTGCTTTAGATGGGTTTGTGCAAAAAGGTTGCTCTACCTTTCTACTTTCTCTATTATTTCCTTTCCAAAACTTAAATTTTAATAGCCATAAAAAGGAAAACGAAAATTTACATTAATCTTGTGATTAATGGTTATTCAATGGTCATTCAAATGGTTTTCTATTCCTTCCCTTCTTAGCCAGCTAGGGTTTTCCACCCTTCCCATTCATGCCAAAATTGAATTTAGCAAAAAGAAGTCATTTTGCTTAAGCTAAGGTTTGAACCCATCACCACACAATTGAAATTCAAGTGCACAACCAATTCAACTAAGTCATTTTTCATGATGGCATTCATACATCAAAAACTATATCCTTACTTATCACGCTCCAAACACATCATCAGAAAATAAAAAAACTAAATAAGACATAATTGACACACATAGGACTTGAACCCAAGTCCTCTCACACATTCAAAGTACTCTTAACCATTTGAGCTAGTACTTTTCCACGTCATGAAGGTTAACATTTAATTCCATAAAGGCTTCTCCTACCCGCATTTATTAAATAATTATTTATTTAATTATTTAAATTTAGTGGGTCTTACAGTTAGAGCCTTTGGAGTTTATCCATGAGCTCTCTTCTATAATAGGAAGGAACATGGCATGCACGAAAGGCTTCTTTAAGATGAAACACATAGTCAATATCATGAAGTCCTTTTCTCCTTCTTTGAAGGACTAAGGAAGTCTACCAATTCAAAGCATGCCTTTGAAAGCTAAGGGTTTCTAAGCAGATGCCTTTCTTCTTCTACCACATAACTCTTAAGAAGTTGTTCAACTTTTGTAACCCAATCAAGATATGCCTCTACATTAATGAAAGTGAGGTAAATCTATCTTAACTTCTTTGAGATGAGGAAGGATGCGCCTTTGCGTTCTCACATGAGGTGATTGCCTATAATGGTATCGCTCAACATCCTTTTCTTCCACGTCATGTTCAAATTCATGCCTAGAAACTCGTGAAGGCCTAGGGTAGCACTTTGGTGACATTAGGGCCTTAGTTGATTAGCAAGGACTTGAAGGTTAGCTTGCATATAAGCCTTTTGGGTCCAAATGTCCCTAACCTCTTGGGAGAGATTATGAAGGACTTAAGGATTGATTTCAACCTCATCATCAACTATGGGAGGGAGTTCATTGGGGTCACTTTTAGCTCTTTGAAGAGCTTGGGTACTTTGACAAGTAACCATATTTCTTGGTGGAGACTTGGTGCTCATGGTGATCTTAAGAATTTAAACACTTGACAAAAGAGTGCAGCAAAGGATTTTTCACAATTTCTCCTCCAAGTAAGCGAGGTGAGTCTTTTGGACTTCTTAAGTAGAAAAGCTTGTCCTTGCCAAGCTTACTCTTGCTACTTACTCAAATGTTCACGCAATTGTGCAAGTGCTAAATGGGTAAGGTCATTTGAGACTAAGTCACACACACTTCAAACAAGCATTAGGAAAAATAACAGAATTAACACTAAAAACAACTACTTAATTTGGCAAGATTTTAGAGAATTTGGTCTCTTGAATCAAGCCACTAACACATAAAGCAATAAATCTATTCTATGGGACCTATTGGTAAGGTGAGAAAGAACTTAGAACTTTCAACACACTCACCACTACAAACAATGCACTAATGGAGATTTGAAAGTTCTAATTAGGAGATGGGATGGAACACCTTCGGTTCCCTAAGACACCTAATTAGGCCACTACTACAAGAACAATCTAAAACAAATTTGTTGCACAAAATTTGGTGCACAATTGGAGGCAACCTGAATTTGATGCCATTTGCGTTCAAATTTTCACAAGCAAAGGTGGCCCAAAATGTACCAAATAAAGTTCCCAAAATCAGATATAACAAATAAGAAAAGAAAGCTAAAACAAGAATGAATGGAACTCCAAATGTGTGCCTCAAAAGTAACCTAAACCTGATCTAAATTGTGGACAACCCAAGAGCCAATGTGCTGCCAAAATGAAGGCACCCGAGAGCCTTCTTGGTGACTTGAAAACTCTTACTTGATGTCCAATGATGAGCCACTAATGTGTCACCGTTGAAGCACCCTACACAAGGAAAATGAATGTCCCAAAATGGCTCAAAACAGCAACATAACCTACAGGAAACAAGGCAAAGGAAAATAAGCAATCTAGTTAGCACTCACACTCACAAATGATAATGGTTCAAGAGTCACTTAGGTGAAGAAATGAAAGAGCACTTAAAGAAAGCAATTAAGCTAAAGAATCTACTTAATCTCCACCTCCTAAGAAGCTACCTCCATGACATATCTCATTCAAAGAACTTGAACAACACATCACAATGTCAAAGTCGAGAGCCAACAATCTTGAAGAAGGCAAAGAATTAAAGCAAAAAAAGCTAAGAATGAAATGCTAAACTCAAAAGGATTTTATATGAGACATGAGTGAAACAATGTGCAAGAAAAGAAAAGCAAGAAATTAAAGCAATCAACAAAAGCTAGCACAAGCAAAAGGAAGGTTAAGATTGGCACTAGAATGAAAGAGTAAAACAAAACATGAATCAAACAATTGATATGATGCTCGTTGCAACTTATGGCCAAAATGAAGGAATGAAATCCACTTCTTAGGAAGGCACAAATGTAGCATGATGGAACATATACTCATGCCATGAATGATCAAGAAAATGAGCACTAAAATCAATGCACACAGTAGGAAAATTTGCACTGAAAACTGCTTTTCTCACACTGGCAGACTAGAAAACGGGAAAATAAGCCTCTACTTCACAAATTTTTCGTATTTTTTGTACTCAACATTTTTTAGTGATTCTTTTTTTCTCTTTTTCGTCTATGTCTTGTCTAAAAGATCCAAAAATCAAAGTAAAATTTGGTCCAACCAGTTGTTTGTGATAAATCGCAAACAAATAGTGTGCATGCAGTGAAAATTGAAAACAGAAACTGGAGCAGTTGTGTGGTCTTGGGAATTGAAGATGTTCTTGGAAAATTTCAATGAAAGAAACTTGATAATGGTCTAATATCAAGTATGAATCATAGAAGAACATCTAAGATACTCAAAGCACATTCCAATGGGTGAAAAGGAACAAAACCATTGAGAATCCATGCTTAAACATCCACAAGCTTCATGTATATGATCCTAGCTTATAGTGTAATGTAGCACTTGGATCTCATTTTTCAATGGAAGAAACAACAATATTAAATGGTGAAAACTCATATTTTAGAACAATCAAATAAGAGTAACTGGATACAAGCATAGGATGTTCTCATTTATAGTAGAAAAACCTTCCTCAACTGCAATGCAAATGTGTGTGGAAATGGAATGAAAATGAATGGCTTAGGCAAGGTGCATGCCTTCTAGATCTGTGATTCATGGATCGTGTGCCATGTTGCAAGTCATGCCTTCCACGCTTTTCCACCATGTGCAAAATGAGAGAAATATGCTCCTAAGAAGCTTCTCGGCCAAGCTTACAAAGTGGGCTTGAAGTGGCCCAATTGGGAAGCTAGAATCAATGTACTTTGACCATTTATTTTGGAAAGCAAGCCTAAAATTTGGTCCAAAAGAAAAGACAATGCTACTAATTTTACATGAAGCCCATCATATTTTGATATTTTCTTTAGCCCAAGAGAATAGCATGTAAAGCCCATTAAGCTTATTGGGCTCTTGTTACTTTAGGCCCTGTTGTATTCTCATCATACTTCTAGTAATTAGGCCTTTTTTATGGGCTTGGTCCTTTAGTTGAATGTGGGTAATGTAATGGGCTTGGGCCAAGTCCATCAATGTGTTTGCATGTTAAAGACTATAGAGTGGCCGTATAGGTTCTTTAAAATAAGATGGTTCGACTACTACCACTTAGATTAGTGGCTGGGAACTTTGGAAATTAAATGGTTTAACTAGTATAACTTAGATTAGTGGTTGGGAACTTTAAAAATTAAATGGTTTGGCTAGTACCACTTAGATTAGTGGTTCAAATATTTTTAAAATAAGATGGTTTGACGAAATACCATTTAGATTAGTGGCTAGGAATTGTTTAAAATAAGATGGTTTGACCAATACCACTTATATTACTGGTTGGGAATTGTTGAAAATAAGATGGTTCAACAAGTGCCACTTAGATTAGTGGCTAAGAACTGTTTAGAATAAGATGGTTCGACCAATACCACTTCGATTAGTGCGTGGGAACTTTTAGAAATAAAATGGTTCGAGCAGTACCACTTAGATTAGTGGCTGGGAACTTTGAAAAGTACTACTTAGATTAATGGTTGGGAACTGAGCAAAAGAGTGGAGATAGTGAGTAACAAGTATTAATGGTAACCTCTCTATTATTCCTGATGTGGGTGCCTCGTTAAAACCTTTTCGGCATAAACCTTCCTTAGGGATAAAAGACTAGGTAAGGAAAGAGTACACCTGGGTTACAATTTACATTGATGAAAAAATCTTAACTATAATAGAACTTCAAGTGGGAAACGTTCCAATTGTTTAGGACGGGTTCCCAAGATAACTACTTCACCTTATAAGCGCCCTTGCCAACATCGTCTAACAGCCTAAAATGACCCTCCCAATTGGTTGAGAACTTGCCATGCTCTTTTTCTCGCGTTGGTAGCCATTTGCCAAACTAAGTCTCTTTTGTGAAACGACCTTGGGTCTTGAAGTTATATCTTCTAGATGCTCATTGTTTGGTTATTACCTTTTGTGTAAGAGCCCTCTCTTTTCTTTCTATTAGTAGGTCTATGCTGGTGTTAAGGCTATTATCATTGGTTTCTTCTTCATAGTGTTCTCGGCGTATAAAGGGTTGACCTATTGATAAGTCCCTTATCTCTAGAGTTTTTCTTAGCCAATAGTATTGTTTTGGGTAGGTTTAAGAGGTTAATTAGGAATTGTTAGCTTACAATTAGTTTAGTTAGGATTTTAGGTTAGTTTTACAAAAATAGCTTAATTAGGTGTTTTTAGCACATTTTTACTATAGACCTTAGAAGTACCAATAGTTAGATTTAGTTTAGGATATAAGATATTAATAGCATATAATTTTAGTCTTAGGCTAGAAGCATAGACTTAGAATTAGAGATAGTCTAGTTGTAGTCTAGTTTTAGGAGTTTTAGGTAGAATTTGGTGTAACTAACATTTGATTTGAGATTTGTGAGTTTGATGCAAATACTTTTTGGTTAAAATGTTGAGCACTAGTTAACCAACAACTAACTTTTTGGATTTCTATTCCAATTGAGATGGCACCTTAGGGGAAAGTTTTAGGACATTAAAATACACTTGTGGTGATCTTTAGATGGTTGAAAATTGCTCATTTGATGCATGGAACACTTGAGTCTCATTTTTGCATGCTTAGGTTCAATTAGGTACTTTTAGTTGTAGCATAGGTTTGAATTGTGTTAGCTAACTGGTGTCTTTAGCTTTAAAGTGCAAAATGAATTGAAAGATGAGGTGCTAAAGTGAGCTATCCTTGGAAGTTTGCTGAGATGATTGATGTAACATCCCGTCAGGATATTACGAGTTTATAATAAAATATAGAAAATAATTAAATAACAGCATTTAATAATACCTCATTTTCCCAAACGCGGGAAAATTTAAACTTTCATATAGATATAAAATAGAAACCAAAATTTAACATTTGCAAAATGCCATAATCCAAAATAAAGATCTCAAATGAGTTTACATTTCGTTTCCAAAAATAGAAAATAAAAGTATATCAAACACCCCTGATATCCCCTCTCTATAGCTAAGCTTCACCTGAGCCACCTGCATCCACAACATCTGCTCCCGTGTACCGCGTACACGATCATCGCCAAACACACGCATATAGGGTGAGCTTAACAGATAAAACATATATAAAGTTACAGATATATAAGCATATAAGCACGTGCGACTATGCATAACTTAAACATCTCACATTTTTCCATTCTTTAATTCCTACCATCTGACCCCCAATTAGATTATTCGTGTTCTACATCGTCTAATGAATTACTTCAAGGTGACTTGCTGCCATACCTATCGGCCACAACCAATAGAGCACGTGCAGGAAACAATGCTATGGATCATACACCGTGATGAGTTCAAATTTTTGCCCTCATTTAACATTTAAATTTGGGGATTTAATTGAATTTTCTGTGCTTAAAGATTGATTTAATTAGGATTTGTGATTATTGGATTTATTGAGTACGTTTGGTAAAAATGGCGTAAAAATTGATTTTAGTTGCATAAAATATTATTGGATATTCTAACGTTTGTTAATGCAGTTGGAATTTATTTTTGGTCATTAATAGTGTGGATTTGAAATATTCAAAGTTACAAAATAAGTCCAAAATCAGGAAATTCTGGAAAAGAATAAATCAGGAGCTAAATGCACCCCTAGATTTTATTTGCACACTCCTCCTGCAAGTGGACCACAAAAATCTGTTCTGCACCCCTAGTTTTTACTAAGTTGTACCCCTCCTACCACTTAAACTCCACTCAACCAGATTATGCCATGTGGCAATCCCCACCTTTCAAATCAGGCCAACCATATGCTGACACGTGTCATAATCCTCCACTCACCAAATTGACCAATCAAATCTTGCCATGTCACCATCTCCCAAAATGAAACCCTAACCCTAATTTTCTCCTCTCCTTCCATCACCATGGCTGCCGCCGTCGCCAATCTCGATGGCCACCGCGACGCATCACCAACCTGCAACAGCTTCACGCCATCTCCTCGCCGGCCACCACCATTCACAGACCTCGCCGTCAGCCGCGCCGCCACTTCCATCATCAATCTCCATCGCACCTGCAACCTCCACCATCTCCATCCGCAACAGCAGTCACAACAGTCATGGCAGCTCCCCTCCATTCTTCATCATCAATGCGCAGGTTTCAACCTCCATCTCCTTCCTCTTGCCGGCCACCACTGCATCACCATCACCATCACAGCGCCTGCAGGTTTGCACACGGCCACCACAGTTCCGTCAACCATGCTGCAGCGAGCACAACCACCATGCCTCTCCGTCTCCATTGCAAATCGGCAACAAGTTTTTCCGACCACCGCGAGCCACCATCGCACTCCACGCACAACAGCAGCCAGATCGCGAACCATGGTGAATTCAAAATGCAACAGCGGGAGCTTCGTCGGAGCAGACAACAACGAACCACCAACGCGAGGCACCTTGCACAACCGTGAGCGCGAGCTTCACGCACCAGTAGCGGCAGCGCGATCATCCTCCATCAGTTTTGACGCAGATCTGCCTCACCGCACCACCATCGTCATCCATTGACGCAGCAACAGCGAGGAGCAAAACCTGAACGGCAGCATCCACAAACCTCCACCACCGCGCCTTGGTCGCCGGAAAACGGCAGCCGCAGCCGTCATTCACAACCACAAGCATCTGCGAAACCCTAATTTCGAGAGAAGGAGAAGGCTGCCACGTGTCAGCGTCTCAATGGACACTGAAATGGTCAAAACTGGTCAACACTGGTCAACTGGTCAAAGTCAACAGTCAACTCTGGTCAAAACTACAAAAATGGTTAAATAAGAGGGGCATAATTGTAAATTTGGCAAAAATTAAGTTGCTAATTAATTAAATAAAAATAAAAGATTTTAGCAACTGATAGATAAAGCCCAAAGTCCAATTGAAGCCTATATAAAAAGACTTAAGGGAGCAGAGAAGGAGACAACTTTGACACTTAGAACTCTTTGGTTTTGGCAGACACCGTCATCCATCACATCTCTCATTCTCTCTTTTCTTTTATTTTCTTTCCTTCATCATATATTATCATGTATTCCATCAAAGCCATGGAGGGCTAAGCTTTAAGGGTTGATTCCACTGTAATTTCTTAACTGGATTCTGAGGTTAGATGAATTTATGTGTTTGTTATTTTGATTATTATTGTGGTTTTTGTTTATTTATGTCCTTTGCTTCTTAATCGAATAGAAAATAATGATTTTAAATCTACATGCATGCTAATCATATGAGTTAAAAGGTTTTTAAATTAAATTGAGACTTTACTTTTATTTTATTTAGAACTTTCATTTGATTAAATAAGTTTTTGCCAATAATTGAGACTTTACTTTGATTAGAGGTAATTACTTTAACTAAAATTAGTCAAGACTTTACTTTGATTAATTAAGTTTTCTATTTGGTGAAGAAACAAAGGAATAGACATGATTAGGCATAGTAAAATTAATTAAGACTGTACTTTGATTGTATTTACTATGGACAATCTAACAATTCTCACTTTTAATTGAGACTTTACTTTGATTAAAAGTGAGAATGCCAACAAATGAATTGAGTCTTTACATTGATTGATTTGTAAATCAACAACAATAATTAATTTAACAATAATCTCTAGATAACCAATGAAGAATCTTATTTAGAAAAAGCAGTGGAATTGACCTATTTACTATTATTATGTTTACAATCTTCCGTGTCATTTTCTTTGCATATCAAAACCCCCTATTTTTATAGTTGCTAGTTTTAATTGCATTTTTAAGAATCAAATATTTGAGATCAATTTCGTATTCGTTGTGAGACGACTCAGAGTTATCTTAACCCTAACTATTTTGTTCACTACTAACTTGGCAATACTGAAGTTGCTAAAGTTAAGTAGTGGTAATTTGATCGCCTAACGACAGCGATATCAAATTTGGCGTCGTTGCCGGGGAACATGGTTAGAATTTTTATCATTTTAGTTTTTTTTTTCTTCTGATTTTATTTTTTGGTTATCGCTAACATTTTTTTTATCTCAATTTTATTTCTAACATTTATTTTATTTTCTTTAGTTATTTTTTTTAGTTACTTTATTTTTATTTTTTTAAGCATAATTTTTGTTTGAGGAATTTTGTTGGGAAGTTTGTGAAACTATTTGGGAAAAACTTTGGCTAAGGAAAGATAAGGTACTTAAGTTGTCCATTGAGACGCACCTCTCTTTCCTGGAAGTCTACTCAACAAGCTTTGAACTTATTTCTTTTCAGAAAACCTCTTTCAAAAATGCAAAATAATTTTTCATATGAAAATAATCAACAATGTGATTTTCAAGTGAATTATGATTACTATCCACAACAAACATGTGATTCATATGATTATCAACAACAAATTGTCACACCTACTTCTACACCGGATATAAGTGGTTTAACTTTACGACAATTTAATGATCTATATCCTGGATCATCTTTTTTGGGATATGAGCAACAACCATATTTTGAGTGTCCACCTCAGCAACTATATGTTCCAAATAGTTTTCAGCAACAATATGTACCACCACAACAAGTTGAAGCAACCAATGGACCATCCTACAAGGAAGTTATGATATTAATGGGTGAAGTTATAGAGGTATAGAGTTCATGGATGAAAGGTTGTGAGTTGATCAAAGATGCAGAAATATTGAGCAAGAGTGGTACGAAAATAAACAAATATTGTCTGATATGTTAAGGGATGCAAGTAAGAACAACTTCATAGAATTACTTATAACTGTTAATACCACCCCTCAACCCCATCAGAGATTTCCTGAAAATCCAGATTTTAACGAACTTTGTCATGAAATCAAAGATATGCTTCTAAAGTTGGCCATCAGAGCTGAACAAATGTCTGAAGATTTGAGTCAGCTAATGAATGATACAGTTAGAAAGGTCACTTTCGAAGATATGATGAATATGATGACTGAAATGATGAAGATGAATCAGACAGATCAGAAAGAGATGATGAATGCCGCCACAAAAAGCTTGCAGGATCAGTCTGAAAAACCAATAGCGGAATCACATCACATTGATATATCTACTGATGGATATGTTGATGATATTCATAGTAATATGTCTACTGATGGACATATCAATTTTGCTAAAGATGTTGCTGATGAAGAAATTAAAGATTCTCACAAAAACATATCTACTGATGGATATGTTAATGCTGCTCAATGTGAATATAAAATTGTACCCGTTGATGAGGATATGAGTACAAATGATCATTTTCAAGAGCAAAATTGTGAGGATAATTCAATGGAGGAACCAAGTGTAGTTGAAGAGCCAACAGTATTCGAAGATGCAGCTGAAGCATCTACTATTGCAACTGACTTGGTTAATGATGAAGCAGTAGAGTCAACAACACCAGGTGAAAATTTTTGCTTAGAAGATGAGATTATGAGGATTACTAATGATCCGCTTAACCATTCGAATGCACCTGATCATGCTCAAGTTGAGTTGAAGCCACACACTCCACACATCAAGTTTGTTGATGTGAATGATGCAAATAAGTTTTCAGTGGTTATCTTTGTTGACATGGCTGCAGAAAAAGAAGAAAGGTTGCTGCAACAGGTAAAAAGCTTAAATTCAAATTATTTTGAAATCACTCTTGATAGAAAAGTTAATTTACATGCATGTTTGTTTTTTGTTTCTGTTTTTAATTTTAAAAATATTAAAAAAATTTCAAAAATATTGTGAAAGTATTAACTTTTTACTAAGTGAAACTTTTAAACAATATGTCTCATAAGAGATCCACAAAAATATTTCCCTGCTTTCAATAAAACATATTGACATTGGATTTTGGGATTTGATTCAGTAATTGGGATTTCTTATAATTGGGTTTATTGAGCTTGAGATACAAAAACATGTTAAAAATAGCTTTTTAGTTGCATAAATATTCGTTGGATATTTTGAGGTGTGTTAGTGCAGCTACAGCTAAGTTGAGCTCATGGAGGTGTGGAAATAAATTGATTAAAGCTTCATGACACCTTAAAGATAAATCTAAGAATTTGAAATTATCAAAAGCACAAAAATCCAAGCCAAGCATTGCATGAAGACGGCAAGAAAAGCTTGAAAAAGTGAAGAAGTTTGGCTAAACCAAGAAGAGAGGAACAAAAAAAAAATTGGACCTTGCGATTTTCTTTATCTTTATGATAGAAGATAATTTGGGAAAAATATATCTTTAGATATTTTATTTGATATTTTTAAATAATTATCTTACTTAATTATATCATAAAATATTGAAAGATAATAACTACCAAATCTTTTTAAATATGACAAGATCTTGAATCTTTTTAGTTCCACAACAAACAAATATATCTTGAAGATATTGGATTATTTAGAAGATAATTTAAGGAGATTGCAAAGGGTTGATTTGGAAAATTAATACAAATACTAATTGGTGATAATTTATCATATATCTTTAATTAATTAATTAATTTAATTATATGAGATATTGATATTATCAACCAATTATATTTGTCAAATAGTCTATATCTCTCTAAATATTTTTAAATATTTATCTTTATCTTTATTTTAAAAGATATTTGAGAGATTTTAGCAACAGAAAAGCCTAGTCCAATTCCTATATAAAGAGACTAAGGGAGAAGCAGAAAAAACTAGCTTGGCGCTTCGGAATTTAGGAACCCTTAGGGGGGCCTAATTTCTTTCTTCCCTCTATTCTTCTCTCTTTATTTTGCATTATTCATGGAGTTTTAAATTTCTTGGGTTGATTCCATTATAATTTCATTATGGATTCTGAGGTTAGAATGAATTAATTTCTTTGTTCTTTTTATTATTGTTGAGGTTTTAATTCATCTATGTCTTTTATCTTTGAATCACGTAACAAGTAATGATTTTAAATCTATATGCATGTTGATCATATGAGTTCAAGGGTATTTAAATTTAATTGAGACTTTACTTTGATTTTATTTAGAAACTTTCATTTGATTAAATGAGTTTTTACCAATAATTGAGACTTTACTTTGGTTAAAGGTATTTACTCTAACAAAAATTAATCGAGACTTTACTTTGATTAATTAAGCTTTTTATTTGGTGAGAAGATAAAAGAATAGACATGATTAGGTATAGTAAAATTTGATTGAGTCTGTACTTTGGTTGAATTTATTGTGGAGAATCTAAAAGTTCTCACTTTTAATTGAGACTGTACTTTGGTTAAAAGTGAGAACGCCAATAAATTAATTGAGACTTTACATTGATTAATTTGTAAATCTACAACAATAATTAATTGAGCAATAATCTTTAGATAACCGATGATGAATCTATTTTGAAAAAGCAATGGAATCAATCTATTTTCTTTACTATTGTTTATATCTTATTTTATCTTTTTATCTTTATCCCTCATATTTTTATAATTTTATTTGACTAACTCTTGTATAGTTTTATAAGAACTAATTTGTTAAAAATCAATTCCGTGTTCGTTAGGAGACGACTTTGGGTTACTTTACCCTTTCTATTTTGTTGACTACTTTTGTTTAACAATACTGAAGTTGTTATAGATAAGTAGTATTAATTTGATCGCGTCAACGACAGCGTTATCACACCGTAACACTAGGTAGAGTTTCCATATACGAACATAGTCCGTATCGTCCCAAGACTACCAAACTCGTAAGCCAACAACTGAGGAGGGCAATCTATCTAGACCCATCCGTACTGGCCACAACCAGCACACCGAAACCGGCAACACTCGCCAACCCGAGCCACAACTCAAGGGTTCCTCGTGTTCATCTGCCATCCCGAGCCACAACTCAAGGAACACCAGCAATCCCACCTTTAAAGCACCACTAGACGCCTTGTAGATCACAATCACGAAACCAACACTTCAAGCTACACTAGTACAAATCGCCTGGCGGGGGACACGTGCCGCTAGGCGCTGCCAACTCCCAGACCGCCTGGCAGGTGTCGCGTACCACCAGGCGCACAACGCCTATAGTTCGTCCTCGTTGCAGGTTCCGCCTGGCCGAAGGAACTTCACCGCCAGGCGCCCACGAACCAGTAGCCCACTATTGGCCTCTACCGCCTGGCGGTTCCCATTGTCCCGCCAGGCGCTGTGACAGTAACAACACTCTGATTGTATTGGTTATTTCACAATGACTCCACTCATCAACCCAAGTATCCATATTCATAACCTCATTCCTCACTCACCCATATTTATCCAATGATGGTTACTATCATCAAGATACAATCCTTCAACTCATATGTCCATACCAGTTTACCACCTTAGTCCTCCTTAAGGATCATTCAATCATTTATACTTTTTCTGAGTTTTTTACCCCAAAATCATAAAGAACAGCTAACCACCCCATTGTGTTAATCAAATTACGCGCTCTCTCATTTACCATTAGTAACCTAAACCATAATCCAACTCTCTACAAAGTTACTTAACTACTCTATCTCCATAACAGTCCTCACATCACAACATATAGGGATATTACCTTACTCCTTGGACTTAAAGTATCTTTTGGTGTTAATCATAACTGTCGTGATACACTATCTGCATATCTGCATATCATAATTGTTGTTACACTATTTTAGGCATCATACCAGAATCTCATTTCCCAAATCCTTCCTCATAATTCCCTATACTTATCATAATATAACCATCTACAAGTTATAGGATTTCCTTTTTACAGGCTCATAATCCAGTGACCCCAAGCTCCCTCATAAGGTGCCAACCCTCCTAGTGAACTACCTCAGGCCCTCAATTCTCTCGCAGCCAAACATAGCCACTTTCCTTACACTGGCGCCTGGCGGCAAGTCCCATACCGCTAGGCGGTGCATCAGTTCTGGAATTTCCAGAATTTCGCACTACCCTCGCAAGCATCCAATTCTCTCCCCAGTTCTCACAAAGTTCCACACCCATAAAATTCGCAATACCAACAGTACCTACTCCCTAAATTTTCCCTCAGGTTTGCCACGCGAATGGGTCTTACAGTATCCAATTTTTCCAACCTTTCAACCTTAATACCTAGTTGCACTGTTACATTCGATTAAACCCAAATTTTCCAGCATTTAACAGTAATTTCAACAACTGATCATGCACCAATAATTGACACAAAGTCTCCCCCGATTGGAAACCACCCAAAACCCTGAAATCTTCAAAATCGAGACCTAACGCTCGCGTCGCCTAACAGCTAGATCAACACCACCAGGCCCTTCATCCAAAACTCAGAAATTGATAAGAACCCCACGCATCGCCTGGCGGCTGGAGTGTGTCGCCAGGCAGTTCCCCTTCCAAAACCCCAAAACCAGCTTAAAACAGATGAGTCGCCTGGCTGTGGTTCATCACCCGCCAGGCGATTTCTGGAAATTTTCCAGAAACGTAGAAATTCATGATTATTATTTAAAATAATAATCACGAATTTATCATACATCTCATGTTATTATTATTTAAAATAAAACAGCGGAGTCCACCTCCCCTAACCTGGATCCTTTAGCTTAAACTTTGGCAATTTGGGAAGTTCTCCTTTGATCACCCACCTTCCTTGATTCCTAAAGCTAGGTGATTAATCCCAAAACGAAAATGGCATTGAATAGGATGTAATGTCCCATTAACTCACCTACGACTGCCTATCCAGCCTCCCTTGGCTGCCCACTCACTTAGGGTTTTCCTTCCACCTTTCCATATTCAAGCTAAAGCCAAAAATACCAAAAAATATAAAGTGTAATGTACGTTCTCTAAGGCTTGAACCCATAACCATGCAATTACCAAATCAATGCCAAACCATCATGCCAATTCATGTTTCTTACTAACAATCATAATTCAATTATCATATTATACCAAAACATGATTACATAGATTTAAATAATAAAACAATAACATCCAAAAGTTAGCATACATAGGACTCGAACCCAAGTCCTCTCACACAATCAAAGTACTCTCAACCACATGAGCTAGCACTTTTCCACGTCATACCAACCATAATTTAATGTCATTATTATTTCCCCACCCGCAATTTATTACTTAATTATTTATTTAATTAATTAAATCCTACGGGTCATACAGTTGACACATAAGATGATACATAAGTCTAGCATATGGGAAGCAAAGTGAAAGTAGACCAAGGGCTGCTATGAGCCACCTGGATTGGTCACAGCCTACACCTAGTCACGAGCCTGAAGAGTAAAAAAGAATGAGAGGAATGACCTGCTATGGCCTTGGCAAACTATTGGAAGACTTGCAACACGAGTTGCAAGTGAGGACTGTTAGGTGTTTAGGAAGCAAAGGGTTGATTAGGTAGTTAATTTGACTTGTAATAGTCAATAACCAGTAGTTGAAACTGGATGTTTTCAGGTGCCAAAAATAGTTCATTCACACACACATTCAGTCACCACACCACACTCCCTCGAGACACACCATTCTCACTGATTTTCTCTCCACTCAAACACATCACAATATAGCAATTTTCTTTAGTTTTGTACCACTATTGCTGCATTTTTCGTGGAGCAATTATGGAGGCAGCAACCGTATAGTAGGTTTTGTAGTCCAATTCTCCTTTGTTGTAAGGATTCCTTCCATTTTTAGCTAATCAAACCATACTTCTAATTGCAATTCTGTGTTCTTTTTCCATTCTACACATTTGTGGAGAAATCTTTGGCTTAATGACCGCACAGTAGGCATTGAACCAAGTATCCCCTTCCAATTTTCACTTTCTTTGTGGTTCAGCACTCTCTTTCATTGAATTGAACTAGTGACTACACAACCACTACTAATTCAATGGATTTCCTTGACCGTGCTACCATTGTTTCCTCTTTCTGGTTGCATTTCTGCATAGTTTAAGATAACGATCAAGTTAGCTGGCTAATCTTCGAATTTCAATCGATACTTGAATTTCGTTGACGAAGTCCATGGATTCAAGAAGATGCAAAATCATCTAATTCATCTCAAGAGTATTCTAAGAGTAGTTTCAAGTTTAATCAAGTAGCTTTGCATCACGATTTTTACATTCTAGAGAATTTTTCATTGTTACATCATTTCATCTAATTTTGATTTTGATTTTTCTGTTTTTTTGTGTTTTTCATGGTTCTTGTTTGCAATCCATTCGTTATGCTATACGTAAGGTGTTTGAACCATTTCCATAATCAATTTGAACTCCATTTCCATAAATCGCATTCATGCATAATTTTCGTTAAGTTCATTAGTTTAGGGTTTGTATTTTAGGGTTTGTATTTTAGGATCTAGAGTTTTACTCAATCATTTTGGCTAATTCTTGTTCGTGTAATTAATAGAGATCATTTAGAGTAGTCTGCATCATTAAATTTTCGATTTGTGCATCAAAACTTGAGTTTGGATGATGACCTTCACATTTGCATAAGAACACCTCTCGAGAATTTCTCAGATTTGTGATTTATGCATTTTTGGTGATTCATTTGTTTCTAGTGCTTAAGTTGTGTTTCGATTAAGTGTTAGAAGCATTCTGCATGCATAGATTGAATTTAGGATAGCTGCATTGTTGATTCATGCATTGCATACATTAGGATCATAGTGAACTTTCATCAAACACTTTAGTTGCATTCTAGTTCATTTAGGTATTTCACCAAACAATTGCATTTGCATACATTCATGACATTTTAGGTCCATTTTATTTTAGTTTTTATAGATATCCTCCATTTCACAACATATATTCAAGAATTCATTCATTGTTCTTTTCCAATCTTTGGATTGATTCCTTGGTTGACCACTACATTATATTAGTTAGTGAGGAAATGGAGTATTGACTAAATCTCTACGCGATAAGAGGTTTATCACCTATCTCAACAAGTATCATAGCGTTTGTTCCGTATACTAGAATATTTGGTGTTTCTTTTGCTGAAGACTAGGGGGAACGTGTAAGCCCAAAAAACTTGAAAGAGTTCTTTTCGCCATTTCCCCTTGGTGGTATCTAATCTCTTCTTCAGCTTGACCAGGACAACCTAATTAGTGGCTTCAACTTGCCCATTAGATTGGGGATGCTCTACTAAACTCATCCTTTGTTTGACTCCGAGGTCGTCATATAATTCGGTCAGGCATTTGTCTATGAATTGTCTTTCGTTGTCAGTGATGATGGTGTAGGGAACACCGTATCGTCATAGGATGTTCTTCCATACAAATCGTTGTACATGTTATGCCATGATAGTCGCTAAGGGTTCTGCTTCGATCGATTTCCAAAAATAGTCAATGCTGACTAGGAGGAATTTGACTTGGCATTTTCCTGATGCAAAAGGGCCAATGATGTCCATTCCCCATTTGGAGAAAGGCCAAGGTGCGAATACATTGTTTAGTGACTCCTAATGGTTGTGAACGATATTATCATGTTTTTGACATGGAATACATTTCTTCACGTACTCGATGCAGTCTTCTTCCATTGTAGGCAGTAGTACCCAGCCCGTAGTATCCTAGTTGCCATGGTTCTCGCACACTCCTTCATGCAACTCTTTTATGATGTATGCAGCTTAGTCAATGGTGATATATTTGAGGAGGGGCCGACTATATCCCCTATAGAATAGTTCTTCTTTAATCATTGTGTAACGGGCTGCTTTACGCACCCATCCTTTCTCCTACCCTTGTGGTATGTTTCCGATTTTGATATAGCGAACGTATGGCTCCATCCAGTTCCCTCTGTACTCATTTACATACAACTATCCAGTTTCTTAATGGAAGTTGATGTTAACAATTGTTCCAGTAAAGATTTGTATCTTCCTTTGGCGTTTATGCTTGTCAATTTGGACATGAAACCAACTTGCATGTTCTCGGCCTTAGGGACGTGCTCTAACTTGTCTTCTACAAAGTTATCCATCATATTACGGACCAATTGTAGTATTGTAGTAGTAACGCGTCCATCACTTGGTATTCTTTAGTTAGATGTCCCATGGTCAGTTTATAATTTGTCCAACATATCAGTCTTTGCACTCCAACTTCTTGGGACAAGTTAAGGTCGGCTATGAAGGTTTCATACTAGGCCTGGTTATTTTACATTTTGAAGCTAAAATGGAGTGACTTCTCAATGATTTATTTGTTGGGCACGTCGAGTACTATGCATGCTTCCACACTCTTTGGATTTGAGAAGTTGTCTACATGTAGGATCCACCAATCTTTCTCGGTTGCATTACTGCCCTTGCAGATCTATTGCAAAGTTGACTAGACATTATGCTTTTATGGGGCCCTGGGGTTCATACTAGATGCTGAATTCTAAAAAATCAACTTGACATGACGACATGCGTCCTGCTAGATCCAACTTTTGCATGATTTTCTGTATGGGATAGTTAGTGTGACGATGATAGAGTGTCTCTGGAAATAGGGTCGTAACCGCCTCGCTGCGTTTTCTAAGGATAACGCCACTTTCTCCACCATCTGATACCTTGTCTCCGCGTCTTAAGGGGTTTGACTAATAAAATACACAAGTCTTTGTTCATCATCCTTAAGGTGTTAGATTTTCATAGGACATGGGATGAGGCTAGGAGCTGCTCAATTCTTGGAACTTCTCTTGGCATGTGTCATCCCGGGCGAACTTGGTTGATTTCTTTAAAAGCTTGATTATAGGCTTGGTTTTGTTGGCCAATCTTGGCAAGAACCGCGATATTATTTTTAACCTACCAATTAGTTGTTGCACTTCCTTTAAATTGTTAGGGCTTCTCATGTCGATGATTGCTTAGCACTTGTTAGGGTTGGGCTCGATATCCCTTTGCATTAGCATAGGTTATTGGATCTAAGGCCCGTGAAGATTTCAGACAGATCTTGCAAGTGTTGGGCTAAGGTTGGTGACATACGACCATGTTGTCCATGTATACTTTATTATTCTTGATGATAAGGTGGCTAAACACCTTATCCATCAACCTTTGATATGTAGCTCATGCTAAAGCTCAATACATTTTGCCCTGTTGCTCCATCTACAAGTCTATCAATGTTCGACAGGGGGTATGTGTCTTTAGGGCATGCTTTGTTCAAATTTGTGTTGTTGACGCACATGGGCAACTTTCCACTTGCCATTTTAACTAGCATCACGTTAGCCAACCAGGTTGTGTTCTTTGCCTCCTTTAAAAACATTGCCTTCAATAATTTTTCGGCTATTCAACCTTCGCGACATGTCTTCTTTCTTTGCCTAATTTCCTCTACTTTTGAGATACTGGTTTTGCCCCTTTGAACATAGATAAGCGGTGTGAGGCTATATTAGGGTATACTCCTAGGATGTCAGCGGTTGTCCAAGAGAACAAGTTGGCATTGTCCATGAGGGTCTAGCTAATGGCCCTCTCTCCTTCTTTGTCAATAATGGACACTATCTTTAAGCTTTTTACCTCCTGAGGTATGGGAAAAGTCTTTGTCTCTCCATCTCCACCGTGATGACTTGGGGTCATCTTGTTTAAGATCCACCCTTTGGAAATCTGAGTCCGTGAACGTGATGGGGGGCATCCTCTTCTTGTAACCTCGAGATATCGCATGTACTGATTGTACAACTCGCAAGAGCCTCTTCCTTGTCGAGGACGAGGAACCTTCTTTGGCAAATCCTCTAGATATGCTATTAATGACCTTAGAGGGGGGTTTCATCTTGGCGTTCATGCTTTCTATCCTCTTGGTGTTGTGGCCTTTCTGTTTGTTGATCTTGTCTTCGGACATCCTGGCTATCCTACAACCTATCTTCCCTTTTATGGTCATCTCTTCTATACTCGGCATTGTAACACCCTAGATGGATATTACTAGATAAATCATATATCATAAATTTCTTTTGGAATTAAAATATTATATAAAGTTCCCAAGTGTAGGAAAATTTAAAACTTATCTTGCTGCAGTTCAATCACACTGCTCCATCTTTATTACACGTTCATAATAGAGAACAGCATAAAAAATTTATTACAAAATGCATGAAAATCAAACATAGAGAAGTCACATGATCATCGCCAAACATAAACAAAAAGGGTGAGGTGAGAAAGAAAAATTAATACAATCAATAATAAGAATTAACCCTCACCCAATATATATAAGCCAATTTTAGTTTATTAACTTCTTTATAATTTTCCCACCACAATCTCATAACCTACATGAGAAAGATCTATTTACAACCTTGGTCTTTAAGGATTATCATGCTCCCACGAACCTACCCGCTCGTGGTCCAACTCTACGGACCTCCTACCCGTAGTCCAACTCTACGAACCTGCCCGCTAGTAGTCCAACATCCGTGAACACCTACTATGAACCTCCCCGCTCATATTAGCCTCAAGTGTGACCACGGAACATACGAACCTCCGCATTCGTATCCCCACAAAAGAGTACAACAGATGCGAACCTTTATGCCCGCATCAATCACGTATCTCAAATCTCCGCTACAAACCTCCCCGCTCGTAACTAATCCAGCATATCCCTAACCAAGCCATTAAACCTATCCATGCAAATCCATATGCAATGGGCCCTTGCCCCTACACTATCGCTTGGCGTTGCCTAAGCGCTACCAGGCAAAATTGTACTCTGAACCGCCTAGTGGTCTTAACATGCGTTAGGCGCCACAAGTTCAAGAATTCAAAATTTATGATTATTCTACCGCCGAATAAATAAAGGAAATGATAGATTACGAAACTAAATGACATTAAAATACGCTAAGTATTTTAATATCGAGAATATATTTCTAAGAAATATATATATATATATATATATATATATATATATATATATATATATATATATATATATATATATATCAAACGATTATTCGTATAATCGAACGTGATGTTAAAAAAATTCTATAAATATAATAATATTGAAAGTTAATTCCCTGTATTTATTCAAACTCAGAAGTTTAACATACAATTATCTTATATATAAGCAAAGAAAATATTTTCGCTACTTCAAGTTTTCCCTAAAATTGCCAAACTTATAAAATATAAATACAAATTTATTAAATGCCAAACCATAATAAAGAATTTAACACGGCACCAATCCTTTCACTCCAATCACAGAATCCTTTCTCCTTATCTCAAATTCACAATTCCTAAAAAATGACCCATCATTAACAAGAAAAAGAAAAAAAACCACAAACCAAACAATCACCTAAAAATGTTAAACATTTCAGTTGAAATAAAATAAAAGAGACTCTACCAATTTTCAACCTAAGTAACTTTTATATCCAACTCATTCTTATAAAAATAAAACTGACAATCTTCAAATGTCAAAACTTTATATCATAAATATTACCTAAAAACCAAAACAAAATGTCATCAATCAAGGTATAAATAATATCCATATAAAGCTGGATAATAATCTATATATGATACAATATAATAATACCCAACACGTAACTAATTTAATATACTAATATTTTATTATATCAATACTCCTTACTTTAATTTCTTCAATGTAGACATACTTCTATACGTAATATATTATCATGATATCAATTACAAACTTCCTATAATTCAGACTAAATATGTAAGTGCAAAACCAAAACGAAAGCCTCTTTTACTTTTTATAATCATCGGTCATCATAACCCCATTGCATCCAAACTTTATCTATAAAAAAACTACTTTTCATACTTGTATGACATCCCACACATGAAGTCTAGTTTATATGTAATATATATAAAACACTATTATTATAATGGTTCACCTAAAAGAAAGCCATCATTACTAGTGAAAAACTCAACTCTAAACCTCTTGCATCCAACACACTTCTGTTACCACCAAAGAAAATAAAAATGAAAAAAAAAACAAAGATGCCATGTTGAATGTATAATAGTAACCACTGTCAAAAACTCGTGCATGGCATACTTTTAATCAAGGAAATAGTCACGATAAAAATCAAATCATTATTTTTACAATCTAACATAGAAACAAAAAGTAATATTCTTTTATAATCCTCCCATCACAACATTTGAATCACACATCAAACCAATTCATCGTAATAATCACATAAAGGAAACAAAATAAAAGTTCAGAACAAGGTTCATGTCATAGAAATCATGTGTCCACATAACAATTTTGCCATCAAACTTGGTCATAGGTTCAACGAACCACCAAGCACAAGGAATACAAAAATACACACCAAAGAGAAGACAAACCAACAAAAATATGCACGAAAATAAAGCTCCCCTTACCTGGTTTCCTTACTCCTAGTGTACTCTCACTGATCCTTTCTGATCCCCAATGCTTCAACCTTTGTTCCCACTCTGAAAACTCCTTTCCAACACTCCTTTTTCTTTCCCTCAATTGTAAATTTTGTTTCTCTCTACCTTTCCCTACTGCCACACTTTATGACTCTCTTCTTTCTCACTCACTCTCTTCTCCCTCTCAATTTTCAGCCCCTAAAATAAATAAATAAAAGGTTAAAATACCTTTTTGGTCCCAATTTTCGTCAAGTTTTTTCAAATAAGTCCTAATTTTGGTTTTGTGTTCAAATAGGTCTCAATTTTCGTCAATTTTGTTCAATTGGGTCTTTTTTTGCTAACACCGTTTAAATCATTAACGTCATGAACATTGACTGCCACGTGTCACTTCGTGGTTTTTTTGAATTTTTTTATTTATTTTTTATTTATTTTTTATTTATTTTTTTGAATTTTTTTAAATGTACACGTGTCAACCTAAGAGTGTGCCACGTGTCACTTTGTGGTTTTTTTGAATTTTTTTTGAATTTTTTTTAAAATTTTTTTGAATTTTTTTTTTGAATTTTTTTTTAAATGTCAACATGTCAACCCAATAGCGTGCCATGTGTCAAAGTCAATGTTCTAAATTGAATTTGGTCCCTATATTTGTTATTTTTGTTCAATTAGGTCCCAATTTTTGTTCAATTGAAGATGTGACCAAATTTAATTTTTATATCAAAGTTATAATGATGTGAATTTTAATATATTATATAAAAATATTTAATAAAAAATGTGAATTTTAATATAAAAATTAAATTTGGTTTTAATTTGGAGAGGGACCAAATTGGTTAATGTTAACAAAAATTGGGACCTAATTGAACAAAATAACAAATATAGGGACCAAATTGAATATAGAATATTGACTTTGACACGTGGCATACTACTGTGTTGACATGTGGACATTTAAAAGTAATTAATAGCTAAGGTTAGTGGCCATTAACTTGTGCTTTTACTTCCCCAACAACTGCCTCTACGTTGCTTTTCTGGTTTCTCAAAGGAGCTCTAGAGTTTCTAGGTTTTTCCTTCTTTAGCAAAAATATTAAACATGAAAAAGAATAACTCATGCTAACCAGGATTCGAACTCACACCCTTCCACCCACAAAGTTTATACACAACAGCCAAGCTATCACATGATTCATGTTAATTTTTATGTACATACAACCTTAAGCCATTCTTCTGCATTCATAATTGTTGACATGAGAAGCCAAGGTGGTTTGCTTCTTGAAGATTTGATGAAGATTGAATGAAGCTCTTTTGAACTATCTTGAAGCCATTACCATTGGAATAAAGCCTACATTGACGAAGGAAAGGAGATTTGATGATATCCATGGTGATCAAGGTTGGAACATGTGCTCTCCATGTAGTTACATCATTAAGAAAGTGTATTTGTAGTTTGTAATTCATGTTGTAGACCATATAGCATTAAGTAGATGTAGTTTGGTCTTTATTATGTTTTTAATCTGTTGAATGGTTTTTGAACAGGTTAAAATGTCTCTTTTAATATGTTGAATGACTTTTTAACAGGTTAAAAGATTGGCTGCAGTAGTCTTAAACTGCAACAAATTCAATCAATTGATTTAGTTTTTAATCGACTGATTCACTTAAGTCAAGTGAAATCAACCGATTGATTTGAAAATCAACCTGTTGAATTTCGTAACAGTTTGACTATTTAAGTTGTGATTTTCAAAAGAGAGAAAATTTGATCATTTTAGAGCACGAATTTGTTCTGGAAACTTGTGGAAACTCTCTCCTTCGTGATCATACGTGTTGCAGCTATTGAAGATTGATCTTAGATCAATTCTTGGAGCCTTTGGCTTTGTTTGAAGCTTGGAGAAAGTGGTTTGTGGTAGGCTAGGTTGTGCTACCACTAAGGTTTGATCTTTCTCAAGCTTTGTGTGTGTCCCTAGTGGTTTTCCAGGTCTGTAAGAGGGTTCTTGCTGTGCTGGTGTGATTCTTGTGTGATTCAAGAGTATTTTGTGGTGTTTTTGCATATTTTGGAAGTGTAAGGGTGGATACTTTGTAAAACTTTTGAAATAGTGCAAAGTCAAGTTAAGGTTGCCTTGACAAACTGGATGTAGCTCAGGTTTGAGTGAACCAGTATAAAAATTCGTGGTGTCCTTTCTTTTTTAACATTTCTCTCTTGCATTTTCATTTTAAAGTTTCAAGAACTTGTGCTTTAATCATCTTTTTCATGCTCTTGCATGTTTTCATGGCATCTGAAACATTAAGCATGTTTGTATGATCATTTGGAACTGGTCTTGATCATTCTTGAGCATTGTTTCTGTTTTAAAATTTAAATTCGCATTTCTGCATTTTTCCAGTATTTCAGTCGACTGTTTTTCAGTTTCAATCGATTGATTATACCAGAACAAAATTTGTTTAGTAAAATCAATTTGTTAACTCTGTTTTTGATCGATTGAAAGCGTATAGTTCAGTACTATTTGCATCCTAACTTGGTGATCTATTTGATTCAATTAAAGGTGGTTTTTAGCTTGCAAAGATAGCCTAAATTTTTAACTAGCCAATTCAACCCCCTTTCTTGGCTTTTCAACCATTTCAAAACTAACAATAATAAATTTGCAAAATAAAATAAAATAAAATAAACATACTAATGGCATACACAGGACTTCAACCTAAGTCCTCTCAACATAATCAAGTGCTTTCAACCACTTAAGCTAACATTATTCCTTGTTTAGGGTTTATCAAGGAAATCCCTTAGGGTATTCTCAACCCATCATTACTTATTATTGTATGAATTTCTTAGGTCTTACAAGCATGGTCCTACCTAGATGATCTTTCACATTCTCTTTTGACAAAGTGCCTGAGGTGCCCATCTCTGATAAATTCTTCCACCTTGTCTTTGAGGGTTGAGCATTCGTCAGTGGTGTGGTTGTTGTTGCGATGATATTGACAATATTTGTTCATATCGGTGTCTACTATTATGGAATTTCCTTAGGGGCGGGATGAGGTTTGCCTATAATGCCTCTTCCAGAATACGTGACTTGTGGGCATTGAGAGGTGTGTAGTTGGTATATTAGACCTGTTTCCATTCTCGTGGTCATGTTTTTAGGGATTTGTTGTGGTGCTTTATCGATTTCTATATTCTTTGTCGTGGTGATGCTAACTTTGGTCTGAGCTTTATATTTCCTCATGTCTTCCACCCTCATGAAGTTGGCGGCACGTTGTCTTAATTCGTTCATGTTGGCAGGGGAATTCATGCATACTTCATCAACAAATGGCCTTACCTTGAGGGCGGTAGTGCGAAAGCGGTCGATATAGGCCTTTAGAGATTCTCCCTCCTCTTGCCTTGTTTTGAGCAAAGAGAGAGAAGTAACATCATGGTGGCGACTGGTCTCGAAATAAATGGTGAAGGATGTCGTCAATGCGTCAAAGCAGTTGATGGAGAAAGGTGACAAATTGACGAACAAATTTAAGGTTGGTCCTCACAGGGTTTACGAGAAAGCTTTGCACAAAAGCACGCCATTGGTTGAATACAAGCTGATTTGGTTTGTGTATAAGGACACATACTCATCAGGGTCGGTTGTGTCATCACAACATATTGTTGGCGCCTTCCACTTCTTAGGGAGGGGAGTCTTTGTAATTCCATCAACGAAAGGGTGGCGACGGTTGTTACAGGTGGCAATGAAGTTGTTGGTCACCCCTTTGGTCCTATGTGTTAGGTTGTAGTTACTCTCTTCCTCAGTTTCATGGACATACGCCTTTGGTCTTGCGTGCTCGGATTCATGAAATCCTTTATGTAAATTTTGAAATGGTTAAAATGCCAAGAAGGGAGTGGGGTTTGAATTGGCAAGTTAAAAAATTAGGTAACTTTTAAAGGCTTAAAACTGTCTTTAATTGAATCAACCCAACCAACAAGTAGGGATGCAAACACTTCTGGACTGTACACTTTTAACCAACAAAAACAAAGTTAGTCGATTGAATTCATTAAACAGATGCAGTACTGATATAATCAATTGATTGAATCAAAAAAAATTTTGACTAAAATATTGGGAAAAATGTAGAAATAAAGATTCGTGATTAAAGCAAGATCAATGTAAAAGATCGGTCAAGACAAGTTCCAATGAATTATATAAACATGATCAATGCTGCAAATAATGCTAAAACACTCAGGAATGTCAAAAAGATGGTTTAGATCACGATTCTTTAAACTTTAAATGATAATGCAAGAGTGAAGGGTTAGAGAAAAGAGTAATGCACAAGATTTTTATACTAGTTCACTCAAACCTAAGCTACATCCAATTTATCAAGGCAACCCGAGCCTGACTTTGCACTATTTCAAAAGACTCTTGAATCACATAAGACTCAAACCAGCATAGTAAGACACCTTTTGTAGACCTGGCAAACCACCAGGCACACACACAAATCTTGAGAAAGATCAAACTTCAGTGGTAGCACAACCCTGCCTACCACAACCACCTTCTCCAAGCTTCAAACACCAAGCAAAATGCTCAAAGAATTGAGCAAAAATCAATCTTCACTAGTTGCACTGTGTATGATCACGAAAGAGAGAGAATTCCCAGGTTTCTAGAATGATTTCATGCTCAAAAATGGTCTTGCTACCTCGTTTTCGAAAAATACAGCTTTAATAGTAAAACTATTACGAAATTCAATAGGTTGATTTTCAAATCAATCGGTTGATTTCACTTAACTTAAGTGAAATCAGTCGATTAAAAAATAAATCAACTAATTTTATAAGTCATAGTAAGGACTATTGCAACTAACCTTTTAATCTGTTAAAAAACCATTTAACATATTAAAAGACACAATAAAGACCCTATAAATATAATTTATGCTAAATGGTCTACAAAATGAATTGCAATCTTCAATCTTTTTTTCTCCATGATGTATCCATATAGAGAGCATCCATTTAAGGCTTGTTCAACTCGAGCAACACCAAATCTCCATAACTTCGTCAATATAGGCATGGTTCCAAGGCAATGACTTCAAGTTCCTTCATCAAAGCTTCATCAAATCTTCAAGTACCACACTAACTAGGATACGCATGTTAACACTTTACCTTTGGCGATCTCAACCCTCTTCTTTAGTCTAGCATTTTCTTCTCTTAGGGCCTTCATCTCTTCAATGTTCTCTCTTCTTGTGGTCAACAAATTCCTGTTGCACTTGGCTTGCGCCTCTATTATGGCGACTAGATCAGTGGAGGGGTCGGGTTCCCTTACTTCTACAACTCTGCTTCTCGTAGACACCATCTTTAGAATCTTTCAAGTCCTCTAGTTTTTAGTTCTTTCTACACACAATATTTATCGTCCCCACAATGGGCGCTAGTTGCTCTTACAAGGACAAGATATATCCTGCAAAGTCTCCTAAATGATCCTCTTGGGCTCCAACGTCTTCACTTTAAGGGTATCACGTCCTCAACTCTCGAATGCAAGAAGGGAATGGTGCTTGGAAAAGACACTCCAATGCTAAATTCAATCTGAGATACTGGAGTTAGATGTCAGAAGAATAACGCAAGTGTATATTTCGTAAAATGTGCCTTTTATAGTAGAGTTCATCGGCCTTACCTGGTTAGGCTTTGATTTAGTAGTCTTAACTACTTGCTAAGCGTTATTGGTTACGTAATCTAGGGTTATTTTCCTTTGAGATTATTAGATTGACTTGATTAGCTAGTTAATCCGAATACATGTCGTCTTAATGGGTCGACATGTACCCGACAAGGTCGTGTATTGGATGGTTCCTCTAGGTGGATGGTCTTTAGTGGCCTTCCTGGGACATGGTGTCTTGGAGAGGACAAGGACGGGTAATCCCTTGTCTCGGACGAGGATGACTAGTGCCTTGTTTGGGACGAGGGCGAGTACTCCATAACCTTTTTGAGCTTGCTTCTTATGATTATCTGTCTTAGGGGACGAGGGCGGGTAATTTCTTGTTTAGGTCAAGGATGAGTAGTCCATCACTTTCCCCGGGGTTGCTTCTTAGGACCGTGTATCCTAGGGGACAAGGATGAGTACTCCATTAGCCCCCTAGTCTTGATGTGTTTACATATTAAAGATTGCAAAGTGGTCGTATATGTTATCGAATGTTGACTTCGCAACTTATGTGCTTTTTTGCAAAGAAAAATTACATTTCCTTGGTTGTATGGTGTTATAGTTATAAAAGTCATCATGACTAAGAAATTAAGCTTCCACAACCCAAAAGTAAGCTTTTGGGAATCTGACTTCACTTACTCGGTGCACAAACAAGCTCAGAACTTTCCTGCGAATGATGTTGAGGCCTTGAAGGTCCTAAACCAAACTTTTGTTCAAAATGGATTTTTTCAATGTCTCCACAAAGCCAAAACTTCTACCTTCTCCATCTTTGTTTGTTTAAGGGATTTCTAAGAGATAAATGAGCATCTAGACAAGGAATTGACAACAACAAAAAAAGAAATATCACGACTTTATTCTGGTTATCAGATATAACTCCCTCGTGCCAGCAGGTCAAAGATAAAGATGACAAAATCCTTGAGCTGAAGAATAAGGTGAAGGGCCTTGAGGTGAAAGAAAAGGAGTTGGAAGATCATTGCTTAACCCTTGAGGTCGTGAAGAAAGACTAGCTCACGGCTGAAGAGAGCTTTAAAGATCAAGTACGCTCCTCCATGACCATGGGGTTTCAGATGGTGTTGGAAGAACTTCGTGTGGTGTTTTCGGATGCTGATCTTTTTGTTGTTAGCTAACTAACATAATGGACAAGTAGGACCTATCCCTTTTAATTTCCTTCTTTTAGAGCCACTTGGACTATAACTTTTTGCAACAGACTAAGTCAACTTTACTTTACCTTTGTGAACCTTTCCCTTAGGAAAGAAAAATACATTAACCTTGACAACTATGCTTTTGGAATTTACCTTATATTTATATTGATGTTTACTCAGCCTTCTATTTATATTGAATAATGTTCATTCGTTGACTGAGTATGTCATTAGGTTTGTGATCTAATTTTAATTATATTTCCTTAATGTATTTTAGAATTACGCGTAACAAAACTAAAGATCAATATGTTTTCAAGAACATCAAACTGGTGAGACGAATTGTGAGCCCTCAATGCCCTAATTTCAAGACCTCAATGCTCAAATTCGACCCCTTAGTATTAGGATCTCCATATAAGATAAAAAATTGACCTAATCAACATTTTATGAAACAAAGGGATAATGCAATAATTATCTAATGAAAATGAATAAATGTTGAAACTCCAAAATGAATAATAGCACCTAGTTAGGATCTCATGAGTGGTTGAGATGCGATATGCTTTCTATTGAGTAATTGTAGTATTCTAGAAGTGTATTATGTATGATCTTAGCTGAGCTGGAATCATGTATTGTCGTGTTTTTAAGTTAGGTTACATGTTTGCTTCTAGTTGAGTTGAAATCGTTTTGTTGTAGTATTTTTAAGTCAGGTTACATGTCTGCTCTCAACCGAGCTAAATTCGTGTTCTTATAGTATCTTAAAGTCAAGTTACATGCCTGCTCTCGGCTGAGTTGGAATCAATTTCTTGTAGTATTTTTAAGTATGGTTACATACCTACTCCCACCCGAGCAAGAATAATGTCGTTGTAGTATTTATAAGTTTGGTTGTTCCTAACCAAGTGGGAATAGTGTTCTTGTAACTACACATAGGACATAACACGAATTTATTAAACCCCGACCTTGTTAAAAATCCCTTCGAACATGATGGAAGGGAAAAATAGTGTTGGGGATATGCATTAAATGTAATAGATGCAAATTGCCAAGTCTTTACAATGAATCAAATGAGCAGTACTTAATAAAAGTAAAAATAGAGATTGGTCGCATTCTAGTTACACAAAATAACACCTACATCCAAAGTTTCTAACTTATAAGCTCCTCCACCAAGCACTTCCTTGATACGGTATGGCCCAACCCATTTAGGAGAGAACTTGTTCTCTATTTGTAAAAGGTGAGTTTTTTTCAATATAAGATCAACTTCCCTGAAGCTTCTCGAAATCACTTTTGTTTTATACCCTAGCCACTTCATGTACTTTGTAACACCCTAGGCGAATACTACTTAATAAAAGAGAATTAAATTTAAAATAATTTCAAACAATAATATTATTCCCAAAAACGCAAGAAAATTTAAAAATTCATTATTGCGCCAAATCATATAAGGTTGGTTAGCTGATATCAAGTACTGGGTTTACACTTACGTTGTGGAACATTTTTTTACAGCACCACCTATTGAAATGGGTGCTTTTTTTACCAACCCACCTCATCCATAAAAAAAACATGTTAAATTTCCAAAACTTACAGGGTACTACTTCTATGTGTGTGAGGCAAAACAATATTATGCAAAAAGGTTCTGGTTGGCATTTACGCCAACACAGCTTTGCACTTACACTGGAAGTTTTTAATATGCAATAACTTTAAAACAATCTCCAAAACATATAAACATTATTCCTTATCAATTGGTGTGAGTTAACCTTTTTAGTGACACCACCTAGCGGGATACTTATCATGGAAGCCAATAAGTGTTAAACAATCTTTTTAAAATCATATAACCCAGGTTAGCATAACAGGACACATGGGTTCACACATACATCCGTGATCACTTCTAACACCAGCACCTACACCAATGGGTTCATCTTATACCAACCCAACTCATCCACCAAGAAAACATGTTAAATTATAAAAACTTAAGGACAAGTACTTGTATGTGGGTGATGGAAAAAACATTTTGAAGAAAACTTAAGGTTGGCAATTACGATAGCATGACTTTGCACTTAATCTGGTAGTTTTTCATATGCAAAAACTTTCGAACAAAGTGGACAATTTATAATCGTTATTCCTTATGACTTTGTGTCCGCTAACTTTTATTATTCAAGTGTCAAATTTATTCACACCACCAAGCGGGATATATATCACTCAAGGCAATTTGTGGAAAGATTTTGTTCAAATAATATAATGCATGTTAGCAAAAGGTGACACTTGGGTTTGCACTTACATCCGAGATCACTTTTGACACCAAGACCTATTGAAATGGGTTGATGTTATACCAACCCAACTCATCCACCAAGAAAACATGTAAAATTATAAAAACTTAAGGACAAGTACTTGTATGTGGGTGATGGAAAAAACCTTTTTGCAGAAGACTTGAGGTTGACAGTTACGATAACACCACTTTGCACTTAATTTGGAAGTTTGTCATATGCAAAAACTTCAGAACAAAGTGGGCAATTTATATTCGTTATTCCTTATGACTTTATGTCTGCTAAATTTATTATTCAAGTGTCAAATTTATTCACACCACCAACCAGGATACTTATCATCCAAGGCAATTTGTGGAAAGATCTTGTTCATGTCATATAAGGCAACTTAGCCGAAGGTGACACCTGGGTTCGCACTTACATCCGGAATCACTTCTGAAACCAAGACCTATTGAAATGGGTTGATGCTATACCAACCCAACTCATCCACCAAGAAAACATCTTAAATTATAAAAACTTAAGGACAAATACTTGTATGTGGGTGATGGAAAAAAATTATGGAGAAAACTTCAGGTTGGCAGTTGATGAGTGCGTATTTTTGCCCGCATTCAATGTTTAATTTTGAGTAATTAATTGAATTTGTGTGCTTAAAGAGTGATTTAATTAACAATTCTGATAGTTAGGATATTTGAACTTGTATGATAAAAATGTCTTAAAAAGTGATTTTTAGCTGCATAAATTATTTTTGGATATTTTAACGTTTGTTGATGCAGCTTCAGTTAAGATTAAGCTTATTTAAAGGTGGGAAAATAAATTGATTGAAATTACAAAACATCTTTAACTAAGGCTAAAATCAGCACGTTCTGCAAAAATTACTTTTGCACCCCACACATTACTTATAAACTCCCATTTTTCCAAATGGGTCTCACAAAACCTACTTCTGCACCTTTGTCTTGTCTATTTGCACCCCTTTTTCCACTCATAAAATAGATGCACTCAAATGTTGCCATCTGGCAATCTTCAACTTTTAAAATTGGCCAACCAACACAAGCCACGTGGGATTAATCTCCACTAAAGAATTTGAGCAATTAACATGTTGCCACGTCATCATCTTCATCTCCACACAACCAGAAACCATAATCTTTCTCCTCAACCACCATCCTTCACAGTCGCCGCTGGCAGCCATTGCTCTACGACCGTCAAACTCGCCGTCAATCGTCAGCCACTACACCACCATCTTCAATTAACGAGCACCACGACGCATCCACCTTCACCTGCTGCAGCAGCAACGCGAACCATCACCATTTGCGCGATCACTGTCCGCACCTGCACCGCACTCACAAGTCAGTCCTTCACCATTGCAGCAGCAGCGAAGAGCAAAACTTGAACGGCAGCGCCCACAAACCATCACCACCGCGCTTGGAGCAACACTTCGAACCTTCGAACTCCATCATCGTGCCAGAGAAGTCCATAGATATGCACCTACGAGTTCATCAACGCTCGTAGCAGCACTTGGAAAACGCAAGCCTCCGTGGAAGCAACCAAATCAGCAGCAGCGTGATGCAGAAAAGTAGCAACTTCGTTGGAGAGAGTGTGAGAGTAAAATCCTAATTTTGGAGAGAGAATATCTAACACGTGTCAATCTCTCAATGGACACTGAATTGGTCAAAGCTGGTCAAAGTGGTCAAATCTGGTCAAATATTCAAATCTGGTCAAAGACTGGTCAAAGAAAAGGGGTTTAATTGCAAATATTGATATTTTTGGATGTCTCTACAAATTTGGACTACAAGATTAAAAATGGCTTATTGAGAAAATTAATGCAAATATTATTTGTTAATAATTTATTGGATATCTTTAAATAATTAATTTATTTAATTATATCATAAATTATTAACCAAACTATATTTGTCAAATAGTTTAGATCTCTCCAAATATCTTTGAATATTTATCTTTATCTTTATTTTAAAAGATATTTGAGAGGTTTTAACAACCGAAAAGCCTAGTCCAAGTCCTATATAAAGAGACCAAGGGAAAGCAGAAGAAAAAAACAAGCTCGGGACTTCGGAGTTTGGAACCCTTAGGGGGGCCTAATTTCGTTTCCTTTCTCTCTCTCCATTCTTCTATTTTAATTTTGCATTCATGGAGTTCTAAACGTCTTGAGTTGATTCCATTGTAATTTCTTAATTGGATTCTGAGGTTAGATCAATTAATTTCTTTGTTCTTTTTATTATTGTTGAGGTTTTCATTCATCTATGTCTTTTATCTTTGAACCACATAAAAAGTAATGATTTTAAATCTATATGCATGTTGATCATATGAGTCAAGGGTTTTTTAAATTTAATTGAGACTTTACTTTGATTTTATTTAGAAACTTTCATGTGATTGAATGAGTTTTTACCAATAATTGAGACTTTACTTTGGTTAAAGGTATTTACTCTAACGAAAATTAATTGAGACTTTACTTTGATCAATTAAGCTTTTTATTTGGTGAAGGGATAAAACAATAGACATGATTAGGCATAGTAAAATTTGATTGAGACTGTACTTTGGTTAAATTTACTGTGGATAATCTAAAAGTACTCACTTTTAATTGAGACTCTACTTTGGTTAAAAGTGAGAACGCCAACAAATTAATTGAGACTTTACATTGATTAATTTGTAAATCTACAACAATAATTAATTGAGCAATAATCTTTAGATAACCGATGATGAATCTATTTTGAAAAAGCAATGGAATCAATCTATTTTCTTTACTATTTCTTTTATCTCTTTTTATCTTTTATATTTCTTTATTGTTTATTTTAACCCTCCTATATTTTTATTTGACTAACTCTTTTGTATAGTTTTATAAGAACTAATTTGTTAAAAATCAATTCCGTGTTCGTTGGGAGGCGACTTTGGGTTACTTTACCCTTTCTATTTTGTTGACTACTTTCTTAACAATACTGAAGTTGTTATAGATAAGTAGTATTAATTTGATCGCATCAACGACAACATTATCAGTAGTTACGATAGAACTGCTTTGCACTTAATCTGGGAGTTTTTGATATGAAAAACTTCATAACAACGTGGAAAATTTATAATCGTTACTCCTTATCACTTATGTCCGTTAACTTTTATTATTGAAGTGTCAAATTTATTCACACCAACAAGCAGGATACTTATCATCCAAGCTAATTTGTGGAAAGATCTTGTTCAAATCATATAATGCAGCTTAGCAGAAGGTGACACCTAGGTTCGCACTTACATCCGAGATCACTTCTGACACCAACACCTATTGAAATGGGTTGATGTTATACCAACCCAAATCATCCACCAAGAAAACATCTTAAATTATAAAAACTTAAGGATAAGTACTTGTATGTGGGTGATGGAAAAAACATTTTGCAAAAAACTTGAGGTTAGTAGTTACGATAACACGACTTTGCACTTAATTTGGGAGTTTTTCATATGCAAAAACTTCAGAACAAACTGGGCAATTTATATTCGTTATTCCTTATGACTTTGTGTCCGCTAACTTTTATTATTCAAGTGTCAAATTTATTCACACCAACAAGCGGGATACTTATCATCCAACCCAAAAGTGGAACGATCTTGTTCATATCATATACGGTAGCTTAGCAGAAGGGGACACTTGGTTTCGCACTTAATTATTGGATAAGGAATGACAAAACCACCTGAGGGGGAACAAAATTATGCAGAAAAAGGCAGGTTCGTATTACGAACCCACTGCTTCGCACATTAACTGTAACCTTTTAATAATCCATATTAAATTTATGGGCTTAATTTGAAAAATCAAACCAAAGTTTACCATTTAATCGGTCCTAGGTTTCAACAAATATAGCAAACACTTGTACATCTAACAAAACTTGTTAATATCTAAATTGCATGCCCTATACACTATATAATCACAAATCCTCTTTCAGAAACAAAATTCCAACTACATCACAACCCACCATGGTAACCAAAGATAGAAATGTGGAATGAATCATTTACTTACCGCGCAAAAACTTCTTCAAAAAAAAAAACCAAATGCACATCCTCCAATATTCACACCAGTGACAACAACAGTGTAAAAATGATTGCTTTCGAATAGAAATCACAAGGCGAACAAGATTCAGAACGGGATTTACCCACCCCCAGCTTCAGCTTCAACTTCAACTCCACACCTCCTCCACCAGCTAAACTGTGGCCAAGAATGGAATGAAACGAATCAAACCACAAAATGGGGTTTCAACATAGGTGAAAGGAACGACCTTCAGTGGAAGAGGAAGAAATTGAGAGAAAGAGGAAGAAGAACCACCTAAGACTGCAATGTCACTTGATTGTTTCTACACACAAGATAACCGTTGTACACTCCACACACGAAAAATAAAACTTCCATTCTCTAGCACGTCGTTGAAAAACATGGCTGACGTGAATTTAGAAAAACAAAAATTAATTTCTCACTGCCACGTCAGGTAGTAAGAGAAGTTATTAAATTAGATCGTTAAAATATCATTTCTCTTCTAAGAATTACTGTATTCGCTGACACAAATTGACTATTGGTTTGAGGTTGCCCGGCCGAAGTGAACATTTGTTTGATCCTCAAATCCAAACACATATTTTTAACCCACGAGCTTGAAAAGTGGGTGCCATTATCTTATATCAAAGACTGCATAATTCCAAATATACAAATAATGTTCTTCCAAAGAAAACTTTAAACTTTAAAGGATGAGATGGATATCATTAGCTCAGATTCAATCCACTTAATAAAGTATTACACAACAACTATAAGGAATTTGATTTGTTGCGTGGCCTGCGGTTTTTGCAGCCCACGGAATATTAGTTCCCCACGTGTGAAACGACTAAGGGGTGTTTGATCGAATGGAGGTCCTTTGGAAAATATTGAGAAAAGAGAATGAGATAAATTTATTTGATGAGAGAAGAAAGTAGTGTGTCTTGAGTGAAAGGAATGAATGCGTGTGGGAGAGAGGGTCATGCATAATGCAGTGTCTGAAAATGAAGTGAGTGGGTCCTATTCCCAAGATGTGTGCAGGCGAATTAAGTTTCTGGATTGCATTAATGAACCAACATATATACACATCATTGGGAAGTGAGATTTAGACTGAGAGTTTACACTGAAATGGTAAATGAGAAATGAAGGATATTTATTTTTGTGCAAATAATCTGAGAGGTGCACGGTTACAAAATGGTACCACTGATGACAGATTTGATCTTCTAAAGACTTTTTAGGATATATTTTATTTTTTATACGATGAAAAATTTGCAGTATAAAAGTTTAAATTTTGCATTTTTTTATTTTTTTGTCCATGATTAAAGTATTTAAATATGTATTTATTATTTAAAAATTATTATATGTTCACTAAAGTAAAAATTAATGTTAATATATAATTAATCTTACCAATTTTTGTTTTATAATTTTAAATTTAAATTTTTTAGTAATTTTTTGAAAATTAGCTGTATATTAATATTAATTTTTTTAATAATTACTTGTAACATTTATTAATAATTAAATATGTATTCAGTTACTTTAAATATTAATAAAATTCAAAAAGTTAAAGATTTTGTATTAAAATAGTTTTTTATTGTAATAAAAAAAAATATCAATACTTATTATATTACACTGAATCAATTATTTATACAATAATTCATTATCATTATCATTTTTAAAATCTAAAGTTTTAAAAATATATTTTTAATTAACTTAAAATATTTATTGTAGTTTTTGGTTACTAAAATTAAAATCATAAAACACTTTAAAATGAAAAAGAAAAATGTAAAAACACCACATTTCAATAATAACCTTAATTAAATAAAATGTCACACAGAATAATATAAGAGACGAAGTCATGGAGTATAACGTCACTCCTTACAAATATCCAAGGATCTTAAAATGAGGTACTGAGGCACACCACGATGCCATAGACTAAACCAGATAGAAGTTGAACAGTACTTAAAATAAATGGCCAAAGAACATGGCAGTACATGGGCTACAACACTAAAGAAAACTCAGACAAGCAGGATCTGATCCAAGATAAACTAGGCAGCGGAACCTCCATCACCCTGATGACCACGGGGAGTTCTCGTATCTGCTCACATCAATAAATTGATGATCATCGCAAAAAGAGAAAACCACACAAACAAGCAGAAGGGTGAGCTAGAGTGGGAAATGATTTATCACGCCATTTCATACATTTCAGGTAGCCAAAGATACATACATCAACCAAGCATGTGATGACTCTCAAACAAATACACTAAGACTCAAGACACGACTTATCCGGATACATATAATTAGTCAGATTCACTGGATGCTTGCACTTGTGGTGTCCTCTACTGTTCTACCGAGCTAATTGTCAAAGGGTCTCATCCTACCACTTACAAGGTTAGCCTTAAAGTGTTCCAGGCCTCATGCTACTCCCACCACTTGAGTTAGTATGCTCCACGTGGGACTAACTTACTCTTCAGAGTGTTAGAATGCAACCGTTACCTTGAATCCTTACTAAATTATATAATGAGGCACCACCATGAGATTAATTGAATTACTCCTTGACTAATGAGGCACCACCACGAAAATATCGTGGAATTACGTCTTAACCACACCAACATCATGTTCCATCAATCAATAATGCATTATTGCTCATACCAATTCCATGCCACTTTTATAACCAACCATAACCAACTATCACATACAGGTCACATGCCAAGATCATGTCAAACTTATCAATTACAACCCATAAACCATCTTACTCATGCATATTCACCCAATTCAGGCTTTAACATAGTAATCAATCCAAACATATGGCAAACATCCAAGAACAAAATAGAAAATAGAACAAATGCACATCCTCGCCCAGTTCTCGCTCAGGCTGAAAGGCCTCGCTCAAGCGAGAGTGTTCTCTCACTTATGCGAGCTCCTTCCGCTTAAGCGAGGGCTCGAAAAAAATGGAATAGTGGCCTTCACGTTCTCTCGCTTAGGCGAGATGGACTCTCGCTCAAAACATGAGTTCGTTGCTTGAGCGACAGCTTGCGCAGACAACCTAGGCAACTTGCTGCTAATCTCACATAGGCGAGACGCGCTCGCTTGGGCGAGAAAACCAAAACCCTCCACTATTCACCCTTGTTCAGTTCAGGCATCCAACCATAACAATATACAGTTCATTTTCATATCATCAAAAGCTTCACACAAGCATCAAAATCACGAAATATAATAGGAACAAGCAAATATAACTAAAAAACGTGAAACCCTAACTTTCCTTACCTAGACAGAGGTTGGAGGAAGACACTAGTGCTCACTAAAGAAACACAGCAGCTCCAAAAGCAGGTTCAATAGCTGGAAACACTGACCCAGATGGAAAAACATGGTTAAAATCATGAATCTCTATTGGTCCACGAAAAATAGAGTTAAAGGGAAGAGTATAAGGGTTGGAGGTCAACTTAGTGGAGTAGAATGAGCTTGAGCGAACTTGACAGGGGGTTGGAGACCAAACCCTAGTAAAGAGTTATTGTAGCTCTAAGAGAGGGAGGAGTGCTGGTTTGTTTCTGGAAAATAGAAGAATGAAGGTGTTAGGGCTGCTTTAGGGGTTTTGGACACCCTATGGGCCAGCCCTAGACCTAACTGATTTGGGGCAGCCCTTAAACATAAGGGCATAAAATATAAGTGGGTCTTACAAAAAACATGTACATGGAATGATATATTAAATAAAATTAATTATTTTTCAAATATATTAAAAATAATAATTTTTATTATTTAATATTCTTAGTTTTATACAAATGAAAGGAGTAATTTACTGAAAGGTTTATATATATAAATATGAAAAATGTACTATTACCATATTGGTATTAGTGAAATTTTGACTATGACATTTTCTTAATTATTTGTAAGTGTTTGGCTGATGAAATAATGCGTCTTGAAAAGTTCTATATCACCTAGGATAATCTAGGGATTGGATGTTAGTGACTATATAATGACTGTAAGTCCATGATGTTTCTTGCCTCAAGCCAAAGACACTTTGACCTAATGTTTAACCTTTCTTATACTCTTATATTAGGGTGTTGTGTGGTGTAGTTAAATTCCTATTCTGGAGAGTGTAAGTGTACTTAGGGCCAAAGGGTTGAAAGTGCTTTTTGTGTGTTGTACAAATTTACACAGTGATTATTCTTTGTGGTTGTGATTTTTCTCCGTATTTGGAGTTTCCACATTATATTCTCGTGTTTTTTGTGTTAACCTTATTTCTATGCTAATAGGGTGATTCTTAGGGGTAAAGAGAATAGTGTTCTTAATTGAATATGCATTTTTTTTTCCAATAGTAATTGTGATTAATTAGAAAATTAGGATAAAATCACTTTAAACAATTTTATTGAGATTGTTGATTTTTTTTAGTAGCATGACTAATAGAGTTTTGAAGGAACTTACATTGGTTGATGCTAATCCAAATTGTAATCACTAAAAATCTTAATCTAAATATAGATTTTGAGATGATCTCCATGTTAATTAACCTAATTTTGAAATATCAAAGTCTAATTGAAAATGATTTTCACAAATATTTGAAGGAATTTCATCTTTTATGTTTTAACAAGAAGGCCTTTTACTACTTACTTATTTAGGTTCTATAACTAACTAGCAAGGTATGAAGAAGAAAACTTTAGAGAAAATTTTCACCTCTCAAAAGTTATGATCTTAAGAAAAGACTTAAGTGACTATCGATGTGACATCAGCTAAGACTTTGTTCCACTCTTAAATACATTTTTTTTTATATTTTTCTTACCAAAATTGAGAGTGTGGGCTTAGTGTTCTTACCAAAATTAAGAGCATGGGTTTTCCTATGAATAATCAGATCCAATTGAGGGATTAAGTCGCACCATCTGTGGGGAGGTCAATGGATAATCCAATTTGATTTAGCTGTGTTTTTGAATTTGATCTTTAATAGATACAAAAGTTAAAATCAAATTCAAAACACAGCTAAAAACTTATATATATATATATATATATCAACATTTTATAATTTATAACTATTTAAAGTATATAATAAAAACTTAAATGTATATCATGTAATATTGTCTAATAATAAAAGTTACAAAATAGAAATTTATCTATATATATATATATATATATATATATTCATGTTAAATATATCTCTCAATAATATTAAAATTAAATCGTCCATTTGTTAACATCTTAAGAAGATCTTTTGAAACTTTTCCAAACAATTTCTATTGAGTAAGTTCATCTTCTACATAGAAAAGGAAAATATGAAAGAGGGTCAAACCTATGTAATATCAAATATCAATATTAATAAACTTAACATATGGTAATTGTAACACGCCATCAAGATGTTACTAAAATACCTAGAAAATTCCGCACATTACAAAAACTTTTTTCGCAACTTTGATACTAATGATCAAAATAAATGAAAAAAAAACTAAATTGTTATTTATTCATGCAAAACAACTTGCATTCAATATCCTAAATCAACAATTAAAACAAAGTTTACATTAATTCCAAGATAACTTTGTTTAAAACAAATTTAAATACAAAACTTATTCTTTCCCAATGCTCCTGACTATTGTGTATCCATATCAACATCTACAACATCTGCTCTCGTATATAAATAACACATATATCGTCATCACGATCAAACACAGACATGTAAAGGTGAGTTAACTTTATAAAACATCAACTTTAAATAAATATTACACAATACAAGTATCATAATACCATCTAACTTAAGTCATTACAATTAATAATCTGGCATCGAACAATACCATCTAAATAGAGTTTGTTGTCTTACACAACAATATCATAATCACGTGTGGTTTCCATGCAAGAGGTCCAACATAAACATCATATCAAAATCCTCGCACGTAACTTTCCATCCAAACAAGCTTACCCCTAAATCCAAACCAACTCTTCCTTCCTACACCCTAGAGTCTCCAAACAAAGTCTACTTCCCACTACTCCTCCATGAGTCTTAGGATTAAAGTCTAAAACTAGTACAACTACACCAACTCCACCACTACCCATTCCTCTCCCAGAAAGACTTATGATCGGAGTCCATATTGAGGGTCAGCTCTTAAAGTCTTCTTACCTCTTGTTGAGGCCCACAAACTTCTTAACCAAAGATTACCATACATGCATGTAGTGCATCCAACACAACACATATTCTAAATAATCATCACCATTTCAAACCATCCAGATAAGATTAAACCTTAATCAACACATAAACAATGCCCAAGACACAAAAATTGCAACATGTTGTTTTCCATCAATGCCCAATGCCCTATGTCTTATCTAGCGACACTAACACAAAAGGCTAAAGTTGCCCAATAATCATTTTCTCGCCCAACGAGAATGACACCGACTTACATGTCACTCGACAACGCAAAGAGCCACACCTAATGAAAATTAAATCTGAGAGCTCATTATTTCAACGACGCCTGATGATTTAGGTTCATTTTAGCTTTTATGAAATATGGTGATTGAGTTCATAAGAAAATCTAGAGAAGATCTCCACTAGACATTAAGATAGCCAAGTTGTCTAGATATGAAGGTTCACTTCTAGAGGTTCTAAAGAAGGAGAGTGATGGATTGAATCAAGAAATAAAACAAAATGATGAATATAACATTAAATCCAAATTGAAATAAGAGGAAACAAGATAAAAGTGGGAGTAATAGTATATGATAGTGATGGAAAGGAAGCACGCCACTCATAGGGGGTCCATATGCCAAACCAACCCTAGAGATGAGTGAGGAGGTTGTCACTTGCTATGCACTATAAGGTAAGGGTGGAGTCTCCACTCATTGGAGATGAGCTCACAATTTTAGTGATTGAAACACAAGTGTATATAACTCAAAATGATCAACCATTTCACAAGTCTAGGAGCACCCCTTATATAGAATATTTTAGGGGTCTCTAAGAAAATAAAAGATAATAAGGATGACTCTACAAAATCCTAACCCTAGATTCTAGAAACTAGGTCAAATTAGGTTACAAAACTAAGAGACAAATAACCTAACTATGGTGTGTGCTATGTGATTTTCGTCCAAGCCTTAAAGGCCTCCAAAAAGTGTGTCTGAAATGTCTCACAAAAGACCAAAATGGTGTTAAAGACAAAGAAGACTAAATGGTACAAGGTACATGTGCTTTTTGCTTTATGCTTTCCTCTCTCCTCCACCTAGGTGACAAGTCACCTCTACTTTCCACCTTGCATAGACCACATCATTCACCATACTTAACCTTAAGTAACCCTACAAAAACACATAAACAAGGATTAACATGTTGACTTAGGTTAAGTAAACTCTAGTCAACTAGTCAACTCTAGTCAAAGGTTACAAGTCAGTTGAGGTTAAGTCAGCTAAGTCAACTTAGGAAAATTCAGACATGATGAAAATAATGAAAGGGATGAAGGATTAATGAACTTCCTTCTTAAACATGCTTATTTTTCTCAACCATGTGCCTCCATCCTTTGTCAGGGTCATTACTACATCACTTAACGACAAAATAGTGTGTTAGCGAACCCGCGTACCTAAAACCACTCTAGATTGTAAAAGTAATAATTTTACCATGTGCACTTATTGCTCTCAATGTTCTTACACTCAATGATTATCATCACCTTAAAATATCTTCTAATGGTTCCAAATGCTAAAACTAACCCAATATCATATGATTAAACTCTAAACTTATTCCATTCAATCCATAGTACACAACAACTCACCAATTTTCTGAATTGATTCAACTTCTTTTAAGTTATCATATTCTTAGCCCATTTTCTTTTTTATTACATGAAAAAGTCCATTTCACTTCATTATAGCAAAGCCAACCAATCATCATTCATACTTAAGCATATTATCATTACAATCACTAAGATATGCAAATCTTACACCAATTATCATGATTTCATATAGCACCACATATATTCATACTACATAATATTAATTATCTCCTTCTTAAAATATTGATTAAAATTTCTTAAACAATTTTTAATCATAAACTAAACAAAATTAATTTAGCATAGTCATGTCACCTCTTACAATGAGAATCTAACAATCCATCATCCAAAAATAGTCCACAACATTTACAATATCTTCATGTTAAAATAAAATCCATTCAACTTATTTGAACATTCCTTCTACTCAAAACTATACTTTTATACATTATACATACTTTAAGTCAAATCTCAAAATTTTCCATCATTTAACCTTTAACAATTTTACAGAACTCTTATAACTCATTTTCCAATGATGAAAAACAAAACATTTGCGTCACATCAATAACAAATTACTATTATACACTCTTGTATTCCAAATTCAAACCAAAAACACAAACAAATGCCTAAACAACCTATCCATACATCAAAGTAATAAGACTCTTAAATTTGAAGAACCATGAAAGAGAAACCTAAAATAGAGCAACCGTGTGCAAATAATTTCTCTAAATGCAAATCTCCAATCAATGATACCAAGGACAATGTGAAGAACCATAGAACACAAACCATCTATCCAAATTTCATCCCGATCTAACGGTTAGTGAAGCAAGAATCACGATTTACCAAGATGACTTGAAAATAGAAACAAGGTAGTACCCAATGCCTTACACTTGGTGCCTAGATCCCTACACCTGTAACCATGACACTCAATGACACCCTATCATAGCAGCACCCAACGATCTTCCCCCAATGACCAATGCTTCCAAGATAGTGGACTCACATATTCAACTTAATCTAATTCTCCAATTTTATATAAAATCAACTCCATATATTATATACATACTCCTACTTACTACAAACCTCAAATTGCATTTCTTTTTACCTTTGATATATCAACACATCTCAATTTCATGTGAAATTCTACAAATGATAATTCCACCAATAAAAATCCACCAACTAACAATATTTCATGCATCACCATGATTAAACACAACCCACTAAGATTTCCACTTGATTTTTCTCTGACCAATATGTAACATTTCTTAAAAAAAAACACAACACATCCTTACTCTAAAACTTTTATAAAATCAGCCTATCTAAGAAAATTAAAAAAAACCTAGAAATTAAGATAACTCCAAGGAAAAGGAATATTAATCATTTAGCCATAAATTTTTCCAGTAATTTTTTTATCATGAATCCATATACAACATTTTTCATAATCATCAAAACATAATTGGATAGCATGAAGGCATCAGTGTCACCAATTCTCCCATGAATTTCACTCATTCGTTCCATTATCACAAACAAAACAAAATAAAATTAGGTTAGCTCCCCTTATCTCTACCTACTACATGTTTTTCCTTTGCACTTGGTTCTAAAATATGCCTTCCTTGTATTACAACCCTGGCATTTTCATAAAGCAACCACAAACAGAAAGCCCTCCTTTGTAGATTTGAGAAGCCTATGCGAAAGATTGGAAGAAAACCATGGAGGAAGAAGAACGATGGAGAAAAGGAAGAAGAAGCAAAGGATTAGAAAAGTAAGATTGTTCTCTCTTGTTATTTTTCTATTTATGCAAAAGTATTCAAAACAGAAGGAGTTCTACCTTAAATAGACTCCATAACAGAAAATGGGGAAAAGGGAAAAATAACCCTAACGATAGAAACCTTGATCTTGAGTAACCCTACCACTGAAACCCTAAATAGTAGGGTTTTAATACCTTCCGCTTAAGCCGGATGATGTATATTTATCATATCGAGCTTGGGACGAATGGTTTTAAAGGATGTGCGATGGAAAACTTTCATGAACATATCAACAAGTTGCTCAAAGGAACGAATCGACAACAAATGGAAGAGCTTGCTTTGAAGTTTTTCTTGACAACATGGCAGTCCAAGTCGATGTGCTTAGTACACTCGTGAAAAGTAGGATTTTGGGCGATCTATCTGGCAGATTGACTAACACAGTAGAGGACGACTTGATATATGGTATGAACACATAGATCGTGGAGGAGGTAACTAAGCCACTATAGCTCGCAAATGGTAGTGGCCAAGGCTTTATATTTGGCTTCTAACGAAGATCTTGACATTATGCTGTGCTTATTTGATTTCCAAGAAATCAAAGATGTGCCTAAAAAGACATAGTATCTTGTTACACTACGTCTTGTGTCTAGGCATGTAGCCCAGTCAGAGTTGCTAAAGGCCTTGATTTGCAATGGGTTCTTCATCGCGACGGTGGACGATGGTTGTGGTGGTAGCATCGTTAACAACGGTGGTGTTGGGTGGTTCTTCTTCCCGTCAACGGCGGCTCTGGTGGTGGGTTTTTCATCGACGGCAGTAGCTCCACGCGACACAGTGGTGTGTAGTGGTAGCAGTTTTGTTTCATCTTCTTGGCTTTGACGGCAACGAGTCCTCTTCGAATTCGTGGTGCTTCTTCGACCACTTCTCCATTTCTCGCATATTACTGAATTTTGATTCCAATGGTGATTAATTCTGTGATACTTTTGTTTTTTGTATTATTGTCTATATGCATTGGGTTTATTGTTTGTTTGTGTGCATTGAAGGTGGTGGCATGAATGTTATATGTTTTAGGCAATTTAATGAAATGAAAGATGGTTGGAAGAGAAAGTCCATGTGGTTTATTGTAATGGATTGGAATGTTATCTATTTTGTAGGTCATATTTATTCAAACGTTGTAGTGTGCACCAAGTTGGGAGTGCTAGCGGTTGGTAATGCACCTAATTGGCACGAAAACGCCTTCTATATCTTTATTGATGCTCACGTGTCACGCTCGTAGGTGCATAATCTTCTAACCTTTATTTTTAATGTGAGTCTATATTTTTTTATGCCACTTATTTGGATGTTAGATATGTTATTCATTATATGCTTAAATATATCGTGTTAGCCTTAGTTTCCCGTTTGAGATTGAATATGATAATTATTTATTGTTTCCATTTTTTTTCGTAAAAATTGTATTTTGTAAGATATAATTTAAAAGGAGACAGTACTGATAATTTAAATGTATTCAATCTTGAATCGTCCTGTTGGACAATTTAAGAAGATTAATCATTTTCTAGTAGTTTATTAGTGCATATATATTTTAATATACATATCTTAAAATTCATGAATATTTGTCAATTGTATTTTGTATTGATCTTCGGGTGCATATTTGATTGTGGTTGATAATCACTTTCATTTCGTATATCGTGAAGAACAATGCAAAATGCTGGCAAAATTTCGTGAAATTTAAGATATGTATTTTAAAAGTAATATGTTCCAACAAAATAAAGAAAGTGAATCTTTTTGAATGGGATAAGGTCACACCTTGATTACTTTAGTGACGTGTGTAAGACCCAAGAAATTTAAATAATTAAGTAAATAATTATTTAATAAATGCGGGTAGTGAGAGCCTTTATGACATTTAATACTGACATGTATGACATGGAAAAGTACTAGCTCAAATGGTTGAGAGTACTTGGTTGTGTGAGAGGACTTGGGTTTAAGTCCCATGTATGCCATTTATGTGTTAATCAATTTATTGTTTTTAATAAAATGCTTAAACATGTTGAGTGATAATATAATATTAGAATTATAAGAATTATCACGAAACATGAATTGGTTGAATGGTTGTCCGTTGATTTGACAATGACATGGTTGTGGGTTCGGACATTGGTAGATCCAAATTAAACTTTCTTTTTACCAAAATTTCTTTTGGCGTGAATGTAAAAGGGCAAGGAAACCCTAGCAGCCAAGAGGGGCTGGAAAAACAACCACTAATGAACCTTGAATGTTTTGGAATTTATGGTGCTTAATCAAATGAATTAAGAGCATTGTGAGAGAGGAGAAAGGGTTTTCTAAAGCTACTAAAGAGCTAGTATTGTGGAGAGTGTGTTGAGTGCGTGCAAGGATAGAAAAGAGAGAGTGAGAAGGAGTCTTGAAGGAGGAATCACAAGCTAAGATCAATTAGGATCAAGAACTCTAAGAGTTACACACTTTTGGAGCAAGGAATCCAGGTTAGGGGAGCTCTTTTATGTGTATAACTGCTTTATGATGTTTGTGTAGTATAATGCGTGCATGTGGTGCCTTGGTATGATCAAAACCTTCGTTGTTTTCACATTTATGGAATTTTTCCAAAAATCGCCTGGCGGCATTTAAGGTCCGTCAAGCGATGCATGATTTATTTGTTGTTTTTTAGGGTTTTGTGATGAACCGCCTGGCGACAAGGTTGACTCCGCCAGGTGATGCGAACACTAAGCAAAAATGCTATTTTTCGTACTTTTCGTGCAATAAGTACTGCCAAGCACTGGTTTCATACCGCCATGTACCAGGCTCTTCATTTCTAGGCGCTAGGCACCAAAAATTTTTCTAGTTTGCGCAATTTTTGTGAAACTACATTTGCCGGTTCATTAACCGTCCGATTTAGGTGATATTTTGACAGATGGTCCATAACATGTAGTTCTTCACTTTGAACGATGGAGATTGGATTTGGAGGTCAATAGCTAGAGATATATGTTACTCATTATTGCTAGTTTTGAAGTCTTTAAAATGCATGAATAAGCTCTTGACAATTTCTAGTAACTTCTAATAAAGCATGATTGGGTTATGTTGTAAGTGTCTATGAATTTGAATGTTCCTTTGGGTTAGTCATACGTTCAGAATTGGTTTATTGGTGAATGCATGTGTGTCAATATAAATTAACTTGTTGCATAGGAGAGACGATAATGTTATATTAATTTGCATTGGTGCATAGGATCATGTGCTTAAGTTGTCAGAGTGTTGCTGCTTTATATTTGTTTGAGCATATGTTATTCATAAGTTGAAAATGCTAGCATGGATTTAAAGGGTGGAAGATATATATATATATATATATATATATATATATATATATATATATATATATATATATGAATATGTGGGGATTGATGCATATGATATATGGTGATACTTGTGTACGCGTATGATGAAGCCATCTAAATTGAGATTGTTCATGTGAGTCATGTTGATTTCTGGAAGCCTATATTCTTGATTGTGGATAGGCATAATTATAAGAGTAGGATGTTAGTTTTGAAATGGTGAATTTACCCAAGAAGGGGGGTTGAATTGGCTTTATAAAACTTTTTTGAAAGCTTAAACCTTTTTTCAATTGAATCTTATAGACTGGAAAGTTTGGATGTAAATGCAGCAAACCAGTACACTTTCAGTTGATTAAAATATAAAACAACAGACTAAATTGTTCTTGATGCTATGAAAAGTTGATTAAAAAGACAAATTAGTTTGCTAAAATACTGGAGATTTATGCAGAATGCAGAATTCGAGAATTCAACTCAAACAACAACCTTTTACATACAAGACTTGTTCCAAACAGTATTTATAACAAGTATAAAGCCTCAGATTACACAAGAACACATTAAATCACACCAAAGAACAAATTGCTTGGTTTTCTTGAGTTTTTAAAGAGTTTCAAAGAGAGTGAGATGAAGGAAAGAGAAATGCATAATTGTTTTTATACTGGTTCACTCAATCACAGAGCTATATCTAGTTTACCAGGACAACCTGAGCCTGATTTCCACTATATTCAAAAGTTTTATAAATCACACACTAAGATTACACTTTTGAACAACAAAACTCACAAGATTTTTGACTCACACAAAAATCTAGACACACGCCCTGCAAGAATCACACTTACAGACCTGAAATCACATCAGACAAACCAACTAGAGGCACAAGAACATCCAAACCTGATGGTCGCAGTCCCTAGCTAACCATACATGTGTTCTTCAAGCTACTCACAAGCCAAAATGCCTCCAAGATCAACCAAGATCTTCAAAACACTAGTTGCAACTGTGTATTGCAGAGAGAGAGAAAGCTTTCGAGAGATGAATGACAAAGTTTCGTGCTCAAAAACTCAGATTCGCCCCTCTGCTCGCAAACACACAACTTATATAGTCTGGTTTAAGTGAAAACAGTCAGTTGAATTTTTCGTACAGTCAACTGATTTCACCTGAGTTAAGCGAAATCAGTCGATTGAAAAATAATTCAACTGACTGAATACATTCATACCAGAAACTATATACAACAAGGCTTTTAACCTGTTAAAACCCATTTTAACATATTAAAAGAGACACACTAAGGCACACAAGACATCTAACCTATGTCATATAGCCTACCAACAAGATATAACACTAACATATTACATTTAACCTGTTATTTACAGATTTAACACACTAAAACTAAATCTTCAAGTGGATCTTCATCAAACACTTAAGATCTTCATGCACATGACTTTATCAATTCTTTGCTTCAAGCTTGCTTGTGCCAATAATCTCCCCCTGAATTGATGAAGCCAACATCCTCGAGTTGAATTGATGAGCTAAGATCCATAGAGAAACCTGAAAAAGCTTTTCCATACAAGATACCAATATTCCTAATATACAACTAAGAAAAAGCATACAAGCATACATACATATTACATATGCATATGCTCCCCCTATCACTAATAATATTGTTCCTTCAATTCAGGCATGGAGGCGGGTGGGTGTAGGTACACGTTGTCGACGAAGGGGCCGGGTTTGAGAGTGAGTGCCACACACTGCAGTATCATCTCTTGGTTAAGGTGTGGTGTGCGGAGGGCAGCCTTATTGAAGCGGTCGATAAAGGTCTGAAGCGTCTCCTCTTGTTCCTGTCTGATGCCAAGAAGAGAGATAGTTGTGGTTTGATGTGGGTGACTGCCAGCGAAGTGAGTAGTGAACATGTGCGAGAGGGTGTCAAAGCAATCGATGGAGTATGGTGGTAGGGTGGTAAACCATTTGAGGGCGGGGCCTTTGAGGGTGGTAGGAAAGGCCTTGCAGAAAACGGCATCATGAGAAGTGTAGAGGGCGACATGAGTGATATATACTTTGAGGTAATCGTCTGGATTTGTCTCGCTTGTATAACGGTCCAGTGTGAAAGGTTCCCACTGGGAAGGGAGAGGGGTGTTGGCGATGAAATCAGTAAAAGGGTGGCAACGCCAAGGTTGTGGGAATGGTAGCGGGTGAGGGGGGATGAGATGGTGGACGAGGGTGGGAAAGGTTGATGTAAAGTTGTGAGGTGGGATATGGGGAGTGGGAAGGGTGGAAGGGATGTTGTGAGGTAGGATGTGGGTGGTGGGGAAGGTGGCGGCGGGGGTAGGTGCCACAATGTTTCTTGTGAGGGTGGGATGGAAGTGTGTATGATGGGTTGAGATGATGGGAGTCTGTTGACTAGTGGTAAAGGTGTGTGGGGTAAGATTGTACTCGCTTTCTTCTTTAGTAGGCTAGAAAGCTGGGGACTTTGCGGCGTTGGATGTTTCCTTGGCCTTTCCCTGTTGGGTGGGATTGGCCTCAATCTTTCTCTTTAGGCGTGAGTTCTCCTATCTAAGTTGCTCCATTTCATCAATCTACCCGCCAACTTTGGTTGCATTTTCGCTTGGCTTTCCAGGATAGTGGCTAAGTCCGGGGTGGTATTAGTAGGTGCTACAAGACCTGCTTCAGTTTGTTTGTTAACTCCTGCTCTGTTGCGGGTTGAGACCATCTTTGAGAGAATGCGGGTTGATCCGTAAAGTATCACTTCGTGCCCCACGGTGGACGCCAATTGTTCCTGTGGAGAACAAATAAGAGATGTCAGTCACGAATATCACCTTACCTCAATCCGCAATCTCCCTAGCAAGCTTTCTTCCGGTATGTATGCGTTATCTGCTGGTGTCTCGGTTTGGACTGATTTGGACTTGGGAGGGGTTACCTGCGGAAGCGACTCTGACGCTCACGTCAGCTAAGGATTCTCAAAAGGTCAAATCTCGTGATTAGGGAATTAATGAATGTGTACCTTTAATTGGTGGGGTCCATGCGTATTCATATATTATTAATTATGTATGGCAATGTCATGGGCTAGGCCTCTGTTTGGGCCATAGGTGGGTCTAGGCCTAGCCTAGGCCCCTTAGCTTGATTATTGTGGGCCCTAGGGGCTTTGCTAGTAATGCTCTAAGTCTGTCAAGTTCTCGCTTAATTTCCTTAAGTTAGCGGCTTAGGCCAGTTACTCTTTATTCGCTTAGCATATATAGTGATCATTTGTGTCCTTGGGGGCTATGTAGGCGGATTATACGGTTATAGTCAAGCTAAGCCGCCTAGGTGTAGTACAATTAATAATATTATATATATAAAGTGATAAACATTTTTGTGTTCTTTTTTTTCAATTTTATCCTCTTAATTATTATATTTTTAAATTAAATAATTATTTATAATAAAAAAATATTTTTGAGGTTTATTATTTACTAATTTTAGTAACTATTTTTTGAATTGAAATAATTGTTGAGACATAAAGATAAATGAATAACAAAACAAACAAAAAGATAAGAAATTGAAACATGATAATAATAGTGATAATAATAATAATTATTATTACTATTATTAATAGTGATAATAATAATATTTTTTTCTATTACTTCTTTTCTTATATCAATGATATATAATAATAAAATTAATATATTACATATTAATTACTAATAACAATAATAACTTTACTATTAATAATGTTAATAATACTAATAATAATAATATATAGTAACATATAATAATAATAATATTATTATTATTATAATAATTATTATTATTGTAATATTGTTTATAATTTTACTACTATCACTACAAATAATATTTATAATAATAATATTATTAAAATTTACAAATAATAATACTTATAACAATATTACAAATGATAACATTACTTATAATTAATATTATAGTTGAAATCATATATAAATGTAAAAATAAAAAATAAATTAACTTTTGTAGGATTTGAACTCGGGTCCTTTTGTACAAGTTTTAAAATGATGAAAAAATTATTTTTATGACACTAGTCAATAAAAGACAAGGTGTAATGTAGTAATTTTGGTAGTATCTTCTTTTCTTAATATGTAATAGATATTCTTGAACATGATGAGTGGTAATATAATCATAGATGTATAGGAATTATCACGAAACATGAATTGGTTGAATTGATTATGCACTAGAGTTGTAATTAGATGGTTATATGTTCGAATCTTAGCTTATGCAAAATAAGTTCCTTTTTCCTAAATTATTTTTTGCATAGATGAGAAGGGTTAGAAACCCTAACCATCTAAGAGAGAAAAGAATAGGTTCTGAGACTACCATAGTTGTGAGGGTTTTTGAGAGGGCATTTTGGACACCAATTAGAGAAAATATTGAGGATTTGGAGCTAATTTGGAGAGGAGATCAAGGTTAGAGCAATTGTGGTGCAAGAAGGATTCCAACCTATTCACTTGTAAGTAGGAATTCCAGGTGGAAAAGATGTTTCTAAGTGTGGGTTGATGTAGGGAAATGAAAAATTGTGAAATTTAGAGGTGGTTGGAGGGAATTGGATTCATAAAGGTTTACATAAAATTTAGGGTTTGGAAAATTGGGGATTTCGAGTTGGGGATCATTGATGTGCGAATTACATTGGGAACGTATTTGTTAGTATTTAAATTGATATTAAGTAGCGTTGGATGTACGTTTGTTTGCTAAATTGTGGGAATGGACAAAGGAAGGCATTTTGGGATTTTTGGGACCTTTGCAAGTGTCAGGAAATCCTGGGTTTTACCTAGTGGCACCTTGCTTGTTGCGAAGCGCCAGCGCTGTGTAGATTGACACTATGTGGTTGAGGTGCAATGCAGTCTTAAGACTGTTGGGTCAATTTACTTATGAGGGTGGATTAGGGAACTTTGAACAAAGGATGAAAGGGAGGAATAATACATAGATAAATGATTGTAAATGGTTTTAAGGTTAGATTGTGATTGGGAGTTTTATGGTGTGAGGCATAATGTATATTAGTTCACAATATCAGGACTATGCATATGATTGACTGCATATCATGATTTAGGAATTTGATATTCTCTTTTGAGTTAACTTAATTATATCATGAAATTATGTGGCTAAAGGAGATGGAAGATGTGGGATTACATGAGGGTTGACTGGAAGGGGTGACTATAGTTATTGATTTATATACAACTTGAGATCAGGTTGAGATATGGGTTATTAACTGCTGAAATTGGAGTGTCTATGTTTAAGCTTAACTTGTAATTAAGTGTGAAGGTGAAAATGATTCCAAATGGGGATGGTAAGAGTGCATTTTCCTATGTAGGATTGCAAGCAGATGGATCAGGATTACTTGTAGGAGTTCACTATTTGGTGAATCCATGGAGCTTGCGGGAGTTATAGAGAAAGTGAGACTTGGTGCTGTAGTGAGGAAAACTAGTAAAACGCTTTTACTAGTGTGGCGCCTGGCGGGAGGACATAACCGCCAGGCGATAGCTCCAAATCCAGAGAGCTATTGGTACGCTTGGCGCCTGGCAGTGATGTTCGTTGCGCCAGACGATACTTGCAAGGTTAGAGGCTTCAGGGGCGCGTGGCGTCTGGCGACATGATGCTTCCGCTAGGCGGTCTCTAGTTGGTTTCGCTTGGCGGCGCTTAGATAGCGCCGAACGATAATGTAGGGGTAGGAAGCTTGTATGCATGGATGTGCATGGTCTACAAGGCTTTGGGTGATACCTTAAAGATGGACTTACTGGAGTATTCCTTGATTTGTGGTTCAGAATGGTATCCCTTGAGTTGTGGCTCGGGATGGAATCTCTTGAGTTGTGGCTCAAATTGACGAGTGTTACCGGTGTGAGTGTGCAAGTTATGGCTCGTACTGAGGGTCTCCACTCGATTGAGCAATTACAGGTTGTGGCAAGAGATGTGATAATCTTGTGTCGAGAGTACAAACTATGGTTCGTATTGGGAACTCGACCTGGCGTTATGGAGTGTGGTCTGTAGCATGTTTTCCTGCACGTGTTCTACAAGTTGTGGCTTGTAGTGGTCGCAACAAAGGGTATTTTGAGGTTATCATCTAAAGACGTAGAACATGGAAACATGGTGGTGGCCATGTGGTATGGTATCAAAGGACAAAGTTCCTTTGATAGATGTGTGTGTATATATATATATATATATATATATATATATATATATATTGTCTATGTTTTTATCTGTTAGCTCATCCTATCTACTTGTGTTTGGCGATGATCGTGTAATTCGATACATGGGAGAAGATGATGTTGCATGTGGTTCTGGTGAGGCACAGAGCCGGAGATGAGCTAGCTGGGGAAAGCTCTTATGGGGTTCATTGCTTTATGGATTTTAATGTTTTTGTAAACATTTATGTTATTAGACTTTGAACTTGTAGTTAACATTTATATTTTGTGGATTTTGAATTATAAGAAAGTTAATAAATGTTTTCATTTTCCTTCGTTTTTGGGAAAAGGCAATGTAAATTAATGCGTCTTTATTAACTATTTTATTTTATTTGACTGAAATTAGTAATATTCGACCGGGATGTTATATTTGGTATCAAAGCTTTGTTTTCAAAAGATTTTTGGGGTCTTTGGGGAGTGAGCTTACTGTGTTTCGAGTGTGAGACTATTTTGTTCTTATTGATTATTAGGATTTGTTTGCATAGATATAACTTGAGTTGTTTAATGTGAACAACTGAAAAATGTGGCATGCACGGGCTATGGCTAACAGGAGACGTAGGAATAATGTTGGGGCTGATGAAATTGCAAACGCAATCCATCGGATGGTAGATGCTATACAACCTATTGCAGCACAACCTCGAGCCATGATTTCACCTACTCGGTCGGTGACTATGGAAGATTTCATGAGGCACATGCCAACAAAATTCACTAGCAAAACAACTCCAAATGAGGTGAATGCATGGTTGTGAGAAGATCTATAGAGTGATAAACTGCACATATGCTCAGAAGCTTACCTTCATCACATTCCTCTTAGTGGTCGATGTTGAGTATTGTTGGGAGGGGATGTCGTAACAAATGTAGACCTAAGTAGAGGAGGTGACTTGGGATACCTTTAGGACGCGATTCCTAGAGAAATACTTTCTTGACAGTGCAAAACATGAGAGGGAAGCTGAGTTCCTCACATTATAGCAGAAGAACATGACAGTACAAGCCTACACTGACAAGTTCAAGTATTTGGCGAGATTTTACTTGCAGGCTATCACAAAGGAGTGGAGGAGGAGGAGCATGAAATTCGAGGGCGGGCTGAAGCATGAGCTACGCAGGTTCATTATACCGTTGAGAGTTTGTGAGTTTCCAGTTTGGGTCGAGCAGGCCAAGTTAGTTGAGCAGCTAGAGATTGGACCCAGTAGAGTTGTCATTGATGGTATCACGTAGTGGAATGCTTAGTGTTTGGACAAAAACCAAGATGGGGGTGAATTGGTTTTTAATGTTAAAATTAATACTTTAAAATTTTTCTGAAAATTTTAACAATTAATTTAATATTAGTTCCTTTAAATGCAACAGTAGATACAATAAAGAGATAGGGAAGAAGATTTAACACAAGTATTTATACTGGTTCAGATCAAAAGATCCTACGTCCAGTTGTTAATCTCTTTAAACAAAGAGATTAACTCAATCACTAAATATATCATATTAAAATCAGATAACAAAAGAATAGGGAAAAAACACCTATCTTGAAAACACAAGAGATGAACAACCTTTCTCTGAATCACACAGAGAACTTGACCTAACTTTCCTAGCAACAGCAACAACACTCAATCTCCTCGAAACCCTCTTAGGAAAATTTATCGCTCTACCCACACTAGGTTTCTCAAAGCTCTTTTAAGAACACTCAAAGAACTTTCTTTGCAGTCACAACACTAGCACTTTAACTTCTTAAAAAGGTAAGTTCGAAGTAGCACTGCAGTTCCTTAAATAGGAGTTTCAAAATTTAGGTCAAAAACTAAACAATCATGTTCAAACTGCCATGGATAATCGATTATCACTAGTGATAATCGATTATTCCAATGTGTTTTCTGAAAACAAAACTTTGAGCAGATAATCGATTATCAGGGGTGATAATTGAGTATTCTAGTTGATGAAGGATTATCTTGTTTCTTCTTAAGATTATTGAATATGGTGTGAGTTGATTAAGAAAGCTAAGTGAAATCCCCCACTGGACATTAAGATAGCATGCTATCTAGATGTGAAGGTTCCTTTCACAAAGGTCAAGAAAAGAAGATGATGGATTGATTCAAAACAAAAATGAAATGGAAAGCACATAAACCATAGAAAACCAAGAACAATTAAACGAAGAAGAAAACATAAAATGGAAAGCAAAAGGAATGGTAAAAATGTGAGAAGCACGCCACTACAAGGCTAGGCTAGAAGCCATGGCAACCTTGAAGATGAGTGAATGTGTGCCGCCACTTGCTATGCAAGATAAGGCTTAAAAGTATTCACTCCCTAGGGAGGAAATCTCACAAATGGTTGAGACACAACAGTGTTTTTACTTAAAAATGTTCAACCCTTTTACATGTCTAGGAGCACCCCTTGTATAAAAGAGTTTAGGGGCCTTTAAGCAAATAAAAGATACCTAACGATGTCTCTACAAAATCTAACCCTAGTTCTAGAAACTAGGTCAAATAAGGTTACAAAAAATGAGAGACAAAAAGAGCTAACTATGGTGTGTGCAAGGCTAATTTCGTTCTAGCACTAAAGGAGACCAAAAAGGTGTCTCATATGTCTCCAAAAGTGGCCAAAGTGTGCTAAAAACAGAGGAGACCAAAGGTACATAGGTATACTTGCTTTATGCCTTTTACTTTATGCTTTATGCCTTTGCTTTACTCTCTCCTCCACATCATTTATGCTCCTCGATCACCATGCACCACCTAGCATTGCTTTCTTACTCCTAATTAACCTACAAAGCAAATAAACATGGATTAGGATGTTGGCTTAAGTCAAGTCAACTATAGTCAACAATTCAAACCTAGTCAAAGGTCAACAAGTCAACTAAAGTTAATTCAACTAAGTCAACTTAGGGAATCAAAAATAACAAACACAAATGAAAGGGATGAAGGATTAGTGAACTTCCTTTCTAAACATGCTTAGTCTTCTTAAGCATGTGCCTCCATCCTTGGTTAGGGTCAATCCTTCGTCACCAGTGCGTTTTTGAAAAATTGAACTCAGCTTAGGATAATCGATTATCCTAAGTGATAATCGATTATCCTAAGTGATAATCGATTATCACATTGGATTTTAGAAAAATAAAAGAATCATAAAGATTTTGAACTGGCTTTTGATTCTAAGTTATTCTAAGCACTTTAAAATAGTTTACAAGATAACTTTAAACATGAAACACTTGTCTTCATATTCTCCTCCAGATGGCTTTTAAGTTTCTTTTATCATCAAAATCTTGCTTCAACATTTAACTTGTCTTTTGCTTTTGCCAACAGTTTGGTCTCAAAAGAACACTCTTGATAGTAAGCAGCAGAAGAAGCCATATAGCAGACCATAGTCTTCATCTAGAAGGCTATAATGCTATAACTGTGGGGGAGAACATCTCAAGAAGGACTGCCCTAAAGCCTTTGGCAGTTGTGAAAGAGGCTCGAGCATTGACAAGTGTTACATGTGTGAGTTGGTGGAGCACCGGCTAAGAAGCCACTAGGAGAGCGACCTAGAGCGCGAGGTGAGTGTTTGCCCTGATCAACACTGAGGCGACACAATCAGGTAACTTGGTGAAGGATTCTTGTTTATTATTTAATCAGCGTGTGGTGGTGTTATTTAATTGAGGAGCCACTCACTCATTCATATCCAAGGAGTCTGTAGGAAGCCTCTAGCTAGTAGTACCCCATTTGGAGTGTGAGTTGATAGTCGTGACACCAACATCTGAACAGGTATCCACCAACTCAGTTTGTGTTATAAGACCCGTGAAAAATTAAATAAATAATTAATTAATAAATGCGGGTAGTGGGAGCCTTTAAGGCATTAATTATTTATTTATACGATGTAGAAAAGTATTAGCTCAAATGGTTGAGAGTACTTGATGGTGTGAGAGCACTTGAGTTCAAGTCCTATGTATGCCAATTGTGTGTTGTTTAATTTATTATTATTTTTAATAATATGCTTGATCATGTTGAGTGATAATATAATCATAGAATTATATTAAATATCAAGAAACATGAATTGGTTTGATGGTTATGCATTGAATTGGCATTGACATGGTCATGGGTTCAAACCTTAGGAATTCTAAATTAAACTTATTTTTTTGTTAAAATTAGTTTTGGCATGAAGGTGAAAGGGTGGAGAAAACCCTAGATGAATGAGCAGCCAAGGGAGGTTGGGAAAACAATCCATAAGTGACTTTGAATGACAATTAAAATTGGTCTTAATGTCATTTTCGTTTTCCCTTCATTATTGTTAATTAAGACACCATTAAATGACAAATTGGGAGATAATATAGGGGTTTGGAGGCTGGATTTTTGAGAGCATGGTAAGGTGCACGAAATTAAGGAAAAATAATGATTAGTAAGTGAGTTAGAGGAGCTAAATTGAGGTGGTGCAAAGGAGAGCATTGTTGATCAAAGGGGAAGTTCTAGTATTTGCGTTTTAAGCAAGGAAACCAGGTTAAGGGAGCTTTTACGCGTTAATTGTATGTTTAATTCTTATTGCCATGCTAAATAGAGTAACCTTACGTGTTACCTTTATTTTAAATTCGATTGGCATGCTAAATAAAGTAATTTCATGCGTTGATTATTTTAAGTCTGATTGGCATGCTAAGTATGGTATGATTATGTATGAGTTGTTGTATTCCAACAGAAGTTGTGGTTCTAGGAAATTTCCAAAAATTGTCTGGTCGACGATGAACTGCCGCCAGACGATTCTTTCCTCTTTTAGGCAATTTAGGGTTCCTATAGAGGAACCACCTGCCAGAAATAGTGTAAAATAGCTTGTTGGACCACTGTTGACCAAAACTTTGCCCAAAGTTGACTGGTTGACCAATGCTGACTTGTTGATTGTCCAACGAGAGGCTGCCACGTGTCAGAGCAGTCTCTCTCCCAAATTAGATTTCCTTTCCGCAATTAGGGTTTGGCTACCGTGAGGGTTGCCGCAAGGTGCGTTTCACAGATCCGAGGGTGGCCACTATTTTTCCAATGGAGGATGTGTTCGGCGGCGCGTTTCACTGCTGTTGCGGTGTGGACGGCACTAGGCATGCATCCTTGTGGCAGTGGTGGTGCTTATGGCCACAGATCAGAGGTTCGTGAATGGCGGAGGCTCTGCGTTGCATCATAGAATCGTGGTTTCCCTCACAGTGAAGGAGATCAACGAAGGTTGGTGGTGGCCTAGCGAGTGGTTCCGCGAGTTCATGGTCATTGTTGCGGTGGCTGTCGCATTGACGGGGTGCAGGTTCGCAAGAGGTCGCGACGCGCGCAAACTCGAAGCTGTGCAGAACGGAGACGCTTCGACGGTGCAACTATGGTGATTCCAGAGCGAGGGCGAATAGTGATGGCAGCGTGATGATGTAGGAAGAAGAAGGTGCGACGAACTTCGTGTTCCCGAATACGGGTGAGGTTCTGGCAGCTCGTGCGAGAAGAGGGTGCAGCCATGGATTCCGGCATGAGCTCGAGTGGTGGGTGGCAACAGGAGACGTCGAAGAAGATGGTGGTGCGCAGATAGAGCGACAGCGTTCGTCTTGGACAGCGAAGGCATCACGGTTGCACGGGGGTGGAGGGGCGAACGAATGGCAGTGCGACGTGGTGGCTGTTTTCCGGCGTGTGCAATGGTGGCCGGATGTGTTCGTGGCGGCCATGGAGGTGGCGGCTGCGGAGTGTGGCGGCTACGGAGTGGGTTGGTGCAAAATAGAGAGAGGATGAGAGATTAGGGTTAGGGTTTGTGTTGGGAAGGAGATGATGACGTGGTAAACATTGATTGGTGATTTGAGTTAGTGGAGGATTGATGATCTGGAAAATTGTCATTGGTTATTTAGTAAGTGGAGGATTGCCACGTGGCGTAATCCGGTGGACTGGAGCTTAAGTGACATTAGAGGTGCAAATTAGTAAAAAGAAGGGGTGCATAACAGAAATAAAAAGTCCAATTACAAAAGGGGGTGTAAACCTGAAAACTGAGGGTGTAGTTAGCTCCAGAAATATTCCTTTTCAGAAATACAAAGTTCAATTGCAGAAGGGGGTGTAAACATGAAAACTGGAAGTGTAGTTTGCTCCAGAAATCTCTCTTTTCAGAAATAGATAGTCCAATTGAAAAATGGGGGGTGTAAACATGAAAATTGGGGGTGCATTTATTACCTGAACTATTCCTCTCCAAAATTCTTATTTTGGGACTTATTTTATGACTTAAAATATTCACTATTTACAATCTTAAGGACCTAAATTAAATTCTAGTTGCCTTATTTAACTTAAGATTATCTAAACAAATTTGATGCAACTAATATCATTTCTTATGCGTGAAAATAATGTTAAATTCCCAAAAGCTAAATATTTAATGTGAACAAAGGTTCGACCCATCACACCTTCCATGCGGTCTGGAAGCGTGCAACGCCTAATGGTACGTGTCCCCCGCTAGGCGATTTTATTGTAGCAGTATTGGTATTCTTATTCTTGATGTGTGTGATCTACAAAGCTTTAGTAATGCTTTAAAGGTCGTCTTGCTGGTGTTCCTTGAGTTGTGGCTCGGAACGTATTCCTTGTGTTGTGGCTTGGGATAGGGGTTAAGCACGTGGCATTTTCTGGGTTGTGGCCCGGAATGACGTCCCTTGAATTGTGGCTCGGGATAGCGCATGAACACGAGGAACTCTTAAGTTGTGGCTTGGGTTGGCGAGTGTTGCCGATGTGAGTGTGCTGGTTGTGGCCAGTACGGATGGCTCCAGATGGATTGCCCTCCTTAGTAATTAGCTGATGAGTTCGGTAGTCTTGGGCCGTTACGAACTATGTTCGTATATGGGAACTCCACTTGGCGTTACGGTGTATGATCCGTAGCATGGTTTCCCGCACGTGCTCTATCGGTTGTGGTCGATAGGTATGGCAGTAAGACATCTTTAGGAAATTGCCATAAGACGTAGAACACGATTATTATGGTAGTGGCCATGTGGTATGGGATCAGAGGAATAGATTCCTTTGGTGTGATTGTGTGATATATATAACTGTGCAATATATATATATATATGGAATTTGTTAGGTCACCCAATTGCTTGTGTTTGGCGATGATCGTGTACGCGGTACCTGGGAGTAGATGATATTGCAGGTGGATCTGGTGAGGCCTAGAGACGGAGCGGGGCTAGTTTTGGGAGAAGATTTTTTATCAAAGCTTTTATTATGTTTTGGAACAGTTGTAATATTTTATATTATTAAACTTGGTTTTTATTATGGATTTTATGTTTCAGTTATAGTAGAGGTTTTGAGATTATTTATTACTACTATACGATTTTAATTTTCTCGCGTTTTGGGAACATAAGTTATAATAAATGAAGTGTTATTATTTATTTCTTTATTTTATTATTTAAATCCGTAATATCCGGTCGAGATGTTACATTTGGTATCAGAGCAATGGTTTTCAAAAGATTTTTGTGCCTTGGGGAGTGAGCTTGACGCATTTCAGGTGTAACTTGTGTGTTGTAGCTAAGTTCTAGTGCTTAACTCTATATGTCTAAGCTTAGAAACAGTGTCTTTGCTAGGTTTTGTTGAGCAGGCAAGAAATGTTGCTTGTGAGGCTTAGAAAAAAAAATGACATTCTTACCGGGTTTTGGTGAACAGGTAAGGGTGAGGCTCTTGTCGGGTTTTGTTGAACAAACAAGAGTTGTGTTTATAAGGCTTAGGGAAAACAACACTCTTACCGGGTTTTGGTGAGCAGGTAAGGGGTGGGCTCTTGCCGGGTTTTGGTGAGCAGGCAAGGGTTGTTGTTTGTGAGTCTCAAGGGAGGCAACGCTCAAACCGGGTTTTGGTGAGTAGGTAAGGGTGATATTTTTGCTAGGTTTTGATGAGTAGGCAAGAGTTGTTGCTTACGGGTCTTAGTAAAAGCAGCGCTCTCACTGGGTTTTGGTGAGTAGGTAAGAGTGATACTCTTGCTGGGTTTTGGTGAGTAGGCAAGGGTAGTTGCTTATAAGACCTAAGGAAAGTAATGCTCTTACCGGGTTTTGGCAAGCAGGTAAGGGGTATTACTTGTCTTTCCCGATGCGTTGGTGCGCAATGGGAGAGGTTCTTTTCAAGAAGCGTTGGTGCGCAGGAAAGGAACTTATGAACTGGAAGTATTAAGAACAGAAAATGTCTTGGTAGAATGATGAGGGTGCACACTCATGACTATATTTGAGATAGTTTCCTCTCTTAATTCTAAAGGTTTCAGTAAAAGAGAAAAAAGTGATAGGTTGAGTTTTTCTCCTATACCTTTCTTGTTATGTTTGCGTTTTTTGTGATATGTGTGTGTTATCTGTAGTGGTTGACTACAAAATCAAGGTCAAACTTGATCTGTTTGTTCTGCAAGACTTGGGTAGGGCCTTTGAGAAAATCTCTTTATCAAAGATTCAAGTATGCATAAGGATATCTCGGTAGGCAAGGAAAAATAAGTTGGTTTGTTTAAGCCTAAAAAGTGAAGTCGAAACTCAGAATCAATGTGTTTGGCAAAGTTATTTTCAAGGATAAGTTCTTAGGGCTAACACTACAATTTTGGTAAGAGAAATTGAATTTAAAAGTTAGAACAAGGAGAGGTGTCAGCGCATGTGTGTGCAGTAAAGTGGAAGAGTTAAATTGATACTACAACTTAATATAGGGATAAGGTCAGAAGGAAAAGTGAGGAAACATATGAGGTGAAGGATAAAATAAAAGGGTAGGCACCAGGAAGGGAGAATTTCAAGATAAAGGAAGTTGAGGCAATCCTATCTACATTTTTTTCCTAGGTGAGCTCAATTTTCGAGGACAAAATTTTTTTAAGGTGGGGAAAATGTAAGACCCGTGAAAAATTAAATAATTAAATAAATAAATAATTAATAAATGCGGGTAGTGGGAGCTTTTAAGGCATTAATTATTTATTTATATGATGTGGAAAAGTATTAGCTCAAATGGTTGAGAGTACTTGATGGTGTGAGAGGACTTGAGTTCAAGTCCTATGTATGCCAATTGTATTAAATTGTTTAATTTATTATTATTTTTAATAATATGCATGATCATGTTGAGTGATAATATAATCATAGAATTATATTAAATATAAAGAAATATGAATTGGTTTGATGGTTATGCATTGAATTGGCATTGAGGTTTATTGAGTTGGTGCTAAGGAGACCATTGGTGATCAAAGAGGGAGCTCTAGCATTTGCGTTTTAAGCAAGGAAACCAGGTTAGGGGAGCTTTTACACGTTAATTGTATGTTTAATTGTGATTGCCATGCTAAATAGAGTAACCTTACGTGTTACCTTTATTTTAAATTCGATTGGCATGCTAAATAAAGTAATTTCATGCGTTGATTATTTTAAGTTTGATTGCCATCCTAAGTATGATATGATTATGTATGAATTGTTGTATTCCAACTAAAGTTGTGGTTCTGGGAAATTTCCAGAAATTGTCTGGTCGGCGATGAACTGCCGCCAGACGATTCTTTCCTCTTTTAGGCAATTTAGGGTTCCTATAGCGGAACCATCTGCCAGAAATAGTTTAAAATAGCTTGTTGGACCATTGTTGTGGCCCGGAATGACGTCCCTTGAGTTGTGGCTCGAGATAGCGGATGAACACAAGGAACTCTTGAGTTGTGGGTCGGGTTGGCGAGTGTTGCCTGTGTGAGTGTGCTGGTTATGGCCTGTACGGATGGCTCCGGATGGATTGCCCTCCTCAATAATTAGCTGACGAGTTTGGTAGTCTTGGGACGTTACGAACTATGTTCGTATATGGGAACTCCACCCAGCGTTACTGTGTATGATCCATAGCATGGTTTCCCGCACGTGCTCTATCGGTTGTGGCCGATAGGTATGGCAATAAGACATCTTGAGGAAATCGCTATAAGACGTAGAACACGATTATTATGGTAGTTGCCATGTGGTATGGGATCAAAGGAATAGATTCCTTTGGTGTGATTGTGTGATATATATAACTGTGCAATATTTATATATATGTGGAATTTGTTAGCTCACCCTATCTGCTTGTGTTTAGTACACGGGAGCAGATGATATTGCAAGTGAATCTGGTGAGGCCTAGAAACGGAGCGGGGCTAGTCTTGGGAGAAGAATTTTTATCAGAGTTTTTATTATGTTTTGGAACAATTGTAATATTTTATATTATTAAACTTGATTTTTATTATGGATTTTATGTTTCAATTATAGTAGAGGTTTTGAGATAATGTATTACTACTATACAGTTTTAATTTTCCCTCGTTTTGGGAACATAAGTTATAATAAATGAAGTTTTATTATTTATTTCTTTATTTTATTATTTAAATCCGTAATATCCGGTCGGGATGTTACATGTGTGGGATACCCTATAAAAGTGGAAGGCCACAGGTTCAAGGTGAATCTCATCTACTTGCCTTTGGAGGGACTTGATGTGATTATGTAGATGGACAGGTTGTCAAGCAACCATATTGTTATTGATTATGGATGGCACAAAGTGATATTCTTAGAGATAGAAGGACTCGAGTTGATATTGACTCAAAAAGCGCTGAAAGAGATGGAAGTTGGAGCTACTTGCTTCATGATAGTGGCTCAAGCAGAAAAGAAGAGCACAATTGAGCAAATTAGAAGCATTCCAATGGTAGACAAGTATGTCAATTTTTTCCCAAATGAAGTGCTTGGATTATCGCCAAGTAGGGATGTCAATTTCACCATTGATATCATCCCTGAAGCTCGCCCAGTATCCGTGACACCGTATAGAATGGCACCGGTAGAATTAGTTGAGCTGAAGAAGAAGATAGAGGATCTGTTAGAGAAAAAGTTCATCCAACTAAGTTCATCGCCATGGGGAGTGTAACATCCCTACTTTTAATAAATTATATTATTTACTTTATCTTCCCTCTAAATATAAGAGTTAGAAAATCATGTGTTTTTATTAGTGTTTTGTATTATATCTAGATATAGTTTGAACATTGAGAAATGAATTAAGTAGTTTTTAAGAAACATTAAGAATAAGTAAAATAAAAATAATAATAAATGACTACAACAATATATATATATATATATATATATATATATATATATATATATATATTATCAAAAAATATATATAAATTACTAATACATAGATATATAGGTTAAAAAAAATAATAAAGGAATCTTCTAATATTAAATCTAAGAGATAAGAAAGAAAAAATAAATAAATAAAGTAAAAAGAAGAAGATAAGAATATAGGAATATGAGAATAAGAAGTGATAAGATTGCATTTAATGCATGCAATAATCACTTTGAACCTAAGTATGTGTGAATGTGATAGGAAAGAGAAAGAAAGAAATGAGCAAATGATGATTACGTAAGAGAAAAAAAAATGCATGAAGCTTATCTCTTTAATAATGAAGAGAATCTTAGCATTAATGAAATTGCACATGGTTTGCTTATAAAAGGATGGCATGAAAGAGAAAATTGTAGAAAGAATTAAAGAAAGGGTGAGTTAAGTGAGAAAGAAAGAAGGGAAGAGAGAGAAAGAGAGAAAGAAATAGAGAGAAAAAGTTGGAGCAAAACATTTGAAAGAGATCTTGGTCTTCTAGAAGTATTACTAGTGTGTACCTCCAACTAATCAGGTAAGGGGGGTGAGGTTAAGTTCTTTTTATATTAATCTTGATAAAATCATGGGTGTTATATTAATCTCTTATTTATTTTGAATCATATATTATTTTATTTACTTCCCTTTAACTTATTTTCATTTACTATCATCTTATATTTATTTAATTTATCTTCAGTTGTATACTGATCTTGTTTACCTATTTTAATTTATCTCTAATTATGCATTGGTCCTCTTTATTTATTTTATTTAATCTCCAGTTATTCATTGGTCCTATTTATTTATTTTATTTTATCTCTAGATTTGCACTGGTCCTATTTATTTATTTTATTTTATTTATCTTCAGTTATGCACTGGTCCTGTTTATTTATTTATTTTATTTATCTCCAGTTATGCACTGGTCCTGTTTATTTATTTAATTTAATTTATCTCCAATTATGCACTAGTCCTATTTATTTATTTAATTTAATTTATCTCCAGTTATGCACTAGTCCTGTTTATTTATTTTATTTTATTTAATCTTCAGTTATGCACTGGTCCTGTTTATTTATTGTATTTTATTTTATCTCCAGTTTCGCACTGATCCTATTTTATTTTATTTATCTGTGGTTATGAACTGATCCTGTTTATTTATTTTAATTAATATATCTCCAGTTACACGCTGGTCTTGTTTAATTTATATTTTTATTATTATATTTATTTATAATATTATAATCCTTATCTAATTATTTATTTAAAGTTCTTCATTTGATTCTTATTTTATCACTATTTTATAATTAAAAAAAATGTGAAGTGAAAGTAAATATTATTTTATTCAATGAGCTTGAATGGAAGAAAATTGCATGTACATTTATCGTTGTTTATATTCTTTGTGTATAGTTTATACAATGACATGATTTGATAGTCATCACATTTTATGACCTTTGAAAATATCCAAGAGTATGTCAGTTAAGTAAGAGTTAAGTCTGGTTTCAATAAGTTGAGATTAAACCAGTGTCAAAGTGTTTGTATTTGGGAAGTCACAGTTTGGTACATTGTGGGATGAAAGGCAGGGACCATGGTGGGGTCTAAGGAAGTTTTACCAAGTAGGTGAATATCTGGATAGTTCAGAATAGTGCACTGGACTAGGATATTCATAGGCCAAACTTGGGACTATCTGATACCTGCTCGGCATTGCCAAGGTTAGGTAGTGAGTATATATCTCTTTTGTGGGCCGATAAATGGCTAATATTCTTGAGAAAGAAATAATTATGATTGTACAATGTTTTAATTAAGATTGATATTTAAGGCTTATAAAGACCTCACTCCTTTCATATTTTTCTTTCATATGTACCTGTTGCATGAGCAGAAGAGGAACCTATTCAGTGAAAGTTGTTCGGGATATTATTGGTGGATCTTCTGAAGATTGACTCATGGATAATTTCTATTAATATCTTGAGGAGATATTAAAATTATAGGTAATCTTCTATTCTGATGTAAGAAAATTAATATTATACAAATATATATTTTTGTAATATTTCATGAACAATTACAGAGATGTAAACTATATATATATATATATATATATATATATATATATATATGAATATGAAGTTATGTTATTATTAATATTCTCTCAAGGAAAATCTTATGGTAAAAAAATTAATTTCATATCTTTTTATCAAATAATAATTATTTAATATAATAGTCGGGGCGTTACAAGGAGCTCATGTGCTATTGGTTAAGAAGAAGGATGCCAACTCAAGATTTTGTGCTGACTATCGTTAGTTGAACAAGTTGACCATTAAGAACAAGTATTTGTTGTCGAGAATTGATGACTTGTTGGATCAATTGAGAGGAGTAGCGGTGTTCTCTAAGATTGACTTGAGATATGGATATCATCAGATCTTAGTCAAACTAGAGGACGTTCAGAAGACAACCTTCAAGTAACGATATAGGCACTACGAATATGTGGTGATGCCATTTGGGGTGATGAATGCTCCTGCAATATTCATGGACTACATGAATAGGATCTTCTGACCATACGTGGACAAATTCGTCGTGGTGTTCATCGACGATATTCTCATTTATTCCAAGGTTCGGGAAGAGCATGCAGACCATCTGAGAGTGGTGTTGGCGATCCTCAGAGAGCATCAGTTCTATGGGAAGATTTCGAAGTGTGAATTTTGGCTAGAGGAGGTACAATTCATAGGTCATGTGATATCAGCCCAAGAAATAGTAGTGGACCCAACAAAAATTGAGACATTGGTAAATTGGTAGCGTCCGCAGACATTGATTAGGGTGAGAAGTTTCCTGGGTTTGGAAGGTTACTCTAGGAGGTTCGTGGAGGGGTTCTCCAAAATGGTGAGTCCATTAACACAACTCACCAGAAAGGATCAACCTTTCTCTTGGATAAACAAGTGTGAAGCCTGTTTTGAGGATATGAAGAGAAAATTGACTATTGCTCAGGTGTTAGTTATTCCAGACACGACTAAAACGTTTGAAGTGTATTTTGATGCTTCATATCAGGGTTTGGGTTATGTATTGATGTAGGAGAAGCGGTTGGTGGCTTATGCATCTCGATAGCTGAAGGTGCATGAGAAGAATTATCCAACTCATGACCTGGAGTTAGCTGTAGCGTTGTTTGCCCCTAAGACTTGGAGGCATTACTTGTATGGTTCCCAGTTCCAAGTGTTCAGCGATCACAAGAGCTTAAAATACTTGTTTGATCAGAATGAGCTAAATATTAGGCAGAGGCACTAGATGGAGTACCTCAAGGATTACAAATTTGAGCTTTTATACCACCCTAGTAAAGTCAATGTCGTCGCAGACGCTCTAAGTAGGAAGAGAATGCATATGTCTGCATGATGGTGAAGGAGCTAGAACTGATTGAAAAGTTACGAGATATGAACCTGGAAATGCAGACGAGTTCAAATCATATCTAGTATGGCATGTTGAAGATCACTAATGAGTTACTGGAGTAGATCCAAGTGGAACAAGGTAAGGATCAGGACTTGTAGTAGATCGACGGGTGGTTAGGCAATGACAAAGGAAAAGACTATCAGATAAACAAGGATGGTATTCTACGCTTCACGAACAGAGTATGTGTTCCATGCGGACCACGATTGAGGAAGAGGATTCTGGAAGAAGGCTGTAAAATTCGTCTTAGCATACATTCTGGTATGACTAAGATGTATAAGGATCTGAAGGAATCCTTTTGGTGGACAGGTATGAAGACATATGTAGTAGATTTTGTGGCATCTTGCCTAGTGTGCCAAAAAGCGAAGATTGAACACATCTACCGAGATTGGTAAGAGGTCATGACTCAATCTGGGTAATTGTAGACATATTGACGAAACGCGCTCACTTTCTGCCGATTAATTAGAAAATGTCCATGGACAAACTAGCAGAGTTGTACGTCAGAGAGGTGGTCAGGTTGCATGGAGTACCAACTACTATTGTGTTAGACCGTGACCCGAGGTTCACATCGAGATTTTGGTAGTCATTGCAGGCAACGTTGGGCACTTAATTGAGAATGAGCTCAGTCTATCATCCTCATACAAATGGTAAGTTTGAGAGGACCATTCAGTCACTGGAAGACTTGCTCAGAACATGTGTATGGGATCATCTAGGTACTTGGAGTGAGATGCTTCCATTGGTGGAGTTCACATATAATAACAATTATCACTCCAACATCAGGATGGCACCATATGAGGCTCTCTATTGTATAAGATGCATAACTCCTTTATGTTGGTAGCAAGATGGAGAGTTATTGGTGCTTGGCCTAGAGTTCTTACAACAAACCACAGAGAAGGTGAAGCTGATACAAAATTGGATGTGAGTAACTCAGAGTAAGAAATCCTATGCAGATAAAAAGAGGAGATTGCTTGAGTTTGAAGTTAGAGATCATGTATTCCTTAGGGTTACAATGATAGCGGGCATTGAAAGGGCGATCAAGTCAAGGAAGCTGACGTCGAGATTCATTTGGCCATATTAGATCACACGGAGGATAGGTCCAGCACCATACGAGATTGCATTGCCACCGCATCTGGCAAACTTGCACAACGTCTTCCTTGCGTCATAGTTGAGGAAGTAAGTTACCAGTCCAACACATGTGCTAGAGGAGGATGACATTCAGGTGCGAGAAGACTTGACGGTGGGAGTTAGACTAGTGATGATCTTGCATTCTTAAGTTAAGCAACATAGAGGGAAGGAGATCCGGACTGTGAAGGTCCTCTGGGACGAGGCAACCTAGGAGATGACTTATCCACACCTATTTTCAAGTAAGTCTAATTTTCGAGGAAGAAAATTTTATAAGGTGGGGGAATGTAAGACCCGAGAAATTTAAATAATTGAATAAATAATTATTTAATAAATGCGGGTAGTGGAAACCTTTATGGTAATTAATGTTGGAACTATGATGTGGAATAGTACTACGTCAATTGGTTGAGAGTACTTGGTTATCTTGAGAGGACTTGGGTTCGTGTCCCATGTATGCCATTTGTGTGTTATTTTAATTGTTTATCATTTTAATAATAATATGCTTGAATATGATGAATGATAATATAATCATAGATGTATAGAATTATCATGAAACATGAATTGGTTGAATTGTAATTAGGTGGTTGTGTGTTCGAATCTTAACTTATGCGAAATAAGTTCCTTTTTACCAAAGTTATTTTTGACATGGATGAGAGAGTAAACACGTGGCATTCCTTAAGTTGTGTCGAGAATGGTATGGCCAAGCAGGGGGCAGGATGCTTGTATACATGGATGTGCGTGGTGTACAAGGCTTTCGGTGATACCTTAAAGATGGACTTGCTAGATCATTCCTTGAGTTGTGGCTCAGAATGGTATCTCTTGAGTTGTGGCTCGGGATAGAGGGTAAATACATGGCATTCCTTGAGTTGTGGCTCGGAATGACATCTCTTGAGTTGTGGCTCGAGATGGCGAATGAACACAAGCATTCCTTGAGTTGTGGCTCGGATTGGTGAGTGTTACTGGTGTGAGTGTGCGAGTTGTGGCTCACACAGAGAGTCTCAACTCAATTGAGCAATTACAGGTTATGGCCAGTGATGTGCTAATCTTGTGTCAAAAGTACGAACTATGGTTCGTATTGGGAACTCTACCTGGTGTTACGGAGTGTGGTCCAGAGCATATTTTCTCGCACGTGTTCTACAAGTTGTGGCTTGTAGGTGGTGGCAAAAAAATGTATCTTGAGGTTATCATCTAAAGACGTAGAACATGGAAACATGGTGGTGGCCATGTGGTATAGAATCAAGGGATAAAGTTCCTTTGATGGATTATGCATATATATATATATATATGTATATACATATATATGTATATATATATATATACATATATATGTATATATATATATATACATATATATGTATATATATATATATATATACATATATATGTATATATATATATATATATGTATATACATATATATGTATATATATATACATATATATGTATATACATATATATATATACATATATATGTATATATATATATATATACATATATATATATGTATATATATATATATATATATATATATATATATATATATATATATATTAGCTCACCCTATCTACTTGTGTTTGACGACGATCATGTAATTTGTTATACAAGAGCAGATGATGTTGCAGGTGGTTCTGGTGAGGCATAGAGCCTGAGAGGGACTAGTTGGGGAAAACTTTTTTGGAGTTCATTGCTTTATGAATTTTAAAGTTTTTGTAAACATATTTTATTAGACTTGGAACTTGTAGTTAACATTTATATTTTGTGGATTTTGAATTATAAGCAAGTTAATAAATGTTTTCATTTTCCCTCGTTTTTGGGAAAAAGTAGTGTAAATTAATGCGTCTTTATTAACTTTTTTTGTTTTATTTTATTGAAATTAGTAATATCTGACCGGGATGTTACACGTATGACATGTTAACACATGTTATCCATGTGGAAAAACCTATTTATGAATTAAATTGAATATTTTTAAAAAATGTTTATTTTTTGTTGTAACAGGTTGCCTTTTTCGTCCTTTTCATCTTTCCCTGTACTCCATATAGCAATTACCATCTTTGTCTCTGTCGCACAAAAACCTTCATTCACATACCACCATTTCATACTCTTTAGAGTAGAAAGGACCAAAGAAAAATGAAATGATTATAGGCCATAACCATCCATCTTTGTGTGTCGGTCCTTTGTTGATGTGCATTTGGGTGGCGACTTTTGGCTATTTGGAGGCTTCAACCACGATGTGAGCTAATTGGATCATGTGGAATTGGACGTGCTAGGTTCTACGAAGATTGCTTTGACATTGATGGGGTTTCGGGGAGAGAGAGAGAGAGAGGATAAAGAGAGTGGTGGGAGGGCAAGAGCTTTAAGCAACAAAGATAATGAGTCAGAATTATATGGGTGGGCTTTAAAAGGCATGATGTTTTTCAAAAAATAAATTAATTTCTTGTTATGTTGACACATATTTTAATTATATGTGAAGTGGGTTTGTATTTATGTATTGATTTTACCTTTGTTTATGATGGTTCTAAAGGAGTAAATTAAGGGTTTTGGTTAGAGTTGAAATGGAGAAAATGAGAGACATTTGAAGGGTGTTAAACTACTGGAAGGCGGGAGTGGTGAAAAGTTAGCTTTTTTATTGTGGTCGAATAGGCTTTTTGGTTCAGACTCCACATGAGGTGCTCTTTTAATGATTCAATCTATAAAGACAATGGAGCCCGAAGTGGGACCCGATCATAAGTCAAAATATTGAAAGACCTAGAAATTTGAAGATGGTAGAATGCAAATGGAGGTTCTTGTGTGAAGAAGATGAAAATGATGGTTATTTTGTGGAATAAAGAGGAAGATGAAGAGGAAGAAGAATGGAAACTGCTGCAAAATACAATTTTTTTTTAAATTTATTTAATTCACAAAATTAGTTTTTGTCACATGGAGAACACATGTCAAAGGACATTTCAACATGTAACATGTCTTAATGGAACGTCGTTTGTCACATCAGACAAAATATAATGCCATTATGTGGGAGGGATTAAATCCATTTCTTTCTAATGTTCAGGGACCAAACAAAATAGAAGTTTCGAGTAGGGAACAATTCCAATTTTGCATTATAGTTGAGTGACCATAAACATTATTAACCCAATAAATAAATTAGAGAACAAGGTAAAGAAGAATGCACACAAGGATTTATACTAGTTCACCTCCACTTGAGGCTATGTCCAACAGGAGTATCAACCTCTCCAGCTAACAACAAGTATCAACCTCTCCACGTATCACGAGTTTAACCCTCTCTACTAAGCACTAGTATAAACCTCTCAAGGTTATAATGATTTTAACCTCTTCTAAATCTCCCCCTTAGATAAAGAATTCACAATTACATTGAACAAAACAATCTCTCTTGCAAGATAGTACAATCATGCTCACAAGGTATACTTCATTATATGAAGAATGTTAGCTACTATGGAAGTAGAGAAATATTCTGAACTTCTTTCATCCAATTTTCTGTTGTTCCTTTTTCAACTTTGATGAGTGCGTATTTTTTCCCTCATTTAATATTTAATCATGGGTATTTAATTGAATTTGTGTGCTTAAAGATTGATTTAATTGGGATTTCTTATAATTGGGTTTATTGAGCATGAGATACAAAAAACATGTTAAAAATAGCTTTTTAGTTGCATAAATGTTCTTTGGATATTTTGAGGTGTGTTAGTGCAGCTGCAACTAAGTTTAGCTCATGGAGGTGTGGAAATAAATTGCTTAAAGCTTCATGACACCTTAAAGATAAATCCAAGAATAAGAAATTATCAAAATCACAAAAATCCAAGCCAAGCATTGCATGAAGACGGCAAGAAAAGCTTGAAAAAGTGAAGAAGTTTGGCTAAACCAAGAAGAGAGCAACAAAAAAATTGGACTCTGCGGTTTTCTTTATCTTTGTGATAGAAGATAATTTGGTAAAAATATATCTTTAGATATTTTATTTGATATTTTTAAATAATTATCTTATTTAATTAAATCATAAAATATTAAAAGATAATAACTACCAAATCTTTTTAAATATGACAAAATCTTCTTGAATCTTTTTAGATCCACAACAAACAAATATATCTTGAAGATATTGGATTATTTAGAAGATAATTTAAGGAGATTGCAAATGGTTGATTTGGAAAATTAATACAAATATTAATTGGTGATAATTTATCATATATCTTTAAGTAATTTATTTATTTAATTATATTAGATATTGATATTTATCAACCAACTATATTTGTCAAATATATCTCTCCAAATATTTTTAAATATTTATCTTTATCTTTATTTTAAAAGATATTTGAGAGATTTTAGCAACAGAAAAGTCCAGTTCAAGTCTTATATAAAAAGACCATGGGAGTAGGAAAAAAGACAAGCTCGACACTTCGGAATTTAGGAACCCTTAAGGGGGCCTAATTTCTTTCTCTCTCCTTTCTTCTTCTATTTTTATTTTATTTTGTGTTTTATGGAGTGCTAAACTTCTTGGGTTGATTCTATTATAATTTTATTATGGATTCTGAGGTTAGAATGAAATAATTTCTTTGTTCTTTTTATTATTGTTGAGGTTTTCATTCATCTATGTCTTTTATCTTTGAGTCACGTAAAAAGTAATGATTTTAAATTTATATGCATGTTGATCATATGAGTTCAAGGGTTTTTAAATTTAATTGAGACTTTACTTTGATTTTATTTAGAAACTGTCATGTGATTGAATGAGTTTTTACCAATAATTGAGACTTTACTTTGATTAAAGGTATTTACTCTAACTAAAACTAATTGAGACTTTACTTTGATTAATTAAGTTTTTTATTTGGTGAGGAGATAAAAGAATAGACATGATTAGGCATAGTAAAATTTGATTGAGATTGTACTTTGGTTGAATTTACTGTGAATAATCTAAAAGTTCTCATTTTTAATTGAGATTGTACTTTGGTTAAAAGTGAGAACGCCAACAAATTAATTGAGACTTTACATTGATTAATTTGTAAATCAACCACAATAATTAATTGTGCAATAATCTTTAGATAACCGATGATGAATCTATTTTGAAAAAGCAATGGAATCAATCTATTTTCTTTACTATTGTTTTTATCTTTTCTATTTCTATCTTCTTTATCTTAATCCTCCTATATTTTTATTATTTTATTTGACTAACTCTTTTGTATATATTTTATAAGAACTAATTTGTTAAAAATCAATTCCGTGTTCGTTGGGAGACGACTTTGGGTTACTTTACCCTTTGTATCTTGTTGACTACTTTCTTAACAATATTGAAGTTGTTATAGAAAAAGTAGTATTAATTTCATAATGTTATCAAACTTCCTCACATGTTCTTCAATACCTTCCAAACTTTCATAGGCACAAATATGAGGAGGGCTGAAATTTTCCACCCTATAAAGCATGAGTTTCTCTTGATCCAAGGGTTCTATAGTTATATATTGCAAGGTCAACTTTAGCTTTGTCAACTTGATATTATCTATGGAAAGTAGAGGTTGTTCCAGATAGTAATTATCTTTAATTACTGTGTTGAATCCTTTAATTTTGAACATTTTAATATATACTATATGTTTTCATAATACTTTGTTGAGTCATGTTGTGTATTATGCTGATAACATATCCCTTTCTATCCTCTTTATAGTTTTTAGCAGATTTAGATGTAGCAAATGAGGTATGTTGAAGGGAATACCTTTGAGAAGATTATACATGATGTACTTTGCCAATTGATTTACCTGATTTCTTGATCATTCTTTAGGGATTACAATCTTAATGCAAAGCAAGTGCCAAATTTTGTTCCATAGGACAAAGCAACTTATTGTTTGCACTCAGTGTTATCTTCTTCTCTTTATGGCGTTTTCGATAAAAAACACTCTTAGTTTCCCCACATTCTAGGTAAAAAATTTCCTAATCAAGATGATAATAGTTCATCAGTCTTTCGCACCCATTAGCTTGTGTGATGGTGTTTTGATTCAACACAACATTACATCCCAGTACATTGGTACAATGTTGTGGTCTTCTACAATCTTAGCGTTCTTCTAGAATCCCTGATTACTTTAGGATAGATCTTTTGATGGTCTGAGAAGAAACTTTTGATGCCACACTTTTCAAGATTCTCAAAGAACCTTGATCCATATTTGTCAAACTCTTTTGGGTCCATAAAGTGCTCACTGACGAGAATGCTCGAATTTCAGGTTTTTAATACTCAATAAACTTTATGAAGAAAGGAAGATCACTTGGGAAGGCCATTTGTGAAGAGGGTGAAGGTTTTTTGCAGGAAAAAACAACAAAGGTTTTGAAATTGTAAGAATGTGAGATTGCGTGAGGGTTCAAATGAAAGCTACGGAAGAAGAAAAGTCTAAAGGGTTTTAAGAAGGTTTTGGATCGAAAGCTCACTTATGCCACCTCAACAAAGAGAACTCATTTTCTAATGAAAAAGTATTACTAGGTTTGATGAACTAGACATGTCAGCATCTGACGCTCAAGTCGTCAAATACATAAAGCATCTAATTGCTTAGGTAGTATAATGCATAGCGAGTATGACAGATATAACGTCTAATGATTAGAAAACCTAGTGCTCCATATGGTCAAAACCAAGTCATCTAATGCTTAATTTGTTAAGTCATTTATACCTTAGTTTTCCATCGCTTTCTTTTAAAGCTTTCTCTTGTCAACCTTGTTAATCCTTACAATTTATTAGGAAGCCCACTTATATCATATCCCTTTTAAAAAACGTCTAATGCATGATAATTCCTGTAGATCTTATTTGATAAGTCTTTTCAATCCTTAACACCTATCCTAATCCTATAAAAGTTTTTTATTTAATAACTGACAAAAGTTTTTGACTTACCTGACCATGAGAAGTCATCCTTCCAGGATGTTTTCTTCCTCAAATACCTTTTTAGTTTTTCTTCTTGTGAAGGTATGGGTACACTAACACAAAAAAAGCCCTATAACGTCACCTATATAATGTATGTCCAGAAAAAGTCTCACGTTAAAATGACCGGTGACATTTTTGTAAATTATTTGACTTTTTTAACATTTGTTCATTCCAACACAGACGTAATTTAACGTCTGACCCACAGTACCCCGACGTTATGTAAAAATTAACATCTGAGCTCTCTGCCCCTGACTTAATTTAACGTCTGACCCACTTTGCCCCGACTTAATTTAACGTCTGACCCCCTCTGCACCGACATTAAGTAACGTCTGACCACGCAGCCCCGACGTCAATTTTTGGGTTTTCTCTACGCGAAATGCATAAACCCTAATTGTTTCGTCGCGCCACCAATTTTTCGCGAAGCTTCTCCGTCGGCAACCACCATTCTGAGCTCCTCCAGGTAATTTTTGAACGTTTTTCACCACCAAACTTGTTGGGATTTGATTATGGATTGATTTTAGGCATTTTGAACCGAATATTTTTCATTTTCATCCTCATTTGCAGTGTTTTGCGATCCTTCCCATCGGTGACCATTATTCTAACCTCCTCTAGGTGAGTTTCGAACATTTTTCACCACCAAACTAGTTGGTATTTGATTGTGGATTGATTTTAAGCGTTTTCAACCGAATATTATGCGTTTTCATCCCCATTTGCATCGTTTTGAGATTATTTTGCTTGTTATCTCTTTTCCATTATATGTATGTAATTGCTTGTATTTTTTTATTTGCAATTATAATTTTTATCTTAAACTATTTTTTTTTAGTTTTTTTGGCCTATTTCTTTTTTTAATTGAATTTTTATAATAATATTTGTAAAATTACGAATAAAATTATATTTATTGTTATTTGTAAAATTGGACTAATTGTATTTGACTTTTCAATATTATTGTTGCATTAATTTTTATTTTATGTATGTAGATTTATTATAGATTCATTGTGGACCAAGGTCGATCTGCCGTATATGGATTCATTGAACCTCAAACCATTCAACCTTCGGGAAACTCATATGACCACATCAAACTTTATTTGCAAACATGGATGGTTGAGTCAAATAGAGAGATCTACTTTGCGCCATACATTGATGCGTATGTGTTTTTTCTAGTAATATTTTATGAAGTATTATTAATTATTTCTGCTAAGTACTTGTGATTGACGATAGGTATCATTGGCAACTATGTGTCATCATTCCAAGACATTGCACGGTTTCCATTTGCTTTGAAAAACATGTTACAAGAGTAAGTATTACCTTTTTTCAATCATAACCTATGTATCTACTTAGTTATAAAAACTAACATATGTTTTATGTTTCCAAAATTTCATTAGAATTGTGAGTAAGCCTAGAGGCCAACAACTTAAAGTATTATATTCAAAGGTTAGAACTCATTTAGTTTAAAGTTATTAATTTTTGTATGTCAACTTATGACTTTGATATGTGTTTATTTTATTTGTAATGTTTAGTGTAACAAGCAAGAAGATTAATGGGAATTGTGTATATTAGTTTAGAATATATGTTGAAACTTAAGTGTTATTAGATATAACTGTAACTCCATAATTGTGCTAAAATTATTATGAAACTGTTCTGGGAATTTGCTGATTTTCAGGTGTGGGAATGTTGTAAAAACAACCAAATTAAAAAAAAAAAAATAGAGCAGATTGACGTCTGGTGGTGCTCTGACAGACGTTATTTAACGTCTGAGCTTACTGTGGTCGACATTATTTAACGCCTGTCAGAGCCCAACAGAAGTCAAATTGTCCTGTTTTTTGGTTCCATTTAGCGCGAAAATTGACGTCTACTGCTTTTGGCCCCAATGTTGGATAACATCGAACCCCTATTGCCCCAACGTTAACTGACGTCTGTTTTGTTTTCCGACGTTATTTTAACGTCACCCAGTACGACGTCGGTGTTTGGGCAGACGTCAAAGGTCGGAAATATCGGACGTTAAAAGACTTTTTTGTGTTGGTGGTATATAGACTTTCATATTGTTGTGAGTTGCAAGCATCCACTTTCCAAGATTCATAACAAAAGTGTTTTTTGTTGAATTTAAGATATTTGCAACAAATACTATTCTAGCTTTTGGTACCTATATTTCCTTAGGTCCTTTACGATTAGTGTTACCATAAAATATTCTCTTCTTATACTGACTATTGTGATTATTTCTAAAAGCCTTGTAGTGATGTATATATGTATTTTCAATATTATTTCTGTTCTTGCAGAAGTAATACGAGATTATCATGAGACCGACACAATATCTTACCACAACTTTCAAGTTTTTCATATGGATTCCCATCTTTGGTTCCACTTGTCTATTAAGGATCTGCCATCCCTTTTCTCTAGAGCTACAGAGTGAGGTTATACCTGCAAAAGGGACTCCAATGATCAAGTCAGCAGAGTTCTTTCAAAGTTAAATCTCATATTAAAGGATTAGTGAATTGTGTACCCTTAATTACTTGGGTCCAGTTGTATTTATAATAATTTAGTTGACTTTTGACTATTTTACTTACTCTTTTTGTATTTCTATGATACACATCCTAAAGATCTTGTTACTTGGTTGTCGTTAGTTAGTCGACCTGGTATAAGTAGTTTAGATGCGTATTCCCATTCTTTTAAACACTTCAAAGATGGTTTCTTCAGGGTCGTTGTGAAGCCGGTTGGCCATGCATTCTTTTATGATGATAATGATAACACTAAATTTCCTTTCTATTGGATCGATGACCCTTAACAGTGTAAGGGTATGCAGAAGGACATCTTGTTTACGAAGGAGGATGCTCGATGGAAATGGTGACAGATCTAAGACGTTAAGGAGGCGCATGAGGGAGCATGGGAGCTTTAATGAAAGTGTCGTTGACGACATAATGGTTGCCTAGATAAGACAATAAAATCTGTGTATATTCTTGTAACGTACAAATAGAATTTCACTTGTATATTTTTGGAATGAGTGAGAAACTAAATACTAAATGAATTAATTTACGATTATTTGGTTAATTCATATTTGTGTATTTTTGTTTAAATCAAGAGGTAAAAAATTAAAACTTCACTCGTACAAATTCGGAACGAGTGAACTATGAATAAAAATCTCACTTATATACATTTAAGACGAGTGAGAGACATAAAAATTAATTAAGGTGTGATTGGTTAGTTCAAGATGCGTTTAAAAAATAAATGAATGATAAATTATAAGATAACTAATGAAAAAAAAATCATTTCAATCCGTTATTTATAAGTTAATACAACAGTTACAAAGTCGATGTAAATGCCACTTATGTAAAATGTGAAAATATCACAATGATTTACAATACCATGTAGATGTGGATCAATAGGGGCAAAAAAAGAATATACACATTACATTGGTTATAAAATTAAGCAATATAATATCCCTTGGGCTTTAAAACTAACAATATATGTAACGTCCCATTTAAATATTAAACGAAATTAAAGGAAACGTCACACGATAAAGTATAGCAGCGTAGTCTTGGAGTCCTTAACGCAACCCCTACAACCTGGCACACCACGATGCCAACATAAAACGGATACAATCCTAATAAGGTGTGTAGAATAAGAAATCATAAGACGATACAGGGGTCGTAGCCCTAAAGAAATCATGAATAAAATGACTCCAGCCCAGATGGCTAAGCTACCGAATCACCACTCCCTTGCTGTCCACGAGAACCTCGCCCATTTGCTCCCATCAACCAAGTTGATGATCATCGCAAGGAAGAACAGCCACATACAACACAACCATGCAACAAAACGGGTAAGCTAGAGCCAACACATACTCATCATATAGTCAAATATATTTTCATCATCTCACATCCATATAACAACCAAACATGTTATGACTCTTCATTCAATACACTACGACTCGACTCGACTCATCCTGATACGTATAACTTCGTCGGATTCAGCGGATGCTTGCACTTGTGTTGGATACCTCTGCTCGACCCTGAGCTGCTCGATCCTGAGCTATGTGTTACAAGTGTTACGATGAATCAAATCTCCCTCACCACAAGGTTAGCCCTTACTGGATTTCAGGCCTCCTGCTACTCTCACCACAGGAGTCAGTCCGCTCTAGGTGAGACTAACTGGCTCCTCAGAGTGTCAGGATGCAACCTTACCTTGAATCCTTACCTAGTTATACAGATGGAGCACCACCATGGACACCCATTAACAGGGGTCATGGGATTACGTCCCGACCACTGAAGCGTAACCCCGGAGATCTCACCTAGAGACTCCAAGGAATTACACGCTGACACGGACCAACATTCATAAAACAACATTAGGAGAACATCAAAAGCATGTTTACAATTCCATACCCATCCATGAGATTTATTCCTCATACGCATCACATTTTGAATCCATACCACTGATCATCACCATCCCATGAGTCTAGGGTCTCATCTCATGTCAATACCATGTTCCTTAAATTTCAAACCACACATTCATTTCGCATGCTAAGTCTCATACCAACCCATCATCCACAATTCATGAATCATGCCAAAAATATACTTCATGCTCCATTATATACAGATCACTCCTCATACAATCATACTAAACCAAAACAGATCATTCAGGGACCAATAGACATTCAAACACAGCACAGTCTCGCCCAGCACCTCGCTCAGGCTGAGGGGTCTCGCTCAAGCGAGCCACCCCCTCCGCCTAGGCGAGGGCACCAGAACAAGAGCATAAGCAACGCGGGATCTCGCTTAAGCGAGATCCCTCTCGCTTGAGCGAGTTGCCTGCTCGCCCAGAAGTCACAGCGGGTCGCCTGGGCAACCATTCGTGGAGGAAAAGGCTTAGGCGAACCTCTGTTAATCTCGCCTAGGTGAGACTAGCTCGCTTGGGCGAGTTTATCAGTGCCCGCCACTATTTTCACCTGCAACAGATGCAAAGACATACCGCAAGCAACAATCTCACCGTATCATACATCCAAATCAACTGGTAAACACAAAAGAGAATCACCAAGCACACAAAACAGCATACTCGCGCCAAACAAACAGAGGATTCTAGCTTCCTGTACCTGGGATAAGCTAGCAAACGACCCAACACTCCCTCGACACCGAACGCACGAGCACAACAGCTCAAGAGGCGAATGGAAGAACTGAAAGGATAGAGAAACAGGAGCACGATATGGGTTACTTGGAACCCTAGCTGTGAAAGGAACGAAAAAGGAACAATGGAGACGAGAATGGCTAGCATAGTACTTACATGGAGTAGAGAACAGCTTCGAGCTAGCTTGAAGATGGCAGAAACCTAACCCTAGCAGAGCTCTTTGTGAGAGGGAGAAAAGGGTTGACGACTGGATCTTTTCTGAAAGTGAATGAAATGTGGAATTAGGGCAACACGAAGGGTACTTATATCATGGGCCAACCTTTTAGGCCCACTGCTGCAAGGCAGCCCTAAAGATTAAGATGGCAAAATAAAAGGGGCCTTACAATATACAAATGCAGTGGAATATCATTTTCAACTAGTACTATTATTATATTCTTATAAATTATTATTATTATTATTATGTTGTTTGAAATTGGATGGTGGCACTGTATGTGCATAGGTTGGGATGGGAAAATATTGAGAATTAGAGGTGGCCTTGATCAGTGCAATTTTATGCACCCATTAAGCATTTAAGTTTGGCTTTATTGATTGATTAAATTTTTTAAGATGTTTTAACTTTGAATTGTTCCAACAACGTAAAATGAGCTTCGGAGTATGAAAACATGTTAAAATCAGCTTTTTAACACATTGGTTGGTTATCATTAAGATTAATAAATGATTAAATCAAGTATTGAATGGTATGTGATCTCCTGAAGCAGGTTCCAATCGGTGGAACACCGATTAATCCTCGAAGAAACCTCTAGATCTCGCGGATCTACGCAGCGAAAGACTAGATACTTGTGGCAGTGGAAGACGAAGAACCTCTCGGTGAGAGAACGATTCTTTCTCGCACTCTCACTAATTCAGAAATACGCGAATCACTCTCGCGTTCCAGTTGTAACCTCGAATACTCAAGGTTTTAGAAACCCTAGGAAGTAGAAATCTCGTCTAAAAGGTGAGCTTTGGCAAATGGGGGAATATCCACTCTATTCATCAAAAGCTACATTTACAATACATTGGCTTGCCTAGGAAGAAGAAAGGCAGTCGTGGCATAAACCCTAACAGAAGGAAACAAAAAGAAAGGGAAGTCATCTAACAAGATTCTAACTACGAGAAGAGTGAGGTATGAATAAACCCTAACACTAAGGGTTGGCCATCGTAAAGGGGGATTGAGGTTTGAGGGACAGAACACTTTGCCCCTTTGAGAAGTTGAATCCATAATGTGATGCTCACGCTAGATGAAATTGGATTGTTGGTTGCAAGCCCAATGTGCTGACGAAGAGGTTGTTGCCTGTTGAAGAATGACGTTTGATGGCAGCGTTTTCCCAAGGAAACATGTGGTGCAGTTCGAAGAGAATGGCACGAAGGTTGCAAGCCCAAAAAGGATCACTAGGCACTACTGAAGAATTGATTTGGGCCATTGGGAGACGCTGGAATCTCAACCTAAAATATCGTCCATGCTTTAGTCCATACAACCATAACTAAAAGAGTGTCCTTCCTCCATGTGTCACACTCTGTTGGTACTTGATGCGCTGCTGGTGTTGTGCGAATAGTGTGATGTTGGACTTAAGGTAATTTCATGGCCCAAACAGATACAAGGAAAATAAATGTTGGCCTAAACCATGGCCTTGAATGCGGACCCTTGGGAAGCAAGTCATCATCAAGTCTAATAAAAAAAGTACAATTATCAAATTTTCCTTTAAGATAAAAAATATCTATATCAAAGATTATTTTAGATAATCAAATATTTGTACTCTTGTGATACCTAGAGAAGTTAATACTAATGTGAAGAGATTGTGAACAATTTGTACAAATGGATACAAATTTTGTATTATGGAATACACAATCCAAAATATGATTTGTATTTTGAATTATGCATTTTGGAATGTATAAAAATAAAAAAACACTTCTAGATTTTATAATTTAGAAGGTTTCTATATTGCACCATCCGGAAGTAAAACAAAAAGAAGAAAACGAAAAAATTTACCTATGCAACACTACCAATTCCCACCACTAATCACCACCAAGAACCCAAAACCAAGAAACATCACCAACCACCATAAATACACTTTCCAAAACACAATAACACCACCTAAGTATTGTCGCTTCCTATAACTATTACTATAGGGTGAGTTTGGTATTTTGAAAACTATAGGGTGCAAATGGAAACTATCTAGTTCAATTTTCTAATAACAAACAATTTAGAGAAATCATATATCTCTTTAAAAAAAAGTTTTCCTTTCAAATAAATCAAGAAAATGATTTACTTTTAATTTCAACAAATAAACTTAAATAAAAATAGAAAGAAATAAACAAGTTATAGTAAAAGTGGTCCCAAAATGGTAAGGGATGGAGAGGTTCATGAGGATATGATGGAGCTTGGTGGAGACATGGAGCTCCAAGTGCAGCGAAAATGATAGAGGAAGCATGAAGGAGTGGAAGGCAAGTTTGTCGGCTCTTGCTTGCAATGGATAGGTGAAAGGGTGAGTGATTTAAAAGTAGTTCTAGCCTAGGAAGGGGGCTAGAGGTAAAGAGAGTAAGCTCTCTAAAAGATGACTCTCAAGTGACAATAGTGAGGAGTGTTCTAAACTCAAAGTGTCTATTGCACAAAAATTCAAGAGTGAGTACAATGCTGAAAAATTAAGGCTTTTATACTCAAGCCATTACATATGAGGAATCTTGACCCTTGGATGAGAAGGAGAAAGCATCTTGGCCTTTGATGATAGCTTGGAGAAGAAGGCTTGATCTTGGCCATTGGATGATGCCTTGGAAAAGGAGGAAACATTCCTAACCCTTAGATGCTTTGGATCCATGAGGTGTAGGAAGAAGTGTTGACTTCCACTTAGTCCACCTTGGCTCTTTTGATAGCTTATGGCCAAATCTCCTATTGGGCTTAGTCAAGTCCAATTTTATCAATTCAACTACTCATTGTTTAACTTATTATTCTAGAAAGCAAAGCCTAAACAATGGGCCAATATTATTGCTATTCTATTGCTCTTTGAGACACCTCTTCAAATCTTCACATCTTCTTTGGCTCATGTGAAGAGTATGAGAAGTCCATGCGGGTTTGGGCCATCTTTAATGAAGCCCAATTTGATCTTTTTTAGCATGCCCCTTGTTATTGGACCTCTTGATGGGCTTGGGCTTGAAGGTGCATGATGACCATGGATCGGGCCTTGAGCATGATTTGGGCCTAGGTGTTGCCTAAGCTATAAGCCTTGTTGGGATCACATCATCCCCTCCTTCTTGAAGAGGATTTGTCCTCAGATCAAGAGTGTTGTTTAAGGCTCACAGCAACCAAATTTGAGGTTCCACCAAGATCAAAAATATATCTGCAATAGTCATCAAATAAAATTGCATTAAATTCAGAAAGACCATGCAGTATACATGAATGTGTAATGTGTGTTTAGGGTTTAGGGTTTAGGGTTTAGGGTTTTGGATGAAAGCATCCCCTATGTCAATGAAGTTTTCTATCCTAGCTTGTTGCTCTTTAGTGATCCTAAATGAAGGGGGAATGAAATGTTTCCACATGCATGTTTTTAATTCATAAAATGTATTAATGCATGATTCTCTCCCCTTTTACACTTTAGATTGTCTCTTTTGCCACCACTCGGATGCACGTCCTATAAACCTAGAAGTAACATGCCTAAGAATGTCAAATTGACAATATTTACTAAAAAAATGGTTGCACCAATTTCTCTGTATCCCACATCCAATCTCTAAATGATATTGGTCTTATATCCTCCCCAAAGAATGGAATGTCAATATGAAATGTATGATGCAACTCATGACTACCATGCTTATGCAACCTAGGACTATATGTAGAATATGTACTCATGGTGATTGAATGAACTTATGCAACTTGAACAAAGTGTGGTAGAGGAAATCAATCACAAGTGGACCTCCAGGTTAGGCGAGGTGAGTCTTTAAGACTTCTTAAATACCAAGGCCAATCCTTGCCAAGATACACTTGTAAAAGGTGTCAAAGATCACACAATTGTCTAAGTGCTAAGTAAATAGAACCACTTGAGTCACTAAGCACAAAACAAGCAAACAAGACTCAAATAAATTTAACACTAAAAACGGACCCCTAATTGGCCAAAATATGAAGAGACTTTGGTCTCAAAATTTTAAGCCACTAAACAACGGGAAAACTTGAATATAACTATGCGGCCTAATGTAAGGTGAGAAAACACTTAGAACTTTCAACACACTTACAACTAAAAACGATTCATTAATGGAGGATGAAGGTTCTACTTAGGAGATGGGTGTGAACACCTTGTGGTTCCCCAAGACACCTAAGTAGTCCAAATTATAAAGCAAAGAATAAGCTACAAAGTTGTAACAATTTGCATGCAATAATGTGCAGCCAAAGCACTCCAATTGTTGCTTCCAAGAGAGCAACCGAGAGCACCATTTTTTGTGAATTTGGAGGCCTTAGTTGATGGCCAAAGGTAAGCACCAATTGGGGACTTTGTGAGGCAGCAAACACCTCTTGAAATGGCTTCGAATTGTCACCAAATGACCACAATATAGCTGCAAAAAAAATACAACAAAACAATACACAAAAACTATGCCAAGGCAAATGTTAGTACTCAACACTCATGCCAAGAAAATTAAGGCTCAAACTCTCCAAATTTGGTGAAGGGAAGGGTAAAAAAAATGAGCACAACCTTTAGAGATTTACTCCTCAACCACCCCCTAAGATGCTACCTATGCTAGCAACCAAATCAAAATCAAACACTTAATTCATATCCATAAGCATTGGAACCAACATTACCTGCCAAATGAAAGAAAAAAACACAAGAAAAGCGAATTAGGAAATGCTAAACCAAATGGATTATAGTGACAAGACAGAATTGAAATGCCAAGAATGGACAAGCAAAAAAATTAAAGTCACACAAGGAGGGAAGCACAACAAAGAGAATTCTAGAAGGGAAATAGAATGGATCTACAAAAACAAAACAAAAACTGCAGTGCTTGTAAGAAGGCCTATAGTCCGTTATGCATTCATGCCAATGGGAGGGTGTACACCACTCCAAATTGAAGGCATTTGATAGCAATAAAGGAGACACACTTAGAGTGTGTTTGGATAGAGTATTTTAATGAAGTAATTCATTTTTTTGAAGAATTTTGATTTCTTTGTAATGAAATGCTTTGTTTGGATAGAGAAATTAAAAAGCATTTCAAATGCAAGCATTTTTTTGAAAGATTTCAATTAGCTAAATTAGTAGAAATTCAAATACCCTCAAAATAGGTGGAATTTGAAATTCTTCTCACTCAACCTCACATTCTAGACGATCCGGACGGACACGACAACTCAAACGTACCCAACGGGCCCGACGACCCAAACGTGCCCGACGACCCAAACGGGCCCGACGACCCAGACAGGCCCAACGACCCGGACAGGCCCGATGACCTAGACATGCCCGACGACCCAGACGGACCCGACAAATAGGACGGGCCCGACGACCCAAACGGGCCTGATGACCCAGACAGGTCTGACCTAGACGGTTCAGACAACCCGAACGAGCCCGACGACCTAGATGGACCCGACAACCCAAATGAGCCTGACGACCCAAACTAGCCCTTCCAAATCATTGGGCCCGACAACTCGGACGAGCCCGACGACTCGGATGTGCTCAACGACCTAGAAGTGCTCTAGACGGGTTCGACAACTCGGACGGGAACAATGACCCGGACGGTCCCGAAGATCCAAACGGGCCCGGCAACTCATACGGGCCAAAGTATCCAGACAGTCCCGACGACCCGGACGGACCTGTCTGGGTCGTTGAACGTGTCTAAGTCGTTGGGCCCATCCGAGTTGTCGGGCCCATCCGAGTTGTCGGGCCCGTTTGGGTCCTTGGGCCCATCCTAGTCGTCAGACTCGTCCAGGTCTTTGGGCCCGTCTGGGTGTACGGGCTCGTCCGGGTCGTCGAACATGTCCGGATTGTCGGGCTCGTCCAGCTCGTCAGGCATGTCCATGTTATTGGGCCCGTCCAGGTCGTCGGACCCGTCTGGAGCATTGGGCCAATGACCTAGACGGGTTGGACCGGGCCATATTGACGAACTTGACGGCACAATCGTGTAGTATGGGCCGTCAGGCCTCTAGATCATCGGGCCACCCAGCCTGTCTGGGCTTCCCAGTCGATCCAGCTCGGGTGGGTCGTCTGGTCTAACCAATCTGGTTGCGTAGTTGGGTCTGCCCGACCCATCTGGGTTGTCGAGCATGTTTCCAAATTTATCATGAACTCAAAACATAATTAAACGTAAAATAAATATTGTTAAAATTAAATTTTATCTCACAATAAATTCATTTTTTTTCCAAACAAGAAATTGAAATGTCAAGTATTTTAATTTTCTTATCCAAACAAGTTATTTAAAAAATGAATGGAATTTAATTACAAACAATTCAAATACAAAGCATTTCAATTTCTAAGCATTGTTAAAATGCTGCATCCAAACACAAGGTCAGGCCAAGACATTGATGGACAAAAAGCACTGAAATTAGAGCTGAAAACACACCAAAACGCACAAACAGAGAAAGCTGGAAAAAATACTGCACCAGTAAAAACGCTGACAGCTGCCTCAAATTTGAGGATTTATCATATTTTTTGTATTGCACATTTTTTGTCACAATTTTTTTTTAAATTTTCGTCCAGATGTTCTTTAAGTCAGAAAAAATTAGCAAGTGAATTGGTGTAGTGGATCGTTCCAGTTAAATCAAACAAAAACAATGTGCGTCTGGAAAATAGAGTGAAAAAAAAGGCACAGCAAGCCTGAAAACGTTGATTGTTGGCCAGACTTTGATGAATTATTGTGAATTCATATCTCAATGGTTTTGAGTGATTCTTGTTGCAAAAGTTTGGTTGATGTCTTATCTTTTAGGCACAATAAACAACTAAAATTAACAGGCATTGTATCACTCAAGAGAATTAACAAACAAAAGGTGTGCGCTCTAGAAAACAGAGAAACTGGAGCAGATTGCTCTCTGAAAATTTGTGGAGATGTTCAAACGAAAATCCAGTGGAATGGAGCATGATTATGAACTAAAATCACACATGAATAAAAGATGAACATCTCAAGACCCTAAGGTACCACAACCAACGGTGAAATTCATTGATGATAATAGATTTGTTGGCAACAAAAGCAAATGAAGGAAGGTCCAAAATAGATGGTTGTGAGGGACGATTAGTTTGAGCAACCACAGCAGATCGAGGAGGACGACCGTGTAATGCACAACACTGATCAATTTTGTGGCCGAACTTACCACAATGATCACACTTGTGACGCCATTTTTCTAACTTACGAGAGCGATTGTGGTCATCATGTTGAGATGTCGAAGTAGAGAAATCATTGGCCAAGACAATTATAACATTGGAAGGTTGACATGGTACACACAAAATGGTGAAACAAGTAGAAGTAAAATTGGGTATAACAGGAGAACCCAAAATCTGATCATGGACATGGGAATATTTTTCAGCAAGTCCGTGTAAAGTCAAAACAATGAAGAACCTTGAACGTTGCTCTATTTCTTCGGTAGGAGTAGAGGAAGGAGGTAAGACTTCATTAAAATCATGAAAAAGAGCATTCATCTTACCCAAATAATCAACCATAGGGTCTTGAGTTCGAGGAGCAACAACATTAAAAAGGTTATGACAAACACCATATAAACGTTGAGTGTCACTGGTGTACAATAATTTGGCATGTTCCTAGACTTCATAACATGTGACATAGGCACGAAACATAGCTTTTAAAGAAGATTGAATGGTATTCTTGAGAATCATGCATAAGTGAGCATCAATTCTCTTCCAACGAGCAAAATCAGCAGGAGCAATATTAGTCATTTTGAGAGTAAGACGATTAAGATACCCTTGACTTTCAAGTCAAAGTTTAACAACAGATGCCAAAGTCGCATAATTATTGCCATTTAACTTATCAATGGGCAAGTGCACATTGACATGGGTATTAAAGGCTGACGAGTCAGAATATTAGAGGTAGAAGAGTTTTCAAAAGTAGAAGTTGCAACGAAAGACGCCATGGAGGAGAGAGTGAAACTCTAAATATCCAATGTGCTCAATTGAAAACACCAAGCACAAAACCTGGAAGCTGAGACTGAGGCGAGTCTGATGAAGAGCAACACTTCCACCTATGCAAAATGTGAAAATATCACAATAATTTACACTGCAATATAGAGGTGGATCAAAAGGGGAAAAAAGGAATATATGCATTACATTAGTTATAACATTAAGCAATATAATATCCCTTGGGCTTTAAAACTAACAATATACAAATGCAGTGGAATATAATTATCAACTAGTACTATTATTATATTTTAATCAAATTTTATTATTATGCTATTTGAAATTGGATGGTGGCACTCTGTGCATAGGTTGGGATGGGAAAATATTGAGAGTTAGTGGTGCCTTGATGAGTGTGATTTTATGCGCTCATTAAGCATTTAAGTTTGACTTTATTGGTTGATTAAAATTTTTTAAGATGTTATTTTAACTATGATTTGTTCCAACAAGGTAAAATGAGCTTTGAGTATGAAAACATGTTCAAATCAGCTTTTTAACACGTTGATTGGTTATCATTAAGATTAATATCTAATTAAATCAAGACTAATAAAAAAGTACAACTATCAAATTTTCTTTTAAGATCATAAACATTTATTTCAAAGATTATTTTAGATAATCAAATATTTATTTTGAAAATTGTTTAAATCATAAATGATTAGATTGTATTCTCAATATAGAAATGTGTTAAGACCATTGATATAAGATTAATCATATCTGAATTCAATATTAACAGATATAGATTGCAAGGTTTCATTTTCAGTGAGAAATTTGAACGTTGAAAACTCTTATGGGTAATAGTTTTACCATCAAATGTTCATATTGATCTTAAATATGAAATGGTTGAAGCTAAACTTAAATGAATTCTTATGATTTATGAAGAACTGCAAGCACATAGATAATCCTCAATGCTCTAATTAAGCAACGAAAGATGAATGAAGAACAAAAGATCATCAAAGCACTCAATGGTCAAATTCACAAGAACTACTAAATATTCAGAATACTTTAAAGAAACCAGTAAAAAGGGACCACGAAAATAAAGTAGAAAAGAGAAAGAAAAAAATATTGAGCTTATACTGTCAAATCTAAAATACACCATGTTCAGAGCTTAACCAGTGTAATATCCTTCACAAATGTGTAGTTTACCTTGTTGGCTAAGATTGTACTCTCTTGTATTAAGATTTGTCGGAACCGAAATCGCAGCGGGACAACAAAAATAATTTAGAAGAGTCGCCACCATAGTTTATTATGGAAAGCTATAGAAAAACCTTAAAAAATAATGGTCTTCAAAACCAAATTTGAGTTCGAGAGTCCATTACGTGAGGAGAAGGTATTAGCACCCCACAACGTCCGTCTTAAGACGGTTCCCTCTTTAATTAAGTATGCAAGATAAAATTTGATGTTTAAAATATTTGTTGTTTCCAAAAAATCAAGCAAAATAAAAAAAAACACATAGAAAAATAATAAAGATTAAAAACAAAATTATTTTTTTATATTTTTTAGCCCAACGAGGATTGTACCTTGCTCCTATGTATTTCCATTTGGAAAATAAAGGATAATGTAGTTCTTTAAAAAAGGGCTGTTTGATATTCTTATTATTATTTTCTAAATTTTATATATATATATATATATATATATATATATATATTATTAATATCAAGAGAACCCGAGATTCTACATAATAAAGATTTAGTTATCAAGCAAATTCAAATTTGACATGATATTTAAAATGATTTTATAATTTTTATTTTTATTATTACTATTTAAAAAAAAAAGAATTAAAAGCATATGAAAGAGTGTTTTGATTATCAAACAACTCTGAGACTTGACATGACATTCAATACTTATATAAAAGAAAAGGGTTAAATATGTTTTTGGTCCCTCGAGTTTAAGTGAATTTTGGAATTAGTCCCTCTTCGAAACTTTATACCAATTTAATCATTCATCTTTAGAAATGCATGGATTTAATCTTTTTTACCAAATTTTATGAAGTTTATTTGACATTTTAAACGCATTTTATGATAATATTTGAGTTAACATCGAAGAAAAATGTGTCAAACGGTGTAAATAATTCAAATACTATCATGAAATGTGCTTGAAGCGTCAGATAAACTTAACAAAATTTGGTTAAAAGGACTAAATTCTTGCATTTTTAAAGATGAAGAACTAAATTGATCAAAATTTTTGATGAGGGACTAATTCCAAATTTCGCTGAAACTTGAGGGACCAAAAACATATTTAACCCAAAAGAAAATTATAATTTTTTTTATTTATTATTATCCTCTTTTTTTAGAGAGAATTAAAGCCTACGAAAGAAACCTTTTTATTTATCAAGATAAAAATAAAGGGAAAGAGAAAAGTTGAGCACATTGACAAACCCAAAATCATCTAACATGAGAACCCCAAACACATTTAATCATACAACAGTTCAAACGATGATACATTTGATATTATAAGAGAATTATGAATAGCATTAGGAGCAAAGAGATCCCTTTTGCCCGTGTTCTGGTGATAAAAAAGGAGAGGGGTTTTTCAATTTTTTTTGTGTCTTGCATTAGAGAAGTTTTGTGCTTATATAGGCACGTTGGCGTACCACTCAAATCCTAGTCTTTAATTATAAAAAAATATATGAGGAAGTAATTGGTCCTGATAAAACATATCATAGCACTTAAATCGTTTGCATAGTATCCACCACATTGATTATAATTATTACGAAATATTGCTTGTAATTACTAGAATCATATTTTCCGTCACATGAAGATCCTCATCAAATCATAACATATTATTCATATAATTGATTCTAATTATTACTAGGAATATTTTCTTCTAATTATTAAAATCGTACCATTCTCTAAAAAGCATTATTATCGAGAATATTTGTTTTTAATTATTAAAATAATACCTTCTCTGACTGAAATGAGACACATCACATAAGCATAAATTCAAGATATTTATTCGAATTATTATGAAGAAAAAAAAGCTCCTAATATTATACCCTTCTCTAAAAAAGAAGAAATTATAAAATGTCGTTTTTCTGACAGGTCATGTATGGAGTGTAAATAACAAACAGTGGGGTGAAAATATGTATAAAACATTTGGGCTCATGAAAAGAGTGTGATAATAAATTAGATTTTCCCTTCTCTTGTTTTTTCTTTTTTTTTTCTTTTTTTTTTCCATTGTAGAATTAAACTTAAAAAACCTACCATCAATCAAAACATATTTTTTATTTTATTTTATTTTATTATTTTATTATTCTTTTATTTTTTTATTTTTTTATTATTATCATTATTCAAACTGAGAGTTTTTAATCTCAGGGGAGATTAAGTTGTATTACTTGAAGAGATTGATACTCGTGTGATACCAAAAGAGGTTGGTACTCATGTGATACCTGTAGAGGTTAGTACTCGTGTAAAGGAAGGTAGAAATCTACGACATCAATATGTAGAAGAGATTGTGAACAATTTGTAGAAATAGATACAAATTTAGTATTCTGGAATACACAATCCAAAATGTGTTTTATATTTTAGAATATGCATTTCGAAATATATAAAAATAAAAAACACTTCTAAATTCTATAATTTGAAAGGTTTCCATATTCCACAATCCGGAAGTAAAAAAAAAAAAAAAAAGTCATGCAATACTACCAACTCCCACCATAAATACTCCACTACCCTCTATGAAAGCCTATACAACACTAATCACCACCAATAACAACCGGAAACCAGGAACCACCACCGACCACCATAAATACACCACTACCGAAACACAATAACAACACTTAAGTATTGTCGCTTCCTATAACTATTACCACAGGACGAGTTTTGTATTTTCAAAACTATGGGGTGCATGTCGAAAACATGGGGTGCAAAAAGAAACTACCTAGTTCAATATTCTGATAACAAACAATTTAGAGAAATCCTATATCTCTATAAAAAAAGGTTTGCTTTTAACTAAATTAAGAAAATAATTTACTTTTAATTTCAAAAAATAAACTTAAATAAAAATAGAAAGAAATAAACAAGTTATAGTAAAAGTGGTCTTTTAAATCAATATTAATGTAAAACAAAATAAAGAAAAGGAATGTTCAAATAATACAAATTTAAATTAGATTAAATATCCTTTCATGTCGTTGAAAATGTTTAACTCTGTCTATATAGTTCCTAAAATCGTTATCTCAAAATATGATTGATATTTAATGTAGGTTATTATGATAAAAGATGTTAATCAACGATATTAATTTGGTGACTTTAAATTAGAAAGGCCAAGGAGTAAATGGGGTATGAGAGATGGTTCCAAGACTTAAATTAGTAACTCTTCTTCACAGGTTAGACCTTAAATTAACATCTTCGTATATGACAACACATTTCATGTCACCTTAAATTAGAGTCGACATTAAGAGATTATTATTGTAAAATAGAGTGATCAAGTACCAAAGATATTCTAATAATAAAATTGGGGTAGAAGAGTAGAATAGAATTGGAAAAGTGAGATAAAAGATTTTAAATTGTATTCTGATTTGCCTCCTAGTATTAATTTGGATATCTTTCATAATAGATACTACTTCCTATTTACCAGAAAGCTTAGTTTTGATTGAACTTTGTCTTATTTTTTTTTTTATCATGATTTTTCTTTGGTCCCCTCATCATTTTCTGTTTATTTTTTATTTTTTTTAACAATATTTATCATAGATAACAACTTTCAAAGTGTTTTAAGATGTCAGTTTGACTAAGATATCATATATATATATATATATATATATATATATATATATATATATATATATATATATATATATATGAATTTTATTGACATTCGCAATAAATATCTTAAAAATCAGTACAAGCAGTTAGTAGTAATTAGATAAAAGTGTACTATTATTATAGATAAAGATTTAGTACGATTAAGAAGCATAATTTTGTACATTTTAAAATGAAAAATAACATGATCCAAAAGGAAACTAAATTTCGTCAATTTAGCACCAGTGATGTGCATACATAGTTATCTGTAAAATAAAAAGTCCTATGCAAAATGTTGTAGGTCATATTTAGAACATTGTTCCTCAAAACATTACAATTTGGAAACTTAGACTTGTAGTTCCATAAAGAGAGGGAAAACCCTCTTCTAACTGATACGAAAAGAAAAGACAGAAAAAACAGCAAAATTAGAAATTTCATTCCAATTCATGCTTGATAGATTCTACGGAGGAATTCCCAATAATAGTTCAACATGTGATCTGTAGGTGTCACTCTATCCCACTTCCCATTAACAAATATAGCATATGCATCTGCTGCATACCTGATTAAGAAAGAACCACAGTATCATCAACAACAGAAGCAATCAAAAACACACACACAATCAAGGTAATATGTAATTACTGCATATAAATAATGACCAAAAGAGTGCACACAAAAATGACTTACTTCCCAACCCCATGCAATTGAGTTACGTGAGTCCAGCTTTCGTCCAAGTATTCCTCAGATAGACGTTGTAACATTTTTGCTCTTTTGTGTTGCAAACCTAGCGTCCTTATTGTCTCTTCTATTTCATCGGTTGCAACTTCTGTGCAAGACTTTGCATCCGGACATAACTTGAAGAAGTCTAACACAATCTCTTTTGTCTACATTTTGCAGAAATAATCCATCAGTAAATATGGATATAATTTCAACATTTACGCTACGCCTAATGGTCCTTCTTAATTGAATGGAAACCTCAAATGCATGAGGTTGTTTACAACAAAGCAGCAGTTCAACTCTGCCAATAACCACTGGTTCTATTGACACAATTTTCATGGTAGAATGACAACTATGGAATGGTTTCGTCAAGAGGGATCGCCTAGGCTTTACGATTCCTAAATTTAACACATTCTCAAACAGTGCACCTACCTAATTGACGTCATGCACCATACTTAGACAAATGAGATTAAAAAAACAATGTGTACTTTGACTCTCTTATACTTTCACTAATGTTCCACCAAATAGATAGATATAAAAGCATGGTATATTGTACCTGTCTCAGGCCAAGAGTAAAACAAAGGGCTAAAATGAAAAATAAACTATGCAAAAAGTCTAAGATTACAGATGCTGTGAAATATTACGCAAATAATTCATACCTGTCTCCCAGAAGTCCGGTTGAGAAGCATACAAATGACCAACACCCTCCAAGGGTCATGAGCATGATCCTCTTGAATGAGAACAGTCTCAGACCGTGGAGGCTTCCATGTATTATCAGGAGTTTTTCTTTTGTAAGCCTCATCCCACTTCTCAGAAGCAGAAAGATTTTTTTTTAATTTCTTGGGATTAACATAAGCATTTGTGTCATTTCCATTCATTTGCAGATTATTTTCTAGATCAATATTTTCCCTGTAGTCACTCTGAGGCTCGCGCTTCTTGAGTATGAATTTACTGGTTTCAGCATCATCACAATTCTCACTCAGCTTATCCTTGACTGTTTTTTTCCTCTTATTCTTTTCCTTGGATTTAATCTTTCCATCTACAAGCAAATCATCCTCAACAAATCCAAATTCAGAGCCATAAAATCCTGAATCAGGATCAATAATCCCTCTGTTGTCACCTTGAGGCTCACGCTTCTTGAGTATGAAGTTATGGGTTTCGGTATGATCACCATTCTTTTGCCGCTTATTATCAGCATATTTCTTCTTCCTCTTTTCCTTGGATTTAATCATTCCATCCACCAAGAGCTTATCATCAACAAAACAAAGGGCTAAGTCATCCTGCTGCAGCTTATGGTCAACCACTTTCTTCTTCTTCTTCTTGTCCTTAGATTTAATGTTTCCCTCTACTAGCAGCTTATCTTCAACAAATTCAATGCCACCGCCATAACTGCACAATTCCGGACCAATCTTCTCACGCCTCTTGAGTATGAACTTACGGGTTTCAGTCTCATCATCAAGCTCTTCTTCAACTGTTTTTTTCTTCTTTTGCTTGGATTTAATCTTTCCATCGGACAGCAGCTTATCTCCAACAAATACGATTTCACATGCAGAAGAACACAAATCAGGACCACTATTTTCCTCAATGTCACCTTGATGAGGCTTACGCTTCTTCAACCTTTTCTTCTGTTCCGATTCCATCTTTTCAGTATCAAGTTCACCAACATTCCCTGCACCACCATAACAGCACAATTCAACATCAATCTTCTCCCCATTGTCACCTTGAGGTTCACACATCTTGAGTACGAATTTACTGGTTTCAGCATCATCATCCTTGACAGTTTTTTTCCTCTTATTCTTTTCCTTTAATTTAATTTTTCCATCTAACACCAAATTATCTTCAACAAATCCAATTTCAGAGCCATAAAAACGTGAATCCGGATCAATCATCTCTCTGTTGTCACCTTGAGGCTCACGCTTCTTGAGTATGAAGTTACTGGTTTCGCTATCATCACCCTTCTTCTGCAGCTTATTATCAACAAATTTCTTCTTCCTCTTTTCCTTGGATTTAATCATTCCATCCACCAAGAGTTTATCATCAACAAAGCCATGGGCAAATTCATCCTCCTGGAGCTTATGGTCAACCACTTTCTTCTTCTTCTTCTTCTTCTTCTTCTTCTTGGATTTAATGTTTCCGTCTTCTAGCAGCTTATCTTCAACAAATCCAATACCACAGCCATAACTGCACAATTCCGGGTCAATCTTCTCCCTGCTGTCGATCTGAGGATCACGCCTCTTTAGTATGAGTTTACTGGTTTTAGTCTCATCACCATTCTCCCGCTGCTCATCTTCAACTGTTTTTTTCTTCTTTTGCTTGGATTTAACCTTTCCATCTGACAGCAGCTTATCTCCAACAAATACAATTTCAGATCCAGAAGAACATAGATCAGGACCACTATTCTCCTCAATGTCAACTTGACGAGGCTTACGCTTCCTGGACCTTCTCTTCCTTTCTGATTCCATCTTTTCAGTAGCAATTTCACCTACATTCCCTTCACTACCATAACAGCACAATTCAACATCAACCTTCTCCCTATTGACACCTTGAGGCCCACACATCTTGAGTATGAATTTACTGGTTTCAGCATCATCATCCTTGACAGTTTTTTTCCTCTTATTCTTTTCCTTGGATTTAATCTTTTCATCAACCAGCAAAATATCTTTAACAAATCCAAGTTCAGAGCCATAAAAACGTGAATCTGGATCAATCATCTCTCTGTTGTCACCTTGAGGCTCACGCTTCTTGAGTATGAAGTTACTGGTTTTGGTATCACCACCATTCTTCTGCAGCTTATTATCAGCAAATTTCTTCTTCCTCTTTTCCTTGGATTTAATCATTCCATCCACCAAGTGTTTATCATCAATACAACCAAGGGCAAAGTCATCCTCCTGCAGCTTATGGTCAACCACTTTCTTCTTTTTCTTCTTCTTGTCCTTGGATTTAATGTTTCCCTCTACTAGCAGCTTATCTTCAACAAATCCAATACCACAGCCATAACTGCACAATTCTTGATCAATCTTCTCCCTGCTGTAAATGTGAGGCTCACTCCTCTTGAGTATGAATTTACTGGCTTCAGTGTCATTTGCATTTTCCTGCTGCTCATCTTCAACTGTTTTCTTCATCTTTTGCTTGGATTGAATCTTTCCATCTGACAGCAACTTATCTCCTACAAATCCAATGTCACATCCATAAGAATACAAATCAGAACCAACCTTCTCCTCGATGTCACCTTGATGAGGCTTACGTTTCTTGGACCCTCTCTTCCTTTCCGATTCGATCACATTTCGTTCTTTCTGGGCAGGCAGCGCTAAAACGCAGTTCATTGTCCTAAAATTCTCCTGAGATTACTAAAGTCAAAACAAAGTCTGGGAAAATGCAAGCATTGCTGGCCTGTGTTAACAAGAAAAGAATCTGATATGATGTTACACTGTTAACAAATGAAAAGAGAGAAATAATGAATCTGAAGAAGATTTTAAAACCTGGTAAGAAGCATAAGCTTTGCCGTTCTATTCAAAATGATCAAATGGACTCCCGCTAAAAAAAGTTGCACGACCCTTTTATGGGAAACAAGCAAACAAATTAATATTATTCCAAAAATGTAAGTGTAAGCGCAATATGCATCAAAGAATGCTTAACTAGGTCCAGGGAAAGATGTGATCATAAGTTTCTTTACTTCACTCCAGTGTTAAGCCTCTTCAGACTGTGAGGTAGGATTGGAGAGAAAGCCCAAAATGGGAGGTTTCTGCAAGTCAGGCACGACAGAGTAGTTGTTATTTAAAAGTATATATCTAAGTTGGCATTCTCCAAACAAAACCAAACACGCTGCAGAGCTAACAGATAAGGGATTACAATAAGCCAAAATCATGTAATATTGAATACCCAGAACCCAAAAGCACGCATTTCGATCAATATATCAGATAGAAATAAAGTGATGTAGAATACCCAGAACCAAAAATTTAGTTTTCAAAAAGGAAAAGGAAGTAACCTTTGGAAAAGGGTTTGTGGCGTTGTTGGAGTAAAAGGGAGCTCTTCAAGGCTGTGTGTTTCTCCATTCTGCAACTACTCATATTCTATAGAGCAACCAAGCGTCATCGTTTCCCTCCATCTACTCATAAGAAATATTTTATTGTACTTTTTGGGAATCACACTCGTAATTCCTTTTTAATAGCTTCTCGAATATTATGATTATATTTTAACAATAATATAGAAGCGCTAACATGAATTTAATATTTTCACAAACTTTATTTTTATTTACTTAATGTTTATATAAACTCGTGAACATTTTTCAGATTAGAAAATAAAAAATTTAATTACTTTATCTGTTAAGATTAACTTTGTAGTAAGATAAAAATCAAATTTTGGAAAATTTAATAAAATGTATAAATTAATTTATGTCTAAACTAATTTTAACCTAAATAATAATATTTTTTTATTTTTCTTATTATAATTAATTATAAAATTTATTGTAAGGTATATTATAATATTTTTCTCACTTTCTAATATTAGACAAATTTAATTAATTATAAAATGTTGCGTACGAAGAATAAACATAAAGTAAAATTATTACAAATTACAAAACTATAAATATAGTAACTTATATGTAGATCTTACTACTAAAATTTCGTTCGACCACCAAGATTATCTATTTTATTTTTCTTATTATAATTAATTATGTTTCAGATATAGGGATCGAACATTATTTAAAACACTAACTTAACCTCCTTCTCATATGTTATTACTGTTTGCTCTTTTTTCCTCTTGTTCGGCGTTCCTTCTCTTTCTCTCGTTGATTGTCTAGACGATCTAATCGAGATACTTGTCAATTAGGCTCTGATGCTTAAGTCAGTTCAAGTCCATTTGAGGTAAGCAATTAATGTTGTAATAAATGCGTAGTATAAGTCCTTTACCAATTTACCTTGGGCTCCTATTTATAGTTTTTTTATATGGGCTCGTGATTAAGGTTTTCTTAATTGAGGCCCAATTGCTTTTTAAACTTGATTACTGACCTGTTTTACTTTAACTATAGATCTTATCTTTCTGGATTCGCCGGACTGATGTCGCCGAGCGTACGTGCTCTGACCGATTGTGTCCTTGTGCCCAATAGTTGGATGAGAATGACAAGTCATGGCCGGTGTCGTTGACGTTCACATTAAGATCCTTCTTAATGTGATTTTCAATTACTTATTGTCCGAGTCGTCCGGCCATTGCAGGAGGCCTTCAGCCGCTTATCATTAGGGTTGTTCGGTTGTAGGGCTCCTAAAATCACTCTGGAGAAATTGCTACATCAACGAGTCACGACTTAGACTGTCTGCCTATAGCAGGCGGCCTTGAGCCGCTTATCCTTAGGTCATCCGGTTAGGGATATTAGGTAGCCCTATGGTACACAAGCCCCCCAAGCCTTAAGCGTTGATGGAAGCATAACGAAAAGGGTTTAAACGGTGACGCTCAAGAGAGTCGTAAGAATGTGATGTCTGACAAGGTTACGACGCTTCGTACCTGTCAGGTGGGAGATGAAGCGTCATGTCTCCTGAACTATCGATTGTCTCGTGATCGTGTGAATGTGGTGGTGCCACGTGTCCCCAAAATTTTCTATAAATAGCAACATTTGATCCAAGTTATTTTCGCACTTTTCTTCTTCTCTCTTCCTCTTGCACCGATCGATTTGTATATTTCAGGTAATAATGACAATCGTGAATTTGTCAAGCTCAGACGAGTCTCTTGGTCGAGATGGCGGGGGTCTTAAGGACGACGGGTCTTCGTCTTTCTCATTAACACTATCCACGATTGAGGAATCGCTCGGTAGAGAGGTGTCATCAGGTAACAGCCCACTAATGTAAATATTGATAAGGAAGTTGAGGTTGAGGTGTCGTCAACATGAGATGTTGGGGGAGCTGAAGCGATGGTTGAGGAGGTTAGCTCTGACCCCGAGAGTAAGGATAAAGGTCACGTTAAAATTGATTTTGCTAATGAAGGCAATCGGTTGGACCTTCCTCTTATCCCTGCTTACGAATGGGCACCCCATGAACCCAGAAATTACAAGACGAGGTTTCGATGAGGAAACGATTTGGTCGACTTAGTCGGTAAAACCGACTTTTTTAAGGACGGTGTTGAAAATGGTTGTCTATGTTTGAAGTTTTGCGCTAGCAACGAAAGGGTTTGTCATGGTCGAGAGGGAACCAAGTTAGATTTTTTTCTACGTTTATGCTTGCTTCTTCCAGGACCTCCTTTTGACAGTGCCTTTCAACGACTGTCAGATGGTTGTCCTAAGGGAAATCAATTGCGCTCTCACCCAAATCCACCCGAACGCCTGGGCTTCCATGCAGGCGTTCAATGTTTTATGCCGAGTGATAGGGTTGACCCCTACCATGCCTATATTTCTCTACTTTTACAAGTGTCCTCCCACTTTGACTAAGGGGTGGATTTCCTTTATTGGAGCCCTCAAGAGTCTAGTCGACCTGTTCCTTACCTTGTACAAGGGTTTCAAGACCGACTTTTTTAAGGTCTCTATTACCCGACGTGGTAGGAAATGGTTTTTTGATGAAGTCGATCGTCCCAAGTTTCCTCTTTATTAGACACAAGTGCCTCCTACCATTGATCCGTATTTTGAGAAGCTAATGACTCCTGCCGAGCGGGCTGACCTTGTTGTCCTTAAGTAGCTTCCTGACAAGCTCTCGACCAGGTCTTTGATTTGACATCTACTCTCGAAGGATTTATCCAAAGCAGTTTATGGTTGGTGGTTCTGAGCCGAACGGTTATCTTTGAATAATATGAACTTATCTAATTTTTTTGTTTTCTTTCAGATACGATGTTTCATCTAGCTCCGCTTAATGCTAAAACAATGGAAAGGGTGAAGGCGCATTGGAAGTTCGTTAGGTCTTCAAGTATGCCTCCACGTCCGCCGATCCGACCACCTCCTCTAATCAACGAGCCAATTTTAGAGCCAGATGCTCTGACTGGTGCCTCCCATGTAGGCACCCCTTAGACCCCAAGTTCTCAACATTCCTCCTTTTATGATGGTTCCTACTACTGAATGAGCTTCAGCCAAAAAGGATCTGGCTATCGCTCGTGAGGAGGTGAAGGAGATTAAGGTCTTTGTTGCCGACTTGTCGAAGTGGTTCAACCAGTTGAACTTAATCAAATCAGAGCATGCTAAGTGTGCCACGAAGCTGAAGGAGGGAATTGATCGACTAAAGGAGGCAACCAATCAACTAAAAGAGGTAACCAATCAACTAAAAGAGGAGCAAGATCGGGGGAGGAATGCTGTTGACGATATTCGTAAGCTGCAACAACGTTTCGATGACCTCTCTCTCGAGTATCTCTCTATGAAGCAATCGATTGAGACTTGGGAGAAAAAATGCCAAGAGTTGGAATTCGAGTTGTTGATCGTTGACGATCAAGTTTTCGCGCAACATAAACTTGGGTTCTAGAAGGCTCTTAATCAGGCGGCCCATTTCTAAAGGATTCTGATCGACCAACCTGGCACCTTCGATGTCAAGTTTGATGTGGTCGACGGGAAATTATTGAATGTTTATGATGCCCCTAACCCCGAGCCTACTGAGTCGAACGTCCTTGCCTCTCCTGATTCTGTTCTAAAAAATGTAGACCCTTGAGTTGTAACATTTTAGTTTCTTTCTTGTTAGGTTTTTTGTTTTGATGTAATATTTTGCTACAACCAATCGGGTCTGATCAGCCATTCGACGGATCGCACTCGATCAGCTTTCAGACATCTATTTTAATATAATTTCTTTTCGTTCTAATTTCACGTTTATTTGCGCATACTGACAAGGCCGATTGTTCGCCCTAACGCAAGAATTCATTTCGTTCAGTCGAATCGTTTAGATAACTTTGCTTGATCGTATTTGAAAATGGGTATTTAATTCGATCAGGATACTTAAGTCATTGCATTGTATAGGGGTACTAAGTTCTGCAGGTCGCTCGAGACCTTAATATTTTAATTGACTTAAGTTCGTATAAAATTGTGTGTGCTCTTAGGCATTTTGGATTTTAAGTGTATAAACTCCGATAGAACCTGCATTCAGTCGCTTGGGTCTATAAGTTAAGATAAGTCACGTGGGGATGCACATTTTGACCACTTGGGTTAGTGCTTTTCGACCGGGGCTTTCAATGAAGCTCACCTTTTAATCAAATAGGCTTTTCAATCTGATGGGTCCCGTAGAGACCCCAAGCCTGACCGATCGGTTTGAATAGCTTTGTAACATCCCTAAGGAATATTACTGATATTAAATAAATAAAATTCGAAAGTACAATAAATGCCGCATTGAATATAAACTATTTTCCAAACACGGGAAATTTAAAACTTTAATAAATATAATCATAACCTAGGAGTCCATAATTCGTAAAACCGAAATAAAAGTCAAAGACTCCCAAAAGAGATTACATAATTCTCTCAAAACTAAAAATGTAAACATCTATATCCATATACAAAAAGGGCTCCGGGTCTAAGTATCTGCTGACCCACCTTTCACCCGACCATGACCCCATAGTCCTTCATGAGTCATATGCATGAAAATTGGGACCACAACCACTATGCCAATTCACATTTTGTGATATACACAATCAACATAATTTTTACATTTCAAATTCCACACTCTTACATATTATTAAAAATAAATCATAATACAACAACACATAATTGGCATACATAGGACTCGAACCCAAGTCCTCTCACACAACCAAAGTACTCTCCACCACTTGAGCTAGTACTTTTCCACGTCACATTAAACAACAATTAATGTCATAAAGACGCGTTCTACCCGCATTAATTAATTAATTAATTATTTATTTAATTAATTAATTTTCCTGGGTCTTACAAGCTTTGTGTGTGCTTAGTGTAACACCTCTTTTGAGATGTCACATGTATGATTTTCTTTTTAATGTGAAGCACAACCTTTGATACCATCCTTTAAGATAGGAATTTTTCACAATTGTTTTTATCTCAAATAACACCGGATAAAAGATTCATCCAAACTTCTTTATTCATCAAGATGAAAATATCATTCATATAATCAATTAACTTAAATTGTTCGTTGAGGTTAATATTAAAATCCTTCAAGTCAAACTTGAAACCACTACACTATTACATTTTATTTCAAAAGAACCTTTTCAAAGGTCAAAATAAAATTTCCCAAAGCTTCCCCACGAACTCCTTACAACTAAGCTTCTCCAGCAATATCTGCATCAACATCTACTCCCATATAACGCAAGTCATACGATCATCGCAGGTGGAAACCACATTCACAAACATGCAAGGGTAAGATAACCATGTATCACATCACATAACAAGCACATTAACATGTAACTCATGTAGCATAAAATAACATAACATAACTCATTCATAAAAAAAAAATCCACCAACACATGTTCTCAACATCACCACTTGAACTCATCAAAATATTACCACCAAGTAATATTAACGATATGACATTCTCTCATAGCTAACCAATATACCTTTCCTGCGCACCAATGCCTCTTGGAAAAGTCCCTTCCCCTGCTTTCCATAGACCTATTAGCAACAACTCCACCCGCTCGACAAAGCCTTAGGTAGAGCACTATTGCTAAGCTCATGCTAAAGACTTACAAAGGAATGAAACCCCTTTACCCTGACTCGACAAAATCCTCTAGTTAAAGAAATCATCACGGCTTTACAGGTATCAGAGAGTTCAAACTGTCTCAATACATATGCACACACATTCATGCCACACCTCATCACATCATACCATCCCATACATATGTACATATAGTTCACATAATCACATAATTGTACAAGCATTCATCATACCATAACATACATGCATATCAAAATAGTATTCATCCCAAATGAGTGAGTGCTAACACTTAAGTACCTGCAATGCCATACAATCAAGCACAACACAACCATAATTCTTACACCAAAATTCCTAAGAAAATTTATCAACACAATACCAAAATCACAACATTAATGTGTGACACATTTATCAAACTACAGACCTCTAAACGACGATCCAACCGATCAAACCACAAAATAGCAAGTTACAGACCAACTGTCCAAATTTGAGCTCAGTCCAACGGTAAATGAGTCAGAAAAGTCAATTTTACTAAAACTGCGCAAATCCGAAAAAAACTTAGTCGCCCAACAACCAAGGAACTCTCCCAGCGAGAATCAGATACAAAAAAAAAACGAAAATCAACATTTTCTGTACTAGAGACCTATTTCAATACGTCCTAGCATTCCAAAGTTTCACCAAAGCTACCAAACATTCCAGTATTATTTTACTTAACTTCCAAAACCATTTACACTTCCAAAAATTCTTATAACAATTCTCTCATCCACAAACTTACTCAACCTTTACAAATTCTAAAAGAAAACAGAAAGAAAAATATTACACTTGTAATCCAATTAAAAATTGAACACACTCAATCCAACTCCATTCCATAACCATTCACCCAATATAACATAATTTATCAATTTAAACCTTAATTGATGTTCCATTCAGCCCAACGATCCACAACAATTCACCAATTCCTCTATTTAAATTAATACCAATTCCATTAATCACATACTTGTTATAATTCATTTGTTCTCTACAAATCCATGTTACAATCAAATCAACCAATCACAATTCATGTAAGACTCGGAAAAATTAAATAAATAAATAAACATTTATTTAAAAAATGCGAGGTCGATAATCGCTAAGTTAATTAATGTGGAGAGAGAAGACAATGAATAGTACTAGCTCAAGTGATTGAGAGTACTTGATTATTATGAAAGGATTAAGGTTCAAGTCCTGTGTAGGAAATTAGGGTGTTAATTTAATTATTTAATTATTTTATTAATATGCTGGATCATGGGGCGTAATAATATAATCCTATATGCATAAGAATTATCACGAAACATGAATTAGTTGATTGGTTGTGCATTAGCTTTGCAATTGTGTGGTTATGTGTTCAAACCTTTACTTATGTAAAATAGTTTCATTTTTTCCAATTCCTTTTTGGTCATGAATGAGAAGGGTCAGAAACCCTAGCCGCCTTGAGGAGAAGATAGAGGGGCTGGGAAACCATCATGGAATACCAATTGAATGACCATTAATCTCATTTTAATGTAATTTCGTTTTATGCATTAAGGCAATTGAAATTGGGGTTGGAAAGTGAGTATAAGAGTGGAATTAGGGAGAGGTAAAGTCCTTTTGGGATATACCAACAACATGCACGGGAAAACTGAGTTGATAGTGAATTGGGAGGCCATTTGGAGTGAGAAATAGTGGAGCCAAAGAGGTGGGACGCAGGACTTGGAATTTCAACGTGAGCAAGGGATCCAGGTTAGGGGAGTTGTCATTTCCTGTTTTAATGAGATTATATGCAACTACGTTATGTATTGATGCATTAAAGCCTTCTCACCAAATTCTTTTATCATTTAACCTCTTGATGTTTGTTGTATGTGGTTTTTTAAAGAAAGTATGTGTGTGGTTGTAGTTTCCGTTGTATTGAGTTCTTTTTGTGATCCCATCACTACAGTGATTATTATGATTATTCTTTTTGTAACATCCCCAAGGAATGTTACTTTAAATAAAAGAATAAAATGCGAAAGAAAGAAAAAAAAACATATTTATAATTTTTCAAACCTCATTTATAATAGTACTTTCCCAAAAACGCAAAAAACAAAAACCATATAATTGCACACATTATAATTATTCACAATTTAAAGTTTGTTACAACCATAAAATAACTAAAATGGTAATCTATTTCAAATACATGGAAACTATCAAAATATTTAAAGTCTTCAAAAGTCAACATGTAATCCCGCTCTCAGAACTCAAGCATCTCTTGGCTCACCTGTCAAATCATCTGCTCCCAGATAATAAGTTATCTGATCATCGCCACACACACACACACACACACACACACACATATATATATATATATATATGTGTGTGTGTGTGTGTGTGTGTGTTCCTGTAGAGAACAAACAAGATAAGTTAGGCACAAGCGTCATCTTACCCATGTAGTCCGCTATCTCCTCAATTGGCCTATTCCCGGTTGGTACATGTCGGCTTGGACCTAGGAGGGGTTACCTGCAGAAGGGACTCCGAAGCTCAAGTAAGTCAAAGCTCTCAGAAGGTCAAATCAGTGATTAATGGAGTAATGAATGCGTACCTTTAATTAATGGGGTCCACGTGTATTTATAGAGTATTAATTATGTTTGGTAATGGCATGGGTCGAGCCCTGGTTTGAGCCTCAGTTTGGGCTGTAAGTGGACCTGGTATAAATTAATTAATAATTATTTTATTTCAAATCATAATTTATAAAGACTTAAAAAAATATATTTGTAAATACTTTTTTGCAAAATAATATTATAATAATATATAGTAATATAAATTAATTAATACTTTTATTTAAATCAACCTAAATTAATAAGTTTGGGCTGATATGACCAAGTATTGCCGCTACCACCGCAACCATGGCCACACTACAGAAGACTGCAAAGCACTCCAGGATAAGATAGAAGAACTAGTCCGTGTTGGTCATTTTCGCCACTTCATCCGACGAGACGATCATTCCTCTCGATCCCGCCACCCCCCTCAATCCGACCACAGACGCCCTCCACACGACTCCCGTCACGACAAACGCCCAACTCAAACCGCTAACCAGGAACCCCAACCGGCCCGTACTGACATCACCCCCACAGATCCTCCACTACGTGGCACTATCAACACTATCTCTGGTGGCTTCGCTAGTGGAGGATCCACTTCTTATGCCAGAAAGAAACACCTCCACCATATTCAATCCATCAATCATATCACTCATTCCTACCACAAACGCTGTATGCCTCCCATCATTTTCACAGATGACAACTTTCATGGCCTCGACCATCACCAAGATGACCCCATGGTCATCACTGTTGAAATCGAGAACTACGTCGTTAAGAAAGTCCTTGTCGACCAAGGCAGCTCCATTGATATTCTCTACTGGGCCACCTACCAAAAACTCCAACTCCCGAACACTGCTATGGTCCCGTATGACGAACCCATCTATGGCTTTTCTGGCGAACAAGTATCCACCCACGGCTACATCGACCTTCACACCGTGTTTCGCGAAGGAACCCAGACCAAAACCATTCCAATCCGCTTCTTGATCGTCGACGCGCCAATATCCTACAACGTCCTCCTGGGCCGTCCTTCCCTCAACACCCTTGGCGCTGTTGTCTCCACCCCCCACTTGGCCATGAAGTTCCTTTCTCCTTCCGGTGACATCCTCACCGTCCACTGCGACCAACGCTTGGCAGGCGAATGCTAAATGACCAGCCTGCGCCCACAACTCCCAATTCAACAAACCAACCACATTGAGTGACCACCTGGCTCCGGCATCGCCCTATCAGGCGAAGATCTCGATCCTAGAGTAGGCCGAGACATTCGTCTCAAACCAGTTGAGGAGACATCCCCTCTAGATCTTCCCAACGGCTACTCCATCAACCTCGGCACCAGTTTGAACTTTGACGAGCGTGCCATCATTACACCCATCCTCATCAACAACACCGACCTTTTCGCCTGGTCAGCCGCTGACCTACCTGGGGTGGACCCTCTAGTAGCATCCCACAAGCTATCCATCTACAAAGAAACCCGCTACATCTTCCAGAAGAAGCAAACTTGACGAAGAACGTCGACTAGCAGCTAAGGTTGAAGTCGAAAAGTTACTAAACGCAGGATTCATAGAAGAAGCTCAGTACACCACTTGGCTTTCTAACGTAGTCTTGGTGAAGAAAGCCAATGCCAAATGGCGGATGTGTGTAGACTACACGGATCTGAACAAGGCCTGCCCTCGCGATGCCTATCCCTTACCCAATATCGACCGACTTGTTGACAAGCGCGGCAGGGAATAAAGTGCTTAGCTTTTTGGATGCATATTCTGGGTACAACCAAATCCCCATGGCCGTATCTAACATGAACAAGACCGCCTTCATCACGGATGATGCCAACTACTTCTATAGAGTTATGCCTTTTGGTCTTAAGAACGTTGGAGCAACCTACCAACGGTTAATTTACAAGGTTTTCAGTCATCTAATGGGACAATGTGTCGAAGGATATGTTGACAACATGGTTGTCAAGTCTCCAAGCCACCACCAACATGCCGAGGACTTCTCAACGGTCTTCTCCGCGCTACGCCAATACAACCTTCGGCTCAACCCCGACAAGTGTGTATTCGGCATTGACCGTGGTAAATTTCTTGGTTTTATGTTGACCCAACGCGGCATAGAGGCCAATCCCGAAAAATGCAAGGCAATTATCGAGATGCCCAGTCCCGCTACCATCAAAGAGGTCCAATGCCTCATAGGCCGCCTCACAACCATTTCCCGCTTTCTACCTAAACTGGCTGAACAAACCCAACCCATAGTCCAACTCCTAAAGAAATCCACCCGGTTCACGTGGACTGACGATTGTGAACAAATCTTTCAAAAACTAAAAACTACCCTAACCTCACCACCTATCCTCCACAAGCCGGACACCCGCCAACCCCTCCTCGTATACATCACAGCCACCGACCACACCGTCAGCGCCGCGCTCGTTCAAGAGATAAAAGGCACGCAGCATCCTGTCTACTTCGTTAGCAGAACGCTGCAAGATCCTGAAACCAGATATCAAATGGTAGAGAAGTTGGCCCTATCCTTAGTCCATGCAGCTCGCCGCCTACGCCCATACTTCCAAAACCACAACATCATCATCAAAACCGACTACCCCATCCAAAAAATATTGCAAAAACCAGATCTAGCCGGACGGATGTCATCCTGGGCCGTCGAGTTGTCGGAATTCAACATTCGCTACGAACCCCATGGCCCCATTAAAGCCCAATGTCTCTTAGATTTTGTCAATGACCTCCAGCACACACCCACAAAGGACCAGTGGACGCTTCATGTAGATGGTTCCTCAAATCCAAAAGGTGTCGGTGCTGGCATCGTGTTAGAAGGGCCTAATGACATCCTTATCGAAAAATCCCTTCACTTTTCCTTCAAAACATCAAACAACCAGGCCGAATACGAAGCTATCCTCGCTGGCCTTTCCCTTGCCCGCGAAGTAGGTGTCAAGACGCTAACGTGCAAAACCGACTCCAAGCTTACTGTAGGGCACCTAAATGACGAGTTCTTGATTAAAGACCCCATCCTTCTACAATATTACCATCTGGTCCGTGCAGTCATTCAATCCGCCTTTGAACGAGTCCGCATCGAACACATCCCAAGGACCGACAACATCAAAGCCGACATCCTCTCCAAATTGGCCAGCACCAAATTAAAAAGCCGCCACCGATCCCTATTACAGCAAACATTATCTACACCCTCCATCACACATACCTGTCAAAACCTAACCCACGCCCCAACTGACAACACCACCCCTTCCCAAAGCCATAACTAGACCACCCCCTATATCCAATACCTAAAAACCGGCAACCCCCCACAAGATGCAGACAAAACTTGGCTGGCTAAGGTCGCAAGGTATACCATGATAGGCGATGACCTTTACAAACGCGGATACGACCAACCTCTCCTCAAACGTGTCACGGCAGAGCAAGCACATTATAATATTAAAGAGCTACACGAAGGCATTTGTGGCTACCATTCCGGCGCACGTACCATGGCTACCAGAGTCCTTAGAGCCGGGTACTTCTGGCCGACTATAGAAGCAGACTACCAGGACTATGTCAGAAAATGCAAACCATGCCAAAAACATGGCAACCTCATCTACCAGAAGCAAGAACAACTCCATCACATACTATCCCCATGGCCCTTTGCTAAATGGGAATGGACATCCTTAGCCCCTTCTCACCTGGCAAGGGGCAACTGAAATTCCTAATTGTAGTTGTCGACTACTTCACCAAATGGATAGAAGCCAAGCCACTAACCACCATCACGACCCAGCAAGTTCAGCAGTTTGTTTGGAAAGATATTATATGCAGATATGGTGTTCCACATACCATCATCACAGACAATGGCCGACAATTTATAGATAAGGAGCTAGCCAAGTTCTACACTGGCCTGGGCATCAAACACATCACAAGTTCTGTAGAACACCCACAAACTAATGGACAAGCAGAGGTGGCCAACAAGGTTATCCTAGTGGAACTGCGCAAGAGATTAGATAGCGCCAAAGGCCGATGGCCCGAAGAGTTAGTAGAAGTGTTATGGGCTTACAGGTGCACTAGGGGTGTCAAAACGGGCCAGCCCGGCCCGTTTTGACCCGGCCCGATTTTGGCCCGTATTAAACGGGCCGGGCCGGGCTGGCTCGACATGGTAAAACGGGCTACTTTTTTGGGCCCGGCCTGCGGGCTGGCGGGCTGGCGGGCTGGCCCGCCAGTTTTTTCTGATCTGTATACTTTTTGGCCCAATCAGTCAGATTTTAATTTTGAATTTTTTCACATCTGTACAACAACAATGATCTATTATCACAACACAAAAACAGCCCTGGAATGCAATATATAATAACATAATTGATTCAGTTAAGCATCAGGCAGGTTCATTCAGACAAGAAAATGATCACAAACAATAGTCAGGGTGGTCTGCATTAATACAATAGTCCATGATTTAATGTAACCTAAAAAGAGGAGCATGAACATTCTCAGACTCAGTACACACATTTTCAGTTTCATGATCTTTACTTGGAGGAGGATTAGAATTAGACTCATGCTCATCCATGATATTAAATCTGATTCACTAAATCCTAATACAAACAAAACAAATAGAACCACAAATAATGTTCAACTTTAAAAGTGATTCAAAAAATCAAATACATGTCACTAAAAAATCAAATTCGACAAAATTCAGCAAGATCAACCTCCATACACATTATTAGTCACTCAAATAACCGAGTCACTGAAATCAGGCTAACAAAAGAAATGTTTTCATTTTACAGGCATGTAAGAAGCTTAACCAAATAGAACTTTCAGACTGTGAAATATTTACTTCCTGTGAGCCTTGCCCCATGTGCTTTGGTGCAATCCACCTTGCTCGAATTAAGGTTGGAAATTGGAATGCCCTGCTTTTCCTATGTGTTTCCTTTATACCACATTTATGATGTTTGGAGCTAACTCATTACAACATTCTTTTGTAACAGAGGTTAGTTTATGGAGCAAAGGCTGAGGCAGGAATTGCTATTGGGTTTGATGATTTTATTGCAGATGCACTGCGAGGTACTGGATTCTATCAGAAAGCAACACTAGAAATCAAAAGAGCTGATGGTAATGAGGCCGTGATTGCTGAAGAGGTCTTCGAGAAAACAAAGACAAAATTCCAAATGTATTAGATCTGTCATTTTTTACATTGGGCAAATCAGGAGTCCTTCATTTAAATTATTGATACTGGACTGAACTCATTTGAATACAAATGCTACAATTTGAAGTGCATTAGATAATGACTATATCAACAGATCTCGTTGTCTACGAAATTGAAATTGGGGGAAAATTTTAAGCAAGAACAGCACAACAATTACGATTTACAGAATGGGTCCAATCAAACAAGGGCAAATCGCAGCAACAACAACCACACATACACCATAACCTCCAATTTAGGGAAACCAATTTTACGGTTACGAAAATCATAAATTTAGGTCACAAATCGAAAAAAAAAGAACCAGAACTCAAATTACGAACAAACCTATCTTCGCGGTGGTGGTGGCCGTCGGAATCGTCGTGAATCGCAGTCCGATGGTGGCGTCGTGAATGGCCTGCACTCTGCGGCAGAGTCTCTGCCTTCGTGTTTCCTCGCCAGCGACGTGGGTGGGTGGAGGAGAAAGAAAAGTGGGTGGTTTCTGGTTTCCCAAAACGCGGGTGGAGTGGAGTGGAGAGGAGTGGAGTGAAGGAGAAGAGAAGAGAAGAGAGTGTGATGTTTGGCCGCGGGTGGAGTGGAGTGGAGTGGAGGAGAAGAGAAGAAAATAGTCTTTTCTGGTTTCCTAAAACGCTGCACACTGCACGTGTTTTTTTATGTATTATTAGTAACTCGTTCGGCCCGCGGGCTGGTCCGTTTTGGCCCGCGGGCTGGCGCGACGGGTTATCGGGCTTGACGGGCCGGGCTGTCTTGGATTGGCGGGCTGAATTTTTTGACCCGGCCCATGCTTTTTTGGTCGGGCTGGCGGGCCGGCCCGTCGGGCCCGGCCCATTTTGACATCCCTAAGGTGCACCCTCAATCATCAACAAACGAATCCCATTTAGCCTAGTTTACGGCGCCGACGCCATGATACCGGTTGAAATTGGTGAACCCACCCTGTGCCGAGAACTATACGACCCAACCCACAACCACCAAAACATGGCCACTCATCTCGACCTCTTACCCAAACTCAAAGAAAATGCCCAGATACGAAATTTAGCTGCCAAACAAAGAGCTGCCAGAAAGTATAACGCAAACCTATGTCCACGATCATTCACAATCGGGGACATAGTATGGAGAATGGCCAGCAGTGCAAGAAAGAAGGATGGCAAATTCTCCGCCAACTGGGACGGCCCGTACCGCATACGTGAAGACACAGGAGGATGAGCTTATCGCTTGGAACACTTATATGGAGAAGAGATCCCCAGTACCTAGAATGTGTCCCACCTCAAATTCTACTTTATTTATATGCATACTGTATTAAACCAAATACTTGTAACCCTGGGTGTACTCTTTTTCCTCACCCGATCTTTTTTCCCTAAGGACGGTTTTGGCCAAGGAGGTTTTAACTAAGCACCCCAGATTCAATGAATAAAATCAAGGGTTCTCAACTATACATCTTTTCTCTGTTTCACTTTCATAATCGTTTTAAGTTCCCCATCCTTACCACAAGTAAGCGGACTGGGTCGAACACCCTCAACTCGTTGGTTAAATCGTTTTAAGTTCCCCACCCTTACCACAAGTAAGCGGCCTGGGTTAAACACCCTACACTCGTTGGTTAAATCGTTTTAAGTTCCCCACCCTTACCACAAGTAAGCGGCCTAGGTCGAACACCCTCAACTCGTTGGTTAAATCGTTTTAAGTTCCCCACCCTTACCACAAGTAAGCGGCCTGGGTCGAACACCCTCAACTCGTTGGTTAAATTGTTTTAAGTTCCCCACCCTTACCACAAGTAAGCGGCCTGGGTCGAACACCCTCAACTCGTTGGTTAAATCGTTTTAAGTTCCCCACCCTTACCACAAGTAAGCGGCCTGGGTCGAACACCCTCAACTCGTTCGTTAAATCGTTTTAAGTTCCGCACCCTTACCACAAGTAAGCGACCTGGGTCGAACACCCTCAACTCGTTGGTTAAATCGTTTTAAGTTCCCCACCCTTACCACAAGTAAGCGGCCTGGGTCGAACACCCTCAACTCGTTGTTAAATTGTTTTAAGTTCCCCACCCTTACCACAAGTAAGCGGCCTGGGTTGAACACCCTACACTCGTTAGTTAAATCGTTTTAAGTTCCCCACCCTTACCACAAGTAAGCGGCCTAGGTCGAACACCCTCAACTCGTTGGTTAAATCGTTTTAAGTTCCCCACCCTTACCACAAGTAGGCGGCCTGGGTCGAACACCCTCAACTCGTTGGTTAAATTGTTTTAAGTTCCCCACCCTTACCACAAGTAAGCGGCCTGGGTCGAACACCCTCAACTCGTTGGTTAAATCGTTTTAAGTTCCCCACCCTTACCACAAGTAAGTGGCCTGGGTCGAACACCCTCAACTCGTTGGTTAAATCGTTTAAGTTTCCCACCCTTACCACAAGTAAGCGGCCTAGGTCGAACACCTTTAACTTGATGTTAATCGTTTTAAGTTCCCCACCCTTACCACAAGTAAGCAGTCTGGGTCGAACACCCTTAACTTGATGTTAATCGTTTTAAGTTCCCCACCCTTACCACAAGTAAGCGGCCTGGGTCGAACACCCTCAACTCGTTGGTTAAATCGTTTAAGTTCCCCACCCTTACCACAAGTAAGCGGCCTGGGTTGAACACCCTTAACTTGATGTTAATTGTTTTAAGTTCCTCACCCTTACCACAAGTAAACGGCCTGGGTCGAACACCCTTCACACACAATAGTACACGCAAACAAACATCTCATACATACACAAATATAACGAGCAATTAACCAGGGAGTAACCGACATTCATATCAAACATCAAAATAAAGAAATGTACGAGTTATTACAGACTTAGAATGATTAAACCAAATTGGAAATATCAAATTAAAAATCCTAAGCCTCTTTCTGCTCGGCCTTTTCCGTCACCACCTCGTTACCGCCAGCATCAACATCAACCGCATCCTTCACCCCATCCCCTCCTAGGCTAGATTCCGCCTCGTCTATAAGCACACCATCAATGACATCTTTATTGACATCAAACCTGGCGTCATTACCGCCAACATTCTCATAAAAAAATGACGCTTGACGAACCCCCTTCTGAAAGCCATTGATATGTTCTTGAATTATGCAGCTCTTTAAGTCTTCTAGTTCACCCTCCAGCCCGTAATTTTTTTCTTTAATATCGTCATAGTCGGCCTTAAGATCTGCAATCCGGCCCTTCAGCTTTTCTTCAGAATCAAGGCATCGTACCCTCCACGTCGCTAGCCTCTTCCTTTCCACTTCCCACTCCTCTTTCTCCTTCTTCCAAGCTTCCTTCTCTTCAGCGTGCTTATCAACTTTCTCCTGTAACTCTTCGACCTTGGTCCGACTTCCTTCCTTCAGCTCTCGTTCGTATAAGGATCCCACACGCCGACTAAACAGCAAGGTCTTGCTGCTAAATTCAACTCTGGCCTTCACCAAAGCTTTTGCCTCCATATTGTCAATTGAATCCATCAGCGATTCCAGCATATTAATCTCAATGTCTTTCCGAACAGTAGTTTTCGGAAGCTCAATCAACCCAACTTCTGGCCCCTTCACCCCGCTGGCCGAGCCTGCTCCCATCACAGCAGCTCGCACTTTCTTCACGTCTTTGCCCTTTCCCGGCCCAATAGGCAACTCCGCTTTCCTTTTTGTACCTCCATGCATGTGGACGTCTACTAGCGAATCTTGCAGATTGGGGACCACAGTGTTCCCGGCAGCTTTAGCCTTCACCGCCTTCTCCTTACGCAGGGTTTGGAAAAGTGTTAAGTTCTTCTTGCCAAGTTGCGCCATATGCCCTAAAGTACACAACACACAAATTGTCAAAATACTCCAACAAATAACAATGCTCAAAGTTACAAAAAAATACCTTCAATATCTATAATGGGGTGAACTGAATTATACACCCTAACTAAGCCTTTAGTGGGCATCTTATCGCTAAATTGCATCAAAGTATCCACCACATCCTTCTCACCCACCAACAAATCCTCCCTCGAAATTTCCTTATATCTCCAAGGGTTGCTGGTCCAGAAGAACGGGAATTTAGTATTACCATCAACAGTATAAAAATGTGACCGACCAGCTAGTTTTACTACAACTTTGAAGAACCCATCTTTGAAATGCTTGAATGACTGAGTGAAGGCCTCCAATTTGTTAAGACCAGGCCGGCTGATTAACGAGAACCATGTTATCGGACTCTTCGGCCTCGTGACAAAAAAGTATAGGAACGCTCGGGGAGACGGTTCCAAGTACAGCGCCATGCACAGTAATCTGAAAGCTTGCAAGTATACCCAGCTGTTCAGATGAAGCTGAGTAGGGGCAACGTTCAACAATCGCAGCACTCTCATAGTGAATTCGTCGAACGGTAGTCGGATGTGCAGCTGTGAGAAATGGCACATATACATGTAGAAGAATTCTTCGGTTGCTCCTTCTCGGCCATGGCACACACATTCAATAGTAGTAACCCGCTCTGGAGCAATGATGTCCCTTCGCACCCCCTTCTCGAAAATAGGTGTACAATTCAACCACGATTTTAACAAACGCGACCATCGAAACAACGATCGCTGAGTCCGCACATCTGTCGCTACCCATTCGTATTCGGTCTTCGCCGGCCAATTACTCTCCGCCAGCTCCTCTGTCGGATCTCCTCTAATTTCAACCACCCTCTCCATTGGGATTCTCCCTACACTACCCACTTCTTCCCTATCGCTATTATCATCTCGACTACTCCCGCTATCCCTAGACCGCTCACTACCCGAATCTGACAACGAAACCATATCGCTACTACTAGACATACCTGATTTCTTTAGAAAAGATGACGAAGGAGGAAGAGAAGATATCGGACAGCTCTAAATGCACGCGAACAAATTTTTTTGCAAATGAGACAGAGTGAATGAACTGCCAACATCATCTTCATTTATACACACGAATTTCAAGCGTCATAACCCTTTTCCGCCAAAAACATAACTCTTTTCAATCATCACAAAGTACCAAAATGGCGACGCCAAACCTCCCTAAATCAGCCTTCTGACACCCTTTCACCTGCCACAAACCTCTTCGCCTCTTCTAGCCTTAACACTGTTCATCACACTTAAAGGCTGAGGGACTGGTGTATCACACCTAGCCGATCCCGACTAGCACATCAACACATATCATCCTTCACCAACACATTGTATCAGCAAAGGCTGGGGGACTGGTGTACTGGACTTGGTCAACTTAACCATCTAAATGACAACCCTTACATATATGCTGGAAACAATCCAAGTACACGACTTGGGCCGGCATGGACTTAAACTCGTAACTGAACGAAGGCTAAACTAACAACAGAACGGCCAACCTAGGATAGTGCACGGGCAAGGACGACATCTGTCAAGTTGAAAAGTAACCAGATCAGACCACTCCTAAAGACTTAGCAAAAAGAAATCCCTCCTGCCATCCAATGAGCCCACAATAGTCGAACTAAGGGCCTGGGCCAAGGCCCAGGTCCACTTACAGCCCAAACTGAGGCCCAAACCAGGGCTTGGCCCATGCCATTACCAAACATAATTAATACTCTATAAATACACGTGGACCCCATTAATTAAAGGTACGCATTCATTACTCCATTAATCACTTATTTGACCTTCTGAGAGCTTTGACTTACTTGAGCTTTGGAGTCCCTTCTACAAGTAACCCCTTCTGGGTCCAAGCCGACATGTACCAACCGGGAAGAGGCCAACTGAGGAGATAATGGACTACATGGGTAAGGTGACGCTTGTGCCTAACTTATCTTGTTTGTTCTCTACAGGAACAATATATATATATATATATATATATATATATATATATATATATATATATATATATATATATATATATATATATATATAATGAATATGACACCCATTCCCAAAAAGGTTTTACTTAATTATCTTATCCTTTCAAATTACCCATCCATGACCTCATAGTCCTTCATGAGTCCTATGCATGAAACTAGGTCTTGGGACTTTACTGTGCTCCCACGAAACTATTCCTTTCGGGGTCCAATCCTACGAGCCTATCCCGCTCGTAGTCCTGCCCCACAGACTCCTCGCATGTAGTCAAACATCCAAGCCTTGCTTGCTTAGACCCAGGCACACACACAATCACCATACTATGGACTCCTCGCCCAATAACAACCGACGGGAACATAATTGTTCCTTGCCCATCGTGCGGCCGACACATGTAATCACCATACTAAGGACTCCTCGCCCAATAACAGCCGACGGGAACATAACCAGTTCCATGCCCATCATGCGTCCCACCACCAAGCACATCCCAGACCCCTATTGGACTTAGTCCATCAAGCCTAAACGCAAAGGTACATGAACTTAGTCCTTCAATTCCACTGATCACAACAACAACCAATTTCACAACCACTAATTTGCTTGCAGATATTTTTTTAAAGGCCTATATTTATCTCATTTGTTTTCAGTGGAATATTAACTTAGAGTTGTACTCTTTTAATTGAATATTAGTTTTGGAATTTGCTTTCATTTGGCACGATTAATAAAGATGAAAATTTTTCCTGTGTTTTGAGTAAGATGAATAATTAGATACTACTATTTAATGATATCTTATTTTATTTTAATTAAATTAGTAATATCCAGTCGGGATGTTACAATTCATACTTAACTATATTAGGAATACAAATTTGTTATGTGCTAAATACTACTAACCAAATTAATTCTTTCCTAACACATAATTATTCATTCACCTCAAAATATCCTTAATTTCCATATTCAATCATAACTCACATCCCAAATCATTCAAAATTTGGATTTAACTCCCTCACATATTTTCTATTTCTACCAAAGAAATAATCATCATAACTGTACATACCAAACCAATGAGCAAACTCTTTAAATTTTAATAACTACCATCTAGTATAAAACCCACTCCATCCAACCAATTTAATTCTTTTTCCTTAAATAAAATATTTACAAATTAACATTAATGAATTTCCCCATTCCAAATGCAATATGGTACTATACCTAAAAACTATAAAAGCAAACATCGAATCCGCAATTGCTAACCAATTACCAAACAAGATCACACTTTTACTTTTATATACTTCCTATATTAAAATAATGTCATAAATGTATTACGTTTGTAGTATCAAAGAACCAAATCCTCGATATATATCAATATATATTAACTACCGAAAAATATATATTATATAAAATTTTATGCAACTTTCTCTTTTCACATTTCAAAATATTATACTTAACATATTTTATACTATATTCCAATAGCCTTAATAAAACAACACCGTAACTTCGTAAACCTAGACCTTCCGTCTGTATTGGACAGCCTTCGACCGCTTATTCTTAAGCCATCCATTTAGGGATGTTAGGTTGCCCTACGGTACAAATTATAAATAATTATTTTCTTATACTATTATATTTTTTTTCTTTTCATAATATTATATAAATTTGATTAATTTCAAGCCACAAAACTATAAATATAGTAATTTATACCGTAAATTTTATTATTAAAATTCTATTCGATCTCCAAGATTATTTGTTATTTAGAATGACAAATAAATTATTTTTTTTGTGAGTATTGTCCGAATCGATCTTTGTTTTAACAAATTTTTTTTTATTGACAAAATATATGTATAAATATGGATAATATTTTATTTTTTCAATTGAGTTTGGAGACGAGTTATAATGTTATCAAACATAATGTTCTATCTATCTTTGTTAATCAACACAATAATCTAATCTTTGCAAGTGAATTTAATTACTTTGGATCAATTAAATCGAAGTCCGGTCTCTGTCTCCTAAAAACTGATTCCATCTCCAAAGACTACAATAAATAGATGTCTAGCTAAGTTCAAACCATCATCCACGACTGCATCATTTACTTAATATTATGTTTGATGTTGTCTTTCACATAGAAGACTAAACCTTGTAAGTTGATTTGCTTGTGATTTCATAGTTAACTAGTTCAATACGGTCTGTTTTTTTAAGTTGGTTTAGAAGTAAAAAAAAATATAAGTGCATTATAATTTTTAGTTTGAACAACGAAGTATTAATTAATTAAAATAATTTTTAATTATGTCTAAGTATGTTTTGTATTATAGTAGCACATTATTTTCATATTTTGTTTTCAAGATGTATTTGTATAAACGGGGTTGTTTTTATGTTTTCGTTAGTGTATTAAAGGTATAAACAAAAATAATTTACTATAGGTAAAAGTTGGAATAAAGGATGTTACTGTTTGAATTGACTTTATAATAATACATATGTAGCATTAATTTATAGTGTTACATTACAACTTAAATAAAATAAGATTTATGACCGAAGAAGTTTTATTATTTTGTATGAATATGTTAAAGTTCAGTAAAAATATGTTTTCTTTCGTCCATGATATGTGTATCCAATTTATTAATTTATTTTGCAAATGTTAGTAGTGATGTAGATAGTTTTGAATAGGTAAGGTGTGAGACCCCTTCTTAATTTTAATATATGTCTTAAAAGAGGGGTTGTGCCTGGCCTTTTCAAGGGTCCAAGACCAATCCACTATGGACCCCCAAGACCCCCTCACAGATGCTCACTCTTCATTCTGTCTCTCTTGGCAGAAAAACAGTTTTCTCCCTCCTCTGTTATCCAACCAAGAGCTCTGTTAGGGCAGAGAGATCCTTCCTTCTCTAAGCTAGCTAAGAGCATTCTACCTCCAAGTAAGTCGAACTTTGAAGCTCCTTGGTCCTTTCTTCACGTTTTTACCATTTAGGTATGTTGTTCTGGTTAGGGTTTAACTTTTTATGTTCGTTGTGTCACATTGTTCACATTTCCAGCTCACTGTTTGAATTCTTAGAGCTGTGGTACCCCTTGGTTTCGTACCTAGTTGTGTTTGCTAGCATCTAAGAAGGTAAGGGAAGCTAGGGTTTCACGTTATTTCTATTTTATGCGATTAATGTTTTGTGATATATGAAAAAAGATTGGGGAAAACGTTAGTTTTTGGTATATTTCTGAGTTAGGGGTTCAAATATTCATGAAACTGTGATATTTGACGTTATTTCTCGTATTCTGGATGCGCCGCACAGTCGCTGGGCGAGTCCATGGTCGCTGGGCGACTGTGTATTTTTCTAATATGCGCAATTTTAGTAAAATTGACTTTCCCGACTCATTAACCGTTGGATTGAGCTCAAATTTTGACATTTGGTTCATAACATGCTATTTTATGGTTTGACCGATTGGATCGTCGATTAGATATCTGTAGCTTGAGAAATGTGTCACGCATTACTGCAGTGATTATGGTTTTGTGATAATAAATTTTCTTAGGAATTTTGGTGTAAGAATTATAGTTGTGTGTTGTGCTTGATTGTTTGGAATTGCAGGTACTTAAATGTTGTCACTCATTTATTTGGGATGAATACTATTTTGTGATATATGTATGTCTTGGTATGCATTTATAAAGTATGAGATTAAATGAAATCTTGTTATGTTGAGTATGAAATGGAAAACATGACTTGTTTGATTGGTGGTGGATTGGCATGAGACTTGAATGATTGAGATGGCATGTGGAAATTGTTGGTAAAAGAGTTTCAAGGGAAACTCTTGGTGATGATGGATAGTATATACCTTGATATAGGAGATGTCTAGATAAAGAAATGTATCCTGAACTCTAAAAATTATTCACGCTCACATAGAGTAGAATAATTTATGTGGTGAGAGTGGCAATAGGTCCTAGTCTTGGAACATATTGGGCCTAAGACATCAGAGGATTAACCCTGTGTATGGTTGGGTGATAACCCCTTGCGTCTAGACTCTACAGAGTTTAGAAGCCAGCACAGGCGCATACTTCCTTTAGAATTCTATAGCAAGAGTATGATCCAGATATTGAGTCATATAGAGTCTTGAAATTGTTTGATTTCACATGATTTTGGTGCCTACTGCTTTGTCTGTGCATAATATGATCTGACTATTTATTTGCTCTATAACATGATTAAAACAATTTTTGCTCTAGCTTACCCTTTCTTTGGTGTATGTTTCTTTGCTTGGTTTCTCCTTTTTGCAATGATCACCAATTTATTGGTGTGAGCAGATGTGGAAACCCCTGGAGGTACTCAGGGTGATGGAGATGTTGCTGTGTAGAGTGGTCCCCATGGTCTAGGTTGTGGCTCATAGTTCAGCCCTTTTGAAGAACTCTTAGTTTGTTTTAAATTCCTTGCTCCTTGAGCAATCCTTTTGCAAAACAATAGTACTCTTCTGTTATGTTTAAGTGCATCGTGGTGTGCCTAAACTTTCATCCCAAGTATATTATGGATAATTGTAATAGTTAGTACATGTGTGCTTGATGTCATGTGCTTTTATATATTATAATTATGTGATGTTTAATTTTAGTAGATTACTCTATTAAAAATGGGATGTCACATAAGGTATATCTATTGTATACAAGCAAAGACTAGTACTTTTTGCGGGAAAACAATAAGTTTCTATTTGTTTTGTTATTATAAACTTCATTACATGTCTTCATTAAAAATATGCGTTTTTAGTGAACACAGAATGATTATATATATATATATATATATATATATATATATATATATATATATATATATATATATTTGTTTTTTTTCTAATCTTTGTTTTTCTATTTTCCAAAAGCAAAGCTTAAGTTATTGAATTAAATGGTATTCAATGGTATGTTCTATTTCCTATGCACATGATTTCAAGAAATGCATACATATAATATTCTCTTCTATACCCAATTTATTCGAATAAGTCCACTTGATTCAAACTAGTGAAGTCATGCACTTGTGGTGGTATTATATTGTTCTACGATCTGTCACGGACAAGGTTAGTCTCTGACACGGTCATAAGAACCCCGAAACCATTCTTATGATAAGACCTCATGCTACTCTCACCATCTAATCATTCTCCTCCATGAGTATGAGTGATTAGTAGAGTTTAGGATAACTCCACAAAATAAAAGAGTCTTTACCTCAATGCACACCCTAGTGAATCACACATTCAATAAGATTCCCTCCGTGGAATTGTCCAACAATTCATCCATTCACACAATTTTTACACTTTATAAACCAAATATATCATTAAGATAACCAATAATATCATAGTATAATTAAAAATAACAACCCACAAGATGCACAATTGCAGAAATAACGCTCAATAGTACAAAGTCTCACCTAGTGCTAGCTTCCCAAGGGCTTGAAGCTCAACGGCCACTCTAGCGGCCAACGCTGAGACCCTTGGAACCCCTCTAGATGAAATTTTAACAATTGTGTCCAGTGGCATAGGGTGGCACCCAACGACACAAAGTTAGTGAGTTCCCTAGCTTTGGTTTCACTCAATGGAGCACTGGCTCGTCCGGGTCGTCGAACACGTCCGGGTATTCGGCCCCGTCCGGATTGTCGGGCTCGTCCAGCTCGTCAGGCATGTCCATGTTATTGGGCCCGTCCAGGTCGTCAGACCCGTCTGGAGCATTGGGCCAATGACCTAGACGGGTTGGACCGGGCCATATTGACGAACTTGACGGCACAATCGTGTAGTATGGGCCGTCAGGCCTCTAGATCATCGGGCCACCCAGCCTGTCTGGGCTTCCCAGTCGATCCAGCTCGGGTGGGTCGTCTGGTCTAACCAATCTGGTTGTGTAGTTGGGTCTGCCCGACCCATCTGGGTTGTCGAGCATGTTTCCAAATTTATCATGAACTCAAAACATAATTAAGCGTAAAATAAATATTGTTAAAATTAAATTTTATCTCACAATAAATTCATTTTTTTTTTCAAACAAGAAATTGAAATGTCAAGTATTTTAATTTTCTTATCCAAACAAGTTATTTAAAAAATGAATGGAATTTAATTACAAACAATTCAAATACAAAGCATTTCAATTTCTAAGCATTGTTAAAATGCTGCATCCAAACACAAGGTCAGGCCAAGACATTGATGGACAAAAAGCACTGAAATTAGAGCTGAAAACACACCAAAACGCACAAACAGAGAAAGCTGGAAAAAATACTGCACCAGTAAAAACGCTGACAGCTGCCTCAAATTTGAGGATTTATCATATTTTTTGTATTGCACATTTTTTGTCACAATTTTTTTTTAAATTTTCGTCCAGATGTTCTTTAAGTCAGAAAAAATTAGCAAGTGAATTGGTGTAGTGGATCGTTCCAGTTAAATCAAACAAAAACAATGTGCGTCTGGAAAATAGAGTGAAAAAAAAGGCACAGCAAGCCTGAAAACGTTGATTGTTGGCCAGACTTTGATGAATTATTGTGAATTCATATCTCAATGGTTTTGAGTGATTCTTGTTGCAAAAGTTTGGTTGATGTCTTATCTTTTAGGCACAATAAACAACTAAAATTAACAGGCATTGTATCACTCAAGAGAATTAACAAACAAAAGGTGTACGCTCTAGAAAACAGAGAAACTGGAGCAGATTGCTCTCTGAAAATTTGTGGAGATGTTCAAACGAAAATCCAGTGGAATGGAGCATGATTATGAACTAAAATCACACATGAATAAAAGATGAACATCTCAAGACCCTAAGGTACCACAACCAACGGTGAAATTCATTGATGATAATAGATTTGTTGGCAACAAAAGCAAATGAAGGAAGGTCCAAAATAGATGGTTGTGAGGGACGATTAGTTTGAGCAACCACAGCAGATCGAGGAGGACGACCGTGTAATGCACAACATTGATCAATTTTGTGGCCGAACTTACCACAATGATCACACTTGTGACGCCATTTTTCTAACTTACGAGAGCGATTGTGGTCATCATGTTGAGATGTCGAAGTAGAGAAATCATTGGCCAAGACAATTATAACATTGGAAGGTTGACATGGTACACACAAAATGGTGAAACAAGTAGAAGTAAAATTGGGTATAACAGGAGAACCCAAAATCTGATCATGGACATGGGAATATTTTTCAGCAAGTCCGTGTAAAGTCAAAACAATGAAGAACCTTGAACGTTGCTCTATTTCTTCGGTAGGAGTAGAGGAAGGAGGTAAGACTTCATTAAAATCATGAAAAAGAGCATTCATCTTACCCAAATAATCAACCATAGGGTCTTGAGTTCGAGGAGCAACAACATTAAAAAGGTTATGACAAACACCATATAAACGTTGAGTGTCACTGGTGTACAATAATTTGGCATGTTCCTAGACTTCATAACATGTGACATAGGCACGAAACATAGCTTTTAAAGAAGATTGAATGGTATTCTTGAGAATCATGCATAAGTGAGCATCAATTCTCTTCCAACGAGCAAAATCAGCAGGAGCAATATTAGTCATTTTGAGAGTAAGACGATTAAGATACCCTTGACTTTCAAGCCAAAGTTTAACAACAGATGCCAAAGTCGCATAATTATTGCCATTTAACTTATCAATGGGCAAGTGCACATTGACATGGGTATTAAAGGCTGACGAGTCAGAATATTAGAGGTAGAAGAGTTTTCAAAAGTAGAAGTTGCAACGAAAGACGCCATGGAGGAGAGAGTGAAACTCTAAATATCCAATGTGCTCAATTGAAAACACCAAGCACAAAACCTGGAAGCTGAGACTGAGGCGAGTCTGATGAAGAGCAACACTTCCACCTATGCAAAATGTGAAAATATCACAATAATTTACACTGCAATATAGAGGTGGATCAAAAGGGGAAAAAAGGAATATATGCATTACATTAGTTATAACATTAAGCAATATAATATCCCTTGGGCTTTAAAACTAACAATATACAAATGCAGTGGAATATAATTATCAACTAGTACTATTATTATATTTTAATCAAATTTTATTATTATGCTATTTGAAATTGGATGGTGGCACTCTGTGCATAGGTTGGGATGGGAAAATATTGAGAGTTAGTGGTGCCTTGATGAGTGTGATTTTATGCGCTCATTAAGCATTTAAGTTTGACTTTATTGGTTGATTAAAATTTTTTAAGATGTTATTTTAACTATGATTTGTTCCAACAAGGTAAAATGAGCTTTGAGTATGAAAACATGTTCAAATCAGCTTTTTAACACGTTGATTGGTTATCATTAAGATTAATATCTAATTAAATCAAGACTAATAAAAAAGTACAACTATCAAATTTTCTTTTAAGATCATAAACATTTATTTCAAAGATTATTTTAGATAATCAAATATTTATTTTGAAAATTGTTTAAATCATAAATGATTAGATTGTATTCTCAATATAGAAATGTGTTAAGACCATTGATATAAGATTAATCATATCTGAATTCAATATTAACAGATATAGATTGCAAGGTTTCATTTTCAGTGAGAAATTTGAACGTTGAAAACTCTTATGGGTAATAGTTTTACCATCAAATGTTCATATTGATCTTAAATATGAAATGGTTGAAGCTAAACTTAAATGAATTCTTATGATTTATGAAGAACTGCAAGCACATAGATAATCCTCAATGCTCTAATTAAGCAACGAAAGATGAATGAAGAACAAAAGATCATCAAAGCACTCAATGGTCAAATTCACAAGAACTACTAAATATTCAGAATACTTTAAAGAAACCAGTAAAAAGGGACCACGAAAATAAAGTAGAAAAGAGAAAGAAAAAAATATTGAGCTTATACTGTCAAATCTAAAATACACCATGTTCAGAGCTTAACCAGTGTAATATCCTTCACAAATGTGTAGTTTACCTTGTTGGCTAAGATTGTACTCTCTTGTATTAAGATTTGTCGGAACCGAAATCGCAGCGGGACAACAAAAATAATTTAGAAAAGTCGCCACCATAGTTTATTATGGAAAGTTATAGAAAAACCTTAAAAAATAATGGTCTTCAAAACCAAATTTGAGTTCGAGAGTCCATTACGTGAGGAGAAGGTATTAGCACCCCACAACGTCCGTCTTAAGACGGTTCCCTCTTTAATTAAGTATGCAAGATAAAATTTGATGTTTAAAATATTTGTTGTTTCCAAAAAATCAAGCAAAATAAAAAAAAAACACATAGAAAAATAATAAAGATTAAAAACAAAATTATTTTTTTATATTTTTTAGCCCAACGAGGATTGTACCTTGCTCCTATGTATTTCCATTTGGAAAATAAAGGATAATGTAGTTCTTTAAAAAAGGGCTGTTTGATATTCTTATTATTATTTTCTAAATTTTATATATATATATATATATATATATATATATATATATATATATATATATATATATATTATTAATATCAAGAGAACCCGAGATTCTACATAATAAAGATTTAGTTATCAAGCAAATTCAAATTTGACATGATATTTAAAATGATTTTATAATTTTTATTTTTATTATTACTATTTAAAAAAAAAAGAATTAAAAAGCATATGAAAGAGTGTTTTGATTATCAAACAACTCTGAGACTTGACATGACATTCAATACTTATATAAAAGAAAAGGGTTAAATATATTTTTGGTCCCTCGAGTTTAAGTGAATTTTGGAATTAGTCCCTCTTCGAAACTTTATACCAATTTAATCATTCATCTTTAGAAATGCATGGATTTAATCTTTTTTACCAAATTTTATGAAGTTTATTTGACATTTTAAACGCATTTTATGATAATATTTGAGTTAACATCGAAGAAAAATGTGTCAAACGGTGTAAATAATTCAAATACTATCATGAAATGTGCTTGAAGCGTCAGATAAACTTAACAAAATTTGGTTAAAAGGACTAAATTCTTGCATTTTTAAAGATGAAGAACTAAATTGATCAAAATTTTTGATGAGGGACTAATTCCAAATTTCGCTAAAACTTGAGGGACCAAAAACATATTTAACCCAAAAGAAAATTATAATTTATTTTATTTATTATTATCCTCTTTTTTTAGAGAGAATTAAAGCCTACGAAAGAAACCTTTTTATTTATCAAGATAAAAATAAAGGGAAAGAGAAAAGTTGAGCACATTGACAAACCCAAAATCATCTAACATGAGAACCCCAAACACATTTAATCATACAAAAGTTCAAACGATGATACATTTGATATTATAAGAGAATCATGAATAGCATTAGGAGCAAAGAGATCCCTTTTGCCCGTGTTCTGGTGATAAAAAAGGAGAGGGGTTTTTCAATTTTTTTTGTGTCTTGCATTAGAGAAGTTTTGTGCTTATATAGGCACGTTGGCGTACCACTCAAATCCTAGTCTTTAATTATAAAAAAATATATGAGGAAGTAATTGGTCCTGATAAAACATATCATAGCACTTAAATCGTTTGCATAGTATCCACCACATTGATTATAATTATTACGAAATATTGCTTGTAATTACTAGAATCATATTTTCCGTCACATGAAGATCCTCATCAAATCATAACATATTATTCATATAATTGATTCTAATTATTACTAGGAATATTTTCTTCTAATTATTAAAATCGTACCATTCTCTAAAAAGCATTATTATCGAGAATATTTGCTTTTAATTATTAAAATAATACCTTCTCTGACTGAAATGAGACACATCACATAAGCATAAATTCAAGATATTTATTCGAATTATTATGAAGAAAAAAAAGCTCCTAATATTATACCCTTCTCTAAAAAAGAAGAAATTATAAAATGTCGTTTTTCTGACAGGTCATGTATGGAGTGTAAATAACAAACAGTGGGGTGAAAATATGTATAAAACATTTGGGCTCATGAAAAGAGTGTGATAATAAATTAGATTTTCCCTTCTCTTGTTTTTTCTTTTTTTTTTCTTTTTTTTCCATTGTAGAATTAAACTTAAAAAACCTACCATCAATCAAAACATATTTTTTATTTTATTTTATTTTATTATTTTATTATCTTTTATTTTTTTATTTTTTTATTGTTATCATTATTCAAACTGAGAGTTTTTAATCTCAGGGGAGATTAAGTTGTATTACTTGAAGAGATTGATACTCGTGTGATACCAAAAGAGGTTGGTACTCATGTGATACCTGTAGAGGTTAGTACTCGTGTAAAGGAAGGTAGAAATCTACGACATCAATATGTAGAAGAGATTGTGAACAATTTGTAGAAATAGATACAAATTTAGTATTCTGGAATACACAATCCAAAATGTGTTTTATATTTTAGAATATGCATTTCGAAATATATAAAAATAAAAAACACTTCTAAATTCTATAATTTGAAAGGTTTCCATATTCCACAATCCGGAAGTAAAAAAAAAAAAAAAAGTCATGCAATACTACCAACTCCCACCATAAATACTCCATTACCCTCTATGAAAGCCTATACAACACTAATCACCACCAATAACAACCGAAAACCAGGAACCACCACCGACCACCATAAATACACCACTACCGAAACACAATAACAACACTTAAGTATTGTCGCTTCCTATAACTATTACCACAGGATGAGTTTTGTATTTTCAAAAGGCTTAAATACACATTTGGTCCCTATTTTTGTCAAAATTATTCAATATGGTCCCTATTTTGGTTGTTTGTTCAATTTAGTCCTCGTTTTGGTAAAATCGCATTCAATTAAGTCCTTTTGGCAGACGGAGTTAAAATTTTTAACGGCACAGTGACACGGTGTAACTGTTTGGCCTACGTGTCAGTTTTCTGAATACATGCTAGCACAGTGTATCGTTAAAAATAAATTGGGGTGAAAAGTTAAATAAAGTAAAAAGTTAAAACAATAAAAAAATTTACAAATGGTAAGGTGAAAAACAAGGTAAACGTCGAGCACCCAAGTCTTAGGCAATCAAATGTGATTTTATTGCAGCAAAAAGTGATAATGAAAGGGGATTAATCATTTGAGTGAAGAGGGAACGAAGGAGATCGTGGAGTAGGTTTGGATGAAGATGGAAATGGAGGTGAGGCTGAAGCTGAAGTGGGAGGTGCAGCAGGTTTGGATGAAGATGGAAATAGAGGTGAGGTTGAAGTTGATTTGGGAGGTCAGGCTGAAGGTAATTTGGGTGGTGCAGCAGGTTTGGATGAGATGGATATTGAGGCAAAGGTTCACAGTTGGGATGAATCTGATACTGAAGATGAGGAATTTGTTGATATTCCTGTGAATATAATGGGGGACAACAATACTTCTGATAATGATATTCCCTCCGTGGAATTGTCCAACAATTCATACAATACTACCAACTCCCACCATAAATACTCCACTACCCTCTATGAAAGCCTATACAACACTAATCACCACCAATAACAACCGGAAACCAAGAACCACCACCGACCACCATAAATACACCACTACCGAAACACAATAACAACACTTAAGTATTGTCGCTTCCTATAACTATTACCACAGGACGAGTTTTGTATTTTCAAAACTATGGGGTGCATGTCGAAAACATGGGGTGCAAAAAGAAACTACCTAGTTCAATATTCTGATAACAAACAATTTAGAGAAATCCTATATCTCTATAAAAAAAGGTTTGCTTTTAACTAAATTAAGAAAATAATTTACTTTTAATTTCAAAAAATAAACTTAAATAAAAATAGAAAGAAATAAACAAGTTATAGTAAAAGTGGTCTTTTAAATCAATATTAATGTAAAACAAAATAAAGAAAAGGAATGTTCAAATAATACAAATTTAAATTAGATTAAATATCCTTTCATGTCGTTGAAAATGTTTAACTCTGTCTATATAGTTCCTAAAATCGTTATCTCAAAATATGATTGATATTTAATGTAGGTTATTATGATAAAAGATGTTAATCAACGATATTAATTTGGTGACTTTAAATTAGAAAGGCCAAGGAGTAAATGGGGTATGAGAGATGGTTCCAAGACTTAAATTAGTAACTCTTCTTCACAGGTTAGACCTTAAATTAACATCTTCGTATATGACAACACATTTCATGTCACCTTAAATTAGAGTCGACATTAAGAGATTATTATTGTAAAATAGAGTGATCAAGTACCAAAGATATTCTAATAATAAAATTGGGGTAGAAGAGTAGAATAGAATTGGAAAAGTGAGATAAAAGATTTTAAATTGTATTCTGATTTGCCTCCTAGTATTAATTTGGATATCTTTCATAATAGATACTACTTCCTATTTACCAGAAAGCTTAGTTTTGATTGAACTTTGTCTTATTTTTTTTTTTTATCATGATTTTTCTTTGGTCCCCTCATCATTTTCTGTTTATTTTTTATTTTTTTTAACAATATTTATCATAGATAACAACTTTCAAAGTGTTTTAAGATGTCAGTTTGACTAAGATATCATATATATATATATATATATATATATATATATATATATATATATGAATTTTATTGACATTCGCAATAAATATCTTAAAAATCAGTACAAGCAGTTAGTAGTAATTAGATAAAAGTGTACTATTATTATAGATAAAGATTTAGTACGATTAAGAAGCATAATTTTGTACATTTTAAAATGAAAAATAACATGATCCAAAAGGAAACTAAATTTCGTCAATTTAGCACCAGTGATGTGCATACATAGTTATCTGTAAAATAAAAAGTCCTATGCAAAATGTTGTAGGTCATATTTAGAACATTGTTCCTCAAAACATTACAATTTGGAAACTTAGACTTGTAGTTCCATAAAGAGAGGGAAAACCCTCTTCTAACTGATACGAAAAGAAAAGACAGAAAAAACAGCAAAATTAGAAATTTCATTCCAATTCATGCTTGATAGATTCTACGGAGGAATTCCCAATAATAGTTCAACATGTGATCTGTAGGTGTCACTCTATCCCACTTCCCATTAACAAATATAGCATATGCATCTGCTGCATACCTGATTAAGAAAGAACCACAGTATCATCAACAACAGAAGCAATCAAAAACACACACACAATCAAGGTAATATGTAATTACTGCATATAAATAATGACCAAAAGAGTGCACACAAAAATGACTTACTTCCCAACCCCATGCAATTGAGTTACGTGAGTCCAGCTTTCGTCCAAGTATTCCTCAGATAGACGTTGTAACATTTTTGCTCTTTTGTGTTGCAAACCTAGCGTCCTTATTGTCTCTTCTATTTCATCGGTTGCAACTTCTGTGCAAGACTTTGCATCCGGACATAACTTGAAGAAGTCTAACACAATCTCTTTTGTCTACATTTTGCAGAAATAATCCATCAGTAAATATGGATATAATTTCAACATTTACGCTACGCCTAATGGTCCTTCTTAATTGAATGGAAACCTCAAATGCATGAGGTTGTTTACAACAAAGCAGCAGTTCAACTCTGCCAATAACCACTGGTTCTATTGACACAATTTTCATGGTAGAATGACAACTATGGAATGGTTTCGTCAAGAGGGATCGCCTAGGCTTTACGATTCCTAAATTTAACACATTCTCAAACAGTGCACCTACCTAATTGACGTCATGCACCATACTTAGACAAATGAGATTAAAAAAACAATGTGTACTTTGACTCTCTTATACTTTCACTAATGTTCCACCAAATAGATAGATATAAAAGCATGGTATATTGTACCTGTCTCAGGCCAAGAGTAAAACAAAGGGCTAAAATGAAAAATAAACTATGCAAAAAGTCTAAGATTACAGATGCTGTGAAATATTACGCAAATAATTCATACCTGTCTCCCAGAAGTCCGGTTGAGAAGCATACAAATGACCAACACCCTCCAAGGGTCATGAGCATGATCCTCTTGAATGAGAACAGTCTCAGACCGTGGAGGCTTCCATGTATTATCAGGAGTTTTTCTTTTGTAAGCCTCATCCCACTTCTCAGAAGCAGAAAGATTTTTTTTTAATTTCTTGGGATTAACATAAGCATTTGTGTCATTTCCATTCATTTGCAGATTATTTTCTAGATCAATATTTTCCCTGTAGTCACTCTGAGGCTCGCGCTTCTTGAGTATGAATTTACTGGTTTCAGCATCATCACAATTCTCACTCAGCTTATCCTTGACTGTTTTTTTCCTCTTATTCTTTTCCTTGGATTTAATCTTTCCATCTACAAGCAAATCATCCTCAACAAATCCAAATTCAGAGCCATAAAATCCTGAATCAGGATCAATAATCCCTCTGTTGTCACCTTGAGGCTCACGCTTCTTGAGTATGAAGTTATGGGTTTCGGTATGATCACCATTCTTTTGCCGCTTATTATCAGCATATTTCTTCTTCCTCTTTTCCTTGGATTTAATCATTCCATCCACCAAGAGCTTATCATCAACAAAACAAAGGGCTAAGTCATCCTGCTGCAGCTTATGGTCAACCACTTTCTTCTTCTTCTTCTTGTCCTTAGATTTAATGTTTCCCTCTACTAGCAGCTTATCTTCAACAAATTCAATGCCACCGCCATAACTGCACAATTCCGGACCAATCTTCTCACGCCTCTTGAGTATGAACTTACGGGTTTCAGTCTCATCATCAAGCTCTTCTTCAACTGTTTTTTTCTTCTTTTGCTTGGATTTAATCTTTCCATCGGACAGCAGCTTATCTCCAACAAATACGATTTCACATGCAGAAGAACACAAATCAGGACCACTATTTTCCTCAATGTCACCTTGATGAGGCTTACGCTTCTTCAACCTTTTCTTCTGTTCCGATTCCATCTTTTCAGTATCAAGTTCACCAACATTCCCTGCACCACCATAACAGCACAATTCAACATCAATCTTCTCCCCATTGTCACCTTGAGGTTCACACATCTTGAGTACGAATTTACTGGTTTCAGCATCATCATCCTTGACAGTTTTTTTCCTCTTATTCTTTTCCTTTAATTTAATTTTTCCATCTAACACCAAATTATCTTCAACAAATCCAATTTCAGAGCCATAAAAACGTGAATCCGGATCAATCATCTCTCTGTTGTCACCTTGAGGCTCACGCTTCTTGAGTATGAAGTTACTGGTTTCGCTATCATCACCCTTCTTCTGCAGCTTATTATCAACAAATTTCTTCTTCCTCTTTTCCTTGGATTTAATCATTCCATCCACCAAGAGTTTATCATCAACAAAGCCATGGGCAAATTCATCCTCCTGGAGCTTATGGTCAACCACTTTCTTCTTCTTCTTCTTCTTCTTCTTCTTCTTGGATTTAATGTTTCCGTCTTCTAGCAGCTTATCTTCAACAAATCCAATACCACAGCCATAACTGCACAATTCCGGGTCAATCTTCTCCCTGCTGTCGATCTGAGGATCACGCCTCTTTAGTATGAGTTTACTGGTTTTAGTCTCATCACCATTCTCCCGCTGCTCATCTTCAACTGTTTTTTTCTTCTTTTGCTTGGATTTAACCTTTCCATCTGACAGCAGCTTATCTCCAACAAATACAATTTCAGATCCAGAAGAACATAGATCAGGACCACTATTCTCCTCAATGTCAACTTGACGAGGCTTACGCTTCCTGGACCTTCTCTTCCTTTCTGATTCCATCTTTTCAGTAGCAATTTCACCTACATTCCCTTCACTACCATAACAGCACAATTCAACATCAACCTTCTCCCTATTGACACCTTGAGGCCCACACATCTTGAGTATGAATTTACTGGTTTCAGCATCATCATCCTTGACAGTTTTTTTCCTCTTATTCTTTTCCTTGGATTTAATCTTTTCATCAACCAGCAAAATATCTTTAACAAATCCAAGTTCAGAGCCATAAAAACGTGAATCTGGATCAATCATCTCTCTGTTGTCACCTTGAGGCTCACGCTTCTTGAGTATGAAGTTACTGGTTTTGGTATCACCACCATTCTTCTGCAGCTTATTATCAGCAAATTTCTTCTTCCTCTTTTCCTTGGATTTAATCATTCCATCCACCAAGTGTTTATCATCAATACAACCAAGGGCAAAGTCATCCTCCTGCAGCTTATGGTCAACCACTTTCTTCTTTTTCTTCTTCTTGTCCTTGGATTTAATGTTTCCCTCTACTAGCAGCTTATCTTCAACAAATCCAATACCACAGCCATAACTGCACAATTCTTGATCAATCTTCTCCCTGCTGTAAATGTGAGGCTCACTCCTCTTGAGTATGAATTTACTGGCTTCAGTGTCATTTGCATTTTCCTGCTGCTCATCTTCAACTGTTTTCTTCATCTTTTGCTTGGATTGAATCTTTCCATCTGACAGCAACTTATCTCCTACAAATCCAATGTCACATCCATAAGAATACAAATCAGAACCAACCTTCTCCTCGATGTCACCTTGATGAGGCTTACGTTTCTTGGACCCTCTCTTCCTTTCCGATTCGATCACATTTCGTTCTTTCTGGGCAGGCAGCGCTAAAACGCAGTTCATTGTCCTAAAATTCTCCTGAGATTACTAAAGTCAAAACAAAGTCTGGGAAAATGCAAGCATTGCTGGCCTGTGTTAACAAGAAAAGAATCTGATATGATGTTACACTGTTAACAAATGAAAAGAGAGAAATAATGAATCTGAAGAAGATTTTAAAACCTGGTAAGAAGCATAAGCTTTGCCGTTCTATTCAAAATGATCAAATGGACTCCCGCTAAAAAAAGTTGCACGACCCTTTTATGGGAAACAAGCAAACAAATTAATATTATTCCAAAAATGTAAGTGTAAGCGCAATATGCATCAAAGAATGCTTAACTAGGTCCAGGGAAAGATGTGATCATAAGTTTCTTTACTTCACTCCAGTGTTAAGCCTCTTCAGACTGTGAGGTAGGATTGGAGAGAAAGCCCAAAATGGGAGGTTTCTGCAAGTCAGGCACGACAGAGTAGTTGTTATTTAAAAGTATATATCTAAGTTGGCATTCTCCAAACAAAACCAAACACGCTGCAGAGCTAACAGATAAGGGATTACAATAAGCCAAAATCATGTAATATTGAATACCCAGAACCCAAAAGCACGCATTTCGATCAATATATCAGATAGAAATAAAGTGATGTAGAATACCCAGAACCAAAAATTTAGTTTTCAAAAAGGAAAAGGAAGTAACCTTTGGAAAAGGGTTTGTGGCGTTGTTGGAGTAAAAGGGAGCTCTTCAAGGCTGTGTGTTTCTCCATTCTGCAACTACTCATATTCTATAGAGCAACCAAGCGTCATCGTTTCCCTCCATCTACTCATAAGAAATATTTTATTGTACTTTTTGGGAATCACACTCGTAATTCCTTTTTAATAGCTTCTCGAATATTATGATTATATTTTAACAATAATATAGAAGCGCTAACATGAATTTAATATTTTCACAAACTTTATTTTTATTTACTTAATGTTTATATAAACTCGTGAACATTTTTCAGATTAGAAAATAAAAAATTTAATTACTTTATCTGTTAAGATTAACTTTGTAGTAAGATAAAAATCAAATTTTGGAAAATTTAATAAAATGTATAAATTAATTTATGTCTAAACTAATTTTAACCTAAATAATAATATTTTTTTATTTTTCTTATTATAATTAATTATAAAATTTATTGTAAGGTATATTATAATATTTTTCTCACTTTCTAATATTAGACAAATTTAATTAATTATAAAATGTTGCGTACGAAGAATAAACATAAAGTAAAATTATTACAAATTACAAAACTATAAATATAGTAACTTATATGTAAATCTTACTACTAAAATTTCGTTCGACCACCAAGATTATCTATTTTATTTTCCTTATTATAATTAATTATGTTTCAGATATAGGGATCGAACATTATTTAAAACACTAACTTAACCTCCTTCTCATATGTTATTACTGTTTGCTCTTTTTTCCTCTTGTTCGGCGTTCCTTCTCTTTCTCTCGTTGATTGTCTAGACGATCTAATCGAGATACTTGTCAATTAGGCTCTGATGCTTAAGTCAGTTCAAGTCCATTTGAGGTAAGCAATTAATGTTGTAATAAATGCGTAGTATAAGTCCTTTACCAATTTACCTTGGGCTCCTATTTATAGTTTTTTTATATGGACTCGTGATTAAGGTTTTCTTAATTGAGGCCCAATTGCTTTTTAAACTTGATTACTGACCTGTTTTACTTTAACTATAGATCTTATCTTTCTGGATTCGCCGGACTGATGTCGCCGAGCGTACGTGCTCTGACCGGTTGTGTCCTTGTGCCCAATAGTTGGATGAGAATGACAAGTCATGGCCGGTGTCGTTGACGTTCACATTAAGATCCTTCTTAATGTGATTTTCAATTACTTATTGTCCGAGTCGTCCGGCCATTGCAGGAGGCCTTCAGCCGCTTATCATTAGGGTTGTTCGGTTGTAGGGCTCCTAAAATCACTCTGGAGAAATTGCTACATCAACGAGTCACGACTTAGACTGTCTGCCTATAGCAGGCGGCCTTGAGCCGCTTATCCTTAGGTCATCCGGTTAGGGATATTAGGTAGCCCTATGGTACACAAGCCCCCCAAGCCTTAAGCGTTGATGGAAGCATAACGAAAAGGGTTTAAACGGTGACGCTCAAGAGAGTCGTAAGAATGTGATGTCTGACAAGGTTACGACGCTTCGTACCTGTCAGGTGGGAGATGAAGCGTCATGTCTCCTGAACTATCGATTGTCTCGTGATCGTGTGAATGTGGTGGTGCCACGTGTCCCCAAAATTTTCTATAAATAGCAACATTTGATCCAAGTTATTTTCGCACTTTTCTTCTTCTCTCTTCCTCTTGCACCGATCGATTTGTATATTTCAGGTAATAATGACAATCGTGAATTTGTCAAGCTCAGACGAGTCTCTTGGTCGAGATGGCGGGGGTCTTAAGGACGACGGGTCTTCGTCTTTCTCATTAACACTATCCACGATTGAGGAATTGCTCGGTAGAGAGGTGTCATCAGGTAACAGCCCACTAATGTAAATATTGATAAGGAAGTTGAGGTTGAGGTGTCGTCAACATGAGATGTTGGGGGAGCTGAAGCGATGGTTGAGGAGGTTAGCTCTGACCCCGAGAGTAAGGATAAAGGTCACGTTAAAATTGATTTTGCTAATGAAGGCAATCGGTTGGACCTTCCTCTTATCCCTGCTTACGAATGGGCACCCCATGAACCCAGAAATTACAAGACGAGGTTTCGATGAGGAAACGATTTGGTCGACTTAGTCGGTAAAACCGACTTTTTTAAGGACGGTGTTGGAAATGGTTGTCTATGTTTGAAGTTTTGCGCTAGCAACGAAAGGGTTTGTCATGGTCGAGAGGGGACCAAGTTAGATTTTTTTCTACGTTTATGCTTGCTTCTTCCAGGACCTCCTTTTGACAGTGCCTTTCAACGACTGGCAGATAGTTGTCCTAAGGGAAATCAATTGCGCTCTCACCCAAATCCACCCGAACGCCTGGGCTTCCATGCAGGCGTTCAATGTTTTATGCCGAGTGATAGGGTTGACCCCTACCATGCCTATATTTCTCTACTTTTACAAGTGTCCTCCCACTTTGACTAAGGGGTGGATTTCCTTTATTGGAGCCCTCAAGAGTCTAGTCGACCTGTTCCTCACCTTGTACAAGGGTTTCAAGACCGACTTTTTTAAGGTCTCTATTACCCGACGTGGTAGGAAATGGTTTTTTGATGAAGTCGATCGTCCCAAGTTTCCTCTTTATTGGACACAAGTGCCTCCTACCATTGATCCGTATTTTGAGAAGCTAATGACTCCTGCCGAGCGGGCTGACCTTGTTGTCCTTAAGTAGCTTCCTGACAAGCTCTCGACCAGGTCTTTGATTTGACATCTACTCTCGAAGGATTTATCCAAAGCAGTTTATGGTTGGTGGTTCTGAGCCGAACGGTTATCTTTGAATAATATGAACTTATCTAATTTTTTTGTTTTCTTTCAGATACGATGTTTCATCTAGCTCCGCTTAATGCTAAAACAATGGAAAGGGTGAAGGCGCATTGGAAGTTCGTTAGGTCTTCAAGTATGCCTCCACGTCCGCCGATCCGACCACCTCCTCTAATCAACGAGCCAATTTTAGAGCCAGATGCTCTGACTGGTGCCTCCCATGTAGGCACCCCTTAGACCCCAAGTTCTCAACATTCCTCCCTTTATGATGGTTCCTACTGCTGAATGAGCTTCAGCCAAAAAGGATCTGGCTATCGCTCGTGAGGAGGTGAAGGAGATTAAGGTCTCTGTTGTCGACTTGTCGAAGTGGTTCAACCAGTTGAACTTAATCAAATCAGAGCATGCTAAGTGTGCCACGAAGCTGAAGGAGGGAACTGATCGACTAAAGGAGGCAACCAATCAACTAAAAGAGGTAACCAATCAACTAAAAGAGGAGCAAGATCGGGGGAGGAATGCTGTTGACGATATTCGTAAGCTGCAACAACGTTTCGATGACCTCTCTCTCGAGTATCTCTCAATGAAGCAATCGATTGAGACTTGGGAGAAGAAATGCCAAGAGTTGGAATTCGAGTTGTTGATCGTTGACGATCAAGTTTTCGCGCAACATAAACTTGGGTTCTAGAAGGCTCTTAATCAGGCGGCCCATTTCTAAAGGATTCTGATCGACCAACCTGGCACCTTCGATTTCAAGTTTGATGTGGTCGACGGGAAATTACTGAATGTTTATGATGCCCCTAACCCCGAGCCTACTGAGTCGAACGTCCTTGCCTCTCCTTATTCTGTTCTAAGAAATGTAGACCCTTGAGTTGTAACATTTTAGTTTCTTTCTTGTTAGGTTTTTTGTTTTGATGTAATATTTTGCTACAACCGATTGGGTCTGATCAGCCATTCGATGGATCGCACTCGATCAACTTTCAGACATCTATTTTAATATAATTTCTTTTCGTTCTAATTTCACGTTTATTTGCGCATACTGACAAGGCCGATTGTTTGCCCTAACGCAAGAATTCATTTCGTTCAGTCGAATCGTTTAGATAACTTTGCTTGATCATATTTGAAAATGGGTATTTAATTCGATTAGGATACTTAAGTCATTGCATTGTATAGGGGTACTAAGTTCTGCAGGTCGCTCGAGACCTTAATATTTTAATTGACTTAAGTTCGTATAAAATTGTGTGTGCTCTTAGGCATTTTGGATTTTAAGTGTATAAACTCCGATAGAACCTGCGTTCAGTCGCTTGGGTCTATAAGTTAAGATAAGTCCCGTGGGGATGCACATTTTGACCACTTGGGTCAGTGCTTTTCGACCGGGGCTTTCAATGAAGCTCACCCTTTAATCAAATAGGCTTTTCGATCTGATGGGTCCCGTAGAGACCCCAAGCCTGACCGATCGGTTTGAATAGCTTTGTAACATCCCTAAGGAATATTACTGATATTAAATAAATAAAATTTGAAAGTACAATAAATGCCGCATTGAATATAAACTATTTTCCAAACACGGGAAATTTAAAACTTTAATAAATATAATCATAACCTAGGAGTCCATAATTCGTAAAACCGAAATAAAAGTCAAAGACTCCCTAAAGAGATTACATAATTCTCTCAAAACTAAAAATGTAAACATCTATATCCATATACAAAAAGGGCTCCGAGTCTAAGTATGTGCTGACCCACCTTTCACCCGACCATGACCCCATAGTCCTTCATGAGTCATATGCATGAAAATTGGGACCACAACCACTATGCCAATTCACATTTTGTGATATACACAATCAACATAATTTTACATTTCAAATTCCACACTCTTACAATAAAAAATTTAATTACTTTATCTGTTAAGATTAACTTTTTAGTAAGATAAAAATCAAATTTTGGAAAATTTAATAAAAAGTATAAATTAATTTATGTCTAAACTAATTTTAACCTAAATAATAATAATTTTTTTATTTTTCTTATTACAATTAATTATAAAATTTCTTGTAAGGTATATTATAATATTTTTCTCACTTTCTAATATTAGACAAATTTAATTAATTATAAAACGTTGCGTACGAAGAATAAAACATAAAGTAAAATTATTACAAAACTATAAATATAGTAACTTATATGTAAATATTACTATTAAAATTTCATTCGATCACCAAGAATATCTATTTTATTTTTCTTATTATAATTAATTATGTTTCAGATATAAGGATTGAACACTAACTTAATTTCTTTCTCATATGTTATCATTTGCTCTTTTTTCCTCTTGTTCAGCGTTCCTTCTCTTTTCCTTTTCTTTCTCTCGTTGATTGTCTAGACGATTCGATCGGGATACTTGTCAATTAGGCTCTGATGCTTAAGTCAGTTCAAGTCCGTTCAGGGTAAGTAATTAATGTTGTAATAAATGCGTAATATAAGTCCTTACCAATTTACCTTGGTCTCCTATTTATAGTTTTTATATGAGCCAGTGATTAAGGTTTTCTTAATTGAGGTCCAGATGCTTTTTAAACTTGATTACTAACCTGTTTGACTTTAACTACGGATCTGATCTTTCTGGATCCGCCCGACTGATGCCACCGAGTGTACGTGCTCCGACCGGGTGTGTCCTTGTGCCTAAATAGTTGGATGAGAATGACAAGTCATGGTCGGTGTTGTCGATGTTCACATTAAGAAGGATCTCAATGTGATTTTCAATTACTTATTGCCCGAGTTGTCCGGCTGTTGTAGGAGGCCTTCAGTCGCTTATCATTGGGGTCGTTCGGTTGTGGGGCTCCTAAAATCACTTCGGAGAAATTACCACATCAACGAGTCATGACTTAGACCATCCACCTATAGCGGGCTGTAAGACACGAGAAAATTAAATAGTTAATTAAATAATTATATAATTAATGCGGGTAATGGAAGCCTGTAAGGCATTTAATGTGGAGTGCTATGACATGGAAAATTACTAGCTCAAGTGGTTGGGAGTATTTTAATTGTGTGAAAGGACTTGGGTTCTAGTCCTATGTACGCTATTTGTGTATTATTTTAATCTGTGCATTATTTTGTTGACTTATTTGAATATGAGACATGATAATGTAATCCTAAAATTATAGGAATTATCATGAATGTGAATTGGTTGAATTGGTTGTGCACTTGACTTACTAATTGATGGTTTGTGGGTTCAACCCTTGTTGAGAACTAATTAAACTCTCTTTTTGCCAAATTTTCTTCTTTTTTTTCCATGAAGATGAAGGGGTAGAAAAACCCTACTGCAATAGTGGCAGCCAAGAGAGATAGACAATAGTCTTAATGGACCTTGAATAGCCATTAAGCTCCTAATTACTTCCAAAATTCGTTTTGGACCATTAACCCTAATTATGAGCCAATTTTGAGTCATTGAATGGGAAAGAATAGGGAAAAAGGGAGTTATTCAGAGAAATCATTGGTGTTTTGGGAGAGGGACAACTGCGTTCTTGAGAAAATAGCAAAGAGAGGCACTTGGACATCGTAAAACAAAGGTTAGAGGACCAATTGGAGTGCAAATTCCAGGTAAGGGGAGTTGTTTTATTATTATTTTGATTCGTGAATAATGTACTGTGATTTGTATGGCTAAATTTTATGAATCCCATACTGAATTACGTTGTTTCTTGCAAAATTCGGGGTTTTCGCCCAGAAACTGCCTGGCGGCACCTTCATGCCTGCCAGGCGGCACATCATTTTTACCTAAATTCTGGATTTTATCATGAACTGCCTGGCGACGAGACAAAACAGCCAGGTGATGCGTGGGTATTGTCACTATTTGGTTGCATTTTTGTATATTTCTTTATGTGCTGACCCTTCCCTATATGCCTGTATCTGTGGGATTGCAAAATACCATAATAATCATATTGACTGTGTGAGTTTGAGTTACCATTAAGGGTGAAGTTATGGTGAATTGTAATTCAGAATAAGAAAGGTAATGAATGTTGTGTTATTGGTATTGAATGTTGCATATAGGAATCATGTGGTGAGTAATGTGTACAATGATTAGGCGTGGAATTGACAAGGGGTGAGGGATTTTTTTTTGTTTTGATAAAATGAGAGTCCAGATAGTATTCTGGGAAAATTGCGTTCACTGTGAATGCAGAAGCGCGTGTAGTTTTGGCCAGGTTTTGATACGCCGCCTGGCTGCCAGCAAGGAGGCCGCCAGGCGATGACGATGGATAGGCCCAATATAATGCAGTGATGATCTTAGTTGCGAGGGAGAGAGAGAGAGAGTTTCGGTAATTTAAAAGCAATTGGGCAACTGGTGATTTAAAATGGGAAGACGAATGTACAAAGGTAAGCCTAGGAGTAGATTTTAAGGAATATAATGGTACATGTGTGCTAAGGCATGATTGGAATTTAAGTGTGAATGATGTCAGTAAATAAATAGCGTATCACTATGAGGGATAGGTACAGGGAAAGATGTGTTAGGTTGGAGTACTTTTGATGAGGTATAACATGGATGCATTAGTGGCTAAGTAAGAGTCATACTAAGTGGAGGCTTAAGTGGAGGCTCAAGTGGAAAGCATTTGAAATTAGGTTATGCTAAGGTTGCAATAGAAATAACAGTCATATATTTAGAAGTATTTGGGTTGTGTGGTAATGTCATTCAGTGGATGCAAATTTGTGGATAATAATAGCATGGTTGGAAAATCCTAATTCATGACTAGAATAAACTATGATCTTGAATTATAGGTAAAGGATGAGGTGGAGTAAGGGATTCGTTTATGCTATAACTTGGTTAAGTTATATTGCGCTATTTGGTGGTAGGTAAATCATCTAGTTTGAAAGGGTGGAGTGGTGAGCATGAGTTATAGGTAGCCAAATTATATTGGAGTGTATGATTACTGGAATTAGGTGCTATTATAAGAGGGAGTTGTTCCTGTTGGAGACTAATCAGGTTGAAAAGCATACAAGTCGAGGATGCCAAAAACCAGCAGAAGTATACTACTGGTGCGGCGCCTGACGACCTGCTGATGTCCACTAGGCGGTAGAACCTCCAGGGAAGTCCCTGAACCGATTGGCGCCTAACGGTGAGGTATGGTCCGCCAGACGGAAGACCTCTAATAGTGGCTCTGAATTGACCTAGCGCTTGGCGGTAGAGGTGTTCCGCCAGGCGGTCTGCGTTGGTTTTGCCTAGCGGCGTTTAGGAAGCGCAAGGTGGTGACACCGCAGTATGGACTTGTGTGAGTTGCGTTTGAGCAAGGATGTTGTACTTGGATCAGGGGATGTTGTGCCATGAGCGGGTAGGTTCATGGATGGTGGTGAACATGTGATGATATGAGCGGGTATGTTCATATCTAGTTACTCTCGTGTGAGGATACGCGCGAGGTAGGTTCGTATGTTCCGTGCTCACACTTGAGAGATGCTGCGTGCGGGGAGGTACGTAGCTGGTGGATCACATGTGTTGGACTATAGGCGAGCAGGTCCATAAAGCAGAACTACGAGTGGGGAGGTTTGTAGAGTAGGACTACAAGCGAGGAGGTTCGTAGAGGCAGGACTACAAGCAGGCAGATTCGTGTGAGCATCATATTCCTTAGTCCAAGGCTAATGAATTGTGTGATTTGAAGGCTGAAAAGCCTTGGGGTTAAGGTCTTGGCCAAGAACTAAGTAGATTGAATAAGATGGGTGTATTACTTATCTTGTGTTATTATATATGTTATTTTTATTTTTATCAGCTCACCTTTTCTGTTTGTGTTTGGCGATGATCGTGTTATTCGTTACACGAGAGCAGATGATGATACAGGTGATGCTGAGGATGCTCGGGCGACGGAGTGAGGGATAACTGGGATTATAACTAGGAATTTTATTATGTGTTCATTTATGATTATGGATTTTGAAAATTGTAATATTTTCAATACTACTATTGTATAAATTTTGGCACATTGTTTAAACATTTTAAATTTTTCCCGCATTTGGGAATAATAATATCTCGTCGACTAAATTTCATTTTATATTTTATTTATTTAATTAGTAAGGGATGTTACATTTGGTATCAGAGCAAACGTTTTGAATTTTTGGGAATTTTGGGAGTGAGTTGACCGCTTCTTGTCTGTGAATTTTGTTGTGTGTTATTGATTGTTAGCAACTAATAGTCTTTAATTTAATTTTTAGATGTTTAATGTTAACACCTGAACAATGTGGCGTGCACAGGCAATGGAAAATAAGAGACGTCAGAATACCGTAGGGGTTGACGAGATTGCTAATGCGATCCATAGGATGGTGGATGCGATGCAGCTGTGGCAGCGCAACCGAGAGCCATGATCCCACCGGTCAAACCTGTGACAATGGAGGATTTTATGCGTCATAAGTCCGCAAAGTTCACTGGGAAAGCCACCCCAGACGAGGCAGACGCATGGCTTCAAGAATGCGAGAAGATATTCAGAGTGATAGAGTGCACCGAGGCGCAGAAACTTACCTTTGCCACCTTTCTATTGGTGACCGAGGTAGAGTACTGGTGGATGGGGATGCAGCAGCAAATGCAGACTCGAGAGGAGGTGACATGGACCAACTTCAGGAGGAGGTTCCTAGAGAAGTACTTTCTGGATAACGCTAAACATGAGCGCGAGGCCGAGTTCCTCACCTTGCAGCAGGGGAACTTATCAGTGTAGGCCTATATGGAGAGGTTCGAGTACCTTGGGAGATTCTACTCGTAGGAAGTCACCGAGGAGTGGCGTTGTCGGAAGTTCGAAGGCGGTTTGAAACATGATCTGTGACGGTTCATAGTGCCTCTACGAGTTAGAGAATTTCGAGTTTTGGTCGAGCAAGCCAAAAGTGTGGAACAACTTGAGATGGGTCCTAGTCGGGTCAGCCGACCTCAGAAGAATAGTGTATAGGGCAGACAACAGAATAAGCCCTACAGCCGACCTACATCATCATCACAGAAGTTAAGATGCTATAACTACGGAGGAGAGCATCTAAGGAGGGACTACACTAAACCAATTGGTAGTGGAGGGAGCAGTGTTGCCACACGTAAATGCTATGCATGTGACCAGCCTGGACATTTTGCTAACAAATGTCCAAATAAGAAGACCACTCCAGTATCGCGATCTCAGCCACCTTCCTCTAATAGACCGAGAGCAGCAGGCCGGGTATTTGCCATGACCAGCATAGAGGCCACTCGGTCAGGTAACCTCATTCTTGATTATTGCTTATTGTATGCTAACAGTGTGTTAGTGTTGTTTGACTCAGGAGCTTCACACTCCTTCATATCTGATGAGATGCCTCGAGCCAAAGGACCTACAACAAGAGCTATGGCTAGGAGAATACAAGAGGAATGGGCCTTAAATGCGCATGCAAGGCCCAACATGAACTTCACAAGGGGCCAAGGAAGATGTGAAAACCTAGCCTAGGACACTTTGCTTATAAATACTAGATTAGGATTTTATTTTGGGCTTTGTATTTTGGGCCCAGTAGAATAGGGTTTTCTTTGGGCCATGTATTGGGCCTTAGAGGAAATTGGGATTTAGAAGTAATTTTGGACCGAAAAGAGGAATTGGGCCAAATGGGCCAAGAGTAGTGTGTCTACTCTAGAAAAGCCTAGAAGCTTCTCAAACTTGATCTCCAAGGATGAGAGTTAGCTTCCCATGGCAAGACAAGTGTGACTTGCTTTGGTGGCAAGTCACACCTCCCATATGCTCCTTTTTGGCTCCAAAATTCAACTTTCTAGACTCCTTTTTCCCTCCACTTTTTGGAGACTCCTTGGTCTCATTTTAGCCTATAAATAGAAGGCTTAGGAGATGTATTTTTCAGCTTGAAATTGAGTAATGAATTGCTGTCCAAATTTGTGCACAAATCTCTTTTGAGCTCACCTTAGAGTAAACTCTTCTCTACTTTACTCTAGTCTTCTTCCTTAGGAGTTGGCCTCACCTATCTTAAGAATTCTTTCACCTACACCAAACCAAACACCTTAAGCTTCTTTCCTTCACGCTTCTGCATCAATAACCATCCATGGAGCCTCCATTCTTCATGCAAGCTTCAATGGAGACAAGAAGAAGCCATCATGTGGTATCATGAGCCTTAGTTGCTCTTGGTTTTAGTGAGTTAAGTGCTTCTTCTCCATTTTTCTTTCAATTCCGTGTTGTTCATCACTTCTTCTACTTGTCTTGCTGTTTTTGTTCCTTTTATTTTGAGTATGCATGTCTTTTTACTTTGGTTCATCTTCATTTGCTTCATCTTGAACCATCCTTGTGTGTTTTAGGTGTTCTATTTGGTTTCTACCGTTTACTTTTCATTTTAATTGAGTATTTGTTGTTTTTGTTCAGTTAATTCTCTTGTTCTTGAGTTTATTTTGATTTTATGATCCATATGTTTTGTCTAGAGTCATGTTTAGTCCATATATGTCATTAATTTCTTGTTTAGCTTTTAATTTACTTTGAATTTTTTGGTGATGTGCTGTTGAATTCTGTTTTAGATTTGAGTGCAGTTTTTAATCTTTAAAAATTAACATTCTCTTCTTTCTTTGAGCCTTGGAAATGAACCTTCACATCTAGATAACCTTAGTTATCGTAATGTCCAGTGGGAATTTTCCTTGTGCTTGCTTAAAATCACCATAAACCACATTAAATTTCCTTTCAATTAATTGTGCTTTGGTGCTTTTTCATTTCTGTTTTTGAGTTTAGATTGCTATTTAGATCTTAGCAATGTCTTAGAGAGTCAATTTCCATTGTGTTTCATTGAGTTTCATGATCTTCTTTTGATTCCTTTAAGTTTCCTTCTCCTTTGTGTTTTTTGTTTCCATTAAAATGCAAATGATCAAGCATAGTGTGGTGGTGATTCTGATTTGTGGTGGAAACTAGCTGCTATAAGAGCTATAAAAAGAAAGAAAAAGAGCACAAAAAGAATACAAGCAAGTGCCAAAAATAATCAAAAGAAAAGATCAAAAGAAAGTGGCAAAAGAAGTACACTAGAATCACTACCATCACTTGAGTTTGAGAGCATTATTTTGTTGTATTTTACTACTGTTCCAGTTTCTGTCTGACTGCACACTGTTTGTATTTGATTTATCATAAAACATTGGCCGGTGCAAATCCAAATCTATTTTTTTCCTTTTTTAGCTAAGACATAGACGAAAAAGTGAAAAAAAGAATCATTGAAAAATGTTGAGAAATGAAAAAATGAAAAATAGCTAAAGAAGAGGCCTGAATTCACGTTTTTGGACTGGCAGTCAGTGTAAAATCAAATTTTAGTGCAATTTTCTAGCTTATTTTGGTTGTTTTTCATCCATTCTAGTGCCATTCATTAGGTAATTCATTTTAGTGTTTATCTTGTTTCTTTACCTTATTTCTAGTTTGTCATTTCTTTGGTAATCCTTTGAGTTTGTCATGGCATTATTCACTTTTGGTTTAGCAATTATAATTTTGTGCTTTTCTTGCTTTATTTCTTTACCTCTTTTGGTTTGGTTTCTATATTTGGTGCATACTTCTTTTTGGAGGTGATCTATTTTTCCTAAGGTAGCATCCTAGGAGGAGGAGTACCTAGTCCCGAAAGAGAATCCTCTTTGGTGAGATCAAGAGGAAGTGCAAGAGTGAAACACTTGTGAGGACCAAGCCAAGAAGACAAAGCCAAAAAGACCTTTTACATTTTGTGCTCTTTGATCGTATTCAAATTGAGTTGTAAAATTGTAATGCTTTCCTTCTTGTGTTCATGGCCTAGTTAGGTGTCTTGGGGGAGTCTTAGGTACTCAATCCCATCTCCTAACTAGAACCTCTTCTATACATTAGTGAAGCGCTTTTAGTGGTGAAGTTTGAAGGTTCCAAGTGCCTTCTACTTCTACCAAAACTTAGGTCGCATATAGCTTCTAATCTTTCTTGTTTTTAATTTTCTTGTTTGATAGTTTAGTGTGTGTCAACTTAGTCTTTGAATTAATTTCATTTAAGAAGTGTTGTACAAAAGTTTCAAGTTCCCTTGGCTAGGAAAGACTTGGTATGTAAGCAATCCAAGTGATTAACCTCTCTTTCCTGGAGGAGAACTAAAAGCTTTTAATATCTACTTCTTCTTTGAAATTTTCTTTTAAAGACCAAAGTCTTCTAAAATCTAAAAAAAAAATGTCTCAACCTCCTTCTCAATGTATGGGTGCTTCAAATGAAGAAGAAATAAGTTTGAAACAAATTGCCTTTGATTTAAGAGCACTACTACGTTGGAAGGAAGATGAAATAATTGCAAGGGAAAGGGAAAAACAAGAAAGAGATAGGTTTCATCAACTTTTAGATGAAGAGAGGAGGGGAACAAGAAATATGGAAAGGTTGCATGAGAGGATGAGTAATAGGAGTCAACACTTGTACTCCCACACTCCAACACTACTCACACACTATGAAGAAGAAGATAGTAGACTAGTTGACAACTTCTATCAACCTCCTCCTCCTCCTCTAAGAAGAGAAAGAAGAGAGCCTATTGAACCAAGAGCCATTAGAATAGACCTCCCTCACTTTTATGGGAAATATGATGTTGAAGCTTATCTTGATTGGGAAATGAAGGTTGAGCAACTCTTTGCTTGTCATCAAATAAGTGAGGAGAGGAAAGTACCCTTAGCTACCCTTAGCTTCCAGGACAATGCTATGTATTGGTGGACTGCCCTCGAAAGAGATAGGAGAATCAATCAAAGTCCCGAGATCAAATATTGGAATGACCTCAAAGGAGCCCTTAGGAGAAGACATATTCCCTCCTACTATCATAGAGAGCTAATGGATAAGCTCCAAAGACTCCATCAAAATAAAATGAAAGTGGAAGAATATAGACAAAAGATGGAGTTATATATGATGAGGACTGGGATTAGGGGGTCCGAGGATACCACCATTGCAAGGTTTCTTAGTGGCTTAAGTCTTGAGATAAGAGATACAGTAGAATTGTTGCCCTACCAAGACTTAAATGACTTGGTTCAACTTTGCATAAAGGTGGAGCAACAAATTCTAAGGAAAAATTTTCGAAATGACTACTCTAACTCTTATACCAGAAAGAATTCAAGAGGGAGGGTAAGCAAGTCAAAGAGGAACCCTCCAAAAGTTTCAAGGAAAAGGAGAAACCAAGGGAAGGCACATCTTCACACACTCGCACTAGTGAAATCAAATGTTTCAAGTGTCTTGGTAGAGGTCATGTTGCATCTCAATGCCCCACCAAAAAGACCATGATCTTAAGGGGTGTTGACCACTATAGTAGCTAAGATGAGCAAGAAAGTGAGAGTGAGACTTCTAGTTAGGAGTCTAATGATGAATCTAAGGAAATTGTCTATCCCTGTGAAGGAGACCTTCTAATGATTAGAAGACTTCTTAGCAACTAACCCATTCCAAAAGAGCCAACACAAAGAGAGAACATCTTTCATACAAGATGTAAAATTTTAGAAAACACTTGTTCTCTCATTGTTGATAGTGGCTCATGTTGCAACTGCTGTAGTACAAGGTTGGTTAATAAGTTGGCTTTGACTATCACTCCCCATCCAAAACCTTACAAACTGCATTGGCTTAATGAAAGTGGGGATTTGACAGTCCAACATCAAGTGAAGGTCAAGTTATCCATAGGGAAATATGAAGATAGTGTGCTATGTGATGTAGTACCTATGGAAGCTTGCCATGTTTTATTGGGAAGGCCTTGGAAATCTGATAAGAAAACCATGCATAATGGTTTTACCAATGAAATCACCTTCACTCATAGGGATAGAAAATTTGTCTTGCATCCTTTATCACCATCCCAAGTGGTAGAGGATCAAATCCAAATGAGAAAGAAGTTGGAAAAGGAGAGAAAAGAGGATAAAAAAAAAGTCCTCCCTCTCTCCCAAAAAAGTAACTAAAGATGAATCTGAGGTGGGAGAGATTGGTGTTCCTTCTCCCAAGGTTATTCAACATGAGAACATTTTGACTATAAAATCTTTGAACCAAGTTCTCAATGATGAACAACCTTCATGCCTCTTGTTGTGTAAAGGAACACTCACATGCATTGCCACATTTCTTGAACTTAAGAGTCTACCTCCTAAAATTGAAAATCTTTTGAAAGAGTTTGAGGATATATTCCCTAAGGAAGGGCCAATTGGGCTTCCTCCTTTTAGAGGAATTGAGCATCAAATAGATTTAGTACCTGGGGCAAGTCTTCTAAATAGACCAGCCTATAGGACTAATCCTCAAGAAACAAAAGAGATAGAGTCTCAAGTGCAAGAATTGTTGGAGAAGGGTTGGGTTCAAAAGAGCCTTAGTCCTTGTGTTGTACCTGTTTTGTTAGTGCCTAAAAAGGATGGAAAGTGGAGAATGTGCTGTGATTGTAGGGCTATAAATAACATCACCATCAAATATAAGCATCCAATCCCTAGGCTTGATGACATGCTTGATGAGTTGCATGGGTCCCTCATGTTTTCTAAAATTGATCTAAAGAGTGGTTATCACCAAATAAGAATCAAAGAAGGTGATGAGTGGAAAATCGCTTTTAAGACCGAATTTGGACTATATGACTGGTTGGTGATGCCTTTGGGCTTACTAATGCACATAGCACATTCATGAGGCTAATGAATCACGATTTTAGAGAGTGCATAGGAAAGTTTGTGGTTGTCTACTTTGATGACATTTTGATCTATAGCAAGAGCTTGCATGAGCACATAGATCATCTGAGGTATGTCCTTACCATCCTTAGGGTAAATAGTTTGTTTGCAAATAAAGAGAAATACACTTTTTGTGTAGATAGTGTTATTTTCTTAGGTTTTGTAGTAAATAAAAATGGGGTCCATGTTGACCCTATAAAAGTAAAGGCCATCCAAGAATGGCCTACTCCTAAAAATGTTGGAGAGGTTAGGAGCTTCCATGGTTTGACAAGCTTTTATAGGAGGTTTATTCCTAACTTCTCTACTTTGGCTTCACCCCTCAATGAACTTGTCAAGAAAGATGTATCTTTTAATTGGGGTGAAAAAAAAGAGTCTGCTTTTTAGCAACTCAAGGAAAAGCTCACCAATGCACCCATTCTAGCTTTACCAAACATTTCAAAAACCTTTGAGCTAGAGTGTGATGCATCCGGTGTAGGAATAGGTGTTGTGTTGTTGCAAGGAGGGCACCCAATTGCTTATTTCAGTGAAAAACTTCATGGTGCCTCCCTCAACTATCCCATCTATGATAAGGAATTGTATGCCTTAGTTAGGGTCCTTCAAACTTGGGAACATTACCTTGTGTCCAAAAAGTTTGTCATTCATAGTGACCATGAGTCACTAAAATATTTGAAGGGCCAACATAAGCTGAATAAAAGACATGCTAAGTGGATGGAATTCTTGGAACAATTTCCTTATGTGATAAAGTACAAGAAGGGCAAAAGTAATGTGGTGGCTGATGCCTTGTCTAAAAGGAACACCTTGTTTTCAAAATTGGGAGCCCAAATTCTTGGATTTGATCATATTCCAGAAATGTATAATCAAGATTCTGAGTTTTCCTCTACTTATGTTGAATGTATGGAAAGACCTCAAGGATGTTTCTTTGTGAATGTGGGGTATTTGTTTAAAGAAGGAAAAATTTGTATTCCCCAAGGTTCACAAAGAAAACTCCTTGTTCAAGAAACACATGAAGGGGGATTAATGGGTCATTTTGGGGTAGAAAAAACCCTAGGTCTTTTAAAAGAGAAATTCTTTTGGCCCCGTATGAGGAAGGATGTCCAAAGGCATTGTAACAGATGTATTTCATGCTTACAATCTAAGTCTAAAACAATGCCTCATGGATTATACACCCCCTTGCCTGTTGCTTCAACCCCTTGGGAAGATATAAGTATGGATTTTGTCTTAGGACTCCCAAGAACACAAAGGGGTTTTGATTCCATGTTTGTGGTGGTAGATCGTTTTAGCAAAATGACACACTTTATACCCTGCCACAAAGTGGATGATGCTAGCAACATTGTTAGGCTTTTCTTTAGAGATGTGGTCAAGCTTCATGGTATACCCCGCACCATAGTTTCTGATAGAGACACCAAGTTCCTTAGCCACTTTTGGAAAACACTTTGGTCAAGGTTAGGAACTAAGCTTAATTTCTCTCCTTCAAGTCACCCACAAACTGATGGGCAAACTGAAGTTGTTAATAGGTCTTTGTCTACTATGTTAAGGACAATTTTGAAAGGGAACCACAAATCTTGGGATGAATGTCTTCCCCATATTGAGTTTGCCTACAATAGAGTAGTTCATAGGACTACTAAAATCTCTCCATTTGAAGTTGTTTATGACTTTAATCCTCTCACTCCCATGGACTTGCTACCACTTCCTACATCTTTTGATTTTATTCATAAAGAAGGGGTGGCAAAATCTGATTTTGTTAAGAAAATGCATGAAAAGATTAAAAGCCAAATCCAACAACAAACAAAGAGGTATGCTAAGTACAACAATAAAGGGAAGAGGGAAATGATTTTTGAAGAAGGGGATTGGGTGTGGCTACACCTTAGAAAAGATAGATTTCTTAAGCAAAGGAAGTCTAAACTTAGCCCTCGAGGTGATGGTCCCTTTAAAGTGCTGAAAAGAATAAATGATAATTCGTATAGGCTAGAGTTGCTTGAAGGCTTTGATGTGCATGCCACCTTTAATGTTGTTGACTTAATACCTTTTGCAGGTGGTACAGATGATGAGGCAAAGACTACATATTTGAGGACAAATCCTTCTCAAGAGGGAGGGGATGATGAGATGCCTCGAGTCAAAGGACCTACAACAAGAGCTACGACTAGGAGAATACAAGAGGAATAGGCCTTAAATGCGCATGCAAGGCCCAACATGAACTTCACATGGGCCAAGGAAGATGTGAAAACCTAGCCTAGGACACTTTGCTTATAAATACTAGATTAGGATTTTATTTTGGGCTTTGTATTTTGGGCCCAATAGAATAGGGTTTTCTTTGGGCCATGTATTGGGCCTTAGAGGAAATTGGGCTTTAGAAGTAATTTAGGACCAAAAAGGGGAATTGGGCCAAATGGGCCAAGAGTAGTGTGTCTACTCTAGAAAAGCCTAGAAGCTTCTCAAACTTGCTCTCCAAAGATGAGAGTTAGCTTCCCATGGCAAGACAAGTGTGACTTGCTTAGGTGGCAAGTCACACCTCCCATATGCTCCTTTTTGGCTCCAAAATTCAAATTTCTAGACTCCTTTTTCCCTCCATTTTTTGGAGACTCCTTGGTATCATTTTAGCCTATAAATAGAAGGCTTATGAGATGTATTTTTCAGCTTGACTTTGAGTAATGAATTGCTGCCCAAATTTGTGCACAAATCTCTTTTGAGCTCACCTTAGAGTAAACTCATCTCTACTTTACTCTAGTCTTCTTCCTTAGGAGTTGGCCTCACCTCTCTTAAGAATCCTTTGACCTACACCAAACCAAACACCTTAAGCTTTTTTCCTTCATGCTTCCGCATCCAACACCATCCATGGAGCCTCCATTCTTGATGCAAGCTTCAATGGAGACAATAAGAAGCCATCAATATCCCACTACTGCGTGAAGAAACTAGGATTGTCGAATCGTGACCTGGGATGCGAGTTGATCATCTTGACACCAGCATCTGGACAGGTTTCAACAAATTCAGCCTATGTTGGATGCTTGATGGAAGTAGAGGGCAGGCGATTCAAGGTGAACCTCGTTTGCTTGCCTTTAGAGGGACTGAAGGTTATAGTGGGAATGGACTGGCTGTCTGTCAACCATGTGGTGATTGATTTTGGATGGCGCATAATTGTATTTCTAGAAACTGAAGGGATAGAGTTGGTGTCATCACAAGAAGTAATGAAAGAGATGAAGGGAGGATCTACTTGCTTTGTGATAGTGGCCAAAAGAAGAAGATAAGTAGAAAAGAGCAGATCAGTAGAATACCGATAGTATATGAATACGCCGATGTATTCCCAAATGAGATACCCGAGCTACCATGACGGTAATCGAACTCAGAAGCTTCTTGGGGCTGACAGGGTATTACAAGAGATTTGTAAAGGGGTTCTCTAAAATGGTGAGTCCACTAACTCAGCTCGCTAGAAAAGATCAACCCTTCTCTTGGACTAATAAATGCGAAGAATGCTTCAAGGAGATGAAGAGGAGGTTGACCACCGCTCTTATGCTTGTTATTCCAAATACCAGTAAAAAGTTTAAGGTTTACTGCGATGCATCCTATCAGGGTTTGGGTTGTGTACTGATGCAAGAGAAGAGGCCAGTAGCCTATGCTTTTAGACAATTAAAGGTGCACGAGAAGAACTACCCTACCCATGACTTAGAATTGGCCGTTGTAGTGTTTGCTTACAAGACATGGAGGCACTACTTGTATGGCTCCCAGTTCCAAGTTTTTAGTGACCACAAAAATCTGAAATACCTGTTTGATCAGAAGGAGTTGAATATGAGACAACGACGATGGATGGAGTATCTCAAGGACTATGATTTTGAGTTGCTTTACCATTCTAGTAAAGCAAATGTAGTTGCGGATGCCTTGAGTCAAAAAAGGATGCATATCTCAGCCATGATAGTGAAGGAGCTGGAATTGATCGAGAAGCTCAGGGATATGAACCTGGGCATACAGTTGAGGGAAGACTCTATCAGGGGCAGTGTCCTAATGTTGACCAGTGATATCTTGAAGACTATCTGAGATCAACAAAAGAATGATGCTGAGCTACAACAATTTGTGAGCTGGTTAAGAACTGAAAAAGGGAAGGATTACAGGATGGGATTAGATGGCATCCTACAATTCAGAGATAGAATTTGCATGCTGGGAAATTGGAGATTGAGGAAGCAGATTCTAGAGGAGGGACACAAAAGTCGCCTTAGCATACACCCGGGTATGACTAAGATGTATCAGGATTTGAAGTAGTCCTTTTGGTGTAATGGTATGAAGACTGATGTTGTTGACTTCGTGGCATCATGCTTGGTGTGTCAGAATGCCAAGATTGAACACCAGTGACCAGGGGGCACACTAGAGCCGTTAGATATCCCATAGTAGAAATGGGATAATATTGCCATGGACTTCGTGACTCACTTGCCGATGTCTATTACAGGGCATGATTCAATCTGGGTAATAGTGGACAGGTTGACTAAGTGTGCACATTTCCTCGCCATTAATCAGAAGTGGTCTTTGGATAAGTTGGCCAAGTTGTATGTTCGTGAAGTGGTCAGGTTGCATGGTGTGCCAACTAGTACAGTATCAGACAGAGACCCGAGGTTCACATCTCATTTTTGGCAGTCTCTACAGGCAGCATTGGGGACTCAGTTAAGGATGAGTTCTGCATACCATCCCCAGACTGATGGGCAATCGGAGCGGACGATCCAGTCATTGAAGGATCTATTATGGGCTTGTGTGCTGGATCATATGGGAAGTTGGAGTGAGATGCTTCCATTGGTGGAATTCACGTACAACAACAGTTATCACTCCAGTATAGGCATGGCACCATATGAGGCTTTGTATGGGCGACGATGTAGAACACCGCTGTGTTGAAATCAGGATGGTGAGTCCTTAGTATTGGGTCCAGAATTTTTCCAGCAGACTTCTGAGAAGGTCAAGGTGATTCAGGAACGAATGAGAGCTACTCAGAGTAGACAAAAGTCATATGCAGATAAGAGGAGACGACCTTTAGAATTTGAGGCATGGGATCATGTGTTCCTCAGAGTCATACCGACGGCGGGTATTGGAAGGGCCATCAAATCAAGGAAGTTGACTCTGAGGCTTGTTGGACCCTATCAGATTTTGAGAAGAATCGGTGCCGCAGCTTATGAGATTGCCCTGCCACCGCACTTAGCGAATTTTCATAATCTATTTCACGTATCTCAGTTGAGGAAATACATAGCAGATCCATCTCATATACTAGAGTCAGACGATATTTAGATCTGGGAAGACTTGACGGTGAACACCGGACCCGTGCGGATTCTCGACTCGCAAATGAAAAAGCTGCGAGGAAAGGAGATAAAGATAGTGAAAGTACTCTAGGACGAGGCTACTTAGGAGATGACCTAGGAGATGGAGGATCGCATGAGGCAATCCTACCCGCACTTGTTTCCTAGTAAGTCCTATTTTCGAGGACAAAAATCTTTAAAGGAAGGGGGAATGTAAAACCCGAGAAAATTAAATACTTAATTAAATTATTATTTAATTAATGAGGGTAATGGAAGCCTTTAAGGCATTTAATGCGAAGTGCTATGACGTGGAAAATTACTAGCTCAATTGGTTGAGAGTACTTTGATTGTGTGAAAGGACTTGGGTTTGAGTCCTATGTATGCTATTTGTGTGTTATTTTAATCTGTGCACTATTTTGTTGACTTATTTGAATATGAGACTTGATAATGTAATCCTAAAATTATAGGAATTATCACAAATGTGAATTGGTTGTGCACTTGACTTGCTAATTGATGGGTTGTAGGTTCAACCCTTGCTAAGAACTAATTAAACTCTCTTTTTGCCAAATTTTCTTTTTTTTTGGCATGAAGATGAAGGGGTAGAAAAACCCTAGCTACAATAGTGGCAGCCAAGAGAGATAGACAATAGTCTTAATAGACCTTGAATAGCCATTAAGCTCGTAATTACTTCCAAAATTCGTTTTGGACCATTAACCCTAATTATGAGCTAATTTTGAGTCATTGAATGGGAGAGAATAGGGAAAAATTCAAGACTGTAGTTCGTGAGTGTTGGTGAGGGAGTTATTCAGAGAAATCATTGGTGTTTTGGGAGAGGGACAACTGCGTTCTTGAGAAAATAGCAAAGAGAGGCACTTAGACATCGTAAAACAAAGGTCAGAGGACCAATTGGAGTGCAAATTCCAAGTAAGGGGAGCTGTTTTATTATTGTTTTGATTCGTGAATAATGTGCTGTGATTTGTATGGCTGAATTGTATGAATCCCTCGTTGAATTACGTTGTTTGTTGCAAAATTCGAGGTTTTCGCCCAAAAACCGCCTAGTAGCACCTTCATGCCCACCAGGTGGCACATCATTCTTACCCATATTCTAGGTTTTATCATGATTTGCCTGGCGGCGAGACAAAATAGCAAGGCGATGCGCGGGTATTGTCACTGTTTGGTTGCATTTTCATATATTTCTTGTTGTGTTGACCCTTCCCTATATGCCCGTATCTACGGGATTGCAAAATACCATAATAATCATATTAACTTTGTGAGTTTGAGTTACCATTAAGGGTGAAGTTATGGTTAATTGTAATTCAAAATATAATGGGAAGACGAATGTACAGAGGTAAGCCTAGGAGTATATTTTAAGGAATATAATGGCACATGTGTGCTAAGGCATGATTGGAATTTAAGTGTGAATGATGTCAGTAAATAAATAGCGTATCAATATGAAGCATAGGGACAGGGAAAAATGTGTTAGGTTGGAGTACTTTTGATGAGGTATAACATGGATGCATTAGTGGCTAAGTAAGAGTCATACTAAGTGGAGGCTTAAGTGGAGGCTCAAGTGGAAAGCATTTGAAATTAGGTTATGCTAAGGTTGCAATAGAAATAACAGTCATATATTTAGAAGTATTTGGGTTGTGTGGTAATGTCATTCAGTGGATGCAAATTTGTGGATAATAATAGCATGGTTGGAAAATCCTAATTCATGACTAGAATAAACTATGATCTTGAATTATAGGTAAAGGATGAGGTGGAGTAAGGGATTCGTTTATGCTATAACTTGGTTAAGTTATATTGCGCTATTTGGTGGTAGGTAAATCATCTAGTTTGAAAGGGTGGAGTGGTGAGCATGAGTTATAGGTAGCCAAATTATATTGGAGTGTATGATTACTGGAATTAGGTGCTATTATAAGAGGGAGTTGTTCCTGTTGGAGACTAATCAGGTTGAAAAGCATACAAGTCGAGGATGCCAAAAACCAGCAGAAGTATACTACTGGTGCGGCGCCTGACGACCTGCTGATGTCCACTAGGCGGTAGAACCTCCAGGGAAGTCCCTGAACCGATTGGCGCCTAACGGTGAGGTATGGTCCGCCAGACGGAAGACCTCTAATAGTGGCTCTGAATTGACCTAGCGCTTGGCGGTAGAGGTGTTCCGCCAGGCGGTCTGCGTTGGTTTTGCCTAGCGGCGTTTAGGAAGCGCAAGGTGGTGACACCGCAGTATGGACTTGTGTGAGTTGCGTTTGAGCAAGGATGTTGTACTTGGATCAGGGCATGTTGTGCCATGAGCGGGTAGGTTCATGGATGGTGGTGAACATGTGATGATATGAGCGGGTATGTTCATATCTAGTTACTCTCGTGTGAGGATACGCGCGAGGTAGGTTCGTATGTTCCGTGCTCACACTTGAGAGATGCTGCGTGCGGGGAGGTACGTAGCTGGTGGATCACATGTGTTGAACTATAGGCGAGCAGGTCCGTAAAGCAGAACTACGAGTGGGGAGGTTTGTAGAGTAGGACTACAAGCGGGGAGGTTCGTAGAGGCAGGACTACAAGCAGGCAGATTCGTGTGAGCATCATATTCCTTAGTCCAAGGCTAATGAATTGTGTGATTTGAAGGCTGAAAAGCCTTGGGGTTAAGGTCTTGGCCAAGAACTAAGTAGATTGAATAAGATGGGTGTATTACTTATCTTGTGTTATTATATATGTTATTTTTATTTTTATCAGCTCACCTTTTCTGTTTGTGTTTGGCGATGATCGTGTTATTCGTTACACGAGAGCAGATGATGATACAGGTGATGCTGAGGATGCTCGGGCGACGGAGTGAGGGATAACTGGGATTATAACTAGGAATTTTATTATGTGTTCATTTATGATTATGGATTTTGAAAATTGTAATATTTTCAATACTACTATTGTATAAATTTTGGCACATTGTTTAAACATTTTAAATTTTTCCCGCATTTGGGAATAATAATATCTCGTCGACTAAATTTCATTTTATATTTTATTTATTTAATTAGTAAGGGATGTTACATTTGGTATCAGAGCAAATGTTTTGAATTTTTGGGAATTTTGGGAGTGAGTTGACCGCTTCTTGTCTGTGAATTTTGTTGTGTGTTATTGATTGTTAGCAACTAATAGTCTTTAATTTAATTTTTAGATGTTTAATGTTAACACCTGAACAATGTGGCGTGCACAGGCAATGGAAAATAAGAGACGTCAGAATACCGTAGGGGTTGACGAGATTGCTAATGCGATCCATAGGATGGTGGATGCGATGCAGCTGTGGCAGCGCAACCGAGAGCCATGATCCCACCGGTCAAACCTGTGACAATGGAGGATTTTATGCGTCATAAGTCCGCAAAGTTCACTGGGAAAGCCACCCCAGACGAGGCAGACGCATGGCTTCAAGAATGCGAGAAGATATTCAGAGTGATAGAGTGCACCGAGGCGCAGAAACTTACCTTTGCCACCTTTCTATTGGTGACCGAGGTAGAGTACTGGTGGATGGGGATGCAGCAGCAAATGCAGACTCGAGAGGAGGTGACATGGACCAACTTCAGGAGGAGGTTCCTAGAGAAGTACTTTCTGGATAACGCTAAACATGAGCGCGAGGCCGAGTTCCTCACCTTGCAGCAGGGGAACTTATCAGTGTAGGCCTATATGGAGAGGTTCGAGTACCTTGGGAGATTCTACTCGCAGGAAGTCACCGAGGAGTGGCGTTGTCGGAAGTTCGAAGGCGGTTTGAAACATGATCTGTGACGGTTCATAGTGCCTCTACGAGTTAGAGAATTTCGAGTTTTGGTCGAGCAAGCCAAAAGTGTGGAACAACTTGAGATGGGTCCTAGTTGGGTCAGCCGACCTCAGAAGAATAGTGTATAGGGCAGACAACAGAATAAGCCCTACAGCCGACCTACATCATCATCACAGAAGTTAAGATGCTATAACTACGGAGGAGAGCATCTAAGGAGGGACTACACTAAACCAATTGGTAGTGGAGGGAGCAGTGTTGCCACACGTAAATGCTATGCATGTGACCAGCCTGGACATTTTGCTAACAAATGTCCAAATAAGAAGACCACTCCAGTATCGCGATCTCAGCCACCTTCCTCTAATAGACCGAGAGCAGCAGGCCGGGTATTCGCCATGACCAGCATAGAGGCCACTCGGTCAGGTAACCTCATTCTTGATTACTGCTTATTGTATGCTAACAGTGTGTTAGTGTTGTTTGACTCAGGAGCTTCACACTCCTTCATATCTGATGAGATGCCTCGAGCCAAAGGACCTACAACAAGAGCTATGGCTAGGAGAATACAAGAGGAATGGGCCTTAAATGCGCATGCAAGGCCCAACATGAACTTCACATGGGCCAAGGAAGATGTGAAAACCTAGCCTAGGACACTTTGCTTATAAATACTAGATTAGGATTTTATTTTGGGCTTTGTATTTTGGGCCCAGTAGAATAGGGTTTTCTTTGGGCCATGTATTGGGCCTTAGAGGAAATTGGGATTTAGAAGTAATTTTGGACCAAAAAGAGGAATTGGGCCAAATGGGCCAAGAGTAGTGTGTCTACTCTAGAAAAGCCTAGAAGCTTCTCAAACTTGATCTCCAAGGATGAGAGTTAGCTTCCCATGGCAAGACAAGTGTGACTTGCTTTGGTGGCAAGTCACACCTCCCATATGCTCCTTTTTGGCTCCAAAATTCAACTTTCTAGACTCCTTTTTCCCTCCACTTTTTGGAGACTCCTTGGTCTCATTTTAGCCTATAAATAGAAGGCTTAGGAGATGTATTTTTCAGCTTGAAATTGAGTAATGAATTGCTGTCCAAATTTGTGCACAAATCTCTTTTGAGCTCACCTTAGAGTAAACTCTTCTCTACTTTACTCTAGTCTTCTTCCTTAGGAGTTGGCCTCACCTATCTTAAGAATTCTTTCACCTACACCAAACCAAACACCTTAAGCTTCTTTCCTTCACGCTTCTGCATCAATAACCATCCATGGAGCCTCCATTCTTCATGCAAGCTTCAATGGAGACAAGAAGAAGCCATCATGTGGTATCATGAGCCTTAGTTGCTCTTGGTTTTAGTGAGTTAAGTGCTTCTTCTCCATTTTTCTTTCAATTCCGTGTTGTTCATCACTTCTTCTACTTGTCTTGCTGTTTTTGTTCCTTTTATTTTGAGTATGCATGTCTTTTTATTTTGGTTCATCTTCATTTGCTTCATCTTGAACCATCCTTGTGTGTTTTAGGTGTTCTATTTGGTTTCTATCGTTTACTTTTCATTTTAATTGAGTATTTGTTGTTTTTGTTCAGTTAATTCTCTTGTTCTTGAGTTTATTTTGATTTTATGATCCATATGTTTTGTCTAGAGTCATGTTTAGTCCATATATGTCATTAATTTCTTGTTTAGCTTTTAATTTACTTTGAATTTTTTGGTGATGTGCTGTTGAATTCTGTTTTAGATTTGAGTGCAGTTTTTAATCTTTAAAAATTAACATTCTCTTCTTTCTTTGAGCCTTGGAAATGAACCTTCACATCTAGATAACCTTAGTTATCGTAATGTCCAGTGGGAATTTTCCTTGTGCTTGCTTAAAATCACCATAAACCACATTAAATTTCCTTTCAATTAATTGTGCTTTGGTGCTTTTTCATTTCTGTTTTTGAGTTTAGATTGCTATTTAGATCTTAGCAATGTCTTAGAGAGTCAATTTCCATTGTGTTTCCTTGAGTTTCATGATCTTCTTTTGATTCCTTTAAGTTTCCTTCTCCTTTGTGTTTTTTGTTTCCATTAAAATGCAAATGATCAAGCATAGTGTGGTGGTGATTCTGATTTGTGGTGGAAACTAGCTGCTGTAAGAGCTATAAAAAGAAAGAAAAAGAGCACAAAAAGAATACAAGCAAGTGCCAAAAATAATCAAAAGAAAAGATCAAAAGAAAGTGGCAAAAGAAGTACACTAGAATCACTACCATCACTTGAGTTTGAGAGCATTATTTTGTTGTATTTTACTACTGTTCCAGTTTCTGTCTGACTGCACACTGTTTGTATTTGATTTATCATAAAACATTGGCCGGTGCAAATCCAAATCTAATTTTTTCCTTTTTTAGCTAAGACATAGACGAAAAAGTGAAAAAAAGAATCATTGAAAAATGTTGAGAAATGAAAAAATGAAAAATAGCTAAAGAAGAGGCCTGAATTCACGTTTTTGGACTGGCAGTCAGTGTAAAATCAAATTTTAGTGCAATTTTCTAGCTTATTTTGGTTGTTTTTCATCCATTCTAGTGCCATTCATTAGGTAATTCATTTTAGTGTTTATCTTGTTTCTTTACCTTATTTCTAGTTTGTCATTTCTTTGGTAATCCTTTGAGTTTGTCATGGCATTATTCACTTTTGGTTTAGCAATTATAATTTTGTGCTTTTCTTGCTTTATTTCTTTACCTCTTTTGGTTTGGTTTCTATATTTGGTACATACTTCTTTTTGGAGGTGATCTATTTTTCCTAAGGTAGCATCCTAGGAGGAGGAGTACCTAGTCCCGAAAGAGAATCCTCTTTGGTGAGATCAAGAGGAAGTGCAAGAGTGAAACACTTGTGAGGACCAAGCCAAGAAGACAAAGCCAAAAAGACCTTTTACATTTTGTGCTCTTTGATCGTATTCAAATTGAGTTGTAAAATTGTAATGCTTTCCTTCTTGTGTTCATGGCCTAGTTAGGTGTCTTGGGGGAGTCTTAGGTACTCAATCCCATCTCCTAACTAGAACCTCTTCTATACATTAGTGAAGCGCTTTTAGTGGTGAAGTTTGAAGGTTCCAAGTGCCTTCTACTTCTACCAAAACTTAGGTCGCATATAGCTTCTAATCTTTCTTGTTTTTAATTTTCTTGTTTGATAGTTTAGTGTGTGTCAACTTAGTCTTTGAATTAATTTCATTTAAGAAGTGTTGTACAAAAGTTTCAAGTTCCCTTGGCTAGGAAAGACTTGGTATGTAAGCAATCCAAGTGATTAACCTCTCTTTCCTGGAGGAGAACTAAAAGCTTTTAATATCTACTTCTTCTTTGAAATTTTCTTTTAAAGACCAAAGTCTTCTAAAATCTAAAAAAAAAATGTCTCAACCTCCTTCTCAATGTATGGGTGCTTCAAATGAAGAAGAAATAAGTTTGAAACAAATTGCCTTTGATTTAAGAGCACTACTACGTTGGAAGGAAGATGAAATAATTGCAAGGGAAAGGGAAAAACAAGAAAGAGATAGGTTTCATCAACTTTTAGATGAAGAGAGGAGGGGAACAAGAAATATGGAAAGGTTGCATGAGAGGATGAGTAATAGGAGTCAACACTTGTACTCCCACACTCCAACACTAGTCACACACTATGAAGAAGAAGATAGTAGACTAGTTGACAACTTCTATCAACCTCCTCCTCCTCCTCTAAGAAGAGAAAGAAGAGAGCCTATTGAACCAAGAGCCATTAGAATAGACCTCCCTCACTTTTATGGGAAAGATGATGTTGAAGCTTATCTTGATTGGGAAATGAAGGTTGAGCAACTCTTTGCTTGTCATCAAATAAGTGAGGAGAGGAAAGTACCCTTAGCTACCCTTAGCTTCCAGGACAATGCTATGTATTGGTGGACTGCCCTCGAAAGAGATAGGAGAATCAATCAAAGTCCCGAGATCAAATATTGGAATGACCTCAAAGGAGCCCTTAGGAGAAGACATATTCCCTCCTACTATCATAGAGAGCTAATGGATAAGCTCCAAAGACTCCATCAAAATAAAATGAAAGTGGAAGAATATAGACAAAAGATGGAGTTATATATGATGAGGACTGGGATTAGGGGGTCCGAGGATACCACCATTGCAAGGTTTCTTAGTGGCTTAAGTCTTGAGATAAGAGATACAGTAGAATTGTTGCCCTACCAAGACTTAAATGACTTGGTTCAACTTTGCATAAAGGTGGAGCAACAAATTCTTAAGGAAAAATTTTCGAAATGACTACTCTAACTCTTATACCAAGAAAGAATTCAAGAGGGAGGGTAAGCAAGTCAAAGAGGAACCCTCCAAAAGTTTCAAGGAAAAGGAGAAACCAAGGGAAGGCACATCTTCACACACTCGCACTAGTGAAATCAAATGTTTCAAGTGTCTTGGTAGAGGTCATGTTGCATCTCAATGCCCCACAAAAAAGACCATGATCTTAAGGGGTGTTGACCACTATAGTAGCTAAGATGAGCAAGAAAGTGAGAGTGAGAGTTCTAGTTAGGAGTCTAATGATGAGTCTAAGGAAATTGCCTATCCCTGTGAAGGAGACCTTCTAATGATTAGAAGACTTCTTAGCAACTAACCCATTCCAAAAGAGCCAACACAAAGAGAGAACATCTTTCATACAAGATGTAAAATTTTAGAAAACACTTGTTCTCTCATTGTTGATAGTGGCTCATGTTGCAACTGCTGTAGTACAAGGTTGGTTAATAAGTTGGCTTTGACTATCACTCCCCATCCAAAACCTTACAAACTGCATTGGCTTAATGAAAGTGGGGATTTGACAGTCCAACATCAAGTGAAGGTCAAGTTATCCATAGGGAAATATGAAGATAGTGTGCTATGTGATGTAGTACCTATGGAAGCTTGCCATGTTTTATTGGGAAGGCCTTGGAAATCTGATAAGAAAACCATGCATAATGGTTTTACCAATGAAATCACCTTCACTCATAAGGATAGAAAATTTGTCTTGCATCCTTTATCACCATCCCAAGTGGTAGAGGATCAAATCCAAATGAGAAAGAAGTTGGAAAAGGAGAGAAAAGAGGATAAAAAAAAAGTCCTCCCTCTCTCCCAAAAAAGTAACTAAAGATGAATCTGAGGTGGGAGAGATTAGTGTTCCTTCTCCCAAGGTTATTCAACATGAGAACATTTTGACTATAAAATCTTTGAACCAAGTTCTCAATGATGAACAACCTTCATGCCTCTTGTTGTGTAAAGGAACACTCACATGCATTGCCACATTTCTTGAACTTAAGAGTCTACCTCCTAAAATTGAAAATCTTTTGAAAGAGTTTGAGGATATATTCCCTAAGGAAGGGCCAATTGGGCTTCCTCCTTTTAGAGGAATTGAGCATCAAATAGATTTAGTACCTGGGGCAAGTCTTCTAAATAGACCAGCCTATAGGACTAATCCTCAAGAAACAAAAGAGATAGAGTCTCAAGTGCAAGAATTGTTGGAGAAGGGTTGGGTTCAAAAGAGCCTTAGTCCTTATGTTGTACCTGTTTTGTTAGTGCCTAAAAAGGATGGAAAGTGGAGAATGTGTTGTGATTGTAGGGCTATAAATAACATCACCATCAAATATAAGCATCCAATCCCTAGGCTTGATGACATGCTTGATGAGTTGCATGGGTCCCTCATGTTTTCTAAAATTGATCTAAAGAGTGGTTATCACCAAATAAGAATCAAAGAAGGTGATGAGTGGAAAATCGCTTTTAAGACCGAATTTGGACTATATGACTGGTTGGTGATGCCCTTTGGGCTTACTAATGCACATAGCACATTCATGAGGCTAATGAATCACGATTTTAGAGAGTGCATAGGAAAGTTTATGGTTGTCTACTTTGATGACATTTTGATCTATAGCAAGAGCTTGCATGAGCACATAGATCATCTGAGGTATGTCCTTACCATCCTTAGGGTAAATAGTTTGTTTGCAAATAAAGAGAAATACACTTTTTGTGTAGATAGTGTTATTTTCTTAGGTTTTGTAGTAAATAAAAATGGGGTCCATGTTGACCCTATAAAAGTAAAGGCCATCCAAGAATGGCCTACTCCTAAAAATGTTGGAGAGGTTAGGAGCTTCCATGGTTTGACAAGCTTTTATAGGAGGTTTATTCCTAACTTCTCTACTTTGGCTTCACCCCTCAATGAACTTGTCAAGAAAGATGTATCTTTTAATTGGGGTGAAAAAAAAGAGTCTGCTTTTTAGCAACTCAAGGAAAAGCTCACCAATGCACCCATTCTAGCTTTACCAAACATTTCAAAAACCTTTGAGCTAGAGTGTGATGCATCCGGTGTAGGAATAGGTGTTGTGTTGTTGCAAGGAGGGCACCCAATTGCTTATTTCAGTGAAAAACTTCATGGTGCCTCCCTCAACTATCCCATCTATGATAAGGAATTGTATGCCTTAGTTAGAGTCCTTCAAACTTGGGAACATTACCTTGTGTCCAAAAAGTTTGTCATTCATAGTGACCATGAGTCACTAAAATATTTGAAGGGCCAACATAAGCTGAATAAAAGACATGCTAAGTGGATGGAATTCTTGGAACAATTTCCTTATGTGATAAAGTACAAGAAGGGCAAAAGTAATGTGGTGGCTGATGCCTTGTCTAAAAGGAACACCTTGTTTTCAAAATTGGGAGCCCAAATTCTTGGATTTGATCATATTCCAGAAATGTATAATCAAGATTCTGAGTTTTCCTCTACTTATGTTGAATGTATGGAAAGACCTCAAGGATGTTTCTTTGTGAATGTGGGGTATTTGTTTAAAGAAGGAAAAATTTGTATTCCCCAAGGTTCACAAAGAAAACTCCTTGTTCAAGAAACACATGAAGGGGGATTAATGGGTCATTTTGGGGTAGAAAAAACCCTAGGTCTTTTAAAAGAGAAATTCTTTTGGCCCCGTATGAGGAAGGATGTCCAAAGGCATTGTAACAGATGTATTTCATGCTTACAATCTAAGTCTAAAACAATGCCTCATGGATTATACACCCCCTTGCCTGTTGCTTCAACCCCTTGGGAAGATATAAGTATGGATTTTGTCTTAGGACTCCCAAGAACACAAAGGGGTTTTGATTCCATGTTTGTGGTGGTAGATCGTTTTAGCAAAATGACACACTTTATACCCTGCCACAAAGTGGATGATGCTAGCAACATTGTTAGGCTTTTCTTTAGAGATGTGGTCAAGCTTCATGGTATACCCCGCACCATAGTTTCTGATAGAGACACCAAGTTCCTTAGCCACTTTTGGAAAACACTTTGGTCAAGGTTAGGAACTAAGCTTAATTTCTCTCCTTCAAGTCACCCACAAACTGATGGGCAAACTGAAGTTGTTAATAGGTCTTTGTCTACTATGTTAAGGACAATTTTGAAAGGGAACCACAAATCTTGGGATGAATGTCTTCCCCATATTGAGTTTGCCTACAATAGAGTAGTTCATAGGACTACTAAAATCTCTCCATTTGAAGTTGTTTATGACTTTAATCCTCTCACTCCCATGGACTTGCTACCACTTCCTACATCTTTTGATTTTATTCATAAAGAAGGGGTGGCAAAATCTGATTTTGTTAAGAAAATGCATGAAAAGATTAAAAGCCAAATCCAACAACAAACAAAGAGGTATGCTAAGTACAACAATAAAGGGAAGAGGGAAATGATTTTTGAAGAAGGGGATTGGGTGTGGCTACACCTTAGAAAAGATAGATTTCTTAAGCAAAGGAAGTCTAAACTTAGCCCTCGAGGTGATGGTCCCTTTAAAGTGCTGAAAAGAATAAATGATAATTCGTATAGGCTAGAGTTGCTTGAAGGCTTTGATGTGCATGCCACCTTTAATGTTGTTGACTTAATACCTTTTGCAGGTGGTACAGATGATGAGGCAAAGACTACATATTTGAGGACAAATCCTTCTCAAGAGGGAGGGGATGATGAGATGCCTCGAGTCAAAGGACCTACAACAAGAGCTACGACTAGGAGAATACAAGAGGAATAGGCCTTAAATGCGCATGCAAGGCCCAACATGAACTTCACATGGGCCAAGGAAGATGTGAAAACCTAGCCTAGGACACTTTGCTTATAAATACTAGATTAGGATTTTATTTTGGTCTTTGTATTTTGGGCCCAATAGAATAGGGTTTTCTTTGGGCCATGTATTGGGCCTTAGAGGAAATTGGGCTTTAGAAGTAATTTAGGACCAAAAAGGGGAATTGGGCCAAATGGGCCAAGAGTAGTGTGTCTACTCTAGAAAAGCCTAGAAGCTTCTCAAACTTGCTCTCCAAAGATGAGAGTTAGCTTCCCATGGCAAGACAAGTGTGACTTGCTTAGGTGGCAAGTCACACCTCCCATATGCTCCTTTTTGGCTCCAAAATTCAAATTTCTAGACTCCTTTTTCCCTCCATTTTTTGGAGACTCCTTGGTATCATTTTAGCCTATAAATAGAAGGCTTATGAGATGTATTTTTCAGCTTGACTTTGAGTAATGAATTGTTGCCCAAATTTGTGCACAAATCTCTTTTGAGCTCACCTTAGAGTAAACTCATCTCTACTTTACTCTAGTCTTCTTCCTTAGGAGTTGGCCTCACCTCTCTTAAGAATCCTTTGACCTACACCAAACCAAACACCTTAAGCTTCTTTCCTTCATGCTTCCGCATCCAACACCATCCATGGAGCCTCCATTCTTGATGCAAGCTTCAATGGAGACAATAAGAAGCCATCAATATCCCACTACTGCGTGAAGAAACTAGGATTGTCGAATCGTGACCTGGGATGCGAGTTGATCATCTTGACACCAGCATCTGGACAGGTTTCAACAAATTCAGCCTATGTTGGATGCTTGATGGAAGTAGAGGGCAGGCGATTCAAGGTGAACCTCGTTTGCTTGCCTTTAGAGGGACTGGAGGTTATAGTGGGAATGGACTGGCTGTCTGTCAACCATGTGGTGATTGATTTTGGATGGCGCATAATTGTATTTCTAGAAACTGAAGGGATAGAGTTGGTGTCATCACAAGAAGTAATGAAAGAGATGAAGGGAGGATCTACTTGCTTTGTGATAGTGGCCCAAAAGAAGAAGATAAGTAGAAAAGAGCAGATCAGTAGAATACCGATAGTATATGAATACGCCGATGTATTCCCAAATGAGATACCCGAGCTACCATGACGGTAATCGAACTCAGAAGCTTCTTGGGGCTGACAGGGTATTACAGGAGATTTGTAAAGGGGTTCTCTAAAATGGTGAGTCCACTAACTCAGCTCGCTAGAAAAGATCAACCCTTCTCTTGGACTAATAAATGCGAAGAATGCTTCAAGGAGATGAAGAGGAGGTTGACCACCGCTCTTATGCTTGTTATTCCAAATACCAGTAAAAAGTTTAAGGTTTATTGCGATGCATCCTATCAGGGTTTGGGTTGTGTACTGATGCAAGAGAAGAGGCCAGTAGCCTATGCTTCTAGACAATTAAAGGTGCACGAGAAGAACTACCCTACCCATGACTTAGAATTGGCCGTTGTAGTGTTTGCTTACAAGACATGGAGGCACTACTTGTATGGCTCCCAGTTCCAAGTTTTTAGTGACCACAAAAATCTGAAATACCTGTTTGATCAGAAGGAGTTGAATATGAGACAACGACGATGGATGGAGTATCTCAAGGACTATGATTTTGAGTTGCTTTACCATTCTAGTAAAGCAAATGTAGTTGCGGATGCCTTGAGTCAAAAAAGGATGCATATCTCAGCCATGATAGTGAAGGAGCTGGAATTGATCGAGAAGCTCAGGGATATGAACCTAGGCATACAGTTGAGGGAAGACTCTATCAGGGGCAGTGTCCTAACATTGACCAGTGATATCTTGGAGACTATCTGAGATCAACAAAAGAATGATGCTGAGCTACAACAATTTGTGAGCTGGTTAAGAACTGAAAAAGGGAAGGATTACAGGATGGGATTAGATGGCATCCTACAATTCAGAGATAGAATTTGCATGCTGGGAAATTGGAGATTGAGGAAGCAGATTCTAGAGGAGGGACACAAAAGTCGCCTTAGCATACACCCGGGTATGACTAAGATGTATCAGGATTTGAAGTAGTCCTTTTGGTGTAATGGTATGAAGACTGATGTTGTTGACTTCGTGGCATCATGCTTGGTGTGTCAGAAGGCCAAGAATGAACACCAGTGACCAGGGGGCACACTAGAGCCGTTAGATATCCCGTAGTAGAAATGGGATAATATTGCCATGGACTTCGTGACTCACTTGCCGATGTCTATTACAGGGCATGATTCAATCTGGGTAATAGTGGACAGGTTGACTAAGTGTGCACATTTCCTCGCCATTAATCAGAAGTGGTCTTTGGATAAGTTGGCCAAGTTGTATGTTCGTGAAGTGGTCAGGTTGCATGGTGTGCCAACTAGTACAGTATCAGACAGAGACCCGAGGTTCACATCTCATTTTTGGCAGTCTCTACAGGCAGCGTTGGGGACTCAGTTAAGGATGAGTTCTGCATACCATCCCCAAATTGATGGGCAATCGGAGCGGACGACCCAGTCATTGAAGGATCTATTATGGGCTTGTGTGCTGGATCATATGGGAAGTTGGAGTGAGATGCTTCCATTGGTGGAATTCATGTACAACAACAGTTATCACTCCAGTATAGGCATGGCACCATATGAGGCTTTATATGGGCGACGATGTAGAACACCGCTGTGTTGAAATCAGGATGGTGAGTCCTTAGTATTGGGTCCAGAATTTTTCCAGCAGACTTCTGAGAAGGTCAAGGTGATTCAGGAACGAATGAGAGCTACTCAGAGTAGACAAAAGTCATATGCAGATAAGAGGAGACGACCTTTAGAATTTGAGGCATGGGATCATGTGTTCCTCAGAGTCATACCGACGGCGGGTATTGGAAGGGCCATCAAATCAAGGAAGTTAACTCTGAGGCTTGTTGGACCCTATCAGATTTTGAGAAGAATCGGTGCCGCAGCTTATGAGATTGCCCTGCCACCGCACTTAGCGAATTTTCATAATCTATTTCACGTATCTCAGTTGAGGAAATACATAGCAGATCCATCTCATATACTAGAGTCAGACGATATTTAGATCTGGGAAGACTTGACGGTGAACACCGGACCCGTGCGGATTCTCGACTCGCAAATGAAAAAGCTGCGAGGAAAGGAGATAAAGATAGTGAAAGTACTCTAGGACGAGGCTACTTAGGAGATGACCTAGGAGATGGAGGATCGCATGAGGCAATCCTACCCGCACTTGTTTCCTAGTAAGTCCTATTTTCGAGGACAAAAATCTTTAAAGGAAGGGGGAATGTAAAACCCGAGAAAATTAAATACTTAATTAAATTATTATTTAATTAATGAGGGTAATGGAAGCCTTTAAGGCATTTAATGCGAAGTGCTATGACGTGGAAAATTACTAGCTCAATTGGTTGAGAGTACTTTGATTGTGTGAAAGGACTTGGGTTTGAGTCCTATGTATGCTATTTGTGTGTTATTTTAATCTGTGCACTATTTTGTTGACTTATTTGAATATGAGACTTGATAATGTAATCCTAAAATTATAGGAATTATCACAAATGTGAATTGGTTGTGCACTTGACTTGCTAATTGATGGGTTGTAGGTTCAACCCTTGCTAAGAACTAATTAAACTCTCTTTTTGCCAAATTTTCTTTTTTTTGGCATGAAGATGAAGGGGTAGAAAAACCCTAGCTGCAATAGTGGCAGCCAAGAGAGATAGACAATAGTCTTAATAGACCTTGAATAGCCATTAAGCTCGTAATTACTTCCAAAATTCGTTTTGGACCATTAACCCTAATTATGAGCTAATTTTGAGTCATTGAATGGGAGAGAATAGGGAAAAATTCAAGACTGTAGTTCGTGAGTGCTGGTGAGGGAGTTATTCAGAGAAATCATTGGTGTTTTGGGAGAGGGACAACTGCGTTCTTGAGAAAATAGCAAAGAGAGGCACTTGGACATCGTAAAACAAAGGTCAGAGGACCAATTGGAGTGCAAATTCCAAGTAAGGGGAGCTGTTTTATTATTGTTTTGATTCGTGAATAATGTGCTGTGATTTGTATGGCTGAATTGTATGAATCCCTCGTTGAATTACGTTGTTTGTCGCAAAATTCGAGGTTTTCGCCCAAAAACCGCCTAGTAGCACCTTCATGCCCGCCAGGTGGCACATCATTCTTACCCAAATTCTGGGTTTTATCATGATTTGCCTGGCGGCGAGACAAAATAGCAAGGCGATGCGCGGGTATTGTCACTGTTTGGTTGCATTTTCATATATTTCTTGTTGTGTTGACCCTTCCCTATATGCCCGTATCTGCGGGATTGCAAAATACCATAATAATCATATTAACTTTGTGAGTTTGAGTTACCATTAAGGGTGAAGTTATGGTTAATTGTAATTCAAAATATAATGGGAAGACGAATGTACAGAGGTAAGCCTAGGAGTAGATTTTAAGGAATATAATGGCACATGTGTGCTAAGGCATGATTGGAATTTAAGTGTGAATGATGTCAGTAAATAAATAGCGTATCAATATGAAGCATAGGGACAGGGAAAAATGTGTTAGGTTGGAGTACTTTTGATGAGGTATAACGTGGATGCATTAGTAGCTAAGAGTCATACTAAGTGGAGGCTTAAGTGGAAGCTCAAATGGAAAGGATTTGAAATGAGGTTATGGTAAGGTTGCAATAGAAATAACAGTCATATATTTAGAAGTATTTGGGTTGTGTGGTAATGTCATTCAGTGGAAGCAAATTAGTGGATAACAATAGCATGGTTGGAAAATCCATATCATGACTGGAATAAACTATGATCTTGAGTTATAGGTAAAGGATGAGGTGGAGTAAGGGATTGGTTTCTGCTATAACTTGGATAAGTTATATTGCGTTATTTGGTGGTGGGTAAATCATCTAGTTTGAAAGGGTGGAGTGGTGAGCATGAGTTATAGGTAGCCAAATTATATTGGAGTGTATGATTACTGGAATTAGGTGCTATTATAAGAGGGAGTTGTTCCTGTTGGAGACTAATCAGGTTGAAAAGCATACAAGTTGAGGGTGCCAAAAACCAACAGAAGTATACTACTGGTGCGGCGTCAGGCAGCCTGCTGATGTCTGCCAAGCGGTAGAACCTCCAAGGAAGTCCTTGAACCGATTGGTGCCTAACGATGAGTTATGGTCCGCCAAGCAGAAGACCTCTAACAGTGGCTCTGAACTGACCTGGTGCCTGGCGACAAAGGTGTTCCGCCAGGCGGTCTGTGTTGGTTTCACCTGGCGACGCTTAGGACGCTCCAGGCAATGACACCGTAGTATGGACTTATGTGAGTTGCGTTTAAGCAAGGATGTTGTACTTGGATCAGGGGATGTTGTGCCATGAGCGGGTAGGTTCATGGATGGTGGTGAACATGTGATGATATGAGTGGGTAGGTTCATATCCAGCTACTCTCGTGTGGGGATACGAGAGAGGTAGGTTCGCATGTTTCGTGCTCATTCTTGAGAGATGCTACGTGCAAGGAGGTACGTAGCTGGTGGATCACATGTGTTGGACTACGGGTGGGCAGATTCGTAGAGCAAGATTACGAGCGGGGAGGTTCGTACAGTAGGACTACGAGCGGAGAGGTTCGTAGAGGCAGGACCACGAGCGGGCAGGTTCGTGTGAGCATCATATTCCTGAGTCCAAGGCTAACCAATTGTGTGATTTGAAGGCTGAAAAGCCTTGGGGTTAAGGTCTTGGCCAAGAACTAAGTAGATTGAATAAGATGGGTGTATTACTTATCTTGTGTTATTATATATGTTATTTTTATTTTTATCAGCTCACCCTTTCTGTTTGTGTTTGATGATGATCGTGTGATTCGTTACACGAGAGCATATGATAATACAGGTTATGCTGAGGATGCTCGGGCGACGGAGTGAGGGATAGCTGGGATTATAACTAGGAATTTTATTATGTGTTCATGTATGATTATGGATTTTGGAAATTGTATTGTTTTCAATACTACTATTGTATAAATTTTGGTGCGTTGTTTAAACATTTAAATTTTTTCCCGCATTTGGGAATAATAATATCTCGTCGACTGAATTTCATTTTATATTTTATTTATTTAATTAGTAATATTCCCTAGGGATGTTACATGGGCTGCCTTCAACCGCTTATCTTTGGGTCATCCGGTTAGGGATATTAGGTAGTCCTACGGTACACAAGCCCTCCAAGCCTTGAGCGTTGATGGAAGCAGAGCGAAAAGGGTTTAAACGGTGCCGCTCTAGAGAGTCATAAGAATGTGATGTTTGACAAGGTTACGACACTTTGTGCTTCGTGCCTGTCAGGTGGGAGATGAAGCGTCACGTCTCTTAAACCGTTGATTGTCTTGTGATCGTGTGAATGTGGTGGTGCCAGAATTTTCTATAAATAGCAACATTTAGTCCAAGTTATTTTCACACTTTTCTCCTTCTCTCTTCCTCTTGCACCGATCGGTTTGTATATTTCAGGTAATAATGACAATCGTGAATTTGTCAAGCTCGAACGAGTCTTCTGGTCGAGATGGCAGGGGTTTTAAGGACGACGGGTCTTCTTCGTCTTTCTCATTGACACTATCCACGATTGAGGAATCGCTTGGTAGGGAGGTGTCATCGGTAATAGCTCCACTAATGTAAATATTGATAAGGAAGTTGAGGTTGAGGTGTCGTCAACATGAGATGTTAAAGGAGCTGAAGCGGTGGTTGGGGAGGTTGGCTCTGACCCCGAGAGTAAGGATAAGGGTCACATTAAAATTGATTTTGCTGATGAAGGCGATCGATTGGACCTTCCTCTTATCCCTGGTTACAAATGGGCACCCCATGAACCCAGGAATTACAAGACGAGGTTTCGATGAGGAAACGATCTGGTCGACTTAGTCGGTAAAGTTGACTTTTTTAAGGACGGTGTGGAAAATGGTTGTCTACATTTGGAAGTTTGCGCTAGCAACGAAATGGTTTGTCACGGTCGGGAGGGAGCCAAGTTGGATTTTTACTACCTTTATGCTTGCTTCTTCTAGGACCTCCTTCTAATAGTGCCTTTCGACGACTGGCAAATAGTTGTCCCGAGGGAAATCAATTGCGCTCTGACCCAAATCCACCCGAACACCTGGGCTTCCATGCAGACGTTCGGTGTTTTATGCCGAGCAGTAGGGTTGACCCCTACCATGCCTATATTTCTCCACTTTTACAAGGTTCGTCCCACTCTGACTAAGGGGTGGATTTCCTTTATTGGAGCCCCCAAAACTATAAATATAATAACTGTTATAAAACAAAATTAATAATAGAAAGAAGAATAAAGAGAAATAATAGAGTGTCAAATAGTAGTTTTCTTGTATCATTATCAAGGGGGAAAAGTCCCTTTTTATAGGTACAAAAGACAACTCAAAGGGTACAACTCAAGGGTTACATACTTAATGTAAATAATGTAAATATCATCAATAGTGTTCTTGTGGAAACAATAATAGAATATTAGGGAGCACAAATCAAATCTTACCCAATCCTTGACTCCTTGGGATGGATACTCCTCTATTCCTCGGCTTGGATGTGTCTTCTTGTAGTATAGGCAGATTGAACATATCTTAGGTTACCTACGGAAAAGACTCTGATGATCAAGTCAGCAAAGGCTCTCAAGAGTTAAATCACATATTAGAGAATTAATGAATTTTGTACCTTTAATTGTTGGGGTCCACCTGTGTTTATAGAGCATTAATCACAATTTACCTTATTCGTGGGTTGGGCCTTACTAGGCTTCCTAGGCCTCTTTTAGGCCTGTATGGGCTTGACTAAGGTTCAGGTACCAGACTTATCATTTTATTCTAGGAGTTTAAATATTATTTCTAAGTTGGGAGTAGGCGACCTTTGCTCATATGTAGCCTTGGCCACTATGTATGCATAATCTTTTTATATAGTTAACCAATATTCCTTTCATCCAAGGACTATAAGTTGGCAGTTGGGACCGGGTAGTTAGCTATACCGGTCCTAATCGCCTAGTATAGTACATCAGTCCCCCTTGTGTGCTAGTGTCAAAGGCTTTCGTGTTGTTCTAGTGTTTTGCAAGAAAAATTACTCTTTTCTTGGTATTCCTTGTGGTATGGTAGTCTCCTAGTCTTGAGAAGTGTAAACGTCGCTAAGACTTGTTAGAGGTGATAGGAGCAGGTGAAGAGACTTATATTATCAGGGGTCGCATCAAAACGAGTTACATAGTCACCATTAATTGTGATGCTTCGTCTTCCTGATATTTGAGCGGAAAATTTTTTGGGGGCGTGGTTTTATCTTATAAATAAGGGATTTGGAAAAGGATTTGCGTATAGTCTAATTTGCTTGGTTTTGAGAAATCTGCATCATTTGCACTTGTCTTGTCTGATATATTCCCTGTAAGACCCGTGAAATTTAAATAATTAAATAAATAATTATTTAATAAATACGGGTAGGGGAGCCTTTATGGCATTTAATGGAGATTGTTATAACATGGAAAAGTACTAGCTCTAGTGGTTGAGAGTACTTGCTTGTGTGTGAAAGGACTTAGGTTCGAGTATTATGTATGTCATTTATGTGTTATTTAATTGTTATTATTTTATTTATGTGCATGATCATGTTGAGTGATAATAAAACCTTAGAATTATAAGCATTACTATGAAATATGAATTGGTTGAATTGGTTGTGCAATTGACTTTGTGATTGAAGGGTTATGGGTTTAAACCTTGGTGAACCCAAATTAAGGTTTCTTTTGGCTAAACTAATTTTTGGCATGAATGTGAAAGGGTAGAGGAAATCCTAGCTTAATGGGCAGCCAAGGAAGGGCTGGAAAACCATCTAATAATGGCTCTTAAATGGCCATTAACCTTACTCCAATTAGTTTTCGTTTTTTTGAGTAAAGGGGGTAATTATTTGGTTGTAATGGTGAGAGAGAAGGGAATTAGCGAGGAAAACAGCATTGGATTGTTGTGAGGATAGTGGGCTGCAGATTTTGAGAGCACTAAAGTTCAATTGCAGAGAGATTTAGAGTTTTTGGGTGGAGAGTCAAGGGGAGACCATTGGAGATCATAAAGAATTGCAACAAATTGTCTTGGGAGCAAGGATATCTAGGTTAGGGGAACTGAACCTCGTAATTTTGATGTAATTGATTAATTATGTGATGAATGGTATGATTGGTTTATGATTCCTTTATGAAAAAAAAAAACGAAAACTTGATTTTCTATGTTTTTGAAAATTTTCAGAAACCGCCTGACGGACCTTCAAACCGTCGGGCAATGCATGTTGAACAAACTCAATTTTTAGGTTTCTAAGTTTCTGCTAAAAACAGCCTGGCGCGGTGATGAATTGCCGCTAGGTAATGCGTGCAGGCGTAGCTTGGCTTGTTTCTCTGATTCGAGGGTTCCTTAGGAGACAACCGTATTAAGTAAAGGGAATCGTGGTTGTGTCGGTGGTTACAGAGAAGTATAGGTTTTCTTTGGGGTCCTTTGTATTTAGGCGATTTGTTAGTAGAGGAAAAGTAATACCGCTATACCCTTCTTGGGTGGGGCTGAGGGGAGGAAACTCCAGGACGTCAATTCGTTTCAGCCACATTCTTTTAATGCGTGGGCATTACAAGTGTATTTCGTTATCGTTCTCCATTTGTCAACTATAGCATATATGTTGTTCTAGTATATGGTTACAAGGTGGAAAATTCTCAATCTACTTACTATTATAACTGTTCTTTCATTCTGGTCTTTGAAATTTAAAATGACGTTTTATGCATTGGAAATCGAAAGGCAAGGAGTTAAAGTGGCTCTTGGGTGTTGAAAGTCTATGATATATGCTTTTTCGTGCTTAGTATTTATACTTTTATTCAGTATTTAAGAAAATGTTAATTTTTCTGTAAGGAAAATGCTTTATAAATCGATATCACACGGTTCAGAAGTTATTTTCATTAACAGGAGTCAAGTTCAAGAATAGAATAAGTTATAATAGTTAGATTAACTTTATATTTTGTTATTAATCATGAGAACTGTATCATGAATTTCAAAGTTTGATATTGTATTTAAAAAATTTATCATACATGATAATTTGTGATGTCAATCACTTTAGAATTTCCACCGCTAGTTTCTCGCATCAATGGGTCAAGCGAATTATGGTTGAGGGATGCTGTAAATGCGAAACATTTTGAATGATATGACTAGTTCTCTTTTTAGACAACAATAATATATTATTTTCGGATATTTCATTATATTTGGAACACAAAAAGATCCCAATAGATTAGCCGAACAATTTCAATAGTTTCTAATTAACATAAATCAGATAGACTGATAGAATCCCTGCTGTTTTATTTTTTTTTAACATAGAACTCAAAACGATGTCCATTTAGCGTGTTGGTGGCAACTTTTGGGTTGGATTAAGAAGTTTTCTTTCTAGTTCTTTCGTTGTTATTTGGTTCCCTTTTAAATTCCATGGTACATATAATTGATCGAAACCCATGGGTCCACATTAAGGCATGTTTCATTCTTTATAATATTATATATTTTTTTCTCTTGCTGTTTGTATGTTAGGAATTTGGTTTATAGTGAAGCGTGTGGTTTTTGTTAGAATTGATGTCCAATATTTCACAACCAAGAGGGGGTAAATTGGTATTAATAAATTTTGCCCAGTTTTAGCACTTTTGAAATTGTTTTGATAATAACCTTTGCTTTTGAATCAATTGAAATAGTATGATTTGATGCTTAATGTATGGAGCATTTATACTATGACAAGATAAAGAGAGAAAGAGATAAAGTACACAAATTTTTTATACTGGTTCGATTCTTAAGAATCTACATCCAGTTCATCTAGCAAACCACAGCTAGATATATTCACTATATCACAAGAATTTCAAGATTTACAAATACACTTGATAAATCTAAATTCTAAGATAAAGGAACACAAACGCAAGGCATCCACACACTTGCACAACCACACAACAGCAAGGCTATCATACACACTTGCTTTAGACAGAAAACAACAAAAACAAACAGTTTCAAACTGTATCGAAACACAAGAACAAAGCCTACAAAATGGATTGAGTACACCTTTTCCAAGACTGAAATTTCTTCTTCTTGCCAAGTCAAAATTGAATGTGTCTTGATAGAATTCTTCAAGAAGACCTTCCAAGATAGCTCCAAGAACCTGTTTCACACTTCTCTTTCTTTCTTTTGATTCAACAGGTTATTCTTGAGAAAGTGCAAAAACTGTTTTTATATAACAGTTGCAATCAGGCATGAACCTAGTCGATTACATTAGTTGGCTAGTCGACTATCGGGAAGTGCATAAACTGTTTTTATATAACAGTTGCTATCAGGCACGAACCTAGTCGACTACATTAGTTGGCTAGTCGACTATCGGGGCAGCAGATTAACATTTTCAGATTATCACACACATGTCATGTTAACCATTGTCATGCTATTATGGACATCATCAAAAACATTTCGAATACACTTAATAAGCAACAATCTCCCCCTTTTTTGATGATGGACAAACTTGCATAGAACAACAAACCTTTCTCCCCCTTTGGACATGATCAAAAACAGGGAAAAAAAACAATGCAGAAAATAGCCAATCTCAATGAAGTATATAGTTAAAAGCATTCAAAATCATGAGCTTCCTTTGCTCCCCCTAACTTGAAACCCCCTATATGATGAATAGGCCAATGAAATCATAGAATGTCATAACTATGGAATGCATGTCATTATATAATATGGTATCAAAGTAAAATGCAGCAGATGGGGATAAGAGAAATTGGAATATCAAAGTACAAGCAACATTGTCAAATCAAGTAACAAGAAAAGAACAACATGGACTTAATGGGCAAAGCAAATACAACAAATTTTATCATATTAGCTCAAAGTATAATCAATCACAAAAGAACAATCTTGATCCCAAAATCTAGATGTATGGTTACTCCCCCTAGGAACAAACACCTAAACAACACACACACATTTCTCCCCTTTTTTGAACATTTAGAAAAATAAGGAACTGACAGAAAAAGAATATGCAAACGATGAGACATATTCAGTATCACTACCATAAATATTTGTTCAGACAAAGATGTAGCATAGCAAGGACAAACATGATACAAAATATGTATGCAACATTCAGCTCAAAAAAGTACGTGGCTAGTTAACTAGCAAGTTGACTATTTTATGCAGAATGAGAAAACTTGATGCAGTATGAAAAAATAGTTAACTAATGAGTCGACTATGTAATGCAGAAACAGAAAAACTGGTGCAGTGGTGACAAATCTAGTGCAATATGAAAACGATAGTTAACTAGATAGTCAACTTTATTTGCTGCAGAATGGTAAAATCTGATGCAGATTTTTATGCTGTAAATGTGAAATCAAGTATGCCTAATTCATTAAAATGTTGAAGAATAACAACATAGATGCAACAACACAATTTGTATTTGTAGGAAACACTTTTGGTGCAAAAAGATTAATTTTTATGTCCTAAGAAACATCATCAAAAAGTGTTAAAAGTTGTTTTACTCATGCGGGGAATGATTGAAACTTATCTTTACTTGTGCAGCCCAAAAAATAATACCATATTGATTATTAGGCTTTTCATAAACCCTGCAAAACAGGTAAAATACATCTAGGTACCCACTTTGTACTTGGGTCCTTTCATGTTAGCAACATAGATGGTGTTTTTAGGTAACCAAAGATATTTTCCACTTGGAACACCAACATTTTTGAAATAACAAGAATTTGATGTATGACCATTCTTTAAACAATAAAAGCAAGATAAAAAAGTTGTATTGAATGCCTTCTTAGGATGAAAGAAAAGATTTTTGAAAGACTTTTGTTTCTTTGAAAAGGAATATCCATATTCATCCATTACATGCTTTTGAGAATTAAGAAGAGTATCCAAGTTGGATTTTTCTGCTGTAAACTTTGCAAGAGTTTCCTCAAGAAATTCAACTCTGTTTTTAAAGTTCTTGCAATCTTTACAATCAAAATTTTCAACTTGCAAGGTTGAATTACAGTTACAAGAGGAGGTTTTATGAATGATGTCCAAATTTTCCAAATCAAAATCCAATTTCTTATTTGCCTCTTCTAATTGATCCAATCTATTTTCCAACTCTTGATAGTTCATCTTAAGCTTTTTGTTTAAACAATTAAGTTCATTTGCATCTTTATGCAATTATTCAGATGTATCAAGAAGTTCATCATACTTTGCTTGAATATTAGAATTAGAAGTATTTATCTTGCTTTCTTGGGACTCAACATCAATCATGAAGCATGTGTTGACATCTTTACTGCTGTTGTTGCTTTTTGAATTGTTATGACCATGTTCTTCAATGCTCTCTTGAGCTTTCTCCAAGGTTTCCCACATTTCTTTTGCATTCTTACATGTAGAAATTTTGTAGAATTCTTCCATGGTGATTGCTGAGGAGATGATGTATCTAGCTCTAGCATCATATTGCACTTTCTTGTTCTCATCCGCAGTCCACAAATTGAAGTCTTTCTCAACCTGCACATTATTAATGGTATGCATAGGAATAAATGGTCCATTTACAATAGCATCCCAAACACCCATGTCAATGGATTCTAAAAAGATTTTCATTCTTATTTTCCAGAAAAGATAGTTTTCTCCAGCAAACAGTGGTGGTCTATCGATTGAAGGCCCTTCAGAAAACATTTGTGAAATATTGGCCATCTATCAGGATCTAGTCGACTATGTATTCGACTAACCAGCTCTGGTGCCACTTGTTAGAATTGATGCTCCAATATTTCACAACCAAGAGGGGGGTAAATTGGTATTAACAAATTTTGCCCAGTTTTAGCACTTTTAAAATTGTTTTGATAATAACCTTTGCTTTTGAATCAATTGAAATAGTATGGTTTGATGCTTAATGTATGGAGCATTTATACTATGACAAGATAAAGAGAGAAAGAGATAAAGCACACAAAATTTTTATACTGGTTCGATTCTTAAGAATCTACATCCAGTTCATCTAGCAAACCACAGCTAGATATATTCACTATATCACAAGAATTTCAAGATTTACAAATACACTTGATAAATCTAAATTCTAAGATAAAGGAACACAAACGCAAGGCATCCACACACTTGCACAACCACACAACAGCAAGGCTATCACACACACTTGCTTTAGACAAAAAACAACAAAAACAAACAGTTTCAAACTGTATCAAAATACAAGAACAAAGCCTACAAAATGGATTGAGTACACCTTTTCCAAGACTGAAATTTCTTCTTCTTGCCAAGTCAAAATTGAATGTGTCTTGATAGAATTCTTCAAGAAGACCTTCCAAGATAGCTCCAAGAACCTGTTTCACACTTCTCTTTCTTTCTTTTGATTCAACAGGTTATTTTTGAGAAAGTGCAAAAACTGTTTTTATATAACAGTTGCAATCAGGCACGAACCTAGTCGACTACATTAGTTGGCTAGTCGACTATCGGGAAGTGCAGAAACTGTTTTTATATAACAGCTGCTATCAGGTACGAACCTAGTCGACTACATTAGTTGGCTAGTCGACTATCGGGGCAGCAGATTAACATTTTCAGATTATCACACACATGTCATGTTAACCATTTTCATGCTATTATGGACATCATCAAAAACATTTCAAATACACTTAAAAAGCAACAGTTTTATATACATTATGCTAAGATGTATGTTTATATAATATACTAAATTACTATATCTTATATAATATATTAAAATATTATGTGTATAACTTAAAAGTGAAATGGATGAAAGCATATAATATATTGAAATATTACATTTAACATTTACGTAAAGTGAAATGTATGGAAGTCATTATAATATTATTTTGTGTTTGGTTATGTTTCTATGGTTTGTGCTAATATATATTTGGTTATTTTATTTAGTTAGGTTATATCGTTATGCATAAATTGTATGTGGAATAGGATTGTCGGTTATCTCCTTTGAGTGAAATGGTTGAGTGTATGTGCGCTTAAATGAATAAGTGTTAATGCTAATCTAAAGTTGAAATAAGGAATTACGAGCAATGAGAACAATATTTATCCAGGTCTATGGATTTTGGGTGAGTGTTGAGGAATAAAGAGTGTGATAGAAAATGCGCAAAAATTGTGAAAAATCAGTACAACGAGTTGTACTGGTGGTGTCTGGCGGAAAGGCTTGGACTATCAGGCGATAGCTACAATTCTAGGGATTGCTATGACGCGTGGCGCCTGACAATATGTGTCCCTCGCTAGGCGATCTGAAAGCGGGTTTCGTCTGGCGGCTCTGGAGCAGCACTAGGCGATAACGCAGTAGCAGCAACTTTGATTGTGTTGATGTGCGTGGTCTACAAAGCTTTGGTGATATCTCTAAGGTCGGCTTGTTGGCATTCCTCGAGTGTGGCTCGGAATGGCATCCCTCAAGTTGAGCTCGGGATGGCGGATGAACACGAGGAACCCTTGAGTTGAGATCGGGTTGGCGAGTGTTCTTGCATGTGTTCTACAAGTGGTGGCTTGTAGGTTGGACAACAACGATAGCTTGAGATTATTAACCAAAGACGTAGAACATGGATTACATGGTGGTGGCCATGTGATATGAGATCAAAGGATGAGGATCCTTGGATTGTGTGTTTTGTTATATAAATTGATGCATATGTTTTATTCTATTAGCTCACCCTATCTGCTTGTGTTTGGCGATGATCGTGTATGCGGTACACGGGAGCAGTCGATGTTGTAGGTGGATCTGGTGAGGCATAGAGCCGAAGCGGGGCTAGTTGGGAGAGGACTTTCTTAGAGTTTTATATTTTATGAGTTTTTAAAGAATTTGTAATATTTCATATTACTACCCGTAAACATTATAATTGAGTTTTAAATTTTATGGATTGAGTTAACTTCGGATGTAATACAATTTTATATTTCACATGTTTTGGAAAATGGAGCTTAATAAATGAGTATTTAATATTCTTATCTTATTTTATTAAGTAAATTCGTAATATCTGGACGGGATGTTACATTCCCTCTTTGTGCCGTCAACTTTCCTTTTTATAAGGTATGTCCAATGATAGTGATAGTTCGTCTACATCAGGGTCGAGTAGTAGGAGTGGAGAATCGAGGAATGAGGGTAGTAGCCATTTGGCTGACGATAGGGGGTTCAAACGGAGGTTATTCATGATACTAGAGAGGATCCTCCTGAGGAGGTAGCCGAAAGCAGTTAACCAGCAAAGGCCGGATACGAGTAGGTGGTCGTCGACGTGAGAACCCAATATTCGCTCTTCAGATGGTCCTGGATACTCAACTCATGTTTGAATTACATCCTTGTCTTTTAGAGAGGTGCTTCTCCAGATATTGTATCCTTGGAGCGAGTGAGCATAGTTGAGTGTGTCTGTCATGATCAAGGGAGTGCCGATGAGGCGTTCTTTTACATGTACATGTGCCATTTCTTGCAATTACATGTGCGGGTTCCTTTTGATGATTTTACAATGGGGGTGCTTCGACTGTTGAACGTCGCGCCTACCTAGTTGCATCCTAACAGTTGGGGTTATCTTCAAGCTTTTCGTGTGCTATGTCGATCTTTATATCTTCAGCGTTCTTCGTAGTGCTTTGTAAGACCCGTGGAATTTAATTAATTAAATAATTAATTAATTAATAAATGCGGGTAGTGGAAACCTTTATGGCATTTAATTTTGATTGATGTGATGTGGAAAAGTGCTAGCTCAAATGGTTGAGAGTACTTAGTTGTGTTGAGAGGACTTGGATTTGAGTCTTATGTATGCCTATTGTGTGTTATTTAATTTATTATTATTTTTGACAATATGCTTGATCATGTTGAGTGATGGTATAATCATAGAATTATATTGACCATCACGAAACATGAATTAGTTAAATTGGTTGTCCATGTACTGGGTAATCGGGAGGTTGTGAGTTCAAACCTTGGTAGAACCAAAGTAAACTTTCTTTTTTGCTAAAATTAGTTTTGGCTTGAATGTTAAAGGGCAGAGGAAAACCATAGCTGAATGGGAAGCCAAATAGGGGCTGGAAAACCATGACATAATTGTGCTTGAATGGTAATTACGACAATTAATGAGATAATTTTCGTTTTGGCCATTAATCACCCTTAATACCTAATTAAAAAGTCAATTAAGGAAGAGAAAGAAGATTTTTGAGGCTGCCATTAGAGAGAACCTTATGAGGAGCGAAATTTCAGAGAGAAATTGTGATTCTGGTGTTAAAAGAATAGCTGATTTGGGAAGGAATCAAAGGGGGGACATTGGTGCTCAAGGGAAGACTCATAATTCAAACTCTAAGCAAACGAAATTCCAGGTTAGAGGATCTGGACTACGATATTTTATTCGTATTGATGATTGCATGAAATGTATGATAATTGAATGCATGTTCTTAGTTTATTTTTCTTTGATTTTCGAGTTTTTGGAAAATTTCCAGAAACCGCCTAGCCACCAGGCGACTCATGTCAAATTGGGTGTATTTTCTTGGTTCTGCGAGGATTCGCCTGGCGGTGAAGCCCTATACCGCTAGGCGGCATAAGCCTGTAACCTAGTTTTGGGTTTTCCTAATGAACTTCCTGGCGGTGATGAGCACCCGCCAGGTGACGCGAGCCATGTTGGCTCGATTTTTATGTTTTCGGGGTTCTGTGTTGTTTTTGATCGGTGTAAAATGTGTCCAAACCATAAAATGATTGAAGAGATGAGCATTGTTGGAATTACATTGTAGAGCGAGAGAATTAAGCGAAAATTAGTTATATGTGAATATTAGGGTTAACAGATTTGGGGTTTTTAAAATTAGGTGTGATTATTATGAAATTGATCTGGAATTCATGAGGGAAATAGTTATAATTGATTATCGTACCCCGGTATATGTGTTCCCAATTGAAACGGAGGAGATTGGATAGAGAAATAAGAAAATGGAGTGAGGGAAGTTGTTAGCAGGTGTAACAAAACCTGGGATTTTTCCCATGACTGATGCACCACCTGGCGGGTCTTAGCGTTTCGCCAGGCGACAACGCGACACCCAAAAGCATTCTGGGGATTTTTGGGTGTGCTGGGTTCGGGTTGGATGCTGTGATGACCTTGATATGGAACAATATTGAATAATTAGTGAAAATGATCCTTTTATACTATTTCTAGAGTTGGTGAGGAACTTGTGAAGGAAAGGAGATAGGAACTAATTAGTGGACTAGAAATCTATGATTCTAATTGTATTGGGGATGAAGTATAAAATATGGCAGAAGTTAGTATATAATTCTCATGAGCTTAACTAGTAATTCAGATGGTTGAGTTAGAGACATTGACAACTTGTGCATAGGGAACAAATAGCAGATTATAATATAAGGCATAATATATGGTTGTGGTGTGGGTATGAATGGACTAAATATGTTACTATCAAGTAATAGTAAGGTTTAGACATAAGCTAGTAGGAGGTGTATGAGTTGTAAGCTTGATGAGAAGGTTTGAATTTAAGTAAACCAATCATTGGTACAATGGGATTGGGGAACCAAGTGAGAGTAAGAATAGTGGTAATGCAATGATCAATAAGAGAATTTATACTCTGGAGGTGTGTGATTACGTGGTAGAGGATTACAAAATGGTTGAAGTGCAGAAAAAACCAGTACAACTCATTGTACTGGTGTGGCGCCTGGCGGCAGAGCTCAACCCGCCAGGCGATAGCCAGTGTTCCAGGGGTCTTGTAAGACGAGAGGCATCTGGCGGTGAGGGATGTCCCACCAGGCGATAGTTACATAGGTAATGTGTTTCAAGGCACGTGGTGCCTGGTGGTATGCGTTCCCCGCCAGACGGTCTAGAAGCAGGCAGCGTTTGACGCTACATGATTTGCGCTAAGCGATTTTGCTGTAGCAGTATTGGGGTTTCTTACTCTTAATGTGCGTGATCTACAATATTTTAGTGATGCCTTAAAGGTCGGCTTATTGGTGTTCCTTGAGTTGTGGCTCAGAACGTATCCTTTAAGTTGTGGCTCAGAACGTATCATTTGAGTTGTGGCTCGAGATAGAGGTTAAGCACGTGGCATTCCTTAAGTTGTGGCTCGGAATGACATCCCTCGAGTTGTGGCTCGAGATGGCGGATGAACACGAGGAACTCTTGAGTTGTGGCTCGGGTTGGCGAGTGTTACCAGTGTGGCCCACACGGATGGGTCCAAATAGATTGCCCTCCTTGGTATAAGACCAATGGGTTTGGTAATCTTGGGATGTTACAAATATTATTCATATTGGGAACTCAACCTGGCGCTACGGTGTGTGATCCGTAGCATGGTTTCCCGCATGTGCTCTATTGGTTGTGGCTGTTAGGTATGGCAGTAAGACATCTTGAGATACTCACTAGAAAATGTAGAACATGGTTAGCATGGTTGTGGCCATGTGATATGAAATCAAAGGATGGAATTCCTCTGGTGTAATTCTGTTATATATATAAATGTGTTATATATATGTTTTATTCTATTAGCTCACCTATCTGCTTGTGTTTGACAATGATCCTGTACGCGGTACACGTGAGTAGAGGATGTTGCAGATGGATCCGGTGAGGCATAGAGATGGAACATAGGCTAGTTGATAGATTTTTATAGATTTGTTTTTATTATGGATTTTTCGGATTATAATCTCTGGATATGAACATGAATTTGTTTTATAAATGAGTTTATAATGTATTTAAGATACTTTTAAATTGAAATAAAGTTTTAAATTTCCCGCATTTTTGGGAAATGAGATTTTAATAAATGAAGTTAATGTCATAATTCTTTAATTTTATTATTGAAATTCATAATATCCTGTCAGGATGTTACATGCTTCCTATATTTTTATGATACCCACCTAAAGAGTCTGGTCACTTGGTTGTCCTTGGTGAGCCGGCCGGGTATAAGCATTTTGGACGGTTTTTCACAATTGTTCAAACATTTTAAGGACGACTTTCTTAAATTCGTTGTGAAGGAGCCGAGTTGTTCACACTTCTATAATGAGGATAGGAGTACGAAGTTCCCATTTAGTTGGACCAACAATCCTTGGCGATATAAGGATATGAAGAAGGAGGAGTTGTCGACGAGTGATAGAGGAGTTGGGAAGATCTTGGAAAAATTTAGCAATAAGCTGCCCACTAAGGGTTTAGTTAGAGTTTATTTATCCGTGCACCCCCTTATTGATTTAGAAGGTATCATTTTTTATTCTTATCGTTATGCTTTATGTGAGAGAGATAACCATTTGTGTTTGTGTTCCAGGTCATATGGCTCAATTGGGGAGAAAGAACCTAAGCTTGTTTAGGACTTTGCGCAGAGAGCAAGCCGAGAAGGCCAAGAATGACGGGAATACTGAAGTTCCCAACCTGTAGGAATCATTAGTCGAAGTTCACGTTCATGACAGGTCCAAGAGGAAAGCGTCCATTCCGGTGAAACATGGCATCAAAAAGGACTTGAAGAAAAATGATCATACACTATTTTTCAATTTCTCTTATTATCATCTGCTTTGGTTTTACAAATTTTTGTGATGATATCTCGTTTGTATGAAAAATGATCATACACTATTTTAGTTAGGGGATTAGGTATTATATGTTCGACCCAGTCCGCTTACTTAGGTAAGTGGTGGGGACTTCAAGAATTTATTTTGATGATAGCATTCTTTGTTAGTTTTGAAATGGTGAGTCTAGCCAAGAAGGGGGGTTGAATTGACTTTATAAACCTTTTCGAAAGCTTAAAACCTTTTTCAATTGAATCTAATAGACTGGAATGTTTGGATGTAAATGCAGCAGACCAATACACTTTCAATCGATTAAAATATAAATGAGCAGACTAAATTGTTCTTGATGCTATGAAACAGTCGATTAACAAGACAAATCAGTCGGCTAAAATACTGGAGAATAATGCAGAATGCAGAATTCGCGAATTCAACTCAAACAACAATCTTTTACATACAAGACATGTTCCAATCAATATTTATAACAAGTACAAAGTATTGAATCACACCAAAGATCAAATTGCTTGGTTTTCTTGAGTTTTTAAAGAGTTTCAAAGAGAGGGAGATGAGGGAAAGAAGAATGCACAACTATTTTTATACTGGTTCACTCAATCACAGAGCTACATCCAGTTTTCCAAGACAACCTGAGCTTGGTTTCCACTATATTCAAAAGTTTTACAAATCAAACACCAAGATTACACTTTTGAACACAACGCACACAGGAATTTTGACTCACACAAAAATCTAGAACCACAACCTACAAGAATCACACTTGCAGACCTGAAATCACATCAGGCAAACCATCCAGATGCACAAGAACGTCCAAACCTAATGGTGGCAGTCCCTAGCACACCATACATGTGTTCTTCAAGATACTCACAAGCCAAAATGCCTCCAAGATCAACCAAGATCTTCAAACACAAGTTGCAGCTGTGTATTGCAGAGAGAGAACGCTTCCCAGAGATAAATGACACAATTTCGTTTAGAAAAACTCATATTCGCACCTCTGCTCGCGAAAACACAACTTATATAGTCTGGTTTAAGTGAAAACAGTCGATTGAATTTTCCGTACAGTCAGCTGATTTCACCTGACTTAAGTGAAATCAGTCGATTGAAAAATAATTCAACTAACTGAATGCATTCATACCAGAAACTATATACAGCAAGCCTTTTAACCTGTTAAAACCCATTTTAACAGATTAAAAGAGACACACTAAGGCACACAAGACATCTAACCTAAGTCATATAGCCTATCAACAATGTATAACACTAACACATTACATTTAACATTTTATATACATATTTAACACACTAAAACTAAATCTTCAAGTGGATCTTTATCAATCTTCATCAAACACATAAGATCTTCATGCACATGGCTTTATCAATTCTTTTCTTCAAGCTTGCTTGTGCCAATAATCTCCCCCTGAATTGATGAAGCCAACACCCTCGAGTTGAATTGATGAGCTAAGATCCATAGAGAAACCTGAAAAAGCTTTTGCATCCAAGATACAAATATTCCAAATATACAACCAAGCAAAAGCACACAAGCATACATACATATCACATATGCATATGCTCCCCCTATCATTAGTAATATGATTTAACAACAGATTTTAGATTAAGTTTGCAGTATTATATGATTCCAATAGATTTATTTCAGGTTTTCCAATTTTGACACAATTTTACTCATTTTTCACTCATTTTTCTCCCCCTTTGAATTCATCAAATGAAAGTAAATGCATAGATCAATTTGGAAAGATGAAAATTTTCATTAAAGCATTAACATAGGGGTGTACCAGGGCACTTGGCACGAATACAAACACACCAGAACAAAAATAGAAATTACAGAACATCATAAAGCTAAAAACGAATATAATCATCTGACTGAAATGAGAAAATAGCCAATTAAAAAACTAGAACAGATAGCAGACACACAAAGTGCAGCATGAAAATGCAATGCATGACCTATGAGCCATCCCCTTCACTTATTCCTAGGGTTGTCTCTGTTGTAGACATTGGAGAGGAGGTCATGAACATTATGGAGTTGGTCATCCAAGTCTTGGAACCTTGTTGTGTAGTAAATATGATGTGCATTTTGAGCCATGTTGAGGTCTTAAAGTTGATTGAGAACCATTCTCTCAAATTGGGAGTATGTAGGTCCAGTATTCTCAAGGGGGTTGTACAACTCAATTGCCATTGGCTAAGGTTCATCTTCCTCTTGGTTTCCTCCAATTGTTCCCTCTTCATGATCATTTGCTCCACCTTCAATATTTGCACCTTGATCACCTTCAACTAGCCAAGTGTTTGTAAGACCCGCTAAATTTAAATAATTAAATAATTAATTATTTAATTAATGCGAATGAGAGAAGCCTTTATGGCATTAAATTCTAACATTCTTGACGTGGAAAAGTATTAGCTCAAGTGGTTGAGAGTACTTGGTTGTGGGAGAGGACTTGGGTTTGAGTCCTATGTATGCTAGTTGTGTGTTATTTAAATTCTTAGTAAATTTTTTTGTTAGATATGATTGGGTGTGATAAGTAAGGATATAATGTTTGACATATAAATATTATCATGTAATATGACTTGGTTGAATTGGTTGTACATTTGAATTGGAATTGTGTGGTGATGGGTTCAAACCTTGGTATGAACAAAGTACTTTCTTTTCTTTTTTTTGCTAAAAATTACTCTAGCGTGCACATGAAGCCCACGTGTTTTAAATACAACGTTCAAATAAATGTGGGTGTTGATTTACTTTATATCACATTTATAAAATTGTTGTATTTAATATATTTAAGCAACATTTATAGACCTGTAGTATATTTTAGTGTGGTTTAAAGTGCAAAATGACGTAGTGCCTCTACACTTATAAATAGTGTCTCCCTCTCTAGTAAGATCAGAATATTTTGAGCAAGAAAACTGTGTTGGTTTTGTGAGTTTAGTGTTTGTTCACTTTTATGTGATAGTCTTATTTTGAGTGTGAGCTTCAAGTGGCAAATCAAATTCACTCACCTTGAAGTGACTCCAAGTGGCGTGGCAACCTTCCATCCTAAATTTCTTCCATCTTGCAATTCGTATTGGAGTCTTTAACCACATAAATTCTTTTGTCCTTTTAAAATTCTAGTGTTGAAGTTTTTTTTTTTTGCCGAACATGTTTGTTTCATGCCAATTCTCAAGTCAGCTTGTATCATGTGATATTAAAATTTGATTGTGACCACTTCTATGCATACAAATTGACTTGACGCATGTTGTTCGACAAATTAAGTGTTGATCAATTTTAATCGGTGCAATCATGTCAAATTTGCAGTTTTGTTTGGAACTTTTAATTCTGTGTTAATTTTGTTTTGTTTATTCAAGTGTGTGCTTCATTCCATTCGGCTAGCTCCAGACGAATACATATTCTAAATCCTTTTAGCAATCTGTTTTTCAGTTTTCTTTCCATATATTACGGCACCGGCAGATTTTCAAACAAAATTTAGAAGATTCCAAGATAAAAGATTATATATAAATTGGAATTTATTAAACTTGTTATTTAATGTTTCGAATAAATCTCCTATTATGTCGGGGGATGAATCTTTTATTTAGTTGCATATTTTTCTCCTAGTTTAGTGGCAGGCATATCAGCATTTTCCTATTTCAGTGGTATTGCTATAACTGCTAAGAAGTTTCATTCTGTGTAAAGGCTTATTAAAGCCAACGTTGCAATCAAATAAATATCTCTCTCATAAAAGTGAATATTGCATACCTTGATATAACTGTAAGGGGTCTGATCCAGAGTGTGCACGAGTGAAATTTAGTGGAAGAGAGTGACGAGAGAAAACAACGTGAGAAAAAGTGAGAAGATGGCTGAAAAATTTATGCAACCAGTCATCCCAAGGTTTGATGGCCATTATGATTTTTGGGCCATGACAATGGAAAATTTCCTACGAAGCAAAGAATTGTTGTAAGACCCGAGAAATTTAAATAATTAATTAAATAATTATTTAATAAACGCGGGTAATAGGAACCTTTAAGGCATTTAATACGGATTGTGTAACATCCCGACCGGATATTACGGGTTTAAAATATAATATAAAATAAGAAAATAAAATCAGATTTATTATAAATCCATTTCCATAAAAACGCGGGAATTTCAAAGAATTTATTTCATAATAAATATAACTCTAAGTTCAAATCTTCTCAAAATTCAATAAAATACCAAAACAGTCTCATAATAGATTACATCTTTATTCCAAAACCATAAATGATAAAATTCTATGAAACTGTTCCCATGAGTTTTCCCCACTCCGCTGCTAAGCCTCACTAGATCCACCTACAACATCATCTACTCTCGTGTACCGCATACACGATCATCACCAAACACAAGCAGATAGGGTGAGCTAACAAAATAAACATATATATAGGGCACAAATATACCAATCACACAATCACACTAAAGGAATTCCATCCTTTGATATCACATCACATGGCCACCACCATGTTATTTGTGTTCTACATCTTCTAGTGAGTACCTCAAGGTGACTTGCCGCCATACCTATCGACCACAACCGATAGAGCACGTGCGGGAAACCACGTTACGGATCATACACCATAACGCTAGGTGGAGTTCCCAAATACGAACATAGTTCGTAATGTCCCAAGACTACCAAACTCGTCAGTCAACTACTAAGGAGGGCAATCTATATGGATCCATCTGTACTGGCCATAACTAGCACACTCAGACCGGCAACACTCGCCAACCCGAGCCACAACTCAAGGGTTCCTCGTGTTCATCTGCCATCTCGAGCCACAACTCAAGAGATGCTATTCCGAGCCACAACTCAAGGAATACCACGTGCTTTAACCCCTATCCCGAGCCACAACTCAAGGGATACGTTCCGAGCCACAACTCAAGGAACACCAGCAATCCCACCTTTGAAGCATCACCATAAGCCTTGTAGATCACGCCCACAGAATCAAGAATCGCAATACTGCTGCAATAAAATCGCCTGACGGGGGACACGTACCGCCAGGTTGATGTGACCCCACCAAACCCAATTGCACCTTCAAGCCCAAGCCCATTAAAAGGCCCAATTACAAGATCAATGATGAAAAAGATTCAAAAGGGCCTCCCATTAGATGATCACAAAATCAATGGGCTTCTCACATTCTTTACATGGGCCAAAGAGATCACAAAGACTTGAAGAAGTGCATGTAAATCTAGTAGTGTAGATTTAAATTGGGCCGTTGTTTGGGCTTTGCTTTCCAATAATACATAAGACATGAAAGGAACATAGGATGGGTTAAAATTGGGCTCGGCCCAATTCTCTTCATACATGGCCAAGATTTTCAAGACAAGGAGGCTCCTTTGCTTCATAGTTTGACTAAAGTTGGTCATCACATCTAAAGGCTAAGAATCCTTCTTGTTCTTCAAGCCAAGATCCAAGGGGCATGATCTTATCTCCTTCTCCTAGCTTGATCTAAGGGCCAAGATCAAGGTCCACTCCATCCAATGGCTCTCCTTTCTCATGTGTAAATGGCTTCATATAAAAGCCAAAATTTCACTCATTTGTAGACACTCTTGAAATTTTATGCAATAGATGCAACTTGAGTTGAGAGCACTCCTCCCTCTATTGCCTTTGAGAGTCACCACTTTCTAGAGATTTCCTCTCTCTACCTCTAGCCACCTTCCTTAGGCTAGCATAGATTAGGAAATCCTATCACCTCTTTCACCTCCCATTGCTTGCAAGTGCCTTCCAACTTGCCTCCATTCCTTCATCTATTTCCGCTGCACATGGAGCTCTTCATGCACCTTTGGAGCTCCACCACAGGTGCTGCCGCTTCCAAATTGCCTGGTGGGGAACACGTACCGCCAGGCGCTAAGCGCCTTAGCCTTCACTGCCACTACAACTATCGCCTAGCGGGACTTCCTCTACTGCCAAACGCTACACTAGTACTTGCACATTACTGGTTTTAGTTCAAGCTCACTTCGCACAGGTTGCTCTCATTTGCTCTCATTCTAGAGTACCTCTAATGAAAAACATTGCCATCTATAATATTACAGGCCTTATAGCATCTCACATGTGCATTAATCCCCTAGTCATATAGACCATCCCAAGCATGCTTAAACAAAATATAAGCCGCAACACTCTAACAATTTTAAGCACATGATCTTATGCACCAATGCAAGTTAATATTGACACCCATGGCTTCACCAAACCAATTCTCCACATGTGACTAATCCAATGGAACATTCAAATTGATAGAGACTTACCATTAGAAGTTACTAGTAATTATTAAGAGGTTATTCATGCATTTTAAAGACTCCAAAATTAGCAATATTGCGTAACGTATATCTCTAGCTACTAACCTTCAAATCAAATCTCCACCGTTCAAAGTGAAGAACCACATGTTATGGACCACCTGTCAAAATTTCACCTTAATCATACGGTTACCGAACCAGGAAATGCAGTTTTACGAAAACTGCGCAAACTAGAAAAAATGGTGGCGCCTAGAAGTGGAAGGTGGCGCCTGGCGGGACTGTACTACCGCCGGGCGGTCCCTGATGCGTGAAAAGTACGAAAAATAACGTTTTTCATGAATCAGATCACCCCTCACATATCTGATATGGCGCCTGGCGGCCAATTGGATGCCGCTAGGCGGTTCCTGCAGTTCCAGGAACCCAGACATCCCACTCGCACCTATGAATCTCAACCACTCTTACTGTCACGTCGCCTGGCGATACACAGCTCACCGCCAGGCGGATCATAGCTTTCTGGAATTTCCAGAACTCCTTCTTGCACTGCGCAAACTAAATTCCCAAATTCCCATGTTGTCCAAAAACACGTTCCTTCATCAACTACCCTATTTCAATTGACTAGCCTTCATTTTATTATTGATAATCAAGTTAAATCTTAAATCCACATTGAATCATTGCAATTCGCGCATTATTTACCATTGTCACGAAATTCCCAATTTTCCAATCCCTAACCATGTTCATGTGATTTCTTCCCAATTTAATTTTCCCAATACATGTGATCTTGTCAACATATGACATTAAATCATTAACAAATAGTTAGGACTAGATTTCCCTCTAATCATAATCCGTCAAGAACAAGAAAAACATAAAAATCAAGGTAAATCCACTTGCGTCGCCTGGCGGCCGGGGGTGTGCCGCCAGGCAGTCCCTCTGCATGAACCTCAAAACCCAAACAAAATGAAGTGTCGCCTGGTGGTGATTCATCACCCGCCAAGCGGTTTCTGGAAAAATTCCAGAAATTCAGAATCACACAAAATAACTAGATTAAGGACATCCAATTCATCATATATTGCATATCATTAACAAAACGAATACAAAAATAGCGGAGTACAGCTCCCCTAACCTGGTTTCCTTAGCTTATTTTGGAATTGTTGTGAGTTCCCCCTTGATCACCAATAATCCTCCTTTGATTCTATCTCTATGTAGCTCCTTTCCTCACTCAATCCTCAACAAACTCTCAACTTTCGATGCCCTTTCACCTTCATGCCAAAGTAAATTTTGACAAAAAGAGAGTTTAGTTTGGGGTTCAGAAATGCAGAATCACACAAAATAACTAAATTAAGGACATCCAATTCATCATATATTCCATATCATTAACAAAACGAATACAAAAATAGCAGACTACAACTCCCCTAACCTGGTTTCCTTAGCTTATTTTGGAATTGTTGTGAGTTCCCCCTTGATCACCAATAATCCTCCTTTGATTTTATCTCTATGTAGCTCCTTTCCTCACTCAATCCTGAACAAACTCTCAACTTTCGATGTCCTTTCACCTTCATGCCAAAGTAAATTTTGACAAAAAGAGAGTTTAGTTTGGGGTTCACTAAGGTTCGGACCCACATCAAACCAATTATCAAATCAAAGCACAACCATTTAACCAATTCATGTTTCATGATGATTAATATAATTCTATGATTATATTATCCCTCAACATGTTCTAGCATATTATCATTAAAAACAATAATAATTAAATAACACACAAACGACATACATAGGGACTTGAACCCAAGTCCTCTCCCACAATAAAGTACTCTCAACCACTTAAGCTAGCACTTTTCCACGTCATAGCAATCCGCATTAAATTCCTTAAAGGCTCCTACTACCCGCATTTATTAAATAATTATTTAATTAATTATTTAAATTTCTCGGGTCTTACAGATTGCAATGATGTGGAAAAGTACTAGCTCAAATGGTTGAGAGTCCTTGTTTATGTGATGGAACTTGGGTTGAAGTCTTATGTATGCCATTTATGTGCTATTTAATTTATTATTATTTTAAATATGTGGTGGATCATGATAAGTGATAATATAATCATAGAATTATATAAATTATCATAAAACATGAACTGGTTGAATGGTTATGCATTGATTTGACATTTGGCATGGTATGGGTTCGAACCTTGATGAACCCAAATTAAACTTTCTTTTTGCCAAAATTTCCTTTGGCATGAAGGTGAAAGGGCAAGTAAACCCTAGCAGCCAAGGGGGCTGGAAAACCATCATAGAATTTCCAATGAATGGCAATTAAACTCAAGTTTAATGGTATTTTCGTTTTATACCATTTACCTCTCATTAAGACCAGAATTAGTAACCAATCAAGAGAAAGAAATAGTCTTTTAGGGACTGTTATTAATGCATAACCTTTGGTATACAAAAATTTAGAGTGTAAGGTGAGAATTGAGGGAAGCAAAGAGCTGCATTGAAGTAGAGTCAAAGGAACATTATTGGTGATCAAGAGGGAACTCACGACAAGTCAAAAAAATAAGCTAAGGAAACCAGGTTAGGGGAGCTAGAAACACTACTTATGTGTTTTAAGTTTAATTGCATGAGGAATAAACTTTATACTTATCAATTTGTGCCTATTATGTTGAATTTCTGAGTTCTGGAAAATTTCCAGGAACTGCCTGGCGGGCATTCAAAGCCATGAATAAGCTCTTAATAAGTTCAAGTAACTTCTAATGAAGCATGATTGGGTTATGTGGTAAGTCTCTATCAATTCGAATGTGCCTTTGGGTTAGTCACATATGGAGAATTGGTCTGGTGAAGGCATGGGTGTCAATATAAAATTGCATTGGTGCATAAGATCATGTGTTTAAAATTGTTAGAGTGTTGCTGCTTATATTTTGTTTGAGCATGCTTGGGATGGTCTATATGACTAGGGGATGAATGCACATGTGAGGTGCTATAAGGCCTGGAAAATTATAGATGGCAATGCCTTTAATTAGGGGTACTCTAGAATGAGAGCAAATGAGAGCAACCTGTGTGAAGTGTGCTTGAACCTAAACTAAAACCAGTACTACGCAAGTACTGGTGTAGCGCCTGGCGGTAGTGATCGACCCGCCAGGCGACAATGTAGAAACAGGGGGTTCTGGATCGCGGTGGTGCCTAACGATAAATAGGGGTGCGCCAAGAAGAATCTGCAGTTCAGTAAATACCAAGGCACATGGCGCTTGGTGGCAGAGGAAGTCCCGCCAGGCGATAGTTGCAGTGGTAGTGAAGACTAAGGAGCTCAACGCCTGGCGGTACGTGTCCCCCGCCAGGCGATTTTGTTGCAGCAGATTGGTGTTATGCTTGCTATGATGTGCGTGATCTACAAGGCTTCTACGATATCTTAAAGGTCGGCTTGTTGGTGTTCCTTGAGTTGAGCTCGGAACGTATCCCTTGAGTTGAGCTCGAGATAGGGGTTAAGCACGTGGCATTCCTCGAGTTGAGCTCGGAATGGCATCCCTCGAGTTGAGCTCGTGATGGCGGATGAACACGAGGAACCCTTGAGTTGAGCTCTGGTTGGTGAGTGTTACTAGTGTGAGTGTGCTGGTTGTGGCCAGTACGGATGGGTCCAGATAGATTGCCCTCCTCAATAGTTGACTGACGAATTTAGTAGTCTTGGGACATTACGAATTATGTTCGTATATGGGAATTCCACCTGGCGTTACGATGTATGATCCGTAGCATGGATTCCTACACGTGCTCTATCGGTTGTGGCCGATAGGTATGGCTGCAAGACACCTTGAGGTATTCACTAGAAGATGTAGAACACGAATAACATGGTGGTGGCCATGTGATGTTATATCAAAGGATGGATTTCCTTTGGTGTGTTTGTGTGATATATATAAATGTGTTTATATTTATATGTTTATTCTGTTAGCTCACCCTATCTGCTTGTGTTTGGCGATGATCATATACGCGGTATACGTCAACAGATGGTGTTGCAGGTGGATCTGGTGAGGCATAGAGCCGGAGCAGGGCTAGTCTTGGGGAAATTTTCTCAGAGTTTTTACATTGTCTTTATTAATATTATTAGACTATTTGTTAATGGTAATAGTAATTATATTCAAGGATTTTGGAATTATTATTGAAGTAAATAAAGTTTTAAAATTTTCCGCATTTTTGGGAAATGGATTCATAATTAATGAGTTTTTGTTTTCTTATTTTATTTTATTATTTAAACCCGTAATATCCTGTCGGGATGTTACAATTGTGGTCACTCGTAGAGGAAGGAATTCCAACGCTTGGTGCTGCACCAACAAAAGCATATAGGAGAAGTGTATCTGAAGCCAACCTTAAGGATTTGAAGGTGAAGAATTATTTGTTTCAAGCAATTGATAGGGAGATTCTTGAAACAATATTGGACAAGAGCTCATCACATGACATATGGAAATCCATGCAGCAGAAATATCAGGGGTCCACAAGGGTTAAGCGTTCTCAACTTCAAGCTTTGTGTCAAGAGTTTGAACTGCTGGGAATGAAAGAAGGTGAGAAATTGGATACCTATGTGGGACGCACACTAGGTATTGTCAATAGGATGAAATCAATTGGTGAAGAGATAAAAGCAAGCATGGTGGTAAGCAAAATTCTCATATCTTTGACCCCGAAATTCAACTATGTTGTATGTTCGATTGAAGAATCCAATGATTTGAGTACTCTCAGCCTAGACGAGCTTCATGGCAGCTTACTTGTCCATGAACAAAGGATGCAAAATGCACAACTTGATGAACAGGTGCTAAAGGTTGTCCATGTTGATAAACCCGTAGCTGGTTGAGGCTGCAGAAGAAGCATGCATGGACGTGGAAGAGGACGTGGGAGATTTACGTTAAATATAGCACTCATTGTGTGTTTTCATTGTCACAAGTTAGGACACTATCAATATGAATGTCCAGAGGTTGGAAAAAGGGCTTATTATGCGTCATCTGAAACAACAGCAAAGGCGGAGGAAGAATTTCTAGTGGTTGCTTATGGAAGAAGATGGAGTCAACAAAACAGTCAGACTTGGTAATGACTCAACTCTGGCTGTCAATTGAAAAAGGAGTGTTAGCATTGAGATTAATGGCACATCTTATGTCATATTAGATGTCTATTACGTACCTAAACTTAAGACTAATCTCTTAAGCCTTGGACAATTATAAGAGAAAGGTTTTTCTATTTTAATTCAAAATGGTATGTGAAAAGTATTTCATCCAAAGCATGGACGCATCTTACAGACCAAAATGAAGGGAAACAGGATGTTTCATTTGACAGCTTCACTACAACCCCGTTGCCTTCAAACTGCAGAGGTCTCAAAAACAAAAACTCACTTGTGGCACAGGCGATTTGCACACCTTAATTTCAAAGGTCTCTATACACTTGCAAATAAGCAAATGGTAATTGGTCTACCATCCTTGAAACCACCCAAGGAAATCTGCACCACATGCCTAGTGGGAAAACAGCATAGAGACATGTTTTCCGAGCAAAGCACTTGGCGAGCCTCATCAAAGCTCCAGTTGATTCATGCGGATATTTTTGGTCCCATGCGTAATAAATTTCATTGATGATTATTCACGAAAGACTTAGGTCTATTTTTTGCATGAAAAATCCGAAGCACTTCCCACTTTCAAGAGCTTTAAAATCAGGGTGGAGAAAGAAGCTGGTACCTTTATCACCTGCCATAGGACTGATAGAGGTGGAGAATTCACCTCGAAGGAGTTTTCTGATTTCTGCACTCAGGAAGGTATATCCAAACAAGTGACTGCTGCTTACACTCCACGGCAGAATGGAATTACTGAATGGAAGAATCGTACCATTATGAATATTGTATTTGTTATATTACATGAAAAACAAGTTCCAAAACCTCTCTGGCCCCGAAGCAGTACGATGGTGTGTGTATGTTCAAAATAAGAGTCCCACATTTGCCATAGACCATCAAACACCAGAAGAGGTATGAAGTGGTTCGAAACCATGTGTTGATTATTTTCAAACGTTCGATTGTATTGCACATGCTCATGTTCCGGATCAAACTAGAAGAAAGTTGGACGACAAAAGTCAAAAGTGCGTTCTCTTGGGGGTAAGTGACGAATCTAAAGCGTATAAATTGTTTAATCCTATTTCAAAAGAGGTTATAGTTAGCAGGGACATTGTGTTTGAGGAAGAGAAAAGCTGGAACTGGTCTGATGATTAAGAGAAGAATAAGGCAGATACTCTGGACTGGGAAGAAAGAGTGACCCAAGAAGATGAACATGAACAAGCACCACAAGACACAACAATTTGCCCTTATGGGAATCAAAGCGCATCAAAGTCAATCTTAGAACACATTGAAACTGAATCAGCAGCTTCAGGGAGGGCAACAAGAATCCGAAAACTTCCTCTATGGATGACTGATTATGAAACAAATATGCTAGTGGAAGAGGATGAAAGGTTGTTGGCAATGATGATTATTGATTCTGCAGATCCTCAAACCTTTGAAGAGGCCTGGGCGAGTTAACATTGGAGAGAGGCAATGAAAGTTGAAATGGAAGCTATCAGAAAAAACAACACATGGCAGCTTGTAGATCCACCAACAGGAGTTATACCCGTCAAAATTAAATGGGTTTTTAAAACCAAATTCAATGAAAATGGTCAAGTAGAAAAATACAAAGCTAGATTGATGGTAAAAGGATATTCGCAAAGGTATGGCATAAATTATACTGAGGTTTTTGCACCTGTTGCAAGACTTGATACAATAAGAATGTTGTTAGCACTAGCTGCTCAAAGTGCATGGGATGTATTTCAACTTGATGTAAAGAGTGCATTACTACATGGTGATCTCCAAGAAGAGATATATGTTTAACAACCTATGGGTTTCATTTAGAAAGGCAGAGAAACTCAAGTATATCGACTTCAGAAGGCTCTATATGGCCTCAAACAGGCTCCATAAGCTTGGTACAGTAAAATTGAAACCTACTTTGCCAAATAAAAATTCAATTGATGCTCTAGTGAACACACCTTGTTCACAAAAACAAGTCAAGGTAATATTTTAATAGTCAGTCTTTATGTTAATGATATGCTCTTACTGGAAACAGCAAATACATGTGCGAAGAATTCAAAAGCTCAATGAAGATGGAATTTGATATGATTGATCTTGGCAAGATGAAATACTTTCTTGGAATAGAAGTTGTACAAAGTAATGCAGGAATATTTATTTGTCAAATACGGTATGCCCGAGAGATCTTGGCACGACTCAATATGACAGAAAGCAATTATGTAAGGAATCCTATTGTACCAGGAACAATACTATCTAGAGAAGAGGAAAGGACTCCAGTAGATGCCACAAAGTTCAAACAAGTAATTGGTAGTCTCATGTATCTCATAGTCACTCAACCAGATTTAATGTATGGGGTAAGCCTTATAAGTAGATATATGGCAAATCCAAAGGAATCTCATTGGGTTGCAGTAAAGAGAATTTTGAGATATCTTAAATGGACTATCGAATACGGCATTTTCTACCAACAGGAAGGAAAGACTGGTCTTACAGCCTATAGCGACAACAATTATGCAGGAGATTTAGATGATAGAAGAAGCACTTATGGTTCTGTCTTCCTAATAGGAACTAGAGCTGTTTCATGGGCCTAAAAAAATAACCCGTAGTGAGCTTTTCTACAATTGAGGTAGAGTATATTATTGTAGTAGCATTTTGCGCATGTTAATGTATTTGGCTTCGTAGAATTTTAGAACACCTTGGATCAGAAGAAAGGGAAGCAGCAAAATCCTATGTGACAACAATTCAACAATTCAATTGTCCAAGAACCTTGTCTTCCATAGGAGGAGTAAACACATTGCAATAAGATTTCATTTTCTTAGAGACTTAGTTAAAGAACAAGTTGTTTGCCTTAGTTATTGTTGCACTAAAGAACAATTAGCTGACATAATGACCAAGGCATTCAAACAGGAGCAGATCGAACGACTTCGCCACATGCTTGGAGTTGTGAAAGTCAGTGAAATAAGCTAAAATACAGTATTGTATTTAGCTTAAGGGAGGGAGTGTTATTTAATGTTTCGAATAAATCTCCTATTATGTCGGGAGATGAATCTTTTATTTAGTTGCATATTTTTCTCCTAGTTTAGTGGCAGGCATATTTGCATTTTCCTATTTCAATGGTATTGTTGTAACTGTTAAGAAGTTTCATTATGTGTAAAGGCTTATTAAAGCCAATGTTGCAATCAAATAAAATATCTCTCTCATAAAAGTGAATATTGAATACCTTGATATAACAATACTCAGATACATTTCAATTTGCAAATTTTACCAAATAAATAAATATAGTATTTTAAGTCAGGTATATTAATTTATAGTTTTATGTGTCAAACGTATTTACTAACAAATATCAAAACGAAAACCTATTAGATAGTATAAACAATTTAAATGATATTATAAATATGTTTGTCATTTTATAAAAAATTAATGTAATTGAATTAAAAAAATTATATCCATTTATTTTTAAAATTTAAGAACAAAAATGTATTAATTTTTAAACAGATAAATTTTAGTTTCATGTAAAATTCAAATACTAAAAACATAGTCAAAATCTAAAATAAATGTGTTAAATTTTTAAAGGTATTAACGTATAAAATACATTAAAATTAAAAATATATATATTAATTTAATATATATATATATATATATATATATATATATATATATATATATATAGAAGAAAAAAAATTTAGGAGCTGTGACCGTGCTATCCGACCCAGTTAACAGCAAGTTACATTTCCACCGAATAGTTTGTTAATTAATGCATGCTAATTTGTTCTATATCTTGTGCATGAGTGCATAATACTTTAAAATTCTGTTTTCAATTCCATCGTTTAGAGTGTTAGTCACCGAATAATAATCCGTTAATTTTTTTTAAGTCATGTAGTCAACTTGTTTCTGGTTTGTTGTCACTGATGCGTATAACTCCATGCGGTGATGTGACATCTAGGAGTAAGTGGTTTAGTGATTACACTCTGTGTTTAAACTGTATTCGGGGATTTCAATTTTGGACTAATTCCTTTCGTCAATTACAACTGTTTGCTTAATTTATCTTTTTTCGGTCTAGTGTGTTCCATTCATTTTAATCACTTAAAGTCTGATTCAATAATTCATAGCGCACGTGATCTAGGTTCAGTCGGTTGTTTTATGTTTTTTAAATATAGTGTTGAGTTTATTAAGAAAACCCAGTGAAGATTAATGTTTTGATAAAGGTACGGAGTAGTTAAATAGAAAGAAAAAATAAAGAAATATTTTAATTTGGACAAATAACATATTCAGGTTTAAATAGTTTCGTTTTTATGAGAGTTAGGATTTTCTTTAAAGTCAAATTGATTACAATATTAAAGATAATATTAAAGATATCTATCAGGTAATATTTTCATAATATCTTCTAAAATATCAACTACTAAAATCATAATAACTATTTTAAATAATAATAACAATAATAATCTTTTCAAATATAGGCTTATACTATACTAACTATCGTATATGGGTTACAAAATTAACTAGATAGGACTCACCACTCATGTCATATGAGGTTTATTAAAAATTTATGTCTGATTCCTTCACAACTCGGTCCATTGGAAATTTTTATCTTTAGACTTTATTCTTTCAATAACTCAGCTTATTGGAGATCTTCTTCTCTAGACTTCATACTTCAATAGATCAGCCCATTGGAGATCTCACAAAATATTACAAAGATAAACAACATATAGAAAGAATTTAGGCCCAATCCCTAGGTCCAAAGACTTTAAGTCGACTTTTAGATGTTTAATATCCATCTTTGAGTATCGGGTCAGGTCTCAATCAACTGGAATGATACACAACCATCCAACTTTGAGTCCTCGGCTCGTTGGGATGAAAGGTTGTCATAAATTGTCCACCGTCTTCTAGTTGAAGTTAAGATTAAGCTCATTCAAGATGTGAGAAAAAAATTATTAAAATTACAAAACGCCTTCAAATAAAAATAAAAGCAGTAAATTCCGAAAAAATCACTATTGTACCCCTTATATTACTTACACACTCTCGTTCTTTCAAATGGGTCAGTTAAAACCTACTCTTGCACCCTTTTATCTATTGTTTCCATCCCTCCTACTACTCTTAAATTAGCTCTAATCAAATGTGTTGACAAGCGTAGCTTGGATGATGTGTTACTTGAAGCTTTGATGAAGCTTTGATGAAGGAACTTGAAGCCATTGCCTTGGAACCATGCTTACATTAATGAAGATATGGAGATTTGATGTTACTCGAGTTGATCAAGCCTTATATGCATGCCCTCTATATGGATCAATCATGGGGAAAACAAGCTTGAAGATTGTAATTCATATTGTAGACCATTTAGTATTAATTAAATGTATAGGGTCTAAATTATGTCTTTTAATTTGTTGAAATATTTCTCAACAGGTTAAATGGTGTCTTTTAATCTATTGAATGGATTTTTAACAGGTTACAAGGTTAGTTGTAGTAGTCTTAACTGTGACTTATTCAATTAATTGATTTACTTTTTAATCGACTAATTTCACTTAAGTTAAGTGAAATCAACTGATTGATTTGAAAATCAACATGTTGAATTTTGTAACAGTTTGACTATAAGTGCTGTATTTTTTGAAAGAGAAGTAGCAAGACCATTTTTTAGCGCGAAATCATTCTAGAAACCTGGGAATTCTCTCTGTTTCGTGATCATACAAATTGCAGCTGGTGAAGATTGATCTTGGATCAATTCTTGGACAATTTTGCTTGGTGTTTGAAGCCTGGAGAAGGTGGTCGTGGTAGGCAAGGTCGTGCTACCTCTAAGGTTTAATCTTTCTCAACCTTTGTGGTTGTGCCTTGTTGTTTTCCAAGTCTGCAAGAGGTGTCTTGTTGTGCTAGTTTTATTCTTGTGTGATTCAAAAGTCTTTTGTGTGTGTTTTTGCATATTTTGAAAGTGTAAGGGTGTAAAATTTGAAAATCTTTTGAAATAGTGCAAAGTCAGGCTCGGGTTGCATTAACAAACTGGATATAGCTCAGGTTTGAGTGAACCAGTATAAAAATCTTGTGCATTGCTCTTTTCTCTAACCTTTCTCTCTTGCATTAAAATTTAAAGTTTAAAGAATTGTGATCTAAACAGTCTTTTTGACATTCTTGAGTGATTAAATGGATATTTAGTTGCTTATGAGAAGCTTCAACGAGAATTGGGAGTATGAATCAAAGGGAAATCAACGTGAATTTAAATGGGCTTTGGTCAACTTGGTCAAATATAGCGTGATGAATTAAGGAGTGAACTTAGACACTTTGGTGTTAGGGTTGCACATATAGTTTATTAAGCCATCATAGAAAAGCTTTGGGGGAGGAGAGAAAAGAAAAAGAAAAGTATGTGGCTTAGAGTATGTGTGCAACATACTTATTTTGTCAGAATCAAATGTGTTTCTGGTGCACACATTGAAGGGAAGGGTAGAGCACTTGAGGGGGTTTGAATCTGACATATAAAAGTTTAGGAATAAGACATTATGGAATCCAAGAAAACTTGTACATTGTCAAGTAAGGGGAGATAACTAGATCTTCTTCTTTTACCTGAGTATTGTTGTTCAGTGATGTTGGTAATATTTGAATATGAATGGGTATACAACCAAAATTTATAAGTAGTTTAAGCCCTTGGATGTTTGTGTTATTCAAAGGAACAGAGCGAAGAAGGGCTTTAAAGCTTAAAGAATCTAGTTTTGATGATGCCTAAGAGAAGATAATCACATGTAGTAGTGTCATTGTTAAAATCATTGTGGGATTGAGTGTAAAGATGTTTTGAGCCAAGCTTGATGTCTTAATACCATATTAATCACAACAAAATTGATTAGAAGTATCCTTGGCACGAAAGGAATACTAAACTCTTATAAAACTGTCATATTAATCAATTAGAGCTACTAATGTAATCAACTATGTAAGTTTGCTCAATGAGCATTGAATTCAGTATCGAATTAATCGACTATATTAAAATGGTGTAATCAATTAATTGCGACAAAAAACAGTTTTAAGAGTCCAACGTCTCTCTGAATTGAATCACCCCAAATTTTCACAATTTTAAAAGTGTGCAAGGATATCAAAGAGTTCTTGGAGCATTCTTTACTGGTGTATTCGTTCCTTAGCTTGTCTTAATTGATTTTCAATTTTGTATCACTATGTAGCATTGCATTAGGAAGTAATTCATCATAGGGTTATCAAGGTCTTGATATCTTAGGGTTTAGAATTATTGAGGAGTACTTATACTTCTTGTAAAACTCATTGTCTCTTGTCTCTTTCCTTATCTTGCTTACAAACACTCAACGATTAAAGGTTCATAAACTAAGCATCACATTATTTTTTATCAATTGATTAAAGAAGGTTTTGAAAGATATTTTTGAACCAAAAAGGACTAAATTTTTGTCACAATCAGTTCACCCCCTCTTGTTTGTGAGTTTTAGTCTCATCTATTCTAACATTTTATTTTTCTGATTGTTTACCCCAAAGGTATTAATGTGTTTGGATTATAATTTATAAGGTTGTTAAAGTGTGGGGTTGGTTTTTGAGTTTAGTGATGCAAAAATGAATTAAATTATTTAGGGCCTTGTAATTATTCTTGTGATGAATCACGCCCAGGCCAACTTCAAGGCCCAAGCTCCAGTCTAGGACCAAGTCCATCCAAAGGCTCAGTCACAAGAAGTATGATGAAGAAGATTCAATAGGGTCTAGATCCACACAAGCCAATAGCCTTAATGGGCTTCATATGCTCTTTTTAGAGGCCAAAGAAGATGTGAAGATATGTGTCAACACTCAATTTCGTTTGGGTGAATAAATTTATTTTCGAAAAAAAATTAAAAATAAAATGTTTTTTAGTTAATGGAGAATAAAAAAGGGTGAAATAATTTTTTTTTTCAAAGACTTTCAAACTTTAAATTTAGTAAAAAAAAAGAGACATAAAAAAAGAAGAAAAAAAGAAGAAGGAAGAGCCCAATTTGTTTTTAATTACCACACCCCTCCTCATGAGCCCAACAACTCAACATATTTTCGTCCTCACTCTTTGTTTCGTTTTTCTATCCCTTTGTTCCTGGTAGAGAAAATAGTGATATGATTATAATAATTAGAAGCAATATCTCTTCTAATAATTAAAATCAATATTACTATTTATAATTGATATTGTGCTCTGATTTGCTTTGCTGTGATTTGATTCTCATAATGTGTTACTATCATGACCAATTTCTTCCTTATATTGTTCATTACGATTAAGGCTAGGATTGCATTGGGATTCCAATATGTGAATATAAATACGCAGTTTGTCACTACTAGTTCCATAATGAGGCAAAAATAAAAAAAGAGAAAATGTGAGGAGATATTGAAAAGTTTTGAAGGTACGTCACTACTAGTTGCTTTTTTCTTTTGATTTATTTTTTCCAAATTTTATTATTTTTTTTTAAATCATCAAAAAATATTTTTTCCATATCTTTAGTGTTTGTTCGGTCGCTCGCGTAGCATGATACCAATTTTAAAATAATTAAAAATATGAAAAATTTAAATAAAACGATTTTCAAAAATATCAAAAAAAAAATTCAAATCATTTTCCAAATAGTTTTGCGAATAATATTTTCTTAAAGAACTACATAACCCTGATTCTCCATTATTACATGGAGATACGAGGAGCGAGGATTAATCCTTGTCGAGCCCTAAAATATCAAAAAATTATTTTTGTTTCTTTTGTACATTCTTTTATTACTATTTTTGGGAAAAATTAAATATTTTGAAAACCACATCCTTTTGCATATTTAATTAAAGGTACCATCTTAGGATAGGCGTTATGGGTGCTAATACATTCCCCACGCATAACCGACTCCCGGACCCAAAGTCTGGTTTTTTGTAGACCTTGTCTTATCTTTTTGGTTTTCCCGTAGTTTTCCATAATAAACTATGGTGGCGACTCCAAACTCAGTTTTTTATTAAATTTAATTTTTGGTTCGGTTGTGACAAATGGCTACTCCACTAGGGATTCTAGAGAGTCAAACCATTTATTTGGATGTGCAAAATTGATGTGGTTTTTCTTCATATTTTTTCTTTCTCATTTTTTTTTATTTTTGGGTATGTTCATTTTTATCTCTTTTTATATTTAGAATAATTTTATGTGTATGTTCTTCTTCTTTTTTGTATTTGGAATAATTGTCAGTTGTGGGTTTGGGTATACATTGTATTCTCCCTTCACACACACACACATTTTGTTCATTACATGAGTGGAACCCTATACCCGGGTCTGAGTTGCTTAGAATTAGAGGGGATTGTGTAGCAATATCACGGTGGATGTATTTCCCAAGTGGTCATTATGAGAACCCCAACTAGAGTTTGTTTGCTTCATTGATACTCCCACTTCTTGTTGTTTACCAACTATTGTGGGAAATGCCATGAAGTGGGTCATATCTCTAGTGACCTTGATCTTTAGGTATTAGGGAACTATCCTTGTGAGCACATATACTTTGCCATAGAACTTTATTGAGCCTATGTTAAATTAAGGCACAAAAGGAGACTATTTGCGTCATTTACCCTCACATTTCCTTGTATATAATAATAAATTCATCACAATCACAACATTATAAAAAAAAGGAATACATTTCATTACTCAAATCCATCTCCCTTTTCCATCTCTCTTCCACTCTAAACCTTGTTTTCATTTCCATGAAGGATTATCATAAAGGGTACACATACCTTAAAATGATTACAAGAAACTCTCTGCACAAAAAAAAAATGAAGAATAATCAGCTAGGTTGAAAACTCTGATGGACAGTCTAGGCAAAAATAAGACAGAAAAAAGTGAAAAAAAGAACAAAACAAGGGACATCCTGTCACATGAACTAAATTATTTTCCTCTGAATTAAAGTTTTTGTTGAGAAAAATAACCATGATTTGAAATGATGTGTGGCCATATTTCTTTATTCAAAAAAAAAACAAAAGTAATTATCCTTTGCTACCCAATTTGAGCCTTCTAAAAAATTTCTTTTAAATTACCTTAAACAAGGGTCACCCTCACACTAAGGGTTGACATAATGTTTGCATTTGTTTCATTTGAATGGTAGTTCACCAATACAAAAATATATAAAAAAAAGAAATAGTTATATCAAGAAAAGAAAAGAAAAAGAGAAGCAAAAGGTGAACAAGAAGAAGTCAAAAAAATTCTAGATGAAACATTCTTCAAAGATCCTTGTTTGAAACAACCCTTACATCAGTTGTTTGGGCCTTTACTATCATTTAATTCTATACCCCTAGCCTTGGCAACGATACAAGCCTAATAAAGTCAACACAGATCAAAGATTGGTTGTTATCTTTCAAAGGTTTTAATTTAGAGGAAAATTTTGATTTGCTAACCGGTTTGTTTTAAAAAAAAGATAAAAAAAGTGTGTTCAAAGATTTGCTTTTAAACATTGAGGCAATTTATTTTTGGGTGTCAAATTTTCAAAGCTTCAATAAGACAATTAAGCTAAATTTGGGTTGTCCCCTTTCAATTCATTCTTCATGAAACTCCATCTTTGCTCCTACAAAATCCCCGCTCTAAGCCTAAACCTTGACCAACCTTAAAATAGTTCATCTTTATCAATCCCAAACTCAAACTACGACAATCACTTTGTTTGTAATTCATATATTCCTATCCCCCATCCTTTACCCTGAAGTGAGGCATTTAGTTACATTGAAGACTGTGATCACAATAGGGGCAACTTGTGAAGACCCCGTCATTTTTCAGTCTCCTCAATTAGGAAAAATCAAACATGCTTTTGCACCCTGGAGGCATTATTTATATGGGTCCTAGTTTCAAGTATTCAGTGATCATAAGAGCTTAAAGTACTTGTTCGAGGAAAAGGAACTAAACATGAGGCAACACAGGTGGATGGATTATTTAAAAGATTACGACTTTGAGCTTTTATACCACCCTGGTAAAGTCAATGTCGTTGTAGACGCCCTATGTAGAAAGAGAGTTCACATGTCTGCTACGATGAGGAAGGAATTGGAACTGATTGAGAAGTTACGAGATATGAACTTGGGACTACACATGGGTGCAGGTCATGTACAGTGCAATATGCTGAGAGTTACTAATGAGTTTCTAGGGTAATGATCAGGAGCTGTAGCAGATCATTGGATGGTTGGGCACTGATAAGGGAAAAGACTTTAGGATGGGTAAAGACGACATCCTACGTTTCAGAAAAAGGGTTTGTGTGCCAAGGAAACTTGCACTGAGGAAGACGCTCTTGGAAGAAGGGCATAAGAGTCGTCTTAGCATACATCTAGGTATGACTAAGATGTATAAAGATTTGAAAGCAACCTTCTGGTGGACTGGTATGAAGACAAATGTAGCAGATTATGTAAGATCCACGAAATTTAATTAATTAAATAAATATTTAATTAATAAATACGATTGGGAGTCTTTATGGCATTAAATATTGACTATTGTGATGTGGAAAAGTACTATCTCAAGTGGTTAAAAGTACTTGGTTATGTTAAGAGGACTTGGAAGTCCTATGTATGCTAGTTATGTGTTATTTTAATTGTGCATTATTTTAACAATGTAATTGAACGAGAGTGATTCTTTTTACTTATACATAACCAACATCAAACATGCATATTTTATATAATAATAATACCATAAAGAATTCACCTTAAATTAATTAAATTATAATATATAAAAATATATTTTATACTATCACATAGAAACTTCTTCTGCCATTTTATAAAAAATAAATTCTTAATACTTCCATCACCAATGAGGTGATTAATGTTTCCATCTTCCATTTCATTTAGTTTAGCAAAGAAAAATAATAATATCAAGATGAGTGACATCTATATGGCCAAAATCAAAATCATCATCTTTATAAACACAAATTGTGTTTCTATGTTCTTCTCCCTGTGTTTAGGATGCTTTGATGTAAGACAAGTATGACCTAAATGGCCTTTACCACCGTAGTGATAAATTATATTGTCATATTATTTGTCATTGTTTTCATCTTTTTCTTTTCCTTTTTCACACTATTATTCCATTTCTGATGACAAAATGTCTCTTTGAAATTTCCTTTATGACCATGAAAATATGAATTAGATGTTGCTATATTCACTTCTAGGAACAAATCATAACCAATTTAGTTTCATGGATGTTGCTGCATTCATTTCTAGGAATGAAGCATAATCAATTTGGTCTCATGATTTTTCATTAAAAACTTATTGTTTTGTTTGGCCATAAGAAGGCATTCAAATGCTTTATTTCCACCTCTTTCTTCTTTTTGCTTTTTTAGATTATCATCAAGACCTATTGTATCAGATCTACTTTAACCTCTAATACTCAAGAAGATGAGTAATTTTTCCTTGTAATATCAAAAGTCATAAATTCAAATTTTGTAAGATTTGACTTGTTTAAAACTGACTCAAAATATTGATAATAATCAAATTTTATTTATGAAACTATAAAACTAATATATACAATAATAATAATAATAAGATAAATATGAAAATTGATAAACTCAGATAATTTTTTACATAAAAAAGAAGAATATAAGAAAAAATTGTCAATAAGAAAAGGATTAGAAATAGCTTGAATTGAGGTACGCAGAACATTGTTCTTAAAGAGAAAATGTTGTGAAATGAACCTTCACATATAGATAACTTGCTAGTGAGAATTTTCACTTGGCTTTCTTAAGTAATTATCACCATATTCATGAATCTTAAAAGGAATCAAGATAATCCTACATCAATACTTCTCCTTTTTATCAATTTGATTGCAAAACAACTTTATTTGCTTATCCATCTAACACTTTATGTTGTTGAAGTAATTAAGTTTAGTATGTTGTGTTCTTGGTTTCCTATGTTGGTGAGTTTAGTATTATTTCCTTATTGTCACTTCATTTGCAGAAAGAAAAAACACTATATTGGTATGATAACAAATAATGGTGCTATGCTCTGTTTGAGATTATTGTAGTAGGATGTTAGTAGATATAGGAGTTCCATAACACTTTGTAATCTTTTGTTATTTTTTTTCTTATTTAACTGTATTGATTTCATTGATTCGATTTCTATCTAGCATTATTTTTAATTTGACCTGTTATTCAATAAAAAGGACGGGAAAGCAAAAGGTTGGAGTTGCATCATTAACTGTAAATTGAAAAGTTTTTAAGACAATATCATTTTTTAACTTTGCTATATCATGAAAAAAAGAAAGAAAAACTCTATACTACTAGAAAAATGCAATTTAGCCACCAAAATAATTTAGTTGCAAATTGTGATTAAAATAGCCACCGAAATGTAATAGTCGCAAATTAGCCACCGAATTTGCGACCGAATCAACCTATAGTAATATTAATTATTATAGCGACCAAATTAGTGATCAAAAATTTTTTGTCTCTAAATGTAATGTTTTAACCACTAATTTAGTGACCAAAATAAATATTAATTTATAAAATATATTTAATACGAAAATTAGCCACTGAATATTTTGGTCGCTAAAACATTATTTAATATGTAATGTTTTAGCTACTGATTTAGCGACCGAAATAAATATTATTTTATAAGATATATTTAATATGATAAATAACCGGGTCACTAAAACATAATTTAATATGTAATGTTTTAGCCACCGATTTAGCGACCAAAATAAATATAAATTTATAAATATATTTAATATAATAATTAAAACAAAATAAATATTATTTTATAAAATTTATTTAATTAAATAATTTAAAGTAAGTAAACTAATATTTATATATATATATATATATATATATATATATATATATATATATCAAATAAACTAAAATATCAATAAATTTAATTATATAAAATAAATACGTAAAAATATTAATTATTACTAAAATATAAATAATTTTAATATTTTTATATCTAATTGACATATAATTAACATTAAATATGTAATTAATATCTTTTACATTTTTTCTCTAAAATATTTTACTTTCCCGCTCTCAAAAATTGAACTTTCACTCGTTCTCGTGAGCCTTTTATTTCATTACTTTTAATTACATTATTCGGGTTCATTGTTATGTAGTATAATTAAATATGAAGTATAATCAATTTAGTAACTAATTTAGTCATTGGTTTAGTAAGTTATTTAGTCACTAATTTAGTCATCGATTTAGTTATTAATTTAGTCATCAACATTATTTTAATTAAATTAAAAAATTTATTTATTTGTGATTGAATTAGTGACTAAAAATAGTTTTTTTTAAATAAAATACACCCCTATCAGTGACTGAATCAGTGACCAAAAATTCAGTTGCTAAATTAGTCTCCAATACTTTAAAGTGACCAAATTTATTGTGACTGATTAGCAACCGAAATTTCGGTGGCTATTTAGCCACTGATTTTGAAATCGGTGACTAATTGTTTTTGCCACCATTTATTTTCGATGTCTAATTCGGTGGCTAAGGGTGCTAGCGACCGATTTTACCCAATTAACCACCAATTTCGTCGGTGGCTAAATTACATTTTTCTAATAGTGCTAGTAGGAAACCTGGAACAATGAATATTATTCTACTTTTTATTCCTATCAATATTTCTTTTTCAGTAATGAATTTCTATGAGTATTAAAGTATCAATTATGTGTTTTTGTGTTTATTTCCTTCTTTTTTCTGTTAAATGTCAGTGTTGAAGACCTTCATTTTTTTTAAGCTTATTATGGTTGTTGATTGACGAGATCCTCTATTTTATAGCAAATAGTATATTTGCTTTTTAATTGGTTTTGTTATAAGGATAAAAGTAAGGATTTAGTTATCCTTTCTTATTTCTCTTTTATTATATATTCTCTTTAGTATCTAATATAGTGATTTAAAAATTTAAAAACATATTTTTTCTTATTGGTTTGGGCTTTTTTTTTTTTTTAATCTCTTAGTCGTGGATTGGAGAAAGATGATGATCAGAGAAAAGGAAAGAGAGAGTTGTTGAAGAGTATTTGGACCAACCAAAGCTCGGAAATCTGACACGTATTAAGGCAAAATCATATATGGTGGCTAATAATGAGGATGGCATGGGAATATAGTATTTGTTGTCATGTAGAAATATATTTGATTTTGAATATCCATTTTAATTTTAGTTTTCTAATTTGTAGATTGTGACATCTTTCCTTGGATACTTGAATTTTTCTTTTTATTTCCATGATATTTTTATGGATGCATATTCATTGTTTGAACCAGTATTTAGAACTTGGTCAATACAATAGTTTGCTATCTTTATTTATTTATTTATAAGTGTTTACTATCTTTAAAAAAAATACTTGCTTAACTAATGCATGCATACTTGTTTTGAATTACATGTGGTTAGTTTTTGATTTATTTTTATAGCTGTCATAGATATTTTATGCATAGATAACTCTAAAATAAGAAGAATGAACAAAAATTAAATAACTAATAAAAAAATAATTGAATCAATACACAATACATGTTTGAAAAAAAAAAATCTATTGATGAAGAATACATAGAGAGCGCATGTGTATCCAAGCACTATCTATAGAGCATTTGTATTTTTGAAAAATACATAAACAACGCTTGTGGTTCTAAGGGTTGTCTATAAAAGCACTGATAGAGAGCACTTTTTGTAAAAAGTGTTGTCTTTTTGAAAATACATAGAGAGTGCTTGTTTCGCCAAGTGTTGTCAATAAATAATGCTTCTTTACAGACACTCTCTATTAATAGACATCGCTCCAATAGATAGTGCCTAAAAAACAATATCTATAACAAAAAAAAGCAATGTCTATTGATCATTTTGGTGTTGTAGTGATGACCTAGAAAATTGTTAATGGTAGGAAAGAGGTTTAATAAAGTGAAAACTTGACTTAATTGAAGTTAAGTATAAATAGAATTCTATTAGAAACAAGTTCACTTTATATAAAACATTTATCTCTCTAGAAACCTTTCACTACAAATTCTTTGTCCTCTCAAAAATTTTTACTCCACCTTTTATCATTTTTAAGATTCAAGCACACCAATGCATTCCTAGTGTCAAGGGTAACATATCTAACCGATCAATTTTTCAAATAGAGTAAATTCATTTTCTACTTTATTCTGGAGTCAAAGTTTCATCTAGATACATGTGGACTTGTTGGTTTTTCATGTGATCTTAAGATGTCATATATCTTTTCTTGTTCTGTTGTTATTTTAAGGACGTGCTTAGATCATTGATCTAAGATCTCTTTATGTTTTTAGAGTATCTTGTGAGACATATAACTTAAGAGCAACTTTAAGTTAAGAGCTCTAAAAGAGACAAGGGAAGCTAATATTGATTGGGTTATGATAGCCTCTTATTCAAGCTATGTTGGGCTAAAGTATTAAGATGAGGCTATGAGTGGATGTGTGACGCGAAAGCAATGGGGAATGGGGAAGAAGTGTCCCGGTTAGGTTTAGATTTGGTGGGATGGAGGAATTTGATGGTTCTCTTGAGAGGTTGGGCCAACTCTAGAGAAGGGTGGCTAGAGGAGACCACATGGGATTTTCTAGTCTTGACTTATGAGAAAAGTATGATGGTACAATATTTTGGCAACATAACATTACATATTTCAAAGTGAAAATACATGAAGAGACACACCTTTATTTATAGGAGAAGGTGTCTCCAAATTTTCTAGACACAAAACCCTAAAAATCCCATCTTGTCCACCAAAGGTACATGGGTACATGTCTAAAAATCCAATCCATTGAAAGGAGGACATGTGGCCACTAACTTGTAGAAAAGCTCTCACTCCTACAGTGCCACATGGCCACTACTTCCAAAAAGCTTCCCCACAAGAAATATGACACATAGCCACTACCTATGGAAAATACTTTCTATTAGGTGTATGCCACATGGCCACATATGGGACGTCCTACACCTTGACATCCAAGCTACGTTAGAAACTTTAATCAGCCATGATTAGCTAAGTTAGGTGCAAATTGGGTCAAATATAAATGTTGACTTTAGTTGACAAAAGTTTGACCGAAATCCCTACACTACTTGGCCCATGATACAAGACCTAGAAAAGGAAATCCTACACTACTTGACCCTTAATATAAGGTCCACCAAGCCCTACACTACTAGATGCTCCATGATGGCCCAAGAGAATAAAAGTTTTGCTTCACCTTGCATAGGTGACTCTTGTAAGTATTGAAATGGTTGAAATGCCAAGAAGAGGGGGTTGAATTGGCATATTTAAAAATATGTTGACTTTTAAATAAAATAGTTTTCAATTGAATCAAATTAACCACCAAGTATGGATGCAAATACTCCTGGATTGGACACATTCAATCGATCAAAAAAAGAGATAGGCGATTGATTTCATTAAACATATATAGTACTGATAGAATCAATAGATTGAATCACAAAAACAGTTGACTGAAAAACTAGGAAAATTATAGAAAAGAGAATTTATGATTTAAGCCAGGAACAATATGAAAGAACAAACAAGATTGATTCCTATAAGTTATACAAACATGAGCAAAGATTCAAATTATGCTATATCACACAAGTGAGAAAGGTTAGAGAAAAGAGCAATGCATAAGCTTTTTATACTTGTTCACTCAAACTTGAGCTACATCTAGTTGGTCAAGGCAACCTGAGCCTAACCTTTGCACTATTTCAAATGATTCACAAAGTTTACAACATTACACTTTCAACCTATGCAAAAACACCACACAATGACTCTTGAATCACACAAGAATCACACCAACATAGCAAGAGACCTCTTGTAGACCTGAAAAACCACAAGGCACAACCTAAAAGCTTGAGAAAGACCAAACGTCATTGGTAGCACAACCTTGCCTACCAAAACCACCTTCTCCAAGCTTCAAACACCAGGCAAAAGCTACAAGAATGATCCAAGATCAATCTTCAACAGTTGCACACTATATGATCACGAAAATGAGAGAGTTCCATAGATTCCATAAAGTTTTCGCGCTAAAAAATGGTCTTTCTAGCTCTCTTTCAAAAAATACAACTTTTATAGTGAAACTGGTACGAAATTCAACAAGTTGATTTTCAAATCAATTGGTTGATTTCATTTAACTTAAGTGAAATCAGTCGATTACAAAATAAATCAAGCAATTGAATATGTACTAGTTAAGACTATTGTAACAAACATTTTAATATTTAAAAACTCATTCAACAAATGAAAAGACATCATTTAAACTGTTGAAAAACATTTCAACATATTAAAAAACACACCTAAGACCCTATACATCTAATCAATGCAAAATGGTCTACAACATGAACTACAATCTTCAAGCTTGTTTTCCCCATGAATAATCTAGATATGGAGCACGCACACAAGGCTTGATCAACACTGAAATATCAAATCTCCATATTTTCATCAATGTAAGCATGGTTCTAACATGTTTTAAGGCAATGGCTTCGTGTACCTTTATCAAATCTTCAAGCACCAAATCATCTAGGCTATTTGTCCCAACAACTCTAGCTTTTCTTGAATATGCTTGGCAATGCTTCTTGTGACAGGTCCCTTGGTTAGGAGTTTGCAATCCGGTTATATGATGTTTTTCTTTGAATATTTGAAATGATCTGATGTGTGTAAATTATGTGGACGAGATCTGTTTGAATGAGCTTTGTCAAATATGAGAGTATGTATGTTTGATTGTGTTTGAAATTGGGGAAAAATTGAATGAGAGTATTGAGGGTTTGAAAAATTGGTTTCTAATGGTTCACTTAAAAACTGATTTGGCATCAAATTTAAATTTGTAAAGAAAAAAATGTCAAATAGAGCCAATTGAGCAACGAGGTAGTATTAAGGAAGGTTAGGTGCGAACATGTGTCCAAGCTACGGCTTGTGAACTGCAACAGTCGGAATGGTGTGAACAACAATGACAATGCAATCAATGCGAATGGCAGCTGTGGTGCGAGCAACTAGTGGCCGCAACGCAAGCAACACTCACCGGCAACGAGAGGAGCCAATGGTAGCAGCACAAGAAACCAACAGAGAGGACACACTGAAAATTGCAGTAATGGAATAAGAATGGGGTGAGTGGATGACCTCGAATGAGAACAAACGTCATAATGGCGACACCGGACCTAGACGACCTCCAACGACAGCAACAAACAGGACAAGTGTGAGTAGCGATAACGAGAATAATGGAAAGTTACAAAAACTATGACAAAAAGCAAAGCGGGAAAGGAAAAGTTTTGTTTTTTTCCTGTAGCACTCTTAAGAACAGTTACATGCAAGAACCATCATCGTTTTCCCAGAATCTCACTTAATAATAGTTTCCTTGTACAACCATCGTCGTTTGTCAAAACTCTCAAAATGATTTCTCATGAACCGTTGTTAAAAATTTACCTTTATTACAAGTTTATCATAATGTTTTCTTTAATGAAAGTATTTTCTAATTAGGTTAAATTATACTTTTAGTCCCCATTTTCGTAGCAAAATTTGAATTTGGTCCCTCAATTATTTTTTTATCTCAATCTGGTCCCTATTTTGGGAAATTTGACCCAATCAAGTCCTTTCCGTTAGGGGTGAAGTAACGGTGTTAAATGGGGTGCCACGTGTCAGCTTCTGGATTTTTTGAATTTTTTTATTTTTTTATTTTTTGAATTTTTTTTATTTTTATTAATTTTTTTAAAATTTTTTAAAAAATTAAAATTTTGCCACGTGTCAAGCTGACATCGTGCCATGTGGCAGTGACAGTGCCACGTGTCACTATTTGGGAGGTGTCATTTTCTCATTCTCAATTTGGTCCCTCTATTTTATTTTTTGTCTCAATTTGTCCCAATTTGGTCCCTCACATGGCACGATGTCAGCTTGACACGTGGCAAAATTTTAATTTTTTTAAAAATTTTAAAAAAATTAATAAAAATAAAAAAATTCAAAAAATAAAAAAATTCAAAAAATCCAGAAGCTGACACGTGGTAGCCCATTTAACACCGTTACTTCACCCCTAACGAAAAGGACTTGATTAGGTCAAATTTTCCAAAATAGGGACCAGATTGAGATAAAAAATAATTGAGGGACTAAATTCAAATTTTGCTACAAAAATGGGGACTAAAAGTATAATTTAACCTTTTAATTATCTTTATTTGACATTGTTGAATACTTATTTTAAACTAACATGATTTTTTTAAAGTTAAAATACCCTTAAAATTTATATCTTATAATGAAATCAGATTCATATATTAAAATTTATCTCAACAATATTAATATTTAATTTTTTAAATATGTATATGACTCAAAAAAAATGTATAAAATAATTAACTAGAAATAAAATTAATTTAAAATATATAAATATATATAAATTTTTTAAAAGTCTGTAAAATAAAATTATAGAATTAAAATTCGGTCTGAAACGTTGTCATAATAATCATAAGGACAAAATTACAGCTGGCTATTCAATCTTCTTACGCAATAACTGATGCAGGCTTTTATCTATTCAGGCAAAAAAAAAAGAAGTATAATACTCACTCTGATGTGATTCACAACTTTGTCCTATTACAATTGTATTATAATAATTGAACTTTATGAAATCACTTTCCCAAAAGTGCTTTTACGTTTATCGCATTAGGAAAAAAAAATTACTCCACCCGTTACATTTCGCATATTACTTTTGGGTGATATTGTTACCTAAAAGTGTTTTATATAATAAATTTAACAACAGTTTAGTGATAATAATTATAATGAAATAAAAATGATGATCTCGATGTAATTATCAACAAAACTAATAAATAAATACTTTCAAAATATAGAAGTGAAGATGTACCTATTCACGTGATAAATAAAATAAAGATAAAATTGTTCCATGGAAATCCATGCTACATGGCAGGAATGCATGTTACACGTTCACATGCGGTGACATACTTGTTAATTATTGTTTGGATAATGGATGGTGAGATCTTCATAGCTTTTTGGGATATGATTTTTTTACAAATAATTATGTCCTTTTTTCGTTTTACCTTGCTTTGTTTTCTTAATAGATTTTGACATGCTCCTCTCATAACTATTATTTTTTTCTCCTTTTATATATATATATATATATATATATATATATATATATATATATATATATATATATATTTTGTACCGTACCTAGCCAAACTCAGCCAAGTAAGCAAATATACACATCAAAACCGCCTAGCATCTAGTGCCCAGACACCACCAGCACAAGACATCTAGGCAAGTGGCCGGTCAAGGCCGACTACTTACCTGGAAAGTTAGCTAACATCGATGCCCCTCCTTCAATAGGTCCCCAGGGCCAGTTTTGGGGCCCAGGCCCACTCATGGCCCAAGCTAGGGCCCAGGTCAAAACCCAGCCCATGCAATGGTCAAACGTCATTAATGTTCTATAAATACACGTGGACCCCATCATTTAAAGGTATGCATTCATTAATTGCTGATTTGACTCTTTGAGAGCTTTGACTTGAGCTTCGGAGATTCTTCTGCAGGTAACCCCTCCTGGGTTCAAGCCGACATGTGTTGAATGGGAAGAGGCCAACTAAGGAGATAGCGGACTACATGGTAAGGTGACACTCGTACCTAACTTATCTTATTTGTTCTTCTGCAGGAACAATTGGCGCCCACCGTGGGGCACGAGACGAACACCCTTACTACCCGCTTTTCTCTGAAGATGGTTTCTACCCGCAACAAAGCTGGAGCTAGCAAGCAAGTTGACGCTGGTCCCTCTGGACCTTCTGGCATCACCCCTGACCTTGCCGCCATCCTAGACGGCCAGATGAAGATGCAACAGGAACTCGCAGATCTGAAGAAGCGCAACGCTGAAGAGATGGAAGCGCTCAAACAAGAGAACTCCCGCCTCAGGAGGAAGATCGAGGCAGATGCCGACCTGAAAGGAAAAGCCAAAGAGACCTCTGAAGCTGTGAAGTCTCCGACTTTCCAACCTACAGAGGAAGAGAGTGAATACAACCCCACCCCCCACACCTTCACCTCCACCCAGCAAACCCCCCTTACTACCACACACCCCCAACACTTCCCACCCGGTCACCCAGGGCTTACAGCACCCCCAACAACCCACGTTCCCCACAACATACCCAATACTTTCCCCACCGCATACGTCCCACCCTACAACCCCCCGTATCTTCCCACAACCCACATCCCTCCTCATAACATCACCTCCACCTTCCCTATCATGATCAACCACCCACCCCCACCCCACATTCTCCCCCCCACCAGCCCAGACACCGCCACCCATTCACAGACTTTATCGCTAACACCCCTCTCCCAACCCAGTGGGAACCATTCAACCTCGATCGCTACACTGGCGAAACCGACCCCGATGAACACCTGAAAGTTTACATCACACACGTTGCTCTGTATACATCCCAGGACGCAGTCTTCTGCAAAGCTTTCCCCACAACACTCAAAGGCCCCGCCCTAGAGTGGTTCACCACCCTCCCACCCTACTCCATTGATAATTTCGACACCCTTTCCCACATGTTCTCCACACATTTCGCCGGCAGCCGCCCTCACCAAACCACCACCATGTCCTTACTGGGCATCAGACAGGAGCCCAATGAACCTCTCAGAACATTCATCGACCGCTTCAGTAAAGCAGCCCTTCGCACACCACACCTTAACCAGGAAATGATACTCCAATGCATGACCCTCACCCTGCAACCCGGACCCTTCGCTAACAACGTCTACCTTCACCCACCCACCTCCATGCACGAACTCAAGCTGCGTGCCGCTGACTACGTTCGCATGGAAGAAATGCAAACCCTTCACACTAAATTCTGCAACGACTATGCCGCCAACACCGCCACCCCCAATCCAAACCCCGTACCCAATCCCACCCCACAGCCTCACTCGCGCCCCGATACCCGTCCACGTGAACCCCGCCAACCACGTTTTACCAGATACGCCCCACTCACAGTAGCCCGCTCCCGCATCCTTGACGAAGCCCTCCAAGCTGACCTCCTCCCCCCACCACGCAAAACAACCACCCCTCCTAACGCGGACATGACCAAGTACTGTTGATACCACCGCAATCACAGTCATACTACAGAAGAGTGCAAAGCGCTACAGGATAAGATCGAAGAACTGGTACGCGCCGGCCACTTTCGCCGCTTCATCCGCAGAGATGACCACACCTCCTCTCGAACCCACCACCCCCCACGACACGACCACAGACGACAACCAAGCGGTGCCAACCACAATAACCAACCCGCCCAACCCAATGACCAACACTCACAACCCGCACACATCAACATCACCCCTGCCGACCCCCCCTTGCGAGGTACTATTAACACCATCTCTGGTGGCTTCGCAAGCGGAGGCTCCACCTCATCTGCCAGAAAGAAACACCTCCGCCACATACAATCTATCAACTACATCACCCAAACCCATCACAGACGACGTATGCCCCCCATCGTTTTCACTGATGATGACTTTCACGGCCTCGACCACCAACAAGACGACCCCATGGTCATCACAGTTGAAATCGAAAACTATGCCGTTAAAAAAGTACTGGTAGATCAAGGCAGCTCAGTTGACATCCTCTACTGGGCCACTTACCAAAAATTGCAACTCCCTAACACCGCTATGATCCCATATGACGAGCCCATATACGGCTTTTCTGGCGAGCAAGTCTCTACCCGGGGCTACATAGACCTCCATACCGTCTTTCGGGAAGGAACCCAAACAAAAACAATCCCAATCCGCTTCCTAATAGTCGACGCACCCACATCCTACAACATACTCTTGGGCCGTCCTTCCCTCAACACCCTCGGGGCAGTCGTCTCCACCCCGCATTTGGCCATGAAGTTCCCAGCACCATCCGGGGATATCCTAACCATCCACTGCGACCAACGTTTGGCACGCGAATGCTACATGGCAAGCTTAAGGCCCCAACTCCCAATCCAACAGACAAACCACATCGAGCAACCACCTAATTCACGCATAGCCTTATCCAACGAAGACCTTGATCCCAGAATAGGCCGAGATGCCCGCCTCGAACCAGTCGAGGACACAACCCCCCTGGGACTCCCCAACGGCCATTCCATCAACTTGGGCACTGGTTTAAGTCTTGATGAGCGTGCCGCAATTACACCCATCCTTATAAACAACACGGATCTCTTCGCTTGGTCAGCCGCCGACCTCCCAGGGGTAGACCCTAACGTCGCATCCCACAAGCTCTCGGTGTATAAAGAAGCCCGCTACGTATCTCAGAAAAAACGCAAACTTGGTGAAGAACGCAGACAGGCAGCCAAAATAGAAGCCGAGAAGTTGTTGAGCGCAAGATTCATAGATGAAGCGCATTACACCACCTGGCTCTCTAACGTTGTCTTGGTGAAGAAAGCCAATGGTAAATGGCGGATGTGCGTGGACTACACAGATCTAAACAAGGCCTGCCCTCGCGACGCCTACCCCCTACCCAACATCGACCGCCTTGTAGACGGCGCGGCAGGAAATAAAGTACTTAGCTTTCTGGACGCATACTCAGGTTATAACCAAATACCCATGGCTACAGCAGACATGCACAAGACCGCCTTCATCACAGACGATGTCAACTACTTCTATAGAGTCATGCCCTTCGGCCTCAAAAACGCTGGGGCAACCTACCAGCGGCTAATGGACAAAGTCTTCAGCCACCTCACAGGACACTGTGTCGAAGTCTACGTCGATGACATGGTCGTCAAATCCCCAAGCCATCATCAACACGCTATAGATTTGGAGGCGGTTTTCTCCGCATTGCGCCAATACAACCTCCGCCTGAACCCTGAGAAGTGCGTATTCGGCGTGGACCGGGGTAAATTCCTCGGTTTCATGTTAACTCAGCGCGGCATAGAGGTCAACCCCGAAAAATGCAAGGCTATCATCGAGATGCGTAGCCCAACTACCATCAAAGAAGTACAGCGACTAATTGGCCGCCTCACAGCTATATCCCGTTTCCTACCAAAACTAGCAGAACAAACTCAACCCATAATTCAGCTCCTAAAGAAATCCGCCCGATTCACGTGGACTGAAGATTGTGAACAAATATTCCTCAAGCTCAAAGCATCCCTAACCTCACCCCCCATCCTCCGCAAACCTGACACTAGCCAACCCCTGCTAGTGTACATCACGGCCACCGATCACACCGTCAGCGCTGCCCTTGTCCAAGAAGCAGAAGGCACCCAGCACCCTGTTTACTTTGTAAGCAGGACACTCCAAGACCCTGAAACCAGATACCAGATGGTAGAAAAACTAGCCCTATCCTTGGTCCACGCCGCACGCCGCTTACGTCCATATTTCCAAAACCACACCATAACCGTTAAGACCGATTATCCAATTCAGAAAATATTACAAAAACCAGACTTAGCCGGGCGCATGTCGTCATGGGCCGTGGAGCTCTCCGAATTTAATATCCGCTATGAACCACACGGCCCCATCAAAGCCCAATGTCTCTTGGACTTCGTCAACGACCTACAACAAACACCTACCGAGGACCAATGGACGCTTCATGTAGATGGCTCCTCAAACCCAAGGGGTGCAGGTGCCGGCATCGTACTGGAAGGCCCCAACGACATCCTCATTGAGAAATCTCTCCATTTCGCTTTCAAAATGTCGAATAATCAAGCCGAATACGAAGCTATACTGGCCGGTCTCTCTCTAGCCCGTGAAGTAGGCGTCAAAAAGCTAACATGTAAGACCGACTCCAAACTCACAGTAGGTCATCTGAACGACGAGTTCCAAATTAAAGACCCTGTCCTCCAACAATATTACCATTTGGTTCGCGCGATCATCCAATCCGCTTTCGAACTAGTCCGCATCGAACACATACCCAGAACCGACAACGTCATGGCCGACATCCTTTCCAAGTTAGCCAGCACCAAACTCAAAAGCCGCAACCGGTCCTTGCTACAGCAAACACTATCCACACCCTCCGTCACACACACTTGCCAAACGCTAACCCACCCCCCGTCAGACAATCCCACCCCTACCCAAAACCCAAACTGGACCACCCCTTACATTCAGTACCTCAAAACTGGCAACCCCCCGCCCGACGCGGACAAAACTTGGCTGGCCAAGGCCGCCAGGTACACTATGGTAGGCGACGACCTCTACAAACGCGGATATGGCCAACCCCTACTTAAATGTGTCACGCCAGAACAAGCCCAGTACGTCATCAAGGAACTACACGAAGGGATTTGCGGTTATCACTCAGGCGCGCGCACCATGGCAACAAGAGTTCTCAGAGCCGGGTACTTCTGGCCTACAATAGAAGCGGACTGCCAAGACTACGTCAAAAAGTGCAAACCGTGTCAAAAGCACGGCAACCTCATACACCAAAAACAAGAACAACTACACCACATATTGTCCCCCTGGCCATTCGCTAAGTGGGGAATGGACATCCTAGGCCCATTCACACCCGGCAAAGGACAGGTTAAGTTCCTCATCGTAGTCGTTGATTACTTCACCAAGTGGATTGAAGCCAAACCATTGACCACCATAACGGCCCAGCAAGTCCAGCAGTTTGTGTGGAAGGACATCATATGCAGATATGGTATACCGCATACCATCATAACAGATAACGGCCGACAATTCATTGACAAGGAACTAGCAAAATTCTACACCGGTTTGGGCATCAAACATATCACAAGTTCTGTAGAACACCCGCAGACCAACGGGCAGGCGGAAGCGGCAAACAAAGTTATCCTCGTAGAACTGCGTAAAAGATTGGATACCGCTAAAGGCCGATGGCCAGAAGAGTTAATTGAAGTGCTATGGGCCTACAGATGCACCCCGCAATCGTCAACTACCGAATCCCCCTTCAGCCTAGTCTACGGCGCAGACGCCATGATACCAGTAGAAATTGGCGAACCTTCCCTGCGCCGAGAACTATACGACCCAGCCCACAACCACCAAAACATGGCCTTGCATCTCAACCTCCTTCCCGAACTCAGAGAAAAAGCCCAAATACGCAATCTCGCCGCCAAACAACGAGCCGCCAGGAAATATAACACAAACCTACACCCGCGATCGTTTGTCATAGGAGACCTAGTATGGAGAATGGCCAGCAGTGCTAGAAAGAAGGATGGCAAGTTCTCCGCCAATTGGGACGGCCCGTACCGCATACGAGAAGACACAGGAGGCGGGGCTTATCGCCTAGAACAGCTATCCGGGGAAGAAATCCCCAACACATGGAATGTATCCCACCTCAAGTTTTATTTCAGTTGAACATGCATCATAAGCGGATCCATACTTGTAACCACGGGTGTACTCTTTTTCCTCACTTGGTCTTTTTTCCCTAAGGAGGGTTTTGGCCAAGGAGGTTTTAACGAGGCACCCCCATTTCAATCAATAAAATGAGTGGTTCCCTACTCTATGACTCTGTGATACTTGTGTTTAATTCGTTTAAGTTCCCCACCCTTACCACAAGTAAGCGGCCTGGGTCGAACACCCTTTACTTGTGTTTAATTCGTTTAAGTTCCCCACCCTTACCACAAGTAAGCGGCCTGGGTCGAACAACCTTTACTTGTGTTTAATTCGTTTAAGTTCCCCACCCTTACCACAAGTAAGCGGCCTGGGTCGAACACCCTTTACTTGTGTTTAATTCGTTTAAGTTCCCCACCCTTACCACAAGTAAGCGGCCTGGGTCGAACAACCTTTACATGTGTTTAATTCGTTTAAGTTCCCCACCCTTACCACAAGTAAGCGGCCTGGGTCGAACACCCTTTACTTGTGTTTAATTCGTTTAAGTTCCCCACCCTTACCACAAGTAAGCGGCCTGGGTCGAACACCCTTTACTTGTGTTTAACATACAAACGCCAACAATGCTCCTTGAGGAAAATACGCATACAACATAACATCTCACGGGCATAACATCATTATCCAACAAACACTTTCCTATCACATATGTTATCGTCAAAGAACCACAAAACATATATATCCACAATATGCATCACATTAAAAGCAAGAAAAAATATTGTACTAGTTATTACAGACTTAGGATTCATTACGAAATAAGACATCATAAAAACTACATCCTAAGCTGCTTTGTCATCCTCCACGGGTGCATCCACATCCTTCTCCGCCTCGGCCGCCTCGTTCCCAACCTCCTCCCCACCCTCTTCATCCTCCCCTACCAACTTTCCACCAACCATATCCTTATCAACATCGAACCTTGAATCCAGGGCATCCACATCCTTATAAAAGAAGGCCGCCTGCCGCAACCCCTTCTCAAAGCCATTTATATGCTCCTGAATAACACTGTTCTTCAAGTCATCCAATTCACCAACAGCCCCGTCATACTTGTCCTTTAAATCCTCATAGTCTTCCTCAAGCTCCCCTATACGCTTATTCAATTTCTCCTCAGAATCTAAACAACGAACCTTCCACGACACCAACCTCTTTCTCTCAGCCTCCCACCCTTCCTTCTCCTTCTCCAACGCCGCCTTCTCCTCCGCCAACTTGTCCACTTTATCCTGCAGCCCTCCCGCCTCCTTCACTTCCCTTCTGTAAAGGGACCCCACACGTCTACTCAACACCAATGCCTTACTCCCAAACTCAACCATGGTCCTCACAATATGATCAACCTCCATATTGTCGATGGAGTTCACAACAGTATCTGGCAAATTAATTGAGATGTCCTTCCTCACGCATATCTCCGGCAACTCAATTAGTCCGGCTTCCGGCAACTTCTCGCCACCGGTCGACCCCGCCCCATCACTTGACCCGAGAATAGCTGCCCTCACTTTCTTCACATCCTTACCCTTCCCGGGTCGAGGCGGAAGCTCAGCCCTCCTCTTCGTGCCGCCATGAACGTGTACTTCCACCACAGATTCCTGCAGATTGGGAACATCAGTTTTCCCAGCCTCCTTGGCCTTGGCGGCCATCTCCTTCCTCAGCGCTTGAAAGAGCGCCAAGTTCTTCTTGCCAGACTGTGCCATATGTCCTGCAATAACATATCACAACTCGGATCAAAACAACTTAGCATCATTAACACAGTTTAAGTAATAAACAGATACCTTCAATATCTATAATCGGATGCACCGAATTATAAACCCTAACTAAGCCCTTAGTGGGCAACTTATCCACAAATCTTAACAACATCCCCACCACCTCCTTATCTCCAAACGACAACTCCTCCACCCCCATATCCTTGTAACGCAAAGGGTTATTGGTCCAACTGAAAGGGAACTTTGTACTCCCATCCGCATTCAGGAAATGCGGCTCACCTCCCTCCTTCACCACAACCTTGAAGTACCCGTCCTTGAAGTGCTTGAAAGATTGGGAGAATGCATCCAACCTGCTAATGCTAGGACGACTTATCAATGACAACCAGGTAGCCGGCCTCCGGGGTCTGGTATCATAGAAATACAAAAACGCATAAGGTGAAGGCTCCAAGTACAGCGACTCGCACAGAATGCGGAAGGCCTGTAAGTAAGCCCAACTGTTAGGGTGTAGTTGAGTAGGCGCCACATTCAAAGCCCGCAGCACACCCATAGTAAAGTCGTCGAAAGGTAGTCGTATATGAAGCTGAGAAAAATGACACATGTACATGTAAAAGAATTTCTCGGTAGCCCCCTCTTGACCGTGGCATACCCGGTCGATGGCGCTCACTCTTTCCAATGAAACAATATCTCCACTGACCCCTCTAGATATGACGGGCGTACAGTTAAGCCAAGAATTCAGCAGACGAGACCACCTAAACAGGGATGACTGTTCACGAACGTCGGACGCAACCCACGCATAACCGCCCTTAGCCAGCCAATTACTTTCCTCCAGCTCTTTAGGAGGATCTTCTCGAACCTCCCTCACTACTTCCATTGGCATCCCACTTGTGCCAACTCCAGCACTCATACCCTCTCCACGAAGCCGGTCATCTCTACTCCTATCCGACTCAGTACTCTGACTACTACTAGATGCAGATAACGATGAGCTATCGCTACTAGACATACCTGTTTTCGTGTTTACGGAAAGATGTCGGCGGAATTTGGGAACTAGTCGGACAATATTATGCGCACAAGGTCTCTGATTTCAAAACTCGCAAATGAACCAAGTAAACCCTCAGCTGCTTTCAAGCCCATATTTATAGTCCACGATCCCAAACGACTAAAAACTCTTCCCGCCAAAATGAAACCCCAGACCAATCGACACCATTATGAAGGATATGACACATAAAAAATGACGGCACCAAAGTTTTAACGATGTGACCACCTGACGCCTTTTCACCTACCTTCTGACACTTCCAAGCCTTAACACTGTTCACTACACTTAAAGGCTGGGGGACTGGTGTATCACACCTAGCCGGTTTTGCTAGTTAACCAACACATATCATCCTTGACCGACAACCCATATCGGACAAGGCTGGGGGACTGGTGTACCGTACCTAGCCAAACTCAGCCAAGTAAGCAAATATACACATCAAAACCGCCTAGCATCTAGTGCCCGGACACCACCAGCACAAGACATCTAGGCAAGTGGCCTGTCAAGGCCGACTACTTACCTGGAAAGTTAGCTAACATCGATGCCCCTCCTTCAATAGGTCCCCAGGGCCAGTTTTGGGGCCCAGGCCCACTCATGGCCCAAGCTAGGGCCCAGGTCAAAACCCAGCCCATGCAATGGTCAAACGTCATTAATGTTCTATAAATACACGTGGACCCCATCATTTAAAAGTACGCATTCATTAATTGCTGATTTGACTCTTTGAGAGCTTTGACTTGAGCTTCGGAGATTCTTCTGCAGGTAACCCCTCCTGGGTTCAAGCCGACATGTGTTGAATGGGAAGAGGCCAACTAAGGAGATAGCGGACTACATGGTAAGGTGACACTCGTACCTAACTTATCTTATTTGTTCTTCTGCAGGAACATATATATATACATATATATACATATATATACATATATATACATATATATATATATGTATATATATATGTATATATATATATACATATATATACATATATATATATATATATATATATATATATATGTATATATATATGAGCGCGCGCGCTTTTAGTACATTATTGTGTTTTACCTTTTCATTTATATATATATATATATATATATATATATATATATATATATATATATATATATATATATATATATATATATATATGAGCGCGCGCGCTTTTAGTACATTATTGTGTTTTACCTTTTCATTGTTCTTAAACATTGAAAAACAAACATACAATAGTTTATTTACCATTTCAGTCTCTTTTTCATCCCAAATTCAAATTTTCCAACTTTTGGTAATTTACCCAGTCAAATTCATTGTTGCATAACGTGTCACCATATAAATAAAATCCAGCACTAAACAGTAAAAGATACGTTTAAAAAAACAATCACATAAAAAAATAAAAAAACAAAAAAAAAAAATCGTTAAAGAAGAATTAATATAAGAGAATTCACTAAAATTATAAATATTACAATTTATTAGTTTCTCTTTCGACAAATTTTCATTCATTAGGACAACTCATATGTTAACTTTTGAGCAAATTTTTATTCAATAATACAACTAAAATGTGAATTTCTATTAAATAGTATAAATTTAGTGGCCCTGTTTATATTAGAAAATACTATAACTGGCACATATTAAATAAGGAAAACACATCTAAAATGCGAAAATCACATATCATACATATTAACACTCGAAACGGTTAACACTGATGATTAACGTTTAACACTATATGATTAGCCTTGATCAGATAATTTAAGAACCTTTAGTCATTTTTTTTTCAGTTAGTCATTCTTCCCATCTACAAAATCGTCCTTCACCAATTTAGTTATTTTATCAAGAAATAGAGTCCTTAGTATTGGTAAATTAGTTATAAAGTTTAAAAACAAACTCAAATTAATTTTATGAGACTTTATTTTTATATGATTATCATAGCTCCGTATGTTAATGAGAGTGACATTTTACAACTCTACAATTTTTCTGTTAAATTAATGAGGTTGAAGATTTGAATTCCCAATATCTACCGAGAAAATTAGTGCACATGCCGGAAGGAGTAAAGAGAAACCGCGTAACAGAAAAAAGATTTGGAAGAAAATTCTGAAAACTCACTAACTTGAACTTTTAACTTGTACATTTCCCAACGTACTCACTCACTCACGGGTGAACTTACACACGCTGACATGCACACAGAACCACACATGCAAGACAACAAATAGAGAAAGAAAAGCACAGAAATTTTGAAAGTTGATGCTGCCATGCCAATGATACATTAACATGGAACATCACAAAATTATCTAGTCTCAACAAGTAAACTAATTTCCCTCCTAGTTAAATTGTCTCTGTATACAACTTCATCAAAGAGAAACGATTTCTTCACTACATCTTCTCCACTTTGCTTCACTTATTCATGCATGAGTTATGCAATTCCTGAGAACATTAGGAAAAAGAAACTGTCGTTAAAGAATACCCTTATTCATCTTCCCACCAAAAGTAAAAAGAAAAGATAACTATGTGCTCTTGTACAAAACCCTAGTTTTCTTGTCCAAAAGTTTAAAAGCATGTGTTCAAAGAAGAATCTTGTTCTACCTAACTACGTACTACGAAAACAAACAAAAAAAAAATGTTGATTTGTTTGTCTACGCAACGTTCAGTACCTGGATCTGGTTTTTGCACACTTATCACACTTAAATGTCGTCTTTTATAAACAAAAAGGTTGTAAATATTTGCAAAAACTCATTTCTATACCAATTTTTCCACCCTCCCGATCTCACTGCTAATGATGCATGGAAGAAGGAGTGAAAGAAAATACCTCTTAAGTATGGACATGAGAAAATGATCGATGAACGAAAAGAAGAACTTGTTCTGTTGTTAAAAATATAAACTTTTCCATTATTTCCGAAGAATAAAAACACTAATAGTTTCTAGTTTCCCTTATTTTGTAAGGTAGTGAGATGGGCAAAAGTTGAAGGTCCAAAATATGTAAGAAAAAGGTATAGATAGTTTGAAAGAGGAAGATAAAAGGCAAAGACATGATAGCGAGGGGTGCAGTACCTTGATAAATATATATTAACTAACTATCTGCACACTTGAATCCATCTGGGGGGGTCTTGCCACAGTCAATGAGAAGCTGAAGAGCAATGGGGATTATGATGTTGATGTTGAGGACCTTGGCCCTAATGGTTGTGCAGAGGCAAACTGCAGCATCCAAATCCACAAGCCCTGCAAGAAGTGGACAACATGTCTGTTTAGCACTGCTTCCAATACCTATGTGGATGAGGCCACCGAGCACATCCACACACGCTCCCAGTTTTAGAGAGTCGATAGGGCATGTTGGTTGTGCTGGTGGTGGTGGTGGACATGGTGTTTCGCTTGGAGGGCTTGGTGGTGTCACAGGCACCACAGGAGGGTACACAATAGGTGGTTTTGGCACATAAGGTGGTGTAACTGGCACAACTGGTGGTTTAGGAACGTAAGGAGGGATGTAAGGAGGTGTAACGGGGACAACTGGCGGTTTAGGGATGTAAGGAGGAATAACCGGAACAACCGGTGGTTTAGGGATGTAGGGTGGTGTAACAACTGGTGGTTTAGGGACGTAAGGAGGTGTAACCGGAACAACCGGTGGTTTAGGGATGTAGGGTGGTGTGACAACTGGTGGTTTGGGGACATATGGTGGTAGTGGAACATGAGGGGGATGTGGGTGAAGCGGTGGTCTAGGATGAGGTTTTGGGACATAGGGTGGCTTAGGGTAGTGAGGGGGTTTTGGAACATGGGGTGGATTCACATGTGGAGGTTTGGGAGATGAGTGGGGTGGAGGACAGGGTTTGGGTGGTTTCACTATGGGAGGGTGTTTTGGGGGCTTAGGAGATGGGTAAGGGCAATAAGGACAAGCAATAACATTGAGGAAGTTGGTGATGTTCAAGAGAAGGAACAAGAGGACATTGGCTAGGGCAAAGTTTCCCATGATTCAAAGACGGTGTAGGGAAAGAGAAAGAGAAAGAGGAATATTGCAATGAGTTTGAAAGAATGAGGGTGTTCTTATACGAGGATCCAACCATCAAACCCTAGTTTTCTTTTCCTTTTCTCTTTCTCGTGAGTCTTGGTGCTGATCACGGACAAGAGTTATGGCAATCAATCAATCTAAATCTAAACCACACTCCTTAGAATTGGAATTAATTATTAATTTTTGGGGATGAATCATTGACTTGAAGGACCGAAAACTGCATGAGATGTAGTAGGTGGGGCCCAGGGTGTGGCAGAACACATATAGAGTGAGAGAGAGAAGAAAAGAGAAAGGAAAAGTGGGCCATGGTTTTATGTACAAAACTGCGATTTGAAATTCGTTGATGGAGAGGGGAATCAAGAAAAAGCAGTGGTGAGCAAGAGGACATTTTTGACTTGTAGTGACAAGTGGAAGTGGGGTTATTCTGCCCGTGATGAAAAAATTTAATCCTAATTTTCATTCACATCAAAGCCTTATTATGTAAGCGTACTTTACTTAGTGGCTTCCTCCCTAACATGACATTCTTCTCGCGTAATTTATATTATTTTATTTCAAGTTATTTCAATAACTTTTTCATATTCCAAATCTGCTTGTAACAATAAAACTACAAATTGAGCATGAATGGTATACCTACCTTTCATTGATCGGGAAAATTTATCATTATGATGTCATTTTCAGTATAGATCAATTATATGTAAAAAATTATTTTGAACTAATTTCCTGAAAAAATAATCAGAATGAATAAATCATAAGAAAAAATATAAAATTGAGTCATTCATGTTTAAAAAACACATCTTATTTGAAAAATACATTTACAAAGATCGTGCTTTACAAAAATAATTTCAATTTTTATTTTTAACAATATAAAAAGTGTACTTAACATACATAATTTTGTTATATATGTGTTCTTTTAATTAAAATCATGTTTTGATTTTTATTTCTTTTACGAAAGACGTATTTATCAAGAATAATTTCTATTTTTTTAATACTGTCATGATTACTTCTAGGTTTTTTCTTCTATATTATTATCTTTATAATAAGCAAGACTTTAGTAAAAATAAACCAAAAAACGTATTTATGAAATATGTTTACGTGGAAACAAAACAATAATAAAATCGGAACACAAATCGCATCTTACCCCAATCATTGATTTTTCAGATTGGTTACTTTTTGGTTTGGATGTGTCTTCTCCTAATGTTGGCGGTTTGGACCCTTAAGGAATTACTTCCGACGATCAAGTCAGTAAAGGCTCTCAAAAGTCAAATCACATATTAGTGAATTAATAAAAGTGTATTTTAATTGTTGGGGTTCACACATGCATTTATAGGATCATTAATTATGTTTTTTCCCTTTTGATAGACTGGGCCCCTCTTCATTGTTTGGGCTAATGTTCAGGCTCTGAATGGGCCTAGGCCAGGCCCAAGTCCTACGCTAGTGATTTGACATTAGAAGGTCCATTGTAATTTCCTAAGTTTGGGGTTTGCAGCTTTTACTTATGTGCCATTTTTTTAGCCGTTATATGTGTTGTTGTCTTGTTTAGTTAACTATCCGTCTATTCTTTTTATGATAGGACTAGTCGTAGGCGATTTGGATCGGATAGTTAGTCATGTCGATTCTAACTGCCTAGGTATAGTACAAAATATAATTTCAGTAAAAAAATATTATAAAATGAAGTTTCGCGAAAAATAAATAATTAATACGAAAAAATCTTTTTCAAACACGATTTATTTATTTATTTTAATTCTGTTTATAATTTTTTCTGTTCTAATAATTGTTTTGAAAATTTACTACAAAATGATATTTTTCGATTAATTAATTTCAAAGTAATTTTAACAGGTTGAGTTTTTAGAAATTAAGTGTAATATTTTTTGAAGATAAAAGTTATGTTGGAATTATATATATATATATATATATATATATATATATATATATATATATATAATATGTTTCAAAAATCAAGTATATATATATCGATTCAATTGGTCTTTGAATACTTGTCAAGATTTTGAGCCAAAACTAAAGATAAAGTAATTTAAGGTCAAATTAACCGGTTATGCTGAATAATTTACTCATGTTTTATATGTATATATACAAACAGTATTAATAGTTAATTTCGCTATGACACAAATTACTTATTTTACAATCTTTATTTGGTTTAAAGAGGTACATGTTCATTTTCAATACCAAATCCGTCGAATTGCATTTGCATTTGATACATGTTCCTGCAGAAAATAATAAGATCAGTTAGGCACAAGTGTCACCTTATCCATATAGTTTGTTATTTCCTCGGTTGGTCTCTTTCCATTTAGCAGATGTCGGCTTGGACCCGGGAGGGATTACCTGTAGAAGGGACTCCGAAACTCAAGTCAGCCAAAAGCTCTCAAAAAGTCAAATCAAGTGATTAATGAAGTAATGAATGCGTACCTTTAATTTGTGGGGTCCATGTATATTTATAGATCATTAATTATGTTTGCCCATTCCATGAGCTGGGCCCTGGTTTGGGCCATAGGTGGGCTTAGGCCTTGGCCTAGGCCCTTAGTCTCGACTATTGGGGGTTCACTAGATATCAGGGAGGCTTTTATTTCACTGAGTATGTTAAGGTTGTCGGCATAAACCGACTACTCACTTTGGCAGCTTGTGCTGCTATTGCTCATATGTTGTCCTAGGCGGGTTATTCCTTTCAGCGTCTTATGTTACCGGTTCAGGCTGGTTAGGCTTAGGTCAGCCCAGGTCGGTTACTTGAATGATTTTGCGTGTATGTATGGTGATCGTTTATTATTATTACTTGGTTAAATTGGCTCGATGTGGTATACCAGTCCTCCAGTCTTTGCCGATATAGGTATGTTGGTCAAGGATGATATGTGTTGATATGCCAGCGGGACCGATTAGGTGTGGTACACCAGTCCCCCAGCCTTTAAGTGTGATGAACAATGTTAAGGCTAAAGGCGGGAAAAGGTTGGTAGCAGGTGAAGGGATGTCAGAGGTCTAATAAAAAAAGGGGGTTTTTGCGCCGTCGTTTCTAATACCCATGGCCTTTGGTGTGCCTGTGTCGATTGGTATGGGTCATGATTTTTGGCGGGAAGAAGTTATGTCGTTTGAGATTCACCATTATGAATGCGGATTTCGTGATGGGTTTATGTTTGTTGGTTCATTTGCGAGAATTTTCATAATCAGAGACTTTGCGTGCGTTATACTTGTCTGACTGGTTCCTAGATCCTACCGTCATCTTTTCAGAAAAAGGTATGTCTAGTAGTAGTGATAGTGTGTCGTTATCTTCTTCCAGTAGTGAGAGTATGGAGTCTGGGAGGAGTGTAGGTAGACAAGTTAAGGAGGAGAGTAGTAGCCCAGCGGCTGTGGTGGGCAGAATTCCGATGGAGACGGTGCCTGAGGTGCGAGAAGACCCTCCTGAAGAAATGGCGGAGAGTAATTGGCCGGCCAAGGCCGGTTACGAATGGATAGGGACTGACGTCCATAATTAGTCATCTTTGTTTCGGTGGTCGCGTCTACTAAACTCTTGGTTGAACTGCACCCACATCATCGCGAAAGGTGTGAACCGGGATATCGTTTCCTTGGAGCGGGTGAGCGCCATTGACCGCGTATGTCACGGCCAAGAGGGGGCGACCGAGAAGTTCTTTTATATGTATATGTGTCATTTCTCCCAGCTGCATGTGAGATTGCTGTTGGATGACTTCACCATGGGAGTACTTCGTGAGCTCAATGTGGCACCAACGCAGTTGCATTCGAACAGTTAGGCCTACATGCAAGCTTTTTGTGTCTTGTGCTAATCATTGTATCTACAGCCTTCTCCTCGTGCATTTTTGTATTTTTATGACACTAGGCCCCGTCAGCCGACTACATGGTTATCCTTTGTGAGCCGTCCTAGTATTAGCAGATTGGACGCGTTCTCATAATCCTTCAAGCACTTCAAGGACGGTTACTTTAAGGTTGTGGTGAAGGAGGAGGACAGGTCTTACTTCCTAAATGCAGATGGGAGTACAAAATTCCTGTTTAGTTGGACGGGAACCCTTTCTCGGTACAAGGATATGGGCATCGACGAGTTGTTGGCGGTGGATAAGAAGGTGGTGGAGGTCTTGATAACGTTTTCTGATAAGTTGCCCACTAAGGGCCTAGTTAGGGTTTATAATTCGGTTCACCCGATTATTGATATTGAAGGTATTTGTTTATGACTTAAACTATTTTGATGTTTCTAAGTTGACTTAACCGGATGTTGGTGCATTTTTGTAGGGCATATGGCTCAGTTCGGGAAGAAGAACTTGGCACTTTTTCAAGCACTACAGAAGGAGATGGCCGCGAAGGCAAAAACAGCTGGGAACACTGATGTTCCAAACTTACAGGAGTCGTTGGTCGAGGTGCATGTCCATGGCAGTACTAAAAGGAAGGCTGAACTACTAGTTCGACTTGGTAATGGTAAGAACGTGAAGAAGGTCAGGGCTACGTTACTTGGGGCGCGATCGTCAAGTGGGACCAAGGGACCAAAATCCGGTTTGATTGAACTACCAGAAACGTTTGTTAGGAAGGACATTGACATAAATCTTCCGGAGATAGTTATCAAGTCTATCGACAATATGGAGCCCGATCATCTGGTGAGGACTATGGTGGAATTTGGAAGCAAGGCGTTGATTCTAAGTCGTTGGGTTGGATCCTTGTATCGACGAGAAGTAAAAGAGGGAAGTCGGGAAAAGGTGGAGGAGTTGTAGGGGAAGGTTGATAAGTTCGCAGAAGAGAGGGCTGCCTGGAAGAAGGAAAGGGAGAGTTGGGAGGAGAAGAAATGGTTGGGAACCTGGAAGGTTTGTTGCTTGGATTCAGAGGGTAAACTCAGTAAAAGGATAGCGGATCTGGAGGCGGATTATGACGAGTTGAAGGAGAAGTATGAGGGTGTTAAGGGGGAGCTTGATGACTTGAAGGGCTGCATCATCCAAGAGCACATCAACGGGTTCCAGAAGGGATTGCGGCAGGCGGCCTTCTTTCACCAGGATGTTGATGCAGCTGATTCAAGGTTTGATGTTAATAAAGATGTGGTGGATGGACAGCTTATTGACCAGGTGAGAGTAGCCCAAAGGGGGAAGTAGAGAAGGGGGCGGCCGAGGAGGAGAAGGAAGCGAAGGTTGCCGTGGAAGGAGGCGATGGCAAATTGGCATAGGATTTTTATCTGTTATTATTTGAAATGGTTGTCGATTTTATGTCTGTAATAATTAGTACACTATGTTCGTAACACTTCGTACATTGCTTTGCTTTTACGTTTAATGTGATTAATGCTTTTGTGTCTGCTATCTTGTTTGTTGGATGTTGATAATTGTGATGTATGTGATGTTTGGCGAACTCGATTGTATGTTAAGGGTGTTCGACTCAAGCCGCTTACTTGTGGTAAGGGTGGGGAACTTAAATGAATTAATGTCAAATTAAGGGTGTTCGACCCAGGCCGCTTACTTGTGGTAAGGGTGGGGAACTTAAACGAATTAACATCAAATTAAGGGTGTTCGACCCAGGCCGCTTACTTGTGGTAAGGGCGGAGAACTTAAACGAATTAACATCAAATTAAGGGTGTTCGACCCAGGCCGCTTACTCGTGGTAAGGGTGGGGAACTTAAACGAATTACCATCAAATTAAGGGTGTTCGACCCAGACCGCTTACTTGTGGTAAGGGTGGGGAACTTAAATGAATTAATGTCAAATTAAGGGTGTTCGACCCAGACCGCTTACTTGTGGTAAGGGTGGGGAACTTAAACGAATTAACATCAAATTAAGGGTGTTCGACCCAAGCCGCTTACTTGTGGTAAGGGTGGGGAACTTAAACGAATGCGAGAAGTGAAGTAAAGAGTGGTCATAAAGTTGGGAACCCTTCGTATTATTCATTGAATCTGGGGTGCCTCGTTAAAACCTCCCCGGCCAAAACCCTCCTTAGGGAAAAAAGACCGGGTGAGGAAAAAGAGTACACCTAGGGTTACAAGTGTTTGGTGTGATACAATACATGTTTTTAACTAAAGTAGAACTTGAGATGGCACACATTCCATGTATTGGGTATTTCTTCCCCAGATAACTACTCTAGCCGGTATGCTCCTCCTCTAGCGTCTTCGCGTATTTGGTATGGGCCGTCCGAATTGGCGGAGAACTTGCCATCCTCCTTTCTTGTGCCGCTGGCCATTCTCCAAACTAAGCCATCCTCCTTTCTTGTGCTGCGGAGAACGAGGCATATTTCCTGGCAGCTCTTTGTTTGGCGGCTAAGTTGCGTATCTGAGCTTTTTCTCTTAGCTCGGGTAGGAGGTCGAGGTGAGTGGCCATGTTTTGATGATTGTGGGTTGGGTCATATAGTTCTCGACACAAGGATGGTTCGCCAATTTCTACGGGTATCATGGCGTATGCGCCGTATACTAGGCTGAACGGAGACTCGTTTGTTGCTGATTGAGGGATGCACCTGTAAGCCTATAGCACTTCTACTAGTTCTTCAGGCCATCGGCCTTTGGCGCTGTCCAACCGCTTGCGTAGTTCCACTAGGATAACCTTGTTTGCCGCCTCTGCCTGTCCATTGGTTTGTGGGTGTTCCACAGAGTTGATTATGTGTTTGATGCCTAGACCAGTGTAGAATTTGGCTACTTCCTTATCTATAAATTGTCTGCCATTGTCGGTGATGATGGTATGTGGGACACCATATCAGCATATAATATCTTTCCAAACAAATTGCTGGACTTGCTGGGCTGTGATAGTAGTTAGTGGTTTGGCCTCTATCCATTTGGTGAAGTAATTGACGGCTACTATTAAGAATTTTACTTGGCCCTTGCCGGGGGAGAAGGGGCCGAGGATATCCATCCCCCATTTAGCGAAGGGCCACGGGGATAGTATGGAATGAAGTTGTTCTTGTTTCTGGTGGATGAGGTTGCCATGTTTTTGGCATGGTTTGCATTTTTTGATGAAGTCCTGGCAATCCGCTTCTATAGTCGGCCAGAAGTAACCGATGCGAAGGATTCTGGTAGCCATAGTGCATGCGCCAGAATGGTAGCCGCAAATGCCTTCATGCAATTCCTTAATGATGTACTATGCTTGTTCTGCAGTGACACATTTGAGAAGCGGTTGGCCATATCCGTGTTTTTATAAATCATCGCCTATCATGGTATATCTGCAGTGACCAGTTTATAGATAATGGATGTAAGGAGTGGTCCAGTTGTCGGTTTGGGAATGGGTAAGGTTGTGGCAAGTATTTGTGATGGAAGGGGTGGATAGTGTTTGTTGCAATAGGGATCGGTGGTGGCTTTTTAACTTGGTGCTAGCTAATTTTGATAAGATGTCGGCTCTGATGTTGTCGGTTCTAGGAATGTTTTGGATGCGGACCTGGTCAAAGGCGGATTGGATGACTACTAGGACAAGATGGTAATATTGTAAAAGGGTGGGGTCCTTGATTTGGAACTCATCATTCAGATGGCCCACAATGAGCTTGGAATCGGTTTTGCATGTTAAGGATTTGATGCCAACTTCGCGGGCCAAGGATAGGCCAGCGAGGATGGCTTTGTATTCGGCTTGGTTGTTGGATGTTTTGAAGGCGAAGTGGGGGGATTTCTCAATGAGGATATCGTTGGGGCCTTCCAACACGATGCCTGCACCTGCACCTTTCGGATTCAAAGAACCATCTACGTGAAGTGTCCACTGGTCCTCTGTGGGTGTTTGTTGGAGATCGTTGATGAAGTCTAGGAGGCATTGAGCTTTAATGGGGCCATGAGGTTCATAACGAATGTTAAACTCGGACAACTCCACGACCCAAGATGACATCTGTCCTGCTAGGTCTGGTTTCTGCAAAATTTTTTGAATTGGGTAATCGGTTTTGACGATGATGCTGTGGTTTTGGAAGTATGGGCGTAGGCGGCGAGCTGCGTGTACGAGGGATAGGGCCAACTTTTCCACCATTTGGTATCTAGTTTCAGGATCTTGTAACATTCTGCTGACGAAGTAAACAGGATGTTGAGTACCGCTTACGTCCTGAACCAGTGCGGCGCTGACGGTGTGATCTGTAGCCGTGATATAAACCAACAATGGTTGATGAGTATCCGGTTTATGGAGGATGGGTGGTGAGGTAAGGGTGGTTTTCAGCTTTTGGAAAATTTGTTCACAATCATTAGTCCACGTGAACTTGGCGGATTTTTTGAGCAGCTAAATGATGGGTTGGGTTTGTTCGGCTAATTTGGGCAGGAAACGGGAAATGGTCGTGAGACAGCCTATACGGCGTTGGACTTCTTTGACGTTGGTAGGGCTTCGCATTTCGATGATGGCGTTGCACTTTTTGGGGTTGGCTTCTATGCCGCGCTCGGTTAGCATGAATCTGAGGAATTTGCCGCGGTCGACACCGAATACGCACTTGTCGGGATTGAGGCGAAGGTTGTACTGTCGCAACGCGAAGAAGACTGCCGAGAGGTCCTGCGCGTGCTGGTGATGGCTCGGAGACTTGACAACCATGTCATCGACATATACTTCGACGCAGTTGCCCATCAAATGACTAAAGACTTTGTCCATCAATCGTTGGTAGGTTGCCCCAGCATTCTTGAGGCCAAAATGCATAAATTTGTAAAAATAATTAGCGTCGTCAGTGATGAAAGCGGTTTTGTTCATGTCGGATGCGGCCATGGGGATTTGATTGTAACCGGAGTATGCGTCAAGAAAGCTGAGGACCTTGTTCGCAACTGCGCCGTCGACAAGTCGGTCAATGTTGGGTAGGGCGTAGGCGTCTCGAGGACAGACTTTATTTTAATCAGTGTAATCGACACACATTCGCCACTTGCCGTTGGCTTTCTTCACCAGGACTACGTTAGAAAGCCAAGTGGTGTAGTGAGCTTCTTCAATGAATCCTGCGCTCAGTAGTTTATCAGCCTCAGCCTTAGCCGCTAGGCACCGCTCATCGCCGAGTTTGCGTTTTTTCTAGGAGATATACTGGGCTTCTTTGTAGATAGACAACTTGTGGGATGCTACTAGAGGGTCCACTCCAGCTCGGTCAGCAGTTGACCAAGCAAAAAGGTCTGTGTGTTCGACTAGAATAGGTGTGATGATGGCACGCTCTCCAGAGTCTAACCCGGTGCCAAGTTTGATGGAGTGACCATTCAAGAGCTCCAGGGGGGTGGTTTCTTCAACAGGTTCGAGGCAAACATCTTGACCCACTCTGGGGTCTAGATCGTCACTCGACAGAGCGATGCCAGAGCCAGGTGGCCTTTCAATGTGATTGGTTTGCTGGATAGGGAGTTGTGGGCGAAGGTTGGCCATGTAGCATTTGCGTGCAAGGCGTTGGTCGCAATGGATAGTAAGGATGTCGCGAGAAGGGGAGGGGAACTTCATGGCCAGATGAGGGGTGGAGACGACGGTGCCAAGGGTGTTGAGCGAGGGGCGGCCAAGGGGGACATTGTAAGATGTGGGTGCGTCAACGATGAGGAAACGGATAGGAATGGTCTTGGTTTGGGCTCCATCACGGAAGACTGTGTGAAGATCAATGTAGCCGCGGGTGGAAACATGTTCTCCAGAAAAGCCATAAATTGGCTCATCATAGGGGACCATGGCCGTGTCTGAGAGTTGAAGCTTTTCGTATGTTGCCCAGTAGAGTATGTCAACGAAACTACCTTGGTCTACTAGGACTTTTTTAACTGCATAGTTTTCTATTTCGACAGTAATGACCATAGGGTCGTGTTGTTGGTGGTCTAGGTCGTGAAAGTCGTCGTCCGTGAAGGTGATGGGAGGCATGCGGCGTCTATGATGGGAATGGGTAATGTGGTACCACACCAAGCCAATTTAACCAAGTAATAATAATAAACGATCACCATACCTATACGCAAAATCATTCAAGTAATCGGCCTGGGCTGACCTAAGCCTAACCGGCCTAAACCGGTAACATAAGACGCTAAAAGGAATAACCCGCCTAGGACAACATATGAGCAATAGTAGCACAAGCCGCCAAAGTGAGTAGTTGATTTATGCCGACCACCTTAAAATACTCAGTGAAATCAAAGCCCCCCTAATATCTAGTGAACCCCCAATAGTCGAGACTAAGGGCCTAGGCCAAGGCCTAAGCCCACCTATGGCCCAAACCAGGGCCCGACCCATGGAATGGGAAAACAAAATTAATGATCTATAAATATACATGGACCCTACAAATTAAAGGTACACATTCATTACTTCATTAATCACTTGATTTGACTTTTTGAGAGCTTTTGGCTGACTTGAGCTTTAGAGTCCCTTCTACAGGTAACCCCTCCCAGGTCCAAGCCGACATCTACTAAATGGGAAGAGGCCAACCGAGGAGATAGCAGACTATATGGGTAAGGTGACACTTGTGCCTAATTGATCTTATTGTTCTCTGCAGGAACAATACATATTTATGAATATTGTATCATTCATTACTCTTTCTGTAAATATTTGTCTTAACTAGTTGATTTGTTTCCTTACATGTTGTATCTATAAATATGACTATTCCTATCAATAATAATACACAGAAAAATTCCTCATTATTCTCTCATTCTCTATTCTTCCTCTCCTTTCTCCTCTCTTATTAGCTTTATTTCATAACATGTTATCAACACGATTCTCCAACCAACTGAGGACTAGTAGAAGCTATTTCTCTCTAACGACAATGCTTTGCATGTCTCAATCCAGGATTTTTCTAATATTTCTTTATTTACAATTTTATCTTATACTCTTATTTTTGTCATAAGAATTGTTTGACTTTATCAATTTTCATATCCGTGTTATTATTTTTAGGGTTAAATATGTTGTTGATCCCTTAACTTCTAGTGAAAATTGAAATTAGTCCCTCTCCAAAACTTTGGTCCAATTTAGTCTCCCAACTTTATAACTGCATGAATTTAGTCCTTATAACCAAATTATTTTAAGTTTATTTGACATTTCACATTTGTTTCATGATTGCTTCTTAGCTCACATTGAAGCAAAAATATGTCAAACAACATAAACAACTTAAATGCTATCATGAAATGCATTTGAAACGTTAAATAAACTTAATAAAATTTGTTAAAAAGGACTAAATCCACGTAGTTCTAAAGTTGGGGGACTAAATTGGACCAAAGTTTTAAAAAGGGACTAATTCCAGTTTTCACTCAAAGTTGAGGGACCAAAAACATATTTAACCCTTATTTTTGTTATGACTGTGATTATTATTATTATTATTATTATTATTTTTATGATGATTACTATTATTTTATGTACTAATTTTAAAAATGTCAAATCTTGCAAATTTTGAATTTGTCATCCTTGATATTATAAGGAAGAATTACATTTAGATGCAATGGGTCTTGGGATATCATTAAAGAAAGAAATAAAGCATCTAAGCAAGTATTTCGCTCATGCGACAACAATATTGTGAAAAGAGATCTCACAAATATTATTAATTTATTTCATGCCTTTGTATGGCGAAATAAAGCAATGAAGCTTTTCATGAAAAATCATGAGATCCGCCTAATCTACTCCATTCCCAAAAGTGAATTTAGCAATAAATGCTATGAATTTATTTCATGCCTTTGTATGGCGGAATAAAGCAATGAAACTTTTGAAGGAAAATCATGAGATATGCTTAATCTGCTTCATTCCCAAAAGAAAATGCAGCAATAAATATTATGAATTTATCTCATGCCTTTGTATGGCTAAACAAAGCAATAAGTTTTTGATAGATAATCATGAAACCGACTCTGTTCCATTCCCAGAAGAGAATGCAACAACATTTTATTTATATTTTCATGATCGTGATATTGATTATGGACATGGTTATAAAGGAAATTTTGTACACCATTGGCAAATATTAGCAAATAAGATGAAAGTATATATTATCATTATAAAGGAAATTTCGTACACCATTTGAGTTGTACTTATCGTACACCAAAGGATCTTACAAATAATGAGAAGAACATATAAACACACTTTGCTTATGAAGATGGTGTTTCTGATTATGGCCATATGGATGCTACTCATCTTGATATTATTATTTTCTTTGCTAAACCAAATGGAAGCTATTTTTGGTACTAATATAATTGAAGGCTCCGGAAGAGCTATTGTACTTCTACTAAAAGGTACAAGATTGCATATTAAAAATGCATTTTATTCTCCTAAGTCTAATAGAAACTTATTAAGTTTCAATGATATTCGTCTGAATGGATATCATATTAAGACAAATAATGAAGGAGATATTGAATATCTTTATATCACTCAAATTGAGTTGGATATAAAACGTGTATTGGAGAAATTATTAGCCTTTTCTTATGGCTTATACTACACATATAGTAATTCAATTGAGATGCATGTCATTATAAGCTAGAAGCTTACAAATAGAAATGAATTTCTTGTTTGGCATGATCGATTGGGTCATCTTGGGTATATCATGATGCGAAAAATAGTTGAAAAACTCATGTGGACACCCACTTAAGAGTCAGGAAACTTCTTTATATCAATGAGTTCTCATGTACTATACGTTCACAAAAGTTAATAATAAGATCATCACCAGAAAAATTAGAAATGAGTCAATCTCATTTTAAAAACGAATGCGGGGTGACATTTGTGGTCTAATACACCCACCATGTGGATCATTTCATGGTTTTGATTGATGCATCAACTAGATGGTCACATATTTTTTATTATCAACTCACAATCAAGTATTTGCAAAGTTATTAGTACATTTAAGAGATCACTTCCCAGATTATCCGATTAAAAAAATATGTTTTGATAATACTAATGAAATTACATCCCATGCTTTTCATGAGTATTGTATATCAATTAGAATTGAAATTGAGCATCCAGTAGTACATGTTCATACTCAAAATAGACTTGTGGAATCATTACTAGAACGTCTAAAATTGGTTGCAAGACCATTACTTATGAGAGCTAATCTTTTGATGGCTACTTGGAGATATGCAATTTTCCATGTTGCATTATTGATTCGCATCAAGCAAACAAGTTATCACAAATACTCTATTATACAGTTGGTTTTTTTTTTGTCGATGACCTAATATTCTCATGTAAGAATTTTTTAGTGTGGTGTATATGTTTCAATTTCCCCACCAAAAGGGACTATTATGGGTCCTCAAAGACAATTGAGAATATATGTTGATGGAGCTTGGTCGAGACATGGAGCTCCAAGTGCAGCGGAAATGATGGAGGAAGCATGGAAGAGTGGAAGGCAAGTTTGTAGGCTTTTGCTTGCAATGGATAGGTGAAAGGGTGAGTGATTTAGAAGTAGCTCTAGCTTAGGAAGGGGGCTAGAGGTAAAGAGAGTAAGCTCTCTAAAAGATGACTCTCAAGTGGCAATAGTGAGGAGTGTTCTCAACTCAATGTGTCTATTGCACAAAAATCAAGAGTAAAAATGTACAAATGGTCTACTTTTGGCTTTTATATGTGAGCCTAAAAGTTAGACTAATTCTTAGCCCTTAGATCAAGCTTGGAGGAGAAGCTTTAATCATCACCCTTGGATGGTGGCTTGGAGAAGGGGGCATCTTCCTAGCCTTTGGATGAAGACTTGGAAAAGAAGACACTCTATTAACCCTTGGATAAAAGAGGCGCATGGGTGGAGTGTGGACTTGGCTCCATGGGATGTATGATCCATGAGGTGTAGGAAGGAATGTTGACTTCCACTTAGTCCACCTTGGACCTTTTGTAGCTCATGGCCAAATCTCCTATTGGGCTTAGTCAAGCCCAATTTTATCCACTACACAATATTTGACTTATTATTCTAGAAAGCAAGGCCTAAACAATGAGCCAATCTTATTGCTATTATATTGCTCTTTGATACACCTCTTCAAATCTTCACATCTTCTTTGGCCCATGTGAAGAGTGTGAGAAGCCCATGTGGGTTTGCACCATCTTGAATGAAGCCCAATTGGATCTTTTTGAGCATGACCCTTGTTATTAAGCCTCTTGATGGGCTTGGGCTTGAAGGTGCATGTGGGCCATGGATTGGGCCTTGAGCATGATTTGGGCCTAGGCGTTGGCCTAAGCTATAAGCCTTATTAGAATCACATCATATGTTGGATATGATTCTCCCTCAATAATAAAATATCTTGAACTACCAATAGTTTGACCTATTTACAGTTTGACTTTTTGACTATCACTTTGATGAAAAAGTTTTTCCAACATTAGGGGGAGAAAGAAAACAATTGGAAAAGGATATTGGTTGGAATGAATTATCATTATCTTATCTTGGTCCTCATATAAAAGAATGTAAACTAGAAGTTCAAAGGATAATTCATTTACAAAATTAGTCAATTAATTACCAAATGTTCTTATTGGCAAAAAGGGTAAGCAAATCATATATACTAGCTACTAATGCTTCGAGTATATTTGATATTAATTCATAACAAGCCTAAAGCATGGTAGGCTTGTTAGTTCCAAAGACACGTTTGAAGCGTGGTAGGCTTATTGGTTCCAAAGATAAAAACTCTTGAATGAGAAAGGGAGCTAAAATGCAAGATGACCTAATCGAAAAGGTTGAAATCCCAAAAGATTCATTTGACATAATTAATTATTCGATTCAGAAGAACCTTAGGTACCTGAAATTGTTGAAAATGATGAGATATCAATAAATTATGTCATGAATCATATATTATGGAACCAAAATGAAGTCAACATTGACAAAAATTTTACATATAATATAGCAATTAATGCTATGAATGATAATGAGGATCAATAATAAATGATCATTGAAGATTGTCGATAAAGAAATGATTGGCCAAAATGAAAATATGCAAAGAAGCATAACTAGATTTGCTTGCTAAACGAAAGGTTTTTGAAACCTATAGTTCGCACACCTAAGGTGTCAAACCCGTTGGATACATATGGATTTTTGCACAAAAATTAAATTAAGAATGATGAAATTGTTAAATACACAACACAGTTGGTTGCTCAAGGTTTTTCATAAAACCTGATATTGATTTGTGAAAAGACATATTCACTGGTATTGGATGCAACAACATTACAATATTTGATTATCCTAGTTGAACAACAAGGTTTGCATTTACATCTAATGGATGTTGTTACAACCTATTTGTACAGTTCTCTTGAGAATCATATTTATATGAAAATCCCTAAAGGATTTTATTTGCCCAACAAGGCAAATTCTAAAGAGGGTTATTTAATAAAATTGAAAAAGCCCTTTTATTGATTAAGACAATCAGAACGTGCGTGGTATAATCATCTTATTGAGTACTTATTAAAAGAAATATATAGGAATGATCCTTTTTCTTCTTGTATTTATATGAAAATATCCAAAAATGAATTTTCCATAATTATTATTTGTTGGCAAAAGCAAAATACAAGTCAAATGTTGAAGCATGATTTTGATGATGATAAAAGAAGCCTAAAAGCCATCTGGAAGTCAATATGAAGAACATGTGTTTTTATGTTTAAAGCTATCTTGTAAATTGTACTTAGAATAGTTAGAATCAACAAGCAAGATCAAAATTCTGGTATTTCTCGAAAAACCAATGTGATAATCGATTATCACTTAGGATAATTGATTATCCTGAGCTGAGTCAAATTTTTCAAAAAAGCACTAGAATAATCGATTATCACCTCTGCTCAAAAATTTGTTTTCAGAAAATACACTAGAATAATCGATTATTATCCCTGTCAGTTTGAATGTGACTGTTTAGTTTTTGACCTAATTTTTGGAACCCCTATTTAAGGAACATCAGAGTTACTTCGAATTTACCTTTTTTTGAGAAGCTAGAGTGCTAGTGTTGTGACTGCAAAGAGAGTTCTTTGAGTGTTCTTAAAAGAAGCTTTGAAAAACCTAGTCTGGGTAGAGCGATAACTTTTCCTGAGAGGTTTTCTAAGAGATTGAGTGTTGCTGCTGTTGCTAGGAAAGCCAAGGTCAAGGTTCTATGTGTGATTCAGAGAAAGGTGTTCATCTCTTGTGGCTTCAAGAGAGGTATTTTCTTTCATTATTCATTTGTTATTTGATTGCAATATGATATTTGCTAGTGATTTAGTTAATCTCTTTATTTGAAGAGATTAACAATTGGACGTAGGATCTTTTGATCTGAACCAATATAAATACTTGTGTTCAATCGTCTTCTCTATCTCTTTATTTCATCTACTATTACTTTTAAAGGAATTGATATTTAATTTAATCGATAAAATTTTGGAAAAATGTTAAAGTATTAATTTTATTAATTAAAAACCAATTCACCCCCTCTTGGTTTTTGTCCAAACGCTAGACATTCCGCTGCGCGATACCAACATTATTTATGTAAATGACATAAACATCGTTGGAACTCCTAATGAGCTCACAAAGGCAATTGATTGCTTAAAGAAAGAATTTGAAATGAAGGATCTTGAAAAGACAAAAATTTTGTTTGAGATTACAAATTCAGTATTTAAACAAAGGTGTTTTTTTAGGCTTCAAGAGGCTTATATAATTAAGGTGCGTAAAAATGTTCTAAATGGACAAGTCACATCCATTAGGCACTCTAATATATGTGAGGTCATTAGATATTGATAAATGATCTTCTTAGACCTCAAGAAAATGATGAAGATCTTCTTGGTCCAGAAGCACCAAATCTTAGTGTCATAGAAACACTAATGTATTTTACTAATTATACTCGACCTGATATTGCATTTGCTGTAAATTTGTTAAGTAAGATATAGTTCTTCAACTACAAGAAGAAAATGGTTTGGAGTAAAATATATACTTCGTTACCTCAAGGGTACTACAAATATGAGCTTATTCCATCCAAATGATTCAGAATCAGATCTAATGGGTTATGTATATGCATGTTATTTTACATATTCTCACATTGTCACAATGGTTGATCACAAATAAGATGTTTGTTCACATGTGGTAGCACAATGGTTTCATGATGGTATATGAAACAAACCATAGTAGCAACATCGTTTAATCATACAAAATTACGAGGAAAGTTGTGAATATGTTTGGTTAAGGTCTATAATTCAACATGTTCAAGAAACTTGTGGCTATCCCCGACAAATATGGAATCAACAACCATATATGAAGACAATAATGTATTGTTCAATTGAAAGGATGGTATAGATATCCAAAAATTCATTCATGAGAAAATCTGGTAGGTCTATTTATAAAGCCTTTGCCAAGAAGAACTTTTGAGCAAATGATTCACAAGTTCGGACTCCATCACCTTAATGATGTAAATTTACACGAGGGGGAGAAATAAAACATGTGATGAACAATATTGCATTAAAGAATACCAAAAGTTGTAGTCTTTTTCCTTTAATAGGTTTTTTTTTATCCCAAAGAGTTTTTCCTAGTAAGGTTTTAACGAGGCACATTCTCTTATCAATGGACACTTAAGGGGGAGTGTTATGAATTAATGATTATCGATTGATTTGATACATTTACTCGTATGATTAATACTCATAATATGATTCATTACTCTTACTGTAAATATTTGTATTAACTAGTTGATTTGTTTCCTATATGGATTACATGTTGTATTTGTAAATAAGACTCTTCCTATTAGTAATAATACATAGAAAGGTTGCTCCTTGTAAGACCCGAGAAAAATTAGACTAAAGGGAAACACGTGGAAAAAAAAAATTAATGGCTTGATTAATATTGTTGATTTATTTAATTTAATTAGGTTATTAAATTATGAAATAGGAAATAAAGTTATTTAAGTTATTGTGGTATTTATAATAATTATTTAAGTGATTTAAGGAATTATGGTTTGTGGGTAGCTCAAATTGTTGTTGTGTGTGAGGTTTTAGATTCGAACCTGGTTGGTCGAATTTATCTTGTGTGTTGGTTTTAAATTCAATTTTTCTCCCTTAAGGAGTGGGGCCCACAACACATGAATCTTTTTCAATTGTCCAAAGGTGCATGAATGAAATTACGTGTAGTGTTATCATACGAGAATATATATATATATATATATATATATATATATATATATATATATATATATATATATATATATATATATATATATATATATATATATATATATATATATATATATATATATATATATAGGGAAGCCAACCTTGCTTTCTTCTCTTGTTTTTCTTGTTGTTTGATGAATGAAGTTGACCTTCTTTCTTTTCTTTTGTTTCGTTTGAAGCGTGTTGCTCTTGTTCTTTCTTCTACCTTCATGCTTTGATTATTTGATGGATAAATCCTTAAAGTGGTGGCTGTCAAATTTTATGGTGTAGTGATATTTTTTTTAGTTTTCCTTTCTTATTTCTCTTTTGGATATGATAGACTCATGTTTTTGGTTTCCTGTATAAGCCTTTAAGTTGCATGGGATGATGGTTATTTTCCATTCAAGTTGCATGCCATTCTTTTTCTCATTCTCGTTTTGAAACCACCGTCAATTGCTTGGTTCACTTTTTTATCATTTTCCTACACTGCACACTTTTTGTAAAATGAAGGTTCCTACTTCGTTAACCGTTGGATCGAGCTGAAAACTTAACAGATGATACTTAACACACCTTTCTTGACTTTGACCGGTCAGATCTTGAATCGGAGCTTTGGAGTGAGAGTTGTTTTTATCGTAAGGTCCTTATAGATTGGTTGTTGACAACATTGACCTTTGTTGCTTGTTTGGTTTATAACTTCCTCTATAGTTATTCAATTAAGTTGGTTATTGTTGCATTTGATTCTTGATTCAATCATCTTTTAATTTGAATATAAATACAAAATTTTTGGAGTTTTACACAAGCTGCAGTTTTATTTCTAAGATCCCAAATTGTTTGCATAATGTGTTGTTAAGTTGGATTGGATAAAAATTATTAGAATTAGTTATTTTCCAAGAGAGAGAGATGTAAGTGAGGATTTTGAGGCATGAAGGTGTGCAAGGTTGTGATTCATGGTGGGAGAGTGACATGAATAAATGGGTTATGTGATTAGTGCTTTTTCTTGGTTTGTGTGGGTTGCATTGTTATGTAGTTTAAGTGGTGGTTTGATGATAATTACTTGTGTGTGATGTTATACTGTGTTTGAATGAATGTCACTCGTTGGGTTCGTTGTATGAATGTATTATTTGAAAAGTTGATGGGTTTATGCTATGGAATTTTATTTACCATGCATGATGTGATTGTGAGTAATTTGTTGGCAATATGATATTCTCATATGTTGCATGTTGAGAGTGTTTTGCCTTGCTTGAAAGCTCTTGGTGGAATTTAATGAAGATTTTAGATGAATGTGATGCTATGTTAGTTTAGTATGATTGTTTGGCTTTGGGGTTTGTGTGTTCAAACCAAGGATGAATTGTGATAATAAAGTTTTCATGTTAATTGAATGCGACGTTGCGTGTTATTGGACAGGTTTTATTTACAAATGTCTTTTATGAATATCATTGTTTATGGTTAGCTTACCCCTATTTGTTTCTTTATGTGTTTGTTGCATGTGCAATGATCGTATGAAAACAATGTTTCTTTATTTGTTTCTTTAGTTGATTTCAATCAAACAGTGAAGACTATGAAAATTTCTTTTGTTTCGAGTATTTAATTAGAACTTTATTTTTTTATATTACTATTATCAATGGAAGTTTTAGACTACCTATTTACATTTAAATTATAAGGTGTTTTTAAGTGCCTTTTTGTGATATAATCATTTTACTTTTAAATAAAAAGAGCAATGTCAACTTCTCGTGACATCTTAAATTTGGGGTGTTACACTCCTTATTCTCTCATTTTTTATTCTTCCTCTCCTTTCTTCTCTCTCTTATTAGCTTTATTTCATAACAATGATTTTTTTTTAAATTAGTGTAGTAAATAATAGGTAAATATTCGTTTCATTTCCTTTTTTATTTTAAATTATTAAAATATTTTCATTTTATTTAATATGTTCAAATTAATACAATTAAAATTCTTTTATTTTTATTTTACATTAAAATGTCTCTTTCTATTATGAGTTATTGATTAAAAAGAATTTTTTTTTCAGATTTTTATTTTTGAAAGAAAAATATAAATATTTGAATGGTATTTTGATTCTAATATCCATAGAATTTATTCAATTTGATCTCTGAAGTTTTTTGGTCATCAATTCAGTCCCATTTTATTTCAAATGATTCAATATAATCATTTTCATTAGAATGGTGTTAACACCATTTGAAATGTGACCATTTGTTAGTATAAATCGTCTTCTTCATCTTAAACCCCTTCTTCTCTAGCAACATAACCCCAACTCGAGTCCTACTCCCACTCCATTGCCTCAACTCATCTGCACCATTTAAAATGATATAGAGAAGGATTTAGCAAACATTGTGAGAAGAAATAAGGGAACAATTCTTGTCAGAGTTGGTAGAAGTTGTCTGAGTCGTCGAAGAGAAGAGACAAGGTGAGTTGAAATTAAATAGGAAGATGTTAGGTTTAGAAAGGAGCAAACCAAACTGGGTTTACGAGTTGGAAATGGGGTTTGCTCGACATCGAAAGCACAATTATCAACACACCGCTCTTGGATAAGGCGGTGGAGGGTGTGGTTGGGGATAAGGGTGAGAGTGGCACATGTGACGTGGCACGTGGTGTTGTTGGTGCTAACCCAAGACTCAATGTTGGGCCGATCGTAGGTTTGATAGGTGCACATTGAGATTGAGTATCTCATGAGTTCCAATGAGACGAGCATCTAAAGTGGTAGGGTATGTGAACCCCTAAATCTAAGGGTTCTAAACTTCCAAGCATTGTTTGTAATGGGGAAGAGGGTGTGTGGAACGATAAATGTGTGTGGTACGACAAAGGCGTGAGAGGAGGAGGAGGAGTATAATGATAATGACAGTAGTAGAGTTTGGGATGAGGTTGTGTCATCAGAGAAGAGGGTTTCAGAAGGGAGATAGGGATGGCAAAAAATATCTATATTTGCAGATATCACGTTTAAAATCCATTATGGGTAGTAAGTTAATACATTAAATGGGTACCCTCATGTAATGGGTAACGGGTAGTTTAGTATCCACATATTAACGGGACAAGGGGTAGGGATCATACTGTGAGTATTGAAATCGGTGAAATGCCAAGAAGGGGGGTTGAATTGGCAAATTAAAAACTTAGGTAACTTTTGAAAGCTTAAAACAATTTTTCCTTGAATCAATAAAAAACAAGGACAATCGGCTAATTTCATTAAACGGTTATAATACTGTGTAATTCAATAGATTGAAACACAAAATCAATCAATTGAAAAAACTGGGAAATCTACATAAATTCGAATTTGTAGTTTAAACAAAAAACAACATGAAAGGCATATCAAGAGATTCAAATGAGTAATAAAAATATGAGCTAAGATTTAGATCATGCTAGAACACATAAGAACATATCAAAGATGATTCAATTCAAATTTTGTGAACTTTAAAGCACAAATAAAGAGAGGAGAGTTACGGGGAAGCACAAGAACACAATATTTTTATACTGGTTCACTAAAATCTAAGCTACATCCAGTTTGTCAAGAAAATTGGGATACTTGATATGGTTTGGTGTGTTGGTTTGAAACTTAGAGGTAGTGTGTTTAAACCTTGACTAGAACTAAAGGCATGAATATTGTTTTCTTTTTTGGTATTTTTGTGGTCCTCTTAGGAATATGAAAAGTTAAAGGCAGATTTGTTGTATTTGGTCGCATACATAGGAAATAATAGCTCATTAAGGTGAATTAAATGCAAAAAAAAATATTAAGAATTTAATTTTTAATTATTTTATGAGCACAAAATTGAAAGGGTGGTTAAAATTATTTTTATTTTAGTGTAACCATTAATTGAATTATTCTATTTTTTTAAAATGGATTATTAAAAGGGGAAATTAAGTCGGAAAAATAATTTTAGAAGAGATAAGATAGAAAGGTTTTTTAGCCAAGTGAAAAGTTGGCCTTGAGATGTGGTAGAGCAATGTATAATTCTTAGAAAGAGTGAGTAGAAAAATTTTATGAGTGCAAGAGGAGGAAAGAAGGAGAAGGTCACTTTGGAAAAAAAATTCTACGTTAGAAGGAAGAATCTTTGTTCAAGAGTATTCCAGGTAAGGGTAGCTTAACTTTCTTCTTATTCTTTTGTGGTTCATTGCATAGAAATATTTTGAAGTGAGAATATGGAATTGTATAAGAGAAACTATTTTTTTCCTTTGTAAAATGGTTGAAGTTAGAATGTAAGATGTATTATTATTGATGAGAATTATATGGTTTTGAGTATTTATCTATGTTCCTGTATGGATGAATCAATGGAGGGATTGCAAACGCTACATTTTGGATTAAGTTTCAGTGTAAAGGAAGTTCTCTTGTATCTTAAAAGGAAAAAAAAATTATTCTAATATTGTTTGTAAATAGGGGATGAACTAGGATTGGGAATTCTTGAGATTGAGCATCAATGATGTAAGTCTATGTTGATATAATGGTGTTCATGGTTTTGGGGTATAATGATATGAAGGATAATTTTAATTGTTGTTATGAAACTGTTCCTGAAGAAGAACAAATAAGATAAGTTAGGCACGAGTGTCACCTTACCATGTAGTCCGCTATCTCTTCAGTTGGCCTCTTCCCATTCGATACATGTCGGCTTGAACCCAGGAGGGGTTACCTGCAGAAGAATCTCCGAAGCTCAAGTAAGTCAAAGCTCTCAAGGAGTTAATCAGCAATTAATGAATGCGTACCTTTAATTACTGGGGTCCACGTGTATTTATATAGCATTAATGACGTTTGACTATTGTATGGGCTGGGTTTTGTCTTGGGCCCCAGCTAGGGCCCCAGCTTGGGCCATGAGTGGGCCTGGTCCTAAAACAGGTCTTAGAGGCCTATTGAAGATAGGGTATTGATATTGGTTAACTTTCTAGGCAAGTAGTCGGTTTCGGCCGGCTACCTGCCTAGATGGCTTGTCTGGTGGTGTCCGGGTACTAGATGGTAGGTGGTTTTGACGTGTGTACTATTTACTTGATTGAGTTCGGTTAGGTACGGTACACCAGTCCCCCAGCCTTGTCCGATATGGGCTTACTTACAGGCCTTCCGCATTCTGTGCGAGTCGTTGTACTTGGAGCCTTCGCCTTATACGTTTTTGTATTTCTATGATACCAGACCCCGGAGGCCGGCTACCTGGCTATCATTAATAAGTCGTCCTAGCATTAGCAGGTTGGATGCATTCTCCCAATCTTTCAAGCACTTCAAAGACGGATACTTCAAGGTTGTGGTGAAGGAGGGAGGTGAGCCGTATTTCCTGAATGCGGATGGGAGTACAAAGTTCCCTTTCAGTTGGACCAATAATCCTTCGCGTTACAAGGATATGGGAGTGGAGGAGTTGTCGTCTGGAGACAAGGAGGTGGTGGGGATGTTGTTAAGATTTGTGGATAAGTTGCCCACTAAGGGCTTAGTTAGGGTTTATAATTCGGTGCATCCGATTATAGATATTGAAGGTATCTGTTTATTACTTAAACTGTGTTAATGATGCTAAGTTTTTTTGATCCGAGTTGTGATATGTTATTGCAGGGCATATGGCACAATCTGGGAAGAAGAACTTGGCGCTTTTTCAAGCACTGAGGAAGGAGATGGCCGCCAAGGCCAAGGAGGCTGGGAAAACTAGTGTTCCCAATCTGCAGGAGTCCGTGGTGGAAGTACACGTTCATGGCGGCACGAAGAGGAGGGCTGAGCTTCCGCCTCGACCTGGGAAGGGTAAGGATGTGAAGAAAATAAGGGCAGCTATTCTCGGGTCAAGTGATGGGGCAGGGTCGGCCAGTGGCGAGAAGTTGCCGGAGGCCGGGCTAATTGAGTTGCCGGAGATATGCGTGAGGAAGGACATCTCAATCAACTTGCCAGATACTGTTGTGAACTCCATCGACAATATGGAGGTTGATCATATTGTGAGAACCATGGTTGAATTTGGGAGTAAGGCATTGGTGTTGGGTAGACGTGTGGGGTCCCTTTACAGAAGGGAAGTGAAGGAGGCGGGAGAGTTGCAGGGTAAGGTGGACAAGTTGGCGGAGGAGAAGGCGGCATTGGAGAAGGAGAAGGAAGGGTGGGAGGCTGAGAGGAAGAGGTTGGTGTCGTGGAAGGTTCGTTGTTTAGATTCTGAGGAGAAATTGAATAAGCGTATAGGGGAGCTGGAGGAAGACTATGAGGATCTAAAGGACAAGTATGACGGGGCTGTCGGTGAGTTGGATGACTTGAAAAACAGTGTTATTCAGGAGCATATAAATGGCTTTGAGAAGGGGTTGCGGCAGGCGGCTTTCTTCTATAAGGATGTGGATGCCCTGGATTCAAGGTTCGATGTAGATAAAGATGTGGTTGGTGGAAAACTAGTAGGGGAGGATGAAGAGGGTGGAGAAGAGGTTGGGAATGAGGCGGCCGAGGCGGAGAAAGATGTGGATGCGACCGTGGAGGGTGACAAAGCAGCTTAGGATGTGGTTTTTATGATGTCTTATTTCGCAATGAATTCTAAGTTTGTAATAACTCGTACAATATTTTTTCTTGCTTTTAATGTGATGCATATTGTGGATATATATGTTTTGTGGTTTTTGACGATAACATATGTGGTAGGAACGTGTTTGTTGGATAATGATGTTATGCATGTGAGATGTTATGTTGTATGCGTATTTTCCTAAAGGAGCATTGTTGGCGTTTGCATGTTAACCATGAGTAAAGGGTGTTCGACCCAGGCCGCTTACTTGTGGTAAGGGTGGGGAACTTAAACGAATCAACCACGAGTAAAGGGTGTTCGACCCAGGCCGCTTACTTGTGATAAGGGTGGGGAACTTAAACGAATCAATCACGAGTAAAGGGTGTTCGACCCAGGCCGCTTACTTGTGGTAAGGGTGGGGAACTTAAACGAATCAACCACGAGTAAAGGGTGTTCGACCCAGGCCGCTTACTTGTGGTAAGGGTGGGGAACTTAAACGAATCAATCACGAGTAAAGGGTGTTCGACCCAGGCCGCTTACTTGTGGTAAGGGTGGGGAACTTAAACGAATCAACCACGAGTAAAGGGTGTTCGACCCAGGCCGCTTACTTGTGGTAAGGGTGGGGAACTGAAACGAATCAACCACGAGTAAAGGGTGTTCGACCCAGGCCGCTTACTTGTGGTAAGGGTGGGGAACTTAAACGAATCAACCACGAGTAAAGGGTGTTCGACCCAGGCCGCTTACTTGTGGTAAGGGTGGGGAACTTAAACGAATCAACCACGAGTAAAGGGTGTTCGACCCAGGCCGCTTACTTGTGGTAAGGGTGGGGAACTTAAACGAATCAACCACGAGTAAAGGGTGTTCAACCCAGGCCGCTTACTTGTGGTAAGGGTGGGGAACTTAAACGAATCAACCACGAGTAAAGTAGTATAGAGTCATAAAGTAGGGAACCACTCATTTTATTTATTGAAATGGGGGTGCCTCGTTAAAACCTCCTTGGCCAAAACCCTCCTTAGGGAAAAAAGACCAAGTGAGGAAAAAGAGTACACCCATGGTTACAAGTATGGATCCGCTTATGGTGTATGTTCAACTGAAATAAAACTTGAGGTGGGATACATTCCATGTGTTGGGGATTTCTTCCCCAGATAGTTGTTCTAGGCGATAAGCCCCACCTCCTGTGTCTTCTCGTATGCGGTATGGGCTGTCCCAATTGGCGGAGAACTTGCCATCCTTCTTTCTAGCACTGCTGGCCATTCTCCATACTAGGTCCCCTATGACAAACGATCGCGGGTGCAGGTTTGCGTTATATTTCCTGGCGGCTCGTTGTTTGGCGGCGAGATTGCGTATTTGGGCTTTTTCTCTGAGTTCGGGAAGGAGGTTGAGATGCAAGGTCATGTTTTGGTGGTTGTGGGCTGGGTCGTATAGTTCTCGACGCAGGGATGGTTCGCCAATTTCTACTGGTATCATGGCGTCTGCGTCGTAGACTAGGCTGAAGGGGGATTCGTTGGTTGACGATTGCGGGGTGCATCTGTAGGCCCATAGTACTTTAATTAACTCTTCTGGCCATCGGCCTTTAGCGGTATCCAATCTTTTACGCAGTTCCACGAGGATAACTTTGTTTGCCGCTTCTGCCTGCCCATTGGTCTGTGGGTGTTCTACAGAACTTGTGATATGTTTGATGCCCAAGCCGGTGTAGAATTTTGCTAGTTCCTTGTCAATGAATTGTCGGCCGTTATCTGTTATGATGGTATGCGGTATACCATATCTGCATATGATGTCCTTCCACACAAACTGCTGGACTTGTTGGGCCGTGATAATGGTCAATGGTTTGGCTTCAATCCACTTGGTGAAGTAGTCAACGGCTACGATTAGGAACTTAACCTGTCCTTTGCCGGGTGTGAATGGGCCTAGGATGTCCATTCCCCATTTAGCGAATGGCCAGGGGGACAATATGTGGTGTAGCTGTTCTTGTTTTTGATGTATAAGGTTGCCGTGCTTCTGACACGGTTTGCATTTTTTGACGTAGTCTTAGCAGTCCGCCTCTATTGTAGGCCAGAAGTACCCGGCTCTGAGAATTCTTGTGGCCATGGTGCGCGCGCCTGAATGATAACCACAGATTCCTTCGTGTAGTTCCTTAATGACGTACTGGGCTTGTTCTGGTGTGACACATTTAAGTAGGGGCTGGCCGTATCCGCGTTTGTAGAGATCGTCGCCTACCATAGTGTACCTGGCGGCCTTGGCCAGCCAAGTTTTGTCCGCGTCGGCCGGGGGGTTGCCAGTTTTGAGGTACTGAATGTAAGGGGTGGTCCAGTTTGGGTTTTGGGTAGGGGTGAGATTGTCTGATGGGGTGTGGGTTAACGTTTTGCAAGTGTGTGTGACGGAGGGGGTGGATAGTGTTTGTTGTAGCAAGGACCGGTTACGGTTTTTGAGTTTGGTGCTGGCTAATTTGGAAAGGATGTCGGCTCTGACATTGTCGGTTCTGGGTATGTGTTCGACGCGGACTAGTTCGAAGGCGGATTGGATGATTGCGCGAACCAAATGGTAATATTGCTGGAGGACGGGGTCTTTGATTTGGAACTCGTCGTTCAGATGACCTACTGTGAGTTTGGAGTCGGTTTTACATGTTAGCTTTCTGACGCCTACTTCACGAGCTAGAGAGAGACCGGCCAGGATAGCTTCGTATTCGGCTTGATTATTCGACGTTTTGAAAGCGAAATGGAGAGATTTCTCAATGAGGATGTCGTTGGGGCCTTCGAGTACGATGCCGGCACCTGCACCCCTTGGGTTCGAGGAGCCATCTACATGAAGCGTCCATTGGTCCTCGGTAGGTGTTTGTTGTAGGTCATTGACGAAGTCCAAGAGACATTGGACTTTGATGGGGCCGTGTGGTTCATAGCGGATGTTAAATTCGGAGAGCTCTACGGCCCATGACGACATGCGGCCGACTAAGTCTAGTTTTTGCAATATTTTCTGAATTGGATAATCGGTCTTGACGGTTATGGTGTGGTTTTGGAAATATGGACGTAAGCGGCGTGCGGCATGGACCAAGGACAGGGCTAGTTTTTCTACCATTTGGTATCTGGTTTCAGGGTCTTGGAGTGTCCTGCTTACAAAGTAAACAGGGTGCTGGGTGCCTTCTGCTTCTTGGACAAGGGCAGCGCTAACGGTGTGATCTGTGGCCGTGATGTATACTAGCAGGGGTTGGCTGGTGTCAGGTTTGCGAAGGATGGGGTGTGAGGTTAGGGATGCTTTGAGCTTGAGGAAGATTTGTTCACAGTCTTCAGTCCACGTGAACCGGGCGGATTTCTTTAGGAGCTGAATTATGGGTTGAGTTTGTTATGCCAGTTTTGGTAGGAAGCGAGATATAGCCGTGAGGCGGCCAATTAGTCGCTGTACTTCCTTGATGGTGGTGGGGCTACGCATCTCGATGATGGCCTTGCATTTTTTGGGGTTCACCTCTATGCCGCGCTGGGTTAACATGAAACCGAGGAATTTACCCCGGTCCACGCCGAATACGCACTTTTCAGGGTTCAGGCGGAGGTTGTACTGGCGTAATGCTGAGAAAACTGCCTCTAAATCTATAGCGTGTTGATGATGGCTTGGGGATTTGACGACCATGTCATCAACGTAGACTTCGACACAGTGCCCTGTGAGGTGGCTGAAGACTTTGTCCATTAGTCGTTGGTAGGTTGCCCCAGCGTTCTTGAGGCCAAAGGGCATGACTCTATAGAAGTAGTTGGCATCATCACTTGTGCATGTCTGCTGTGGCCATGGGTATTTGGTTATAACCTGAGTATGCGTCCAAAAAGCTAAGCACTCTATTTCCTGCCGCGCCGTCTACGAGGCGGTCGATGTTGGGTAGGGGGTAGGCGTCGCGAGGGCACGCCTTGTTTAGATCTGTGTAGTCCATGCACATCCGCCATTTACCATTGGCTTTCTTCACCAAGACAACGTTAGAAAGCCAGGTGGTGTAATGCGCTTCATCTATGAATCCTGCGCTCAGCAACTTCTCGGCCTCTATTTTGGCTGCCTGTCTGCGTTCTTCACCAAGTTTGCATTTTTTCTGAGATACGTAGCGGGCTTCTTTGTATACTGAGAGTTTGTGGGATGCGACGTTAGGGTCTACCCCTGGGAGGTCGGCGGCTGACCAAGCGAAGAGATCCGTGTTGTTTGTGAGGATGGGTGTAATTGTGGCACGCTCATCAGGACTTAAACCGGTGCCCAAGGTGATGGAATGGCCGTTGGGGAGTTCCAGAGGGGTTGTGTCCTCGACTAGTTGGAGGCGGGTATCCCGGCCTATTCTGGGATCAAGGTCTTCGCCGGATAAGGCTATGTGGGAATTAGGTGGTCGCGCGATGTGGTTTGTCTGTTGGATTGGGAGTTGGGGCCTTAAGCTTGCCATGTAGCATTCGCGTGCCACACGTTGGTCACAGTGTATGGTTAGGATGTCACCGGATGGTGTTGGGAACTTCATGGCCAAATGCGGGATGGAGACGACCGCACCGAGGGTGTTGAGGGAAGGACGGCCCATGAGTATGTTGTAGGATGAGGGTGCGTCGACTATTAGGAAGCGGATTGGGATTGTTTTTGTTTGGGTTCCTTCCCGAAAGGCGGTATGGAGGTCTATGTAGCCCCGGGTAGATACTTGTTCGCCAGAAAAGCCGTATATGGGCTCGTCATATGGTATCATAGCGGTGTCAGGGAGTTGCAATTTTTGATAGGTGGCCTAGTAGAGGATGTCAACTGAGCTGCCTTGATCCACCAGTACTTTTTTAACGGCATAGTTTTCGATTTCAACTGTGATGACCATGGGGTCGTCTTGTTGGTGGTCGAGGCCGTGAAAGTCATCATCTGTGAATACGATGGGGGGCATACGTCGTCTGTGATGGGAGTGGGTGATGTGGTTGATGGATTGTATGTGGCGGAGGTGTTTCTTTCTAGCAGATGAGGTGGAGCCTCCGCTTGCGAAGCCACCAGAGATGGTGTTAATAGTGCCTCGCAAGGGGGGGTCGGCAGGGGTGATGTTGGTGTGGGCGGGCTGTGATTGTTGGTCATTGAGTTGGGTGTTTTGGTTATTGTGGTTGACGCCGCTTGGTTGTCGTCTGTGGTCGTGGCGTGGGGGGTGGTGGGTTCGGGAGGAGGTGTGGTCATCTCTGCGGATGAAGCGGCGAAAGTGGCCGGCGCGTACTAGTTCTTCGATCTTATCCTGTAGCGCTTTGCACTCTTCTGTAGTATGACCGTGGTTGCGGTGGTATCGACAATACTTGGTCATGTCAGCGTTAGGAGGGGTGGTTGTTTTGCGTGGTGGGGGGAGGAGGTCAGCCTGGAGGGCTTCGTCAAGGATGCGGGAGCGGGCTACTGTGAGTGGGGCGTATCTGGTGAAACGTGGTTGGCGGGGTTCATGTGGACGGGTATCGGGGCGTGAGTGAGGCTGTGGGGTGGGATTGGGTATGGGGTTGGGATTGGGGGTGGATGTGTTGGCGGCATAGTCGTTGCAGAATTTGGTGTGAAGAGTTTGCATTTCTTCCATGCGAACGTAGTCAGCGGCACGCAGCTTGAGTTCGTGCATGGAGGTGGGTGGGTGAAGGTAGAGGTTGTTAGCGAAGGGTCCGGGTTGCAGGGTGAGGGTCATACATTGGAGTATCATTTCCTGGTTAAGGTGTGGTGTACGAAGAGCTGCTTTACTGAAGCGATCGATGAATGTTCTGAGTGGTTCGTTGGGTTCCTGTCTGATGCCCAGTAAGGACATGGTGGTGGTTTGGTGTGGGCGGCTGCCGGCGAAATGTGTGGAGAACATATGGGAGAGGGTGTCGAAGTTATCAATGGAGTAGGGTGGGAGGGTGGTGAACCATTCTAGGGCGGGGCCTTTGAGTGTTGTGGGGAAAGCTTTGCAGAAGACTGCGTCTTGGGATGTATACAAAGCAACGTGTGTGATGTAAACTTTCAGGTGTTCATCGGGGTCGGTTTCGCCAGTGTAGCGATCGAGGTTGAATGGTTCCCACTGGGCTGGGAGAGGGGTGTTAGCGATAAAATCTGTGAACGGGTGGCAGCGTCTGGGCTGGTGGGGGGGAGAATGTGGGGTGGGGGTGGGTGGTTGATCATGGTAGGGAAGGTGGAGGTGATGTTATGAGGAGAGATGTGGGTTGTGGGAAGATATGGGGGGTTGTAGGGTGGGACGTATGCGGTGTGGAGAGTATTGGGTATGTTGTGGGGAACGTGGGTTGTTGAGGGTGCTGTAAATCCTGGGTGACCGGGTGGGAAGTGTTGGGGGTGTGTGGTAGTGAGGGGGGTTTGTTGGGTGGAGGTGAAGGTGTGGGGGGTGGGGTTGTATTCACTTTCTTCCTCTGTAGGTTGGAAAGCCGAAGACTTCACAGCTTCAGAGGTCTCTTTGGCTTTTCCCTTCAGGTTGGCATCTGCCTCGATCCTCCTCCTGAGGCGGGAGTTCTCTTGTTTGAGCGCTTCCATCTCTTCAGCGTTGCGCTTCTTCAGGTCTGCGAGTTCCTGCAGAAGAACAAATAAGATAAGTTAGGCACGAGTGTCACCTTACCATGTAGTCCGCTATCTCTTCAGTTGGCCTCTTCCCATTCGATACATGTCGGTTTGAACCCAGGAGGGGTTACCTGCAGAAGAATCTCCGAAGCTCAAGTAAGTCAAAGCTCTCAGGGAGTTAATCAGCAATTAATGAATGCGTACCTTTAATTACTGGGGTCCACGTGTATTTATAGAGCATTAATGACGTTTGACTATTGTATGGGCTGGGTTTTGTCTTGGGCCCCAGCTAGGGCCCCAGCTTGGGCCATGAGTGGGCCTGGTCCTAAAATAGGTCTTAGAGGCCTATTGAAGATAGGGTATTGATATTGGTTAACTTTCTAGGCAAGTAGTCGGTTTCGGCCGGCTACCTGCCTAGATGGCTTGTCTGGTGGTGTCCGGGTACTAGATGGTAGGTGGTTTTGACGTGTGTACTATTTACTTGATTGAGTTCGGTTAGGTACGGTACAGAAACATTTTTTACGTCTTTGAAAAAGTGTTTTATTTGGACAACAGATAATTATTTTGAGAAATTATTGGTGGCAAAAATTGATTATGAGAGGTAAGTTGAGTTGATCCTTGTTCATGTCCGTGTATGCAATAGGTTACAATTATGGTTATTTGGTACGTAATATTTGCAGTACTGTTGATGCTTGGTGATTTGGTATTTTGTGTTGTGAATATGAAATTGGTAGTAATTGGTGGTGGAATTGGTAAGTGCTGAGTATTACGGTGAAGTATGATATGCAAGTCTTTGGTAAGTCTTATTAAGAGGCATTAAGTTAAATATGTGCAACATTGTGCCTTTTGGATTTTTTATGAATTGGTAAATGTTGTGTAATTTGAAGGATAAGGATGTTAGTATAACAATTTTCGTGATGTGTATATGGTTTCAGTTTAATAGAAATGATGCGAAAGGATTGGTAGTTCATTGTTGTGCATGTTTTAGATGTCTGGTATGTTGAACAGGTACTTTGTGCATGAAATGTGATGTTTTCTCGTTATTTTTCGTATTAAGCAAGTGTGTGTTTTTCTGGTCTCCACAATTTTCGTAAAATTGTGTTTCCCAGTTCGTTAACTGTTGGATTAAGCTGCAATTTTGACAGTTGATTGATAACATGTTCTTCATTTTACCCGGTGGATCTTTAGTTGGAGGTTTGTAGTTTAAGTAATGTGTCACAAACTCTTGTTAACGCTAATTTTAGTATTCTGGGCGAGTGTATTTTTCTGGTATGCGTAGTTTTTGTAAAATTGCATTTCCAGGTTCGCTAACCGTTAGATTAAGCTGCAAGTTTGACAATTGATTGGTAACATGTTCTTCATTTTAATCGGGTTTATCTTCGGTTGGAGGTTTTGAGTTTAAGAAATGTGTCACAAACTCTTGTTGACGCTAGTTTTAGTATTATGGGCGAGTGTGTTTTTCTAGTCTGTACAATTGTAGTAAAATTGACTTTCCTGGCTCGTTAACCGTTGGATTAAGCTCCAACTTTGAAATTTGGTCCATAACACACTATGCTTTGGTTTCAATGGTGGGATCGTCGATTGGAGGCCTGTAGTTTGAGAAATATGTCATACATTAATGTAGTATTTTTGGTTTTGTGATGATAAATTTTGCTTTGGAATTTTGGTGTAAGAATTATGGTCGTGCGTTGTGCTTGTTTGTAATGCATTTGGAGGATTTGGTATGATCATGTATGTGTAGTAAGGTATGATATGTCATGATATGTTGAAATCGTTGGAACAAACAAGCTTGAAGCAAAGAATTGATAAAGCCATGTGTGCGCAACAAGGTGAGAAAACTTGAAATTTCCATGTGGGAAGGCTTCATGTGGAGGAAAGGTTACTAGCCATGGAGGTGACCAAGATTATCATGCCTAGGGGGAGAAATCATGCAACCTTGAATGAAGGTGATCTTGTGGTAATGTATTGCATCTAAAATGGTGTGGTAGTGAACTAGACATACACCCTCTATGACCACATGATCAAGGCAAAAAGGCTCACGTATTTCAATATTCCATATGTGGTTCTCATCTCCAAGTTCATTGAGCATTTTGGTATTGATGTGGAAGGAGAGCTTGAGGAGTCTACTGACCTATTGAACCATGTTTCCACATTCAATATGCATAAAATGGGATTCACCAAGATATGAAACACATGGCTAGTTGAAGGAGATCAAGGTGCAAACATTGAAGTTGGTGCAAATAACCATGAAGCGGGTACAAGTGGAGCAAACTAAGGAGAAGATGATCCACAACCCATGTCATTGAGATTTATCAACCTCTTGAGAACACTAGACCTACATATTCCCAGTTTGAGAGGATGGTTCTAAATCAACTTCAAGATATGAACATGGCACAAAATGCATATCATGCATATTGCACAACAAGGTTCCAAGACTTGGGTGACCAACTCCACAATGTTCATGACCTCCTCTCAAATTTCTACAACAGAGACAATCCTAGGGATGAGTGAATGAGATGGCTCATAGGTCATGCATTGCATTTCAATGTTGCACTTTGAGTCTCTATCTATTTGTTCCAGTTTTTTAATTGACTATTTTTCTATTTCAATCGACTAATTATATCAGTCCCAACTTCATGATGTACTTTTCATTTCTATTTTAATTTTGCTCTGTTTGTATTCGTATCATTTGCCCTGATACACCTTTATGTTACTGCTTTAATGAAAATTTTCATCTTTCCAAACTACTCTACGCATTTACTTTCATTTGATGAATCCAAAGGGGGAGAAAAATGAGTGAAGTTGAGTAAAATTGAGTTAAAATTGGAAAACCTAAAATAAATCTGCTGGAACAATGTAATACTTCAAATTGAATCTATAATCTGAAGTTAAATCACATTACTAGTGATAGGGGGAGCATATGCATATGTGGTATGCATGTATGCTTGTGTGCTTTTGCTAGATGTGTGTTTGTATTTTGGTATCTTGTATGCAAAACCTTTTTCAGGTTTCTCTATGGATCTTAGCTCATCAATTCAACTCGAGGATGTTGGCTTCATCAATTCAGGGGGAAAATGGTGGCACAAGCAAGCTTGAAGCAAAGAATTGATAAAGCCATGTGCATGAAGATGACATGTGTTTGATTAAGATTGATAAAGATCCACTTGAAGATTATGTTTGTAGTTTATTAAATCTGGAAATAATATGTTGAATGCAATGATTAGGTGTTATATCATGTTGATACGCTATATGACATAGGTTAGATATCTTGTTAGCCTTAGTGTGTCTCTTTTAATTTGTTAAAATGGGTTTTAATAGGTTAAAAGACTTGTAGTATATAGTTTTTTGGTATGAATGTATTCAATCAAGTTGTCTTGGTAAACTATATGTAGCTATGTGATTGAGTTAACTAGTATAAAAATAGTTGTGCAATTCTCTTTCCTTTATCTCATTCACTTTGAATCACTCTAAAAACTTAAGAAAACTAAGGAATCCACTCTTTGTTGTGCTTTAATGCGTTCTTGTGTAAGCTGAGGCTGTATACTTGTTAGAAATACTAATTGGAACAAGTCTTGTATGTAAAAGTTTGTTGTTTGAGTTAAATCTGCAAATTCTGCATTCTGCATAAATTTCTAGTTTAATCGACTGTTTCATAGCTTAAGAATAAATTTGTCTACTATTTATTTTTTGACCGATTGAAAGTGTATTGTTTTGTAACTTTTACATTCTAACTTTCCAGTCTATTTAATTCAATTGAAATGGGTTTTATGCTTTCGAAAATGTTTTAAACATCCAATTCAACCCATATTCCCCTTCTTGGCTTAAATCAACATTTCAAACCTATAGAAATTGCATGATGAGTTGAGGTATGTTTGATCATGTGATAAGCTATGGTATGCATGTGTACACATATGTGATGGGACAATATGAATTCTCTTATAACTGTAAAGCCAAGATGGTTCTTTAACTTAGAGGGCTTTATTGAGTTAGTGTAAAAGGGTTTCTTTTAGCCATAAGTCTTTGGCATGAGCTTAGCAAAAGTGTTCTTACCTAAGGCTTTGTCGAGCGGGTAGAGTTATTGCTTATAAGTCCATGCAAAGCAAGGGAAAGGCCCTTTTTGGTTTGAGTTTTAATGATGTTTTATTTTGGATAATAAAGTTTTATTTAAAGGAGATTTTGACCAGTGGTTTTTATAAATAAAATGGTTGTAAAGTTCTTAGTTAATAAGATGATATTAGAGGTTGTACTTTTAAGTTTTGAAAATTTTTAAATCACATGTGGCATCTCGGAAGGGATGTTACATCATGTATGTCCCAAAAACTTGAGAAAGATCAAACCTGAATGAAGGCTCTCCCTAGCCTACCAAACCTCTTCCTCCAAGTTTCATAAACCAAGCAAAAAACTCCAAGAAAGATCCAAGATCAATCTCCGATGGTTGCACTTCTATATGATCTTGAGAGAGAGACTTTTCCACTAAATATCCAATGATTTCGCGCTCAAAATGGCAAGTCTTCCCTTTCTCTCTCTCTCTAAAAAAAACATAACTTATAGTCAAACTATTAATAAATTCAACAAGTTGATTTTCTAATCAATCGATTGATTTCACTTAATCAATCAAATAAAAAATAATTCAATTGATTGAATGCCTAATAATTAAAACTAATACAACAAACCTTTTAATCTATCAAAAAAGCCATTTAAAGAAACCATTTAACATGTTGAACATCAAAGTCTTGAATTGTCTTGATAGAAGTTGACAATCTAAGGTTACAACAATTTCATAATCTAAACACTTAAGCACTGCCTCATTATTTGTGATGCTTAGGAAGCATGAAATCAAGATAGACAAATTAAATGAAAAAAGAGTAGTGAGAAAAAGGATGAGAACATTGCATTGAAATCTAGCACGCGCAACAATGATGATTCAGATGAAGAAATGGCTAAGATTAGTGACAATAAAAATTTGAATCTCCTGGTAAAGAAATTTGGAAAATTTCTCTAAAGAAGAGGTAATAAAGGTAATCAAAAGATGTACTACTCTAAAAGAAATGAGTCTACTAGTACTTCTAACTTTTTATGTTACAATTGTGGAAAACAAGGACACATCAATATCGAGTGACCGAATTTTAACCAAAACAAGGATAAAAGTGAAGACAGGAAACATGAAAACAAGTTCAAAGAAAAACATGCATACATAGTGTGATGAGACAATGATTATTCTACAAGTAGCTCATCACAAGAAGAAACCGAGGGAGCAAACCTATGTCTTATGGCTGGATACGAATCGTCATCACCAAGTCAAGCAAGTTCTCTATCCTCAAAAGGTATAAATGATTACTATTAGTTATTTCATGCTTTTGAGGAATTGCATGATGAAGCAAATAGACTTGCTATTACAAAAAATTGGTCAAAAGGTGTAAATAACTAACTAGAAAAACATAGTTAATCAACTTAAAAAAGATTTAACCGATTTAAAAGAAGATTTTGAAAACCTGGATATCATTTACAAAAATACAATCTACGATTGTCAAAATCAATTGATTTCAAAACCTTTTAGTCTGAGGTGTCACAATTTATACAATTTATACATGAGTTTTAGTTATTCATTTACATTTATTCTCTCAAGGAAATAATTAACAAAATTCCCAATTTCAAGCACTTCTTGATTGAACTGCAAATTGGAACGATTGATTTTCCTTATTCCTTTCCTTCAAATTTCCCTGGGGAGATAACCCATGTAACACATTTTTAACGAAGCTTGTGACATAGATAGGAAGAGGTGTGTGTTAACATGGTAGCTTGTGTAACATTCCGTCTAGATATTACTAATTTGAAATAAAATAAAGTAAAATAATATTAAATTTGCCATTAATATTCAAAGTTCTTTCCTAAAACGCGCGAAAATTAAAACTTTATTATACACAAAGATTCAATACATATGTTTAACACCATGTTTTACATCTCTAAAAACTAAATATAAAACCGAGTTACAAAAATGGTATAAATAAATTGTAACAAAAAATCCCTATACTACCCCGCTCCTATGCTATGCAACACCAGAACCACCTGCAACATCATCTGCTCCCGTGTAACGAATTACACGATCATCGCTAAACACAAACAAATAGGGTAAGCTACTATATATATATATATATATATATATATATATATATATATATATATATATATATCTATATATATCTATATATATCTATATATATATATATATATCTATATATAGATATATATAGATATATATATCTATATATATCTATATATATATATATATATATATATATATGCTCCTATGCCATGTAACACCAGAATCACTTGCAACATCATCTGTCCTCGTGTATCGAATTAAACGATCATCACTAAACACAAACATATAGGGTAAACCAATATATATATATATATATATATATATATATATATATTATATATATATATATATATAAATATTTATATATGTATATGTATATATATATATATGTATATATATGTATATATATATATATATACATATACATCACAACTCAAATATCCACACACTCATCAGAGAAACTTTATCCTCTAATTCCGTAAAACATGGCAACCACTGATAACACTCACCATTCTGAGCCACAACTTAAGGAATGGCTTGTGTTTATCCTCCATCCCAAGCCGCAATTCAAGGGATACCATTTCGAGCCACAACTCAAGGAATGCTACGTGTTTACCCTCCATCTCGAGTCAGAACTCAAGGGATGCCACTCCGAGCCACAACTCTAGGAATGCTCCAACTAGTCCATCTTTAAGCTATTACCTAAAGCCTTGTAGACCACGCACATCCAAATCACACAAGCCTTTGCCTCTGCATTATTGCTTGGCGCTACTCTATAGCCGCCAGGCGAAAGCCAGTTGCAAACTGCCTGGTGGAACCTATCTGTGTCTTATTGGTGCCATTTGTGTGTTAATTTAATTATTTTACTATTGTTAATAATATGCTTGACCATGGTGCATGATGTAAGACCCGTGAAATTTAATTAATTAAATAAAAGATTAATTAATAAATACGGGTGGGAAGAGAATTTATGACATTAAATTTTGATTGGTATGATGTGGAAAAGTACTAGCTCAAATGGTTGAGAGTACTTTGATTGGTTGAGAGGACTTAGGTTTGAGTCCTATGTATGCCAATTGTGTGGATTTAATTATTATTGTTTTGATAATATGTTTAATCGTGTTTTATATGAGATAATGTTTGAATTGTGTGAGTAGCATGAAATATAAATTGTTGTGATGGTTGACATTGATTTGGCAATTGCATGGTTGTGGGTTCAAGTATTAGAGAACTCAAATTAAACTTTATTTTTGCCACTTTGGGGTTTTGATTTGAATGTGAAGGGTTAACGTAAACCCAAGAGGAATGGGCAGCCAAGGGTGGCTGCAAAACAGACCATAAAGCTTCAATAAATGGTAATTAACATCATCAATTGTGCCTTAACACGTTTTTGGTAATTAACCTAGTAATAAGGCACAATATAAAAGGCCAATTGTAGAAAAATGGAGGGTTTTGGCAAGCTGGAATCTTAATCGAAAAAGAGGGCACGAATTATTGAGAGTCGTGAGGTTGAGTGAGGTGTAGGGGCTGAATAGAGAAGAACTAAGGAGAGTTTGGTGATCAAAGGAGAACTTCTCAATTGTCAAAGCGTTAAACTAAAGGATCCAGGTTAGGGGAGTTTTCCCATGTTAATTTTGTGTACTCACATGAAATGTTAATAGATGTATGATAAAAATGCATGAACTCTGATTGTACTGTGGTTTTTTTGAGTTCTGGAATTTTTCCAGAAACTGCCTGGCGGGTTATGCATAGCCGCCAGGCGGCTTATACCATTTTGTGTTTGTTTATGGTTTCGTGGAGGAACCGCCTGGCGGTGAGGCCCTATACCACCAGGCGACGTAGGTCGATAACCCATTTCTGGGTTTCTCTGATGAACTGCCTGGCGATGATGAATTTTCGCCAGTCGACGCGAGCCATGTTGGCTCGATTTCGTGCTTCTGTGCGTCCTAGAAGGGTTTTGATCGGGGGAAACCCAAGTGGTGTTGGTTAGGGGAAGATATAACTTGTATTTCATTGATTTTTGGTGTAATTGATGGTGGGAATCAATAGAACAGTGATAATGCAGTCTTAGGGTTTGATGTTGGAGTTTTGGTAGAATGGAATGGGATAGTTGTTAATTTTTCTAAAATCAAATTATGTTGAAATTAGTGTAGGTAACTCTGGGTATCACTAGAGTCATGTTATTGGAGGGAAAACGATCAAGATGGCGATAGGAGAGCATACAGGTAGTATAGGAGATTCATCTCGGGTGCAAAAAATCTGGGAAATTGCCCAGAAACTTATGCACCGCCTGACGACACGCGATCTGCCACCAGACGCCATCTCAGGGGCATTAATTATGTGTTGCTATAAGAGACAAGGCTGGTTTTGGAAATTCAGTGATCCAGGAAGGGAAGGAATGAAGTCGAGGAATGCGGATTAGTGAATTAGAAATATGTTAAGTAGAGGATTGAGTTGAGATAGGAAGTAGTGGGAACTTTAGCACATTACAAAGGTCTGATTTACTGGTATCAATAGGTGAGTTGGATGGAAAAACCAAAGAGAAGAGGTTGAGGACATGGGGGTACTATTAGGTGGCAAATTAATCCAGAACATAATTACCATTTATAGAAGTTGGAATAATGAGTTAAGAAAGATAATTGAATGATGGTAAATTCAATTTTGTTAAGAGTGGGGAAGGTATGAAATTGCACAATGAAAAGTGTTAAATCTAAGGGTAGGAGTGGCATACTTGGGAGAAAAACTCAAACTAGGGATATGTTTGTGATTCAATTGACTTGGGTAAATTGTCTTGAGGACATAATTAGAATTGGAAGATATAGAGATTAGCGGGTAGCAATAATACAAATATTAAGAGAATTGATTTCTAGAAGTGTGCCCGGAGTAGATGGAAGATTAACATTCGATAAAGTGTAGAAAAAGATCAAGTCAGGGACTATTTTGGTATGGCGCCTAGCGGCGTAGTGCGAACAGCCAGGCAGGACTGACCATTCCAGAGAAGAGCCTGATGCATGGCGCCTGGCGGACCAAAGGGTACCACCAGGCGGTATCTGGATGTAGGGAGTGCTTTGAGGCGCTTAGCGCCTGGCGATAAGCGACACCCGTCAGGCGGTCTCGGAGCTGGCAGTGCCTGGCGACACGTGTCCCCCGCCAGGCGATTTTATTGCTGCAGCTTGGAGTTGTTGATTTCATAGAGTGCTCTACAATGCTTTTAGTGATTGCTTTAAAGGTGGGTTGTTGGTGTTCTTTGAGTTGTGGCTCGGAACGTATCCCTTGAGTTGTGGCTCGAGATAGGGTTTAAGCACGTGGTATTCCTTGAGTTGTGGCTCGGAATAGCATCTCTTGAGTTGTGGCTCAGGATGGCGGATGAACACGAGGAACCCTTGAGTCGTGGCTCGGGTTGGCGAGTGTTGCCGGTGTGAGTGTGCTGGTTGTGGCTAGTACAGATGGGTCCAAATAGATTGTCCTCCTCAGTAATTGGCTGACGAGTTTGGTAGTCTAGGGACGTTACGGACTATGTTCGCATTTGGGAACTCCACCTAGCGTTCAATGTATGATCCGTAGCAATGGTTCCCGCACGTGCTCTATCGGTTGTGGCCGATAGGTATGGTATCAAGTCATCTTGAAGTAATCACTAGAAGAGGTAGAACACGAAAGTTATGGTTGTGGTTATGTTACATAGTATTCTAATGATGTTTGGGACGTTGCGAACTATATTCACAATTGGGAACTCCACATGGCGTTACGGTGTATGATCCGTAGCAATGGTTCCCGCACGTGCTCTATCGGTTGTGGCCGATAGGTATGGCAGCAAGTCATCTTGAAGTAATCACTAGAAGAGGTAGAACACGAAAGTTATGGTTGTGGTTATGTTACATAGTATTCTAATGATGTTTGGGCATGTCGAAATATATATGTGTTATATCTGATGTTCTGTTTTTATATGTTATATTTTTTAAGCTCACCCTATTTGCTTGTGATTGGCGATGATCGTGTATGCGGTACACGGGGGAAAACTTATGTTTATTATCTTTGGTTTTGAAATAAGTTGTAAACCCTTACGAGAATTTTTATAACCATTTGTTTTGGTGATTATGGACTTGAACATTCGTTGGTTATTTAATAAATTTTAAATTTTCCCGCGTTTTGGGAAAATGAGGTATTATTAAATGTGGTATATCTTAATTTATTTCTTTTATTTTATTATAAAACCGTAATATCCTGACGGGATGTTACACATGATATTATAATCCTAGATATATAAGAATTATCATGCAACATGAATTGGTTGATTGGTTGTGCATTGGCGTGATAATTGTGTGGTTGTGTGTTCAAACCTTGACTTACGCGAAATAGGTTCATTTTTGCCAAACATCTATTTGTCATGAATGAGAAGGGTCATAAAACCCTAGCCATCATAGGGAGTAGTTGGAAGGTTTCAGAAACCATAGTGGAATCCCTTGAATGACCGTTAAGCTCTCGTTTTAATTTTTGTTTTTTCTTACCATTAATCATAGTTAATTCCCCGCTCATATCATCATGTGTTCACCACCATCCATGAACCTACCTGCTCATGGCACAACATCTCTTGATCCAAGTATATCATCACTACTTAAAAGCAACACACGTAGGCCACAAACTGTAGCATTATTGTCTGGCACCGCCTAAGTGCCGCTAGGCAAAACCTGCACAAACCGCTTGGTGCAACGTCCTCGCCGCCAGGCGCCAAGCTCAGACAGACCCACTGTTGCAGGGTTTATCGCCTGGCAGAACACCCCTTGCCGCCAGGTGCCACGCGGTGCAGGGACTTTCGTGGAGGTCCTATCGCCTGACGCTATACTAGTAGCGAAACTTTTACTGGTTTTTATGCACCCAACCACAGATTGGCCTACAGCCCAAGCCATCCCAGAAATCTAGAAATACCCTAGTGAAGTCAAGGTTACACTCTTTGAAATCCAAAACCACCACATGGTTCAATGTTTTTTATTCATTATTGTAAGTCCATTAATCAAGACATATACTTTTACCAAGTACTTTAACTTTGCATGATATCCCAATCAAACCTATGGAAAGAAAACCACCAATCCAATACCTTACACTTAGACAATTCTTACTACCACTCTGCATTGATATTAACATTTTTCCTCAATTACCTTCCAATTCATACTACTCAATCCATAATTAATACTTTAACCCACTAATGCGCGACTATCTCGTGTTCCAATTATACACCTCCAAGCAAAGCCTATACTTTCCAAAACCTGTAACTTTTAATTAGAATTAATATTCTCCTTTTCGTTCATTAGCGTTCCTACAACCACATATTGATATAAACATACTATCAAACCTCTTACTATTCTCATTCTCAATTACTATATGTAGATTGTTCCTTCCCATTTCATCACCTAATTTCTATTACCACTCACTCCCATAGATCTCTCTCTCATTTCTGACTAGTTAAATTCGCCAAACAATGTCTGCACCTCGTCATCGCCTGGCGGCCAACTGAGTGCCGCCAAGCGGCGTACCAATACTTGGCAGGACCTCCTATCTCTAAATATGCGAGTATCCAAGTTTTTTTTTCCAGAATGGTTTCAATTGCTAAAAAAACCAAATTGCATCAATTCGCATACGCTTTAATTAAATTTCCTCTTCCCCATTTAATTCTTAATAATCATATGTACTTACTCACTGGAATCAAATTCCCAATCACTCTTGCCAATTTACTAACATGGTTTCATGCTTTATCACCCACGATTTCCCATAGTATCAACACACGCACAAATGTTATTAGTATCGTGATGGTAAATCATCTGATATGATTTATACAACAATTTCCCAGAAGCCAAAAAGACTCCCACACAGAACACAGGAAAACAACCAAAAACAGCGCTACGTCGCTTGGCGGTAGTTCATCGCCGCCAGGCGGTTCTCAACAGAACCCAGAAAACTGGGCATGAAAGATGAGTCGCCTGGCGGCACACTCATGTCCACCAGGCGGTTCCTGAGCAAAACATAAAAATTTTACGAAAAACAGCATAAACAGAGGAATTTTGATCATGCAGAGACATCGTATTCATACACTATGACACGAAATAAAACACATATCATATATAAATGTAAATTTTCTCCCCTAACGTGGAAATTCTCTCTCCAAACGGTATTCTAACGCTTTCTTGATGATGCCCGAAACCTACCTTCCTTGCTCCACAAATTGAAGCTTTCACTCTTTCTTTTCACGTGCAAGAACCATTTCCTCACTCACTCTCAATTCCCCCTGCTCAAAGATTATCCCAAAACTCCCCTAACCAAACCTTTTCTAGCTTAAATTCATAGGATTAAATAAAAAACGAAAATAATAAGAATGGGATTTAATAAGCATCAATTCTCATTAACATGGTGGTTTCTCAATCTTTCTAATTTCTCCCACTAACGGCTAGGGTTTTCTGACCCTTCTCATCCCCATGCCAAAATGAACTTTGGCAAAAAGGAAGTTAAATTCCTTCTTAGCAAGGTTTGAACCCACAACCACTAAATCACCAAGCAAGTGCACAATCAATTCAACCAATCATGTTTTCATGATAATTCCTATAATTTTAGGATTACATTATCACTACTTACATTCAATCATTTCATTAAAATAATACATATATTAAAAATAACATACAATTTGGCATACATAGGACTCAAACCCAAGTCCTCTCACACAATAAAGTACTCTCAACCACTTGAGCTAGTACTTTTCCACATCATAACAATTTGTATTAAATGCCATAAAGGCTACTACTACCCACATTTATTAAATAATTATTTATTTAATCATTTAAATTTCTCAGGTCTTACAATTAGAGTCCTTTTTGTAGGTAACCCCCTAAGGGTCTTATCCGCCAACACTAAAAGAGGATATATCCAAAACAAGGAAGCAACCAACCCGAGAAGTCAACTATTGGGGTAAGATATTATTTGTGCTCCATCATACTATGATATTGTTTCTGCGTGAACATTTTCAAAAATTCAAAAAAAATTAAAAAAATTAAGAAATTAAAAGAAACAAAAAAACCATGAAATGGCATGTGGGAGCCACTATTCATTACTGTTAATCATTTAAACGAAGTTAGAAAAATGACCAAATTGAACAAAATTGACAAAAATTAATACCTGATTGAAGAAAAAAATATTAGGACTAAATTGACAAAACTAAACGAAATTAGGAACCAAATGTGTAACCTTTAATCAATCATTTGACTACTAGTAATTTCAATGGTTTGTCCCCCAATTTGACTAACACTAGTAAAGGAAGGGTCCACTAACCCATTGTTGGTGCATGTTGTTGTGCTTTGTGTATTCTAAGACATGGTTATTTTTCCACTCCTTAATCTCATACACTCTACAACATTTTTTCTCTCAAAACTAACCTTTTGTAAATGATAATTAAAACACAAGTCGTCCCAACAGACATGCAATTAGTTTCTCGAGGATTAGGATTAAATATTTGTCTAAGGTGTTTTGGGGAATCCAATCTACTCGATTTAGGTTCATTTACAATGGGCTAGAAAACTTAACGTTTTCAATTTGAGTAATAGTGTTTTAGTGTTTTACACATTCACTATTTAAACAAATCTCATAGACAATTCGCTAATGTTATGGATTAAAGCCACGAAAACCTTTAATTTGCTAAGTTCCTCTTATATGTTGATTATGATCAACAAATCATGCATTTTTTTTCTGGAGATCATATTTTTGGTATTTTTGTTGTTAAGGATGTTGTATTGGAAGAGTTAAGAGAAAATAAAGTGGAGAATTGTAGATGAAGAGGAGGGCGATGGTGAAGCGTTTACAACAATATAAACTTCAAAAAAAGTAAATTACGGAGGATAAAACAATAATTAATGAGAGCAATCAACGTGAGTGGTGACCTAAATTGCCACAATCAACATTGATCTTGCCATTTTCTTGTTCGCGATGTTTATTAGTATATTTGAATTTGTGTCAACAATTTTTCACATCTTTTTGACATTTGATCAAGCTATTTATATCTTTTACACTTATTTTGATAATTACTTGGTACAATGAAATAAAAGAAAAAAAAATAATAAATAGGAGGGACTATCCCAAAACTACCTCTATCATGTTACGCATCTTTGTTGTCTCTATGTTCTGCTATAGTTACTACATGTAACATCCTTCTCGAGCTAGCTTTAGTCTCGATTTCGATCCTCTTTCTCTTGACGTTGTTCTTTGCTTTGATCCAACTACCTTGGATGTCTCGTGTTTCAGTCAAGCTCTTTTCAATATTTTCATTTGTGTTCTCTACTTAATTTCTCCTTTCGATTCTGCTTGACTTGACATGCCTCTTTTTCACCTTAGTGCAATTCAACCGTTGTATCCTTTGATCTGATTTTTATTTCTCGATACCTTTCAACAACTACACATCATACACAACTACATATCATACACTCATTTCGATAAATACTTTCTTATATTCTCATATACTTCTAGTCTTTCTAAATTGATGTTCCCATATTCTTTTTAATGCATACTTTCTATGTTTATTGTTTGAGTTTCTTTTTAAATGCTTTGTTGAGATTAAGTGAAAAGTAAGAATAAAAATGAAAAGTAGTAAAGAAAGTAAAGTTGTTTAGATTAAAATAAAAATAAAATATAAGCGAAAATTTTATAGTTTATTTAAGGTTAAAATACCTTTTTGGTCCCAATTTTTGACAAGTTTTGTCAAATCAGTCCTAATGTTGTTTTTTGTGCTCAAATAGGTCCTAATTTTTGTCAATTTTGTTCAATTTGGTCCTATTTTGCTAACATTTTTTAAATCATTAACAACCATGAACAGTGACTAACACGTGTCACTTCGTGATTTTTTTGATTTTTTAATTTTAATTTTTTTAATTTTTTTTAAATGTCCACGTGTCAACCCAACAACGTGCCACATGATAGAGTCAATATTTTATATTCAATTTGGTCCTTATATTCGTTAGTTTTGTTCAATTTAGTGCAAATTTTTGTTCACATCAACTAATTTTGTCCCTCCCCAAATTGAAATCAAATTTATTTTTATATTAAAATTCACATTTTTTATTAAATGTTTTATATAATATATTAAAATTCACATCATTATAATTTTTATATACAAATTAAATTTGGTCCCGTCTTTGACAAGGAAAAAATTGGTCAATTTTAAACAAAATTAGGACTAAATTGAACAAAAATAACATTGACTTTGACATGTGGCACGTTTTTGGGTTGACACGTGTACATTTTAAAAATTCAAAAAATTTAAATAAAAATTAATAAAAAAAAACACGAAGTGACACGTGAACTCACTGTTTATGGCCATTAATGATTTAAATGGTGTTAGCAAAAAAGAACCAAATTGAATAAAATTGACAAAAAATGGGACCTATTTGAGCACAAACTTATTTGACAAAACTTGACGAAAATTGGGACTGTAACATCCCATTTAATAGATAAATCTAATTAAATAAAACATCGCATGCTTTATAATATCCAAAGAGCACGAGGCTTATAGTGAGCTCAACATCAACACATGACCACTACGCTGTAGCATTCCCATCATCACTACGATCACCACGGGTTCCCATATCTGCTCAATCTAAGGAATTGGTTATCATTGTAAAAGGAAAACCACACAAGAAGACAGACATAAGCAAGAGGGTAAGCTAGAGTAAAAAGATCTTTATCATACAATTAAGCATGCAATTTAAAATCAAGTACACATCAATCATCCAAGCATGTGTAGTAAACAAATAAGACTGTAAGACTCAATTTATCCAGATACATATAATCGGTCGGATTCACTGGATGCTTGCGCTTATGGTGGCCTCTACTACTCTACAAAGTCATTGCCAATGGGTTTCACCCTACCACACACAAGGTTAGCCTTCAAACATCTAAGGTCATTATCCTGCCAAACCAGATTCAAACAACACCATGAGCACAAACAATGTATTATCACATGACCAACAATATATATCAAGCACCCATAACGTAAAATAGACCCAACAGGCAAAATAACTTAAAAATAGTGAAACCCTAGCTTCCCTTACCTTAACAAAAGCTACTGTGAAGGGGTTTAAACACTAGCAGAAGGTACCAAAGCGCCAACAACACCAGAAAACTGAAAAGAAAGGGACACCACACAAGTGTGAGGTTTTGGAAAGAACCCATTTTTGAACCAGAGCAAAAGGACTAGAATAGAAAGGTGAAAGTTGAAGCTCAACTTACATGGAGGGAAACACTCACCAAGCTTGGAGGAAGAATGGGGACAAACCCTAACAAAGCTTTATTGGAGAAAAGAGAGAGTGAGAAAAGGAGTTGTTTTGCAAAGTGAATGCAGAATGGAAACCAAGAGGCAGGAAGGGGGTCTTGGGGCACCCTATGAGCTGGCCTTAGGCCCAACAGATAAGGCTAGGCCCTTAAACATTTAGGACAGAAAAAAAAAATGGGCCTTACATTCTCCCCAATAACAAAAATTTTTGACCTCGAAAATTAAGACTTACCAGAAAACACATGTAGATGTGACTTCCTCGTATCCTCTTCAAGGTCCCAAGTAGAGTCACCTGTCCTCCGGTCCTAGACGAACTTGACAAGATTGATGGTTTTCCCCGGCGTTCCTCAACTCGACGATTCTCAAAAGCAACTAGTTGTACTTCCATCATTAGGTCCTCCCTAATTTGCACATCCTCGGCTTCCAACACAAGAGATGGTTCAAATACATATTTCCTCAACTGTGAGACATGAAACACCAGGTGGAGATTGGCCAACTAAGGAGGCAAGGCAATCTCATAAGCTAGAGGCCCAATCCTCCTCAAGATTTGATAAGGGCTAAGAAACTTAGGAGAAAGCTTCCTTGAGCGGATAGCCCTTCCTACGCCAGTGGTTCGGATCACCCTCAAGAACATGTGATCTTCAGTTATGAATTTGAAGGGCCTCCTCCTTCGGTCCGCGTAGGCCTTCTACCTACTCTAAGAGGCTTGTAACCTATCCTTCACCATCTTCACCTTCTCTGTAGTCTGTTTCAACAGCTTTGGCCCAACCATCATTGCTTCTCCATCTTGGTACCAACACATAGGGGTCCTGCACTTCTTGCCATAAAATGCTTCATATGGCGCCATGTCGATGCTTGCATGAAAACTATTGTTGTAGGTGAACTCTATCAAAGAAAAAACTTCATCCCAAGTGCCCAAATGATCCAACATGTATGTCTTCAAGAGATCCTGAAGCGATTGGATCATTCTCTGACTGGCCATCATTCTGAGGATGATAGGTTGAGCTCATGGTTTACCAGCTACCCAAAGCACCATGTAACGTCTACTAGAAACGATAAGTGAACTAAGATCTCTATCTGAAACTATGCTCGACGGTACCCCATGCAATCTCAATATTTTCTTGATGTACAGCTGAGCCAACTTGGCCATAAACATTCTCAGGTTCATTGCCAAGAAATTAGAACTCTTGGTCAATCGGTCCACCACTATCTAGATCGCAGCGTGACCTATCAAGGTTTGTGGCAAATGGGTCATAAAATCCATAGTTATGCTATCACATATCCACATTGGTATGTCCAAAGGTTGTAGGGTTCCACCGGGCCTCTGATGCTCTACTTTCGCCTTCTGACATGTCAGACAAGCAGATATAAACTAGGCCACATCATTCTTCATGCCTTGCCACCAGAAGGTCTCCTTGAGATCTTAGTACATCTTAGTCATATGCCAGGATGCAAGCTAAGACGACTCTTGTGTCCTTCCTCGAGGATCAACCTTCTCACCTCGACATCTTCAAGTACACACACCCTGTCTCTGAATCTCAGTACACCATCGCTACCCAAGGAAAACTCCTTTGCTTCATCTAATCCAAGCAACTCTCTCACCCCTTTCAAACTAGCATCCACCAACTGTTTTTTCTTAACTAAGCTCAGAAAGTCACTAGATATAGTCAAGGTACTATACCTAATGAACTCAGGTCCCAAATCAACTTGTAGCTTCATATCTCTAAATCTCTCTAGCAACTCCAACTCCTTGATCATAAAGTGTGCCGCATGCATTGTCTTCCTACTTAAGACATCTGCCACCACATTCGCCTTTCCCGAATAATATAAAAGTTTAAAATAATAATCCTTCTAGAACTCTATCCACCTCCTTTGTCTCATGTTCAGCTCCTTCTGATCAAACAAATATTTGAGGCTCTTGCGATCACTGAACACGTGAAACTGGGCACCATAGAGATAGTGCCTCCAAATCTTCAAGGCAAACACTACTACCACCAACTCTAGGTCATGAGTGGGGTAGTTCTCCTCATACAACTTAAGTTGCTTCGAAGCATATGCCACTACCTTCTTCTCCTGCATCAACACATAACCAAGACCTTGATGAGAGGCATCATAGTAAATCTCAAAGGGTTTCCCAACATCAGGGATAACCAACACTGGAGCACTCGTCAACCTTTGCTTAAGCTCTCAAAAGATTTCCTCACACCTATCAGTCCAAGCAAAAGGTTGGTCCTTCCTAGTAAGATATGTCAAAGGCGCCACTATTTTAAAGAATCCTTTTATGAATCTCATGTAGTAGCCAGCTAGACCCACAAAGTTTCTGATCTCTATTACTGAATTGGGACTTTCCCACTTTATCACTGCTTCCACTTTTGTTGGGTCCACAGTTATGCCCTGTGCAGATATCACATGCCTCAAGAATTGTACTTCTCCTATCCAGAATTCGCACTTGGACAACTTAGCATACAATTACTTCTCCCTCAGAATACCAAACACTATCCTCAAGTGCTCGACGTGTTCCTCCTAAGTCTTGGAATAGATGAGTATGTCGTCTATGAAGATACGACAAACTTATCTAAGAACGGCTTGAAGATCCTATTCATGTAGTCCATGAACAAGGTTGGAGCATTGGTCACGCCAAATGGCATAATCACATACTCGTAGTGCCCATATCTGGACTTAAAGGCTGTCTTCTGGACATCTTCCGCCTTCACCAAGATCTGGTGATATCCCGACCGTAAATCAATCTTGGAAAACACTGACACCCCATTCAACTGATCCATCGGATAATATATCCTCGAAAGGAGGTACTTATTCTTGATAGTCATCTTGTTCAACTACCTATAGTCTACACACAGGCGTAAGCTCCCATCCTTCTTCTTTACTAACAACACTAGTGCTCCCCATGTCGACGTATTGGGTCGTATAAACTGTTTCCCCAACAGTTCCTCTATCTGTTTCTTGAGTTCTACCAACTCCGCTAGAGCCATGCGGTAAGGAGCCATTGATACTAGACCGACTCTGGGTACCAGATAAATAAAGAACTCGACTTCTCTTCTTGGAGGCAACCCTAGTACTTCCTCCGGAAACACGTCCTCAAACTTGCGCACCACTAGTATGACTAACATTCTTTCCTCTTTCTCCACCTCTAGATGTGTGAAGATCATGACCTTGAGAAGATAACAACTCGGGCTCCTCTAAATTTGAGAACAACAACCTTTTCTCCCGATAATCTATAAGAACGCGATTGGCAGAGAGCCAATCCATTCCCAAGACCACATCCGACCCTTGCAGAGAGAGGCATATTAGATTTACTTTAAACATGTGTTCCTCGACTTTGACAAGACACCTAACACACAAAGATGACATCCTAACCGAACGTGACGCTGGAGTACATACCACAAGATCAAACTGCAGCTCACACACCGGCAAACCTAACTCTTGCACACAAGATTCAGACACAAAAGAGTGTGTCGCTCCAGAGTCATACAACACACAAAGACGTTTACCAGAAATCACACAACAACCCATAACAAGGTTACCTGAACTTGCTCCCTCTGCTCCAGTCATGGCATATACGATATCCGTTGCCTAAGGCCTGATGCCTCTTCTCCTCTGCTGAGTCTGAGCTAGGGTTCATGTAACTGTCCTCCCTAGAGTGGGACAATCCCTGCCAAAGTGATCGTCCTTGCCATAGTGGTTGCATCTCTTGAAACCTGCTAACTGAGGGCAGACGCTCCTCATGTGTCATCCTCCACACTGATAGCACTGAATTTTACCCGGCTGGGAAGAAAACCCTTTAGGCCTCTAAAATTGGGGGTGAGGTCTACCATATGTTTTCTTCTTCTCTTCATGTCTAGGCTTGGACCCAGATGGTCCACTGACTCTCTACTACTGGGGGTGTTGAGCTTCCACCTCAACCTTAATCATTTCCATAACTCTAGCCTTCTTCATCAACGCTGCAAAATCCTTGATGGAGAGTGGGGCCACCATCACACGGATGTCTCCTCGGAGGTTATTCTCAAACTTCCTGCACCTTCATTCTTCGTCTAAGGTCATGGTGTAGCAGTGTCCGAGGTGTTTAAATCTCTCCGCATATTCCGCCACATACTTGTTTCCTTGGGTTAATTGGATGAACTTCACCTCTTTAGCGTATTCGACACTGTCTGGAAAGTACTTGGAGAGGAACTTCCTCCTAAAGGCTTCCCATGTGATATGCTCCTGCTTTCTTCCATAATTGACTTCATGTTGGCCTACCAGTGTTCTACCTCTCCAGTAAGCATATACACTATGAAGGCAAGCTTACTCTTCTCCGGACACATCTTGGCATAAAAGATCCTCTCCATGTCCTTCATCCACTGGTTTGTGAGATCAAGACTGGTTTTGCCATTGAACTTTGTAACATCCCGGCCGGATATTATTAATTTAAATAAAATAAAAGTAAAATAATATCAAATATGTCATTATTATTCAAAGTTCTTTACCAAAATGCGGGAAAATTAAAACCTTACTAAAAAGTCTCAAAATTCAAAACCATAAAGTAAACTCCATGTTTACATAGTTCAAAAATGATCAACTAAATGTTTACAAAATAGTCAAATATAGTCTATAAAACTTCCCAAGCTAACCCCTTTTCGGCTTTAAGTGTCACCAGCTCCACCTGAAACAACGTCTGCTCCCGTGTAACGAATTACACGATCATTGCCAAACACACACAAAAAGGGTGAGCTCATGTAACAATATAAACATATAATTTAATACATAGAAGTTCACCCCCAACTTAATTTATTTCAGCCAATGCTTAACCAAGAAACCTTATTGCCCTAAGGTTTCCAAACCATAATTTCATGACCATGGACCCAGGATATATATGCTTCCACGAACCTGCCCGCTCGTGATCCTACCTCTACGAACCTCCCCACTCGTAGTCCAACTATACGGACCTCCCTGTCCGTAGTCCAACACACGTGATCCAATAACTACGAACCTCCCTGCTCATAGTAGCCCTCAATTGTAAGCACGACACACACGAATCTCCCCTCTCATATCCTCACACGAGAGCATCATAATATGAACCTCCCCGCTCATATTATCATGTGTTCACCACCAGCCATGAACCTACCCGCTCATGACACAATCAAGCACCTCCTAGTCCAAGTCCAAGTCCATATCGCAACACATTAAAACGAAATTAAGAAAAACATACTGCCTATATAAGATACATACTTAAGTTGGTCTTAGGATTCCAATGCTTCCACGAACCTGCCCGCTCGTGGTCCAACGCTATGGATCTCCCTGCCCGTAGTCCAACTCTACGAACCTACCTGCTCGTAGTCCAACATGCGTGAACACCTACTATGAACCTCCCCGCTCATAGCAGCCTCAAGTGTGAGCATGGAACATACGAACCTCCTCGCTCGTATCCCCACACAAAAGTACAACATATACGGACCTCCCCGTCCGCATCAATTACGCATCTCAAATCTCTGTTACGAACCTCCCCGCTCGTAACTAATCCAGCATATCCCTGACCAAGCCCTCAAACACATCCATGCAAATCCATCTACAATAGACCCTTGTCCATGCACTATCGCTTGGCGCTACCAAAGCGCCACCAAGCGAAATGGAAGTGCAGACCGCTTGACGGTTCCACAACACCGTCAAGCATCACGACACATAAAGCTTCCCTATGTCTGGTTATTGCTTAGCGTTTCACTCTTCACTGTCAGGGGTTACACCAGTAATGTGACACTACTGGTTTTAGGTACTCTAATTAAGTTCCTAGTATCAAACAATTCAATTCTAAAACATCCAGAACCCAAAAAACGCATTCATATACTTCATATACTTAAATTTACAACATCACACAACTCATATGCATCATTCAATTATAAACACACATCTATCCCTTTCTAAATTCATATAAAACCATCAAAACAAAAGTGTTATACCCAACACACAATCATGGACAACCAAACAATATACAAACCAAGAAGAACACATAATCATTGCCCCAAAATATCGCACAGGCAATAAGATAGTAATAAGGATAAAAATAAAAATAACAACAATAACAATAATAATAACGATAATAATAATAATAATAATGATAAAAATAAAAATAAAATAAAATAAAACAATAAAAATAAAAATAAAAATAAAATTAATGAAAATAATAATAAGATAAAATAATAATAATAATAAAACAAAAATACTAATAAAATAAAATAAAAATAATAATAAAATAATAATAATAATAATTAAATAAAGCACTAATAATGAAACAATAATAATGATATTAAAATCATAAATAAAATAAAACAATGATAAAGTTAATAATGATAATAATGATAATAGTAATAATAATAATGAAAATAATAATAAAAATAATAGTAAAATAAATTAATAATAATAATATTAAGGATAACAATAACAGTAATAGTAATAATAATAATAATGATAATAATAATAATAATAATAGAAATAATAATAAGAATAATAATAATAATAACAATAATGTCACAACCAGAATCGCGATGGGACAACGAACCAAAAAAAAAAAGAAAACGGGTTTAAAAAGAGATTGAGAGTCGCCACCACAGTTATTTTTGGAAAACTATGGAAAACCATAAAGATAAGACAAGTCTACGAAAAAAAACCAGATTTCGGATCCGGGAGTCGGGATCTAAGGTAAAGTACATGCGCTCACCGTGATGGTTCCCTAAACTTAAGGATCAAGGTCACTAGAGCTATGGCCCACTTCATGATATTTCCCACAATAGTTGGTATACAACAAGGAGTGAGAGTACCAAGGAAACAAGCAAACTCTAGCTGGGGTTCTCACAATGACCACTTGGAAAGTTCATCCACTGTGGCACCGCTACACAATACCCTCTAATTCAAAGTTACACAGACCCAGGTATAGGGTCTACTCATGATATGCACAATGTGTGTGTGTGGAGAGAGAATGGTGCATACCATAACCCCCACATGCAAAATAGCCAAAAAAAAAAATTTCCCAAGTAGATATGTAAAAAAATAAGCAAAATAATTCACAAGCAATTATTTCAAGAGACAAATATATACACATGCAAATAAAGACAATAATAAAAAAATAAGAAGAAAGAGGAAAGAAAACATAAGGAAAAACCACATCCAGTTTGCATATCTAATTAAATGGCTTGACTCTCTAGCGTCCCCAGTAGAGTCGCCAGCTGTCGCAACCAGAATCGCGACGAGACAACGAACAAAAACAAAAGAAAACGGTTTTAAAAAGAGATTGGGAGTCGCCACCCCAGTTATTTTTGGAAAACTATGGAAAACCGTAAAGATAAGACAAGTCTGCGAAAAAACCAGATTTCGGATCCGGGAGACGGTTACGCGTAGGGAAGGTATTAGCACCCTACATCGCCCGCCTGAGGTCGATACCTTTAATTAAAAATGCAAAGTCGATGTGGTTTTCGAAATGTTAATTTTCCCCAAAAATAACAAGACAAAAATGTTAAAAAGAAACAAAAATATTTTTTAATTTTTTGGGCCCGACAAGGATTGACCTTGGTCCTACGTATTCTCATTTAAAATGAGAAATCAGGGTTACGTAGTTCTTTAAAAGATATTTGAAAAATAATTGAGAAAAAAGATATGATTTTTTAGAGGTGAACTTGACAAGGACTGACCTTGCTCCTACGTATCTCACAGGGGAGAATCAAGGATCACGTAATTCTTAAGAAAGACTCTTTTTTAAAATGTTGAAATTTTTATATTTTGAAAATTTTGTATTTTTTGGTGTTTTTTTGAATTACTTGAAATATGTGTCATACAACGCGAGCGGTCGGACAAACACTAAAAGAGAAAGAAAACTATTTTTGGTATTTTTGAAAATGAGTGTCACACGGTGCGGGCGACCGGACAAACACAATAAAACAAAAAAGAATATTTTTCATTTTTTAAATTTTTTCTATTTTTGTAATTTTTTATAATTTAAAATATTTTCATTTTCTCTTTTTTAGGAAAAGAAAAGACAAAAAAAAAACTAATAACAAAAAAGATAAAAGTAAAAAAAACAACAATAGTAGGGTGCATGAGTAATGTGGGAGGTGCAACGAGTAATGCATAAACATAGGCCCAAAAATGAGAAACAAAGACATAGGGGGTGCGAGTTATAAGATATGGGAGGTGCACGCAGTAAGCAGGCAGGGCGCGTGAAGTAAATATGAGGGTGCATGAAGTAAACATGAAACAAGTGTGGCAGGGGTGTGAGGTTAGTAAATATCAGGGGTACTCGCAGCATAAAATTAAATCAGGAGTGCGAGATGGAAAAAAGGGGGTGCGCTGAGTAAAACGTGAAACAAGTGTGACAAGGGGTGCGAGGTTAGTAATTATGGAGGTGTATGAAGTGAGAACAAGGGTGTAGAGATTAAAACAAAAAGGTGTGCAGAAATTAAAGATGGGTGTGTAGAAATAAAAAAATGGGGGTGTATGAGTTAAAAACCGGCGATGCACAAAGAAATGGTCAGCCTCAACCCAGATCTCTTATATCACCATCTTTAGGGTTCCCTCCTTCAAACAAGAAAGAGGAGCCAAGACAACCCTCTTCTTCCCTCCATGGATACGGCATGTGATGACTAAGGGTCATCTTCCCCAACTTCGGCGAATTCCACACGGCCGCCCAGACCAAAACCTCCGGCGACGACGCCAACCAGCGTCGGGAGCTCCACCGACGATTACGTCGCTCTCTGGTTCGCTTCACACAAAGCAACCTGCATCAATGTCCACGACTGTCGAGCCACCGCTCACCCTCACCGGCACGGCCTGGAGCCGACGACGTTGCACCTTTGTTTTCTTCTATGCAAGACACTCCAAAGACCAACACCGTGACTGGCTGTGTCTCCTCCCTCTAGCAGAGACTGCCATAACAGCGCCTTCATCCTTCGCTTGAAACTTCGACTCGTCGGCGGCATTGTCGCCGGCGATTGGTTATCCTCCTTCCTCTGGCCATTCAACCTTCTTCTTCCTCTACTATCTATTTTCTATTTCAATGTTGGTTTCTATTCTTGTGATTGGTTTGGAGTTATTATGATTGGGGAATGGAAGCGTTGGATGATAATGGAGAAGAGTGGGGACGGTGATGATGGTTAATGGAGGTGGTGATGATGCACAGTGGTATTGACAGGCTCTGGAGGTGATGATGATTCACGGTGGTATAGGGCTGGGTTATGTGGTGTTGAGAATGTGAGGATGAAGGTGCTGTTTTTATTTTTTAGAGAACAAAATGCGGGAAAGCCTCCATGAGTGAAGAAGGTGAATCCTGAATGGAGGGACTCTGATGATATTTATTGTGCTTCTCCTCTGTTCCTTTCCCACCTCGAGGCGTAGGATAAGGCTGAAAGCAGATATTGCTTCCTGCTCCTTCCTTCTTCAACCATCATGACCATGGCCAGCTAGCTACCACCCATAACTATTAGAGACCTTACGTTAATCTCTTGGTCTTCTCTTTTTTTTTATTTCATTTTTTTCTTAAATAATAAAAAGTAAAAAAGGAAAATAAATAAAATTGTAAATAAAATATAAATAAATAAAATAAGATTAAAATGAAATAATAATAATAATAATAAAATAAAATAAAACAAAATAAAAATATAAAAAAAAGAATAATAATAATAATAATAATAATAGAAAATAAAATAAAAGTAAAATAAGATAAAAAGAAAAAAAAAACAAAATAAAAGCAAAATAAGATTATGAGAAAAAAATACATTATAACCCAGACAAAATTGGGTGTGGACAAATAATAGTAGTAAAATAAAATAATAATAATAATAATAATATACATAATAATAAAAATAAATAATAATAATAATAATAATAACAATAATAATAATAAATGTGTTGTGTTTAGAAGAAGAACTCTAAACACGCACTCCAGAAGTCGAATGTAACTAAAGCCAATTAATTAAATACCAACCTAAATTAATAAAATCACTTTTGCAATCCCCATTTATAAACCACTTTCTATAGTTATTCCATTCCCCTCTTATATAATATATTAAAAATTACTAATTATACCATATCATAATTTCTATAAGAAAACACTACCAAAGAAAATTACTAATTATTCTAAAACCTTAACTGTAGCATACCAAAAGTTTAGTCACTACCAAAGCTTAATACCCAAAAGTTACAAGTCATATATAATATCAAATACAACAACAGCAAAAAAATAAAGAAAGTTAGCCCCACTTCTAACCTTCTTTAAATATATATTTATATAAAAAAAACTATTTAGTGTAATCGATGCTCTACACCAAAAGTAGATAATTTGTTTCCTTTTTTTCCTTTAATATTATATAAATTACTATATGATGAATGTCGTAAAATATCCTCCTAAAATATTATAGCATACCATAACACCACATTTATCTACTTTTTCATATAACTAAAAAAAATGAAAGCTTTAGAGTGCAACCCCAAGTCATGCCACTATAAAAGAAAAACATAAACCCTAACATTTCCTTTGCATCATTCACCCACAAATCAAGAAAACGTCAATGCATTCTTGCTATATTAGATTTCGTATCACTAAAATTCATCAATCACATACTTAACATTCAAACAAAATTTTGATGATACTATATCACCATTACAATCTAAATTTCTAAAATATAAAACAAATGCATCACATTTTTTTTATTATAAACAATAATTCAATCAAACAAAACTTAAAATCTTCTTTCAAAGGAAGAGATTAAACTAGTCAGCTCCTTTGAATTACGCGTCTTCCCTTGAGCACTAATGTCCTCCCTTTGATTCTTTCCCAAATCAGCTCTCACTTGAATTTGCCTTTTAAAGCTTGCCTTAATGTTGGTAAATGCAAAAAATAAAATGAAATTGGCTTTATGGTGAGGTTAATTGCTATTGAAAGCACCCATTATTTGGTTGTTTTTCAGCCCCTCTTGGGGCCTTCTCGGGTTTTCTCCACCCTTTCATATTCAAGCCACAACTAATTTTTTAACAAAAAAAGAGTTAAATATGAGTTCACCAAGGTTCAAACCTATACCATGCTCATTATCAAATCAATGCCTAACCACTCAAGCAATTTACATTTTGTAATAATTTCACCTAATTCTATAATCATGTTATCACTCAACATGATCATGCATATTATTATTAAAAATTAATAATAAATCAAATAACACATAATTGGCATAGATAGGACTTGAGAACCCAAGTCCTCTCACACAATCAAAGTATTCTCAACCATTTGAGCTAGTACTTTTCCACATCACATTAATTAATATTTAATGTCATAAAGACTCCCACTGCCCGCATTTATTAATTATTTAATTATTTAAATTTTTCGAGTCTTACAAACTTGGCCAGGTGATGCTTCAGAAACTCCTCCAAGCTCCATTCCGGGAGTAGAGATCGAGGTTTAGGGTCGTAGACAGGGGCAAAAATCCTATTCTCCCCCAACTATCAGAGGGCCTCAATATGTTGCCTCTGAGCAACCTTAGAAGCCACCCTTGTAGCCTCCCTTTGCTGCATAACCAACTATTGCTGCTCCAAAGATGACTCTTGGCGCTGCATGGAAGCTTTATGCTACTGCATCATAGCGTTGCCTTGCTAGGTTAGGGCTACCACCATGGCCTTAACCGCCTTTGTGATATTTGGCGCATCGCCCCGAGGGGGTTGAGGAGTTACACGAGGGGGTGCCATATCACTGGACACACAACAGAAACCATCAATCAAACTTGGTTAGATGAGAAACTTAGCTAACAACACTAGGAAGACAAAATGAAAGCTAAGCAAGCACACAAGCCCACAGATTATAAGGAACGAAAGCACTGATACCATAAAATGTAACACCCCATTTAATAAATAAATCTAATTAAATAAAACATTACATGCACGAGGCTTATAAACATCCCATGTAACATCGCATACTTAAACTTTTTTAATGCGATAAACCAACCAATCATTAGAGAAATACACATATTCAACCAACTTTGTCAATCTTGCTCAGGCTAAGGAGCTCTTGCTCAGGCGAGAGGAACCCCTCGCTCAAGCTACCAGCTCTCGCTAGGCGAGATTGCAAACAGAGAGCACGTTAAGGTCTCGCTCTAGCTAGCCCATCTCGCTTAAGCGATATTACTCTTGCTCAGGCGAGAGGCCTTCGCTTAGGTGAGCCCTCGAAATAGAGAGGGGGTGAGTTGTTGTTGTTCTCACTCAGGCGAGAGCTCCTCACATAAGCGAGAGCTTTTCGTTTTGAGCAACCACCCAACTCACCTGGCTGAGTTCAGTAGAACCCACCTGCTCCCACGCATGCCAAACCAGATTCAAACAACACCATGAGCACAAACAATGTATTATCACATGACCAACAATATATATCAAGCACCCATAATGTAAAACAAACCCAACAGGCAAAATAACTTAAAAATAGTGAAACCCTAGCTTCCCTTACCTTAACAAAAGCTACTGTGAGGGGGTTTAGACACTAGCAAAACATGCCAACTGAAAAGAAAGGGACACTAGCACGAGGGTGAGGTTCTGGAAAGAACCCAATTTTGAACCAGAGCAAAAGGACTGAAAAAGAAAGGCAAAAGTTGGAGCTCAACTTACATGGAGGGAAATGCTCACCAAGCTTGGAGGAAGAATGTGGATCAAACCCTAGCAGAACTCTGTTGGAGAAAACAGAGAATGAGAAAAGGAGTTGTTTTGTAAAGTGAATGCAGAATGGAAACCAAGAGGCTGGAAGGGGGTTTGGGCACCCTGTGGACTGGCCTTAGGCCCAATAGATAAGGCTAGGCCCTTAAACATTTAGGACATAAAAAAAAAAAGTGGGTCTTACAGGGACAAAAAGATATTTTAACCTTTATTTAATTGATGTGATGAAAGGGATTTTCCATGAATTAATATATTTAAAATATAAATTAAAGATAAAAATATTATAAAATTTTGAAAGGAAGAAAATGATATTTAAAAACAATAAATTAATTCATAAAACACTAAAATTAAAGTTTATTTACTCATTTTATATTTTTAATTTAAATATTTGTTTTTATTAAAATAAAAAAAATTATTTATACTAAAAATAAAAAAAGCGTATAATTTATTATTTTTCAAATATTAATAAACTATTTACATCATAATCCATTACGTTTGAATATATTTACGTAATCGCAATATAATTAATATGCGTTAATTTTCCGTGCAAATCTCTTAACAATTATGTGAAAAGTTTAACATGTATAATTGACTTATCTTTTTTGTACTTTTAAATGTTTAACTGTCTTGTTTCCCAAATTTTCATGGCATTTCATCGTGTCTCATTTGTTAGTACATTTCCGCACCCGAAATTACAGTGCAAGTAAAGTTTTCGTAATAAATTTTTTATAAGTTAAATATATTTTTAATTCTTAAATTTAGACACAAAATTTGAATCGATTCATTTCAAACTTTAATATTTTGTGGTATTTAAATTTTAAAAATTAATAAATATAATTTTTTTAGTTTATTTTAGACTGACATTCAAGTTGTTTAAATTATTTGATTCATTTCAACTCAAATGTCAACTTGTAACATCGTTTAATACGTCAACAAAATTTAACGTCATTGAGTTAAAATAGTTATATCCAGTTTAAAGTTTAAGAATCAAAATAATTCATAATTTAAAATACAGGAACAATTTTTAATTTTACGTCTAAATTTAAAGATTTAACTTTCTTTTATTTATTCTATTTTTAGTTTGAGATGATATCATAATACATAAACCTATGAGTATAATTTACCTACTTTATTAGAAATTTAAGAATAAGTTAACAACTTTACGTCAGAGTATAAATAAATTGATCAAATGATAAAAAATAATATTTAATTTTAAATTTTAAAATTTTTAAATAAAAAGTGATGTTATGATATTTTATATGAGTAAGTCATACTTTATTAGTATTAAATTTTATTAATGTATCTCCCTAAACAATACCTTATTAAAATTGATAAATATCTACAATATATAAAAATACCTTATTAATAGTATTAGAACGTGAAAAGTTAAATAATATATAAAAATACCTTATTAAAATTGATAAATATCTACAATTATTAAAATTAAAAATGGTCAGTTGTATCAGAATAATCATACAAGAAAATTATTAAATAACAACCAAATTTAGAGATAAATATAACTAAATTTTTTGTTCACTAAGTTATATACCATTTTATAAATTAGAAATATTTGGCACATAAAATAGTCTCTATTACTAATAAAAAAATTATAAACATTAACTATCAAGGTTTTAATTACTTACTATTATTGATTCTAAATTAGTCTCACATAATTCACTCTAAAAACCAAAATTTGGTTTCGTAGACCACAATATATCTTTGTGATTTTTATTTTTTTTTTAGTTTTTCAGAATAAACTATAGTTGTGATTTCAAACTTTGTTTTTTTAAATTATTTTATTTTGTTCGTCATTCGGTCTCGATTCTAGTTGCGTCAAATGGCAAATCCTTAATCCATTAAGGAAACTATAGAGTCAAGTCTATTTGATTGATTATGCAAAATTGATGTGATTCTTTTAAATGTTTTTCTTTCCCCTTTTATTTTTCTATACGTTTATATTCTTGTTGATCTTGTTATTTGGAATAATTGTATAGCTTGATATTGAAACCTATGGTAGAGTAAATTGTTACATTTGCTTGAGCCTTTTCTGAATGTTTTGCAAGTGGGGATTGGGTATGTACAATTCTCCCTTTACACACACCTTGTGCATATCATGAGTAGGGCCTATACTCGAGTCCAAGTGAATCCTAGAATTAGAAGGGTTGTGTAGCGGTGCCACTTAGGAAATACTTCCTATTTGGCAATCATGAGAACCTCAACTAAAGTTTCACACTTAGTTGCCTCTCAACTGTTGTTTAAATGTTCTGAAAAGGTCATAGCTCTAGTGACCTTGATTCTAAGGTTTAGGAAACCATCCCTTGTGAGTGTGCATGTACTTCACTTTAGACCTTTAAACATCCAACGTTGGTTCGGGCACAAAGGGAAATTATTGTGTCCTTTATCACTCAACTTTTCTTGTACATATGTAAAAATGCATCACACTTTTACCACCATATCATGTGAATAAATGACTATTGATCGCAAGCATGCATTACATCTCTTCGTGTTAGTTAATTACACATCATGCATGGTGATTTTTTAACAAGTGAAACACATTTTACAAGCATATCACGTGAATAAGCACATCATGAGGTATGTTCATGCATCACATCAATTGGTTGTTGTTCTCTATCGTAAGCTTTTGAAAAAAAAAAAGTAAAAAGAAAAAATTGAGTAAAATTGTGTTAGGAGATTTACTTTCAAATACTAGGGTAGTTTCTTTTCGGTTGACATATTTTCAAAACTCCAAAATTAGCATGAGCAATTAGTCAAATAAGGAGCATCCCATTTAATTCTTTTATTTCATTCTTTATGGACTAATCTTTAAGCTTAAATCTTGACCAATCTTTTTTTCTACCATTGTCCATTACTTTCTCTTTGAAACTCGAACTAAGGCTATTGTTTTGTTTACCTTTTATACATTCAAATTATCACCTTGGTTGTCAGGGCCAGTGTAGGGAAAGCTTTCACATGCCCATAATTTTTAGCCTCATCATGTCATCAATAACTAGGACAAGTCAAAAAGATTTTTGCATCACGGGGTCACTTTGGAATTTCAAATTGGGGTAACTACCTAGTTAACCCTCCATACCTAAATAATTTTCCATAACCTCTTGTAGATTCTTGGATGTCATTCAAATAATGCTTCAAAAGAAATGATTCAAAAAAAGTTTCTCAATAAATTGACTATACTAAAGAATTGATTTCAAAAATTCACAAAAAAGGTCAAAATAGATTGATTTTATGAATTCAATATAGCAACAAAATGGGATCAATTAAAATAAGCTTTCAAATAATGCAAAAAATGAACAAAAATTTTATGCATCATACCAAGCATTACATACATCATCCATTCTAGGATCATCCCTAAGCCTAGCTCGCTTGGTCCCTCTAAGCCTCATTTACTTAGCCCTTCTAAGCCTAGTTTTTCTAGCCCTCAAAGCTCATCTCACTTGGTCCCTTAAGTCCAATTTCATATTTGCCCTCAAAACCTGGTTTTATCTAGACTCTTAAAGCCCAATTCATATTAGGCCATAAGCCCATTTTCATGTTGGTCCCTCAAAGCCTAGTTTTATACTAACCACCTCCATAAGCCTATTTTCATATTAGCCCCTAAGCTCAATTTCATGTTGGCCCCACTAAGTTTATTTCATACTTGCCATCAAAGCCTAATTTCTTTGGCCCAAAAATTAAAAGTAAAAAATAAAAAGAAGAAAAACAAAAAATGAAAAATACATAAGATTTGCCATAGAGTTTTTCATTGTATATTGACACCTTATTCTTTCACATCATGCTAACATACATTAAAGCATATCAAAGTTTCAACATTCTGATCCTAACACCAAGGTTTTGACACCTTGAGCTATGAAGAAAAAAAAGAAAGAAGAAAAGAGCAAGTTCTTCATAATGCATCCATGTATATCTGGGTTTCAACACCTCTATCCCAACACCAAGATTTCCACACCTTGTGTTGTATCAATAAAAAAGAATTTTTTTCATGCATCCATCCACGTGTCATTATAACCTTGCATCAGGCACATATCATTATCAAGTTCAAAAAGAAAAACATCATAACATGTGTTCGCATAACTATGCATCATACATTAAAAAATTGGAAAAAGAGATCATAAGATTGTTGGTGTAAGGTGACTTTAGAAGGGTTTATAATAGAGCCTGTAGACATTTTTAATATTTTGCACAGTAATAAAGTAATCAAAATAAGAGTATAAAAAAGAGATTGCACACATAGATTTATACTGGTTCACCTTACACATTGAGGTTGCGTCCAATCTATTAAACAGCTTGCTTAAGATATTTCATCAATCAAATTCCTTGATTAGAATGAGTAAACCTCTTCAGGTTATAACAAGTGTCAACCACTTTAGGTAACATAGGTATAAACATCTTCAGGTTAGAAGTATAAACCTCTTCAGGTGCGAAGTATAAACCTCTTTAGGTATAACCTTCTCAATCTCCTCTTAAGATTGAGAAATCGCTAAAGGAACACAATAACAAATTTTAAATTAAGAGAGTACAATCAATGACAGGTATACTTCATAGTGTGAAGGATTTTACAATGGTTAATCACACAACCAAGTTTCTCTTAACAAATTGAATTTGACTCTATAAACTCATTGTCTTTTCTCTTTGAATCTTCTTATATTTTTCAATTATGTTCGTGCTCGTTCTATCTCATTGTTCTCTTCTTCTTCATCTAGGTGTTGGTATTTATATACATTGAAAGATATGATTGTTGACTTGGGCCTAGTTCGATCGGTGTTGCTCGGCTTTGCATGACCAAGCTCGGGCCAACTCTACTCAAGTTGGACCTAGGTCAGCTTGGCTCGACCCAAGTTGGGACTAACTTGACTCAACCTGGGTCGAGGCTTACTCAACTTGACCTATTTTGAATTGGGCTAAGCTTAATCTAGTTTGACGTTGCTAACTCGAGCTGACTCGACGGGACAAGGCTTAAGTAAACTCAATTCGACAAGCCTGAAATGACTCAACACGAATCGATATGGGTCGACTCAAGCTGATTTTGTTGAGGCCGACTTGACTTGATCAGGCTTAGACCCACTAGAATTGATCAGGCCCTCACTGGCTTGACTTGACCAAGCATGAGCTGACTTGACTTGACTTGATCAAGCTCAGATGGACTTGACTTTATCAGTCCCAATCGACTCGACTTGACCAGGCCCTAGCCGACTCGACTCAAATTGGTGTGAACCAACTCGACTAAACCAATCATTAGCTAACTTGACAAAACCAAACCTGGACTGACTTGACTGGACCATACCTGGATCGACTCAACTTGATTGGAACTGAAACAACTCGACTAGATTGGGCTTTGGTCGACTCAACTCGGCTGGGCCCAAGCTAACTCGACTAGATTGAGTCCAGGCCAACTCGACTTGATCAAGTCCGAGCCAATATAACTCGACCGAGTCTAAGCTAACTCGATTTGTCTTGGCACGGGCCATTGTACTTGACCAGACCTGTGACCCAACTGAACTAAGTCTCAATCGACTCGATTGAAAAGCCAATTCAACTCGACCAGTCACGAGATTAACCAAACTCGAGTTGACTCGATTGGGCCGAACTCAGATCGGCTCAATTAATGGTAATTTAAATAGTTTATCATAAAAAATAAAATTATTTAAATTTAAATTGCTTTATCCAAACGATATAATTAAAAGACAGAACAATTTAAAATAAGATAAATTTTGTATTCAAATATTTTAAAATTTGTGAAATTATTTGTCCAAAGATTAAGTTAAGATTGAGAAGATTCAATTCTTAAGAGCACGATATCTAAAAATGCAAGGTGACATAATCTTGTAAAATCATTTGGGTGATTATAAAACCATTATCTATATTATAGTAATCAATTAAGATAGTCAACACTTGGATTGGTGATAAAGGAAATGGTTAGTCACACGACTCGGCTACAAGGTGATATAATAATAGGTCAAAACAACATCTTAACAGTTAAATTATAAAAGACTAATAATACAAAACGCCAAAATCATGGAAATTATCAAGCTCCGGAATATCTGCGCCTGTGCATGTGAAATTTAGATGAAGTCCAAAGTAGGAGAAACAAACCATTAAAAGAATATGCTCACATATCAAAACGACAACTGAATAACAACAAAGTAACCAGTCCTTCTACTATACATATGTTGCAAAACACCGCCCAAACCGAACAACCACAATTTTTTTCCTTTTTGGTTGCTCATACAATGCAATGCTTATCCTTTCACAACTGTTTTGTCTCGCCCAAAAGTTTACTTAACACAACACATTGCTATCAATGATGCGCACTTAGCTAAAATTGAGTAAGGTTACATGAGGTTTTGTTGTTCATGCAACACATGCATGAGACACACCACTGTATATATTATTTATACCTTCACACTTTCCACAACAGTCCGAATCTGTACCAAGATGAATTTCTGGTTCCATTCTGCACATGGCAGCTTTTTCATTGTAGCTTTTTACTTTCATCCAAAATCAAGTCCTCATCTGAATTAATTAATAAAGATTTGGAGGAAAAAAAAATCTAGATCAATCGATAACTCTTTAAGCCATTTCTCACGTGATCATCAAATTGATGAATGTAGTATTTACTTGTGTGGCTAAGGATGATATAAGTGATTCATTATTTTATTTGGGAGGTTTTTGTTTTGGATTCAAATCACTCACTTTAGTAGTTTTATTATAATTATTGAACTAGAACTTAGAATAGTAATGATAACATATTTCTTTTAAGATGAGATTGGTAATATATATTTCTTTTTGTCAGATAATTAAATACTCTTTCATTACGAAGACCGTCTTAGTAAATTTGATATTATATTTAATTTAAAATCTTAGAAATTATATTTGTGTGTTTTGTTTATATTATTTATTTTGTTAATTTTAATTAGATATAATTAAGAGAGACCGGTGGGAATAGTCTAAGTGTGAGTTAAAAGTTCCACATTGGATAGAATAGACAGAGTTAAACACTATATAAGAATAAAGGCTCATAACACCATTGTCTTAAGGTTTTGGGGGTAAAAGTGGTGTCAAATGCCTTATATGTGTAAGACCAATGTCATATATATATATATATATATATATATATATATATATATATATATATATATATATATATATATATATATATATATATATATATATATATATATATATATATATATATATAACCACAATCTTTTAATGACTATGACCTAACCCATATATGAAATATAACCCAACAGAGACACCTCTATTTAAAACCCATTAATGATGGCTTCTTCTTGTCTCCATTGAAGCTTCCATGAAGAATGGAGGCTCCATGGATGGTGTTGGATGCGGAAGCATGAAGGAAAGAAGCTTAAGGTGTTTGGTGTGTTGGTGAAAGGATTCTTAAGAGAGGTGAGGCCAACTCCTAAGGAAGAAGACTAGAGTAAACTAGAGAATAGTTTACTCTAAGGTGAGCTCAAAAGAGATTTGTGTACAAATTTGGGCAGAAATTCATTACTCAATTTCAAGCTGAAAAAATACATGTCCAAAGCCTTCTATTTATAGGCTAAAATGAGACCAAGAAGTCTCCAAAAAGTGGAGGGAAAAAGGGGTATAAAAAGTTGAATTTTGGAGCCAAAAAGGAGCATGTGGGAGGTGTGACTTACCACCTAAGCAAGTCACACTTGTCTTGCCATGGGAAGCTAATTCTCATCCTTGGAGAGTAAGTTTGAGAAGCTTCTAGGCTTCTCTAGAGTAGATGCACTACTCTCGGCCCATTTGGACCAATTTCCCTTTTTGGTCCAAATTTCTTCTAAAGCTCAATTTCCTTTAAAGCCCAATACATGGCCAAAGAAAACCCTATTCTACTGGGCCCAAAATACAAAGCCCAAAAGTTAAATTCTAATCTAATATTTAAACAATGTTGGCCCAAAAGATAAGAGCTTGGGCCCTCTCAACAGTTGAGGACCACTATTCTTGTCTGCATTTGGCCAAGGCTGGCGTTTGTCATCATCCCCTCCTTCTTGCGAAGGATTTGTCATTAGATCTACATGTTTCTTCATGACAACATCCTTTCTTATTATTCTTCTTGTGTCTTCCTCCTCGAGGATCAAAGACCATCCTACAACAAACACCAAACAACAAAATGAATGTTATACTAGTAAACATCTAAACAATGCGACTCCCAATGTTCATACACCTTGTATCAAATGAATGATAAAGGTATTTGGTTTTAGGAGTTTTTTTTATTTTTCTTCTTATTTTCCTTATGTTGAATCCATATAATTTTGAAAATATTTCCTTTTTTCAACACAATGTTTATTTTGGTTTTGCTTTTCTCGTTTAGAGAAAGAAGTAAGCCTGACCTTATTTTCACACATGTCTTTGCCCCTTAGAATGATGACTTTTTTGCTAGGGCACTCAAAAGTCTTGTGTTTTCTACCTAAATAATTGGAACTTGTTGTTTCACTAATATGCATGTAGGTAGAATTTTCTTCTACCATTTAAGATGGTGATAGAGGATACAAGACAAACTTTCTATCCTTGTGAGTGAATGTGATTTCATTGGGAAGACCATTGAGCATGGTTTTCTTGTCAAATTGCCAAGGTCTTCCCAATAAAACATGGCAAGCTTCCATAGGTACTACATCACATAGCACACTATCTTCATATTTTCCTATGGATAACTTGACCTTCACTTGATGTTGGACTGTCAAATCCCCACTTTCATTAAGTCAATGCAGTTTGTAAGGTATTTGATAGGGAATGATATTCAAAGCCAACTTATCAACCAACCTTGTACTACAACATTTGCAACATGAACCACTATCAACAATGAGAGAACAAGTGTTTTCTAAAATTTTACATCTTGTATGGAAGATGTTCTCACTTTGTGTTGGTTCTTTTGGAATGGGTTGGTTGCTAAGAAGTCTTCTAATCATTAGAACGTCTCCTTCACAAGGATAAGCAATTTCCTTAGAGTCATCATTAGACTCCTCACTAGAAGTCTCACTCTCACTTTCTTGCTCATCTTGACTACTATATTGGTCAACACCCCTTAAGATCATGGTCTTTTTTGTGGGGCATTGAGATGCAACATGACCTCTACCAAGACACTTGAAACATTTGATTTCACTAGTGCGAGTGTGTGTAGATGTGCCTTCTCTTGGTTTCTCCTTTTCCTTGAAATTTTTGGAGGGTTCCTCTTTGAATTGCTTACCTCCCTCTTTAATTATTTCTTGGTATAAGAGTGAGAGTAGTCATTTAGAAAATTTTTCCTTAGAATTTGTTGGTCTACCTTTATGCAAAGTTGAACCAAGTCGCTTAAGTCTTGGTAGGGCAACAATTCTACTTTATCTCTTATCTCAAGACTTAAGCCACTAAGAAACCTTGCAATGGTGGTATCCTCGAACTCCCTAATCCCAGCCCTCATCATATATAACTCCATCTTTTGTCTATATTCTTCCACTTTCATTTTATTTTGATGGAGTCTTTGGAGCTTATCCATTAGTTCTCTATGATAGTAGGAGGGAATATGTCTTCTCCTAAGGGCTCCTTTGAGGTCATTCCAATATTTGACCTCGGGACTTTGATTGATTCTCCTATCTCTTTCGAGGGCAGTCCACCAATACATAACATTGCCTTGGAAGCTAAGGGTACTTTCCTCTCCTCACTTATTTGATGGCAAGCAAAGAGTTGCTCAACCTTCATTTTCCAATTAAGATAAGCTTCAACATCATCTTTCCCATAAAAGTGAGGGAGGTCTATTCTAATGGCTCTTGGTTCCCTAGGCTCTCTTCTTTCTCTTCTCAGAGGAGAAGGAGGTTGATAGAAGTTGTCAACTAGTCTACTATCTTCTTCTTCATAGTGTGTGACTAGTGTTGGAGTGTGGGAGTACAAGTGTTGACTCTTATTACTCATCCTCTCATGCAACCTTTCCATATTTCTTGTTCCCCTCCTCTTTTCATCTAAAAGTTGATGAAACCTATCTCTTTCTTGTTTTTCCCTTTCCCTTGCAATTGTTTCATCTTCCTTCCAACGTAGTAGTGCTCTCAAATCAAAGGCAATTTGTTTCAAACTTATTTCTTCTTCATTTGAAGCACCCATACATTGAGAAGGAGGTTGAGACATTTTTTTTTAGATTTTAGAAGACTTTGGTCTTTAAAAGAAAATTTCAAAGAAGAAATAGATAACAAAAGCTTTTAGTTCTCCTCCAGGAAAAAGAGGTAAATCACTTGGATTGCTTACATACCAAGTCTTTCCTAGCCAAGGGAACTTAAAAATTTTGTACAAAAGTTCTCAAATGAAATTAATTCAAAGACTAAGTTGACACACACTAAACTATCAAACAAGAAAATTAAAAACAAGAAAGATTAGAAGCTATATGCGGCCTAAGTTTTGGTAGAAGTAGAAGGCACTTGGAACCTTCAAACTTCATCACTAAAAGTGCTTCACTAATGTATAGAAGAGGTTCTAGTTAGGAGATGGGATTAAGTACCTAAGACTCCCCCAAGACACCTAACTAGGCCATGAACATAAGAAGGAAAGCATTGCAATTTTACAACTCAATTTGAATACAATCAAAGTGCACAAAATGTAAAAGGACTTCTTGGCTTTGTCTTCTTGGCTTGATCCTCACAAGTGTTTCACTCTTGCACTTCCTCTTGATCTCACCAAAGAGGATTCTCTTTCGGGACTAGGTACTCCACCTCCTAGGATGCTACCTTAGGAAAATTAGATCACCTCCAAAAAGAAGTATGCACCAAATATAGAAACCAAACCAAAAGAGGTGAAGAAATATAGCAAGAAAAGTACAAAATTATAATTGCTAAACCAAAAGTGAATAATGCCATGACAAACTCAAAGGATTACCAAAGAAATGACAAACTAGAAATAAGGTAAAGAAACAAGATAAGCACGCAAATGAATTACCTAATGAATGGCACTAGAATGGATGAAAAACAACCAAAATAAGCTAGAAAACTACACTGAAATTTGATTTTTCACTCACTGCCAATGTTTTATGATAAATCAAATACAAATAGTGTGTAGTCAAACAAAAACTGGAACAACAGTAAAATGCAACAAAATAATGCTCTCAAACTCAAGTGATGGTAGTGATTCTAGTGTACTTCTTTTGCCACTTTCTTTTGGATCTTTTCTTTTGATTACTTTTGGAACTTGCTTGTATTCTTTTTGTGCTCTTTTTCTTTCTTTTTATAGCTCTTACAACAGCTAGTTTCCACCACAAATCAGAATCACCACCACACTATACTTGATCATTTGCATTTTAATGGAAACAAAAAACACAAAGGAGAAGGAAACTTAAAGGAATCAAAAGAAGATCATGAAACACAATGAAACACAATGAAAATTCACTCTAAGACATTGCTAAGATCTAAAGAGCAATCTGAACTCAAAAACAGAAATGAAAAAACACCAAAGCACAATTAATTGAAAGGAAATTTAGTATAGTTTATGGTGATGTTAAACAAGCATAAGAAAAATTCCCACTAGACATTAAGATAACTAAGGTTATATAGATGTGAAGGTTCATTTCTAAGGCTCAAAGAGAGAAGAGAGTGTTAATTTTTAAGGATTAAAAATTGCACTCAAATCTGAAACAGAATTCAGCAGCACATCACCGACAAATTCAATGCAAATTAAAAGCTAAACAAGGAATTAATGACATATATGGACTAAACATGACTCTAGACAAAACATATGGATCTTAAAATCAAAATAAACTCAAGAACAAGAGAATGAACCGAACAAAAACAACAAATACTCAATTAAAATGAAAAGTAAACGGTAGAAACCAAATAGAATACCTAAAGCACACAAGGATGGTTCAAGATGAAGCAAATGAAGATGAACCAAAGTAAAAACACATGAATACTCAAAATAAAAGGAACAAAAAACAACAAGACAAGTAGAAGAAGAGATGAACAACATGGAATTGAAAGAAAAATGGAGAAGAAGCACTTAACTCACTAAAACCGAGAGCAACCAAGGCTCATGATACCACATGATGGCTTCTTCTTGTCTCCATTGAAGCTTGCATGAAGAATGGAGGCTCCATGGATGGTGTTGGATGCGGAAGCATGAAGGAAAAAAGCTTAAGGTGTTTGGTTTGGTGTTGATGAAAGGATTCTTAAGAGAGGTGAGGCCAACTCCTAAGGAAGAAGACTAGAGTAAACTAAAGAAGAGTTTACTCTAACGTGAGCTCAAAAGAGATTTGTGCACAAATTTGGGCAGCAATTCATTACTCAATTTCAAGCTGAAAATTACATCTCCTAAGCCTTCTATTTATAGGCTAAAATTAGACCAAGGAGTCTCTAAAAAGTGGAGAGAAAAAGGAGTCTAGAAAGTTGAATTTTGGAGCCAAAAAGGAGCATATGGGAGGTGTGACTTGCCACCAAAGCAAGTCACACTTGTCTTGCCATGGGAAGCTAACTCTCATCCTTGGAGAGCAAGTTTAAGAATCTTCTAGGCTTCTCTAGAGTAGATGCACTACTCTCGGCCCATTTGGCCCAATTTCCCTTTTTGGTCCAAAATTACTTCTAAAGCCCAATTTCCCGTAAAGCCCAATACATGGCCCAAATAAAACCCTATTCTACTGGGCCCAAAATACAAAGCCCAAAAGTTAAATTCTAATCTAATATTTAAACAATATTGGCCCAGAAGATAAGAGCTTGGGCCCTCTCAACAGTTGAGGACCACTATTCTTGTCTACATTTGGCCAAGGCTGGCGTTTGTCAACAAGTAACCTTAGAGGTGTCTCACAAGAAGGAGAAGCAAAACTCTAATTCTATTTCTTGAATAGCAAGGCAAAATCTTCTCCCTTAGAAGGATGACTGATAACGTTGTCGTTGACACGATCAAATTAATACTACTTATCTATAACAACTTAAGTATTCTTTAGAAACTAGTCAACAAAATAGAAAGGGTAAAGTAACCCAAAGTTGTTATAAAAACTATACAAAATGGTTAATCAAATAAAATAAGGAATAAAGAAATAAAATTTGAAAAAGATAAAAAGATAAAAAAAATGATAAAGAAATCAATGTAAATTCTCAATTAATTTGTTGGCCTTCTCACTATTAACCAAAGTAAATTCTCAATTAAAAACAGGAACTTTGTATATTAATTATAGTAAATTTAACCAAAGTACATTCTCAATTAAATATTACTATCCTTAATCATATCCATTCTTTTACCTATAAAATCACGCAAAAAGCTAATTAACCAAAGTACATTCTTGATTAATTCTAGTTAAAGTTTTCACCTCTAATATTCTCAATCATTGGCAAAAACCCATTCAATCACATGAAAGTTTCTAAATTTAATCAAAGTACATTCTCAATTAAAATTAAAAACCCATGAACTCATATGATTGATATGCATATCGATTAAAACATCTCACTAATTAGCTATGATGTAAAAATCATTACTTTTCACGTGATTCAAAGATAAAAGACATAGATGAATTAAAACCTCAACAATAATAAAAAGAACAAAGAAATTATTTCATTCTAACCTCAGAATCCAAAATGAAAGATAAAATAAATATAGAAGAAGAAAGGAGAGAGAAAGAAATTAGGCCCCCTAAAGGTTCCTAAATTCCAAAGTGTCGAGCTTGTTTCTTCTACCCCTTGGGTCTCTTTATATCATCCTTAATTGGACTTGAATCTTATATTTTCTGTTGATGAAATCTTTTATCTTTTGATATAATATCTCTCAAATAATTATCAGTTTCTAAAATATTTGGAAGATTTCCTTTGTTGATAACTTGAGATATATCAAAGATAATTAATCAAAAATCTTTAATTAATTATTTAACAACTTAATTTCTGTCCAATTTCCAATTTTGCCCTCTTATAATCTCTTCCAGTTATCTTCTAAATAATATAATACCTTCAAGATATTTTTTTGTTGTGGAGATCTAAAAAGATTCAAGAAGGTCTTGCCATATTTAAAAAGGTTTGGTAGTTACTATCTTTTGATATTTTACGATATAATTAAATAAGATAATTATTTAAAAATATCAAATAAAATATATAAAGATATATTTTCCCAAATTATTTTTTATCATAAATATTTATGAATTATCAAAGCCCTTCTTCTGTAAAAAGATAGAGAAAACTGCAAGGTCCAATTTTTGTTACCTATTCCCTCTTCTTAGCTCAACCAAACTTCTTCACTTTTTCAAGCTTTTCTTGTAGTCTTCATGCAATGCTTGGCTTGGATTTTTTGTGATTTGGTAATTTCCTATTCTTGGATTTATCTTTAAGGTGTCATGAAGCTTTAAGCAATTTATTTTCACACCTCCATGAGCTCAACTTAGCTACAACTGCACTAACACACCTCAAAATATCCAAAGAACATTTATGCAACTAAAAGGTTATTTTTAACATCTTTTTGTATCTCATACTCAATAAACCCAATTATAAGAAATCTCAATTAAATCAATCTTTTAAGAACAAAATTCAATTAAAAATTCAATATTAAATGCCAAATAAGGCCAAAATATGAACTCATCAATGACACATGACCACTACTAAGGAGAAATTCTCTCCATTAGAAGCATGACACATGATCACTATGAAGGAAAAATCCTCTCCACTAGAAGCATGCCATATGGCCACTACTAAGGAGAAATAGTCTTGATTAGGAGCGTGTCATGTGACCACTACTCTCCCAAAAGAAGATGAGGCTTCTCATGTTGACTTAAGGTCAACTCTCTCTAAAAACCCTACAATACATGACTTGTGATAGAAGGTCCAAATGAAAATCCTAGAATCAATACATACTTATAAAATGGTATTTTATGTTTAAACTTGGTTTGAGCAACAAGTTATATTAGAATCAATGTTAAATTATGTCTTTGGTCTCCATTTTTGTTGGAAAATCTCAATTAAGTCTATTTCTTTTTGTGTGTCTCAATTTGGTCCATATTTTGGAGAATTTGTTGCAATCAAGTCCTTTTCGTTAGTACTGTACAAACCTCGTTAAAGATATGTCACATGTCAGTTCATTGTTTTTATGATTTTTCTTCTTTCTTTAATTTTTAATTTTTTTTAAAATTAGTTTGTATTCCTGCGGAAACAATAACAGAGTATCAAGGAGCACAAATCATATCTAACCCCAATCGTTGACTTCTCGGGCTAGTTGCTTCCTTGGTTTGGATATATCCTCTTTTAGTGTTGACAGATCAGACCCTTTGAGGGTTACCTACGGAAAGAACTCTGACGATCAAGTCAGCAAAGGCTTTCAAAAGTTAAATCACAAATTAATGAATTAATGAAAGCGTACCTTTAATTGTTAGGGTAAGATGCCTACTAAAGGTCTAGTTAGGGTTTATTTATCCATGCACCAACTTATTGATTTAGAATGTATCATTTCATATTTTCATCGTCATGTTTTATTCGAGAGAGATAACCGTTATTGTTTATGTTGTAGGTCTTATGGCTCAACTAGGAAAGAAGAACTTAAATTTATTCAAATCTTTGCGTATGGAGCAAGCTGAAAAGGCCAAGAATGCTGGGAATGCTGACATTACCAATCTGTAAGAACCGTTGGTTGAGGTTCACATCCACGGGGGATCGAAAAGAAAGGAAATTGTGCCTGTGAAGCATGGTGTTGGTAAAGACCTAAAGCGAGCCAAGGCCACCTTGTTGGGATCAGGATCCACTTCTGGGGCAAAAAGACCTAAAGCTTGCCTTATTGAGTTGCCGAAGACTACCGTGCGCTGGGACATCGAAATCTCTTTGGTTGAATCCTTGGTATCTTCCATAGACAATATGGAGCCCAATTCAATGATAAAATCCATGTTGGAATTCAATAGCAAGGCTTTGATTTTGGGTCATAGAGTAGGCACTCTCTTGTAGAGTGAGATAAAGGAGGGTGGATAAGCCAAGGTGGGGGAGCTTCAAGAGGAATTAAAGGTGCAGGCCACCAAGCATGCTGAAGAGAAAGCGGCCTGGGAAAAAGAGCGGGAAGAGTGGTTGGTGGAACGGAAGCGCTTGGGCTCATAGAAAGTTAGGTGTCTGGACTCCGACAAAAAACTCAATGAAATTTTTTTTGATGAGCTGAAGGAAAATAATGATGGGCTTGAAAGCGAACTTGAAGATATAATATAAATGGCTTCCAAAAAGGTTTACGATAGGCAGCCTTTTTTTGCAAGGAAGTGGACGCGTCTAATCCTAAATATGATGTTAATAAGGATGTGGTGAATGAATTGGACTCGAGTCCAAAAGAGGAGGTTGCCAAGGTGGCCGCTACTGATGACGCGAATCCTATGGGTGATAAGGCTAAGGTGGTAGAAGTTGATGCTTATCCTGTTGCTTAGGATCATGTTTATATTTTGATTTGTATTCAGTATAAGTTTGTAATAATTTGCACAATGATTTCTCTTCTGATGTATTATAATTTGATGGTTGTTTTGTTGCTCTTATCATGTTGTTTGATACCTTTCATTGTGGTTTTATTTTGACCGCTTACGACTTATTAATTGTGCATTTCGCTAATTATGATTATGTAATATGGTCGACCCAGGCCGCTTACTTTGGTAAGTGGGGATCGTAAGAAAATTATTTATTGAGAGCGAGTGGTCGACCCAAACTTCTTACTTTGGTAAGTGGTGGGGAGCTTAAGAAATTTTTATTGAGAAGAGCGAGTGTTCAACCCAGGCCGCTTACTTTAGTAAGTGGTAAGGAACTTAAGATTTATTTATTGAGAAGAGCGAGAGTTCGACCTACGCCGCTTACTTTGATAAGTGGTGGGGAACTCAAGATTTATTTATTGAGAAGAGCAAGTGTTCGACCCAAGCCGCTTACTTTGGTAAGTGGTGGGGAACTTAAGAAATTTTCACCGATAAATGAATATGTAAAGAACCCTTGTTTTTATTCATTACGTTGGGGTGCCTCGTTAAAAACTCCCCGGCCAAAACCCTTCTTAGGGAAAAATGTCGGGTGAGGAAAAAGAGTACACCCAGGGTTACAAGTTGTTTGTGATGACTACATTGGCAACTTTAACTAAAGTAGAATTTAAGCTGAGATACGTTCCACGTGTTCAGTATCTCTTCTCCTGATAGTTGCTCTAACCTGTAGGCCCTTCCCCTTGAATCCTCTCGTATTCTATACGGTCCTTCCCAATTAGCCGAGAACTTGTCGTCTTTCTTTCTTGCGCTGCTGGCCATTCTCCATACCAAGTCCCCTTTTATGAAAGTTCACGGACAGAATTTTGACTTATATTGTCTCGCCGCTCTTTGTTCTGCTGCCATGTTTCTGATCTGCGATTTTTCTTGAAGTTATGTTAGTAACTCTAGGCTAGCACATATATTTTGTTAGTTTTTGTCGTAGTCATATACTTGTCTTCTTAAGGATGGTTCCCCGATCTTGACTGGTATCATCGCTTTTACCCCGTATACTAAACTGAAGGGAGATTCATTGGTGGCGGATTGAGGTACATCTGTAGGCCCACAATACTTCAAATAACGCCTACGACCATCTACCTTTTACTTCATCTAATCTTTTGCGCAACTCGACTAATATTACTTTGTTGGTGGGTTCCGCCTGTCCGTTGGTCTACAGATGTTCCACTGAGCTGGTGATATGTTTGATTCCTAGGCCGATATAGAATTTGACGAGTTTCTTATCTATGAACTATCGTCCATTATCAATTATGATAGTGTGCGACACCCCATACCGACATATTATATTCTTCCATACGAATTGTTGGAAATGTTGTGTTGTGATTGTGGCTAATGGTTTAGCCTATATCCACTTTATGAAGTAATCAATTCCTACAATGAGGAACTTGACTTGCTCTTTGCTAGGAGTGAACGATCCCAAGATATCCATCCCCAACTTTGCAAATGGCCACGGGGAGAGTATGGAATGCAACTGCTCTTATTTCTGATGAATGAGATTGTTGTGTTTCTGACATGGTATACATTTCTTGACGAAGGTATGACAATCTACTTCCATAGTTGGCCAAAAGTAGTCATCTTTGAGTATTCTAGTCGTCATGGTTCGTGATCTCGAGTGGTATCTGCATATCCCTTCATGGATTTCCCTTATTACGTAATTTGTTTATTCCTTCATGATGCACTTAAGTAAGGTTCTCCGTATCCACGCTTGTATAAGTCGCCGTCAACCATCGTGTATTGTGCTGCTTTTGATGGCCATCCTTTGTCGGCATTTGTTGGGGGGTTTCCAGTTTTATGATATTTGATGTAGGGTGTCATCCAGTTGTTGGCCTTGTCTAAGTTTAGACATATGTTTGTTGTTGAGGATGCCGCTAGTGTCTGTTGTAGTAGGGACTTATGTCTTCCCTTATGCTTTGTACTCGCTAGTTTGGACAAGGCGTTTGCTCGTATGTTATCCCCCTTGATATATGTTGTATCTTGACTTCGTCGAATCCAGATTTCATGATGTTGCGAACCAGGTGGTAGTATTAGAGTAAAGTCGCATCCTCAATCTAAAATTCGTCATTGAGGTGGCCCATTGTTAACTTGGAGTCAGTTTTACCTATCAACGCGCACACTCCGACTTCTCGTGTTAGGGAAAGTTTGGCCAGGATGGCTTCATATTCGGTCTGATTGTTGGAGGTTTTGAAGGCGAAGTGTAAGAATTTTTCGATGAGTATATGGTTTGGGCCTTCTAGAACAATGTCAGCGCCTGCTCCTTTTGGGTTAGAGGAACCATCAACATACAATGTCCATTTTTATTCTTCTGGGGTTTATTGGAGGTTGTTGACCAAGTCGAGTAGGCATTGGGCTTTGATTGGGTCGTGTAGTTCATAGCGAATGTTGAGTTCGGATAGTTTCACGACCCATGAGGACATTTGTCCCGCCAGATCCGGTTTCTAGAGGATCTTTTGAATGGGTAGTTTGTTTTGACGATAATATGGTGGTTTTGGAAGTAGGGTCGGAGCCTTCTTGCTGCATTTACCAATGATAAGGCTATTTTTTCCACCATCTAGTATCTAGTTTTCGGGTCTTGTAAAGATCGACTGACAAAGTATACAAGATACTAAACACCGGCCAACTCCTAGACCAAGGTGGCACTAACCGTATTGTTGGTGGTTCTGATGTATACCAGTAATGGGAGGCTTATGTCTAGCTTTCAGAGGATCGAAGGGGATGTTAGGGTGTCTTAAGGTTCTGGAAAATGCGCTCGCAGTCTTCAACCCCAAGAGAACCTCGCGAATTTTTTGAGCAGTTGGATGATTGGTCGGGTTTGATCCGCTAACTTTGGTAAGAATCTTGATATGACGGTGAGGTGACCCACTAAGCGTTGCACTTCTGTTACATTGGTTGGGCTGGGCATTTCAATTATGACCTTGCATTTCTCAGGGTTTGCCTCCATTCTTCATTGTGTTAACATGAAGCCTAAAAATTTTCCACTACCTACGTCGAAAACACATTTTTCCGGATTAAGCCTGAGGTTATATTTTCGTAGCGCAGAAAATACTTTGGACAGGTCCTTTGAATGTTACAGGTGGTTGGGGAATTTGACAACCATGTCATCTACGTATACTTCCACACACTTGCCCTTTAAGTGGCTAAACAATTTATTCATTAACCTTTGATAGGTAGCGCCTGCGTTTTTGAGTTCAAAGGGCATGACCTTGTAGAAGTAGTTGGTGTCTTCAGTTATCAAGGCAGTTTTGATCATGTCAGACGGAGCCATAGGTATTTGATTTTATTCGAAGTAGGCATCTAGGAAACTAAGCACTTTTTTCTCGGTTGCACCGTTTACTAAACTATCAATGTTTGGTAGAGGGTATGCATCCTTTGGGCATGCCTTATTTAGGTCCATATAAACACACATCCCCACTTGCCGTTGGCTTTCTTGATGAGTACAACATTGGGCAGCAAGGTTCGTATAGTCAACACACATCCCCACTTGTCGTTGGCCTAATCATATCTATTCTTTTATCTTCTCACCAAATAAAATGCTTAATTAATCAAAGTAAAGTTTCAATTAATTTTCGTTAGAGTAAATACCTTTAATCAAAGTAAAGTCTCAATTATTGGTAAAAACTCATTTAATCACATGAAATTTCTAAATAAAATCAAAGTAAAGTCCCAATTAGATTTAAAAACCCTTGAACTCATATAGAAACCCTTTGAATGTTACATGCATATAGATTTAAAATCATTACTTTTTACGTGATTCAAAGATAAAAGACATAGATGAATTAAAACCTCAACAATAATAGAAAGAACAAAGAAATTAATTGATCTAACCTCAAAATCCAATTAAGAAATTACAATGGAATCAACTCAAGAAGTTTAGCAATTCATGGAATACAAAATAAAAAGAAGAATAGAGAGAAGAAAAGAGAGAGAAAGGAAACGAAATTAGGCACCCCTAAGGGTTCCAAAACTCTGAAGTCTCGAGCTTGTCTTTCTGCTTCTCCCTTGGTCTCTTTATATAGAAATTGGACTGGGCTTTTCTGTTTGCTAACACCTCTCAAATATCTTTTAAAATAAATGTAAAGATAAATATTCAAAGATATTTGGAGATATATAGACTATTTAACAAATATAGTTGGTTAATAATTTATGATATAATTAAATAAATTAATTATTTAAAGATATCTAACAAATTATTAACAAATAATATTTGCATTAATTTTCTCAATAAGCCATTTTTAATCATGTAGTCCAAATTTGCAGAGACATTCAAAAATATCAATATTTGCGGTTAAACCCCTCTTTTGATCAGTCTTTGACTTTTTGACCAGATTTGACCAAGTTTGACCAGATTTGAATAGTTTGACTATGCAATCAGAGGATGACACGTGACAGCCTTCTCCTTCTCTCATATCAGAATTAGGGTTTGCTCATCCTTCCTCCCTTGGCTGCGCGTGACAGCTGCCATGATTCGTTCTCGCTCACGGCTGTAGATGCGTGGTTCTGCTGGTCACGGTGGTTCGTGCTTTCCGGCGACTTGGCTGCTTGAAGGTGCGTGAACGTTGTTGATGCATTTTCCGGCAAGGATGAAGATGTTGTTGTTCTGGTTTTTGCAGGTAGCGTGGACTCGCTGTCACGGTGCAAGTTCCATGGGGCGCGGTGGAGAGAAATGGTGCTACAGAATCGTGGTCGTAGGGAAGATGATGGTGCTGCCATGAAACTCGTGTTGGCATTGCACTCGCGTGGAGATGGAGACGACGATGGTGCTGCCATGGAAATGAAGGTTGAAGATGGGTGTTGCTACTAGTCCAGGTGCGTGGCTGCGGAACGTTGTGGCTCGCAGATCTGGTTCGTTTTGGTTACAGATGAAGGTTGAAGAAGGTGGAACGGTGATGAAGATGGTGGTATTGCCATGGATGCGTGAAGGTGCAGGTCTGTTCCGGCGAGAGTGGCGGCTGTCGCGACTGACCTAATGGAGGCTAGGGTTTCTGGTTGTGTGGAGATAAAGATGATGATGACATGGCAGTGTATGGTTGGAAAATTCAGTAAGTGGAGGATCATGACACGTGTCATCATGTAGTTGGACAAATTGGAAAGTCAGGGATTGCCACATGGCATGATCTGAGTAAGTTGGGTTTAAGTGGTATGAGGGGGTGTAAATAGACATATTAGGGGGTGCAAAATAGGTTTTTGGTAAGACCAGTTTAGAAATAGGGGAGTGTATAAGTAAAAATTGGGGGTGCAGAAGTGATTTTTCCAGAACTTGCTAATTTCAGCCTTATTTAAAGGTGGTTTGTAACTTCAATCAATTTATTTTCCCACCTTGAATGAGCTTAATCTTAATTTCAGCTATATCAGCAAACGTTAAAATATCCAAGTAATAATTTATGCAACTAAAAATCACTTTTTAATAAATTTTTATCACACAAGCTCAAACAATCTAATTATCAGAATTATCAATTAAATCACTCTTTAAGCACATAAAATCAATTAAATATCCAGAATTAAACATTGAATGAGGGCAAAAATATGCACTCATCAATCGCTAAGTGGGGTGTGGAGACCACCGCTCCCAGGGTGTTGAGTGAAGGTCATCCGAGAAGGACGTTGTAGGATGTAGGTGCTTCAACAACCAAGAAATGGACATGAATGGTTTCGGTTTAGCGTCCCTCGCGGAATAGTGTATGAAGATCGATATACCTACGCGTGGATACTTTTTCCCTGGAAAATCCATATATGGGCTCATCGTAGGGTACCATAGCTACGATGGGGAGTTGGAGTTTTTGTAGGTTGTTTTGTTGTTGGTTGACTCCCTGAAAATTGGCATCAGTGAAAATTATTGGCGGCATTCTCCGTCTAAGGTGCAAATGGGTGATTTGGATGATGGACTGAATATTGCATAGGTGTTTTTTTCTGGCAGATTAGGTGGAGCCTCCTCCCGCGAATCCGTCAGATATGGTGTTTATGGTGTCGGGCAACTGGGGTGGATCTGTGTGGTTAATGTCGCTGTGGACTGGGGGTGGTCTCTTTGACTATTGTCTTGTTGGCGATTATTACTATGGCGATCACGTGCGGGATTGCGGTTGTTGGATTGTTTGGAGTAGTATTGTCCATCCTTTTTGACGAATCGTCATAGGTGGCCAGCGCATATCAACTATTCAATCTTATCTTGTAGCGCCTTACACTCGTCTATAGTATGGCCATTATAGCAATGGTACTTGCTTTATTAAGGGTTTTGCGGGTAGAGGGATAAGGTCCGCTTGTAGGGTTTCGTCTAGGAGGCGAGACTAGGGAACGCTTAGCGGGGCGTATCTCGAAAATCAGGGTGGTCTAGGCTCTTTAAGCCTAGAGTCTGATATGGATGGTGGTTTGTCAGGTTTAGAAGCTGAGGGCGTGTAATCGGTACACAATCTAGTGCGTAGGATTTTCATTATCTCCACACATATGTAATCGGTGGCACGCAACTTGAGTTCGTGCATAGAAGCCGGTGGTCGGAGATAGATGTTGTCGACAAATGGGCCAGGTTTTAGCGTGAGTGCCATTCATTACAAGATCATTTCCTGGGTTAAGTTTGGCATCGAAGGGTAGCTTTTCCGAAGCGGTCTATGAAGGCCCTTAACATCTCGTCTTTTTCCTGTCTGACGCTGAGGAGGGACAATGGCATGACTTGGTAAGGGCGACTTCCTGCAAAGTGGGTGGTGAAAAGATGGGAGAGGGTGTTGAAACAGTCGATAGAGTATGGGGGCAATGAGGCGAACAATTCCAGGATGGTCCTTTTATGGTGGTAGGGAACGCCTTGCAGAAAATGACATCTTTAGATGTGTAATAGGTGACGTGGGTAATGTATACTTTGAGGTGTTCGTTAGGGTATGTGTCCCCAGTGTATCGTTCCAGCGTGAAGTATTCCCACTGGCTGGGAAGAGTGGTGGTGGTGATGACATCAACAAAGAGATGGCGACGATTAGATTGACGCATTGGTATAAGGTGTTAGATGATGGTAGGGAAGGTTGTGGTGTAATGATGGGAGGGATATGGGTGGTGGGAAGGGTGGTTGCATGATGAGTAGTTGTGGGGTGTGCTGGGTGGGTGGGCATGTGGTGGGTGGTCGCCTGGTTGGCGGATATGGTGGGTGTATGATGAGTGGTGGTGAAAATGTGCGGGGTAGGGTTATATTCATTGTCCTCCTCACTAGATTGGTGCATTGGGGTTTTGGAGTCCTCTTGTACCTCCTTGCCCTTCCCCTTCTGGGTGAGATCAACTATTATCTTCCTTCTCAGCCTCGAGTTCTCCTGTCTTAGTGCTTCCATCTCGTCAGCACTACGCTTCTTAAGATCAGCGAGCTCTTGTTGCATCTTGGTTTGCCCTTCCAGGATAGCGGCCAAATTCAAGTTGTTTCTTGCAGGCATGCTTGGCCTTGCCTCAGGTTCCTTCGAGATTCCAGCTCTGCTATGTGTGGAAACCATCTTTGCAAGTTCTCAGATTACTGCGTAAGATACTAACTCGAACCCCATAGTGGGCGCCAATTGTTCCTGCATAAACAATAATAGAGTATTAGGGAGCACAAATCATATCTTACCCCAATCGTTGGCTTCTCGGGTTGGTTGCTTCCTTAGTTTGGATATATCCTTTTTTAGTATTGGCGGATCGGACCCTTAAGGGGTTACTTGCGGAAAGGACTCTGACGATCAAGTCAGCAAAGGCTCTTAAAAGTCAAATCACAGATTAGTGAATTAATGAAAGTGTACCTTTAATTGTTGGGGTCCACATGTATTTATAGAGCTATTAACTATGTTTTACCCCATTTATGGGCTGGGCCCCTATTTATTGCGTTGGGCCAGTGTTCAGGCTTTGACTGAGCCTAGGCCAGGCCCAGGTTCCGAGTTTATGATCTGACACTAGAAGACCTATTGTTATTTTCTAAGTTTGGAGTTGGCAGCTTTTACTCATGTGTTATTCTTGAAGTAAGCGGCGTTAGCCCTTAGGTATGTGTTATTATTTTGTGTGGCTAACTAACCATCCATTCTTTTTTTATGATAGGACTAGTCTTAGGCAGTTCAGACCGGGTAGTTAGCAATATCGGTTGTGGCCGCCTAGGTACAATATAGTTTGTAAAAGAAAAAATTGTCACATGTCAAGTTGACGTTGTGGCATGTGGCAGTTACAGTGTGATGTAGTAGTGGTAGTGACAATGTGATGTAGTTGTGGTAGTGACAATGTGATGTAGTAGTGGTAGTGTCACATATCAATGTCACGCTGGGTGTCATTGTCTTAGTCTCAATTTGGTCCCAGTATTTTTATTTTGTCTCGATTCAGTTCCAATCTTTTTTAAAATTAAGTCATTTTCTCTCTCACCAAATTTAATTTTTATATAAATAATATATAAATATTTTTATCAAAATTGATATTTTAATTAAATATTTTTAACAAGATTAAGTTTATTTGAATTTATATTTTACATTAAACTTTATTTAAATTGTTTTCAAATTTTAATTTTTTTAAATTGTTATAAAATTGCTTAAAATTATTTTAAAATTTAACATTTGAATTTATGAAATTGTTATTTTCAAACCAACTCAAAAGATAATTTTAAATATGATGTAATAAAAATATCAATTATAATAAAATATTCGTACAACATTTATATAAAAATGAAATTTGATTTTAATTAGAAGAGGGGTGAAATTGCTGAATTTAAAAAAAATATTGGGATTAAATTGACAAAAAATAAAAATATAGAGACCACATCAGAATATAAGGCAATGACATTTTGCGTGACGATGACATGTGACACTATTACTGTCATATCACACTGTCACGTGACACCACATTAACTCGATATGTGACAAATTTTTATTTTAAAAAAATTAAAAATTTAAAAATAATTAAAAAAATATGAACTAACATTGACATGTCTTTATTATTGTTAATACATTACTAAAAGAAAATACTAAAATGCATTAATTTTTTCAAATAAAGACAAAATTGAGACGCACAAAAGAAAACATACCTAATTAAGATTTAAAAAAAAGAGAACGAAAACATAATTTAATCTAAAATCAATAATAGATGCGTGATATTATAGATTTGTAGGTAGTTTTATTCTTTATAAGCCTCATATAACCTTATTCTTTTTAAATAATAGAAATAAGCTATGTGATCATGAGGATGTAAACATATTTATGATTTTTTTTTTAGATCGAGTATATATTTTATATTTTTGTTTCGGTTGTTATTTTTATAGTTAAGCTATATATATATATATATATATATATATATATATATATATATATATATATATATATATATATATATATATATATATATTTGATTTCTCCGAGTGCATACATTAAAATAGGTATAATTTTTTTGGTACAAGTTTCAGGTAAAAATATTGAATAAATTAATAGAGTTTGGTCCGGATATTGCATTGAAGTCTCTTTCGGCTGTGTATTATTTCAAACAAATAAACATTTGACAAAGCATTGCCAACCACATCTATATATTCCAATCAATATTATTTTTAGGTGTCCGCTTTGCGTTTTGTATTGTTGTATTGTACATCAATTTGGCTTCTAAATCCTTATGTCGGTAAAGTTAAGATCCAAATTAATATTTAACGATCACATTATGAAAAATAAAAGAATACATAAACAAACATATTTTAAGATATTCCTTAATATTGATTAATTTTATTGAAAGGTATTAAATGAGTTACACATACACACTTTTATATTGAGCATATTTATTAATAATAACATGATTTTGTTGAAGATATTTTAAAATTTTTATAATGCTATCATATTATATCATAAATATATTTATTATTTACTTTAATATGTCCATTGTAACATCTGTCCGGATGCTATTAAATTTCTTAGAAATTTTTGTGTATTTTAAAACATTCTTTTCAAACTTTGATACCACTGTTCAATATTAATTGAAAACCCAAAACATCTATTTATTTTATAAAATACACAAAGTTAGATAAAAGCCAACACGAGAAACCACCGATCTTTACATCATTTTCGAAATAACCAATTTTTTATTTCAATCCAATTACGAAGAAAAAGTTATTTCATAGCAACCCTAAAACTCCTCATTATTATGCATCAAAATCAACATGTATATTAACATATAGTCTCGTATAACATTGATTATAGAATCATCATAGCTGAAAACTTCAAACACAAACAAAGGTGAGCTAATTTAAAAAAAAAAATTAACCAACAATAAATATAAGGCCCACTTATTTTCTGTCTTATTGTTTAAAGGCCTACCTTAATTTGTTGGACCTAAGGCTAGCCCATAGGGTGTCCAAAACCCCTAAACCAGCCCTAACACTCTCATTCTGCCTACTTTCCAGAAGTTGTTCCTCCTCCCTCATAGAACTGCCTACGTGAGCTCTGCTAGGGTTTGGCTCCCATTCTTCGTTGAGCTAGAAGAACTCCATTTTATTCCACCTCACGAATTTGTTCTAGGAGTTGTGGTGTCTTTTCTGCTCGTGCCAAAATCCCTCACAATAGCTTTCGATAAGGTAAGGGAAGTTAGGGTTTCGTGTTTTAATGTATCTTGCTTATTTTTCAGTTGTGTTTCATGTTTTTGATGATTGTGTGGTGCTTGTGATGGTATGAAAATACATTGTGCCTTATTATGGGTGAACTCGTGTTTTTGCATGCGTGAATAGTGGAGGAATCTGATATTCTTGCCCAAGCGAGTGGGTCTCGCCTAAGCGAGAGTATCAGAAACCCTCCCAGGTTGTCGCTCAAGCGACGAGCTCCAGTTTTGAGTGAGAGGTCATCTTGCTCAAGCGAGGAGGTCTCGCCTAAGTGAGGAGGTCTCGCCTAAGTGAGAAAACGTGAAAGCCCACTATTCGACTGCTCGAGTTCCCGCCTAGGCGAAAGGAGCTCACCTGAGCCAGGGAACTCTCTCGCTTGAGTAAGGACTAGGCAGGGACATGCTCAAGAGCTGTTTTCTTCTCTGTTTTTTGTGATGGTCACATGATTGATTGGATTACCCTATTTAAAGCATGAATTGTGTGAATATGCATGTATTAAATGATTTATGGGCTGGAATTGATGAGCTTTGTATGATTATGCATATGAAACATGATTGCATGGTTGGTTATATATTGGCATGAGATTGGTATGCATGATAACTCTAGGGTTGGTTGGTGAAGCATGACTATGATATGAGTTTGATGTAATTCCATGAATCTTTTGATAAGATTCATGGTGGTGCCTTGCGTAATGGACGTGAGACCATGACCCTCTTGGTGAGAGCTCATGGTGGTGCCTCATGTAATGGACGTAATTCCATGACCCTCTTGGTGAGAGCTCATGGTGGTGCCTCAAGTAATGGACGTAATTCCACGAACCTGTTAGTAAGGTTTCGTGATGATGCCTCAGTATATAATTAAGTAAGCATTCAAGTAAGGATTGCATCTTGAAGCTCTAAAGGGTCAGATAGTCTCACGTAGAGCGTACTGACTCAAGTGGTGAGAGTAGCAGGAGGCCCTAGTCTTTGGTAGGATAATGGCCTTAGATGTTTGAAGGTTAACCTTGTGCGTGGTAGGGTGAAACCTATTGGCAATGGCCCTGCAAGGCAGTAAAGGCCACCACAAGTGCAAGCATCCAGTGAATCTGACTAATTATATATATCAGGATAATTGAGTCTTAGAGCCTTGCTTATTTGCTATCACATGTTTGGTTGATTTATGTGTTCTTGACTTTTAAATTGTATGCTCAATTGTATGATCAAAACCTTTTTTACTCTAGCTTACCCTTTCTATTTGCTTGTGTTTATCTTGTGTGGTTTTCTCCTTTTACGATGATCATCAATTTATTGATGTGAGCAGATATGGGAACCCCTCATGGTCATCAGGGTGATGGAAACTCTGTAGCGTAGTTAGTCTTGGGTTGGATCCCTTTACTCCGAGTACTCTTTTAAGGCAATGTGGCCTATGTACTATCTTGCTCTATGAGAATGTATTTGGGATACTGTTAAAATTTATTCTGTTTTATTGATGGCATTGTGGTGTACCTTAGTTTTTCTCTCCGAGTATTTTGGATAATTGTAAGGAGTGACACTTATACTCCATGACGTTGCTCTTTACATTATTCTATGTGATGTTTCATTTAATTAAGCTTATTTATTAAATGGGACATTACAATAAATATTACACAATAATAAAATACCATCTCACCCAAACCATTAAAACCATCGAACATCATGTAACCAACCACAAAATTTTTTGTCTCACACAATAGCACACAAAATTCACATGTAGTTTCAAAGCAAGAGATCTATCATCAAGATCATCATAACCGCCACACGTAGCTTACCATCCTAACCAGCTCACCATTAGAGCCACACCAACTCTTCCTTCCTACTCACCTACTCTCCTGATAAAGTCTACTTCACGCTACTCCTCTTGAGTCTTACGAGCGAAGTCTAGAACCAGTACACCTATGCCAAGTCCACCACTCTCCACTGTCTCACACAATAGCACACAAAATTCACATGTAGTTTCAAAGCAAGAGATCTATCATCAAGATCATCATAACCGCCACACGTAGCTTACCATCCTAACCAGCTCACCATTAGAGCCACACCAACTCTTCCTTCCTACTCACTTAGTCTCCTGATAAAGTCTACTTCACGCTACTCCTCCTGAGTCTTACGAGCGAAGTCTAGAACCAATACAGTTATGCAATGTGGCCTATGTACTATCTTGCTCTTTGAGCATGTATTTTGGATACTGTTAAACTTTATTTTGTTTTGTTGATAGCATCGTGGTGTACCTTAGTTTTTCTCTCCGAGTATTTTGGATAATTGTAAGGAGTGACACTTATACTCCATGACGTTGCTCTTTATATTATTCTATGTGATGTTTCATTTAATTAAGCTTATTTATTAAGTGGGACATTACAATAAATATTACACAATAATAAAATACCATCTCACCCAAACCATTACAACCATCAAACATCATGTAACCAACCACAACATTTTTTGTCTCACACAATAGCACACAAAATTCACATGTAGTTTCAAAGCAAGAGATCTATCATCAAGATCATCATAACCGCCACACGTAGCTTACCATCCTAACCAGCTCACCATTAGAGCCACACCAAATCTTCCTTCCTACTCACCTAGTCTCCTGATAAAGTCTACTTCTTGCTACTCCTCTTGAGTCTTACGAGCGAAGTTTAGAACCAGTACACTTATGCCAAGTCCACCACTCTCCACTGTCTCACACAATAGCACACAAAATTCACATGTAGTTTCAAAGCAAGAGATCTATCATCAAGATCATCATAACCGCCACACGTAGCTTACCATCCTAACCAGCTCACCATTAGAGCCACACCAACTTTTCCTTCCTACTCACTTAGTCTCCTGATAAAGTCTACTTCACGCTACTCTTCTTGAGTCTTACAAGCGAAGTCTAGAACCAATACAGTTATGCAATGTGGCCTATGTACTATCTTGCTCTTTGAGCATGTATTTTGGATACTGTTAAACTTTATTTTGTTTTGTTGATGGCATCGTGGTGTACCTTAGTTTTTCTCTCCGAGTATTTTGGATAATTGTAAGGAGTGACACTTATACTCCATGACGTTGCTCTTTATATTATTCTATGTGATGTTTCATTTAATTAAGCTTATTTATTAAATGGGACATTACAATAAATATTACACAATAATAAAATACCATCTCACCCAAACCATTACAACCATCGAACATCATGTAACCAACCATAACATTTGTTGTCTCACACAATAGTACACAAAATTCACATGTAGTTTCAAAGCAAGAGTTCTATCATCAAGATCATCATAACCGCCACACGTAGCTTACCATCCTAACCAGCTCACCATTAGAGCCACACCAACTCTTCCTTCCTACTCACTTAGTCTCCTGATAAAGTCTACTTCACGCTACTCCTCCTGAGTCTTACGAGCGAAGTCTAGAACTAGTACAGTTATGCCAAGTCCACCACTCTCCACTTCTCTTCGGGAGAGACTTACAACTGTAGAACACAAGTCATCTCATAGAGCCCCTTCACCTCTTGTTGAGAGCTACACACTTCTCCACCGAACCTCATAACACATACATGTATTTCATGCCATTGTAACATATATCATATACCACATCAAAACATTTCACACCATCCAGATAAAATTAAAACATTAATCAACAAACAATCAATGCCAAAAAACCCATTGATAACAATTTGTTGTTTTTTGTTGGAGCCCAGCGCTTAATGTCTCGCCTAGTGAGACCTACAAAAAAAAAGCAAAGTCGTAAAACAACTCATTTTCTTGCCAACAGAGAAAAATACAAACTCACATATCGCCCAACGAATCATATCCCACACCCAACAAAAATCGAACTTAAGAGCTTCAATGTACCCAACAACAAAACGGTTCGCTCAATGAACCTGCGTACCTAAAAACACTTTAGACCTTAAACCTAACATTTTTACCCTCTCCACTTACTTCCTTTTAGTGTTCTTACATTCAATGATTATCATCACCTTACAAATTTCCTCTAACGATCCTAAATACTAAAAATAACCTAATATGTAATAAGATTAAACTCTGAATTTATTCCATTAAATTCATACTACATAACTACATAACTCCCTTGACTTATAATATAGTTAACTAATTTTCTTTCATCAAACCGCACAAAAGCTAAACACTACATAATTTGCATACCAACACTCCAATTAAGATAATTTTTCTTAAACATCATCCAAAACTTAAAACAAAATACTCTTCTATCATCCATCTACCATATGGAACATCAAGTCATGTACAATTTCGTGATATAACAATTCCTAAATGCACACCTTAATCTCAAACATATCAACTTAATCTAATTTTCCAATTTTACATAAAATCAACTCTACATATTATATACATACTCCTACTTTCTACAAACCTCGAATTCCATTCTTTTGACCCTCGATAAGTCAACTCATCTTAATTCACAGGAAATCATACAAATTACATTCCAACCAATAGCATTTCAAATCCATAATGGCATATACAATTGCATGCATCGTACTTAGCTTATTGAAACCACATAAAATTTCAACTGACATTATTTCGACCACACCCTTCATTATTTGATAAAGAAAAATGCTCAATTCATACTAGAAAACCTTTGTACATCATAAAATCCTCCCATTTTAGACAATTTAAAATATTCCAAAAATTATGATAACATGCGATAGGAGTACTAGAGATGTCCCTAGATCGCGTGGTGCCTAACTGTGAGGAGTAAAGAGACAGGCGATAGACACTAAGACAATGGCTTTGTTTGTGTCTGGCACTTGGCGGCGAGATGGTTTCGTTAGGCGGTGTGCATTGGCTTGTCGCCTGGCGGTGCTTAGGCAACGCCAGGTAATAGCGTAGAGAGCAGTGGGTTTTATGGGCTTGTGTTTTGCGTGTTTGTGATGTTGGACTTAGACCAAGAGATCTTTGATTGTGTCATGAGCGGGTAGGTTCATGAATGGTGGTGAACACGTGATAATATGAGCATGGAAGTTCATATTATGATGCTCTCGTGTGAGGATACAAGCAGGGAGGTTCATATGTTCCATGTTCACACTTGAGGGCTGTTGCAAGCGGGGAGGTTCGTAGTTATTGGATCACGTTTGTTGGACTACGGGCGAGTAGGTCCGTAGAGTTGGACTACGAACGGGGAGGTTCGTAGAGGCAGGACCATAAGCGGACATGTTCGTGGAAGCATATATATACTGGGTCCATGGTCAAGTATTGGTATGGTGTGCTTGGAATAGTAGTTGTAGGTGCATAAGGAGACTTAGAGTTTTACACTACTTGTGGCATGTTTTGTGAATGTGCGTGGTCTACAAGGCTTTTGGGGGTACCTTAAGGATGGACTTTGTTGTGGCATTCCATAAGTTCTGGCTCGAAATGGTATCCCTTGAGTTGTGGCTCGGGATAGAGGGTAAACACGTGGCATTCTTGAGTTGTGGCTCGGAATGGCATCCCTTGACTTGTGGCTCGGGATGGCGGATGTACACGGGCATTCCTTGAGTTGTGGCTCAGATTGGTCAGTGTTGCAAATGTGAGTATACGAGTTATGGCTTGTACGAATGGGTGCAGGAAGATTTCCCTCTTCGGCGTTAGCCAACGAGTTTGGTATTCTTGGGACGAATATGAACTATGGTTCGCATTGGGAACTCCACATAGCGTTACAGAGTGGGGCCCGTAGCAGGTTTCCCACACGTGTTCTACAAGTTGTGGCTTGTAGGTGGAGGCAGCAAAGGGTATCTTGAGGTTATCATCTAAAGATGTAGAACATGGATAACATGGTGGTGGTCTTGTGGTATGGAATTAAAAGGATAAAGTTCCTTTGATGAGTGTATGCATATATATTTGAATTGTATATATAAATTGATATTGTTAGTTCACCCTATCTACTTGTGTTTGGCGATGATCGTGTAATGCGTTACACGAGATCAGATGATGTTGTAGGTGGTGTTGGTGAGGCATAGAGCCAGAGCGGGGATGCTTGGGGATTTGATTTTATTGTTTACTTTGATTACTTTGTAACTCGGATTTTGATTTCCCAGCATTGGAAATGTAACCACTTGAAGTTTAAATTATATTTTTTTATGAATGACGACTAAGAAGGATTGTAATTTCCTGTGTTTTGTGAAAGACATTTAAATAAATGTGACTTTATTATTTATTTTATTTTATATTATTTAAAAATTAGTAATATTCGACCAGGATGTTACATTTGGTATCAGAGCAATTGTTTTCAAATGATTTTTGGGCCTTTGAAAGTGAGCTTGTGGAGTTTCGGTTGCAAAACCTTGTAGGAATGGACTATAAATCATATTATTGATTGTGGACTACATAAAGTGGGGAAACTAGAAGCATTAAGAACAAAAAATATCTTGGTAGAGTGATGAGGGTGCACACTCATGACTATATCAGAGATAGTTTTCTTTCTTAATTCTAAAGGTTTTGGTAAAAGAAAGGGAAGTTATAGGTTGAGTTTGTCTCCTATACCTTTTCCTGTTATATTTGCACTTTTGTGATATGTGTTTGTTGTTTGTGGTGGCAAAGGAATCCAGATTCAAAGTCAAACTTGACCTGCTTACCTTGCAAGGGTTGGGTAGGGCCTTTGAGGTAGTCTTTTGATCGAAGATATGCATGTTGTGTATCGGTGGACGAGTGAAGTTAAGTTGTGGATTTTTAGGCGAAAAGCACCGGAGGAGTTTAGAAACATCGCGTTAAATAGAGGGATCTTCAAGAATAGGTTCTTGTGACAAATATCATGCAAGAGGAGTTGAGTTCAATGGTTAAATTAAGGGAAGGTATCAGTGTATGCTTGTGCAGCAAAGTTGAGAAGTCAAATTGGTATTACATCTTAGCATAGTTTTGAGGTCGGAGGTGGAAAGTGGTAAAATGCTTGGGACTAAGGAAGGGAGAATCTCAACAGGGAGGTTAAGTTGAGGCAGAGCTTGGGAGAGTAGCTTCACAAGGCAGTGTTCTAAGACAAAGGGGAAGTTTGTGAAACTGGGGTGTCTCTGATAGTTGGTGTTGGATCAGTTTAAGCAAATAAGTAAATTCAAGGATACAAGGTGTAAAAGTTGTGCCTAGGGTATGTGAATTGGGTTTTGGTTGTTTACAAGAGAGATTCTAGTGAGAGGTTGGTTTGGCTGTAGTTGCGGCTAAATGTGGAGTACTCAAGTATGTGTGATGTTTTGTGGTAATGAGAAGATTCAAACTCAAGGCTAATTGGAATTGATACCTTGTGAGGTTGGTAAGTATACTCGAGAGGAAATTAGTTGTTTCCCAATTCCTCTTCCTCAACGATGTGTTACTCAATAGAGTGATGTTTTGCGATTCAAGGAGATAAATCGATGGTCGTGTGTCAAGTGTAGATCAATCAGAAAGGTGAGGGCACAATGTCGTGTGAACCAGAGTTACCTAGCAAAGACAAGAGAAGAATAGACGCAGAGGATCTCAATGGTGGAAGAGTCCTAGACTCGGTTTGAGGTAGGTACTAGAACTTCACCTTGGAGTGGTGAAGTTCTTTATTGCATTAGTATTTGAGGAAGAGTTGGTGTCAATAGTTTCTAATCAGATGGTTTCGTAGAGAATGGGAAGAAAGAGAAGTAGGGGAATAAGATATTAAAGGCATAAAGGCCAAGACTTAGTGTAAACACTAGAATGATTGCAAATTTTAGTGGATCGCTAAGAAGAAGCTAGTGAGTTAAACCATTTAAGTGAAGTACTGACTAAGATCAGAATGGTACCATATGTAGCATTGGATGGTAAGAGAGGCAGAATGTAGTTGTGTGGATACCAGGATTGGGAATCGATGATTATTGGATCGAGTTTTTGCAGCAGACGACGAAAAAGGTTAGTTTAATCCAAGACTGGATGTGTGCACCACAAAATAGACAGAAGTTGTATGCAGGTACGAGGATAAGGTCGTGGGAGTTTTAGGTTGGTGAGCATATGATTCTCAGGATTACTCCAGCTAACGGTAATGAAAGAGCGATCAAACTCAGGAAGCAAACTCAGAAATTCATCGGACCATATCAAATAACACGGAGGATAGGTCCAACAGCCTATGAGATCACTTTACCATCGCACTTGGCAAACTTGCATATGTCTTCCATGTGTCATAGTTAAGGAAGTACATTGCAAGTCCTATGCATGTGTTGGAGGAGGAGGACGTCCAAGTGCGTGAGGATTTGATATTGGGAGTTGGACTAGTGAGAATATTGGATTCTCAAGTCAAGCAACTCAGAGGGAAGGAGATCCGGACCATGAAAGTGCTCTGGCAGTCTTTCGGGATAAATCTGAAACAGTAGGTGTGCATGTAGTGAAAACTGAAAACAAAATTGGAGCAGAGGTTTGCTTTCGAGAATTGTAGATGTTCTTGAGAGATTTCAATGAAAGGAACTTGATAATGGTCTAATATCAAGCATGACTCATAGAAGAACATCTAAAACACTCAAAGCACATTCCAATCGGTGAAATGGAACAAAAAATAGTGAAAATCAATGCTTAAACATTCTCAAGCTTCATGTTCATGATCATAGCTTATAGTGTGATGTAGCACTTGGATCTCATCATTCAATGGAAGAAACAACAAAATTAAACCGTGCAAACTGAAATTTATGAACAAATAAAACAAGATACATGGCTAAACAACATGGAAAGGGAGAGAAACTAAAATTTGAACACAAAATGAAGATTCACTAATTAAAATGAACAAAAATAATAAGGGAATCAAATAATGGTGCTGGAAAAATAAATTGGAATCATAAACACATGTAGACCAATGATTCAAGGAAAAGTACAATTTGAACCATTAAGATCCATGTAGACCTAATGATGATCGGTGCAAATGAAAGAAAACTTGAAGAAGAACATGAAAATGGAAGAAACAAGATGGAAAAGCAAAGAAAAATAATAGAAAGGATGGAAAACCTTACCCAAACCAGAGACACTAGAGGAACAAGGCTTGAGTGGCTCTAGATACCACTTGAAGGAGCTTCTTGCACGATTTTTGGAGAGGAGAACCTCCTTGATGTAGCGAAAATGGAATGGAAGCAAGGTTGAAGGCCCTTGAGCTATGGTATGGTGTGGTGGAGATGAAGTTCTAGGAAGGAGAAGTTATCCTAGAGGAAGGAGGCTAGAGGAGATCTAAGGAGATTCCTAGCTCTCATGACTCTCAATAAGGTAAATGTGTGGAGTGCTCTCAACATCAAGGCATTTACCATTCAAATTAAGAGTAACATTTACAAAGGTGCATGGAAGCTTATTTTATAGCCTAAGGAAGGAGGAGAATTTGGCTAGCCATGCTATTAACATGTGCCAAATTCAATTCTAGATCTAGATCTCTTTATTTTGTGGGTCAAGTGCCATGTGGCAAGTTACACCTTCCACATTTCAACATATGCTTAATGTGTTAAGTGTGGCATGCTTTCTAGAGCACCATTCGACCAAAGCTTGATTAATGAGGTTGTGAGCCCAATTAAACAATGCTTTGGTGAATTCTTGATCCAATTATTGAAAGCGCACAACATTTACAAAGGTGGCCCAATTACATTGGCAGAAATCCACATTTAAACAACTGTTCATCTAGATTTTAATATCCTCCTTAGCCCATTTGAAAACTAGCTTGATTCCATTGGGCCTTGAAGGATCTTGACTATCATTGGCATTTTGAATCTTCTTAATCATTCCTCTAGTGATTGGGCCTTTATTTGGTGATGAGTTCAAATTTGTGCCCTCATTTAATATTTAAATTTGGGGATTTAATTGAATTTTCTGTGCTTAAAGATTGATTTAATTAGGATTTGTGATTATTGGATTTATTGAATAAGTTTGGTAAAAATGGTGTAAAAATTGATTTTAGTTGCATAAAATATTATTGGATATTCTAACGTTTGTTAATGCAGTTGGAATTTATTTTTGGTCATTAATAGTGTAGATTTGAAATATTCAAAGTTACAAAATAAGTCCAAAATCAGGAAATTCTGGAAAATAATAAATCAGGAGCTAAATGCACCCCCATATTTTATTTGCACACTCTTTCTAAAGTGGACCACCAAAAACCTGTTCTGCACCCCACTTTTCACTAAGTTGCACCCCTCCTACCACTTAAATTCCACTCAACCAGATTATGCCATGTGGCAATCCTCACCTTTCAAATCAGGCCAATCATATGTTGACACGTGTCATAATCCTCCACTCACCAAATTGACCAATCAGAGCTTGCCACATCACCATCTCACACATGAAACCCTAACCCTAATTTTCATCATCTCCTTCAATCAATATGGCAGCCGCCGGCCACCATTCGTTCACCGTCACTTGCCGGAGCCACCGTAACCATCATCTTCCCTGCAACACACCTTGACGCCGGAAAAACACAGCCATGGCAGCGTAAAACGCAGCTTTGCACCGCCACCATCTTTTCACGGAATCAGTGCTCCATTCGCGTAGCACCATCACCACCACTGTAGCAACCGTTCGTGAACCAGATCGCGGGCAGCACCACTATTTTCGCACACCATCATCATCTTCGTTGCAACGTTCTTCACTATCCACTGAAACTCACGCACCGTGAGCTTGCTACCATCGCGCCGTAATTCGAACAGATCCACCGTCACCACCGCGAGCTTCTCCGCAATGAGCCTACAACAGCAGCGCCACCACCACTCGCTGGAGTCCGTCACCATTCCTGCAACCTCACAGACCAGTACACGCAGCAGCAGCGGAAGAGATTCACGATCCACCACCGCGCCTTCGCCGGAGAAGAAGACCTTGTCGGAAAACGCGAAACAACAGTCATCACGCGCGGGAGGAAGGAGGAGCAAACCCTAATTTTGGAGAGAGTCTATGGGCCACGTGTCAGCATCTGATAGGGCATTCAAACTGGTCAACTGGTCAAAAACCGGCCAAAGCTGGTCAACTGGTCAAACTCTGGTCAAATTCTGGTTAATTTTGTAAAAATGATTAAATAAGAAGGGAAGAATTGGAAATTGGACAGAAATTAAGTTGCAAATTAATTAAATAAAAATAAAAGATTTTAAGCAACTGACAGATAAAGTCCAAAGTCCAGTTGAAGCCTATATAAAGAGACTTAAGGGAGCATAAGAGAGGACTGACAGACTTAGCAACTCTTTGGTTTTGGCAAATATCGTCATCCACCACATCTCTCCTTCTTCCTTTATATTTTCTTTCCTTCATCATATTATTATCATGTATTTCATCAAAGCCATGGAGGGCTAAGCTTTTAGGGTAGATTCCACTGTAATTTCTTAATTGGATTCTGAGGTTAGTTGAATTAATTTATTTGTTCTTTTGATTCTTGTTGAGATTTATTTTTTTTATCTATGTCTTTTAGTTCTTAATGTAGTTAAAGCAATGATTTTTACATTATAGCAAGTTAGCATAGTGTTAAATCTAAAGAACATAACAATCATATGAGTCTACAGGTTTTTGAATTTTAATTAAGAAGTTACTTTGATTAATTTTTAGAAACTTTCATATGATTGCATGAGTTTTTGCTAATAATTGAGAAATTACTTTGATTAGAGGTAGAAACTTAGATTAGAATTAATCAAGAAGTTACTTTGATTAATTAACTTTTTACTAGATATAAGGTCTAAAAGAATAGACATGATTAGGACTAGTAATGTTTAATTGAGAAGTCAAATATTTGAAATCAATTTCGTATTCGTTGTGATACGACTCAGGGTTATCTTAACCCTAACTAGTTTGTTCACTAGTAATTTGGCAATACTGAAGTTGCTAAAGTTAAGTAGTGATAATTTGATCCCCTAACGACATCGATATCAATTGGGCTTGGCATTGTTTTGATATTGGGCCTTGAAATGGGCTTGGGCCAGTTTCATGACACTGTAATTTCATTATGGATTCTAAGGTTAAATTAAAATAATGTCTTTTTTCTTTTGATTATTGTTTTGATTTTCATTCATCTATGTCTTTTATCTCTGAATCACGTGCAAAGTAATGGCTTGACATCATAGCTAATTAGTGAGATGTTTTAATCTACATGTATGTTGATCACATGAGTTCTAGGATTTTTAACTTTAATTGAGAATTTACTTTGATTAAATTTAGAAACTTTCATGTAATTGAATGGGTTTTTCTAATGATTGAGAATGTACTTTGATTAGAGGTAAACACTTTAACTAGAATTAATCAAGAATTTACTTTGGTTAATTAGTTTTTTGCTTGATTTTAGAGGTAAAAGAATGGACTTGATTAGGCATAGTAATATTTAATTGAGAATGTACTTTGATTAAATCTACTATGATTAATCTACAAAGTTCTTGCTTTTGATTCAGAATTTACTTTGGTTAATAGTATGAATGCCAACAAATTAATTAAGAATTTACTTTAATTAATTTGAAGTAAAAAAATAATGGTTAATTAAACAATAATATGAAGATAACTGATGAAGAATCTATATTGAAAGTAGTGGAATTCGTCTGTTTTATTGTAATTGTTTCAAAGTCTTTTATTAAATTGTTGTTTCATTCTCAAATTTTTCTCTATATTTTTTCATATAATCATATAGTTTTAATTGCATTAGAATAAATTTTTACAAGAGTCAAATATTGAAAACCAATTTCGTATTCGTTGGGATACGACTCAGGGTTAGCTTAACACTATCTAGTTGGTTTATTACTAACCTGACATGATTGAAGTTGCTAGGGTTACATAGTGTTAATTTGATCACTTCACGACAACGTTATCAGTTTTCATACCAAAGGAGTCCGTTTTTCAACTTATAATTTCAAGATAATGTATGAAAATTTCAAAATCAACCAGACAAATTATATACTTAAAGAAAACTTGCTAAGATAAAAGACTTAGAGATTTGAGATAGACCCCCTAACCTTGGTGACGCTAATTATACTCTGGGATGGAAATGCAGACCTCAAGGTGCTGGATTCCCCCTTCTACTTCAATTGTTTCACAAGAGTTTGGACATCTCTTTCTCTAATTTGTAGGATTTTTGTGAAGAAGATGTGGGAAATGAAGTCTTATTTATAGGAAAAACCTTGGACAAATGGACAAGGTTGAATTGATGGTAGATTTATGAGATTCCTTAGTGAGGGTCAATTTATTTTTACCATATAGAGAAGCTTGGTTGAAATTCCTATTGTTGGCAACTTCATGGTAGTTGCAAGGAAACTTGTTGACTTTCTAGAAGACTTGTCATATCTCTTACCACACACCTCTATTTGTAAATCCCGACAGTAAACTAAAGCCATATGGCTCTAGAACATCTCGAACAAATGTGAGCTTAATCCAACGGTTAATGAAACTGGAATTGACGTTTTACTGAAATAACTCAAAACAGAAAGTAATTGACGCTAGTTCCAACTAAAAAACTTATTTCTCTAACCACAAACCTCTACATCGAAGTCCAAACGGTCAAAGTTAAGTACTATGCCTTAAGAACTCTGTATAAAAATTTCATCCCAATCCAACGGTTAACGAAGCGGAAATAAAATATTTACCAAGGCAACTTATAACTACACAACATGTGGAGACATAACTTTTACACTAAAGTATGGGGATTAATGTTCCTTCCATACACCTCAATTCAAAATCCCACTAATCATAGTGAAGAACTATGTTTTAAGATGCTCTGTAAAAGGTATAGCCTAATCGAATGGTGCATGAGGATTTGATCTCAATGTTACTTAGACAACTCGAAAATAGGAAGTAGTTAGCACAAAAAAAAATCATCATTTACATTGTACAAAGCCCTTTGTCAGTTTATTTATGAAATAATAAAATTACTTCATACTACATATTTAAACAAGATAGTTAAACATAATTAATATAAAATAGAGGGTGTTACATACCTCACATGTTCTAAGCATATATACATGTGAAGTTTTACTCTTTTACCTAGACAAGTGGTTGTGAAAATTAAACAAACTAACAAGAATTCTAATTAGAAAATAAGATTAAATTAACAAGTGTTCTAAAACAATCCTAAGAACAAACATTAGAACTAAAAAAATAATAGATTAAATAAAATTTTTATTAAAAAACTTAAAAAACAACACTTTAATCAAACTTAACCTCATATTAACTATGAAATGACAAGAGAATCAACCAAGAATGTTTAGCCTTCCACGTGGAAGACAACATGAGACATAATATAAAGTAAATGGTGCAATAGTAGTTGATGAGTGATGAACGGTGATAGGAGATGGATGATAGATGATGGTGGTGATGGATTGAGTTAACTAAACATCTATTTACAGTAATCTTTGGTGATGAAATCAGGTTTTATAGACACAAATACTAGACTTCAATTTAATTTATCTAAAGTAACCAAATTCACTTTCAAAGATTAGACTTTTCAATCTTGTGTTTATTAGTAGAGGTAGATATAACATTATGTTTGATAACTTAGCTTGTGCATGAATAGTCAACCTATAGTAATTATTGTATAAGAACCTATAAAATAGTATTTTAGATTTGATAGTGTCTTTAAAATAATGAGACAATTATTTTAATATTAAAACACTTAAGTATAAATAGACAGTTTATAAAACAGTTTGATTACTTTAAAACACATTATCTCTCTAGAAACCACTTTTCTAGGATTTCCTGCCCTCTCTCCTCTCTTTCTTACTATAGGTTTGTCTGTTTGAACATTTGAGACCGCTAGAGTGATCCTTGTAGTAAGATCTTCAATTCCAACTTGTTGTTTTCTCAATTTCAGTAAGTTGGTTTTTAAGCTCTTTCTTTGTCACATATGTTTTCTCCCTTTGCTTGCAGGCTCTTTTGATTTGCATATGTCCTTTTTTAGTCTTCTATATCAGTCTTTGCTAATCAATAATCATAGTGGTATTGTCTGATCATGCTTGTGATGTTTCAATGTGTAGATAGAGCATCTTGTAAGTTTGGAGGTGTTGAGTTGTCTTAGAGTTATGTAAGCAGTCCAGTCATGTAAGGGAAGCTAGTATATGTTCTTGAACTTTAGGTTGGCTTGAATTGAATAATGCGTGTTGGTGGTTTAAATCTCAGTTGGTATGGTTATGTTAAATTGTGTTTATTAATGAAATTGTTATGATCAAGTACTAATTGTGTGTAAATTGTGATAATTTGTTGTTATATTGATTTGAGGGTTTTGATGAGTGATTGAATGAGAGACTTATAATTTGAGTAATTGGGAAAATTGATACAACTTTTAAAATGTTTAAAATTCTTTGAGCCAAAGGAAAGAGTAGAAAGTACCAATTCGAGCAAGTGAGCAAGTTAAACCCCTTCATTCAAGACACTTTTTGTCATGGCATTGGGCAGTAGTAGAGGGGCTAGGTGTCAATTCACATTTTCAAGCTTAAAAGCATTTCCATTCTAGGGCATTGGGCGTAGGCTAATGTCATTAGGAGCCATTTTGACAATAGGCCTCTAACTTGGTCGTTGCTGGGTGAGCCAGTGCTCCATTGGGTGAAACCAAAGCTAGGGAACTCACTAACTTTGTGTCGTTGGGTGCCACCCTATGCCACTGGACACAATTGTTAAAATTTCATCTAGAGGGGTTCCAAGGGTCTCAGCGTTGGCCGCTAGAGTGGCCCGTTGAGCGTCAAGCCCTTGGGAAGCTAGCACTAGGTGAGACTTTGTACTATTGAGCGTTATTTCTGCAATTGTGCATCTTGTGGGTTGTTATTTTTAATTATACTATGATATTATTGGTTATCTTAATGATATATTTGGTTTATAAAGTGTAAAAATTGTGTGAATGGATGAATTGTTGGACAATTCCACGGAGGGAATCTTATTGAATGTGTGATTCACTAGGGTGTGCATTGAGGTAAAGACTCTTTTATTTTGTGGAGTTATCCTAAACTCTGCTAATCACTCATACTCATGGAGGAGAATGATTAGATGGTGAGAGTAGCATGAGGTCTTATCATAAGAATGGTTTCGGGGTTCTTATGACCGTGTCAGAGACTAACCTTGTCCGTGACAGATCGTAGAACAATATAATACCACCACAAGTGCATGACTTCACTAGTTTGAATCAAGTGGACTTATTCGAATAAATTGGGTATAGAAGAGAATATTATATGTATGCATTTCTTGAAATCATGTGCATAGGAAATAGAACATACCATTGAATACCATTTAATTCAATAACTTAAGCTTTGCGTTTGGAAAATAGAAAAACAAAGATTAGAAAAAAAACAAATATATATATATATATATATATATATATATATATAATCATTCTGTGTTCACTGAAAACGCATATTTTTAATGAAGACATGTAATGAAGTTTACAATAACAAAACAAATAGAAACTTATTGTTTTCCCGCAAAAGTACTAGTCTTTGCCTGTATACAATAGATATACCTTATGTGACAACCCATTTTTAATAGAGTAATCTACTAAAATTAAACATCACATAATTATAATATATAAAAGCACATGACATCAAACACACATGTACTAACTATTACAATTATCCATAATATACTTGGGATGAAAGTTTAGGCACACCACGATGCACTTAAACATAACAGAAGAGTACTATTTTTTTGCAAAAGGATTGCTCAAGGAGCAAGGAATTTAAAACAAACTAAGAGTTCTTCAAAAGGGCTGAACTATGAGCCACAACCCAGACCATGGGGACCACAACCCAGTACCTCCAGGGGTTTCCACATCTGCTCACACCAATAAATTGGTGATCATTGCAAAAAGGAGAAACCAAGCAAAGAAACATACACCAAAGAAAGGGTAAGCTAGAGCAAAAATTGTTTTAATCATGTTATAGAGCAAATAAATAGTCAGATCATATTATGCACAGACAAAGCAGTAGGCACCAAAATCATGTGAAATCAAACAATTTCAAGACTCTATATGACTCAATATCTGGATCATACTCTTGATATAGAATTCTAAAGGAAGTATGCGCCTGTGCTGGCTTCTAAACTCTGTAGAGTCTAGATGCAAGGGGTTATCACCCAACCACACACAGGGTTAATCCTCTGATGTCTTAGGCCCAATATGTCCCAAGACTAGGACCTATTGCCACTCTCACCACATAAATTATTCTACTCTATGTGAGCGTGAATAATTTTTAGAGTTCAGGATACATTTCTTTATCTAGACATCTCCTATATCAAGGTATATACTATCCACCATCACCAAGAGTTTCCCTTGAAACTCTTTTACCAACAATTTCCACATGCCATCTCAATCATTGACGTCTCATGCCAATCCACCACCAATCAAACAAGTCATGTTTTCCATTTCATACTTAACATAACAAGATTTCATTTAATCTCATACTTTATAAATGCATACCAAGACATACATATATCACAAAATAGTATTCATCCCAAATAAATGAGTGACAACATTTAAGTACCTACAATTCCATACAATCAAGCACAACACACAACCATAATTCTTACACCAAAATTCCTAAGAAAATTTATTATCACAAAACCATAATCACTGCAGTAATGCATGACACATTTCTCAAGTTACAGATATCTAATCGACGATCCAATCGGTCAAACCATAAAATAGCATGTTATGAACCAAATGTCAAAATTTGAGCTCAATCCAACGGTTAATGAGTCGAAAAAGTCAATTTTACTAAAATTACGCATATTAGAAAAATACACAATCGCCCAGCGACCATGGACTCGCCCAGCGACTGTGCGGCGCATCCAGAATACGAGAAATAACGTCAAATATCACAGTTTCATGAATATTTGAACCCCTAACTCAGAAATATACCAAAAACTAACGTTTTCCCCAATCTTTTTTCATATTTCACAAAACATTAATCGCATAAAATAGAAATAACGTGAAACCCTAGCTTCCCTTACCATCTTATATGCTAGCAAACACAACTAGGTACGAAACCAAGGGGTACCACAGCTCTAAGAATTCAAACAGTGAGCTGGAAATGTGAATAACGTGACACAACAAACATAAAAGGTTAAACCCTAACCAGAACAACATACCTAAATGGTAAAAACGTGAAGAAAGGACCAAGGAGCTTCAAAGTTCGACTTACTTGGAGGTAGAATGCTCTTAGCTAGCTTGGAGAAGGAAGGATCTCTCTACCCTAACAAAGCTCTTGGTTGGATAACAGAGGAGGGAGAAAACTGTTTTTCTGCCAAGAGAGACAGAATGAAGAGTGAGCATCTGTGAGGGGGTCTTGGGGGTCCATAGTGGATTGGTCTTGGACCCTTGAAAAGGCCAGGCACAACCCCTCTTTTAAGACATATATTAAAAATAAGAAGGGGTCTCACACCTTACCTATTCAAAACTATCTACATCACTACTAACATTTGCAAAATAAATTAATAAATTGGATACACATATCATGGACGAAAGAAAACATATTTTTACTGAACTTTAACATATTCATACAAAATAATAAAACTTCTTCAGTCATAAATCTTATTTTATTTAAGTTGTAATGTAACACTATAAATTAATGCTACATATGTATTATTATAAAGTCAATTCAAACAGTAACATCCTTTATTCCAACTTTTACCTATAGTAAATAATTTTTGTTTATACCTTTAATACACTAACGAAAACATAAAAACAACCCCGTTTATACAAATACATCTTGAAAACAAAATATGAAAATAATGTGCTACTATAATACAAAACATACTTAGACATAATTAAAAATTATTTTAATTAATTAATACTTCGTTGTTCAAACTAAAAATTATAATGCACTTATATTTTTTTTTACTTCTAAACCAACTTAAAAAAACAGACTCGTATTGAACTAGTTAACTATGAAATCACAAGCAAATCAACTTACAAGGTTTAGTCTTCTATGTGAAAGACAACATCAAACATAATATTAAGTAAATGATGCAGTCGTGGATGATGGTTTGAACTTAGCTAGACATCTATTTATCGTAGTCTTTGGAGATGGAATCAGTTTTTAGGAGACAGAGACCGGACTTCGATTTAATTGATCCAAAGTAATTAAATTCACTTGCAAAGATTAGATTATTGTGTTGATTAACAAAGATAGATAGAACATTATGTTTGATAACATTATAACTCGTCTCCAAACTCAATTGAAAAAATAAAATATTATCCATATTTATACATATATTTCGTCAATAAAAAAAAATTGATAAAACAAAGATCGGTTCGGACAATACTAAAAAAAATAATTTATTTGTCATTCTAGAATAACAAATAATCTTGGAGATCGAATAGAATTTTAATAATAAAATTTACGGTATAAATTACTATATTTATAGTTTTGTCGCTTGCAATTAATCAAATTTGTATAATATTATGAAAAAGAAAAAAAAAATATAATAGTATAAGAAAATAATTATTTATAATTTGTATCGTAGGACAACCTAACATTCCTAAATGGATGACTTAAGAATAAGCGGTCGAAGACCGTCCAATACAGACGGAAGGTCTAGGTTTACGAAGTTACGGTGTTGTTTTGTTAAGGCTATTGGAATATAGTATAAAATATGTGAAGTATAATATTTTGAAATGTGAAAAGAGAAAGTTGCATAAAATTTTATATAATATATATTTTTCGGTAGTTAATATATATTGATATATATCGAGGATTTGGTTCTTTGATACTACAAACGTAATACATTTATGACATTATTTTAATATAGGAAGTATATAAAAGTAAAAGTGTGATCTTGTTTGGTAATTGGTTAGCAATTGCGGATTCGATGTTTGCTTTTATAGTTTTTAGGTATAGTACCATATTGCATTTGGAATGGGGAAATTCATTAATGTTAATTTGTAAATATTTTATTTAAGGAAAAAGAATTAAATTGGTTGGATGGAGTGGGTTTTATACTAGATGGTAGTTATTAAAATTTAAAGAGTTTGCTCATTGGTTTGGTATGTACAGTTATGATGATTATTTCTTTGGTAGAAATAGAAAATATGTGAGGGAGTTAAATCCAAATTTTGAATGATTTGGGATGTGAGTTATGATTGAATATGGAAATTAAGGATATTTTGAGGTGAATGAATAATTATGTATTCCTAATATAGTTAAGTATGAATTGTAACATCCTGACCGGATATTACTAATTTAATTAAAATAAAATAAGATATCATTAAATAGTCGTATCTAATTATTCATCTTACTCAAAACACAGGAAAAATTTTCATCTTTATTAATCGTGCCAAATGAAAACAAATTCCAAAACTAATATTCAATTAAAAGAGTACAACTCTAAGTTAATATTCCACTGAAAACAAATGAGATAAATACAGGCCTTTAAAAAAATATCTGCAGGCAAATTAGCGGTTGTGAAATTGGTTGTTGTTGTGATCAGTGGAATTGAAGGTCTAAGTTCATGTACCTTTGCGTTTAGGCTTGATGGACTAAGTCCAATAGGGGTCTGGGATGTGCTTGGTGGTGGGACGCATGATGGGCATGGAACTGGTTATGTTCCCGTCGGCTGCTATTGGGCGAGGAGTCCTTAGTATGGTGATTACATGTGTCGGCTGCACGATGGGCAAGGAACAGTTATGTTCTCGTCGGCTGTTATTGGGCGAGGAGTCCATAGTATGGTGATTGTGTGCGTGCCTGGGTCTAAGCAAGCAAGGCTTGGATGTTTGACTACATGCGAGGAGTCTGTGGGGCAGGACTACGAGCGGGATAGGCTCGTAGGATTGGACCCCGAAAGGGATAGTTTCGTGGGAGCACAGTAAAGTCCCAAGACCTAGTTTCATGCATAGGACTCATGAAGGACTATGAGGTCATGGATGGGTAATTTGAAAGGATAAGATAATTAAGTAAAACCTTTTTGGGAATGGGTGTCATATTCATTTTATATATATATATATATATATATATATATATATATATATATATTGTTCCTGTAGAGAACAAACAAGATAAGTTAGGCACAAGCGTCACCTTACCCATGTAGTCCATTATCTCCTCAGTTGGCCTTTTCCCGGTTGGTACATGTCGGCTTGGACCCAGAAGGGGTTACTTGTAGAAGGGACTCCGAAGCTCAAGTAAGTCAAAGCTCTCAGAAGGTCAAGTGATTAATGGAGTAATGAATGCATACCTTTAATTAATGGGGTCCACGTGTATTTATAGAGTATTAATTATGTTTGGTAATGGCATGGGCCAGGCCCTGGTTTGGGCCTCAGTTTGGGCTGTAAGTGGACCTGGGCCTTGGCCCAGGCCCTTAGTTCGACTATTGTGGGCTCATTGGATGGCAGGAGGGATTTCTTTTTGCTAAGTCTTTAGGAGCGGTCTGATTTGGTTACTTCTCAACTTGACGGATGTCGTCCTTGCCCGTGCACTGTCCTAGGTTGGCCGTTATGTTGTTAGTTTAGCCTTCGTTCAGTTACGAGTTTAAGTCCATGCCGGCCCAAGTCGTGTACTTGGATTGTTTCCAGCATATATGTAAGGGTTGTCATTTATATGGTTAAGTTGACCAGGTCCAGTACACCAGTCCCCAGCCTTTGCCGATACGATGTGTTGGTGAAGGATGATATGTGTTGATGTGCTAGTCGGGATCGGCTAGGTGTGATACACCAGTCCCCCAGCCTTTAAGTGTGATGAATAGTGTTAAGGCTAGAAGAGGCGAAGAGGTTTGTGGCAGGTGAAAGGGTGTCAGAAGGCTGATTTAGGGAGGTTTGACGTCGCCATTTTGGTACTTTGTGATGATTGAAAAGAGTTATGTTTTTGGCGGAAAAGGGTTATGACGCTTGAAATTCGTGTGTATAAATGAAGATGATGTTGGCAGTTCATTCACTCTGTCTCATTTGCAAAAAAAATCGTTCGCGTGCGTTTAGAGCTGTCCGATATCTTCTCTTCCTCCTTCGTCATATTTTCTAAAGAAATCAGGTATGTCTAGTAGTAGCGATAGGGTTTCGTTGTCAGATTCGGGTAGTGAGCGGTCTAGGGATAGCGGGAGTAGTCGAGATGATAATAGCGATAGGGAAGAAGTGGGTAGTGTAGGGAGAATCCCAATGGAGAGGGTGGTTGGAATTAGGGAAGATCCGCCAGAGGAGCTGGTGGAGAGTAATTGGCCGGCGAAGACCGGATACGAATGGGTAGCGGCAGATGTGCGGACTCAGCGATCGTTGTTCCGATGGTCGCGTTTGTTAAAATCGTGGTTGAATTGTACACCTATTTTCGAGAAGGGGGTGCGAAGGGACATCATTGCTCCAGAGCGGGTTACTGCTATTGAATGTGTGTGCCATGGTCGAGAAGGAGCAGCCGAAGAATTCTTCTACATGTATATGTGCCACTTCTCACAGCTGCACATCTGACTACCGTTCGACAAATTCACTATGAGAGTGTTGCGATTGTTGAACGTTGCCCCTACTCAGCTTCATCCGAACAGCTGGGTATACTTGCAAGCTTTCAGATTACTGTGCATGGCGCTGTACTTGGAACCGTCTCCCCGAGCGTTCCTATACTTTTTTGTCACGAGGCCGAAGAGTCCGATAACATGGTTCTCGTTAATCAACCGGCCTGGTCTCAACAAATTGGAGGCCTTCACTCAGTCATTCAAGCATTTCAAAGATGGGTTCTTCAAAGTTGTAGTAAAACCAGCTGGTCGGTCACATTTCTATACTGTTGATGGTAATACTAAATTCCCGTTCTTCTGGACCAGCAACCCTTGGAGATATAAGGAAATTTTGAGGGAGGATTTGTTGGTGGGTGAGAAGGATGTGGTGGATACTTTGATGCAATTTAGCGATAAGATGCCCACTAAAGGCTTAGTTAGGGTGTATAATTCAGTTCACCCCATTATAGATATTGAAGGTATTTTTTTGTAACTTTGAGCATTGTTATTTGTTGGAGTATTTTGACAATTTGTGTGTTGTGTACTTCAGGGCATATGGCGCAACTTGGCAAGAAGAACTTAACACTTTTCCAAACCCTGCGTAAGGAGAAGGCGGTGAAGGCTAAAGCTGCCGGGAACACTGTGGTCCCCAATCTGCAAGATTCGCTAGTAGACGTCCACATGCATGGAGGTACAAAAAGGAAAGCGGAGTTGCCTATTGGGCCGGGAAAGGGCAAAGACGTGAAGAAAGTGCGAGCTGCTGTGATGGGAGCAGGCTCGGCCAGCGGGGTGAAGGCGCCGAAAGTTGGGTTGATTGAGCTTCCGAAAACTACTGTTCGGAAAGACATTGAGATTAATGTGCCGGAATCGCTGATGGATTCAATTGACAATATGGAGGCAAAAGCTTTGGTGAAGGCCATGGTTGAATTTAGCAGTAAGACCTTGCTGTTTAGTCGGCGTGTGGGATCCTTATACGAACGAGAGCTGAAGGAAGGAAGCCGGACCAAGGTCGAAGAGTTGCAGGAGAAAGTTGATAAGCACGCTGAAGAGAAGGAAGCTTGGAAGAAGGAGAAAGAGGAGTGGGAAGTGGAAAGGAAGAGGCTAGCGACGTGGAGGGTACGATGCCTTGATTCTGAAGAAAAGCTGAAGGGCCGGATTGCAGATCTTAAGGCCGACTATGACGATATTAAAGAAAAACATTACGGGCTGGAGGGTGAACTAGAAGACTTAAAGAGCTGCATAATTCAAGAACATATCAATGGCTATCAGAAGGGGGTTCGTCAAGCGTCATTTTTTTATGAGAATGTTGGCGGTAATGACGCCAGGTTTGATGTCAATAAAGATGTCATTGATGGTGTGCTTATAGACGAGGCGGAATCTAGCCCAAAAGGGGATGGGGTGAAGGATGCGGTTGATGCTGATGCTGGTGGTAACGAGGTGGTGACGGAAAAGGCCGAGCAGAAAGAGGCTTAGGATTTTTAATTTGATATTTCCAATTTGGTTTAATGATTCTAAGTCTGTAATAACTCGTACATTTCTTTATTTTGATGTTTGATATGAATGCCGGTTACTCCCTGGTTAATTGCTCGTTATATTTGTGTATGTATGAGATGTTTGTTTGCGTGTACTATTGTGTGTGAAGGGTGTTCGACCCAGGCCGTTTACTTGTGGTAAGGGTGAGGAACTTAAACGATTTAACCAACGAGTTGAGGGTGTTTGACCCAGGCCGCTTACTTGTGGTAAGGGTGGGGAACTTAAAACGATTAACATCAAGTTAAGGGTGTTCGACCCAGGCCGTTTACTTGTGGTAAGGGTGGGGAACTTAAAACGATTAAAATCAAGTCAAGGGTGTTCGACCCAGGCCGCTTACTTGTGGTAAGGATGGGGAACTTAAACGATTTAACCAACGAGTTGAGGGTGTTCCAACCAGACCGCTTACTTGTGGTAAGGATGGGGAACTTAAACGATTTAACCAACAAGTTGAGGGTGTTCGACCCAAGCCGCTTACTTGTGGTAAGGGTAGGGAACTTAAAATGATTAACATCAAGTTAAGGGTGTTCGACCCAAGCTACTTACTTGTGGTAAGGGTGGGGAACTTAAAATGATTAACATCAAGTTAAGGGTATTCGACCCAGGCCGCTTACTTGTGGTAAGGGTGGGGAACATAAACGATTTAACCAATGAGTTGAGTGTGTTCGACCCAGGCCGCTTACTTATGGTAAGGGTGGGAAACTTAAAACGATTTAACCAACGAGTTGAGGGTGTTCGACCCAGGCCGCTTACTTGTGGTAAGGGTGGGGAACTTAAAACGATTTAACCAACGAGATGAGGGTGTTCGACCCAGGCCGCTTACCTCTGGTAAGGGTGGGGAACTTAAAACGATTTATACAACGAGTTGAGGGTGTTCGACCCAGGCCGCTTACTTGTGGTAAGGGTGGGAAACTTAAAACGATTTAACCAACGAGTTGAGGGTGTTCGACCCAGGCCGCTTACTTGTTGTAAGGGTGGGGAACTTAAAACGATTAACATCAAGTTAAGGGTGTTCGACCCAGGCCGTTTACTTGTGGTAAGGGTGGGGAACTTAAAACGATTAAAATCAAGTCAAGGGTGTTCGACCCAGGCCGCTTACTTGTGGTAAGGATGGGGAACTTAAACGATTTAACCAACGAGTTGAGGGTGTTCCAACCAGACCGCTTACTTGTGGTAAGGATGGGGAACTTAAACGATTTAACCAACAAGTTGAGGGTGTTCGACCCAAGCCGCTTACTTGTGGTAAGGGTAGGGAACTTAAAATGATTAACATCAAGTTAAGGGTGTTCGACCCAAGCTACTTACTTGTGGTAAGGGTGGGGAACTTAAAATGATTAACATCAAGTTAAGGGTATTCGACCCAGGCCGCTTACTTGTGGTAAGGGTGGGGAACATAAACGATTTAACCAATGAGTTGAGTGTGTTCGACCCAGGCCGCTTACTTATGGTAAGGGTGGGAAACTTAAAACGATTTAACCAACGAGTTGAGGGTGTTCGACCCAGGCCGCTTACTTGTGGTAAGGGTGGGGAACTTAAAACGATTTAACCAACGAGATGAGGGTGTTCGACCCAGGCCGCTTACCTCTGGTAAGGGTGGGGAACTTAAAACGATTTATACAACGAGTTGAGGGTGTTCGACCCAGGCCGCTTACTTGTGGTAAGGGTGGGAAACTTAAAACGATTTAACCAACGAGTTGAGGGTGTTCGACCCAGGCCGCTTACTTGTTGTAAGGGTGGGGAACTTAAAACGATTAACATCAAGTTAAGGGTGTTCGACCCAGGCCGTTTACTTGTGGTAAGGGTGGGGAACTTAAAACGATTAAAATCAAGTCAAGGGTGTTCGACCCAGGCCGCTTACTTGTGGTAAGGATGGGGAACTTAAACGATTTAACCAACGAGTTGAGGGTGTTCCAACCAGACCGCTTACTTGTGGTAAGGATGGGGAACTTAAACGATTTAACCAACAAGTTGAGGGTGTTCGACCCAAGCCGCTTACTTGTGGTAAGGGTAGGGAACTTAAAATGATTAACATCAAGTTAAGGGTGTTCGACCCAAGCTACTTACTTGTGGTAAGGGTGGGGAACTTAAAATGATTAACATCAAGTTAAGGGTATTCGACCCAGGCCGCTTACTTGTGGTAAGGGTGGGGAACATAAATGATTTAACCAATGAGTTGAGTGTGTTCGACCCAGGCCGCTTACTTATGGTAAGGGTGGGAAACTTAAAACGATTTAACCAACGAGTTGAGGGTGTTCGACCCAGGCCGCTTACTTGTGGTAAGGGTGGGGAACTTAAAACGATTTAACCAACGAGATGAGGGTGTTCGACCCAGGCCGCTTACTTCTGGTAAGGGTGGGGAACTTAAAACGATTTATACAACGAGTTGAGGGTGTTCGACCCAGGCCGCTTACTTGTGGTAAGGGTGGGAAACTTAAAACGATTTAACCAACGAGTTGAGGGTGTTCGACCCAGGCCGCTTACTTGTTGTAAGGGTGGGGAACTTAAAACGATTAACATCAAGTTAAGGGTGTTCGACCCAGGCCGTTTACTTGTGGTAAGGGTGGGGAACTTAAAACGATTAAAATCAAGTCAAGGGTGTTCGACCCAGGCCGCTTACTTGTGGTAAGGATGGGGAACTTAAACGATTTAACCAACGAGTTGAGGGTGTTCCAACCAGACCGCTTACTTGTGGTAAGGATGGGGAACTTAAACGATTTAACCAACAAGTTGAGGGTGTTCGACCCAAGCCGCTTACTTGTGGTAAGGGTAGGGAACTTAAAATGATTAACATCAAGTTAAGGGTGTTCGACCCAAGCTACTTACTTGTGGTAAGGGTGGGGAACTTAAAATGATTAACATCAAGTTAAGGGTATTCGACCCAGGCCGCTTACTTGTGGTAAGGGTGGGGAACATAAACGATTTAACCAATGAGTTGAGTGTGTTCGACCCAGGCCGCTTACTTATGGTAAGGGTGGGAAACTTAAAACGATTTAACCAACGAGTTGAGGGTGTTCGACCCAGGCCGCTTACTTGTGGTAAGGGTGGGGAACTTAAAACGATTTAACCAACGAGATGAGGGTGTTCGACCCAGGCCGCTTACCTCTGGTAAGGGTGGGGAACTTAAAACGATTTATACAACGAGTTGAGGGTGTTCGACCCAGGCCGCTTACTTGTGGTAAGGGTGGGAAACTTAAAACGATTTAACCAACGAGTTGAGGGTGTTCGACCCAGGCCGCTTACTTGTTGTAAGGGTGGGGAACTTAAAACGATTAACATCAAGTTAAGGGTGTTCGACCCAGGCCGTTTACTTGTGGTAAGGGTGGGGAACTTAAAACGATTAAAATCAAGTCAAGGGTGTTCGACCCAGGCCGCTTACTTGTGGTAAGGATGGGGAACTTAAACGATTTAACCAACGAGTTGAGGGTGTTCCAACCAGACCGCTTACTTGTGGTAAGGATGGGGAACTTAAACGATTTAACCAACAAGTTGAGGGTGTTCGACCCAGGCCGCTTACTTGTGGTAAGGGTGGGGAACTTAAAACGATTTAACCAACGAGTTGAGGGTGTTTGACCTAGGCCGCTTACTTGTGGTATGGGTGCGGAACTTAAAACGATTTAACGAACGAGTTGAGGGTGTTCGACCCAGGCCGCTTACTTGTGGTAAGGGTGGGGAACTTAAAGCGATTTAACCAACGAGTTGAGGGGGTTCGACCCAGTCCGCTTACTTGTGGTAAGGATGGGGAACTTAAAACGATTATGAAAGTGAAACAGAGAAAAGATGTATAGTTGAGAACCCTTGATTTTATTCATTGAATCTGGGGTGCCTAGTTAAAACCTTCTTGGCCAAAACCGTCCTTAGGGAAAAAAGATCGGGTCAGGAAAAAGAGTACACCCAGGGTTACAAGTATTCGGTTTAATACAGTATGCATATAAATAAAGTAGAATTTGAGGTGGGACACATTCCAGGTACTGGGGATCTCTTCTCCATATAAGTGTTCCGAGCGATAAGCTCATCCTCCTGTGTCTTCACGTATGCGGTACGGGCCGTCCCAGTTGGCGGAGAATTTGCCATCCTTCTTTCTTGCACTGCTGGCCATTCTCCATACTAAGTCCTCGATTGTGAATGATCGTGGACATAGGTTTGCGTTATACTTTCTGGCAGCTCTTTGTTTGGCAGCTAAATTTCGTATCTGGGCTTTTTCTCTGAGTTTGGGTAAGAGGTCGAGATGAGTGGCCATGTTTTGGTGGTTGTGGGTTGGGTCGTATAGTTCTCGGCACAGGGTGGGTTCACCAATTTCAACCGGTATCATGGCGTCGGCGCCGTAAACTAGGCTAAATAGGGATTTGTTTGTTGATGATTGAGGGGTGCACCTGTAAGCCCATAGCACTTCTACTAACTCTTCGGGCCATCGGCCTTTGGCGCTATCTAATCTCTTGCGCAGTTCCACTAGGATAACCTTGTTGGCCACCTCTGCTTGTCCATTAGTTTGTGGGTGTTCTACAGAACTTGTGATGTGTTTGATGCCCAGGCCAGTGTAGAACTTGGCTAGCTCCTTATCTATAAATTGTCGGCCATTGTCTGTGATGATGGTATGTGGCACACCATATCTGCATATAATATCTTTCCAAACAAACTGCTGAACTTGCTGGGCCGTGATGGTGGTTAGTGACTTGGCTTCTATCCATTTGGTGAAGTAGTCGACAACTACAATTAGGAATTTCACTTGCCCCTTGCCAGGTGAGAAGGGGCTAAGGATGTCCATTCCCATTTAACAAAGGGCCATGGGGATAGTATGTGATGGAGTTGTTCTTGTTTCTAGTGGATGAGGTTGCCATGTTTTTGGCATGGTTTGCATTTTCTGACATAGTCCTGGCAGTCTGCTTTTATAGTCGGCCAGAAGTACCCGGCTCTAAGGACTCTGGTAGCCATGGTACGTGCGCCGGAATGGTAGCCACAAATGCCTTCGTGTAGCTCTTTAATATTATACTATGCTTGCTCTGTCGTGACACATTTGAGGAGAGGTTGGCCGTATCCACGTTCGTAAAGGTCATCGCCTATCATGGTATACCTTGCGACCTTAGCCAGCCAAGTTTTGTCTGCATCTTGTAGGGGGTTGCTGGTTTTTAGGTATTGGATATAAGGGGTGGTCCAGTTATGGCTTTGGGAAGGGGTGGTGTTGTCAGTTGGGGCGTGGGTTAGGTTTTGACAGGTATGTGTGATGGAGGGTGTAGATAATGTTTGCTGTAATAGGGATCAGTGGCGGCTTTTTAATTTGGTGCTGGCCAATTTGGAGAGGATGTCGGCTCTGATGTTGTCGGTCCTTGGGATGTGTTCGATGCGGACTCGTTCAAAGGCAGATTGAATGACTGCACGGACCAAATGGTAATATTGTAGAAGGATGGGGTCTTTAATCTGGAACTCGTCATTTAGGTGCCCTACAGTAAGCTTGGAGTCGGTTTTGCACATTAGCGTCTTAACACCTACTTCGCGGGCAAGGGAAAGGCCGGCGAGGATAGCTTCGTATTCGGCCTGGTTGTTTGATGTTTTGAAGGAAAAGTGAAGGGATTTTTCGATAAGGATGTCATTAGGCCCTTCTAACACGATGTTAGCACCGACACCTTTTGGATTTGAGGAACCATCTACATGAAGCATCCACTGGTCCTTTGTGGGTGTGTGCTGGAGGTCATTGACAAAATCTAAGAGACATTGGGCTTTAATGGGGCCATGGGGTTCGTAGCGAATGTTGAATTCCGACAACTCGACGGCCTAGGATGACATCCGTCCGGCTAGATCTGGTTTTTGCAATATTTTTTGGATGGGGTAGTCGGTTTTGACGATGATGTTGTGGTTTTGGAAGTATGGGCGTAGGCGGCGAGCTGCATGGACTAAGGATAGGGCCAACTTCTCTACCATTTGATATCTGGTTTCAGGATCTTGCAGCGTTCTGCTAACGAAGTAGACAGGATGCTGCGTGCCTTTTATCTCTTGAACGAGCGTGGCGCTGACGGTGTGGTCGGTGGCTGTGATGTATACGAGGAGGGGTTGGCGGGTGTCCGGCTTGTGGAGGATAGGTGGTGAGGTTAGGGTAGTTTTTAGTTTTTGAAAGATTTGTTCACAATCGTCAGTCCACGTGACCCGGGTGGATTTCTTTAGGAGTTGGACTATGGGTTGGGTTTGTTCAGCCAGTTTGGGTAGAAAGCGGGAAATGGTTGTGAGGCGGCCTATGAGGCATTGGACCTTTTTGATGGTAGTGGGATTGGACATCTCGATAATTGCCTTGCATTTTTCGGGATTGGCCTCTATGCCGCGTTGGGTCAACATAAAACCAAGAAATTTACCACGGTCAACGTCGAATACACACTTGTCGGGGTTGAGCCGAAGGTTGTATTGGCGTAGCACGGAGAAGACCGCTGAGAAGTCCTCGGCATGTTGGTGGTGGCTTGGAGACTTGACAACCATGTCGTCAACATATCCTTCGACACATTGTCCCATTAGATGACTGAAAACCTTGTAAATTAACCGTTGGTAGGTTGCTCCAACGTTCTTAAGACTAAAAGGCATAACTCTATAGAAGTAGTTGGCATCATCCGTGATGAAGGCGGTCTTGTTCATGTTAGATGCGGCCATGGGGATTTGGTTGTACCCAGAATATGCATCCAAAAGGCTAAGCACTTTATTCCCTGTCGCGCTTGTCAACAAGTCGGTCGATATTGGGTAAGGGGTAGGCATCGCGAGGGCAGGCCTTGTTCAGATCCGTGTAGTCTACACACATCCGCCATTTGGCATTGGCTTTCTTCACCAAGACTACGTTAGAAAGCCAAGTGGTGTACTGAGCTTCTTCTATGAATCCTGCGTTTAGTAACTTTTCGGCTTCAACCTTAGCTGCTAGTCGACGTTCTTCGTCAAGTTTGCGCTTCTTCCGGGAGAAGTAGCGGGCTTCTTTGTAGATGGATAGCTTGTGGGATGCTACTAGAGGGTCCACCCCAGGTAGGTCAGCGGCTGACCAGGCGAAAAGGTCGGTGTTGTTGATGAGGATGGGTGTGATGATGGCACGCTCGTCAAAGTTCAAACCGGTGCCGAGGTTGATGGAGTAGCCGTTGGGAAGATCTAGAGGGGATGTCTCCTCAACTGGTTCGAGACGAATGTCTCGGCCTACTCTAGGGTCGAGATCTTCGCCTGATAGGGCGATGCCGGAGCCAGGTGGTCACTCAATGTGGTTGGTTTGTTGAATTGGGAGTTGTGGGCGCAGACTGGTCATGTAGCATTTGCCTGCCAAGCGTTGGTCGCAGTGGACGGTGAGGATGTCACCGGAAGGAGAAGGGAACTTCATGGCCAAGTGGGGGGTGGAGACAACAACGCCAAGGGTGTTGAGGGAAGGACGGCCCAGGAGGGCATTGTAGGATGTTGGCGCGTCGACAATCAGGAAGCGGATTGGAATGGTTTTGGTTTGGGTTCCTTCGCGAAACACGGTGTGAAGGTCGATGTAGCCGCGGGTGGATACTTGTTCGCCAGAAAAGCCATAGATGGGTTCGTCATACGGGATCATAAGGGTGTTCGGGAGTTGGAGTTTTTGGTAGGTGGCCCAGTAGAGAATATCAACGGAGCTGCCTTGGTCGACAAGGACTTTCTTAACGGCGTAGTTCTTGATTTCAACAGTGATGACCATGGGGTCATCTTGGTGATGGTCGAGGCCATGAAAGTCGTCATCTGTGAAGATGATGGGAGGCATACAACGTTTGTGGTAGGAATGGGTGATATGATTGATGGATTGAATATGGTGGAGGTGTTTCTTTCTGGCATAAGAAGTGGATCCTCCACTAGCGAAGCCACTAGAGATAGTGTTGACAGTGCCACGTAGTGGAGGATTTGTAGGGGTGATGTCGGTACGGGCCGGTTGGGGTTCCTGGTTAGCGGTTTGAGCTGGGCGTTTGTCGTGACGGGAGTCGTGTGGAGGGCGTCTGTGGTCGGATCGAGGGGGGTGGCGGGATCGAGAGGAATGATCGTCTCGTCGGATGAAGTGGCGAAAATGACCAGCACAGACTAGTTCTTCTATCTTATCCTGAAGTGTTTTGCAGTCTTCTGTAGTGTGGCCATGGTTGCGGTGGTAGCGGCAATACTTGGTCATATCAGCCCAAACTTATTAATTTAGGTTGATTTAAATAAAAGTATTAATTAATTTATATTACTATATATTATTATAAGAATATAAAATTTTCAAAAAATTGTCTATAAAAATTATTTGCAAATTTTATTATAGAATATGTTTCATAAAATGCAATGAAAATTTTTTAGAATTATTTTGCAAAAAGTATTTACAAATATATTTTTTTAAGTCTTTATAAATTATGATTTGAAATAAAATAATTATTAATTAATTTATACCAGGTCCACTTACAGCCCAAACTGAGGCTCAAACCAGGGCTCGACCCATGCCATTACCAGACATAATTAATACTCTATAAATACACGTGGACCCCATTAATTAAAGGTACGCATTCATTACTCCATTAATCACTGATTTGACCTTCTGAGAGCTTTGACTTACTTGAGCTTCGGAGTCCCTTCTGCAGGTAACCCCTCCTGGGTCCAAGCCGACATGTACCAACCGGGAATAGGCCAATTGAGGAGATAGCGGACTACATGGGTAAGATGACGCTTGTGCCTAACTTATCTTGTTTGTTCTCTACAAGAACACACACACACACACACACACACATATATATATATATATATATATATATATATATATATATATATATATGTGTGTGTGTGTGTGTGTGTGTGTGTGGCGATGATCAGATAACTTATTATCTAGGAGCAGATGATTTGACAGGTGAGCCAGGAGATGCTTGAGTTCTGAGAGCGGGATTACATGTTGACTTTTGAAGACTTTAAATATTTTGATAGTTTCCATGTATTTGAAATAGATTACCATTTCAGTTATTTTATGGTTGTAACAAACTTTAAATTGTGAATAATTATAATGTGTGCAATTATATGGTTTTTGTTTTTTGCGTTTTTGGGAAAGTACTGTTATAAATGAGGTTTGAAAAATTATAAATATGTTTTCTTTTCTTTCTTTCGCATTCTATTCTTTTATTTAAAGTAACATTCCTTGGAGATGTTACAAAAAGAATAATCATAATAATCATTGTAGTGATGGGATCACAAAAAGAACTCAATACAACGGAAATTACAACCACACACATACTTTCTTTAAAACCACATACAACAAACATCAAGAGGTTAAATGATAAAAGAATTTGGTGAGAAGTCCAAGTCCTGCAGTTGCATATAATCTCATTAAAACAGGAAATGACAACTCCCCTAACCTAGATCCCTTGCTCACGTTGAAATTCCAAGTCCTGCGTCCTACCTCTTTGGCTCCACTATTTCTCACTCCAAATGGCCTCCCAATTCACTATCAACTCAGTTTTCCCGTGCATGTTGTTGGTATATCCCAAAAGGACTTTACCTCTCCCTAATTCCATTCTTATACTCACTTTCCAACCCCAATTTCAATTGCCTTAATGCATAAAACGAAATTACATTAAAATGAGATTAATGGTCATTCAATTGGTATTCCATGATGGTTTCCCAGCCCCTCTATCTTCTCCTCAAGGCGGCTAGGGTTTCTGACCCTTCTCATTCATGACCAAAAAGGAATTGGAAAAAATGAAACTATTTTACATAAGTAAAGGTTTGAACACATAACCACACAATTGCAAAGCTAATGCACAACCAATCAACTAATTCATGTTTCGTGATAATTCTTATGCATCTAGGATTATATTATTACGCCCCATGATCCAGCATATTAATAAAATAATAAAATAATTAAATTAACACCCTAATTTCCTACACAGGACTTGAACATTAATCCTTTCATAATAATCAAGTACTCTCAATCACTTGAGCTAGTACTATTCCTTGTCTTCTCTCTCCACATTAATTAACTTAGCGATTATCGACCTCGCATTTTTTAAATAAATGTTTATTTATTTATTTAATTTTTCCAAGTCTTACATGAATTGTGATTGGTTGATTTGATTGTAACATGGATTTGTAGAGAACAAATGAATTATAACAAGTATGTGATTAATGGAATTGGTATTAATTTAAATAGAGGAATTGGTGAATTGTTGTGGATCGTTGGGCTGAATGGAACATCAATTAAGGTTTAAATTGATAAATTATGTTATATTGGGTGAATGGTTATGGAATGGAGTTGGATTGAGTGTGTTCAATTTTTAATTGGATTACAAGTGTAATATTTTTCTTTCTGTTTTCTTTTAGAATTTGTAAAGGTTGAGTAAGTTTGTGGATGAGAGAATTGTTATAAGAATTTTTGGAAGTGTAAATGGTTTTGGAAGTTAAGTAAAATAATACTGGAATGTTTGGTAGCTTTGGTGAAACTTTCGAATGCTAGGACGTATTGAAATAGGTCTCTAGTACAGAAAATGTTGATTTTCGTATTTTTTTTTTGTATCTGATTCTCGCTGGGAGAGTTCCTTGGTTGTTGGGCGACTAAGTTTTTTTCAGATTTGCGCTGTTTTAGTAAAATTGACTTTTTTGACTCATTTACCGTTGGACTGAGCTCAAATTTGGACAGTTGGTCTGTAACTTGCTATTTTGTGGTTTGATCGGTTGGATCGTCGTTTAGAGGTCTGTAGTTTGATAAATGTGTCACACATTAATGTTGTGATTTTGGTATTGTGTTGATAAATTTTCTTAGGAATTTTGGTGTAAGAATTATGGTTGTGTTGTGCTTGATTGTATGGCATTGCAGGTACTTAAGTGTTAGCACTCACTCATTTGGGATGAATACTGTTTTGATATGCATGTATGTTATGGTATGATGAATGCTTGTACAATTATGTGATTATGTGAACTATATGTACATATGTATGGGATGGTATGATGTGATGAGGTGTGGCATGAATGTGTGTGCATATGTATTGAGACAGTTTGAACTCTCTGATACCTGTAAAGCCGTGATGATTTCTTTAACTAGAGGATTTTGTCGAGTCAGGGTAAAGGGGTTTCATTCCTTTGTAAGTCTTTAGCATGAGCTTAGCAATAGTGCTCTACCTAAGGCTTTGTCGAGCGGGTGGAGTTGTTGCTAGTAGGTCTATGGAAAGCAGGGGAAGGGACTTTTCCAAGAGGCATTGGTGCGCAGGAAAGGTATATTGGTTAGCTATGAGAGAATGTCATATCGTTAATATTACTTGGTGGTAATATTTTGATGAGTTCAAGTGGTGATGTTGAGAACATGTGTTGGTGGATTTTTTTTTTTTTTTTATGAATGAGTTATGTTATGTTATTTTATGCTACATGAGTTACATGTTAATGTGCTTGTTATGTGATGTGATACATGGTTAGCTTACCCTTGCATGTTTGTGAATGTGGTTTCCACCTGCGATGATCGTATGACTTACGTTATATGGGAGTAGATGTTGATGCAGATATTGCTGGAGAAGCTTAGTTGTATGGAGTTCGTGGGGAAGCTTTGGGAAATTTTATTTTGACCTTTGAAAAGGTTCTTTTGAAATAAAATGTAATAGTGTAGTGGTTTCAAGTTTGACTTGAAGGATTTTAATATTAACCTCAACGAACGATTTAAGTTAATTGATTATATGAATGATATTTTCATCTTGATGAATAAAGAAGTTTGGATGAATCTTTTATCCGGTGTTATTTGAGATAAAAACAATTGTGAAAAATTCCTATCTTAAAGGATGGTATCAAAGGTTGTGCTTCACATTAAAAAGAAAATCATACATGTGACATCTCAAAAGAGGTGTTACACTAAGCACACACAAAGCTTGTAAGACCCGGGAAAATTAATTAATTAAATAATTAATTAATTAATTAATGCGGGTAGAACGCGTCTTTATGACATTAATTGTTGTTTAATGTGATGTGGAAAAGTACTAGCTCAAGTGGTGGAGAGTACTTTGGTTGTGTGAGAGGACTTGGGTTCAAGTCCTATGTATGCCAATTATGTGTTGTTGTTTTATGATTTAGTTTTAATAATATGTAAGAGTGTGGAATTTGAAATGTAAAATTATGTTGATTGTGTATATCACAAAATGTGAATTGGCATAGTGGTTGTGGTCCCAATTTTCATGCATATGACTCATCAAGGACTATGGGGTCATGGTCGGGTGAAAGGTGGGTCAGCAGATACTTAGACTCGGAGCCCTTTTTGTATATGGATATAGATGTTTACATTTTTAGTTTTGAGAGAATTATGTAATCTCTTTTGGGAGTCTTTGACTTTTATTTCGGTTTTACGAATTATGGACTCCTAGTGTTATGATTATATTTATTAAAGTTTTAAATTTCCCGTGTTTGGAAAATAGTTTATATTCAATGCGGCATTTATTGTACTTTCGAATTTTATTTATTTAATATCAGTAATATTCCTTAGCGATGTTACAAAGCTATTCAAACCGATCGGTCAGGCTTGGGGTCTCTACGGGACCCATCAGATCGAAAAGCCTATTTGATTAAAGGGTGAGCTTCATTGAAAGCCCCTATCGAAAAGCACTGACCCAAGTGGTCAAAATGTGCGTCCCCACGGGACTTATCTTAACTTATAGACCCAAGCGGCTGAACGCATGTTCTATCGGAGTTTATACACTTAAAATCCAAAATGCCTAAGAGCACACACAATTTTATACGAACTTAAGTCAATTAAAATATTAAGGTCTCGAGCAGCCTGCAGAACTTAGTACCCCTATACAATGCAATGACTTAAGTATCCTAATCGAATTAAATACCCATTTTCAAATACGATCAAGCAAAGTTATCTAAACGATTCGACTGAACGAAATGAATTCTTACGTTAGGGCAAACAATCGGCCTTGTCAGTATGCGCAAATAAACGTGAAATTAGAACGAAAAGAAATTATATTAAAATAGATGTCTGAAAGTTGATCGAGTGCGATCCATCGAATGGCTGATCAGACCCGATCGGTTGTAGCAAAATATTACATCAAAACAAAAAACCTAACAAGAAAGAAACTAAAATGTTACAACTCAAGGGTCTACATTTCTTAGAACAGAATAAGGAGAGGCAAGGACGTTCGACTCAGTAGGCTCGGGGTTAGGGGCATCATAAACATTCAGTAATTTCCCGTCGACCACATCAAACTTGAAATCGAAGGTGCCAGGTTGGTCGATCAGATTCCTTTAGAAATGGGCCGCCTGATTAAGAGCCTTCTAGAACCCAAGTTTATGTTGCGCGAAAACTTGATCGTCAACGATCAACAACTCGAATTCCAACTCTTGGCATTTCTTCTCCCAAGTCTCAATCGATTGCTTCATTGAGAGATACTCGAGAGAGAGGTCATCGAAACGTTGTTGCAGCTTACGAATATCGTCAACAGCATTCCTCCCCCGATCTTGCTCCTCTTTTAGTTGATTGGTTACCTCTTTTAGTTGATTGGTTGCCTCCTTTAGTCGATCAGTTCCCTCCTTCAGCTTCGTGGCACACTTAGCATGCTCTGATTTGATTAAGTTCAACTGGTTGAACCACTTCGACAAGTCGACAACAGAGACCTTAATCTCCTTCACCTCCTCACGAGCGATAGCCAGATCCTTTTTGCCTGAAGCTCATTCAGCAGTAGGAACCATCATAAAGGGAGGAATGTTGAGAACTTGGGGTCTAAGGGGTGCCTACATGGGAGGCACCAGTCAGAGCATCTGGCTCTAAAATTGGCTCGTTGATTAGAGGAGGTGGTCGGATCGGCGGACGTGGAGGCATACTTGAAGACCTAACGAACTTCCAATGCGCCTTCACCCTTTCCATTGTTTTAGCATTAAGCGGAGCTAGATGAAACATCGTATCTGAAAGAAAACAAAAAAATTAGATAAGTTCATATTATTCAAAGATAACCGTTCGGCTCAGAACCACCAACCATAAACTGCTTTGGATAAATCCTTCGAGAGTAGATGTCAAATCAAAGACCTGGTCGAGAGCTTGTCAGGAAGCTACTTAAGGACAACAAGGTCAGCCCGCTCGGCAGGAGTCATTAGCTTCTCAAAATACGGATCAATGGTAGGAGGCACTTGTGTCCAATAAAGAGGAAACTTGGGACGATCGACTTCATCAAAAAACCATTTCCTACCACGTCGGGTAATAGAGACCTTAAAAAAGTCGGTCTTGAAACCCTTGTACAAGGTGAGGAACAGGTCGACTAGACTCTTGAGGGCTCCAATAAAGGAAATCCACCCCTTAGTCAAAGTGGGAGGACACTTGTAAAAGTAGAGAAATATAGGCATGGTAGGGGTCAACCCTATCACTCGGCATAAAACATTGAACGCCTGCATGGAAGCCCAGGCGTTCGGGTGGATTTGGGTGAGAGCGCAATTGATTTCCCTTAGGACAACCATCTGCCAGTCGTTGAAAGGCACTGTCAAAAGGAGGTCCTGGAAGAAGCAAGCATAAACGTAGAAAAAAATCTAACTTGGTTCCCTCTCGACCATGACAAACCCTTTCGTTGCTAGCGCAAAACTTCAAACATAGACAACCATTTTCAACACCGTCCTTAAAAAAGTCGGTTTTACCGACTAAGTCGACCAAATCGTTTCCTCATCGAAACCTCGTCTTGTAATTTCTGGGTTCATGGGGTGCCCATTCGTAAGCAGGGATAAGAGGAAGGTCCAACCGATTGCCTTCATTAGCAAAATCAATTTTAACGTGACCTTTATCCTTACTCTCGGGGTCAGAGCTAACCTCCTCAACCATCGCTTCAGCTCCCCCAACATCTCATGTTGACGACACCTCAACCTCAACTTCCTTATCAATATTTACATTAGTGGGCTGTTACCTGATGACACCTCTCTACCGAGCGATTCCTCAGTCGTGGATAGTGTTAATGAGAAAGACAAAGACCCGTCGTCCTTAAGACCCCTACCATCTCGACCAAGAGACTCGTCTGAGCTTGACAAATTCACGATTGTCATTATTACCTGAAATATACAAACCGATCGGTGCAAGAGGAAGAGAGAAGAAGAAAAGTGCGAAAATAACTTGGATCAAATGTTGCTATTTATAGAAAATTTTGGGGACACGTGGCACCACCACATTCACACGATCACGAGACAATCGATAGTTCAGGAGATGTGACGCTTCATCTCCCACCTGACAGGTATGAAGCGTCGTAACCTTGTCAGACATCACATTCTTACGACTCTCTTGAGCGTCACCGTTTAAACCCTTTTCGTTATGCTTCCATCAACGCTTAAGGCTTGGGGGGCTTGTGTACCATAGGGCTACCTAATATCCCTAACCGGATGACCTAAGGATAAGCGGCTCAAGGCCGCCTGCTATAGGCAGACAGTCTAAGTCGTGACTCGTTGATGTAGCAATTTCTCCAGAGTGATTTTAGGAGCCCTACAACCGAACAACCCTAATGATAAGCGGCTGAAGGCCTCCTGCAATGGCCGGACGACTCGGACAATAAGTAATTGAAAATCACATTAAGAAGGATCTTAATGTGAACGTCAACGACACCGGCCATGACTTGTCATTCTCATCCAACTATTGGGCACAAGGACACAACCGGTCAGAGCACGTACGCTCGGCGACATCAGTCCGGCGAATCCAGAAAGATAAGATCTATAGTTAAAGTAAAACAGGTCAGTAATCAAGTTTAAAAAGCAATTGGGCCTCAATTAAGAAAACCTTAATCACGAGCCCATATAAAAAAACTATAAATAGGAGCCCAAGGTAAATTGGTAAAGGACTTATACTACGCATTTATTACAACATTAATTGCTTACCTTAAATGGACTTGAACTGACTTAAGCATCAGAGCCTAATTGACAAGTATCTCGATTAGATCGTCTAGACAATCAACGAGAGAAAGAGAAGGAACGCCGAACAAGAGGAAAAAAGAGCAAACAGTAATAACATATGAGAAGGAGGTTAAGTTAGTGTTTTAAATAATGTTCGATCCCTATATCTGAAACATAATTAATTATAATAAGGAAAATAAAATAGATAATCTTGGTGGTCGAACGAAATTTTAGTAGTAAGATTTACATATAAGTTACTATATTTATAGTTTTGTAATTTGTAATAATTTTACTTTATGTTTATTCTTCGTACGCAACATTTTATAATTAATTAAATTTGTCTAATATTAGAAAGTGAGAAAAATATTATAATATACCTTACAATAAATTTTATAATTAATTATAATAAGAAAAATAAAAAAATATTATTATTTAGGTTAAAATTAGTTTAGACATAAATTAATTTATACATTTTATTAAATTTTCCAAAATTTGATTTTTATCTTACTACAAAGTTAATCTTAACAGATAAAGTAATTAAATTTTTTATTTTCTAATCTGAAAAATGTTCACGAGTTTATATAAACATTAAGTAAATAAAAATAAAGTTTGTGAAAATATTAAATTCATGTTAGCGCTTCTATATTATTGTTAAAATATAATCATAATATTCGAGAAGCTATTAAAAAGGAATTACGAGTGTGATTCCCAAAAAGTACAATAAAATATTTCTTATGAGTAGATGGAGGGAAACGATGACGCTTGGTTGCTCTATAGAATATGAGTAGTTGCAGAATGGAGAAACACACAGCCTTGAAGAGCTCCCTTTTACTCCAACAACGCCACAAACCCTTTTCCAAAGGTTACTTCCTTTTCCTTTTTGAAAACTAAATTTTTGGTTCTGGGTATTCTACATCACTTTATTTCTATCTGATATATTGATCGAAATGCGTGCTTTTGGGTTCTGGGTATTCAATATTACATGATTTTGGCTTATTGTAATCCCTTATCTGTTAGCTCTGCAGCGTGTTTGGTTTTGTTTGGAGAATGCCAACTTAGATATATACTTTTAAATAACAACTACTCTGTCGTGCCTGACTTGCAGAAACCTCCCATTTTGGGCTTTCTCTCCAATCCTACCTCACAGTCTGAAGAGGCTTAACACTGGAGTGAAGTAAAGAAACTTATGATCACATCTTTCCCTGGACCTAGTTAAGCATTCTTTGATGCATATTGCGCTTACACTTACATTTTTGGAATAATATTAATTTGTTTGCTTGTTTCCCATAAAAGGGTCGTGCAACTTTTTTTAGCGGGAGTCCATTTGATCATTTTGAATAGAACGGCAAAGCTTATGCTTCTTACCAGGTTTTAAAATCTTCTTCAGATTCATTATTTCTCTCTTTTCATTTGTTAACAGTGTAACATCATATCAGATTCTTTTCTTGTTAACACAGGCCAGCAATGCTTGCATTTTCCCAGACTTTGTTTTGACTTTAGTAATCTCAGGAGAATTTTAGGACAATGAACTGCGTTTTAGCGCTGCCTGCCCAGAAAGAACGAAATGTGATCGAATCGGAAAGGAAGAGAGGGTCCAAGAAACGTAAGCCTCATCAAGGTGACATCGAGGAGAAGGTTGGTTCTGATTTGTATTCTTATGGATGTGACATTGGATTTGTAGGAGATAAGTTGCTGTCAGATGGAAAGATTCAATCCAAGCAAAAGATGAAGAAAACAGTTGAAGATGAGCAGCAGGAAAATGCAAATGACACTGAAGCCAGTAAATTCATACTCAAGAGGAGTGAGCCTCACATTTACAGCAGGGAGAAGATTGATCAAGAATTGTGCAGTTATGGCTGTGGTATTGGATTTGTTGAAGATAAGCTGCTAGTAGAGGGAAACATTAAATCCAAGGACAAGAAGAAGAAAAAGAAGAAAGTGGTTGACCATAAGCTGCAGGAGGATGACTTTGCCCTTGGTTGTATTGATGATAAACTCTTGGTGGATGGAATGATTAAATCCAAGGAAAAGAGGAAGAAGAAATTTGCTGATAATAAGCTGCAGAAGAATGGTGGTGATACCAAAACCAGTAACTTCATACTCAAGAAGCGTGAGCCTCAAGGTGACAACAGAGAGATGATTGATCCAGATTCACGTTTTTATGGCTCTGAACTTGGATTTGTTAAAGATATTTTGCTGGTTGATGAAAAGATTAAATCCAAGGAAAAGAATAAGAGGAAAAAAACTGTCAAGGATGATGATGCTGAAACCAGTAAATTCATACTCAAGATGTGTGGGCCTCAAGGTGTCAATAGGGAGAAGGTTGATGTTGAATTGTGCTGTTATGGTAGTGAAGGGAATGTAGGTGAAATTGCTACTGAAAAGATGGAATCAGAAAGGAAGAGAAGGTCCAGGAAGCGTAAGCCTCGTCAAGTTGACATTGAGGAGAATAGTGGTCCTGATCTATGTTCTTCTGGATCTGAAATTGTATTTGTTGGAGATAAGCTGCTGTCAGATGGAAAGGTTAAATCCAAGCAAAAGAAGAAAAAAACAGTTGAAGATGAGCAGCGGGAGAATGGTGATGAGACTAAAACCAGTAAACTCATACTAAAGAGGCGTGATCCTCAGATCGACAGCAGGGAGAAGATTGACCCGGAATTGTGCAGTTATGGCTGTGGTATTGGATTTGTTGAAGATAAGCTGCTAGAAGACGGAAACATTAAATCCAAGAAGAAGAAGAAGAAGAAGAAGAAGAAGAAAGTGGTTGACCATAAGCTCCAGGAGGATGAATTTGCCCATGGCTTTGTTGATGATAAACTCTTGGTGGATGGAATGATTAAATCCAAGGAAAAGAGGAAGAAGAAATTTGTTGATAATAAGCTGCAGAAGAAGGGTGATGATAGCGAAACCAGTAACTTCATACTCAAGAAGCGTGAGCCTCAAGGTGACAACAGAGAGATGATTGATCCGGATTCACGTTTTTATGGCTCTGAAATTGGATTTGTTGAAGATAATTTGGTGTTAGATGGAAAAATTAAATTAAAGGAAAAGAATAAGAGGAAAAAAACTGTCAAGGATGATGATGCTGAAACCAGTAAATTCGTACTCAAGATGTGTGAACCTCAAGGTGACAATGGGGAGAAGATTGATGTTGAATTGTGCTGTTATGGTGGTGCAGGGAATGTTGGTGAACTTGATACTGAAAAGATGGAATCGGAACAGAAGAAAAGGTTGAAGAAGCGTAAGCCTCATCAAGGTGACATTGAGGAAAATAGTGGTCCTGATTTGTGTTCTTCTGCATGTGAAATCGTATTTGTTGGAGATAAGCTGCTGTCCGATGGAAAGATTAAATCCAAGCAAAAGAAGAAAAAAACAGTTGAAGAAGAGCTTGATGATGAGACTGAAACCCGTAAGTTCATACTCAAGAGGCGTGAGAAGATTGGTCCGGAATTGTGCAGTTATGGCGGTGGCATTGAATTTGTTGAAGATAAGCTGCTAGTAGAGGGAAACATTAAATCTAAGGACAAGAAGAAGAAGAAGAAAGTGGTTGACCATAAGCTGCAGCAGGATGACTTAGCCCTTTGTTTTGTTGATGATAAGCTCTTGGTGGATGGAATGATTAAATCCAAGGAAAAGAGGAAGAAGAAATATGCTGATAATAAGCGGCAAAAGAATGGTGATCATACCGAAACCCATAACTTCATACTCAAGAAGCGTGAGCCTCAAGGTGACAACAGAGGGATTATTGATCCTGATTCAGGATTTTATGGCTCTGAATTTGGATTTGTTGAGGATGATTTGCTTGTAGATGGAAAGATTAAATCCAAGGAAAAGAATAAGAGGAAAAAAACAGTCAAGGATAAGCTGAGTGAGAATTGTGATGATGCTGAAACCAGTAAATTCATACTCAAGAAGCGCGAGCCTCAGAGTGACTACAGGGAAAATATTGATCTAGAAAATAATCTGCAAATGAATGGAAATGACACAAATGCTTATGTTAATCCCAAGAAATTAAAAAAAAATCTTTCTGCTTCTGAGAAGTGGGATGAGGCTTACAAAAGAAAAACTCCTGATAATACATGGAAGCCTCCACGGTCTGAGACTGTTCTCATTCAAGAGGATCATGCTCATGACCCTTGGAGGGTGTTGGTCATTTGTATGCTTCTCAACCGGACTTCTGGGAGACAGGTATGAATTATTTGCGTAATATTTCACAGCATCTGTAATCTTAGACTTTTTGCATAGTTTATTTTTCATTTTAGCCCTTTGTTTTACTCTTGGCCTGAGACAGGTACAATATACCATGCTTTTATATCTATCTATTTGGTGGAACATTAGTGAAAGTATAAGAGAGTCAAAGTACACATTGTTTTTTTAATCTCATTTGTCTAAGTATGGTGCATGACGTCAATTAGGTAGGTGCACTGTTTGAGAATGTGTTAAATTTAGGAATCGTAAAGCCTAGGCGATCCCTCTTGACGAAACCATTCCATAGTTGTCATTCTACCATGAAAATTGTGTCAATAGAACCAGTGGTTATTGGCAGAGTTGAACTGCTGCTTTGTTGTAAACAACCTCATGCATTTGAGGTTTCCATTCAATTAAGAAGGACCATTAGGCGTAGCGTAAATGTTGAAATTATATCCATATTTACTGATGGATTATTTCTGCAAAATGTAGACAAAAGAGATTGTGTTAGACTTCTTCAAGTTATGTCCGGATGCAAAGTCTTGCACAGAAGTTGCAACCGATGAAATAGAAGAGACAATAAGGACGCTAGGTTTGCAACACAAAAGAGCAAAAATGTTACAACGTCTATCTGAGGAATACTTGGACGAAAGCTGGACTCACGTAACTCAATTGCATGGGGTTGGGAAGTAAGTCATTTTTGTGTGCACTCTTTTGGTCATTATTTATATGCAGTAATTACATATTACCTTGATTGTGTGTGTGTTTTTGATTGCTTCTGTTGTTGATGATACTGTGGTTCTTTCTTAATCAGGTATGCAGCAGATGCATATGCTATATTTGTTAATGGGAAGTGGGATAGAGTGACACCTACAGATCACATGTTGAACTATTATTGGGAATTCCTCCGTAGAATCTATCAAGCATGAATTGGAATGAAATTTCTAATTTTGCTGTTTTTTCTGTCTTTTCTTTTCGTATCAGTTAGAAGAGGGTTTTCCCTCTCTTTATGGAACTACAAGTCTAAGTTTCCAAATTGTAATGTTTTGAGGAACAATGTTCTAAATATGACCTACAACATTTTGCATAGGACTTTTTATTTTACAGATAACTATGTATGCACATCACTGGTGCTAAATTGACGAAATTTAGTTTCCTTTTGGATCATGTTATTTTTCATTTTAAAATGTACAAAATTATGCTTCTTAATCGTACTAAATCTTTATCTATAATAATAGTACACTTTTATCTAATTACTACTAACTGCTTGTACTGATTTTTAAGATATTTATTGCGAATGTCAATAAAATTCATATATATATATATATATATATATATATATATATATATATATCATTTCTTGAATTTTTAAATTGGTGGCATTTTTTTTTATTCAAAAGTTCATATTAGACATCTTAGTTAAATTGACATCTTAAAACACTTTGATTGTTTGTTATCTACGATAAATATTGTTAAAAAAAATAAAAAAGTAAACAGAAAATGATGAGGGGACCAAAGAAAAATCATGATAAAAAAAAAGTTTAATTATGCCTTTGGTCCCCATTTTAAAGTCAAAATCTCAAAATGGTACCCAAATTTTTAAAAGTCTCAAAATACTACCCTTTTTTGTTGAAACGTCTCACGTTTGCCCCTTTCCGTTAAGTTAAGGTTGACGCCGTTAGAGGGAGTGCCACGTTCCTCGATTTTTTGAATTTTTTTTTTGAATCTTTTTTATTATTTTTTTTTGAATTTTTTTAAAAAAATCAAAAAATTGTCACGTGTCAAGATGTCATTGTGCCATGTGGCAGTGACAAGTGTAGTGACAAGTGGCAGTGATAGTGACACGTGTCAGTATTATGCCAGGTGTCAGTATTATGCCAGGTGTCATTTTCTTAGTCTCAATTTGGTCCCTTTATTTTAATTTGTCTCAATTTAGTCCCAATTTTTGTAAAAATGAGCAATTTTTACAAGAACCCAGAATAGGCGAACTCTGCATGCGCCGCCTGGCGGCTATGAACAGCCCGCCAGGCGGTTTCTGGAAAATTTCCAAAACTTAGCATTTTCAATCCGATAATACAAATTAAGCAAAACCACATACTTCCAATCATATAATTATGCAATAAACAATACAAGACGAGGTTCAGCTCCCCTAACCTGGAATCCCTTCGCTTGAATTGAATTGTTTGAGATACTCCAATGATCACTACGTCTCCCCCTTCTTGATGTGGTCACTCAAACCTCACCATAACCTCACTCAAACCTCACCAATCTCTCTGATTTTCGTGCTCTAATTCAGGTCGCTATTCCAGCTTGCCAAAACCTTCCCTATAGCCACTTTTTACCCTTTTAAACTTGGCTTTTAGTAGAGTTTAATTACCCAAAACGAAATTTACCTAATGGTACTGTTAACTACCATTTAATTGACCTTTATGATATGTTTTTCAGCTACCCAAGGCTGCCTCTCAACTATATAGGATTTTTCCCAACCTTTCATATTCAATTCAAAGCCAAAATGCCAAAAATAATGTTTTTAGTTTGGTTCTCCAAGGTTTGAACCCATAACCATTCAATCACAAAGTAATTATACCACCAATTCAACCAAGTCATGTTTCATGCTTAACAAATCCAATTCAGACATCATATCATACCAGAACATAATTACATAGATTTAAATAATAAAACAATAACACAAAAGTTAGCATACATAGGACTCGAACCCAAGTCCTCTCACACAATTTAAGTACTCTCAACCACTTGAGCTAGTACTTTTCCACGTCATACCAACCATAATTTAATGTCATAATTATTTCCCCTCCCGTATTTATTAATTAATTAATTAATTAATTAATTAAATTCTACGGGTCTTACAGCCCTCACCCTTAAACCCGACCCCTTCGCCAACAACGTCTACCTCCACCCACTCGCCTCCATGCATGAGTTGAAACTACGCGCCGCCGACTAGTCCGCATGGAGGAAATGCAAACTATCCATACAAATTTCTGCAATGACTACACACCCTCTACAGCAACCCCCCCTCCACAACCTTCCCGACCTGACCCGAGACCCCAAGAACCCCGACAACCCGGCTTCACCAGATACACTCCCCTAAATGTCCCTATATCTCGTCTCCTTGACGAGGCCTTACAGGCCGACCTCATCCCACCACCACGCAAGACAACTACTCCTCCCAATGTGGACATGACTAAATACTGTCGCTACCACCAAAACCACGACCACACCACAGGGGAATGTAAAGCACTCCAGGATAAAATTGAAGAATTGGTTTGTGCTGGCCATTTCCGCTGATTTGTCCGTAGAGACGACCACCCTCCCCGATCCAATCACCCTCCTCGTTCTGACCACCGACGCCCTCCCCGCGACTTTCGCCTCGGCAAACGCCCAAGCCAACCCGCGAACCACGACCCTCAACCGGCCCACACCGATGTCACCCCTATAGACCCTCCCCTATGCGGCACGATTAACACCATCTCTAGTGGTTTTGCTAGTGGCGGCTCTACCTCATCCGCTAGGAAGAGACACCTCCGCCATATCCAATCCATCAACCACATCACCCATTCTCATCACAAATGTCGCATGCCCCCCACAACCTTCACGGACGACGATTTTCATGGCCTTGATTACCAGCAAGATGACCCTATGGTCATCATCGTCGAGATAGAAAACTACGTCATCAAGAAATTCCTCATTGACCAAGGCAGTTCTGTTGACATCCTCTATTGGGCAACACACCAGAAACTCCAACTCCTCAACACCGCCATGGTACCATACGATAAGCTAATATGGATTCTCCGGGGAAAAGGTTTCCACCCGCGGGTACATTGACCTCTATACAGTTTTTCACGATGGCGCCCAAACCAAGACAATTCTTATCCGATTCCTTGTCGTCGATGCTCCCACATCTTATAATGTCCTCCTCGATCGACCTTCACTCAACACTCTTGGCGTTGTCGTCTCCACCCCTCACTTGGCCATGAAATTCCCATCCCCATCTGGCGACATCCTCACCATTCATGGCGACCAACGCCTCGCACACGAATGGTACATGGCCAACCTACGCCCACAACTTCCCATCCTTCAAACCAATCATATTGAACGACCACCCGACTCTGAAATAGCCTTATCTGGTGATGATCTAGACCCCAGAGTGGGTCGGGATGCCCGCTTCGAACCGGTCAAAGAAACCATCTCCCTGGAGCTCCCTAAAGGCCGCGCCATTAAACTCGGCACTGGATTACAACCTGAACAGCGCGACATTCTCACACCCACCCTTATCAACAACACGGACCTCTTTGCTTGGTCAGTTGCCGACTTACCCGGAGTTGACCCTCATGTTGCATCCCACAAGTTGTCCATTTACAAGGAGGCTCAACGCAGGGTTTATTGAAGAAGCCCACTACACCACTTGGCTCTCCAACGTGGTTCTGGTCAAGAAAGCCAATGGCAAGTGGCGGATATGCGTTGATTACACGGATCTTAACAAATCCTGCCCTAGGGATGCCTACCCCTTACCCAATATAGACCGACTTGTCGACAGTGCAGCCGATAACAAGGTTCTCAGTTTTCTTGATGCATAACTCCAGTTATAACCAAATTCCCATGGCCACATCCGACATGAACAAAACTGCTTTCATTATAGACGACGCCAACTACTTCTACAAGGTCATGCCATTCGGTCTCAAAAACGCAAGGGCAACCTACCAACGACTAATGGACAAAGTCTTCAACCATTTAATGGGCAAATGTGTCGAAGTATACGTCGACGACATGGTTGTCAAATCCCCAAGCCATCACCAACACGCTCAAGACCTATCCGCAGTCTTTTCCGCATTAAGACAGTACAACCTCCGCCTCAACCCCAAAAAATGTGTTTTTGGCGTCGACCGCGGTAAATTCCTCGGATTCATGCTTATCCAACGCGGCATAGAGGCTAACCTCGAAAAGTGCAATGCAACCATTGAAATGCGAAGTCCTAGCAGTATCAAAGAAGTACAACGCCTCATAGGCCAACTAATCGCCATCTCCCGCTTCCTTCCCAAGCTAGCCGAACAAACCCAACCCATCATTCAACTGCTCAAAAAATCGGCCAAGTTCACGTGGAATGATGATTGTGAATGAGTCTTTCAGAAGCTAAACACCACCCTCACCTCACCACCCATCCTCCATAAGTCGAACACTCATCAACCCCTACTGGTCTATATCATCGTCACAGATCACACCGTTAAGCACCACGTTGGTTCAAGATGTCGGCGACACCCAACACCTTGTTTACTTCGTTAGTAAACCTTTGCAAGATCCCGAAACCAGATACCAGATGGTGGTAAAATTAGCCCTATCCCTGGTACACGCAACCCGATGCCTACGCCCATATTTCCAAAATCATAACATTATCGTCAAAACTAACTACCTTATCCAGAAGATATTGCAGAAACCAGACCTTGCGGGGCAGATGTCGTCTTGGGCCGTTGAGTTATCCGAATTCAACATCCGCTATGAACCTCACGGCCCCATCAAAGCTCAATGCCTCCTAGACTTTGTGAACGATCTCCAATGAATCCCTGAAAAGGACCAATGGACACTTTATGTTGACGGTTCATCCAACCTAAAAGGGGCAGGTGCCGACATCGTGCTAGAAGGCCCCAACGATATCCTCATCGAAAAATCCCTCCACTTCGCCTTCAAGACGTCTAACAACCAAGCCGAATACGAAGCCATCCTTGCCGGCTTATCCCTCGCCCGCGAAGTTGGTGTCAAATCACTAATGTGTAAAACCGATTCCAAGCTTACCGTGGGCCATCTAAATGACGAGTTCCAGATCAAAGACCCTACCTTTCTACAATACTATCACTTGGTCCGGAAAGTCGTCTAGTCTGCCTTCGAACAAGTCTGCATCGAACACATTCCCAGATCCGAAAACGTCAGAGTCGACGTATTATCCAAACTAGCAGCACCAAGCTAAAAAGCCGCCATTGATCATTATTGCAGCAAACGCTATCCGCTCCTTCCATCACACATACTTGCCATACCCTAACCCAACACCAAGCCAACAATTGGACAACTCCCTACATCTAGTACCTCCAAACCGGTAACCCCCCACCTAATGCTGATAAAAGTTGGATAACTAAAGCCGTCAGGTACACGATGATAGGCGATGACCTGTACAAACGAGGATATGGTCAACCACTTCTTAAATGCGTTACTGCAGAACAAGCTCAGTACATCATCAAAGAGTTACATGAAGGCATATGCGGCTACCATTCCAATGCACGCACCATGACCACCTGAATCCTATGCGATGGTTACTTCTGGCTGACCATGGAGGCTGACTGCCACGACTTTGTCAAAAAATGCATACCCCGCCAGAAACATGGCAACCTCATCCACCAAAAACAGAAGCAGTTCGACTCTATACTATCCCTGTGGCCCTTCGCAAAGTGGGGGATGAACATCCTTGGCCCTTTCTCCCCGGGCAAAGCCAAGTAAAATTCCTGATAGTAGCCGTCGACTACTTCACCAAGTGGATAGAAGCCAAACGATTAGCCACCATTACAGCCCAACAAGTCCGATAGTTCGTCTGGAAGGATATCATATGTCGATATGGCGTCCCACATACAATCATCACCGACAATGACCGACAATTTATAGACAAAGAGCTTGCTAAATTCTATACCGGCCTAGGCATCAAACATGTAACCAACTTTGTTGAACACCCATAGACCAATGGACAGGCCGAAGCAGCAAACAAGGTTATACTGGTAGAATTGCATAAGTGGTTGGACAGCGCTAAAGGCCGATGGCCAAAAGAATTAGTGGAAGTGTTATGGGCCTACAGATGTACACCTCAATCAGCAACAAATGAATCCTCGTTCAGCCTAATATACGGCACAAACGCCATGATACCAGTTAAAACTGGCGAACCATCTCAGCGTCGAGAACTGTACGACCCATTTCAAAATCATCAAAACTTGAACACCCACCTTGACCTCCTACCCGAGTTAAGAGAAAAAGCCCAAATACGCAACCTAGCCGCCAAATAGAGAGCGACCAGAAAGTATTCACTCCTTAGAAGCCATGGCAACCTTGAATATGAGTGGATGTGTGCCGCCACTTGCTATGCAAGATAAGGCTTAAAAGTATTCACTACCTAGGGAGGAAACTCTCACAAATGATTGAGACACATGAGTGTTTTTACTTCAAAATGTTCAACCCTTTTACATGTCTAGGAGCACCCCTTATATAGAAGAGTTTAGGGGCCTCTAAGCAAATAAAAGATACCTAAGGATGTCTCTACAAAAACCTAACCCTAGCTTCTAGAAACTAGGTCAAATAAGGTTACAAAAAATGAGAGACAAAAGAGCTAACTATGGTGTGTGCAAGGCTAATTTCGTTCTAGCACAAAAGGAGACAAAGAATGTGTCTCATATGTCTCCAAAAAGTGGCCAAAGTGTGCTAAAAACAAAGGAGACCAAAGGTACATAGGTACACTTGCTTCATGCATTTTACTTTATGATTTATGCCTTTGCTTTACTCTCTCTTCCACATCATTTATGCTCCCCAATTACCATGCGCCACCTAGCATTGCTTTCTTACTCCTAATTAACCGACAAAATAAATAAACATAGATTAGCATGTTGGCTTAAGTCAAGTCAACTATAGTCAACAAGTCAAACCTAGTCAAAGGTCAACAAGTTAACTAAAGTTCCTTCTTATAAGAGGGAGGAACAAATCTAGCGCGCATAAGAGTTTTAATGTCCATCCAAGAAGCCGCGGGTGGCCCTTGGTCATAATTCTTACAAACTTTATGCCACCAAGTATTGGCATACTCCAAAAATCCTAAAACTACTAGATCAATTTGTGCTTGATCCTTTACATGATTTTCATTGAAAATTTGATCAACTTTAGCTTCCCAATCAAGGAAGATTTTGGGATCACTTCCTCCATAGAACTTAGGTATCTTTGGAGTTTGCTTCTCTTGTGATGGGTTGCGCCTAGAATTCCCTCTTTTCCTAGCCTCTTTTTCTTGCTCTTTAGCTTCAAGCCTTTGAATGTGCTCTTGGATTCTTAGGTCACTTTGTTCCTTTTCTTTTCTCAATTGTTCAAAGGACTCCTTCCTAGACAACTCCAAATCCCGAAGCAATCTCATCAATGTATTGTTTTTGTTTGGAGTAGGTGCATTTGATGAACTTGCCATGATTCCTACAACAAAACACTCAAAGCCAAGACAAAGTAAATGAATTAGGGGTTAGACAACATGAAAACCGAGACCAATTCCAACCAAAAATGCAACCCAAGTGTTTAGATCACACTCTCAAAGTAACAAGGCAAGGCTAGCACTCAAAATCCACCAAAAGATTGAAGAAAACACTTTTAAAAACTTGTGCAAAACCTTTTAAATGTAAGACAAGTGATTCGGCCACAACACCCTAAGAGTTTCAAGAAAAGAAAACTAGTAAGACAAAACAAAGAACACCTAGTGACAAGCAAGAAAAGCATAAAAACAAGGAAAGCTAAACTCTAAAGAATAAAAGTTTGAGACAAAACTTTTAACAAGACTAAAACAAGAAAAACACATTTTAAAGACTCTATGGAAAGTACTTGACAAGCATATTCAAGTCTTAAATCATGCATACTCCAAGAAAGATCATAACCAAGTTAAAATATGGAACTAATTAGCCAATATCACCCAATTCTCAAGTATGAAAACTAGTAGCATAACACCTAGTGAAAAACACACTTTTAGTTCACCAAGGAGCAAGGTTGCTCTCGGTTTTTAGGCAAAAATTGGTGCAAAATTTTCTTCTTTCACAACTAGTTTCATAAAATGGTGAGAAAGAGTTTTAGGTGGCTTGGACACTTAGTTCTTCAAGTTTTAGGCCAAAATCAATTTCATGGAGCATACATCAAGCAAGACATAAAGTGAAAGAAAGATTCAAATACTTGAAAAAACAAGAATAAAAAAACTTCAAGTTAACATATGACATATGACTCAAGCAAAAGTTAGGCACATTTAAAGACTCAACATGACATACACAAAGACACAGACATGTAGCTATCATGCATTTAAACTCATGGATTTGAGGCTCAAAGACTAAGCATCCAAAGACATGTTATCCAACCACATTTAGGAGCTTAAAGAGGTGCAGAAACCATAGCCAAACTGCCACAACAGAACTTGAAAACGCTGATTCACGTATTCTTGGCAGATCTGACCTTTGCTCACTAATTTGATCATAACTTTCTCCACAGAACTCCAAATGCGTTGGTTATTTTTTTTCTGGAAACTAGACTCAAAGAGTATTCTTTGGACTCCAAAAACATAATTTTTGGACCGCTGAGCTGGTGTAGTTTAATGTTTTAAAATCGTCACATTTTCTGCCAGCACTATTTTTGTGTGTCATGGAAGTGGATTTGAACCATACCAAAATAGCTACAACAAGACAAGGTTAGCACATGAAAAACACCATATTAAAGATAACCTAGGCTCTAGATACCAAATGAGGAAGGATTAACTTGTTCCTTTTTAAGATTATTGAATATGGTGTGAGTTGATTAATAAAGTTAAGTGAAATCCCCATTGGACATTAAGATAGCAAGCTATCTAGATGTGAAGGTTCCTTTCACAAAGCTCAAGAGAAGAAGATGATGGATTGATTCAAAACAAAAAGGAAATGGAAAACATAAAATGAAAAGGAAAGAAATGGTAAAAATGTGAGAAGCACGCCACTACAAGGCTAAGCTAGAAGCCATGGCAACCTTGAAGATGAGTGGATGTGCGCTGCCACTTGCTATGCAAGATAAGGCTTAAAAGTATTCACTCCCTAGGGAGGAAACTCTCACAAATGGTTGAGACACAAGAGTGTTTTTACTTCAAAATGTTCAACCCTTTTACATGTCTAGGAGCACCCCTTATATAGAAGAGTTTAGGGGCCTCTAAGCAAATAAAAGATACCTAAGGATGTCTCTACAAAAACCTAACCCTAGCTTCTAGAAACTAGGTCAAATAAGGTTACAAAAAATGAGAGACAAAAGAGCTAACTATGGTGTGTGCAAGGCTAATTTCGTTCTAGCACAAAAGGAGACAAAGAATGTGTCTCATATGTCTCCAAAAAGTGGCCAAAGTGTGCTAAAAACAAAGGAGACCAAAGTTACATAGGTACACTTGCTTCATGCCTTTTACTTTATGCTTTATGCCTTTGCTTTACTCTCTCTTCCATATCATTTATGCTCCCCAATCACCATGCGCCACCTAGCATTGCTTTCTTACTCCTAATTAACCTACAAAGCAAAAAAACATAGATTAGCATGTTGGCTTAAGTCAAGTCAACTATAGTCAACAAGTCGAACCTAGTCAAAGGTCAACAAGTCAACTAAAGTTGATTCAACTAAGTTAACTTTGGGAATCAAAAATAACAAACACAAATGAAAGGGATGAAGGATTAATGAACTTCCTTTCTAAACATGCTTAGTCTTCTTAAGCATGTGTCTCCATCCTTGGTTGGGGTCAATCCTTCATCACAAACCTACACCCAAGATCGTTCGCCAAGGGACACTTAGTTTGGAGAATGGCCAGCAGTGCAAGAAAGAAGGATGACAAGTTCTCCGCCAATTGGGACGGCCCGTACCGAATACGCGAAGATGCTGGAGGAGGAGCGTATAAGCTTGGACAATTATAAGAGGAAGATATACCCAATACATGGAATGCGTCCCATCTCCTGTTTTATTTCAGTTAAAAACATGTATTGTACCGAATACTTGTAACCCTAGGTGTACTCTTTTTCCTCACCTGATCTTTTTTTCCTAAGGAGGGTTTTGGCCAGGGAGGTTTTAACAAGGCACCCCAAATTTCATGAATAAAACAAATGGTTCGTCACATCACGACTACTCCTTACCTTACTTCCAACACGCTTTTAGTTCCCCACCCTTACCACAAGTAAACGGCCTGGGTCAAACACTCTTAACTTCTCGTTAATTCGTTTTAAGTTCCCCACCCTTACCACAAGTAAACGACTTGGGTCAAAAACTCTTAACTTCTCGTTAATTCATTTTAAGTTCCCCACCCTTACCACAAGTAAGTACCCTAGGTCAAACATTCTTAACTTCGCGTTAATTCGTTTTAAGTTCCCCACCCTTACCACAAGTAAATGGCCTGGGTCAAACATTCCTAACTTCGCGTTAATTCGTTTTAAGTTTCCCACCCTTACCACAAGTAAGCGGCCTGGGTCGAACACTCTTAACTTCGCGTTAATTCGTTTTAAGTTCCCCACCCTTACCACAAGTAAGTGGCCTGGGTCGAATACCCTTAATTTGATGTTAATTCGTTTTAAGTTCCCCACCCTTACCACAAGTAAGCGGCGTGGGTCGAACATTCTTAACTTCGTGTTAATTCGTTTTAAGTTCCCCACCCTTACCACAAGTAAGCGGCCCGGGTCGAACACTCTTAACTTCGCGTTAATTCGTTTTAAGTTCCCCACTCTTACCATAAGTAAGCGGTCTGGGTCGAACACTCTTAACTTCGCGTTAATTCGTTTTAAGTTCCCCACCCTTACCACAAGAAAGCGGCCTGGGTCGAACACCCTTAATTTGATGTTAATTCGTTTTAAGTTCCCCACCCTTATCACAAGTAAGCGGCCTAGGTCGAACACTCTTAACTTAATGTTAATTCGTTTTAAGTTCCCCACCCTTACCACAAGTAAACAACCTGGGTCGAACACTCTTAACTTCGCGTTAATTCGTTTTAAGTTCCCCACCCTTACCACAAGTAAGCGACCTGGGTCGGACACTCTTAACTTCGCGTTAATTCGTTTTAAGTTCTCCACCCTTACCACAAGTAAGCGGCCTAGATCGAACACTTTTAACTTCGTGTTAATTCGTTTTAAGTTCCCCACCCTTACCACAAGTAATCGTCCTAGGGCGAACACTTTTAACTTTGCGTTATTTCGTTTTAAGTTTCCCACCCTTACCACAAGTTAGTGGCCTGGGTCGGACACCCTTAACTTGATGTTAATTCGTTTTAAGTTCCCCACCCTTACCACAAGTAAGTGGCCTGAGTCGAACACACTTAACTTCTTGTTAATTCGTTTTAAGTTTCCCACCATTACCCCAAGTAGGCGACCTGGGTCGAACAGCCTAAACTTGATGTACTTCCCAAATTAACACGGATATTCACGATAACATCATTCCACACACTACTATAACACATCGTATCGGCATAGCACAACAATAAACATACCAAGAATAAATATCACATTAACAGCAAGGTAGGTAGTGTACGAATTAACGACAAATTAAAGGATATACGAGTCATTACAAACTTAAGAGCAAAGTAGATAGTATACAAATTAACGGCAAATTAAGCAATGTACGGGTTATTACAAACTTAGAATGAACATCAAATTGGAAATATTAAAATAACGATTCTAAGTCGCTTCTTGGTCTGCGTCCTTCACAACTTCATCATCAACGTTTACATCCACTTCCTCCATCCTCTTCCCCGCATCCTCCTCGGGACTGGACCCCGCCTCATCCACAAGCACACCATCCACCACATCCTTATTTTCATCAAACCACACATCATTAACATCAACATCCTTATAGAAAAAGGCCGCTTGCCGTAAACCCTTCTGGAAGCCATTTATATGCTCCTGGATAATATAGCTCTTCACATCTTCCATCTCCACCTTCATTCCGTCATGTTTCTCTTTCACTTCATCATAGTCGGCATACAGATCCGCAATTCGGCCCTTCAACTTTTCCTCTGAGTCTAGGTAGCGCACTCTCCAAGTTCCCAGCCTTTTCCTTTCTTCTTCCCATTCCTCTTTCTCCTTCTTCCAAGCCTCTTTTTCCTCGGCGTACTTGTCAACCTTTCCTTGCAACTCTTCAATCTTCGCCTAGCTCCCCTTTTTCAACTCTCTCTGATATAAAGATCCCACCCACTGGCTTAGTATCAGCGTTTTGCTGCTAAACTCAACCATAGCCTTCACTAAAGCAATAGGCTCCATATTATCAATCGAATCAATCAGCGATTCCGACCTGTTGATCTCGATGTCTTTTCGCACAGTTGTCTCTCGAAGCTTAATTTAGCCAGCCTCCAGTCCTTTGCCTCCGCTTGACGATCCCAACCCCATCAAGGCGGCCCGCACTTTCTTCACATCCTTTCTTTACCGGGCCTTGCCGGCAACTCTGCCTTCCTCTTAGTTCCACCATGCACATGCACGTCTACTAGCAACTCTTGCAAGTTGGGAACCTCAGGGCTCCCAGCGGCTCTAGCTTTAGCCGCCTGCAACCCACAACATACAACCGTCAGAACGCTCAAACATAAAGTAACACTCAAAATTACAAAAAGATACCTTCAATATCTATAATCGGGTGAACCAAATTATAAACCCTAACTAAGCCCTTAGTGGGAATCTTATCGCTAAAGAGCATCACTGCATCCACCACATCCTTGTCGGCCACCGAGAAATCCTCCCTTGCCATCACCTTATACCTCCAAGGGTTGCCGGTCCAGAAAAATGAGAACTTAGTATTGTCGTCAGCAGTGTAAAAATGCGAATGACCAACTTGCTTTATAACCACTTTAAAGAACCCATCTTTAAAGTGTTTAAAAGATTGGGTAAAAGCATCCAATCTATTAAAACCAGGCCGGCTTATAAGCGACAACCACATTGTTGGACTTCTCGGCCTCGTAACAGAAAAGTAAAGGAACGCCCGCGGAGACGGTTGCAAATACAAAGCCATACACAACAGCCGAAACGCCTGCAAGTATGCCCAACTGTTTGGATGCAGCTGGGTGGGAGCAACATTCAATAGTCGTAACACTCCCATGGTAAATTCATCAAATGGCAATCAGATGTGTAGTTGTGAGAAGTGACACATGTACAGGTAAAAGAACTCCTCAGCAGCTCCTTCTCGGCCATGGCAGACACATTCCACAACAGTTACCCTCTCTGGCACCATTATGTCCCTTTGAGCACCTTTCTCAAAGATTGGCATACAGTTCAGCCACGACTTCAGCAATCGCGACCACTGGAATATCGACTATTGCGTTCGCACGTCTGTTGCAACCCACTCGTATCCCGTCTTCGTCGGCCAGCTGCTTTCTGCCAACTCCTTAGGTGGATCCTTCCTAACTTCAACTATCCTCTCCATGGGGATCCTCCCCACATTTCCCGATTCCTCCCTATCACTATTATCCGCTTGACTACTCCCGCTCCCCCTAGACTTCTCACTACTTGAACTCGACAAGGAAACCTTATCACTACTACTGGACATACTTGATTCTTTTTAGGATGACGGTGGAGATAAGGAAGATATCGGACAACTCTAACGCACACAAAGTAACTGATCTTAGATTTTTTACAAATGAAGCAACATGGGCACACTTTCAACAACATCTTCATTTATAAGCATGAATTCCCAACACCACAACTCCTTCCCGCCAAAAGTCACAACCCATTCCAATTGTCACAAGGCCCACCAAAGGTGATGAAGCATAAAAAATGACGATGCAAAACCACTTTGGATTAGACTTCTGACACCCCTTCACCTGCCACAAACCTCTTCACATTTTTAGCCTTAACATTGTTCATCACATTTAAAGGCTGGGGAACTGGTGTACCACACCTAGCCGGCCTAGCCAAACACACCAACACGTATCATCCTTCACCATCATATCTATACCGGAAAAGGTTGGGGGACTGGTGTACCATACCTAGTCGGCCTGGCCAAATAATAAGCATAGAACCCGTCTATGTAACCACTAAGGACGCAAATAATAACAATCACCATATATACACTGAGCAAATAAAAGTAACCGGCCTAAGCCACCAAAAGAGCAACACTGACCTAAGCCGCCAAAAGAGCAACAACGACCTAAGCCGCTAAAAGAGTAACTGGTCTGGGCCGATAAAGAGTAATCGGTCTAGGCCGACAGCTTTGGGAAACTAAGCAGAAACTTGACAAATTCAGAACATTTATAGTAAGACTTATAGGGCCCACAATGATCAAACTAAGGGACCTAGGCTAAGGCCTAGGCTCACCTACGGCCCAAACAGGGGCTCAGCCCATGACGTGGCCAAACATAATTAATAATCTATAAATATGCATGGACCCCACGAATTAAAGGTACGCATTCATTACTCTCCTAATCACGAGATTTGAATTTCTAAGAGATTTTGCTGACATGAGCTTCAGAGTCTCTTCTACAGGTAACCCCCCTCGGGTCCAAACCAATTCACACCGAGATATCCATAGGCTACAAGTATCGACTGGGAGGAAACCTACTGAGGAGATTGCAGACCGGAGTAAGGTAACGCTTGTGTTTTACATATCTTATTTGTTCTCTGCAAAAACAACATCTTTTACTGGTCTAACTCAGTCTTCATCTATTGATCCTTGGGTGTTCGACTTAGGAGTCACTGTAAGACCCGAGAAATTTAAATAATTAAATAAATAATTATTTAATAAATGCGGGAAATGGAAGCCTTATGGCAATTATGCTAACTTTTGTGACGTGGAAAAGTACTAGCTCAATTGGTTAAGAGTACTTTATTGTGTGAAAGGACTTGGGTTCGAGTCCTATGTATGCCATTGTGTGTTATTTAATCTTAGTATTATTTTAGAATTTAAATAGGGCGTGCTAGTAGAGATAAATTTCTAGATTTATTGAAATTATCACGAAACATGAATTGGTTGAATGGTTGTGCATTGGTTTAACATTGGCATGGTTATGGGTTTGAACCTTAGCTTAAGCAAAATAACTTCTTTTTGCTAAAATCAATTTTTGGCAAGAATGTGAATGGACACCAAAACCCTAGCTAAAAAGAGGCAGCCAAGGAGGGCTGGAAAAACAACTTCTAATGAGCCTTGAAAGTCAATTAAAGCCAATTTTAATGCTAATTGCGTTTTTGAACCATAACCCATCATTAAGGACTTGATTAATTGGCCAAGTGAGTGGGAAGAGAGTGTTGGAAGAAGGATTTCGTGTGGGCTGGTTAGGAGAGAGTGAGTGAGTGTGATTGGGTGGAGACAAGGCTTGGAATCAAATTGGAATCACAAAGGGACTCTAGAAGACCATTAGCACGAGAAAAATTATATGATATTAATTATATGATTGTGTGTTGGGTTTGATGATCACCTTGCATTTTCTACCATTTTTGTTTGAGTATCTTCGGGTTTCTGGATTTTTCCAGAAATCGCTTGGCAGCGTTGAAGGCTCGCCAGGCGACACATGGTGTAAAACCTCATTTAATGGTTCCCTGATGAACCACCTGGTGGTGAGACGCCGTCCTCCAGGCGACGTGAACTGGATTCTTCAATTCCCTGCCTTTTGATGTTTCTGTGTTGATTTATGTTGTCTGGATGATCCCTGGTTGTATACTCAAGCGTATTTTGATGTGCTTGGATAACTGTAATTAAATTATTATGATCATGATATGAATTGTGTGTAACTTTGGGGATTTAGGGTTCATCTTTTGATTGGAGACTAATAAGCATTGATTTGGTAAATTATGGATGCGTTGGTGTTAGGGAAATGATGTTAATATGAATAGAGTATAAAACCTATATGACTTGTGCACTTGAAACTATATCAATGTGATAGGTGTACTGAAATTGGGATTGCGTGAGGTGACCAAGGGTGCGGGGAAAATCTGGCAGAACCAGATTGTCACGTACCACCTGGCGGTACCTAGATTGCTTCCAGGCGACACAGCAGGACATAGGACATCTCGAGAGGACTCCACGAGTTGCATTCTTTGGGGTTTTGCGGATGATTTCTGCATGACTTGGGTTAGTTGGTAAGGGTTTTATTTCCTTGAAACAAAGGAGGGAGCAAATGATAGTGAGAAAAATGGAGAGTTTGAAAGGGATCAAATGCATGAAATAATTAAATGATATTTAGACGAAATGTGTTGAATTGTGTGCTCTGAATTGTAATTCTATGCTCACTGGAATGTTGATCTATAATGGAGATAATAGGTATTCATTGATAAAATAATGTAGTCATGATTGTCCACATTTTATCTAAGTATAAAGCATAATTTGAATTATGAAAACTAATATAAAATGTCATTAATGGAAAGCAGTACTTAGGGCACCGTGAGTTGTTGATACAACTGATTAAGGAATGGTTAACTAGTGGCGTGATGAATTGGGTAGTAGAATGTATCAAAGATGTTTAAGGGAATGATAATTGATTTGTGCTTGAGTTCTATGTGTGCATTGCGTGTTAGATATAGCATGATGCTTGAAATATTGTGAGTCTTGCTAAGGTTGATGTATTGTGTAATTGGGGTCCCTTAGGACATGAATAAAATGCCAAAACTAGTAGAATTGCGCTACTGGTATGGCGCCTGGCAGCGCGGGGTGAGTCACCAGGCCAGAGAGTTCCAAAACAAGGACAATGGCCACTGTCTACGCGGGGCGCCTGGCGGCAGGGTTGGTTCCGCTAGGCGGTGACGGAGCTACAAGGCTTTTGTAAGGTGTTTGGCGCCTAATAGTGTGAGATGCTCGCCAGGCGGTCTGGAACCATGTTCTGCTTGGCGACGTAAGAGGTGCGCCAGGTGGTTTTTAGTGCAGAGTTGGTTCGACGTGGATGATTTCTACGTGGCTTTGAATGAGTGTCCTTATGCGATGCTTTGGTTGGGGGCCCAGTTACGAGTGTAACTTGTATTGGGGTAACACGTGGCCACTTTAGGTTGTAATTTGGTGGCTTAGGAAGTCCAGTGGAGTTTGTGAGATTGTGGCTCGTACGACGAGGTTTCAGATGATTGCCCTCTTTAGTGCATATGATAGAGTTGGGTAGTTTGGGGACAACTACAAACTTTTGTTCGTTTTGGGGAGCTCCACTTGGTGTCGTAGTGTGAGGCTGTGGCAAATTCATTCCCGCGTGTGGACTACTAGGTGGTGGCCTGTAGTCGGAGGGGCGAGTAGACACTCGTGCAGCAAGGATCGATCAGTGAATTCATTAAAGGGTGTAGAATCAAGAGACGATTATCATAAGGGTTGAAAGTCGAGAGCCTGCGGAAAGGGGGAATGCTAACATGAATTATATTTTTAAGATGTTTTATTTATGTTATGTTACATTTGTTCATTTGAAATGAGCTCACCCTATCTGTGTGTGTTTGGCGATGATCATGTAACTTGTTACATGGGAGCAGAGGTTGATGCAGGTGAGCGTGTGGATGCGTAGAGACGAAGTGGGGAATCACTATGGGAATTTCACTGGATTTTTATTTGGAAGTTTATGATTTATTTGTATTGGCTTCATAACTATTTTATGGTTGTAATACTTGAACATCATGGTTTTATTTGGTTTATTGTGTTATATTAAATATTTTAAATTTTCCCGCATTTTGGGAAAGACTATTAGGATAGATGAGGTTGTTTTTATTATATTTAGTTGATTTTATTTTAAATAAGTAATTTCTGGCTAGGACGTTATAGTCACAAATCACATTATTGCTAACAAATCTTTGTTTACCTCTTTATCTTCTCCGAATAATTTACCTTCTGTTATAATGGCTAATGGGTGTAGGATTTTAGCTCATGGTGTTGAGATTGTCAATCTTTTTCCATTTTTATCTATTGATAATGTTCTTTATCTCTAGGTCTCTTTTTAACTTATTATCCATTAGTTTTCTAACTCGTTTTCTTGATTGTGTTATTTCCTTTACCCAAACTTCTATTTATTTACAAGCTCGAAGTTCGAGATAGGTGATTGGCATCAAATATGAGTCCCATGGTCTTTATCATCTCCGCCCTTCTTCAAATGTTGGCGTAGTTATGGAGTCTTCATCTCATCTTCATGCTCAGTTAGGTCATCCTAGTTTTGCCAAATTACAGCAGTTTGTTCCTGCCTTATCCAAGTTGTCCAATTTGGTGTGTGAGTTGTGTCAATTAGGCAAGCATAATCGTAGTTCTTTTCCTCATAGTGTCTCACATGGTGCTTTGCCCCCTTTTGCCTTAGTTCACTCTAATATTCAAGGACCTAGTCATGTTACGTTTAATCTAGGTTTTCAATACTTTATTACTTTTATGGTTAAAATACCTTTTTGGTCCCAATTTTCGACAAGTTTTTTTAAATAAGTCCTAATTTTGGTTGTCTATTCAAATAGGTCCCAATTTTCGTCAATTTTGTTCAATTGGGTCCTTTTTTGCTAACACCATTTAAATCATTAACAACCATGAACAGTGATTGTCACGTGTCACTTCGTGGTTTTTAAATTTCTAGGTATATATATCTTGTTGCCATTATTGTTGTTGTTAATCATTCTTGCTCCTATGACATGGTCTGCAAGCTTTGTTACTATTAATTGTGACTTGGAATTCCTGATGTTGTCAATGAGTTGAGAAATTCAGAAGTGATAAGATTATAAGAATCAGTTTGACCATCTTCTGATTCTTCAATTGAGTCTGAACTATGATATTCCTTTGCTTCACCTGCAATGAATATACATTTCATTTAGAATGTAACATAGTTATAAGGTAGGAAAAATGATATTATTCATACCTGGTATTATAGATAATATATAATCGTTGATTTCATTTACTGTCTTCATTCTACTGGCCAGTATTACTCTATGTTGGAAGAAAGTATCATTGTTGTAATTTGTCATTAGGCATGGATATGTCGTTGATACAATTGTTTGTATAGGATCTATAAAATCTGAAATAAGTAATTCTTTGGGAATATCAATTTCTACCAAACCATCATTAGGTTCCCCAAGCATTCCATCACCTAAATTAACAATCCATTGAGAAAACTGCTCAATTTCTATTGTAGTACTAGTTTGTAATCCCTTTTGTAACAATCACATGTTTTTTGTCAACCGTAAAACTTAACAATGGTCCCATAAGTAGGAAGAATTAATTGTTGCATGTACAATATCAGATCGTGTTCCACCAGGAATAACTGGTAAAATTTGTCTGAAGTCACCACAAAAAACTATTACCTTGCCTCCAAATACTAATTGTTCATTGCAGTGTCCTTTCATTATATCTCTCAATGATCTATCTAAAGCCTCAAAACAATATTTGTGAGCCATTGGAGCTTCATCCCAAATAATAAGTTCTGCTTTTTTCAAAAGTTCTGAAGTTTCTGAACCTTGTTCAATGTTACAAATAGAATTGTCAAGTGTAGGGATCGATATCTTAAATTTTGAATGTGTTGTCCTACCCCCAGGAAATAGAAGAGATGTTATTCCACTTGATGCTACTAATAGCACAATCTTTCCTTGAGATTTGATGGCAGATGCTATTGTTTTCCACATGAATGTCTTCCCTGTTCCACCGTATCCATAAAGGAAAAATACACCTCCTACTTTTTCTATCACAACATTATTTATCTTATGGAATATTGCTTTTTGTTCACATACATAATCTTGGTTAGTAGAGTATACAGTGCTTAATTATACTTGAAACAAATTTAGTAACTAAAAAAAATTATTTGTCATTGTTCTGAAATTAGATTCGAATAAATTTCGTTCTTTATCTTTATCATTATCAAGTTCTGCATATATCAATCTGTTTCCAGTAAGCATATCAATAAACAAATTTGAGTAAAGGATGGATGAGAACTTTTTTAATGAGCTTCTATTTACTTGCATCAGTTTCTCTATCTCAAGTAAAATTAAATTTTGTAGCATCTCATTGTTGATTTGTAATTCTGCATTATTTGAAGTTTATGTTATTATACAATACCAATATTGAAATACAATAACAAATAACTTGTATATATTACCTGGACGACCAACAATCTTTCTTTCGTTATATAGGATTCCATCTGAAAGCCATTCCCAAGTTTTGTTCTAGAGTTCATCTGGTTTGTCAACACTATTTGACAATAAAATTGTTACAAACAACTTTCTTAAAAAATGACATGAACCCCAATCCTTAGCTTCTTTGATAGCCCCAACATATTCGGTATCATCTGATAGGACTCCCAAAGCTAAACATGCTTCCCTAAACGTAGTGTATACTATATTTTTCACTGTCCTAATGTCCTTAAAAGATAAAGGACCCTTGCCATGAGTTAGCATTCTCCTCAAATAAAACAATTCTCCTGAACTTGGAGGAACCCAAATCAGTCTGCCAATAGTGTTTCCCATCTTTCTGGGTTTCCAACATCTTTCTTTTTTTACATACACAAATTTGGTCACAATTTGTGAATATGTTAAACATCTTGCTTCTTGGTATTTCTTGTTACACTCTATCCAACTTATAAACATTGATTCTACAATTGTTGCTTTTCCCATAATATCATCAATAAAATCATCATCTTTAAAGTATATGCATTGGTCACTAGGAAGATGGAAATATAATCTTTCAACTGCAAGATTCCTTCCAAGGATAGGAAACGAAAAAAAATTCTCCAACACGCTTCACATGGGGAAATATACCTACAGTCCAAATATTTCTTAATTTCGTCAATAGATTCTTGATTGATATTGGATTCATCATGATTGGGTACAATAGTTGTTGTTATTCTGTCATAACCCTTGTTAATATATTTGAATAAGTATTTGATAGAAGAACTTCTATTACACCATTCAACATTAATATGTGCTTGGTATTTGACCAAGAAAACAAGGTTGTAAGGTACAATAGAGTGATTATCTAGGCTTATACCATTCTTGATGATTATTTATAAATTGTTCCTTCTACGATAATAGGGAAACCCATCTTCAGATATGGTAGTGGTTGGGTAAAAATTTTTGGGAAAGAATCTTGAACATTTACCATTTTTCATACAAGGAAGTGAATTGTTTACTGTCCTACAAGCACCATGTATCATGTGTTCCTTCACAGATTGATGCAATTCTAGATCTTGAATAGGACATGGAATCTCAGCGTATATGACTTTGTCAATATCTTCTACATTTGGATATTTATTGGCTGGATGCAAGAAAATCAGCAAGTGTGCATGAGACAGTCCACGTTTTTGAAACTCTATAGTATACATGTCTGTACTCAAATATATAATATGTCAACTATATATCATTTGAATACACAAAAAAGTAAGAAAATTTGTACAAAGGTTGTAATACTTACATGCAATAACCTTCCCTAGCAAATGTTTCTTGGTTAAGTCTGTTAGAAGTTGTTCAAATTTAATTCTGGAGACTCTAGCAACTATATCTGACCAGTCAGCTACAAAGAGCTTGTGTGGCTCAAGTAATCTTACTATTTCAAGCCATTTTGGATTACATGTGAACGTGACAAACAAATGTGGAAATCCAACAGTTACTGCAAATTGCCATTCCGTCAAAATATAGCTGGTCCATGAATCTTCGTCTTCCAAAAAATGAGGAAGGTAGTACAAACCTCTTACCTCTTTGTGATCCATTGTTATCTGAACCACCACTTGCTTGTTCACAAAGAATAATATATTTATCAACTCTTAGCTTTGACTGATTATTCTTGATAAAAGATAGTCGTTCAAATTCAATCATTGTATAACCATCTACAATAAATTGTTGAAACAATCTTTGTGACCTTAGTAGGGTGGATGCTTCATTATCTCTTATTTGTATCCTGAAACAAAACCAATCCCTAATAGTCAAGCAATTTCTTTTAACATTTTTGGGTAGCATCCTGTCTCGATGACTAATATCGTGTCTGTAGCCATCTTCACCATAGGGAAATAATAAAGGATATTGATATCCTAAATAACTGGTATGTAACTCATTTATTCTTTGGAGTTTCCCCGATCTGTTTTCCATAATAATGTAAATAGGAGAAGTAGTGTCGACATCGCCAACAATAAGAGCTGCTACTTCTGACACATTAGGAATGTTGTAAACCTTCCCATCTTTGTTTCTATTTGCAATAAGTCTCAACTTCAGATTATCATAAGGGTGCTCTTTGTACACATCTTTTGCTATTCTGAATGATTTCGCAGGGACATTGAAATCATCTAGCATCTTGGTTAAAAGTTGGACAACCGAAACATCAATGCTAGTTTGGTTTCTGTAAAAAATAGTTATGTTCCTGCGGAAAACAAATAACATAATCGGTAACACAAATAATGCCTTACCTCAACCCTTGACCTCTCGAGCCGGCTCCTTCTTGGCTTGTACATGTCATCTCCTTGCGTAAACGGTCTAGACCCTTAGGGGATTACTTGTGGAGAGGGCTCCTGCGATCAAGTCAGCAAAAAGTTCTTCATAAGTCAAATCTCGGATTAGAAAATTAATGAAAATGTAACCCTTAATTGTTGGGGTCCACGCATATTTATAGAGTTATTAATTATGTCTTGCCATCTTTATGGGTTGAGCCAATATTTGGATTCTAGATGGGCCTAGGCCTAGCCCAAGCCCTACGTTAGTGTTTGTTGATATTAGGGACCCTGTTTGCGACATTCTAAGTTTGGATTCATCGACTTATTATGTAATGTCCTTTGTAGTAGGCGGCTTGGGCCGCTATATGGTTATGCTTGACTGGTTACCTGCGTACTAATTTTATTTGTGGGGCTATGCCTAGGCGGTCTTAGTCGTGTAGTTACCTTGGTCTGCCTAGGTATAGTACACCAGTCCCCCAGCCTTTGTCAGGACAAGCGTGGCGTCAAAGGCTTAGAGGTGTATGAGTTTTGTGCAAAGGCGGTAGTAGAAAGTAACTGGCCGGCAAAGGCGGGATACAGGTGGATGGCTGAGGATGTGCGAACGTAGCATTCCTTGTTCAAATGGTCACGGCTGTTGAAGTCTTAGCTGAATTGTATCCCTATATTCGAGAGGGGTGTTCGGAGGGTCATTATGGCCTTGGAGAGAGTCAATGCTATTGACTGTGTGTGCCATGGTCAAGAAGAGGCTTCTGAGAAATTTTTCTATATGTACATGTGTCACTTCTCGCAGTTGTACGTGAGGTTGCCGTTTGATGACTTCACTATGGGAGTGCTATGTTTGCTGAATGTTACCCCTAGTCAGCTGCATCCAAATAGTTAGGCATATCTTCAAGCCTTCCGGGTGATGTGCCAATCTCTGTATTTACAACCATCCCCATAGTCATTACTGTACTTCTACGATACTCAGCCGAAGAGTCCAACAACATGGCTGTCGTTAATAAGTCGGTTAGGGATAAGCAGGCTGGATGCGTTTACCTAGTCATTTAAGAATTTTAAAGATGGTTTCTTCAAGGTGGTGGTGAAGGAGCCTAGGCGTTCATATTTCTATAATGATGATGGCAACACTAAGTTCCCCTTCAGCTGGATCGACAACCCTTGGCTTGGCGGTATAAGGATATGAAGAGAGAGAAGTTATCGTTGGGGGACAGGGAGGTGGTGGATACCCTGATGAAGTTTAATGATAAGATGCCCGTTAAGGGCTTAGTTAGGGTTTATAATTTGATGCATCCAATTGTTGATATAAAAGGTATCTTTTTGTGTTTCAAATGATATGTTGTGTTTGCGTTAACTAATCAGCATTTATTGTTATCATTGTAGGTCATATGGCACAGGTTGGCAAGAAAAATTTGAATCTGTTTCAAGCTCTTCACAAGGAGAAGGCGGCGAAGGCCAGAAATGCTGGGAATATTGAAGTTCCCAATTTACAAGACTTATTGGTTGATGTGCATGTACATGGCGGGTCCAAAAGGAAGGGGGAGGTTCCCACTAAGCAAGGTGGGGGTAAGGACACAAAGAGCGTGAGGGTCGCCTTGTTGGGGCTGGGATCCTCGACTAGTGTGACCAAACTTGAACCTAGGTTGATAGAGTTGCCAAAGACTTCCATCCGACGCGACATTGATATTAACTTATCAAAGTCCGTAGTTAATTCTATCGACAACATGGAACCGAATGCCATGGTGAAGGCAATGTTGGAGTTCAGCAGCAAGGCTTTGATACTAGGACGTAAGGTTGGAAGCTTGTATCAAAGGGAGCTGAAGGAGGGCAACCGGTCTAAGGTGGAGGAACTGAAAGAAGAATTGAAGGGCTAGGCCGACAAGTATGCTGAAGAGAATGTTGCGTGGAAGAAGGAGAAGGAAGAGTGGTTGGAGGAAAAAAAAAGGTTAGGGTCCTAGAGGGTGAGATGTCTGGACTCCGAGAAAAAGCTGAATGCAAAGATCGCAGATCTCGAGAGTGACTATGATGAATTAAAGGAAAAACATGACGGTCTAAATAACGAACTTGAACACTTGAAGGGTAAGATAATCAAGGAACATATTAATGGCTTCCAGAAGGGGTTGAGGCAAGCTGCCTTCTTCCACAAGGACATAGATGTGTTGGACGCCAAGTTCGATGTAAGCAAAGATGTGGTTGGGGGGTAGCTTATGAATGAAGCAGATTTAAGCCTTGAGGAAGAAGCAGAGAAGATGGCGGCGAAATTGGATGCAAATCCTGATGAGGTCGTGGTCGTGGAGGTGGAAGTCAACCAAAAAATTGCTTAGGATTACTATTTTATATTTTTAATTTGATATTAATCCTAAGTTTGTAATAATCCGTATATCTTTTTATTTCATTTGTTAATATGATGAATGTTCTTTGTAAATTTATTGTAATGCGATACCAATAGTTTATGTTATAGGAGCGCGTTGTTGAATGATTATGCTGCCTTGACTCCATTATAGCTTTTTCGACATTAGCGTCAGAGACCGCTTACTTTGGTAAGTAGTATGGAGGTTTGTAGGAAATAACTTAAGGATTTTTTTGTAAGCAACATAATAGTTCTGGTGATCGACCCAAGCCTCGTACTTGTGGTAAGTGGTGGGGAACTTAGGGAATTTAACTAAATAAACAGTGTTCAACCCAGGCCGCTTACTTGTGGTCAGTGGTAGGGAACTTAAGGAATTTAACCAAATAAACAGTGTTCGACCCAGACCGCTTACTTGTGGTAAGTGGTGGGGAACTTAAGGAATTTAATCAAATAAATAGTGTTCGACCTAGGCCGCTTACTTGTGGTAAGTGGTGGGGAACTTAAGGAATTTTAATCAAATAAATAGTGTTCGACCCAGGCCGCTTAGTTGCGGTAAGTGGTGGGGAACTTAAGGAATTTAATCAAATAAACAGTGTTCGACCCAGGCCGTTTACTTGTGGTAAGTGGTGGGGAACTTAAGGAATTTAACAAGTATATTTGTTGAGCATTGGATACAGAACCCTTTGTTTTATTCATGAAGTTTGGGATGCCTCGTTAAAAACTCCTTGGCCAAAAACCCTCCTTAGGGAAAAAAGGCCAGGTGAGGAAAAAGAGTACACCCAAGGTTTCAAGTATTCATTACATTGATCAAACTAACTGAAGTAAAACTTTAGGTGAGATACATTCCATGTATTCGGTATCTGTTCTCCTGATAGCAGCTTAAGTTTGTAAGCGCCTCCTCCTGCATCTTCTCGTATTCGATAGGGACCTTCCCAGTTGGCTGAGAACTTGTCGTCCTTCTTCCTTATGTTACTAGCCATTCTCCAGACTAAGTCTCCTTTAATAAACATTTGTGGGCATAAGTTTGAGTTATTTTTTTCTGGATGCTTTCTGTTTTACCGCTATGTGTCGGATTTGCGCTTTTTCTCGTAATTCGGTTAACAGGTCTAGGTGGGTACATAGATTATGCTGGTTCTGGTTTGGATCATATACTTGACGGCGTAAGGAAGATTCATCAATTTCAATTGGTATCATTGCTTCCGCGCCGTAAACCAGACTGAAAGGGGATTCGTTGGTGGTGGATTGGAGGATGCACCTGTATGCCCATAGTACTTCCAGCAGATCCTCTAGCCAGCAACCCTTCGCGCCATCTAAACATTTTTGTAATTCGACCAGTATGACCTTATTGTCGGCTTTAGCTTGTCCATTGGTTTGCGAGTGTTCTACAGAGCTGGTGATATGCTTGATGCCTAGGCCAATATAGAATTTGGTGAGCTCCTTATAAATGAATTACGGGCCATTATCAGTTATGATAGTATGTGGAACTCCATAGCGGCATATGATATCCTTCAACACGAACTGTTGGACCTGTTGTGTTGTAATTGTGGCCAAAGGCTTGTCTTCTATTTATTTTGTGAAGTAGTCGATACCTACAATGAGGAACCTTACTTGTCCTTTTCCCGGAGTGAAGGGTCCCAAAATGTCCATTCCTCACTTAGTGAATGGCCACGGTGAGAGTATGGAGTGTAATTGTTCCTATTTTTGGTGATTGAGGTAGCCATGCTTCTAACACGGTATGCATTTCTTAACAAAGTCTTGACAATCTGCCTCCATGGTTGGCCAAAAGTAGATGGCTCTGAGTATTATGGTGGTCATTGTCCGTGTGCTTGAGTGGTAGCCGCATATTCCCTCATGAATTTCTTTAATTATGTATTTGGCCTATTCTCTTGTAACATATTTGAGTAAGGGTTGCCCATATCCTCGCTTGTACAATTTGTCGCCTATCATGGTGTATCGCGCTGCTTTTGCCAGCCATGCTTTGTCGGTATTGGGTGGGGATTGCCGGTTTTGAGGTAGTTGATGTAGGGGGTTGTCCAGTTGTTGGCGTGTCCTAGGGTGAGGCATATGTTTGTTATGGCGGGGGCAAATAGTGTCTATTGTAGGAGGAACCTATGTCTGCCTTTGATTTTGGTGCTCGCGAGTTTTGAACGAACTCCTGCTCGTACGTTTTCACTTCTCGGAATGTGCTGGATGTGTACGCGGTCGAATTCAGACTGTATGACGTTGCAGACCACATGGTAGTACTAGAGGAGAACTACGTCTTTTATTTGAAATTCATCATTAAGATGTCCAACAGTGAGTTTGGAATTTGTTTTACATACGAGGCTTCGTATACCAACTTCTCGTGCCAACGATAATCCTGCGAGGATGACTTCATATTCGGCTTGGTTGTTGGAGGTTTGGAAGGCAAAGTGTAGGGACTTCTCCAGGAGGATTTGGTTGGGGCCTTCGAGGACAATACCGGCCCCGTCACTTCTTGGGTTTGAGGAACCATCAACATATAATATTCATTGGTCTTCCTCGGGGGTGTATTAGAGGTTGTTGACGAAGTCCAATAGGCATTGCGCTCTGATGGGGCCGTGTGGTTCGTAACGTATGTTGAATTCAGAGAGTTCTACAGCCCAGGACGACATTCGTTTGGCGAGGTCGAGCTTCTGGAGGATTTTCTGGATGGGGTAGTCAATTTTGACGATGATGTGGTGGTTTTGAAAGTATGGGCATAATCGTCTTGTTGTGTGCACCAAGGAGAGGGCTAATTTTTCTACCATCTAGTATCTGGTCTTAGGGTCTTACAATGTCCGGTTGACAAAGTATATTGGATGTTAGATCCTAGCAGATTCTTGGACCAGGGCGACACTAACCGTGTGGTTTGTAGCCGTGATGTATACTAGGAGCGGAAGGTGTATATCTGGTTTGTGGAGAATGGGTGGGGATGTAAGGGTGGCTTTGAGATTTTGGAAGGCTATTTCACAATCATCGTTCCAAGAGAACTTCGCAGAATTTTTGACGAGTTGGATAAGGGGTTGGGTTTGTTCGGCTAGTTTTGGTAGGAATCAGGATATAGCGGTTAGGTGGCCTATCAAGCGTTGGACCTTTTTGACATTGGTGGGGTTGCGCATTTCAATGATAACATTGCATTTTTCAGAGTTGGCTTCAATGTCGCGTTGTGTGAGCATGAAACCTAGGAATTTGCCGATGTCGATGTTGAAGACGCACTTTTCGGGGTTGAGTCTAAGGTTATACTATCGTAGTGCGGAGAACACGACGGATAAATCTTCTACGTGTTGCAGGTGGCTAGGTGACTTGACAACCATGTCGTCGACGTATACTTCGACACACTTACCCATCAATTGGTTAAATACTTTATCCATTAGCCTCTGATAGGTAGCGCCTGCATTTTTTAGTCCAAAAGACATGACCTTGTAGAAATAATTAGCGTCGTCTGTGATGAATGAGGTTTTGTTCATGTCGGATGCGGCCATTGGTATTTGGTTATATCTAGAGTATGCATCTAAGAAACTGAGAACTTTGTTGTCGACTGCACCATCGACTAGCCGGTCAATGTTGGGTAAGAGGTATGCATCTCTAGGGCAAGCTTTATTAAGGTTCGTGTAGTCGACGCACATTCTCCATTTTCCGTTTGCTTTTTTAACTAAGACAACATTAGAGAGCCATGTAGTATAGTGGGCCTCTGCAATGAACCCAACATCTAGTAATTTCTTGGCTTTCGCTTGTGCTGCCAGTCGTCGTTCATCTCCCAACTTTCGTTTTTTTTTTCTGTGATATGTACCTTGCATCTTTGTATATCGACAGCTTATGAACTGCCACTTGAAGGTCTACGTTGGGTAGGTCTGCGACTGACCAGGCGAAGAGGTCGGTGTTGGCGGTTAAGGTGGGTGGCAGGACAGCGCGGTGCTCTGGTTGAAGGCCTACGCCTAACTTGAGGGTGCAGCCAGTGGGGAGGTCTAGGTTTACGGTTTCCTCAACTGGTTGGATCGTGAGTTTCATCCTATCTTGGAATCCAGGTTGTCGCCGGATAGAGCGATTTCGGAGCCCGGTAAGCGTTCAACGTTGTGTGTTTGGAGGAGTGGTTGTTGAGGGCGCAGGCTTGCCATGTAGCATTCTCGTGTGAGTCGTTGGTCGCCATGGATGGTAATGATGTCGCCGGATGGGGACGAGAATTTCATGGCTAAGTGTGGGGTGGAGACAACAGCTCCTAGAGTGTTGAGGGATGGACCACCGAGTAGGACGTTGTACGATGTGGGTGTTTCCACGACAAGGAAGCGGATGGGGATGGTCTTGGTTTGGGATCCTTCACGGAAGACGGTGTGGAGATCAATGTATCCATGGGTGGAAACCTTTTCTCTAGAGAAACCATAGATGGGTTCATCATAGGGAGTCACTGTAGCGAGAAGAAGTTGGAGTTTTTGGTAAGTGTTCTAGTAAAGGATGTCTATGGAATTGCCTTGGTCTATGAGCACCTTTTTGTTAGCAAAGTTCTCAAGCTCAATGGTGATGACCATGGGGTCATTCTATTGTTGGTCGATACCGTGGAAATGGGCGTCGGTGAAGGTGATGGGGGGCATTCGGCGTCTGAAGTGGGAGTGGGGAATGTAGTTGATGGATTGGATATTACGAAGATGTTTCTTTCGAGCTGATGAGGTGGAACCACCATTGGCGAAGCCTCTTGAGATAGTGTTAATTGTGTTGCGCAAAGGAGGATCAACGTGGTTGACGTCAGTGTGGGCTGGATGTTGATCTGGACGGTTGGTTGGATTCGGTCAATTAAGGTGAAGAATGCTACGAGGGGGGTGGCGGTTTTCGGACTCACGTAGATGAGAAGGTCCATCTTTCCGGACAAAGCGACAGAAATGGCCGACACGGATAAATTCTGCTATTTTATCTTGAAGCGCCTTGCATTCGTTGGTGGTGTGGCCATTATTTTGTGATACTTGTAGTACTTGGTCATGTCAGCATTGGGGGGGTTCAAGGTTTTGCGTGGTGGTGGGATGAGATCGACTTAGAGCACTTTGTCGAGAAGGTGTGATCGGGGGATGTTTAGTGGAGCGTATCTGGTGAATTGTGGTTGCCTAGGCTCTTTGGGCCTAGATTCAGGTCGTGGACGAGGGTGTGTACTCTCAATTTAAGTGTTTAATAACATAAACCTTTCATTTACTAGGTAATATAAAAAAATTACTTATTTTTATTAATTTTTGTTTCATTTGAATAACTCTTTTGTTTCACTGAAACGATTATTTCTCAACCATTGAGTATATATGTGGATATTTGAAAAGTGTTCTTAGATGTCTAAGGTATTTTTCATCTTATCATACCCTTAATTATACATTTGTTTTCTTTTGTGCGATTTCTTTCAATAGTTTCTCAAATTGTTTCTAAGATACACATTTGTTAATTTTTTTAATATTTTTATTTAATGTTTATTTTCATCATGTAGAATACTATATCAGTACATTTTATCTAATTCTTTTTTATTTTCTAACTCATTATATCAATCATACTATAAATTTTTCACTATAATTGTATAAATAACTTTTATTTACTACAATATCAAAATTTAATGTAATTGTCATGAATATTTGTTTATCACCATCCAACATATATTGGAGTTCAAAAGATACAATATCTATGTCAAAATTTTATTATTATGTTTATTATTATGTTTATTATTTGTTATTTGCGTCATTTTGATTAAGTGATGTATTATCAATTTTATTAGTGTATAAAAAAAGAGATTCATTAGAATTTAAAAAATTGAAGTAAACAAACATTTAAAATATATTTTAATTTGAATATTTGTTTTCCATTAAATTTTTTAAAAAATATTTTTAAATTTTATCAACTAGGTTTCATTAATGTTTGCAGTTTGCAAATTTAATAAATATTTTGGTTCTCGTGAAATTTTATTTGGTATTCTAATCTAAAATGTAAACAATTATAATTTATTTCAAATATTTGATATCGAATAAACAATCATCCTCCTAATTTTGAATATTTGATAATATTATGTTTCCTTTACCGTTATTTTATATTATTTTATAAAATAATTAAAATTTATATTAAAGTAGTAAGGAAACGGGTATGGGTATGGGTACGAGATTATTCTCGTTACCCGGTGGGGATAAGGATGGGATAAAAGTTTGATACCCGTTGGGTTTAGGTATGGGGATGGGGATGAGTATGGGATAGTGAAACCCATCCCCGTCCCGCCCTGCCCCGTTGCCATCCTTAATAGTCGTTGCAGAACTTGGTGTGTAGAGTCTACATCTCCTCCATACGGATGTAATCCGCAGTGCGTAGTTTGAGTTCGTGCATGGAGGCTGGAGGTAGACGTTGTTAGCGAACGGACACGGTTTGAGGGTTAAAGTTATACACTGCAAGATCATTTCTTGAGTGAGGTTGGGCGTGCGGAGGGCAGCTTTGCTGAAACGGTCAATGAAGTTACACAATGTCTCGTTCTTGTCTGACGCTAAGGAGGGATAGGGGTGTGGCCTGATATGGGCGGCTACCAGCAAAATGGGTGGTAAAAAGGTGGGAAAGTGTATCAAAACAGTCAATGGAGTATGGGGGGAGGGTGGTGAACCATTCAAAGGCAGGGCCTTTGAGGGTGGTGGGAAAAGCCTTGCAAAAGATGGCATCGTCAGATGTATAGAGAGCAACATGGGTGATGTATACTTCGAGATGTTCATCGGGGTCGGATTCTCCCGTGTAGCGGTCCAGTGTGAAGGGCTCCCACTGGTTGGGGAGAGGTGTGGTTGTGATGATGTCAATGAAAGGGTGACGACGTCTGGGTGGTTGTAGTGGTAACGAGTGTGGTGGGATAGGATGGCGAACGATGGTAGGGAATGTGGTGGTGAAATGGTTAGGAGGGATATGAGTGGTGGGAAGGGTGGCAGTTGGGTTGGTGGTTATGGGGTGTCTGGGGATGGTGGTTGGATGATGGATGTTTGTGTGGTGGGTGGAGATGATGGGTGTCTGTTGAGTGGTAGTGAAAGTGTGCGAGGTGGGGTTATATTCACTTTCTTCCTCGCTAAGTTGGTAGGCCGAGGAGTTGGGGGCTTCTGACGGCTCCTTGCCTTTTCCCTTCTGGGTAGGGTAAGCTTCAATCTTCCTCCTCAACTTGGAGTTTTCCTGCCTAAGTGCTTCCATTTCGTCAGCACTGCGCTTTTTCAAGTTGGCAAGTTCTTGTTGCATCTTGGCTTAGCCTTCAAGGATGGCGACCAAATCTGGGGTGATGTTTGCAGGCATAATAGAACCTGCCTCAAGGTGCTTCATGGTTCCGGCTTTGCTGCGTGTGGCGACCATTCTCTAGAATGTTCGAATTGTTTGGTAATGTATTGCTTTGTGCCCCACAGTGGGTGCCAATTGTTCCTGCGGAGAACAAATAAGATATTAGGTAACACAAATAATGTCTTACCTTAATCCTTGACCTCTCGAGCCGACTCCTTCTTGGCTTGTACATGTCATCTCCCAGCGTAGACGATCTGGACCCTTAGGGGGTTACCTTCAGAGAGGGCTCCTACGATCAAGTCAGCAAAAAGTTCTTCAGAAGTCAAATATCAGATTAGGGAATTAATGAAAGTGTACCCCTTAATTGATGGGGTACACGCGTATTTATAGAGTTATTAATTATGTCTTGCCATCTTTATGGGCTGAGACAATATTTGGATTCTAGATGGGCCTGGGCCTAGCCCAAGCCCTGCGTTAGTGTTTGTTGATACTAGGGACCCTGTTTGCGACATTCTAAGTTTGGAGTCATCGACTTATTATGTATTGTCCTTTGCAGTAGGCGGCCTGGGCCGCTATATGATTCTGCTTGACTGGTTACCTGCGTACTAATTTTATTTGTGGGGCTATGCCTAGGCGGTCTTGGCCGTGTAGTTACCTTGGTCCGCCTAGGTATAGTACAAGTTCCGAAAATAATTAAAACTTATACATTATAAATATTATGGTATCAGTACTAAAATTTACCTAAAAGAGTGCAACCTGTTATGAATTTCATTATCAGTATCATAAATATATAACTGAGCAAATTTTGGAGCACCCCCTGGAAGAGGCAAAAGACTTCCTATTCTATGACAGGATTGCCCATGAATACGTAAATTTGAAGGACCATGACCATTGTTAAAAGTATTATCAACTTTTGCTCCGGGAGAAGTAAATGCAAACATTATGTTATATGTTCTGATATTTTTCTGGTAATTCCTGCTCTCTTTTGACTCAGTATCGAATAAAAGTTTTTGCAAAATTGTTGAGGGTTCTTTTAATAGTTGTAACTGAACTTTACCATTGCCACAACAGAGTTGGAATTTTGGATTTAATTGATGTTTATGTTTGTCCATCCTTTCATCGTACCACATAGAAGCTTGACATTCTGTACATATCAATATTGGATCACCTATATTTGCATATTCTGTGCACATTGAAAAACATGTTAGTAAACAAAGTGTGTTGATAAAAGCTAAATATTTTAGATATTAGTGTCGTATCTTGATATTGAAATCGAAGGCAATGGGTAATCATCTTGTTCTTGATGTTCTTGCTCTTCATCATCTAATGTAATATGTGCGATATCATCTGCATTCAGGTAGAATTTTGAAATACGTAATAGAGTGGAATGATAAATAATGTAACATTATCTGAGTATTGTCATTGATAAACTAAATATAGCGATGTAAATACCCTACTATAACAAAATGCATTGACTTTAAAGTACCTTTGATTGTCATGGTTGTTTTTTGATTAAGAAAGTCAGTTGGAGAGGCAATATTTTCATGTGCTTTAGAAAACCATTGATGGTCTTCGATTTCAGTAGTCTGATTGGTTACAACATTATTATGTTTAGTAGATGTGGTTGCGAAACATTTAGAAGGTGTGGAACTTTGACCAGTTTCTCCAAATCCGTCTTCAAGATTTATACCAACACAATTTCTGTTGAACCAACGATTTACACAATCATCAAATGCTCTACCGATGGTTTTATTATTAAAAAAGCCTTGTAAAACACTTGAATTTGAACTATTTTGATTAATGAATTTTATCGAGAAATCAGAAATGGGTGTAGAATTTCTTGTCTGATGTTCATGCCGTTTACAATGCTTTGTAAAATGGACATCATTAACAATACCCAGTCCCTTTTCTTTTAGTATCAGATTTCTTTTTCTTCCGTGCATCTTGTTGTATTTGGTTCCAAGTTCTAGTCCTCCATCTTTTAAAACAGTCAAAGTCTGTAGCTGAAATACACAAATTACTAATATTGTTAAATATTTCTTACAGATTAAGTAACTAATCTAAAAACAATATAACGTGTTCATAATCTAATGGCCACAGGTGTTGTGTCAAGAAAATAAAGTTGATTCCTTTATAAAATTCTACAAATATCAAAACTTTCGTAAGTAAACAAATTGAAGAAACTACAAAATTACACCTACTGTGGAAAATAAAAGATTCAATGCAATAATCCCAGGAAAACAATAAAAAGTAAATTGTAGAGTTCAAGTTGAACATGAAAACTGTGTAAAAACAGAACCTTGTACCACTTAACATGTTTTTCTCTTCGCAGAAAACATTCCTCAGCTTGAAATAGAATTTGGTTTTGCTATTCAGTTCCTGATAAATATTGCCTGTAGCATAATTCGATTAGTTTTTGGTCTGATATATATACAGATAAAAAAATGGCGCCAATCTAAAAAGTTAATGGCTCATGATAATAAAATATGACTTGCTTCATTATTAGTATTGATTAAAATTAAATTAAATTAAAAATTACAAAAGACGTTAGTAATGGTAAGTAAATGTATTTCTTAAAGTAAATTTATATTGACTGATTAACAAAAATATAATTTTAAGTATAATAAAAGAACTGTACAATGGAATATATACATATATATATATATATATATATATATATATATATATATATATATATCACTACTACATATATTACTTTTAGTAACATTTTTAGGTATTATTAGTATCATTTCTAAAAATGTTACTAATTAGCATCTTTATTAACATTTGAAAAATGTTGTGAATTTAATTTTTTTGTAACATTTGAAAAATGTTACCAATACATTTTCTAACATTTAATGAAAATGTTACCTATATATTTTGTAACATTTAAATGAATGTCACCAATTATCTTATTTTACAACAATTAAGAAAGGTTATGAATTGTCTTTTTGTAACATTTTAAAATTGTTACTAATTTATGTATCTAGAAATAAGGATAATACACTTTTTTGTGAAATTGAAACAATCCTACGACAATATTTAGGTAAAATTCAATTTAGCCTTCTTATTGACACTATGCATTCTAGCCCCTGCCGTGAATTGTGCGAGAGAAAAGGCTTCATAATAGCCCAAAGGAGAAATGCAAGCACAAAAATATTTTAATTCTTTCATTCGAATACAACCACAGTTTCTAAATATTGTATCCACTCAAATCAAATATTGACTCTGTATAAATTGTCCCATAAAATGCTACAAATAAGTATCTAATTGCACTAGCATCATGACTTGCTAGGCATCAACAATTAAGTCTGTGACAATAAGAAAAAAAGTTTGCAACAATAAGAAAACATGTTCTCAACCAATTGCAAATACAAGCAATATATACAACCATGAAAAAGTCCTTATTTTTTTCCACTTTTCTTGAGCTTAGCACCACTAAAATTTCCTTTTTGTGGTGTCTTTGCTTTCAACTCATTCAATGTCTGTAAAAAAAACATAATTAAGAATAAATAGGCTTATATCATCTTGAGAATCAAATTGAATGTATTGTATTAAATTAGTATTGAAAGAAAAACAATGCTTTAACCTTCAAAACTGATTCAATTGGATAACTTGGATAACTTTCTTCAAGGCTTGGATCCACTAATTTGTGAATACCTTTTAAAGAATTACCCTGTGAGTTCAACACATAAACTAAAATCAACACAAAAAATTGTCTGTTTAAATATTCATGACGTAACCCCTAGCACACATCAAGCAATATATTCAATACACACATCAAGCAATATATTCAATCTCAATCTCAACAGGAAAATACACTAAAAACTAAACAATACAAGAAGGGAAAATGATTAAATATATATGAATCATGTCTTGAAGTATGAACAATACATCCAAATTAACGATACTCATACTCAAAAACAAGTAAACAAAGTATCTTACGAGAAACATACTCATCACTAGTAGAGAAACATTCATTTTTGAAGGAAATTAACGAATATCTAAATATAAAGATGTCACTATGGTGATATCCAAATATTATATGTTGTCAATTTATAAAAAAGATAATATCATAAATATCACCGATTCAAGATTTAAATATTTTAAAAATATTTTCAATATACAGTTACGAAAGAAAAAATACTGTAAAGAATGATGTGGCATTATCATAACTTATAATGAGTTTGATTATAAATTAAATGACTTTTCAAAAATTTACTTGACCTTTCACAATTTTTATGTATGTGTTACTTATAAACCGTCCTAGTCCCTAATTCCACTTTAATTTTTGCTGTTATAAGCATTTAACTCCCATTAAGTAAAACCACAAATTTATAGCTAGAGTGATGATTTGTAGTAATTTAACAACCATCAGAAAATTTGTGAAACTTCTATACACAAATTATATTTTGTAGCAGTTTTACTTCATTAGATTGAAGACACATTTAATCACTCATATCCAGAGTATCAAAACAGTACTAAAATACATTTGTAATGTAAGGAACCTAACTCATACAGTTTCTACAAAAAAGGGCCTAAATGTAAAGATAATATGAGAAAGCACCTTATCTTGTTTGATATACAGATAGAGGAATGAAGTTATCATAATCTTGAAAAAGAGCATACTACAGAGGTGAGGGGAAACTTTAGCAAGAATCAAAATACACACAATACATACAGAACAAGATGTGTCAAACTTTATAAAATAAAAGAATTACTCGTATTTTGACACAAGAGTCATGTGTGATACTGATGATGAGAAATCTCTTTTAGAAAGAATATGGACCAAGTAAAACTATATTTATACAGAAAGAAATATTAGAGCAAAAAAGTTGGTGATTATAATAGAAAGCACGAGCAAGAACATGAATGTGATAGAGAAAATCTTAAGAACACATACAAACAAAATGATTCTTCCAAAAGAATATACAACACAGAATAAAACTGGTATATCACATAGTGACTTATCAGTTTAGCTTTCTGGGATATGCATAGGTAAGTCTTGAAAAATCATGCATCTATCAGCAAAGTTGCTAATAAATTTTTTACAGAACTAACTACATAAGAAAAATAACTTTTCAATCTGAAACAGAGTTCCTGTTGTGTGAGTGGAAAATAAAATAAAACTCACTTACAATAAATTAAGAACTAAAGTTGAGTATTTTTTATTAGTATGTGGATATGAAAAACTTTATATAGCTAGAAAGGACCACTGAAGACAGAGTTACTCTTGCACTAACTATTGAGCTTTTATGATAAAGATAGAGATACTCTTGCACTAACTAAAATATTACTTAATTTGTGATGAGTATGGGACCCAATTACCTTTGTGATTAGTTAAGAGGTAATAGTATGAAATCTAACACAAAGCTCTATCCAATAATTATTTTTTCCTTGCGATGGATATATGGTCTACTTTTTCAGATTTGGCTCAGTAAAGTAAGTCATATCAATAATTAGTGAAAAAATAATGGTCAATATTTTAACACATGCATACATGATATTTACTATGGATTTTCTCAATGATAATATATATTATTTATAGAGTTAACAAAACCACTAATAAGCATTGTTGCTCCTACCTGATTATGTTCAAGTGCCATTGAAACAACCCCCTCATAAGACCTGCCCACCAAATAATCACCTAGAAACAAGGCGAAACTTGTCAACAAAACTTAGTACAACAAGAAATCAGGGAAAGACATTGACAGAAATTTAGCCATACTTGCTGTCTGAAGCTAATTTTCTCATTTGGTGATTTTTTAGCCAAGTTGGATAAAAAGGATAAGGGGAAAACAAAAGCTGCTCTTCCAACAAGAATTAGGCCCAACAATACTGAACTAGCTGCAATAGATGTTCCAGGACTGCAGAAAGAACCATGTACAGCAAATTAATTGTTTTTCCAAAGTATTGAGAAGATTGATGAATGCAGAATAAAAATTCACTAAAGAAAAATAAAAGCTAAAAGCACTAGAGAAGAGCTCTCGAGTCACATCAAGTAATACAAGGACCGTTTCAGTAGAGAAGCAGACCTTGTGTACATGAAAGAATGCCATTCAACAATTTTTCATGAGTGCAAATTAATGAATAGATTATATTACTGATGGGTCTAAAGAATACCTATCATTGACGAATTTCCATTTTTCAATGTCCAAGGCATCCATACCAACATAAAGGAAGATAAAGATCTCGGCAACAAATGACAAGGTTGAAAAAGAATGCCTGCAAGGGTTAGATGAAAAATATGTTCAGGAATGTGTAAACTTGAACAGTGTATATAACATGAAGAAATATGTTTAGAAGACATACTTGGTAGTGATTCTTGAACTCTCAGTCACATTATGCCAGGTATAATGAGACATAACAATCCACAAAAGAATACAGTAATACAGTGAGGATGTGATATCGCTGTCATTAGGCGATTAAATTACCACTACTTAACTTTAGCAACTTCATAATTGCCAAGTTAGTAGTGAACAAAATAGTTAGGGTTAAGATAACCCTGAATCGTCTCACAACGAATACGGAATTGATCTCAAATATTTGATTCTTAAAAATGCAATTAAAACTAGCAACTATAAAAATATGGGGTTTTGATATGCAAAGAAAATGATATGGAAGATTGTAAACACAGTAATAGTAAATAGGTCAATTCCACTGCTTTTTCTAAATAAGATTCTTCATTGGTTATCTAGAGATTATTGTTAAATTAATTATTGTTGTTGATTTATAAATCAATCAATGTAAAGACTCAATTCATTTGTTGGCATCAGTCTCAATTAAAAGTGAGAATTGTTAGATTGTCCATAGTAAATTCAATCAAAGTACAGTCTCAATTAATTTTACTATGCCTAATCATTTCTATTCCTTTGTTTCTTCACCAAATAGAAAACTTAATTAATCAAAATAAAGTCTTGACTAATTTTAGTTAAAGTAATTACCTCTAATCAAAGTAAAGTCTCAATTATTGGCAAAAACTTCTTTAATCAAATGAAAGTTTCTAAATAAAATTAAAGTAAAGTCTCAATTTAATTTAAAAACCTTTTAACTCATATGATTAGCATGCATGTAGATTTAAAATCATTATTTTCTATTCGATTAAGAAGCAAAGGACATAGATAAACAAAACCACAACAATAATCAAAATAACAAATACATAAATTCATCTAACCTCAGAATCCAATTAAGAAATTACAGTGGAATCAACCCTTAAAGCTTATCCCTCCATGGATTTGATGGAATACATGATAATAAATGATGAAGGAAAGAAAATAAAAGAGAGAATGAGAGATGTGATGGATGACGGTGTCTGCCAAAACTAGAGAGTTCTAAGTGTCTAAGTTGTAAGTTGTGTCACTTCTGCTCCCTTAAATCTCTTTATATAGGCTTCAACTGGACTTTGGGTTTTATCTGTCGGTTGCTAAAATCTTTTATTTTTATTTAATTAATTAGCAACTTAATTTCTGTCCAATTTCCAATTATGCCCTTCTTATTTAACCATTTTTGTAATTTTGACCAGAGTTGACTGCTGGCATTGACCAGTTGACCAGTTGACAGTTTGACTGTCCAATAGCAGCCTGATACGTGGCGGAGAGTATCTCCCCAGAATTAGGGTTTCACTCTCACACTCTTCAACCTCCCTTGGTTGTGCGTGACGGCATGGAGGGTGACGGCGCGGCTACTCCGACTTCTCCGGTGAAGGCGCGGTGGTGGAGGCGTGAACTCTGTTGGCCATTGCTGGTTCACGTTCACAAACGGTGGTGGAGCTGCGTGAATGGTAGAACTGCGATAGAGGCGAGAAGGATGGTCACCGTGGCTGCTGCAGAGATGGTACGAGGTTGAAGGTGCAGGCGACAGTGGTGTTGCGATGGCTCTTCCGCTACTATTGCGGTGCGAACGTGGTGGCTCTGCTGCAGGTTGGTGGTGCGCGAAACAAGCTTCCATGGTGGCCCAAGGTTGGAAGATGGTGGAACTGTGGTGGCCGGAGGTTTGCGCGTTGCGGATGAAGGTTGAAGATGGTTCAGATGTAGATCTGTGGTGGTGGCGTGGCTGACGGCGAGGTGCGTTCGCTGGTTGAGCTGACGGCACTGCTGTTTTCCGGCAAGATGGTGGAGAAGATTGAAGATGGTGGCACTATTGCAGCGTGAACGAAGAGGTGCGGTGGTGTTGATGGTGGCAGCCATGAATGGCCGTGAATGGTGGCCGGCGGTGGTCGGAAAGTTTGTTGCCGGCAATGGTGGGTCATGGTGGCGGCTAGGATTTGAGGAAAATTAGGATTTCTGTTTTGGGATGAAGATGATGACGTGGCAGTCTTCCATTGGACAACTTGTTAGTGCAAGGATTATTGCCACGTGGCTTGTTCTGGTTGGCCAATTTTAAAAGTTGAGGATTGTCACATGGCATGATCTAGTTGAGTGGAGTTTAAGTGGTAGGAGGGGTGCAACTTAGTGAAAACTGGGGGTGCAGAACAGGTTTTTTGGTGGTCCACTTTAGAAGGAGTGTGCAAATAAAATCTAGGGTGTATTTAGCTCCTGATTTATTCTTTTCCAGAATTTCCTGATTTTGGACTCATTTTGTATCTTTGAATATTTCAAATCCACACTATTAATGACCAAAAATAAATTTCAGCTGCATTAACAAACGTTAGAATATCCAATAATATTTTATGCAACTAAAATAAATTTTTTACGCCACTTTTACCAAACTTACTCAATAAATTCAATAATCACAAATCCTAATTAAATCAATCTTTAAGCATAGAAAATTCAATTAAATCCCCAAATTTAAATATTAAATGAGGGCACAAATTTGAACTCATCACACACCCTCACTTATCCTTTTGCACTCCTGGGCAAAATTGAACAATTTCAAAACTTTTTTTCCGAGTTTTTTATTTATTTCATATTTTCACTGGATTAAAGAAATGAATACAAATGGAAACATATCAATCTTCTAGAAATCATGTTGTCATGCACATATAAATGGAAAGATTATGTTTTCCACACATGAGTTAGTCTTTTGAGTTTACAAGATAATCAAATATGAAAGAGAAACACTCAAGTTAAATGTATATTTTCTCACCAAAATTCGCTCAAGTGTTTTGGCTTGTGTTTTCACTCAAAATACCCATGCAAGTAAACACTTTCAATGCTTAGCAAGACTCTAATATTCACAACTTTAAGAAAACATGCATTCAAAAATCATGAGGACTTTTCACAAGTTATAACAGGGCCAAGGCAAAGGTAGGAAATTTTTTTAGGATTTTAGTGTTTTTGAAATAGTAAGGTAGAAAGAATTATGGAGCATAGTTTCAAAAACAATCCCTTTTTTCTGTTTTTTTTTTCTTTTATCCTTTGTTGCTCTTTTTTCAGACAGCAATCATTTTTTATTTCAACATTCTGTCATCAACAATTATTTTCCTTTTGCCATTTTTATAACTTTGTGGGGGAAATACTCACCCCCTCACTTTATTCCTCAACCAATCTCAACATAATCCACTAGCTCCTTCTTTCTCCCTAAGGTAAGGAAAAACATGGTCTTTTTCTTTTTAAGTTTTAGCAATATGCTCAAAACAAGAAAAAAAGGTTGAAGCTCAAGGGGCTGCCAATGGATCAATGTCATGGTTAGCTTATTTGGCCAAGTAGCTAAAAACAAGAAATGCCTCAGTCATATCAAATCATGCATTTTCACCTAAGATGCAAAACAACAGAATCAAGCTAAACATTTGAGTACCAATAAGACATGAGCAAGTCACACAAGAAAAATAGAAATGGCACATGGTAGTTCTTCCTTACAATAAAGCTCAAAACTCACAAGGTCAAAAACTCTTTCACAAAAGATTTATTCCAGAAACTCCAAAATCAACTCAATTAGTAAATCACAAACAACAATTCACTCATAGCGCATGACTTTTATTTTCCCAGAATTATGATTGTTCCAATTAGTGAATCAAATCCAAAAAATCCAATGTCAACATGTTTTATTGAAAGCTTTTGGTCATGGAACTTCTTTGTTTTCTCTTTGTAGAAATTTAAGTTTTCATAGGCTGCAAGCCTAATCTCCTCTAGTTCTTGCAACTGAAGTTTTCGCTCATTTCCTGCTTCTTCAAAATCCAAGTTGCATGCTTTCACGGCCCAATAGGGTCAATGTTCAATCTCCACAGGTAGATGACAAGCCTTTCCAAAAACCACCCTAAAAGGAGACATTACCTATAGGTGTTTTGTAGGTTGTCCTGTGTGCCCATAGTGCATCATCCAATCTTGTGGCCCAATCCTTTCGACTAGGCTTCACTACTTTCTCTAGTATCTTTTTAATCTCCCTGTTAGAGATCTCTGCTTGCCCATTAGTTTGGGGGTGATATGGTGTAGCAATGCGATGTGTCACCCCATACTTCTTTAACATGTTCTCAAGCAGCTTATTACAGAAATGAGTCCCCTGGTCACTGATGATGGCTCGTGGTATCCCAAATCTACAGAAAATGTTAGACTTGACAAAACTCATGACAACTCGAGAATCATTAGTCCTTGTAGCTATGGCTTCCACCCATTTGGAGATATAGTCTACAACAAGCAAAATATAAGAAAACCCAAAAGAAGGAGGAAAATGACCCATAAAATCAATACCCCAAATATCGAATACCTCACAATATAGCATGGGTTATTGAGGCATTTCATCCCTTCTTGTAATGGATCTGGCTGCCCTTTGGCATTGCTCACAATTTTCATATACACTTTATGCATCTTTAAAGATAGTAGGCCAATATAATCCACAATCCAACACTTTCCTACATGTTCTTTGTCTGCCATAATGTCCACCAAAAGGAGACGAATGACAGAACTCAAGCACATGAGGTATCTCGATATCTGGAACAGACCTCCTTATGACTTGGTCACTACCAATGCGCCATAAGATTGGGTCTTCCCAGATATAGTACTTTGCCTCACCTTTTAGCTTGGTTCTTTCATATTTGGAGAAGGAAGGAGGAATAGCAGAAACAACCAAATAGTTAACAATGTCAGCAAACCAAGGTTCAGGAAACATACCTTTCACAACAGTCAATGCTAGGAGGACTTCATCAGGAATGTCATCCTTAATAGGAATGTTATCTTCTCCATTTTCAATCCTGCTAAGATGGTCGGCTACTAAGTTATGCGCCCCATTTCTGTCTAGAATCTCAATGTCAAACTCTTGGAGCAGTAGCATCCATCTGAACAACCTTGGTTTCGAATCTGCTTTCTTCAGAAGGAATTTTAATGCTGCATGATCAGTGTAAACAATTACCTTGGAACCAAGTATATACGGTCTGAATTTGTCCAAGGCAAACACAACAGCCAATAATTCCTTCTCAGTTGTGGTGTAGTTAGCCTGCGCTGTGTCCAATGTTTTGGAAGCATAATATATCACATGTGGTAGCTTCCCATTTCTTTGTGCAGGCACCGCTCCTACTACAAAGTTTGATGCATCACACATCAACTCGAATGGTAATGTCCAGTCAGGTGGCTGGATAATAGGAGTTGCGGTAAGCGCCTTTTTCAATGTATCAAATACATCTTTGCACCTCTCTCCAAAGTCAAATGCTACATCTTTTTGCAACAAGTTGGAGAGAGGGTTGGCTATCTTGCTGAAGTCCTTGATAAACCTCCTATAAAATCATGCGTGTCCAAGAAAAGATTGAACCTCTTTCACAGAAGAGAGGTAAGGCAATTGTGAAATAATATCAATTTTAGCAGGATCTACAGATATACCATTCTTGGAAACAACGTGACCTAAAACTATACCTTGTTCCACCATAAAATGACATTTTTCAAAATTTAAAACAAAGTTAGTTTCTTCACATCTCTCCAAGACTCTAGAAGGATTAGACAAGAAGTGATCAAAAGATGAACCATATACACTAAAATCATCCATAAAAACCTTTATACAATGCTCCAACAAATCTGTAAAAATACTCATCATACATCGCTGAAATGTTCCAGAAGCATTGCAAAGGCCAAATGGCATTTTCCTATAGGCATATGTACCGAATGGACAAGTAAAGGTAGTCTTATATTGATCCTCTAGGGCAATACAAATCTGAAAATACCCAGAGAATCCATCAAGAAAACAGTAATGAGACTTACCTGCCAATCGGTCTAGCATTTGGTCCATGAATGGTAAAGGAAAGTGGTCTTTCCTGGTGGCCTGGTTTAGTCTTCTATAATCAATACAGACCCTCCAGCTATTCTGAATACGAGTAGGAATCAACTCGTTCTTCTCATTCTTGACCACGGTGATCCCAGATTTCTTGGGGACCACATGTACAGGACTCACCCAAGTGCTGTCAGAAATAGGATATATAATACCTACTTGTAACAACTTGGTGACTTCTTTCTTCACAACCTCCATCAGCTGAGGATTCAGTCTCCTCTGAGGTTGCCTTACTAGCTTAGAATCCTCCTCCAAGCGTATTCTGTGCATGCAGAAAGAAGGACTAATACCAGGAATATTTGCCAAAGTCCAGCCTATTGCTCGCTTGTGATCTTTGATAACCTGCAATAGCTTTTGTTTCTGCTCGTCAGTAAGCAAGGCAGATATAATAACAGGGAGTTTCCCATCCCTCTCAAGATAAACATATTTCAAATGAGATGGTAAAGGTTTCAACTCCAAAGTGGGTGATTGTTCCACAGATGGCAACATTTTACAGCCTAAGATAATTTCAGCCACCTTAGCATCACACTCGGACGCCACAGAGGTATCAAATAGTGACACCGCGTGCTCAATATCACCTGTTTTAGAATTTTCTTTTTCGTCTAAAATCGAGCCCGAAATATTCGAAAAAGAAAAATCTAAAGAAGAAGAAAAACCAGATAAAACATCCAAAAGTCCAAAAGCATAATTGTTCACTACATTACTCAATAAATCAATACAAAACAAAGAATGGTCTTCAATTGGGTGCTTCATGGCTTCTAGCACATTGAACTGCACCTTCTCATCTCCTATCTCCATAGTTAAGGATCTTGCATGCACATATATCTAGGTACGTGCTATCATCATGAATGGTCTTCCCAAGATAATTGTGGTTGAACTCATTCCTTCATCATCCTTCATGTCCAAGATGTAGAAATCTGCAGGAAAAATTAACTTGTCCACACAGACAAGCACATCTTCTAGCACACCTGCAGGGTTAACTGTGCTACGATTGGCCAATTGAATGACCACACCAATAGACTTAAGAGGTCCAAGATGAAGTGAAGTAAAAACTGATAAAGGCATTACATTAATGGAAGCTCCTAAATCTAACATAGCATTATCAAACTTAGTACTTCCTATAATGCAAGGAACATAAAACATACCCGGATCCTTACACTTTTGTGGCATTCTGACTGCAGGCTTCTTAATTAAGCTAGACACGTTTCTTCCCATATTCACTACCTCTTTGTCCATAATACGCCTTTTATGTGTACATAATTCTTTGAGAAACTTGGCGTATTTAGGAATTTGTCTCACAGCATCCAATAAAGGGATGTTTATCTCCACTTTCTTGAAAGTATTCAAGATTTCTTTGTCTAACTCCTCCATCTTTTTAGTTTTTGGTTTCAAACGGTTTGGATAGGGAGGAGGAGGAGAATAAGGAGAAGAATTTTCAGAGGAAGTATTAGGGGATACCAACCTGGAGTTATCACTAGGTGCAGGCATTTCAGATGTTGCTTGTGTTGCTTCATCTGATCTTCCACTTTCATTATTAGGTACAACTTCATTGTCCTTATCTTCATCTTCTTGGGCATCCCCAAGGCCTTGTATTTGCTTACCCGATCTTAAAGTAATAGCACTTACATTTCGCGGGTTGATTACAGTTTGTGCAGGCAAATTGCTCGAGCCTTGTTGAGACTTCATCTGATTTAACTCATTTGCCATTTGTCCAATCTGAGTTTGCAAATTTTGATTGGTTGCTTCCATCGTCTGTTTCAACTCATTGATTTGTCCCTTCATCATGTCAACCATCATTTTCATCATTGCTTCCATGTTTGAGTCACCAAAGGTTGCAATTGGTTGTGGTTGTTGCCTCTATTGAGTTATAGAATTACTCCTTGTGGAAAATTGTTGATGGTTCGACGCCATATTCTCAATCAATTGTCTTGCATTTGTTGACGTTTTGTCCACCAATTACCTTCCACTTGTAGCATCTATCATTTGTCTATCCATGATACTCAATCCCTCATAAAAGTACTGAATGAGGAGATGCTCGTTTATTTGATGATGAGGACATGAAACACATAACTTTTTGAATCTTTCCCAATACTCGTGAAGATTTTCTCTTTCTTGTTGCCTTATCCCATAAATATCTTTGCGAATAGCAGCAACTCTAGATGCTAGAAAAAACTTTTCCAGAATCAAGTTGATAGAATTGACCCGGATTGGCCCGAGTCATGCACTACGCACTCCACCTGAAAGTGTTTCTCTGTTTTTTTCTTCCTATTCTTGTTTTGGATAAAGATTTCAAGAAAGAAATAAGTTAAGATGTCGTTGGGTCTACTCCCAAGAAAGAGAGGTGCGTCACAGTAGACAACTTAAATACCAAGTCTTGCCTAGATAGAGTTTTCCAAACTAGTCTCAAAAATTTCATAAAAGAAATTCTTAATCAAAACAAAAATAGAATTTTGCTTGAAATATAAAAATAAAACTAAAGACTACAAAAAACACAAACTCTATTAAACGTATATCGTAAAATAAAATAAATAAAATAAAATAAATAAATAAATAAAAACAAAATCAAAATATAAGAAATACTAACTGTATTCCCCGGCAACGGCGCCAAATTTGATATCGTTGTCGTTAGGCGATAAAATTATCACTACTTAACTTTAGCAACTTCAATATTGCCAAGTTAGTAGTGAACAAAATAGTTAGGGTTAAGATAACCCTGAGTCGTCTCACAACGAATACGGAATTGATCTCAAATATTTGATTCTTAAAAATGCAATTAAAACTAGCAACTATAAAAATAGGGGGTTTTGATATGCAAAGAAAAAGATACGAAAGATTGTAAACACAGTAATAGTAAATAGGTCAATTCCACTACTTTTTCTAAATAAGATTCTTCATTGGTTATCTAGAGATTATTGTTAAATTAATTATTGTTGTTGATTTACAAATCAATCAATGTAAAGACTCAATTCATTTGTTGGCATTCTCACTTTTAATCAAAGTACAGTCTCAATTAAAAGTGAGAATTGTTAGATTGTCCATAGTAAATTCAATCAAAGTACAGTCTCAATTAATTTTACTATGCCTAATCATGTCTATTCCTTTGTTTCTTCACCAAATAGAAAACTTAATTAATCAAAGTAAAGTCTGGACTAATTTTAGTTAAAGTAATTACCTCTAATCAGAGTAAAGTCTCAATTATTGGCAAAAACTTATTTAATCAAATGAAAGTTTCTAAATAAAATCAAAGTAAAGTCTCAATTTAATTTAAAAACCTTTTAACTCATATGATTAGCATGCATGTAGATTTAAAATCATTATTTTCTATTCGATTAAGAAGCAAAAGACATAGATAAACAAAACCACAACAATAATCAAAATAACAAACACATAATTTCATCTAACCGCAGAATCCAATTAAGAAATTACAGTGGAATCAACCCTTAAAGCTTAGTCCTCCATGGCTTTGATGGAATACATGATAATATATCATGAAGGAAAGAAAATAAAAGAAAAGAGAGAATGAGAGATGTGATGGATGATGGTGTCTGCCAAAACCAGAGAGTTCTAAGTGTCTAAGTTGTAAGTTGTGTCGCTTCTGCTCCCTTAAGTCTCTTTATATAGGCTTCAACTGGACTTTGGGCTTTATCTGTCGGTTGCTAAAATCTTTTATTTTTATTTAATTAATTAGCAACTTAATTTTTGTCCAATTTCCAATTATGCCCTTCTTATTTAACCATTTTTGTAGTTTTGACCAGAGTTGACTGCTGGCATTGACCAGTTGACCAGTTGACTAGTTTGACTGTCCAATAGCAGCCTGACACGTGGCGGAGAGTCTCTCCCCAGAATTAGGGTTTCACTCTCACACTCTTCAACCTCCCTTGGTTGTGCGTGACGGCATGGAGGGTGACGGCGCGGCTGCTCTGACTTCTCCGGCGAAGGCGCGGTGGTGGAGGCGTGAACTCTGTTGGCCACTGCTGGTTTGCGTTCATGAACGGTGGTGGAGCTGCGTGAATGGTGGAACTGCGATGGAGGCGAGAAGGATGGTTACCGTGGCTGCTGTAGAGATGGTGCGAGGTTGAAGGTGTAGGCGACAGTGGTGTTGCAGTGGCTCTTCTACTGCTGCTGCGGTGCGAACGTGGTGGCTCTACTACAGGTTGGTGGTGCGCGAAACAAGCTTCCATGGTGGCCCAAGGTTGGAAGATGGTGGAACTGTGGTGGCTGGAGGTTTGCGAGTTGTAGATGAAGGTTGAAGATGGTTCAGATGCAGATCTATGGTGGTGGTGCGGCTGACAGCGAGGTGCGTTCGCTGGTTGAGCTGACGGCGCTACTGCAACGTGAACGAAGAGGTGTAGTGGTGTTGATGGTGGCAGCTATGAATGGTCGTGAATGGTGGCCGGCGGTGGTCGGAAAGTTTGCTGCCGGCAATGGTGGGTCATGGTGGCGGCTAGGGTTTAAGGAAAATTAGGGTTTCTGTTTGGGATGAAGATGATGACGTGGCAACCTTCCATTGGACAGCTTGTTAGTGCAAGGATTGTTGCCACGTGGCTTGTTCTGGTTGGCCAATTTTAAAAGTTGAGGATTGCCACATGGCATGATCTGGTTGAGTGGAGTTTAAGTGGTAGAAGAGGTGCAACTTAGTGAAAACTGGGGGTGCAGAACAGGTTTTTTGGTGGTCCACTTTAGAAGGAGTGTGCAAATAAAATCTAGGGGTGTATTTAGCTCCTGATTTATTCTTTTCCAAAATTTGCTGATTTTGGACTCATTTTGTAACTTTGAATATTTCAAATCCACACTATTAATGACCAAAAATAAATTCCAACTGCATAAACAAACGTTAGAATATCCAATAATATTTTATGCAACTAAAATCAATTTTTTACGCCACTTTTACCAAACTTACTCAATAAATTCAATAATCACAAATCCTAATTAAATCAATCTTTAAGCACAGAAAATTCAATTAAATCCCCAAATTTAAATATTAAATAAGGGCAAAAATTTGAACTCATCAGGATGCCACTTAGATAGGATAGCAGTAGAATATTTAGATACATCAGCACATCATGTTAATGTCAAATGTTGACCCTATCCACAAAATGTTACTAAAATTCTTTAAAACTTAGTTCAGCTAGCATGTAGGATAGGTAAACATCATAAGAGCAACCTCACGATCTGTAGAGTGCCTGAAATTAAGAAGAAATGTGTTCAACATCAATAAAGAATTGTTTCAAACCATCCTGTGCCATGCCTCATAATTACCAAAGAAAGGGTCTAAAAATAATAGAGTTTGAAGAAGCAATTCAGGTGCCATAAGCATTAATCCCAACCTATATAAATACACATAAGTTTGAGAATGGTTGATGAATGATTATTCTAGGATCTTCCATGACCGTAAATTAGAAAAATAAGTATATATTAAGCATGATATTTTTGGAAATATAAATTGGTTATAATCTTAAACTTAAGGCATGAACTATGTACAGTGGTTAATGGTTGAAATCAACTGCATAACCACTCTTTGTTATAATCTAATGCAAAGATGTATAATAGCTGTGATAGCATAAAATCAGTTTTACTCTGCCAAACTCAATAGCTTTTGAAATATTTATCTTAAACATCATAACAATAGTATTGACTTTTGATTGAATGATCATATAAAAAAATTTATATTGATGGTAAATAATTATTAAACCAGTAAAACTACGAGCAATGTTCATCAAAAGACTGCACTTTATATTTTTTTTCTACTTCCTTTATAGTATAGTTTCTTAAAGGTGCTCATGGTTGATGCGAGAAAGAAGGATGCATATACACAATCATGCTAATGCAGTAACAGACATTAACCTTATTTAAGGTTTTATTACCTTCAACTCTTTCATATATTTTTCTCGTTTGGCAAATGTTACCAAGAATGCATCTTCCTTTCTTTTTGCTTTCTCAATTTGATAACAAGTAAGAGAGTGATAAAGGACAATGAAGCCGAATGAATTGATGATGAATTATTTTGAAAAAGAATAAAATGGAAAACTAGATTCTAAACCTGCTGTTTTAAAGACACTACAGAGGATTTCAAGCTCTGAAGATAATCAATCAACACTTTGGGATCTAAAAAGAAGAAAGATTAAATAATGTTCAGGTATAAATGTGCATAGAAAATAATTGTAAAAAAAAATCGTTCTTAAACAATTAATACATTAACAAACCTGAAGTGATCCCAGCAGGTAAAGAAGATAGTGCGTTAAGAATCTTCGAAGAATTAAATGCTAAAAGAGAATAGTTCATAATTTTTACATTACAAAAAAAAATCTAACTATTTCCAGGGTAAAACAAGGTAAATAGAGATAAATTGACAACAATTAGATTTTACTTGGTACTCTCGACCTACTTCTTCCCTATGTCCAATAGTGAAACACAAAAAGGACAACTTATTTGAACATGTCAAAACCTAATTGAATAATTCATTTAACTTTCCACTCAAACAAACTGAGATTAAACTAGCAGACAAAGCACACACAGGTTTGTTTTTCACTCACCTTCACAATGTCTTCAGGAACGCGGAGAACACTTCCTTAATTTGCGATGTCTTCACCGATTTGCCCCTAATGTGAAATTAAAACCAAATGAATCACTAATTTATTAGTAATAAAGAGATATATTAAAACTAAAATGAAGAAATCAGAAAGGAACTTGCGAAGAAGAAGGATTAGAATTTTCGAAATTAAAACAGATGTGTCGAAAGAAGACTTTTACGCAAAAAATAATATTACCTGAAGATGGCAATGGCGGCCAGATGATTCAACGATCGAACCTGATAGGGTTTGAAGACACAATTTTCAACTGTTTAATTTCGAGCAAACAGATTATTTGTGAATTTTTGTGAATACTTATGACACAAAAAATATTGTTGAGACAAAGTAGCAGAATAGAATCACAGTTTGAAATAAAACAGGGTATTGGAGAGTTTGTGAAATAGGAACACGCGAGAGGTTCGATTGGAAACGTTGTTAACCTAGACATATGAAAGCTATTACTTAAAATTTAATTTTAAATGAATTAAAATATTAATTTAAAACTAATTTGAAACCACGTAGAATTTAATTATCTAAAAAGGTTTGTTAACAATGTGAATAGGAATGGCAGACATTTGAAACCACGTTGGTAATTTAAATTTATTATTAAATAAATTATAATATTACTTTAAATTTACTTTTAAATAGATTAAACTATTACTTTAAAATATTAAATTTTAAATTAATATTAATTATTTCAATCAAATTAATTAATTATAAATTTATTATTATATTTTAAAATTTTACAATTAAGTTAAGAAAATGAAAATCAATTATTTATTTATAGTAACATTTATTTAAAAATGTTACAATATCATAGTAACAATATTTATAGTAACATTTTTAATTACTTATGGTAACATTTTTCTAATAGTATTACTATAGCTATCTATAAGGTAACATTTAGGATAAATGTAATAGAAAAATGTTACTAAATCTAATAAATCATGTAGTGTATGCTTTAAATAAAGTTACATTTATAATTATTAATGGATATAACATATTTTTTGTGGTGTACAAAATGTGTAATACATGTTACTACATAATAGTATGATTTCATTGTGTTTACTTAAATACATATTGAATATAAAAATATACGTCATTATTATTATTGTGTTGTTAGAAAAACAATGTGTATAACGTTTTATTTCTTTTAAAGTAAGTAATAAAAAGGTCATTTTAAAATCAGAATGAGGAATAAGTAATATCATAGTTAAGACAAGTTCAGCTTTTTGATTTAAATGGAAGCATTACAAAAAGAGTAAGTAAGTCACATATACTTAAGAAAGATTTTAAACATATGTATTAATAGTTACTTTGAATTATACATTAATATTTTAGTTGATGACACAGAGAGATATGTTTTCTAATAAACTGTCATAGCTTTAAGGTCCATATAAAATTAATAACCATATCAAATAAGGTTGAGTTACAAATGTTCTACAGTCATCAGTAGTTTGCATTTATATTCGACCATCACAACAGTCACACAAATTTTGTCTTATAACTTCAAATCAAATATACATATACCAAAAGAGATTTGTTGTGACCTCAAAAACTTGGGATAATGTAGACATAAGGTTATAATTGTTAAAATGCAAACAAGCATAATTTCTTTGATCTTAAGTCTTTTCTTTCTTAATAAATTTCTTCCTTGTCTTCGTTGTTTTGGTGGTCGACATTTGGCCTTATGGAATATTTTCAAGTCTTTCAAACTCAAGGTTAGAATCCAATGATAATAGTTTTGAAGGGGTAGGATTTTTATCAACTTTAGGATCATGGTCAGTTATGGCACTGATGGACATTTGTAAAAAATGATGAAACACAATTTAAAATTTGCTTATACACAAGTAGAAATAGAAAACTTCTATGATAAAATCTATATTATATGAACTGACCACACAACTATGAGACTCTGTTGCCATGTCAGACCTAGACATCTCATCTGCTTGTTCAATCTATAAAACCAAAGAATTTGAAGTCAATGATTTAAAATAACAATAGTAAACATAAATAAACTTAAAAATGGAACTCTTACAGGTTTTAGGTCAAGTTGACTTTTAATGCTTCGAATAATTTATGGGTCGCTTGAAACCTTGATTACATATGCAGATTTAGTTTTGGGTTGACATCTCACCCTAAAAGCAAGTGTACAATCCTAGCAAAACATCCAGATCTTTCGGGAAACATTTAAGATCATCCTCACCTTCCTAATAAATTAAATAAAAATTGTAGTTAATTTCAGTACATATGATAAGTTAGACTTGTGTAACAAAAAAAAAGACAAACACAATAGTTGTACATCTATCATTTTTTTTCTTAAATCAACAGTTGATATTCCAATAAGATCAGTGCAGTCTTGATCCCACAACATAAAATTTCTGAATCCAGATTCATCCGCTACTTGCACTTCCAACTTATATTTGCATTATACATATGTAATTTCCTTTAATTGAATAATTTCATTAATATCATAAAAGTATGCAAAAACATAAATATTATCATAATTGACATCTACTTACCTAAGTGCAGGTTTATCGTTAGTAAAGTCACAATAACTGCACTTAAAAGGTCCAATTTCATCGGTTTTCTTCCTGCAGCTATTACAAGCCAAAAAAATCCATCCATCATTTCCTAAATTGAACTTCACAATACTCACAACGGTAACACAACAGATCTCCTGATTTAAAAAAATAAATCAAAGCAATAATCTAATAACAATAAATGTACTATGAACAAAAGTCAGTATTGAGACAGTACAATACCTCTTTCAAATTTGTAATGTCTAAAAGTTTTTTGACAACAACTTTAAACAAAAAAACGATCGTTCGTACTTATTTGTGTAGAGGAACTTGTTTGAGTTAGCTCTTGACTATATTGAGAGAAATCATTCCCAAAACGACTATAATGAATATACATGATAATGTTCAATAAACAACAACATGTAAAGAAACAAATAACAATACAATATAATAAAATGAGTGATTAAGTTATATTACAAAAACGTACTCAGACCACTACTTCTTGAAATCTGCAATTTCTGGTGCATCTTGAAGAAACAACAATTTTGAGCCATTCCATGAATTAGAAATACAAACTGGCCATGGACCTATTAACAAAAAAAGTAGATAAGCTAAATATACAACATCCCAGTATGAAAATTAAAAAAAACAATGTATTAACTTGATGCAGCTTTAATCTTGCAAAGAGTCAAAATAATGACAATAACTTCAGATGGATCATTTTTCTTCCAAGTACTAAGAAATTTGTTGCAGTAAGAATCCCACAACGTACAACTAACAATTGCAGAGCTACATAGATAAAGTTGTGGTCAAAAATTGACATATTGATTAAAACAATCAAAGCACATATTTAAAAAAATAAGCAACTACCTCAGATCATGAAGATCAAACACAACATTTTTGGAATGAGGCTTTGTCCTAACATTGTCAATAACACCAATGACATCTAATTGAAAATGGAAAGTTAATTAATCACACATACCAAACAAAAAAAGGAAAGAAAATAAAAAGAAGAACAATAGTAAGTCAAAATTTAATTTTACAAACTTACCAACCAACAAATCAGTAGCGAAATTCCCATCAACAATATCTTTAATAGACTTAAACTTAAATACTTTCATTGAAATGGTAGTAAGTAATTGTTCTTTGATGGTCGTAGCTCCTATAAATAACAACTTAAATGAATGATCACATACACGATACTGTCCTTGATTAGTTAAAATTTTGAAGTTGTTTATAATATAACTTTTTCCCTCAACCAACTTTTGTTCCCACAAAGAAAAACCTTCCTTTTTAACCAAGCCCTGAATAATATCATGTTGAATACAATAATCAAATAAAGTTAGTACAAATTAAACTCAATGATATAAAATTTTTAACAATAAACGACAACAACTTACTTATTCATCCATCAATATCATCTCAATATGTGTATTAGAATCACGATTCTTTACAGACCACAAATCAGTTACCCTAATAGCAAGCTTAAGAGTTTCTCTTTGACCATCAATCCCACTAATAAAATCAAAATTTCTAGCCATCTATAAACTATTTATCAAAACAAAGCACTGATTAAATAACTTTTTAAAAACATATACGTAAAAGACATGAAAAACAAACAAATAAAATAAATAAGCCTGAACCCTAAGAATTTTATGTTCCACTAAAAATAAAAACATTTAACTTCCATAAACACCAAAACCAAAACTTGAAATACAAAAATATCCTGGAGTTAGAAATTTCAAGTTAACAAAAATAACAAAATAAAAAAATAAAATGGTGAAATCAAGGACCCATTCTCAAACATGTGAAAAGTGAAAAAGGAGAAAAAAATATGGACTTCATGTCTAATGAAGGAAATAAAAAAAAAACAAAACACCAAAAATAAGGCGGAAGAAGGGTAGATAATACTTGATGTTTACAGAGAGACGAAAATGAAAGGAGTAGAAGAAAGCGTCAGTCTGCTGTATAATACACATATGAAAGTGATAAAAAATGAAAACGAATGAAATGTAGCAGATCAAACATCAAAACAACAAATACCGCGGAAACAAAAATTTAACGAGAAAAGTAGAAAAAAAGGTTGATCATGAAACAAAGATTGAAGGAAAAAAGTTAAAAATCACCTCATGAATACTGACGATCGGAACATCAAACCCAAAACAAAAAGGAATGAAGTAGGAAAAACAAAAATTTAACGTAAAAAGTAGAAAAAGAAATGATCATGAAAAAAAAAATTGAACGAAAACAGTAGAAAAATACATGATTTCTAGAGTAGCGGAACATCAAAGCTAGAAAAAAAAATGAACGAATGAGCTGATGAAACAAAAATTTTACGAAAAAAGTAGAAAAATAGCTGATCATGAAACAAAGACTAAACAAAAAAAGTAATAAAAAACCAGATTTGTACAAAGCAGCGCATGATAAAAAAAAGGAATGAACTGATGAAACAAAAATTTAACGTCAAAAGTAGACAAATAACTAATGATGAAACAAAGATTAAACGAAAAAGGTAAACAAATACATGATTTCTTAACAGGAGCGGAACATCAAAGCCAGAGAGAAAAACGAAGGAATGAGCAGATGAAACAAATTCTAAACTTTAGAAGACTCAACACTCTTCTACCTCTACCAATTACTCAAACATCAATCAATCAGCTAATCAAATGTCAGAGATATTAAGTGGGAAATTGAATTTGACAATTAAACCCAAGAGTTCGGTTTCTCTGCTGTAAAAGCAGTGCTAAGTCTCTACTGTGCTATTTAAAACGGCGTCATTTACACTTTTTGAATTTAATAAAATATTTATTTATTTCTAATATATTATTGAAACGGTTGCATTTAGTTTTAAAATTTAATAGCTTTAGGTTATGTCTGGGAAAACTATGAAGCGAGAAAAAAAAACAATGATGGCTTTCATAACCATTAAGATGGATAGCACTGAATTTTGGGGATGGATTTAGGGCCAACAGTATTTTTTGGAACTAATTGCAGTAACAGCAGTGCGAGCGTTACATCTCGTCTCCACCACAAGGCTTCTTCGTTTTCACGGATCCAACCGTTGCATCTCGTCTCCACCATCGGCGCCTCTACAATGTAATCGGAAGCACCGTCAGATGGCTACGCCGACTTCATTGTCGTTTTTACTGTTGCTCAAGGTTTATTTTGTACCCAATTGGTTTCCCTTTTCGATGAACATCCATCACTTTATCGTACTCGCAAACAGAGGTGTTTCTAATTGGGAACACTAAATCCTTTTCCCCTTTTGTTAATTGTGTGTTGTCTTGGTTGTTTGTTGCAGGTGGTTGTTGACATTCAAATAAATTTAGATCACATTGAAATGTATGCCGATTGAACACCTAAAGGTAATGTCCTTGATATTGAATTTGCTCAAAGAATGTTATTTGAATTATGATATTTCTAATGGTACAAAAGATGCGTGGTTGGATGATGATGCCTTATTCAAATGGAAAAAGAATCCTGCAAATTAAGAGAATAAACTAAAGGAATTGCGTGTGCAAAAATTATTCCTTCAATTGACAAACATTGGTGATTCAGAAATTGAAATTTTCATTTCATTAGCTATGTCGTTACTGTTTGTTTTCAGAAATCGTTTATGTTCCATTACTTGGTTCATTATATCTTGGAAATTTTGGTGCAGTTTTGGTGCAGTGTGATTGTGTTTTGGTCTAAGTTTTTAGATAGTTTATTTTGACAACAAAACATGCTGGTCTAAAGACTATTTTCCAGATTCAAAGTCATGCTCAGAAGCTTTTTCCCAGGATTTACTACTGTATTCAAATGGAAAGGTTGGTGCAGTAAGAAGTTGATATTGTGTTGATCTGAGTGCATTTCAATCTTGATTGAAAACATTTTATTGACATTAGGATGAACACAAAACAAATATGTGGGGGCTAAAATGTCTTCCACCTTCGAAAGACCTATGCTACCTAAAATGTACTGCTTTAAAGTTATGGCTACTTGATTGGAATCTCCAGAGACAATCATGGTTTTCGTGAAGAAGCAAATACATGTCTTATGCATTTGGAATTCTTCCTCCACCCGAAGCTATACAAGAATTTCCTTGCAGCTTTAGAAGAATGACTTTTGAAACATAACTTCCTATTGTAATATGTAGTTTTTCTTTTGAAGCAAAGCTTCTTGTTGTAATATCTAGTTTATGTTTTGAAGCAAAACTTCTTGTTGTAATATGTAGTTTCTTTGTATTGTAATAATGTACAATTTAATTGGTGTAATAAAAAGTTGTTCTTGGAAATACTTCTTTTTCATTCTTGTTTATACAAAAGATGGTGCAAAGTTGATTACAAGAGCATATCAAATTCCAGAACTTAAAAAGCATTAAGAAAGTCATATTTTACAAACAACTAATCATGACAATAAAGTGACCTAACTAAATTCTAATGATTGATTTGATGCAATATTGCAGCCATCTTGGACATCCTGAAACAATAAAATAAGATGTATGTTAGTAACTTCAATAAGCATGCTAGTTATTGTTGTAAGTTATTGTTAAATTCTAAATAAATACACACACCATAAGCATGCTAGTGAAACTCATTTGAAAGGGTTAAGATAGAGAAGGTACTGAATATGACTCTAATGGAACTGAAGTTGATGACTCCAATAAATTTTGACTTGAATGAAGTTGTGAAGGATTCACTTTTCTTCTTTTTTGTTTTAATTCATCAACCCAACTCTTCAAACTTCTATACTTCTTTTGTTTTGGACCATATTTCTTCTTAAAGCCAATACCTTTGGATGTTGATGATTCAACCACATGTTGTATTGCCTCAATAGTCGTACCATGAGTACCATGTGATTGATTGTTCAATCAAATCGCAACCACTTTCTTCTCAAGTTCTAACACCCCTTCCCAAACCATAGTGCATGCTTCTGAATCATCCGATACATCATGAGCTAATCTTAAAAGTCTTGAACATAGTTGCTTATATTGTTTTGAGCTTTCCAATCTAGGATCAACATTGATTGGCTTTCCACCATGATCACTCATTGCATCACTTCGTGCATGTCTTGTTAACCTCTTCAATATATATTTTTCTGGGAGAAGCTTGATATCCTTACAAAATAGTATTCTTAATGAATGACAACACAATATTCCCCATTGTTCAAATTTTCTACAACTACAAGTAATTGCCCACTCTCCATTCTCTAAGTATGACTCATATGAAACATTTCATTCTCCTTTTTCATCCACCATTGTTATGACATAGTTGCAACATACATTGGTTTCATTCCTTTCAACTATGTTTGTTGCAGATACAAGATCCCATTCTCGTTGGAACAAGTTGAACATAGGAGGAGTGTATATCTATGAAAGTTGTCGAATTAATGGTGAACTTTGTACTATCATTCTTGGTATCTTTTGGCGCATCTCATAATCATGTCGTAACTCATTGTATCTTTTTTTTCTTGAACAATCCGTTCAAATTGCTTAAAAAATTGGTTGATATTCAAATTAGGTCTTGTGCAATTCTTTATATCTGAATTAATGCTTTCACTTAGTTGTGTGCTCCTCATGCCAAGCGTAAAAGCATTCTTCATATAACATGCTGCCCATTTCTCTTTTCTCTGATATATTGAATTCAACCATGTGTTTTCTTCAACATTGTATTTCACCAATAAATCTCTCCATAAGTTTTCAAAATCTATTTCTTCTTCATAATCATACATACACTTCTTGAAATCTTGTAAGAAATGTGATCCATCCTTCATTAAATTTCCAAGATGCTTGACTCCATTCCTCATTATATGCCATGTGCACAAACCATGCTTTGTCAACGACATAATCTCCTTTAATGCTCTTTTCATGGCTTGGTCTTGATCAGTAAAAACAGTTTGTGGATTTTTTTGATTGTGTGCTTGCAAAAATGTTTGAAATAACCATTTGAAGGACTCAATGGTCTCATCATACAATAAGGCTGCCCCAAATATCAGCCCTCATCTATAATGATTAAATCCCGAGAAAATTGCAAGAGGCCTATGATCTCCATTTGTACAATATGTTGTATCCAACGAAATGACATCTCCAAAACAATGATAATCAAATAACATTCTTGCATCAGCCCAAAATATGTTTGTTATTTGTTCTTCCAAATCCATTTGGTAGGCATGGAAAAATGAAGGATTATCTATTAATTGTTGTTGGAAATATTGTAACAAAATTCCAGCTTCACCATATGCCATATCTCTTCGCCTCTTTGAGTTCAGATAGTTCTTTGCATCTTCTCTTGTATAGCCCAAATTCTCTCTACCTCCTACATATTTACTCATCAAATCAAATGATGCCTTTTGTTGAATCCCTGCCTGTTCTGCCATTTCAAGATCATATGCTTGAAAATCTGTTATTTTTTGTTTACAAGGTAATAGATGAACTGTTTCTGGTGGATGAAGTGGGTGGTTATGATCATCAATAAAATCAACTACTCTATATCTTTCACCAACTCTTTTAACTTTCACTCTTGCAGCACATCCTGTTCTTGTCTCAGGTCGAGGATTATTGGTCTTAAAGTCTCTTTTATCTAGTTTTCGCATACCTTCCTTACAACAAACATAGATGTAAGAAGTAATACACCCATCTTTTTTATTCTTGCTAGGGTAGTGTTTTCTAACTCAAAACCTTTACTACCACCATAATTAACCCAAAACTTCCATGCATCTTCTAAGTTATCAAATTCAAGACCAAGTTTAAGACTCAAACCTGTATCCATCAATTACTCCTATAAAAAACAAATATATATAAAAATATTTATTAAATTGGTCATAAAAAAACATGAATGTTTTTAAGGAGAATCATGACAGAAACACAATAATATATGCTTACACATTTAAATGTTGTGAAGAAAAACAAAACTGAAAAGAACTATGCTGAATAACAAAAAAAATAATAATGACCTGATAAACTTCTGAGGTGCTGGTCCTGAGCAGCTGCACTGTTTCATTCAGATGAGGGTTTTTTTACAACAGTGAAAGAGGAACTGTTAAAACGTTACGCTTCATTCTTCTACTAAAAGTTAATATATTTTATAAAATTGGAAAAGTGCAAACGGTGCGGTTTTAACTAGGCCAGCAGGGATTAAATTGAAAAAATGCAAACGATGTTGTTTTAATTGGGCCACCAGAGACTCAGTATCTTCCTGTACAATAGAGAAACGAAACTCTTAAACCCACTGAAGAGAAGAGAATAGCACAGATGACGATGAGAGAAGTAGAAGTTTGTGTGATAAAAAGCGGAAAGACAATAAAACCAAAAAATTTACACGTATCAACTAGGGATGTCAACGGGACGGGTAGGGTACGGGTAGTAGCTCCCCCGTACCCTACCCGCTGGATAAATATTCGCCCCGTACCCATATCCGTCGGGTATCCGTTATGCGGGTACCCGTCTATTTTTTTCATATCCGCGGGTATTCACGGGTACCCGCGGGTATTTACGAAAAAAATTTAAAAAATAAATATTTAACCATAATTAGTGCTTGGATCAACAAGTCCCCTTTCTCCGATTGATTCTTGAAAAACAAACAAATAAAAAATCACTACCAATTTATATAGTATTTTATTTTTGAATAAAATATTAAAGAAATTACTAACTTCATCATGTCCACCTCTTGCAACATTGTATAAAGTTTCATGTTGTCCATAACTAGTCTTAGAGACACATCAATGTCTCCACAGTATATGGAAGTAATTTACTCATGTGTGGGGTAAGAATCTGACCACCATTATTGAATGAAGACTCATAATGTTTTTTACTAATATAAATATATATATATATATATATATATATATATATAAATATAAATATATATATATAAAGGTATTTTTCTGAATTAAAGTTTAACGGGTACGGGTATCCACGGGTACGGATACTATGATACCCGTACCCGCCCCGTTAACATGCGGGTATCAAAAATACCCATACCCACGGGTAGCGGGTATCCATTTTTAGTATTCATTTCCTACACGTTGCGGGTTTTATCCGCAGATACCCGCAGGTACGAATTTTTTTTTTACATTCCTAATATCAACTAGACAATAATAGGTATTTTCGTATTTTTTAGTGGTAGTTTTTTTTTTTTTTTTATATTGTTATAGATATTAAATAGATGTTATGGTTAAAATTTACTTGACCGCTTCTATATTATTGTTACAATATAATCATATTATATTTTAATTAATAATAATATTCGAGAAGCTACTAAAAAGGAATTACGAGTGTGATTCCCAGAAAATACAATAAAATATTTCTTATGAGTAGATGGAGGGAAAATATGCCGCTTGGTTGCTTTATAGAATATGAGTAGTTGCTGAATGGGGAAATACACAACCTTGAAGAGATTCTTTTTACTCCGACCACGCCAAAAACCCTTTCCCACGGGTTACTTCCTTTTTCCTTTTTCGCAAACTAAATTTTTGGGTCTGGGTATATAAAATTACATGATTTCTATCTGATATATTGATTGAATGCGTGGTTTTGGGTTCTGGGTATTAACTGTTACATGATTTTACCTTATTGTAATCCCTTATCCGTTAGCTCTGCACCATGTTTGGTTTTGTTTGGAGAATGCCAACTGAGATATATACTTTTAAATAACAACTACTCTGTCGTGCCTGACTTGCAGAAACCTCCCATTTTGGGCTTTCTCTCCAATCCTACCTCACAGTCTGAAGAGGCTTAACACTGGAGTGAGGTAAAGAAACTTATGATCACATCTTTCCCTGGACCTAGTTAAGCATTCTTTGATGTATATTGCGCTTACACTTACATTTTTGGAATAATATTAATTTGTTTGCTTGTTTCCCATAAAAGGGTCGTGCAACTTTTTTTAGCGGGAGTCCATTTGATCATTTTGAATAGAACGGCAAAGCTTATGCTTCTTACCAGGTTTTAAAATCTTCTTCAGATTCATTATTTCTCTCTTTTCATTTGTTAACAGTGTAACATCATATCAGATTCTTTTCTTGTTAACACAGGCCAGCAATGCTTGCATTTTCCCAGACTTTGTTTTGACTTTAGTAATCTCAGGAGAATTTTAGGACAATGGACTGCGTTTTAGCGCTGCCTGCCCAGAAAGAACGAAATGTGATCGAATCGGAAAGGAAGAGAGGGTCCAAGAAACGTAAGCCTCATCAAGGTGACATCGAGGAGAAGGTTGATTCTGATTTGTATTCTTATGGATGTGACATTGGATTTGTAGGAGATAAGTTGCTGTCAGATGGAAAGATTCAATCCAAGCAAAAGATGAAGAAAACAGTTGAGGATGAGCAGCAGGAAAATGCAAATGACACTGAAGCCAGTAAATTCATACTCAAGAGGAGTGAGCCTCACATTTACAGCAGGGAGAAGATTGATCAAGAATTGTGCAGTTATGGCTGTGGTATTGGATTTGTTGAAGATAAGCTGCTAGAAGAGGGAAACATTAAATCCAAGGACAAGAAGAAGAAGAAAGTTGTTGACCATAGGCTGCAGGAGGATGACTTTGCCCTTGGTTTTGTTGAAGATAAGCTCTTGGTGGATGGAATTATTAAATCCAAGGACAAGAGGAAGAAGAAATTTGCTGATAATAAGTTGCTGAAGAATGGTGATGATATTGAAACCAACAACTTCATACTAAAGAAGCATGATCTTCAAGGTGACAGCAGGGAGACAATTCATCCTGATTCGTGTTTTCATGGCTCTGACATTGGATTTGTTGAAGATAATTTGCTGGTAGATGGAAAGTTTAAATCCAGGAAAAAGAATAAAACAAAAAAAGCTGTCAAGGATAAGCTGAGTGAGAATGGGGATGATGCTGAAACCGGTAAATTCTTACTCAAGATGCGTGATTCTCAGAGTGACTACATGGACACTGTTGATTCAGGGTTTTGCTGTTATGCCAAATCATTGGATAAGGAAAGCAAGTCTTATCCGATTGCTTTACCTGCCTTTGGACGGTTATTAGGGGATAAACTGGAGGAAGATGGTTGTGCGGTACAGAAGAATCAGCTGGGACGTGAAGGTTATGTTGATTCTGTTTATTTGTCTGCTGTTTCTAGAGATATCTTTGAGGATAAGCTGAATGAAAATGGAAATGAATTCAAATCCATTGGTATTAAATCCGAGAAGAAAAAGTCTAACAGCCAGAAAACTGTTTCTGAGAGTACCAAAGCTAGAAAGGTTTCTCCTTACTTTCAGATTGAAAATGTGAAGAAGACTGTTGAATTAGACGCACCTGATAATGGTGAAAATGACTTTGACATTGTTGCTTCAGTGGGTACTTGTAGATATATGGTCCAAGACAGGGAGGAGGGGAACAAAGATAAAATTGCCATTGCGAAGAATAAATCCAAATGCAAGTGTAGATACAAGAAGCTTTTATCTGTTGAGCATGATCCAATTCAAAAAAATTCACCTTCCATTCAAAGTGACAATGAAAAGAAGGTTAATGCATATTCACGTTGTTGTGAGACTGAATCCATTGCTTCACCAAGTATTGGTAGTAGTTTCCTTGGAGATAAGACGCTGGCGGATGGAAATGAAATGGAAAATGGAACAACTAAATTAAAGAAGGTCAAAGCTTTCCGAAATAAGTTGCGAGAGAATGGAAATGACGCTCAAACTAGAAATGTTAATTCCATGAAAACAGACTCTGTGATACAGAATAATACAACCCTTCGTGTTGAATATGATTCCCATTTTTTTCATAATGACATTGCGGAGATGATTACAGGCAATTCATTGAATATGAAAAGCAGATCTGAGTCCATTGCTTTACCTGTCTGTGGACATTCCATTGAGAATAACCTGGAGGGAGAACTTGGTGGGGAGAAGATCAAACAACATGGACTTGATAGTTGTATTGATCCTCTATTGTTTACAGTTGCTTCTGGAGACTTTGAGGAATGGCGTGAAAATGGAAATGGAATTGGGACTCTTAAAGTTGAATCCCAGAAAAAAAGAAAATTCAGTGGTCAAAAAACTGCTGCAAAGCATGGCAAGGTTCCGAAGGTTTCTCCTTATTTTCAGAATGACAAGAAAACAGTGAATGTTGAAGCGCTTGAACATGAAAATGATTTTTATTCTATTGCCAACTCTGGTGATAACATCGCAATTGAAAATTTTAAATTCCAAGGTAAGAGAACATCCGCAACGAACAAGACAGTGGAGCATGTGCAAGTTCAAAAGGTTTCTCCTTTTTCTCAAAGTAACAATGGGAAGAAGGTTGATCATTCTGGAGACTTTGAGGAATGGTGTGAAAATGGAAATGGAATTGAGACTCTTAAAGTTGAATCCAAGAAGAAAAGAAAATCCAGTTGTCAAAAAACTGCTGAGAAGCATGGCAAGGTTCCGAAGGTTTCTCCTTATTTTCAGAATGACAAGAAAACAATGAGTGTTGAAGCGCTTGAACATGAAAATGATTTTGATTCTATTGCCAACTCTGGTGATAACATCACAATTGAAAATTTTAAATTCCAAGGTAAGAGAACATCTGCAAAGAACAAGACAGTGCAGCATGTTCAAGTTCAAAAGGTTTCTCCTTTTTCTCAAAGTAACAATGGGAAGAAGGTTGATCATTCTGGAGACTTTGAGGAATGGTGTGAAAATGGAAATGGAATGGAGACTCCTAAAGTTGAATCCAAGAAGAAAAGAAAATCCAGTTTTCAAAAAACTGCTGAGAAGCATGGCAAGGTTCCGAAGGTTTCTCCTTATTTTCAGAATGACGAGAAAACAGTGAATGTTGAAGCGCTTGAACATGAAAATGATTTTGATTCTATTGCCAACTCTGGTGATAAAATTGCAATTGAAAATTTTAAATTCCAAGGTAAGAGAACATCTGCAAAGAACAAGATAGTGGAGCATGCTGAAGTTCAAAAGGTTTCTCCTTTTTCTCAAAGTAACAATGGGAAGAAGGTTGATTTTGGATCATGTTGTTATGACAGGGAGATTGGATTCAGTGCCTTATCTAGTACTGGTGTTGATTTCCTTGAAGATAAGCTGCCAGAGGATAGAGATGTAAGTGAAAGTCTGGAAGTGAATGGAAATGACACTAATGCTTATGTTAATACCAAGAACATGAAATTTGTGGCTCCGAAAACTGTAGTCCAGGTTGGTGTTAGATATGTTTCCCCTTATTTTCAGAATGACAATGGGAAGAAGTTTAATGTTCAGCCACTGAAAAAGGAAATCAAGTCTGAATCCATGGTTATACCTACCTTTGGAAATTTAATGGAGGATAAACTGATGGAAAATAATGCAGGGAAGAATGTTATACAACAGGTACTTGAAACTCATGCTGATTCTGTTGCATTAATAGCTAGTTCTGAAAATTTATCTGAGGATGAACCTCAAAACATTGGAAATGAAATTCAAACCTACAAAATTGAATCAATGAAGGGAAAATCGAACAGCACAAAAACAGCCCAGGATCATGCCAAAGCACGGAAGGTTTCTCCTTATTTTCAGAATGACAGTGAAAAGACAGTTAATGAAAAATTCCATGGGCTTGAAAGTGACATTGATTCTGTAGCTTTAATGGGTACTTGTACTTTTGGAGATAAAATTCCAATTGAAATGTTTAAATATGAAGGAAATAGGACATCTGAAAGGGAAGTGTCAACTGAGCATGCTCAGATTCAAAAGGTTTCTCCTTTCTTTCAAAGCAACAATGTGAAGAAGGTTCGTGCTGAATCATGTTGTGCTGGTGGTATGCTCCTTGAACATAAGCTGCTGAGGGATGGAAATGTAATTGAAAATGGATTGACTAATATCAAGAAGAAAACCATTTCCAATAAACGGCAGGGGAATGAAAATGATACCAATAGTAAAGTTAAACCCAAGAAGACAAAACCTCTAGTTCAGAAGAATGTTGCCAATGATATTAGATATGTTTCCCCTTATTTTCATAATGATAGTGGGAAGAAGATTAATGTGAAGACAAAACCTCTAGTTCAGAAAAATGTTGCCCATGCCATTAGATATGTTTCCCCTTATTTTCATAATGATAGTGGGAAGAGCATTATCGTGAAACCTTTGCATGAGGAAGGCAAGTTGGAATCTATTGCTTTACATGCTGCTGAAAATTTTGTGGAGGATAAATGGGAGGAAAATAAATCCAGTTGCAGTGAAAAATCTATTGAAATTAAAAAAAATCTTTCTGCCTCTGAGAAGTGGGACGAGGCTTACAAAAGAAAAACTCCTGATAATGCATGGAAGCCTCCACGGTCTGCAACTGTTCTCATTCAAGAGGATCATGCTCATGACCCTTGGAGGGTGTTGGTCATTTGTATGCTTCTCAACCGGACTTCTGGTAGACAGGTATCAATTATTTGCATAATAATTATTTGTATGCATAACCTTAGATGTTTAGCATAGTTTATTTTTCATTTCAGCCCTTTGTTTTACTCTTGGCCTGAGGTAGGCACCATATACCGGGCTTTTATATCTGTTTATTTGAAGGCACAAAATTGTCTCTGTCTCTTATATTTGTAGCTGTTATATGGTATCAGTGTCATTCATCTGTGTTTATCTGCAATTGAAGACACGGTAAAATAGGGGCTATAGTTGTTGTTATGCCTTTCTAAAATGTTTTATGTGGGGTTACTATTGCCATCTTCGAAATGAAATCTCAGACGTTAATGTTTATCCTCTTTGGTACTCAGGGAATTATGTTTCATTCTCTCTTGCTCTATGAAAATTAGGGTTTATCTTGCAGTGAGTGGTAGAATTGTTGCTTCTAATAAGAGCCGGATGACTAATTTTATAGTGATAGTCATGTTAGTCCAAAGTTCTCAGGAGTGATAATCTCATTGAAATTAATATTTAGTTCTCCCGTCTTATCAGCGAATTGCCAGATTTGCAGCAATTTTTATGGCTTATATATACCTATCACGTGAAAGGAATATTTAAAACCTATGTATGCACGATATAGTATGTAGTTTTGTTGCATTATTTTTCCTCTTTGATTTTTTTTGTTGAACTCGGTTAACATTCCATATTTATAATATGGTTTTGAGAGTTTAAAAGGTTGTGGTCAGTTAATGTTGAATTTTCTGCAACATGTACTCTTTTCTGGGGACTCCAGTCAATCTGGTAAATCTCCTTGTAATCTCGCCTAATAAAATCTCAACAACCTGCTGCAATTTTATGCTTGGCAAGTAGCATATCATGACTTTCCCCAAGTAATTCTTTGGGCCTTTGTACAGAGCCTCTTAATGCAGATACGTGGTTCTTGTTATTGCAATACGTAGATCATAATTCTTAGCTGAATAATATTGTGATCGTAGTTTTGGAGAGTCAGCCATTATTTTCTATCTTAGTATTAGTAGTATCTTTGTATATAAGTGTAATGTAACAACAATTAAGCCTAATATTAATATATTTCTTGAAAGAGGAGTGCTAGCAACTCTAACACTCGTAATACACCCGACAGTTTGTTAAAATTTATTGGAAACTACAAAGTTAGGAAATATTCATAAAATAAGCAGTAAGACCATATTTGTAATTGCAATAAATTTTAGCTAATAGTAGAAATTGTGTTCAGAAGAGTGTGTTGCTACCATTTCTCCTTTTATAAGTTGACAAGGATTAATTTTATAAGTGAAAAAATGATGCTGGGTTGTTAATTAGTTCTTCATTCTTCCTTATAGAATGGCTAACCATGGCTTATATTCTATGCACCATTTCTTATGAATGATGACATGTTGGCTTGATAAATAGGTGATCATTTAACAAATGAATGAAATCAGAATTCAGGTGTCAAGTTCATGACGTGTTTCAGAAGAGAAAAAAATTAGTTTATGGATTTGTGTATAGAGTATTGAGGAATATAGATGCCATCCTTTTCATATCTTGAGGGCCTTTTGCTTGATTGCTGTTAACGAAGAATTTTCAAACTTACTGGGGTGACATTTAAAACCCTACAAGTTGTTTTACCTCACATTTTTACTATGTCCACCTTTAATTATTTGCTTTCCATTCTATCCATGTTTATTCTTCAAATTGGGTTTCATTTCAATTGTAGGGTAACCAGTGAATTAAAGTCTTGTGTGTTTTAGTATAGTTATCTCAACTAAACTACGAAATTTAGACCATGGTTTCTATGGCAAATTTGAAGTATTACAAAAGGCATATGGTCTCGCATTGCTTACATCACACACTCTCAAAGAGTTTATATACCAAGGCACTCCTTACACTTCCAAAGTGGGTAGCAAAGAGGTGGGCCTCGTGCATATCATTTGGGCTTTCTATGCACGGTTCAATTCAAATTCTGCGAATTCCACCCCCACTCCGCCTGTGCAATAAGGAGGTCTAGGTTCTTTTTACCAGTTTGTTTTTTCCTTTTGCCTTTGGTTAATATAAACCCTAAAGCCTTATCTGGATTTCCTTATATTTTGGCCTTGTGAATATTGGACCCTTGGTCTTCCCTCTTCATCCCTTTATTCCGTACCCTGATCGCGTCATGTGCCTCCACTTTCTCTACCTTTCCTTTCGTAACCTACGCAATCATTGGTGCTTGTGACTATGTAGATCAAGTCTTCACTCCCAATAAAAGGTGTCTCTTATCTTGGGTTCTTTGCTTTTACAAGCTTGCTTGCTAGTTTTGTGCTCCTTGTACCTCTCGTGAAGTTCTAATTGTAGTCTGGAGGGTATGTGCGACACATAACGGATAAGTCCTTAAGATTAGTGTTCATCTACGTCTCAGGAAACTTAAGGGTAGTGCTCATCCATGTCTCAGGAAACGATTTGGCTCATGTTCTCAGTCAGCCTTTACTACAGTTTCTTCTGCCATTGTTTTCTTGGAAATATTTGTTTCAATTTCTTACCTACTCTAATCTTCAAAGTTTCCTCCTTGCCAAAATCATTTGAAGTCCAAAGCTCCTTCTAGTATTTTGTTTGGACGTCTATACATAACAGGATTGTCATATATAACTTTCTCCAAATTTTAGGTATGTTTCTTCCGGTGAATAATTCAAGAGTGTTGGTATCATGTATTCTTCCGAGTCTTGCTTTCACATTGGTTGTTGAAATTGGATATTGAGTCCATCAATTTAGTGCGTGTTTGGCTTGACTTTTGAAGCCTTAGATCCACGTCAGTTAGGTAGGAGCACTGTTTGAGAATGTGTTAAATTTAGGAATCATAAAGCCTAGTCAATCCGTCTTAAAGAAATCATTTCATAGTTGTCATTCAACCCTGAAAATTATGTCAATAGAACTAGTAGTTATTGGCAGAGTTGAACTTCTGCTTTTCCTGAAAACAACCTCATGCATTTGTGGTTTCCTTTCAATTAAGAAGGACCATTAGATGTAGTGTAAATCTTGAAATTATATCTACATGTACTGATGGATTATTTTTGCAAAATGCAGACAAAAAAAATTGTGTCAGACTTCTTCAAGTTATGTCCGGATGCAAAAACTTGCATAGAAGTTGCAAGAGAGGAAATAGAAGAGACAATAAAGACTCTAGGTTTTCAACACAAAAGAGCAAAAATGTTACAACGTCTCTCTGAGGAATACTTGGACGAAAGCTGGACTCACGTAACTCAATTGCATGGGGTTGGGAAGTAAGTCATTTTTGTGTGCACTCTTTTGGTCATTATTTATATGCAGTAATTACATATTACCTTGATTGTGTGTGTGTTTTTGATTGCTTCTGTTGTTGATGATACTGTGGTTCTTTCTTAATCAGGTATGCAGCAGATGCATATGCTATATTTGTTAATGGGAAGTGGGATAGAGTGACACCTACAGATCACATGTTGAACTATTATTGGGAATTCCTCCGTAGAATCTATCAAGCATGAATTGGAATGAAATTTCTAATTTTGCTATTTTTTCTGTCTTTTCTTTTCGTATCAGTTAGAAGAGGGTTTTCCCTCTCTTTATGGAACCACAAGTCTAAGTTTCCAAATTGTAATGTTTTGAGGAACAATGTGCTAAGCATGACCTACAACATTTTGCATAGGGCTTTTTATTTTACAGATAACTATTTATGCCCATCACTATAGCTAAATTGTTGAAATTCAGTTTCTTTTTGGATCATGTATGTTATTTTTCATTTTAAAATGTACAAAATTATGTTTCTTAATCGTACTATTCATATATATATATATATATATATATATATATATATATATATATATATATATATATATATATATATGTATGTATATTCCTTTATTTGATGACTACACAGATATCTCAAACTTTCTACCCTCATTCTCAGTCCACCATATTTTTTTATAACTTATTAATTGTCAAATCTTGTCAATTTTTAAATTGCTGGTAATTTTTTTATCCAAAAGTTCATGTTTTATATATTTTGACATCTTAGTTTAATAATTTAAAATACATGTATCATTTATTATCACATGAAAAATATTATTAAAAGAATAAAAAAAAACAGAAAATCAGTAGAGGATCCAAACATCTCAAAAATATAAGACAAAGAAGATAAGATCTCTTATACATAGGAAGTTTGCCTCTATTATGAAAGAAACCCAAACTAATTAGGAGACAAAATAGAAGACTTAGAAGATTCTATCTTACTTTTTCAATTTTATTTACTCTTCTATCCTAATTTTATTATTTGAATATCTGCGGTACTTGATCATTCTATTATATAATAATAATCTTTCTAAAGTTTACGCTAATTAAAGGTGACATGAAATGTCATGTCACAGGAAGAGATGAATTCTAAACTGTGAAGAGTTACAACTTTGAGTCCTCTAACCAATTTAACATTGTTGGTAATTTTTTGTATCTTAATAACCTACATTAAATACCAATTTTTGTTTGAGATAACGCTTTTAGGAACTATATAGATTGAGTCAAACATTTTCAACGATATGAAAGGATACGTAATCTAACTAGTTTTTCTACCCATGCAATGCACGGGGTTTTTGTAGATGTAATTTTTTTGGTAATGACAATGAACAATAAGTGCTATCCAATAATCTATATAATGAAAATATGATGTCTTTAAAAATTTATCAAGTGTAAGATACATAAAATAAATCAATTAAGAACCTAATAAAAAACATATTGTTGTTGCTTTGAGAAGCATTGTTGCTCTATTTCATTTTTTCTTTTGTTGTCTATTTTTTTATCTGCAACAACCAACAAAAAAAAAAATGATTGATACAAATAAGCACTTTATAACGAAGTGTTACCAAATTACACCTCTTTGTTCAAGCTGTTTTCAATGATAACAATTAAAGAAGCAAAGATATAAATAAGTTAATCTATGTTTATACAAATGAATAAGTTAAAATAAGAATAAAAACTAATTAATTGCATACCTATAATCTCTTTTTTGTTAAACAACTTCAAAAATTTCTTTGTACACAATGTTTTTAGTTGTGTTGGAACCTGTTTTCAAATGGTTGTATGACTTCAAAAGTGCAGGATATAAACAGAATAAAAATAAATCTTTGATATAAGAAGAATTAGGTAATAAACAGAAGACTCACTAAACTCCAATCCAGTTAATGAATGCCTTTGTATAACAGTTTGAATAATTTATCATTGTCAAGTTCGAGTAAAAAACATATACATAGTAAAAAATATCAATTTCAGCTTAGTTAAGTCCAATCAAACCTGATATGTTGGTACTTTCAAAAGCATTGTTGTTGTGTTTAATTTGTTTGTTCTGTTGTCTTATTTTTCATCTGCAACAACAAAAAATTCACTGATACAAAAGAACACTTTATAAAGAAGTGTTACCAACTTACACCTCTTTGCTTAAACTGTTTTCAAACTACATTTGTAGAATGAGATGTTACAAACTTACATCAATGTTTATTACTTCTTGAATTCAACCTTTGTTGTAACACCATCTTGCATTTTAAACAATGATTTTTCTCCAGTCCAAAATAGAACATGCAATACTTTGAAAGATAACAATTGAAGAAGAAGCAAAAAGATAAATAAGTTGATTTATGTTTATACAAACAAATAAGTTAAAATCCAAATAATAAATAATAAATTACATACCTATAATCTCTTCTTTGTCAAAGAGTTTAAAAATTTTCTTTGTACACAACGTTTTTAGTTGTGTTCCTAACATTTCCATCTTCATCTAGTATAAGTATTTTCAATCCTCTTTTGATTTTTACTCTAGAAATAACAACATATAGCTAGCCATGTGTGAATACGGGACGTGGAAGATAAAGTCTGACTCTAGAAAGAATTTGTCCTTGACTTTTGTTAATCGTCATTGCAAAGCATAAGGATATCGGAAACTGTCTTCTTTGAAATTTGAAAGGCAACCCTGAATCAGATCGAACTAAATCCATTCTTGGTATAAAAAATCTGTCACCAATGTTTTTTCCAGTAATTACAGTTGCAGAGATTACATTCTTGCCTAAATGGTTAACTTGCAATCTTGTGCCATTGCAAAGACCTTTCGCTTGATCAATATTTCTTAAGAGCATAATTGGCACACATGTTTTTAACTTCAGTTTATGATTTGGTATCCCTGAACATTTGATATCATTTAAGAATTCAGATGTAAACCATTTAGATTGAACTTCATCTTGTTCATTAGATTGACAAGGTGTATCTGAACTTAAATAAGTTACCTCTTCACCACCTAATAAAGACAACATGAGTTCATTTACTTCCTCTACAAAATTAGTTGTTGGGCACAAGATTGCTCCATCATCAAAATAACCGGGCTTCATCATGTTAACCACAAATTGAGGATAGACAAATTCAACCAATGACAGTAAAGGTAACTCTATATTTGCAATCAGCAGCTGTTTTGGAATCTCAACCATGCACTCACCATTCTCATTTAAATCCATGTCTCTATCTCCAATCTTCAATATCCAATCAACAAATTCTTTGATATCATTGGCTATTTGAGTATCTGTTGTAGTACTTAATCTCATGTTCTTTGAGAGTTTGAGCACTTGACAACACTTCCATAACTCAAAATACTTGGTTGCTAATTTGATGATATCAAACCTAGATCCTTTCTTGATAGCAGGTAAAATTTGCCTGAAATCACCTCCTAACACAGCGGCTTTACCACCAAATGATTTGGCATTATTGGCATCATCAACATTTTTCATAATATATCTTAGTGTTCTATCAAATGCTTCAAAGCACATTCTATTCATCATTGGTGCTTCATCCCAGATAATCAGATTGATTGCCATCAAAAGTTTAACATGAAGACTACCTTGAGCTATGTTGCAAGTTGATTCATCATTAATTAACAATGGGATGTAGAAGGTAGAGTGTGTTGTTTTTATACCAGGAAGTAGTAAAGAAGCAATTCCACTTGATGCTACGTTCAATACAATCATGCCTTTGCTTCTTAGAGCAGCTGACAATGTCTTTCACATAAAATTTTTCCCTGTACCACCATAGCCATATAAAAAGAACAATCCTCCCTTTCTTGAAAGAATTGCTGTCATGATATCCTCATATACATGAACTTGTTCATCAGTGAGTGCTTTTAACAAAATGTCATGTTCTTTGGCCATGTCTTCTTTATTATATTGCAGCTCATCAACAATAAATATATTCTAGAATATATGTAGATCTGAAATATCAAGTTGAGGTAATGAAGGATAATCTTTCAAACATCTACCATTTGACATTAGCATTTCTTGTATTTGAAGCAGACAAATTTTCTATAATTTAGCATCTTTAATTTGAAGACCTGCATCAAAAAGTTAATGCAATCAGAAATTATATTTCTATTAATTTAAAGAAATGACAATATACAATACCTGGTAAGTTCAACTCCTTTCTTTTTCGGTACAAAATTCCATCACATAAGACACTCCAAGTAGAATTCTAAACTACATCAAGTTTAGAAATTGTATTCATCGACAACAAAGTAACAAATAATCTTCTAAGTTGATAGCCAGAAGCAAATTCACTTGCTTCTTTGATTGCATCAATATATTCTTTGTCGTCAGTCAACAATCCCAAAGCATAGAAAGCTTCTTGGTAGGTTTCAAAAAATTTACCATCAATGGTCTTTATGTTGTCATAATCAATACAACCTTTTTGAATGGTCAATAATATCCTCAAATAATAAAGGTCTCCAAAGCCAGGAGGAATATAAGTAAGTCTACCAATGTTGTAGCCTTTCTTCCTTGGTTTCCATTCTTTTTCTTTAGCAAACCACACAAATTTGCTTGGAAATTCAGAATAAGTCAATTCTTTTCCTTCTGTATAAATTTTGTTAGCCTCAAACCAAGCTAGAAACATTGTGTTAGCATTTTCTTATCTATTTAAGACCACATTAATATCATCATCATCTTTAAACAAAGCTGATTGTTGGCTAAGAAGATGGAATGTCAATCTCTGAACAGGAGGCCATCTATGATGGATGTCAAAAGCAAATATTCGCCAAGCTGCTTCACATGGTGATGATAGATACCTACAATCGTAATACCTCTTGATCTCATCAATAATGTTTGATTTGTCAGATTCTGAAGAGTTGTTGCTTATTTTAAGAGTAGCTCTGTCAGGACCTTTGTTCACACAGTAGAACAAATAGTTTATTGAATTGGTCTTGTTGCAATACTCTGTACTGACGTGAGCTTAATACCTCATTAGAAGAGGTGGATTGTAAGGAACAACACTTCTATTGTCAAGTTTAATTCCATTCTTCTCAACAAATCTACCATTATCAAGTCTTCTATAGCATGGATATCCTTCTTCATCAATTGAAGTTGAAGATGAGAATTTTTTTGGATAAAATTTATAACATCTACCTTCCTTCATGCACGGTTAATTATATCTTGCAGGTCCGCATGGCCCATGGATCATGTAACTTGAAACAACTTTTTCCAATTTGGGGTACAAATCCATATTGGGCAATTCAGCTGATATTACTTTATAAATATCAATTGGATTTTTCAATTTGCTTTCTCCATCCAACCACAAAAGTATATGGACATGAGGTAATCCTCTTTTTTGGAATTCTACTATGTACATTCCTGGATATATGAAAAAAAAATTGAAATTAGTTGTAAGAATTTCATTTCATCAATATCTTCACCATGTATATTATTTGATACAAAACATACCTATAGTGGTTTTTCCAAAGAAATCCTTCTTTTTAAAACATGTCATCATTTCATCAAGCTTGATTTTGAAGACTCTACATACAATATCAAGTATGTCTGAAGCGGATAACCTTTTGGCCAAAACAAATTGTCTTATTTGACTATAATTCACATTGCATGTTATAGTAATGAAAAAATCATGATATCCAATTTTTTTACAAATGGCCATAACATCTTGACAATTGTTGAACATGTACCTGGTACCACTAGTGAATCAAGCATGCAAGACAATAAGTCTTCCAATTAAAGAAGGATTTGTCTCTCCTCTATTAACAACCTCTTGTATTCCATTAAGAATATCACAATGAATTAACTTCTGATTAGCTCTAATGAAAGACAACTGTTGTGCTTCAACCATTGTATAGCAATAAACCAAAAACTGTTGGAACAATCGGCATGCATTGACAATATTACCAGATTCTATAGATCTTTGTTGTATTCTGAATGCAATAAATTCTCTCAAAGAAATTCGAACTCTCACCCTTGATTTACTTTTTGAATGAGATTCTCTTATTGGAATATCTTCTTCATAACCATCTTCTCCATATGGAAACATGAGAGGATATTGCAGTGGAATGAAAGGAGTGTGAGTTTCATGTAGTTCTGTCAATTCACCAGAATAATTTTTGACCATTATATCTCTGCCTACATCTATATTGGCAAAATCACCAACTATCAGTGCAACTATTTTATCACATGAAGGTGTGTTGTAGACTCTAGGGTCTTTGTTTCTGCCTCTAAATAGTCTTAGGGTGAAATCTGATTTCATATTTTACAGTGACAAATCACTAACTCTTCTAAAATATTTAGCAAGAACATTATGATTTTCAATCATTTTATCAAATCAGCAACCAATGATTCATCTAGAACAGATTCCTTACAGTTTGACCTAAAACATAATTAACGGAATAGATGTCAACAAATGTATTTAAATATTTAATTTAAGCAACATAAAGCACATGTTAACTAACCTGAAATGCTTCATTTTGTTACTCATTTCATTTTCGGTATCATATATGTACAATTGTGCAAACTTTGACTTTGATCCATCTTCTGGCAATAAACTACCAATATGGTGATAGTTCTGTCCATTAATAATAAATTGTGGTTGAGCATAACCATTGTTCATTGAAGCATCTATCTTACCACCAATTGAAGTAAATGAGAACATGTTGTTGTATATTATTTTATTCTGTAAAAATAGTTTGCTTCTATGATCTTCACCATTTAACAAAGCTTGAAGTAGATTAGGTGTTTTTTTTAATAGTGGAAGTTCCACTTTTCGCTTTTGCCAACACAATGAGAATTGAACTTCTTTTGAGGTGTTACATTTTTCTGCTCTTTCTTCATACCAAAGTTGAGTTTTACAATATTGACATTCCAAACAAAGTTCTCCAATATTAAGAAGTTCTAAACATCATTAAAAAGCATTAGCATGAAATGCATATATTTACTGTCAAATTATGTACAATTGGTGTTCGTTTACCTTGCAACTTTGCTTTGCAATACAATTCGTTTGTACTTGTAGTATCTGGTTCAATTGTGGTCAAATGACATGCATTAAATTAATGATTCAAATTATGTAGTTATTCACATGACTAAGTTTGGCATTAAATTTGTGAATTACCTTCATTTGTTATTGTTGCTGAAGAATCATTTGTTGTGTCTGAACCATTTTGTTTTGTTGTTGTTTCATCATCAAGACTGAATATGTTTTGAAATGATTGTATGACTTGAAAAAGATATTTGACAACCTTATTCTTAGAGACATAATAGGAATCATTTACAACTTCAGATGTTCCACCTATGGAAAAGAATTGTTAAAATACTTTACTTACATGCACTGCCATTATCATTATGAAGATTGATATATATCAGTAAAAACCTACTTACCTGCACTACCATTGTAATTATTTCGTCCATTGTTTCTTTGTCTGTTATTGTTAACAACTGTACTGACTAAAAAAACAAATTGATATAAATTTTAAATTCTTTTTCTTCATGGAATTAAAATAGGTATATAAGAAATTAGAATGAATGTAGAAATATACCGAAAGTACTGTTGTATGTTACAGTAGAAGCTGGAGATTGTGAAGTGATTAAGTTTTGTTTGATTTAATTGTGAATTACAGTACTGGAAGAACTTGATATATTGTTTTCAGTCACTACATTCAAATGAATCTTATGTTATTATTTATTAAAATGAGATTTGAGGCATATTATTGAACAACCAACAAATATCATTCACCAATTGTTGTATGAAATATTGCATTCATATTCTGAAGGTTGTTCATGTTATTCTGTAGATCTGTAAAATTATTATTGTAAAAGTAGTGAATGTAACAAAATAAACAAAAATAGTTCATTCATTGATGTAAGAAGAATTTCTAAAAAAGTAGGTTAGAAACAGAAGACTTACTAAGATCCAACTCTTGTAATGGCTTCCTCTGTATAGCCTTTTCCAATAATTTTTCAGATTGACTTATTTTATCTGTCATTACAACAGGAAACATATTTCATTATGCATCTATGTTGTGAAGTTCCAATTGAAAAAAAAATTAAAGTTATTTATAAAAAGGAAACCTGATATTTTGCTACTTTGAGAAGCATGGTTGGTATATTTAGTTTTTTTTCTTGCATTCTCTTCTTTGTAATCTGCAACACCAAAAAATAAATAAACATACAAATACATAATTTGTAAAGACATGTTTGTTGAAGCCATTCTCAAACTACATGATTAAAATGAGATGTTAGATTACTTCTTGCATGCAACCTTTCTTGTAGCTCCATCTTCCTTCTAAGCCTTGCATTTTTGCAATCGTTTTGCTCCATTTTAGAAAAAAAAAATGGAATACTTTGAAAGGTTACAATGGAAGAAGAAGCAAAAACAAAAATAAGTTGACTCAGTGGCTGCAAAAGCTTTTACTGTTTTATTCCTATATTGGTGAATGTATTTCTTAAACTTTTTTTTGACATTGTACCTCTAATCACTATTGTGAAAAGATAAATGTTTGTAATTGTAATAGAAAAGCAATTGTAAGAGTATAAAAAGTTTTTATCAGTAGATAAAGATTAAAAATAGAAAGAGCATGCAGTGTTGACTGTTAATAGATCATAATCAATCATATGAATAGGAGTTCTTTCATAGTTGTTTTGTTCTTGCAACTAACAACACATTTCCTTTTTATGTAGGTACAACAACACATGTTTTTTTTATGCAAGTACTATATATAGTACAACAAAGAGGACAATTTCATAGCAACTTGGTTAAAAATTTTGTGGTCAAACATTCAGCAATTTTAATATGATTATTTGTCAATCTGATAACATATTATCAGTATCTGCACATCCTAAAGCAACATACATCCATACATATGATAGATAAGTATGATAAATATGATGATAGACTACCAAAACATAAATCGCAGAGGAAATTCAATATTCAGATTAAAAGAAGTTCAATTAAAATGGTTTTCTTGATAATATATGAATGAAACATACAATAATTATATACAACACACCAAAAACCATCCTCCAGCTTTTTAGTTATCAATATGATCATACATCTTTTATTTACAGTACCAAAATAAGGTCTGAGTGTAATTATTAATTTTTTGCTATAATATGTGTCACTTTAAATCAATGTTTAATTAAACTTTCATCATAAACTATTTATTTGCATGCATAGAATTTGAGAGAAGCTTCAAACTAATTTCATTAATAAAAAATAAAACTATACATATGCATTGCTGAAAATATAAAAAGTTCTAAGTTGATCAACTACATAAGTAGTAGACATAAAAACAAAACTATTGTTACTCGGCAGTTCCAAAAAACAACATAAAACAAACTCTAAATTAAAAATTACAATATGTCAGCACTTTGACACTCTGATTGCTTTTCATCTGGTCTACTTCAAACACTAGGTCAATAGTTTCATCAAATCCATGAGCAATACAAAATTTCTTCCAGCCACTTCCAATTTTGTTAGACTTCTTTGGATGATTTCTCAACAGTAGTTTACACTTCACTATTTTGCATAGTCCATGAAGAACAATGTTTTTAAATATTCCTTGACGAAGATAATTGCCAAAATCAGCTGGAAAATCCTAACAAATTTAATGAAATAATAAAATTAAATATAAACTAAAAATCAAGGAAATATATGAAATATAAATAAAAAGATAAATATAAATCTACAATAAACATCCACTGAGTAATTTAAATGAATTTCACCATATAGCTAGCTTGGCATTGGTATGGATTGAACAACAAAATTGGATGCAACCATTAAAAAGTCATTCTGACCTCTTTACAATCTTTGAGACCTTGAATGGTTGTCCTAGGTGTAAGCGTTAAAAAGTCATCTTCAACAGTATGTTTGGAACTCTAAGAAAGTTGAGTTAATCCTTGTGATGGAGATTCAGTGTTCTCACACATTCTGTGAAATAAAAATTAAAGTTAAGACAATGAATATAATCGAAGATTTGAAAGTTATAATAAAATGAAGAAGAATTTTAATATTACCTTGATTTTAGTTTAGATGCCTCCTTGAAGTCAACATTGTACTTAATCCTAGTGCATAACTTACAATTTTGAACTTGAACCTTATCTAAATTTAAAAATATAGTGTATGTGAAACTAACATCGAATAAATAGTAATAAGAAATGTATAAAACTAATAAAAAAAGTTTACCTTGAAAAGTTTTTACTTTAGCAAACTCTATACTTATTGTAGTGTTTTGTACTTCTCCACTTGAAAGAAATACATTTGGTTCATCCACATAAATATCAAACAAAGTACATTCTATTTGAAACCTAAACATTGAATAAATTTTATGTGAAATCATTATTTTAACAGGAAGAAGAATGTATGTATTATACTTTATAACTAAAGTACCCATCAGCTTTTATGGCAATGGCATTTAATTTTGTTTTCTTTCCATCAAATTGCAATTCTCTTTCAGTGCCCACTCCCACCAGTAATCCCAAGATATCTACATAACTATTCATAAATATCATATCAAATATTTTAAAAATAAATCACATAACAATAAATAATGATACAAAAAAATGGTACAAAAACTATAAATATTAACTTACCCACTAAATAATCAGTATCAAATCCAGTAGTGGTCAATAATGACAAAGGTGTGTATTGTGGTTTGATATTTGGAACCAAGTTAGCATGAAGCAAAGAAACTTTTGTACCAAACTGGAAATTAATCTTATAAGGGTGGTGTGTAGTTCTGTATATTCCACTATTCAGAGTCACATTAAAATTTTGGATGATATAAACATGGCTTTCAGATATTTCAGTCTGAAATTTGTAAATTAGAGTACGTCTAATGGACACATTTATTTTACCACCCTGAAAAAACTCAATATAATAAACATGTTTAACGTACACATATTTTCTTCATAACAATGATGGAAAACAATTAAACGCAATATTACCTCTTTGTCTTGAATAACCAACTCCATGGAGAAAGAACACCTTGTTTATTGAAATCTGAAACAAACCATGAACGTATGACCCTAACAATGATATTCCAGTTATCCTTTTCCGGAGTAACTTCGCTTAGGTTTTGGCTTTGCTTTTGAACTTCACAGAGAGACATATTGAACTCATAACAACGATATTCAAAAATGAGAAGTAAACAATTGAGTATTAGATTTGTGACATATTTATACTAATATAGATAAAATAAATAAATAAATAAATAAAGATAACTAAAACAAATATAATAAATAAAAAGGTTAAAAGCAGGTATAGAGTTTCAACTTTTTTTTTGGGTCAAACCATGAAAAAAAAGTAAGGATTAATCATAACATGGATTTGGCAATTCTTGATAAACTAAAGGTTCATATGTTAGTTGAGTGTAAACTTTCAAATGGTAGAAGAATGAAAAAAGGACAAAAAATTTAATTGATGTCATACTAACATTTTGTTGTGAAAACTGCGAAAAACAGCAATTGATGTCACAAACCATTAAATATTCATATTGATGTATTCACAGGTTTCATAGAAAAGAACTATGATGAACATAAAGCATGAAACAAATTATTTAAAAATGAATACATAATTTGTTGGCATGATGTATTGAGTAGTGAACCATTAATTGAAACACTAAGGTGGAAACAACGCAGATCTGCAAATACATATTGGTGTATAAAGCATTCAACAAAGAAGAAATCAAGAAAGATGTTATTTCAGAGCTACAAAATAAATGGACAAACCCTAATTATGTAGAAAACAACATATCAATTGCATAATTTTTGGTATTTTCGTTTTTCAAAGAAAAACTACTATATTTGTAAACAAAAACAAATGAAGTACATACCTTTGGTTAAAGATGGGTTGTAAGAATCTCATCCTGCTAGTGAAAAGTAATTTGGCTGAAAACTTTTTACAATTCTACAAAAAGTAAAAAAGAAGTGTTGTGCACAATAAATTTTATGTCAACACAACAGATAACATTTCAATACTCATATAAACTTCCTAGAGAAGCCAAATGTCTTGGATGATTTAATTTAATAACATATAAATTAATATTTTAATAAATTAATATTCGTATAATAAAAAAAGTAAAGATATGACTGATTGGTGCATATTAATTTACAATAAAAAAAATCTTGTGGAAGATGTAAAAAGGTACTCGAGCAGTGCAAACAGTCATATCATTCCACAGTTTAAAAATCAGATTTTAAAACTTATTAAAATTTAAAAAAATGAGAATGAGAATTATGACTATTGTGTATGAAACAACTTTTGCAAAGTCTTATATTCAATAAATAATATTTAATATTTAAAATGATATCAATTATTTAAAAAAGACAAAATCAATGATATGACATTTTGGTCTCTGACATTAATTAACTAGCAAAGATATTCGTATATGGAAGAAGATATGGAGCAGTTACCATTAAATAACTTTGGAAAAGTTGAAAATAGGAAGACTTAAACACACACACACATATATATATATATATATATATATATATATATATATATATATATATATATATAATAAAAAACCATAATAATTCATACAAAAATTATAGAAAATTAATCTGTTAAAATAATATAGTTCATGGATGATTTCAGTGGCAATGGTAATATTCATTGATATTAAGCAGAACATTAACATCCTTGTTTGCTTTTTCACCGTCAACCTCGAAAAGATTAAATCTTTTGCCTCTAGTCCATGAACGTCACGAAACATTTTCCATCCACTGCCTATCTTCACAAATTTAGCTCTAATCAACAACTTGCATGGAACTTATGATTTTGGACCGTAAACCACAATGTTTGACAATTGACTATTACGAAAATATTTACATAAGTCTGAATTCAAATCCTGTAAAAAAAAAAGAAACAATAGTAAATAAAATTGAAGTTTTATTAAACAGTAGATAAAGAGAAGATAGAAAGCTTGGTCTACAGATTATAAAAATTATAGGAAAAAAAGGTAAGAAACCTCACCAAAAAGCTTTCTTTGCAGTTGTATTTAGAAAGCCTAAACTCAAAATGAATTAACTTAGACCTTGCTAGAAGAGCATTTGTTCGAACATGACTTAGAAATTTATGAACATTTGATTTTGAACATTGTTCGTAATGGTGTATTTCAAAAGCAGAATTTCCAGTATGTCTTAAATAACATAGTTTAGGTGGTTGTAACTGCTAAAAATTTCTTAGATCACACCAGCCTTTAGTAATCCTGGGATTATAAATATCCATGTTGAAGGTAACATGGTGAACGTTACCCTTCTTATCAGAAATAGTCCAACGTGGACCCAATTCATGGCCTAATGTTCTAACAAACAATCAATTGACGAACCAAAAATCCTTTTCAAAACAGCAAGTTCATAAAAAAATAGTTAAAGAAACACAGAGAAGAATAATGGTAAATAATTTAATGTGTCAACTATTTGAAATGTATTATAAAAATCTGGTCTTCGATGAAAATAGTAAAGAATCCACCCTTCCACTTTCCAACAAGTATAGGTTGTTCACCAAGTATGCATTGTGTAATTGTCATTTGTTAAATTGGTAAGATAGATTTTTTTTAACAAAAGACGAACAATCTCTCAATGAATCGTATATAAAAGTTTACAACCATTGAAAAAGAGATCGTGTTCATTGAGATTGAAGTAGATGGTAATGTAGTGAAAAAAATGGTGATTTGAACATGCATACCTTTCTGTGATGGATAAGAACTTGTTAAAAAACTCAGTCTAATCTGAAATGTTGTAGATGATGATCAAAACCGATGAGGATGAAACATAGAACATAAAAGAGTGTTGGTGAAAAAATCTTAAATCTGAACATGCATACTTTTTGTAATGGAGAAGAACTTCTTAAAAAACTCAGTCTGTCGCTGGTAATGTAATGTGAAATGTTGTAGATGATGATCAAAACCGATGATGATGAAACAGAGAAGATAAGTTCAAAATGATAAACGTAAATGTCTTTTAAAATGTGAAGAGACGTATAGGTGATAAAAATGTGTTGGTGATAAAAATCTAAATTTTAAACATGCATACCTTTCTGTAGTGGACAAGAACTTCTTAAAATCTCAGTTTGTCGCTGGTAATGCAATGTGAAATCTTGTAGATGATAATAAAAATCGATGATGATGAAATAGAGAAGATAAGTTCAAAATGAGAGACGTAATTCAAGTTTGAAATGTGAAGAAAGGTTTTGGTGATAAAAATATTAAATATAACAGTTGAAAAATCTGAACAGTTCAATCATCATAATCTTGAGAAGTGAAAACCATAATGAAAAAAATTTATAAAAACCTGCACCGCGACCCAAATTCAGAATTCGTATTGATTAGTGGATTATTTTAATGTTTTAATCTGAATCAATTTAATGATGAAAACGTGTGGGAGATGATGGAGCAGTTGAAATATCTAGAACAATGTTTAATCATCATTATTTGGAGCAGTGCGAATATTAATGAGAAATATTGATTGACATGTTTATTCGAAGTTAATTGGAAGTAGTGTTCTAATGCGTTGGAATAAACAACGTTTTTGTAAGTGATTCGTGAGCAATGATAAATGGTGATTTTCCATGCGTTGTAACTTTTCATATTTATTTAAATTTAATAAATATTTAATATTTAAACTTGACTCTTGGAATGCAATAATTCTAAAACTTAATATTTAATGTTTAGGTTAAATTATATTAATAAAAATAAATTAATAGCTAGTATTTAATGTATTTGAGTGACATTTAAATTTTGAATTTAGATGGAATCATAATTAATTATAATTAATTTAAAATATCATTAATATTTGTTTATAGTTATTTCAAACTTTTGGTTTTCATTTATTTGACCAAAGAAATTCATAATTAAAATAATGACGTTAAATAAGCTAGGAAATAAAGAAAAAAACTATATAAGAAAAAAACTTCATAAGAAAACAACACATAACTTCATATATAGAAAGTTTAAATTAAAACACATATAACTTCATATATATATATATATATATATATATATATATATATATATATATATATATATATATATATATATATATATATATATATATATATATATATATATATATATATAATAACTGCAGATATTATAAGAAGCTTAAATTAAAATTACATACAAAATGCTCAACTTTACAGGCAATTTAATGGATACAGAATTTTTATATGTATGCTTGTTTTTTCACTTTCAACTTCAAAAAAGAACTTCACGGTGATCCTCTGCAGATAGTTGATGAAGAGCACAAAAATTTTTCTAGCCAGCTCCTATCTTAACAGACGTTGGTCTTATGATTACATTGGACTTCGCCCCTTGGTCCGTGGAGAACAACAGATGAAACTCCACTGTTTTCAAAATAACTCGCAAAGTCTTACTGCAAACATAATGTGAAGAGATATTACTTATTAAGAAGTCATTTAAATAAATATTAAAAAAATAAATAAAAAAACTAACCAAGCGTCTGGCTTGAAAGTAGTATCTCGATAGTTCAACTTGAAAATGAATTAACTTTGACATAGTTAAAGGATGACGAATGGCAATATTCTTTAGGAAGTTAGCTTGGATTCTTGAGTCTAAAGAACGTCTAGAGAAGTGGATTTGGAAAGAACAATTTCCCACGTATTTTAACACAAACAATTTGTCTGACTTATCTACATAGAAAGATCTTAAATCATTCTAGCCTTGGGTAATCATTGGAGTGTGAATATCCATGTTGCAGGTAACATTGTGAACATTTACATTTGTAATCAACAATGGTCCACTGTGGACCAATGTCCTTCCTATATTGTATTATGAACAGTCGGTCGACGTGTCCAAAATCCTTCAAAGATTAACATGTTCAGAATAAAGAAGTAAAAATAAAGATAAAAAAATGTGAAGGAATCAAAAAATAAACCTGGTCTTTTAGAAACATAGTAATGAATCCGCCAATAAGTTATATAGAAAGTATGGATTGTGGGGTGGGCATGGATTCCAAGGCAGGATAATAGAGTGGTGATGAAGAAGATTTGTAAGAGAAGAAAATTGGTAACACAAGAAAAAAAAAGATTTTTCACTTGTTAGTTGGTAATGAAGAATTACAAAAATTGGGAATATATAGAAAGAGAATAGGAGAAGTCATACTTGTTCCAAGAGTCTGTACGTACTGGTCAGCCTGCTTCAACATTATTGCAACTCCTTGGGAATAAACATTTTAAAAAATATGTAACAATTATAAGAAACAAACTCGTTAAACAAAAAATTATACAATATAAGCTTTATAAAATAAAAATAATAACATTAGAACAAATCCTAAAATATTAATTATCAAATCAAAACTCATAAAATGAATAATTGCAAATATTAGGAATATTTATAAAGAGAATAGCAGAAGTCATACCTGTTCCAACAGTCAGTACTTAATTGTCATCCTACTTCAAAATTATTGCAATTCCTTGGGAATAAACAACATAAAAATAAGTACGAATTATAAAAGAAACTCGTTAAATAAAAAAATTTACAAATACCAATAAATGCTCCATTAACTTTTAAGAAGATAATAACAAAACAAAAAATTGGACCTCTTCACTTCAAACATTTAAACAAAAAAAAATTAGCATCAAAAGAAAAATCACTTAGATAAAAGAAAATATCAAAAGAAGATGATTGCTTTGCTTGAGAAAGCTGAAAAATAACCAAAAACTACATAAAAATATGAACTTTACATACCATTTTCATTATGCTACGAAAAAGATCAAAGTTCAAATTTTTTGTTGTTTAAGACTCTTGCATGTCTTCGACCTATTGAACACCAAATCACTTAGATAAAAGAAAATATCAAAAGAAGTATATTTCTGTGATTGAGAAAGCTGAAAAGAAACCAAGAGGTGGGTAAAAATATGAACTTTACATACCACTTTCGTTCTGCAACAAAAAAGATAAAAGTTCAAGTTCTTTGTTGTTTAAGACTCTTCATTGTCTTCGACCTCTTCATTTCAAGCATTTAAACAAAAAGAAGTTAGCATTAACATAAAAATCACTTAGATAAAAGAAAATATAAGAAGAAGATGAAGTCTTTGCTTGAGAAAGCTGAAAAAAATCGAAAGCTGAGAAAAATTATGAACTTTACATACCACTTACATTCTGCAACCAAAAAGATAAAAGTTCAAGTTTTTTACTCTTTAAGACTCTTGCATGTCTTCGACCTCTTCATTTCAAGCATTTAAACAAAAAAAAAGTTAGCATCAACACAAAAATAACTTAGATGTAAGAAAATATAAGAAGAAGATGAACTCTTTGCTTGAGAAAGATGAAAAAAACCAAAAGCTGGGTAAAAATATGAACTTTACATACCACTTACATGTTTCTGCAACCAAAAAGATAAAAGTTCAAGTTTTTTGCTCTTTAAGACTCTTGCATGTCTTCGACCTCTTCATTTCAAGCATTTAAACAAAAAACATGTTAGCATCAACACAAAAATCACTTAGATAAAAGAAAATATAAGAAGAAGATGAACTCTTTGCTTGAGAAAGCTGAAAAAAAAATCGAAAGTTGTTTGAGTGAGAAAGAGAAATATGAAGCTGAATAGGTTGTGTTTGCCATGGTGTTATCTATGAGTGAGAAAGAGAGATGAAGCTGAAGATTATCTAGAGGCCATGGTGTTGTGTGCGACTGAGAAAGAGAGAGAATAACCGAAAGAATAGTCGGAGGCCATGGTGTTGTGTGTGAGTGAGAAAGAGAGAGAAGAAGTTGAAGAGGTTTGAATGTGTGTGAGTGAGAAAGAGAGAGAATAAGCTGGAGAGGTTTGAATGTGTGAGTGAGAAAGAGAGAGAAGAAGCTGAAGAGGTTTGAATGTGTGTGAGTGAGAAAGAGAGAGAAGAAGCTGGAGAGGTTTGAAAGTGTGTGAGTGAGAAAGAGAGAGAAGAAGCTGAAGAGGTTTGAAAGACGATGAGAAAAAGGTATTGTGTGTGGGACACGGAGGGTCACAAAAAAATAGTGTGACAGTGATTTGTTTTTTATTTATTTTTTATCTTCAAAATTCTTAGAGATTGACACGTAACCATATTTCGTGTTGTAGAAAGTAAATTTTGAATGGAAGTAGTTCAGAAATATTAAAATATTGAAGAAGTTGCCTTTTGTTAGTTTAGAATTGTATATAGTATTAGATTTAAGTTGTATTATTTGAATATTCCTTTTTTCATTTAATTTTCTTTTTTACATTAATATTAATTTAAAAGACTACTTGTACTATAACTTGTGTATTTTTTTCTATTTTTACTTAAGTTTATTTGTTGTAATTAAAAGTTAATTATTTTCTTAATTTAATTAAAAAGATTTTTTTTAAAGAGAAATATGAGTTTTTTTTCTTCAATTGTTTGCTATTAGAATATTGAACTAGGCAATTTCTTTCTACACCCATGTTTTCTACATGCACCCCATAGTTTTGAAAATACTGAACATTCCCTACGTTAATGATTTTAGGAAGTGAGAATACTAAAGAGTTGTCAGTGTGTAATGGTGTCTTTGAGGTGGTTGTCAGTGGTGATTCTAGGTTCCCGATTCCTAGTGTTGATTGGTGATAGGAGTTGACAACATTGTGTAGATGAGTTTCTATTTTCCATCCTTTTTGTTTTATTTCTATATTGTGCACTATAAAGATTTTCTTTCTTTTTTTTTTAGAAGTTTTTCTTTTTTCTTTTTTAATCTGAAATGCAAAATTCAAAATATAAAATTTGTATTTCAGAATGCACAACCTAGAATATAAAATATATTGTGAATTTTACATTTTAGAATACAAAATTTGTATCCACTTATAAAAATTGTTCACAATCTCTTTTACAAATTAATAATGTTGGTCTCATCCTTCCTTTCACTTGGGATGCACCACCTCTCGTTCTACCATAACTTTGTATAGTACATAATTCTTACATAAACAAAAGCCACAATATATTAGCCAAAAAAACATATTTAAGTTTTACAAACACATTCAAGATCGTGCATTCTAAAAGATATCTTTAGGTCTGGAAATACATTCTAGGATGCATAATATTAAGAATGTAAATGATAAATTTAATATATTATGGATTGTGTAAGAAGATATTAAGCATATTTCCTAAGAGATAGAATGTTTATAAGGGGTGTATAAATTTGAATTAAATCCCAAGAATATAGGAATATATTTCCAAGTCCTTTTGTTTGTTATTTTCCCTTGAATATAGGAATATATTCCCATGAATATAGGATATCTAGTTCCGGTGTAAGAGTCTCACTATTAAAGAAGAGTTGGAGTAGTGGTGAGGTATCATAGTGAAATATCCTAACACAGTTTCAGAGATAAATCAAAGAAGTAAGGAGAGTTTTACTTGAAATGTTAGAGTTTGAAGGGAATTTGGACTTAAGAGGATTTTGAAGAAAAATTTGTAGAGTTGTTTAGAAATGTTGAGTATCTAGGTAAATGGAGATGATTATCTTGCTTTCTTGTTTTCTGGTTTTATTGTTTTCTTGGTTGAATGAGTTGAAAGTTCTGATTTCTTGAGTTCATGGATAATTGGGAAACTAGTTTTATGTGATGGTATGATTATATGATTGATGTGTGATGTGTCTCAACACAGGTGGACTATGTGTGAGAAATCCTATATGGGCAATGATACTTTGTGGACCATATGAAACTGTGTGTGAGCATGGGTGGACATTATAAGTCTCTATGTGAGCATAGGTGGACTTTGTCAATCTCTATGGGAGCTCCTTCAGTCTCTCTGTGAGCAAGAGTGGACTTTGTAAGTCTTTGTGTGAGCATGAGTGGATTCGGTAACTCTCTCTGTGTGAGCATGAGTAGATGTAAATATTTGTGTGAGTATGAATTGGTAATCCTGTATGGGTTGAGATATACGATAAACTCTGGGGAATGAGTGAGAGGTTGGGAGCTCTTTGTGAAATAAAAAGTTGATACTTCCAAGTGAGCAAATGCCTAAAAACCATGTGGGAGTAATAGTTGGTAGTTTCACATTAGTAGGGTATATGGTAACTTCGTGTTAGTTAGTGGAGGTTTTGTGTGAACTTGGGACTTTGTGTGAGTCTAAGACCTTGTGCTACCAAATAGTGGTTAAAGTTTCTAAGAAACTATGAATGCATGCTCTACATTAAGATGCATGAACTACTATGTATAAGACAAATTAACACAAATATCACTTAAAATTGTCATTTCCCCGACAACGACGCCAAATTGTTAAATCCCTAGTCGCATAGATATCTATAAAAAAATCCTAAATTCTCCGTTTGTGTAGAGTAGGGATCAACCAAGGTGTCAATTCAAAGAAATGGCAAAAAATTTGAGTAATTCTAATGTTTAAATATGTCCTAATGATGAGGAATATGAATGGAACATATAACAATCACCATAAACAACTAAAACAATGCAAAATTACAAAAACCAAAATTGTTTGTGGAAAGTCCTAAGAGAAAATAATATGCATACTAAGTGTTTGATGAAATGTTTATGAGAACCCAAACTGTGTTTTATGCAAAACTAATGCATGGAACGTATTTCAATGAATATGGCTACATATGAAATGAATTAAGAACTTTCAACTCAATCAAAATTATCATAATTGTATCAAAAAAAAAAAAAAATTGGACAAACAATGCTCTAAAAACGTGACTGATTTTACAGCTTTATAGAAAATGAATGCTCTATTATGCAGATAGCTCTATGTTATGATATCAACGTAAACATAATATCAATATGAAAACATGTTTGAAACAATATTAATTGAAGATTAAAACTTAATAACAAAAAGAGTAATTGCAGAACAAAATTCATAAAATTAGGAACAAGAAAACCTAACTAAATGGTAGGAACTGGAAACAAAGAATTAAAGTTGGATTTGAATGCATAACCATGAACCAAATGTGGAAACAAACATGAAATATTAATTAGAATTGGAATTTAACAACATGAATTGAAAATCAATATTCAAACCTAAGAGAGAACCATTGGCACAAGTAATAACGAGAATAAGGGTCAAAGTTGGAAAATATGATTCAAGTATGCAAATTTTGGATTAAATGTAGATAGTATATTTCAAACAAGTTTCTAAAGCTAGAACAATGAATAAATTACACTAAAACTTCAAAAATTGAAACTGGAATGAAAAATTGCATTAAACCTATGACTAACAACATTAATAGTAGAAAAAAAATTAAAACAACTAAAATGGAATATGTGTGGTATATTAAGATGTGTAATCTGGATTAAGACAATAAAGAAATCAATCACAACCTTTCTTTCCCTAAACTTGACTAAGAATCCAATTCATGGGTTCATAGAAGATACGAGATCAATCAGAACACTAAAACGCAAATTCTATATAAAAAAATGAGTACAACTTGCAAGGTCAGAAAATAGCCAGCATATGATTGTGTTCACATCATTTTAAGTTCTAAATTACATTCAAGAATATGAAACATAGATACTAAATTGAATTAAACCAGAAATAGTGAATAAAAGGTATAAAATGAAATAAGGAACATTGTAGCTATGAAGAACAAGATGAAAAAGAGAAAACAAATATGAATTAAACCAATCAAACATCAGGAAACATCAAGAACTTGGACTGTAAAACTTGAATTTGCATTGAAAGCATATAGAACCTGTATCTGACTCCTAAATTAACCTAATACTAAGAAAGCCAATATTCTAAACAAATAATAAATGAACAAAAGCAAACCTTATATAGGCTTAAGAAAATTTGAAACTGGAAAATGAATGGGTAAAAATTGCCTATTACCGGTCATAAACTAATCAACTGATTGTACATACAAATCAACCTATTAAATTCACTTATGATCATATTACATTAGCTGGTTTTTCAAAGAGTGGAGTAACTTTTCAGATTTCTAAGCGTGAAAACAGTAAAACGCATTTGGAAAACTCTCTCTGAATCACATAGTGTGCAACTTGTGAGTGGAATATATTTTTTTTCTTGGAACATATTTTGCTTAGTAAAAAATTTTCATAGTTGTGATAATCGATTACTAGGAGTGAATAATCGATTATTACATGGTATTTTCTGTAAATCTTGCTTCATTTGAATAATCGATTATTACAGAAGTTTTATGAAAAATAAAATCTTCCCTGAGTGATCTTTGTGCATGCTTCTTTATGACTCTCTAATCTTAAGTCTTGCACACAATTTATTCACTAGTATATGCTTATTACAAAAGCTTAATCATATACATAAATAAAACACAAGTCTTCTAATATCTTTTGTCATCACTTTGAGTTCTTGGACTTGCTTTTATCATCATCAAAATTTACTCTCTAATATTGATCTTCATCATCTTCTTCTTTTGCCAACAATCTCCCCTTTTTTTTATGATAATCAAAATATGCTTTATAGCCTTTTGTAATACCCTACAAATTCACAACTATACAAGAGAAAAAGCATTAAATAGTCTTAAGGAGTCATGATTTGCTTTAAACTTTTCGCCCCCTTTTTTATCATAAACAAAAAAAAATGAATTCTCGAGATAACACCCCCTAAATCAGATAACTTAATAAAGTTGAACTCCCCTTAAATCAGACAATTCAAACAGTACTAAAAACAAAGGAAAAGTTATTTTATTAATTTAAAATTCAACACTCAAATCATCATTATCGTCAACAAAATAATGATCAAAATTTTCTTCTAAGTGCGAAACTCTATTGTCTAAATTTATAACTAAACTACACACCTTCTTCATGCCTAGTTCCTTGAACAATGGACATTTCTTCTATCCTCTTACACATATTAGAAATATTTTTTTGCATGGAGGAGGAATACCTAACTACATCATTAGAAGAACCAACAATAGGAGCATCCTTCACTAGTGCAAGGAAGGGAAATGATAGCGGTTATCTCCACCTTTTGGTTGCGAGTGCGCACCTGAGGCATATACTACCAAGGTAAAAAGGTAGATCTTTATGCATCGGTTATGAACCCGAGGCATATTTAATAGTTACTATCTCGGTTTCCGCCTAACTGAGGCCTAACAGAGTATCAGGAATTAAAAAAAAATTGAATATAGTTTCTGCCTCGGGTCTGGTCCAACCGAGGCATATCAACATTTTTTTTAATCAAAAGAAAATTTTGAAATAACCTTCTGCCTTGGTATTGGTTACAACCAAGGCATAAAGGTATTTTTTTTTAATTCTAGTCTTGTTATATTCATATCTAAGACATTTAACCTGCAAATTTTGAACCAGAAAACCAAAACCAGCCAAAAACAAAAGCCAAATGCTATTCAAACAGAAAATGTGACAAAATACTTAAATATTATTCATATTAATGTATCATTCATTACAATATCATATGCTTCCATAAACAAATATACCAAGTACTATTGTACATTTGTATAATGTACTTCGCCACAACTATCCTTAAATATTTGATGGACTTGACGAAGATTGATGTAGTGGTACTGAACCTCTGCACACAAGAGAATAATTTAAATTAGTATATAAACTAAGACAAAATTGCAGATAAGTATTTGATATAGTGAAATTATTATTGTTTCCTAACCACTTATGATATGAGCACGTACAATGGTTAATATCCATTGCATTACACAATAACCACACTCATATGAGTCGGTTTGTAAATTACACTATAATGAATGCACAATTTTAAGTAATTGAGGAAGAAAAGAAATTGAATAATTATAATATTGTAGACCAAAATAGCAAACCTGGAGGCCAAACCATGCTAGCCTTTTTGTCATAGCAGTTGATTTCCCTAACAACATGTTATGTCCAACAATTGAACTATGAAAAATGTAAGGTGTTAAGATACAATTATAACTTGAGGTTCTTACCAATCTATAACTTGTCTGGGATGGTTAGGAGGAGGCTCGTGCAAGGAACAAAGCCACACAAAAATGTTGTCCTTCATGGAAATCACAACTAGTTGTCAATGATGCCTGCCATAAAAAAAATCATTATTGTACCTTAAAATAATATATTATAATTAGAAGTCAACAAACTACACTTACCTAGAAATATAGGGGACAAAATATACTTCCTTCCTTCGTCCAAAGCACCGGGTAACGTATGCTTGAATGTCATAAAATTTATTGCCTACATGAGTGAGTTAGGGGTCTATCAACCCATATACATCTCTTAACCCCATATTGTTACTGACACCAAACATATACCTACACACAAAAAAATTATTTAAGATAAGTTACTAGATAAATTAATTAAACATAATGAATAGTTTAGATGCTTACATCTTCCATAACTAAATAAGGGTAATATTTAGTTCTTTTGTCCCCGACACAAGCTCTAAGACATCTTGCTAATGCAAGTACATTAGGATGTCACTATCTCTCCCAAATACATCTGAATCCCATGGAACTACCATCGGCTTATCACTTATGATGTCAGCAAGCTGGTGTAATGCACCAAGAGGATCGTCCAAAGATATTGGGATCTTTATAGGTTCAAGACTTTCCACTTCATGCGACTGTTATTACATGGAAAAGACAATTTGATTGTGAACATAATTAACATGTAAACTTAAAATGCAGAGTACTATAAGGTGGGTTTGGGGATCCATACTGAGGGGTCAGAAATAGAACCAACCAAATCTTTAGACCAGGTAAGGAAAGACTGAAAGGCATGTTTCACAATATATACCTCATTTGTTGGCAAGGGAACTAAAGCATCTGGTACAATAACTTCCTCTACCATGACCTTAACCTCATCATCCATCAACTCCAAACCATGAAGAACAATGGCTGCCTCAAATACTGTTCCACAAGCCACTAGTGTCTTCCTTGTACCATGCAGAACATATAGTTCACATCAATGAGTGTCGTCAAAGACAATATTAATGTTATTTTATTTAATCACAATTATGGAAGATCATAACTTTGCACAAAATGATTGTTAATTTTACCTATTGGGGGCACAAAAGGTTCTAGTTGGGGAATTAGTTGTAGAAGGATGCCTTAACCACTAAAATGTTGCTCGAACTGATGCATAACCCTTTTAGTGATTTGTTTTGTCAACCGTTGTGTCAGTTTTTCTTAATACTCAACACTATGTGTTCATGCCGACTCCTGATGCAACAACACACACCGAGGTGCTCAGGTCGTCCAATTGCTATAGCAAGAATATCATGACGACCTTCTGGAATGAAAGTACCTTGGGAGCTTTGCTCAACCAAGGAGCCCTACATTATAACAAAAGAAAATTAATAGAAAATTTGTATAAAATGATATTATTGTTTAAAGTAAAGTTAACTCTTACAATTTTTTCATATATTTCTCGTGCAGTTTCAGAAGTGTTGGTGCCCGATGATCGTAGATGGGCTAACTTCCACTTTTGGGGGCCTAGACTTTTCTTTTTTCTTCAATATCTTTTCTTCAAGCTTTCTATGCCCACCACAAGACAATAAGTGTGGGTTTTTATTTTGTTTACTTATCGCTTGGGCACTTATTGCGTGGTGAGTAAATCCAGTCTCAATCCATACGTTTATATACTGAAATTGTGTGAACAATTTCAGTAATCTTTAAATGAATGATCACCTCTTCTAGTTTATTGCACACATATCTAAAATTTCACGAAATTTTGCCAACATTTCGCATTGATCTTCAGGTTACACGAAATGGAAATGATTATTAACCACAATCAAATATGCGCCCAAAAATCAATACAAAACACAGTTGACAAATATTCATGAATATTGAGATATGTATATTAAAATAGACATATGCACTAATAAACTATTAAAAAGTTATTAATCTTCTTAAATTATCTAACCAAAAAATTCAAGATTGAATACATTTAAATTATTTATATTGTCTCTTTTTGAAAAAATACATCTTATTTCAATAAAAACAACTTGGAGACAATAATAATTTTTGTATTCAATCTCAAACATGAAACTAAGGCTAACTCCATGCAACAACAATCTCAAATCAAACAAAATAAATCAATTTATTTAAGCATATATAATTAAGTAAACATACAACAACATACATTTATTTTAGCATGTAACTAAATCAATTTATGTAACATACAAAAAATAAACAATGTATTCAAAAATTATAGGCTTAGAGTAAATTAAGAACCTGGGGGCGTGAAATGTGAGCAACAATGGACGAGAATACAACAATACCCACAATACCACAACAGGGGGCAACAGTACCTGAATACAGAGGTATCACAAATGCACCTATCAATAATAGGATCCAAACTAACTTATGAAATTTGGAAAAGCAAGGAAAATTGATAATTTTACATATACCAAAATTTTACATAATTTCAAATAGCAAAGAAAGTATATTGCATAGTTCATCATCATCAATCCCATCTTTAAAAGCAAAGTATTTTCCATCATCAACAATCTCATCTTTACAAGCTTCAAAAAATTGACAAACTTAATTTCTGTCAAAATACAAACCCACTTTCTATCATAAATCATCACAAACTCAAATTCAACTATGAAAACTCAACAACATACAAAAGGAAACGCAAAAAAGAGTAATAGATTTGAATCAAAAATGAGAAAAGGTAAAAATGAATCGTACAAAGGGGCAAGATTCACGCCAGCAATGGAGGAGCCACAAGAATGACCAATGTGATGGCCAACCGATGCGGTGGTGGGGCAAAAGCAGTGGTGGCGCGCTCTCTTTCTTCACTGAACCAGATTTACTGCCTCAGTTGATTCGAAACCGGGGCATAAACAAGAATATGCCACGGTTCAAAGCATAACTGAGGCATATTCTCACGCAAAATTAAAAAAAAAAAATAAAGGCACGTGGAAAAATTCTACCACTTATAGGCCTCGGGTGGAAAAGTCCGTTGTAGTAAATAATTTTATGCCTCGGTTCAGTGGGACCCAAGACATAAAATTGTCCCATCATTTTAAAATTTTAAAAAGGCGGGAAAGTTGAAATTTTTGGCAGTGTTATTGCCTCAATTGTGAATATAACCGAGGCATAAACGGTCATAGGCCTCGGTTGTCTGGAGAACCAAGGCATAAAAGTTTATTTAAATCACAAAAATGACACTACGTCTCTATATACCTCATTTGTGCTAAAACCGAGGCATATAGGGCATTGTCTAAACATTAAACTGCACTAGTACTCTAACATTTCTTGATCATCCTCAGACTCGTCATTTGGCAAATCTCCTTTTGGAATGTAAGTATTTCCAAGAGGAATGAGACTAATTTGTTTGAGAGCACTTTTTCCAATTTTGTTTGATGCAAGAGTGTGCTGAACAAGTTCTCCCGTAGTACTCACACCTTTGTATTCACAGATTCTTGAAATAAGAAGTGAATAGGGGAGAGGGTATGCAGGATACCCTTTGGCTTTGAGCATTGTATCAACTATTAAACTTGACCAGTCAATAGTGATATGATTTAGTAGTTCATAAATAATCAAAAGATTTGTTTTCGTGCATTGTGCATGATTGGAGGCCCTTGGACATAAAATCTAGACAATTAAGTAATGTATAAGCCTCTCATCTATTTTTAATCCTCTAACCAAGAGTTGTTTTACAATGTACTGTTGAGGATTTTTTAGAAAGGATCTAAATGCCAGTAGCCTATTTAATCCTTCAATCCTAACTAGCACATTGACAACATCTTCTCGAATTAGAAACTTTGCAACATTTACCCAAATATCATTGTCAAGGATTATGCCTATACCTTTGACTTTGTTGAATGTTACCCTATCTTTGTACTTAAAGTTGTAATAAAATACTCTTACCAAGTCAGGATAGTAGGTGCCTTGCAACTCCACAAAGAATTTGAGCTCTTGGTTAGTCAACAATTGAGGAAATTGGAAGCTAGATGCATTGAACCAATTTGTGTCAATAAACTTAGGTGCAATTAATTTTCTATCTTTCTAAAAAGAAATGAACTCAATGCCCCGTTCCTTATCATAAATCCAACCTTCAACGAAGACTTTTATTTTATCTTGTCTAGTAGGCGTGAGCACTCCTTCTACTAGTAGGAAACTTTCTTCTTGAACATTTTGCAATTTTGAATGTAAGATTTTTGGGAAAAAGGAATTTGTAGAGGAGAGACGAATAGAGAAAAAGGAATTTTAAAAGCTTTGGTTGGGAACATATATATTGGAATTTTTGAAGTTATAATGTTTCAAGGATTTTAGGGATTTCCAAACATGTAGTGACTTGATGAAATAATCTCTAATCCTAAGTCCTTCACACAATTTATTCACTAATATATAACTTATTACAAAAGCTTAATCACAAACATAAATAAAACATAAGTTTTCCAATATCTTTTGTGATCACTTTGAGTTCTTGAACTTGCTTTTATCATCATCAAAATTTACTTTTTAATACCAATCTTCATCTTCTTCTTCTTTTGCCAACATAGGTTACATTGGTACTCGGTTCAACTTTTAAGACTTCAAGAATTACCAACAACCAGTTGTAATTCAATTTTCACCCAACGAATTGTTAATTACAGCTATCCAACACTAGACCAAAACTTCTCAACTCCACATCTCAAGTTCACTGCACAACACCTTAAATTCCTCATTGCAGTAAAATCTCAAAATTGAAATACACATCACAAATGCACAAGAACTACCTTTTATTACTTATGAAGACTAAAACAATACAAAAATACTAATTGAACGAAAAACTATCTAAAAACACTTTATTAATACATTTTCACAAAAAAAACTATTTTTTACAATAAAAATTGAAAATGAATTAAAACCAAAGAATTATAACCAAAGAAAACCCTAAAAAAGTGCTTTTAACAATGAAACACATGACAAAATAGGGACATAACAAATTCCATATTTGTTGATTATTTATTATTGAGTGAGTATTTTTGGAACAACACTTTAGTTCTTACCAATCTTTGAGACTTTCTGGATAAATACTATATCAATTATTCATTCACATTACCAAAAAAAGGTTGGAAAGTGAGAAAAGGGGCTTCGAGGAGATTGTGAGAGACATTGTTGGCATCGTCTAGGTGAATCCTACCATCATCTGTGAGATTGTCTTTTCTCGATGGTTTTGGCGAGGTTGAAGGAGAGTCTTCATCTTGAATGTTAATCTCAATCACAATTTCTGGAACAAGCATTCATTTTTGTATGCAAACATTTAACCAAAAAAAGTTGGTTATATTAGTAAAAACAAATGGTTATATAGGTTACACAATTGGTTAATTTGTGAGGTTGCCTTGGACATTGTTTATAATGCATTCAATTCCATATTTCTTGAATGTTGATGACACATTCACAATTTTAGGAACAAGCCTTCTTTTCTCTATACAACCATTCTACCAAATTAGGTTTGTTATATTAGATTAAAAATAGAAGAAGTGGTAATGTAGGTTACATAGTTGGTTAATTAGTGAGGTTACCTTGGACAATGTTTATAAACCATTCAATTCCATATTCCTTACATGTATGACTCATTCATAATTTTTTGAACAATCCACCATTTCTCTATGCAAGCATTCTACCAAAGGAAAAGTTGGTCATATTAGACAAAAAAAAAGTGGTTATATAAGCTACAGGGTTAATTGTTTAGGTTACTTTAGATAATGTTTATAAAGCATTCAATTCCATATTAGTTGAATTCTGATGAATCATTCACAATTTTTGGAACAAGACTTCAAATTCCTATGCGAACATTCTACCAAAAAAAAGTGGCTATATAGGTTATACAATTGGTTAATTGGTTAGGATACCTTGGACAATGTTTATAAATCATTCATTCCATATTCCTTGAATGTTGATCACTCATTTATAATTTTTGGAACAAGCCTTCATATCTCTATACAAGCATTCTACCAAAACAAAGTTGATTATATTAGTTCACAAAAGTTGTTACATAATTTACAAAGTTGGTTAATTTTTCAAGCTTTCTTGGATAGAATTTATAAAGCATTGATCCCCATATTCTTTGAATGTTGATCATTCATTTGTAATTTCTAAAACAACACTTCATTTCTCTAAGCAATCATTCTACCAAAAAAGAAATTAGTTATGTTAGTTCAAAATAGTAGTTATATAGGTTATATAGTTGGTTAATTAGTTAGATTACTTTAGACAAGCTATTAGAGGAGTTCAATAAAAGTGGTGATAAAGCTTTGAATTTCCTAATTTTGTGAAACCAATCATTAAGAGTTTATGGAAAAAAGACTTTATTTATTCTTGATTTACATTATAACACAAACTTGATTAAATTGGATTATAAACTTGGTTAAATGATGATGTCAACTTCGACAATCGCTTGGTCCAGACTGAACAATGTTAATAAAATCTTAAAATGCATATATTTTTATTGGAAAACACTAATTGAGAATTTCTATAACACTACTTGACTAAATTATGCATACATTGTGCCACAAACATGTGGGTTAAATTACTTCAAAAAGGTTGTGAAGTAAGTTATAAACTTAGGTAAATGAACACCTTGGATAACCACTACCACTTGCACAACAATGTTTATTAACCATTGAATTTCATAATATTTAGATGCTTATCAAGGATTTAGAGTATCTAGAAACATACTTTAATTATTGTTCATGTGCATTATAGAACAAAAATCAAGTTAAATAAGTTCAAAAAGGCAGTTAAATAAGTTATAAACTTGGTTAAAAGATCATATGACCTTGGAGAAGAACTTCAACTTTAGTCACAATGTTTATAAACCTTTGAATTTCTTTATTTTTGAATGGTCACCAATAACTGTTAGTTTCTGGAAACATACCTTTATTACTCTTCATTTAGATTTTGAAAAAAAAAAGTGGGTTTAATCAGTTAAAAAAATTAGTTAAATAGGTTATAAACTTGGGTAAATGATCATATGACCTTAGATAACTACTAAAACTTCGACAACATTAAGCTTTGAATTTCATAATATTTGAATGGTTAACAATGAATGATAGTTTATGGTGTAACATCCCATTTAAATAATAACATAATTAAATGAAATCTTACACCGGATAATATAAAGAGCCAAGTTGCGGAGTATAAGGTCACTCCTTACAGTTATTCAAGGTACTTAAAAGAAAATACTAAAGCTCACTACAATGTCTACAACCGAAAAGGAGTAAGAAATAGCCAGTATTCAAAACAAAGCCTTAGGGACAATATAATACACGGGCCTTAGCCCTAAAGAAAGCCCAAATAAAATGTGAAGTCCAGCCCAAGTAGACTATGCAGCGGAGTCCTCTCTTTCCTATTGACCACGAGTACCTCTCACATCTGCTCCCATCAATAAATTGATGATCATCGCAAAGGTAGAAGAACAACATACAAGGCAATCAAATAAGCAAAGGGTAAGCTAGAGCCAAAAAGATTTCATCATGCAATCAGATATACTTTCACAGTCCAATATACACAGATCATCCAAGCATGTTATGACCTTCAAATCAATACACTAAGACTCGACTCGACTCATCCGGATACATATAACCTGGTCGGATTCAACGGATGCTTGCACTTGTGGTGGATACCTCTGCTCACCCCGAGCTATGTGTTACAAGTGTTACAATGAATCAATTCCCTCACACACAAGGTTAGCCCTTGATGAGTTTCAGGCCTCCTGCTACTCTCACCACGGGAGTCAGTCCGCTCTAAGTGAGACTAACTGACTCCTTAGAGTGTCAGGATGCAATCATTACCTTGAATCCTTACCAAGTTATATAGATGGGGCACCACCATGGACATCCACTAACAAGGGCAATGGAATTACGTCCCGACCACTGAAGCACGACCAGGAAGTCTCACCTAGAGACTCGTGGATTTACGTACTGACAATATACCAATCACATTCCAAACAAACAAATAATATTGATCATGCATTTAACACCTCACGCCATCCTTTGTAACCCATCCTCATTCATATTCCATGTTGATTTCATACCATCCCATTCTTCCCAATTCGGGGATATAGAACTTCACCCATACCAATACCATGCCATCAAGGTAACATTATTATTCATACCGAATTCATGACCACATATATAACCAACCATTTCATTGAAATCGCATGCCAAGATTTATCCAAGTTCATCATTCACAATTCATGAATCATATCACTCATGCAAATTCATTCATCTCATACTTTATAAATGCATACCAAGACATACATATATCACAAAATAGTATTCATCCCAAATAAATGAGTGTCAACGTTTAAGTACTTGCAATTCCATGCAATCAAGCATAACACACAACCATAATTCTTACACCAAAATTCCTAAGAAAATTTATTATCACAAAACCAAAATCACTATAGTAATGTGTGACACATATCGCAAGCTACAAACATCTAATCGATGATCCAACCAATCAAACCATAAAATAGCATGTTATGAACCAAATGTCAAAATTTGAGCTCAATCCAACGGTTAATGAGTCGGGAAAGTCAATTTTACTAAAACTGCGCATATCTGAAAAATACACAGTCGCCCAGCGAGGCAAGGAACTCGCCCAACGACTGTGCGACGCATCAGAATACGAGAAATGACATCAAACATCACAATTTTATGAATATTTGAACCCCTAACTCAGAAATATACCAAAATTAAGGTTTTCCAATCATTTAAGCATGAAATAGAAACGAAAACAAACCATATATTTCAAAAACGCGAAAAAGAACCTAGCTTCCCTTACCTGGAAAGGGCTAAAATTGGAATTTGACTCTTAAGCCAGCGAAACCAGTAGCTCCAAGGACAAATCTATGAACTGAAACAGTGGCACGACAAAGGAGATTGGATTCACACAGTGAGTCCCAACATAAACCACGAAAACAACTTAGAAAGGCTAGGTTCGAGAACTAACTTACGTGAACGGGAGACGAAGGTTGAGCTCACTTGAACTTGGGTAGATCTCCAAACCCTAGCAGAGGTTCTATTGAGAGAAAATGGGTGAGTTAGGGCACTGATTTTTTTAGAATGACTTGCAATTGAGGGACCTTGGCTGCTTTAGGGGCCTTGGCACCCTATGGGCCAGCCCTTTAGGCCCAACAGTGTGGCAGCCCTTAACATTAGGGCACTCAATAAAAGTGAGTCTTACATATAGAAACATGAATTATTTTTCATTTACAATCTACCATAAAATAGTGGGTTAAATCAATTATAAATAATGGTAAATTGGTTATAAACTTGGTTCAATTATCATATGACCTTGGACAATTAGTACACCTTCAACAATAGTATTTATAAACCTTTGAATTTCATAATATTTGAATACTAACCACTAATTGACAATTCCTGGAAACATATTATAGTTTTTCTTCATTTACATTCGGGAACAAAAAAGTGGGTTAGTTAAGTGCAAAAATGTGGTTAAATCAGTAATAAATTTGGTTAAATGATGATATAATTGTAAACCACTTGACCTTCAACAATATTCTTTATAAAGCTTTTAGTTTCTTTTTTTAGAATGATAACCAATGATTGAGTGTTGGTGAAAACACACTATAATTACTCTTGGCTTAGACTTTGCCAAAGAAATTGTGCACTAAATTAGTTCATGTTATCTAATTGGTTAAATGATCATATTACCTTGAACAACCACTTCAATAATAGTGTTTATAAACTTATCAATATCTTTAAATTTGAATGCTTACCATTGATCGAGAGTTTCTGAACACATACTTTAAGTATTCTTCATTTACATTTGGGAAGAAAAAAATGGGTTAAGTGAATGCAAAAATGTGGTTAAATTAGTTATAAACATGGTTAAACGATCATATGACCTTCGACAACTACTTGGCTTTCAATAATAGCCTTTATAAAGCTTTAAATTTATTTATTTTAGAATGGTAACCAATGATTGAGTGTCTATGGAAATACATTATAATTATTCTTGACTTAAACTTTTGACAAAAAAAAATGGGTTAAATCAATTCAAATTAGTGGTTAAACATGTTATATAATTAGTTAAATGATCATATTGCCTTGAACAATGACTTGGCCTTTAATAAGAGTGTTTCTAAACCTATCAATTCCTTTAAGTTTGAATGCTTACAATTCATTGAGATTTTTTGGAAGCATACATGAATTATTCTTCATTTACATCCGAGAAGAAAAAAAGGGTTAGATGAGGGAACAAATGTGGTTAAATCAATTATAAATTTGGTTAAATGATCATATGACCTTGGGCAACTACTTAGTCTTTGTAAAGCTTTGAATTTCATTGTTTTAGAATGGCAACCAATGATTGAGCATTTGTGGAAACACACTTTAGCAGAAAAAAATGGGTTAAATTAGTTCAAATAAGTGGTTAAACATGTTTTAGAATTTGATTAAATGATCATATTATCTTGGATAATCAGTTGACCTCCAATAACAGTATTTATAAACCTATTAATTTCTTTAAATTTGAATGTTTATCCTTGATTGAGACTTTATGGAAACATACTTCAATTATTCTTCATTTACATTCGGGAAGAACATAGTGGGTTAAATGAGTGCATAAATGTAGTTAAATTGGTTAAACTTGGTTAAATGATCATATGCCATTGGACCACCAGTTGACCTTGAACAATAGTCTTTATAAAGCTTTTTCTTTATTTTAGAATGGCAACCACTAATTAAATGTTTGTGGAAATATACATGAATTATTATTCATTTACAGTCAAAAAGAAAAAATGGGTTAAGTGAGTGCAAATAATCAGTTAAACGGGTTATAAATATGGTTAAGCGACCTTGGAGAAGCACTATGACTTCTGTAATAATGATTATAAACATTTGAATTTCATAACATTGTAATGCTTACTAATGATTGGCAACATACTTTATTTTTTCTTCATTTAAATTTTGGAACAAGAAAGTGGGTTAAATCATTTCAAGAAAGTGGTTAAATAAGTTATCAAGTTGATTAAATCATTACACAGTTGGTTAAATCCTACAACTCTTGTCTCCCCTAGAACCGCATGCCAATCCACTTGCAAATTCGTTATCCCTCCTAAAAAAAGGCATCATTTAAGATTATGGTCGTTTCTCCGTTAAAAAGTCACTATCAAAAGCTCAAAAGTTTTCAAGCCTCAATGATAAATACCTTCAGGGTCGTTCATCTCTTTCCGCTACATCGCCTGCCAAGGACGACCACACACCACCAATGTTTGCCATGACCTTGCGCATGAGAACAAACATCATTACTGACAAGGGAAATGTAAAGAATATGCAAGAAAGAAGGGACAAAGACTGCAAAAAAAAGTTAAGAAAGGAGACCAACACGAAATTAAAGCACCAACAAATATTATCCTTTGCTTGAGAAGAATGTTCGCTGCCCGAAACAGATTTTGTTAAGAAGGAAAAGTGCTACGATGAAGAGAAATGTGGATGTTGAACCAGAAAGAAGGAGAAATGGGTGAAGAAAAAATTTAAATTAAAGAGAGACCGATATACATACATATCTAAAGTGTCACATCACAAAAAATAAAACAAAAAAAGAAATATAATTTAGTGGCACGTCAAAGTGTAAGAGTGTGGTTTGTCATGTAACGGTGTACGTTTAACATTTTTCTTTCTGGAATATGGGTGGCAAGGTGGCAAATTCTTTAGTAGACGTGAAAATTTCTTTTTACATTTTATCGGATGTGAATTGTGCTTGTTTGGTCTCTATAGGAACAATTAACAAAAATCAAATGAGACTATAAAAAGAAGAAGATGAGTTAAGATGAAGAAAAATAGTTATACTTAAAAGTAATTTTGAAAATAAAATAAAGAAAGTTAGTTATTGTATATTATTATAGAATACAATAATATTCTTTAAAAGAGTATATTTAGTGATGTTTATTTATTTATTTTAATGATTAAATAGGCTTTTTATACCAATATTATGATGATTTCTTCATAATATAATATATTATTTTACTATAATTACTGATTTGGTATCCAAACTTTTTCATTAAGTTCAATTTGGTACCTAAATTTTCGGTTTGTTCAATTTAGTACCTTAATTTTTTAAAGAGATTCAATTTAGTCCTCTCCGTTAAGTTGGAGTTAACATGTTTCCGTAAAGGACACATGTCAAGCCATGAAATTTTTAATTTTTTTAATTTTTTTTTTTCAAATATTTTTTTCAAAAAATTTAAAAACTACCACATGTCAGTTTATTATCGTGCCACGTGGCAGTTTACAATCATAACACGTGGTAGTGGTAATAGTTGTTTTCAATTTAGTATTCCAATTTAAATTTTTGGTTTAATTTAGTACCCCGATTTTTTTAAATGATCCAATTTCGTCCTTTCCAATTTGAGACCAAATTAGTAATTAAGTTTAATTATAACTTATATATACATGTTAAAATAATTGTTTTGAATTTATACTTCAAATCACTACACCTAAATATTCAAATTATTTTATTTTTTACAAGTGTAAAAAATTTCATGTGTAAAAATTTACAAAGGTTAAAATGTCAAAGATAAAATAATTTAAGTATTTAGGTGAAATGATTTGATGTATATATTAGAAAAAGTTATTGTAACATGTATATATAAGTTGTAATTAAGCTTATTTACTAATTTGGTCTCAAATTGGAGATGACGAAATTGGATCATTTTAAAACATTTGGGTACTAAATTGAACCAAAAATTTAAATTGGGGTACTAAATTGAAAACAACTATTATCATTGTCAAGTGTCATGATTGTAAGCTGCCATGTGGCATGATAATAAACTGACACGTGGCAATTTTTAAATTTTTTGAAAAAAAAATTATTATTTTTTTAAAAATAAAAAAATTTAAAAATTTCATGGCTTGACACGTGTTCTGTACGGACACGGTGTTAACTCCAACTTAACGGAGAGGACCAAATTAAATCTCTTTAGAAAATTGGGGTACTAAATTAAACAAACTAAAAATTTGGGCACCAAATTGAACTTAACGAAAAAGTTTGGGTACCAAATCAGTAATTATACCATTATTTTACGTTAAAATACGAAAAAGACCTTACAATAATTATATGTGACATAAATTACAAATAGTTTACTTTTTGACGAAAGTAACATGTGACATGAGTAACAAATGTCGCCATACATTAGAGTAGCATCGTCACCATGAATTTAAGGAAATAAATTATATTGATTTAAAAAAAAAAGAATGATCAAATTAAGAACATTCAAAATAGTGGGACAAAATTAAAAAAAAAATCATAATAATAGGATTAAAAAGTTTATTTAACTTTTTTTAATTAAACTCCCTTAGGAATGACGATGAGATGGTGTAGATTTGACTATTCTATCCCCATCTTCATCCTCATCTCAATCTTCATCCCCAACATATAAAAAATTTATGTCTCATCCTCATCCTTATCCGAAAATGAGTATACTTGTACCCACTCACTTACTATTTTAAATATTAATTAAATTTTCTTTTTACACAAAAACAAAAAGTGACAACAAAGAAAACATATGATATTATCAAGTATTTCATGTAAAAAAGATATACACTTTATTTTCTCTAATGTCAAATCAAGAAAGAAATTATAACTATATTAATATCAAATAAGAGTATCAAATAACAATTCAATAAAGGTCAAATAATTACAAGAAAGAGTAAAAATGATAAAATTTGTGTCTTATAAATAAGTTACAAACTAAGGACAAGAGAAAAGTTAATATTAGTTTATTACATTATCTAATAAATTAAAAGTGCTTTAATGCTTAAGTAATATAAAACAGAGACACTTTCGACAACAAAGACAAATAATGGAATAGGTATGGGATTGAGATGGAACGATTGTGTATGTACTCATCATTCTCTTCATCTTCATATCTAATTTGAAAAAAATCAAGTATTACCTATGTTCCTGCGAAAACAAATAAGGAATGTCAAGGAACACAAATAACATCTTACCCCGACCTCTCGAACTAGTTTCTCCTTGACTTATACGTGTCATCTCCTAATGTTGGCAGTCCAGACCCTTAAGGGGTTACGGGCTCCGACGATCAAGTCAACAAAGGCTATCAAAAGTCAAATCTTAGATTAGTGAATTAATAAAAGCGTACATTTAATTTCTAGGGTCCACGTGTATTTATAGAGTCATTAATTGTGTCTGCTCCCATTTTGTTGGTTGGGCCCCCTTCTAGCTATTTTGGGCTAATATTCAGATGTATCGATGGGCCTGGGTTGAGCATCTGCAAGGGCCTAAGCCTGGAGTTTACAACTTTTTCACTATACTATATCCTTTATAGTAGGCGGCCTAGGCTGTCATGTATGTAACCTTTTTTGGTTGAATATTCGTCTACTATTTATATCGTAGGACTATATATAGGCAATTTAGACCGCATGGTTATATGAATTTGCCTAGATATAGTACAACCTATATTTATAACCAATTAATATGAGGATTACCATATAAAATCAAGACTAATTTGGACAACACCCACAAAAGACGGGTTCATTTCTCATCCCGACTCTTCTCATTTTGTATTTCAAATCTACCTTAATTTTTTTTTCCAGTTAGAATATTCTTTAACTTAACCTAAATTGAAAAATACTTTTTAAATCATCAAAAGGAAAAAAATTGAGTAAAGAAGTAGGTTTAATAATTTCCCAATAATATCCTAAATTAAATATAATTTTGATTCTTTATTTTCTTTGTTCGGCCCCTCTCAAATTGTTAGCTTTATTTTGTTTACAAAATGAGTTTGGCTTCCAAAGCTAATCAATGGCGTTCAGTGCATTTTAAAGTAATACTATATGTACTATACTACGCAGATAAGACCGACAATAATGAATACCCGACCCTAGTCGCCAACTTATAGTCTTGTTTGGATTACATCACTAATCAACTATATATAAAACTAATGCATACATAGCGACTAAAGTTACATATCGGCATGGACCGCCTACTCTGAACTTAGGAAGTGACATCCACATTTACATAACCAATCCATAAGCCTAATATGTGGGCTATGATCAGGCCCATGTAAGCCTAAAAGAGATCTAATAAGCCCATTTAAGGCCCAACCCATGGACCAAGTAATTTATGGTTCATGTTCTATAAATACAGGTGGACCCCATCAATTATAAGTATGCAATTCATTAATACTAAAAATTGAGATTTGACTTTGAAAGCTTTCGCTGACTTGATCGTTGGATTCCCTTCTGCAGGTAACCTCCCAAATGTCCCATCCGACAACTGGATATGAAGACATGCCTCGCAAGACCGTAGAGTATCCGTTTGGGAGATTCAATGATTGGGTAAGGCAATATTGTGTCCATGATAATCTTTTATTGTTCTGTAGGAACATTCTATATTATATTTTCAGTGCAATGGAGATTTTAAAGTGATGCATGTTTCTATAGATGATGAAAACATGAATGAATTGGAGATTTTTCAATGACAAAATAAATCTAATACTCAAAGCTTAATCTTAACAGAGTTAGAAGGTTGGAAAAGATTATTCAAGATAAGAAGTAGAAGATGCCGCCCCTAGCACACATAGATGGATCATTGGCTTGAAAGTTCTATTTTTTATGCTGTCTACAACAATCAAGGGTGCAAAGGATGTCTAAGGTCAATGTTAGAATTTTAGGCTTAATGTTGAATCTAGAAAGCATATTAGGATTAGAGTTAAGTCTAGAAAGGTTGTAAGACCAAGCCAAAATATCACTAGAATCAACATAATCAAGGTTGAATAGTTTATGAATCAAAATGGTGCGAAATATGTGCATCCTTACATGATAATCCACTTAACGAATAAAATAATCAACTAGGAAAATAATCTAATCAATTAGATAGTGTATTAACTAAGAAAATGTCATGTTATGTAAAATTAATGGATTACAACACTAATATAATTGATTATTACAATGAGACTTTTTTTTAGGGAAACACAATTTAATCAATTACCATATTAATGTAATCGATTAAATTTGTCAAAAACTATTGTCCACTTTAAAAAAATTGATTTTTGAAAAAGAAACAATCTATTCTTACAAACACTAAGCAAGATAGATTGAAGATTCTTTGAGAATTTCTTACGTGATTTCTGGAACATCAAGATAAATCAAGATCATGTTAATTCAAGTGTATCTTCACTTGGCTTAGCTCGAAGTTGTAACTTCAGCACATATCAGGTGTATTTGTTATAATTTTTCATTGCATACCTTTTGCTCTAATGTGTTCTTGTCACTAAGAGAGTGATAAAGTTAGACAATTGTGTGAAGCATTATCTTGTGTAGAAATTCTTGAAGTGTATTGAAGTTTTTAGAGTATCATGTGCATGTATATGTTGATGAAGGTTTGATCCCTACTAAGGATGATGGCTCATAGCACATGCTTAGGAGAAAAGGGAGTTCCTTAATCCCTTTTCATTGCTTTTATTTACTCTAGTTTGAATTCCATGAAGTTGGCTTGGTTGACTATTTTAAATAGACTTGTTAGCCAACATGCTAATCCCTTTTTACTTGTTTTGCAGGTTGATTAGGAGGTGATGCAAGAGAGGACAAGTGACACATTTAGATGCCTTTTGGAGAGCACATGTGGAGGAGAGAGAATGAACAAAGCTTTCTAGAAACATAGAGAAAAGATAACCACATGCCTTGACCACCAAGAAGTCTAGAAACAACTAGAAAGAGCATCCACCTTACCTTGGCCAATAAGGCTTCTAAAATGTGTCTATGTGCTCTTTTGTTGACCTACTTTCTAGATTCTAGGTGTCCAAATCGAGATTGCGACGGGACGACAAAAATAATTTAAAAGATATATAGGAGTCGCCACCATAATTTATTATAGAAAACTATAAAAACACCTTAAAAAAAGAATAGTCTTTGAAACCAAGGGTTCGAGAATCGGTTACGTGTAAAGAATGTATTAGTACCCCCACAACATCCATTTTAAGACGATTGATTCCCTTTAATTAAGTATGCAAGATAAAAATAAAATTTTTAAAAATAAAACAAAATAAATACATATATAAAATAATAAAGATAAAAAACAAATTTATTTTTTCCCGATAAAGATTGTATCTCGGTCTTACATATTTCGATTTGGAAGATCAGTAATCGCATAGCAGAGTTCTTTGTAAAAAAATATTTGTTGATTGATTTTTTTTTCTAATTTTACCAATGGCGGGCAGGATGTGGGACGTTACCTTGATGTTGTGGGGGTGTAATATGGGGTCTGGTCTTTCTAGATGAGCTTCGTGCTTCAAAGGTGTTTCACCGTGTTGAGTGAGTTCTATTACGTGCTGCGAAGCAGAGGCAGAAGAATGAAGGGACAAGGAGGAGCCACGGCTCCCCCAACCATTTTTTTTACTTTATTTTTTATATATTTTAAAAATAATATTTATAAATTATTATTTTATTTATATTAATTGATTTTTATTTTATTTTATTTTCTATACATTTAAAAAAAATATTTATATATTACTACTTTATATATATATTATTACTTTGTTTATATATTATTACCTTATTTATATTAATTTAGTTTGAAAAATCTTTTTTAAAATTTAAATATCACGTTTTTTCTCTCTATTATAATTTCTTATACTTTTTTATTTGGTTTCTCTTTTTCGTGCCTTCATCTCTTTCTCTCGTTTTATTTCCATCTCAATTTTCACCATCAATGTCTTATTATTTTCAAAATCAAATTACACTGCGACAAGATTGAAGAGTTAAGGAACATTTTGGATCGAAAAATTTCTTCTTTTGAGTAAGTTCATCTTTTCCTTTTTTTTTGAAGCAATATGTTTTCGTCTTGTATGTGGCTTTTCTACGCTCTAGGCATATCTTTATCTGTTAGAGATCATAAAATCATGCTTTAATTGTTGATCAAACTCTTCACTCTTCTTTGTGTAGATAGAGCTATTTTTAGGCTTTGAAGTTGTGTAAGAGAAGAACAAGATTAGGAATCTACTCTAAGGTAAGGGAAGCTAATCATTTAGAAGTTATTAGTTTTCTTAAAATATTGAGTCTTGCTTTTAAGATTTAATTTGGGGTATTCATAATTTTATCTTTTTGTAAATAGGTCAGAGGTGAGAAATTTATATTAGAAAAATTATGATAAAGAGTAAAAGAATTGAAATATTACAGTGGAGCATTATTTCAAAGATGAAATATTCTTTGTTACGTTGATAAGCAATTACAAGAGTTAAATTGTAGATTTAATGACCAAGCAATGGAGTTATTAATTCTAAGCTCTGCTTTGGATCCTAAGGATGCTTATAAAACTTTTAATATCGATAAAATTTGCACTCTTCTGGAAAAATATTATCCATGGATTTTAATGAGCAAGAGAAGATTAATTTGAATTTTCAACTTCAACATTTCATTATTGATGCTCGCCAAGATTCAAATTTGAAGACTTTATCAACAATGCAAAAGTTATGTACATGTTTGGCAACAACAAAAAAGTCAGAAGTTTACTACTTGATAGATAGATTACTTCGTCTTATCATGACTTTTCTAGTTTCTACCGCTACAACTAAAAAATCCTTTTTTGCAATGAAAATAATCAAGAACAAATTGAGAAATAAGATGGAGGCTGAATTTTTAGCAAGCACTATGATCATCTATATTGAAAGGGATATTGCAACTAACTTCAGCTCTGATTCAATTATTGAAGATTTTAAGTCAATAGAAAGAACGTAAAGGAGCACTTTGAATAAATGTAACTTTTGTTTTTTTTTTATATATTATTGTTGATAATAAACTTTACGTTACTCTTTCATATATATTATTATTATATTGTTTAGATTCTATTGTTATGAGTGTTTATTTTGAATAAAAAAATGTTATTACTTTTTAATTAAAAGAAATTGATTTTTTTAATTAAAAAATAATAATTTATGTATAAAAGATATATTTAGTCACCTAAAACTTTTGTTGAAGTTCTGCCGCTACTATGAAGTTAGGCAAGCTTGGTGAGGCGCAGTCGTACAAGGCAAGCTTTGTGAGGTGTTACCGTGTTGGGCAGGATTTATCGAAAATCGTGAACCATTAAGAGTGGTTTTTTTCTAGGATAATGATACTTTAACTCACTTTTTTTGACCCACTTTTAACCCACCACTCTCATTACCCTTAGATCATCACATCACATCACTACAAAAAATTAAAATAGATGATCTAAAGGTAACAAGAATGATGGGTTAAAAGTGGGTAAAAAAAGTGAGTTAAAATATCATTATCCCTTTTTCTAAGCCTCTAGAATGATTAAAATGTCTTGTCGCTCTTAAATGTGTGTCACATGGCAACATCAAGGCTGTTTGGATCTGCATAACCAAGCATCAATGGTTGGCACTGTTCAAGGCTCAAAACAGCATTTGGCGAAGTCGTTTCGCTTTTCTGAAAGGAAAATGATTAGTTAACTACTTTTTCTTACCACTTCTCTTACCACCTAACGTGGATTGAACTTTTGCATTTTAATTTTAAATTTTAACTTACTTTTAAGTTGTAGAAGTGTCAGAGGAAATAAAAAAAGTCTATTCCGCGCGTGAGTAATCTTTTGGTCAGAAAATTCCCATTCTCTTAGAACCCATTTTTCCATTCTTTGTTGAACATTGCCATTCTAGAAGTTACCTTTTTTGGGACCTCATTTTTTCACACCCACCAAGTCTCATAGAACCCATTTTTTTCATTCTTCGCTGAACATTGTCAACCATAAGGTAAGAAAACGAAACCCCTTCCCTACTCTGCACACTGCAACCCATAAAGCTAGTGAATGAAGTCCTTCCCATTTTTGAACGAAGGAGATTTTGCACATAATAAAGTTGACAAATTTTGGAAGTCATGAGAATACAGAATTCTCTCCCTTACAAAAAGGGTGAACCCTAGTTGTGCACACCAATACCAAACCTAATCCCACTTCTTCTAAACCAGGTGTAAGTTCATTTGGAAAAAAACTAATCTGCAACATTTTTAAACTTATCTTGCAACCCAAGCACAATTATGATGTAACCCATGAAGAAGTTTTTGCATAAAAAAAGTTGACAAATATTGGAAGTGCATAAGAACACACAAATCTCTCCCCTACTAAAAGGGTGGACTTCAACTGTGCACACAAATACCAGACCCCATCCCACTTATTATAAACCAAGTGTAAGTTCCTTTAGAAAAAAAATAGTCTGCAACATTCTTAAATTTATCTATAACCCAAAAGCAATTAAGGTGTAACCCACAAAGGAGTTTTTGCACAAAGTAAAATTGACAGATTTTGGAAGTGCATGAGAACACACAATTTTCTCCCTTACTAAAAGGGCGGACACCAGTTGTGCACACCAATACCAAACTCCATCCCACTTCTTCTAAACCATGTGTAAGTTCATTTAGGGAAAAACTAGCCTGCAACATTTTTAAACTTATGTTGCAATCCAAGAATAATTAAGGTGTAACCTACGAATCAATTTTTGCACAAAATAAAATTGACAGATTTTGAAAGTGCATGAGAACACATAATTTTTTTCCCTTACTAAAAGGGTGGACCCCAATTGTGCATACCAAGACTAGACCCCATTCCACTTCTTCTAAACCAAGTGTAAGTTCATTTAAGGAAAAACTAGTCTGCAACATTTTTAAACTTATTTGCAACCCAAGAGCAATTAAGGTGTAACCCACAAAGGAGTTTTTGCACAAAGTAAAATTGACAGATTTTGGAAGTGCATAAGAACACACAATTTTCTCCCTTACTAAAAGGCTGGACACCAATTATGCATACCAATATTAGACTCTATCCCACTTTTTCTAAACTAGGTGTAAGTTCATTTAGGGAAAAAAACTAGTCTGCAACATTTTTAAACTTATGTTGTAACCTAAGAGCAACTAAGGTGTAACCTACAAAGGAGTTTTTGCACAAAATAAAATTGACAAATTCTGGAAGTGCATGAGAACACACAATTCTCTCCCTTACTAAAAGGGTGGACCCGAGCTGTGCACACAAATGCCAGACCCCATCCCATTTCTTCAAAACTGGGTGTAAGTTCATTTGGGTAAAAACTAGCCTACAACATTTTTAAATTTATCTTGCAACCCAAGAGCAATTAAGGTGTAACCCACGAAAGAGTTTTTGCACAAATTAAAATTGACAGATTTTGGAATTACATAAGAACACATAATTCTCCCCCTTACTAAAAGGTTGGACCCCAACTATGCACACCAATACCAGACTCCATCCCATCTGTTCTAAACCAAGTGTAAGTTCATTTGGGGAAAAATTAGCTTGTAACATTTTAAAACTTATCTTACAACCTAAGCTTAGGTGACGAAGTAAATCAATAACAACATTCATCTCCGCAAAACCCCCAATGTCCTGTGCATTGGACGGACAAAAGTTACGACCAAAACCCTTCGTTTAGGGCTTGCAAAATTCAGTCCAATGAAAAGAAGGGGAGAAAGGGCTAGAAAGGGTTATGGTTTGCAATGTAACGAGTACAACAAAAGGGGTTTCGTTCGCTAGCTTTATGGGTTGGAATGTGCAGATTAGAAGGGAAGGGGCTTTATTTTCTTACCTTATGGGTGACAATATTCAAAGAAGAAGGGAAAAATGGGTTCTGTGTGAAGCTTCTAGGAAACTTGGTGGGTGCAAAGAAATGGGTTTCGAAAATGGCAGTTTCTAAAAAGCCTAATAGAATGGAAATTTTCTATCCAAAAGATCACCCACACGCCGAATGCACTTTTTTATTTTCTCTGACACTTCAATAACTTAAAAGTATATTAAAATTAAAATTAAAATACACAAAATAAATCCACGTGATAAAAGAAGTGGTAAGAAAAAGTAATTAACTAATTATTTTCCTTTCTTAAACTGCCTTTATACGTTAGCATTGGCGCTACAACCTTTTCTTCACGTCTCTATTTTCGTGCTTGCTCTGTTCTTGTGCCCTTTCTTCGTTGCTTGCTGCACTATCCGTTTCTCATCCCCCATTCCATTGCCTCTACGTTTTCCAATCATAGGTATGACTTCTTCTTCCGCTTCGTCTTCTGGTCTTGTTTTTAGGCGTCACCATCAAGGTCCAACGGTGACGTGGGGGGTCCCCTTCTAGGTGAGGGCTCCTCCCTAAATACTCCTAGAGAGAGGGTCTGCACATAGCCTCTCTCCGTCGCGCCTCCTATGATGGCCTCTACTAGGGTTTTCATCGTAGTTCAGAAGAAAAAGAAATTGGTCAGAAGTAGGGCGGTTGCTCTTCTTGTAACTCAGCCTGAGTCAGCTGCTCTTGTGGCCCGGGGGAGGAGTCGCTTCCCCCATTCTCAACAAGGTGGCCTCTTACGCCTTTGAGTATCTTATCGAGGTACGGTTGTCCTAGTTGATGTCTACATTTAACTTCTGCCCTGAGAGGCTTATTGTCTTGCCTTCTTCTCTGGGTGAAAGGGTCTTTTCTCGTCCCGCTGAGGAGGACGAGGTCTTTACATACGTTTATCAGTATTTCCGTGATTTTGACATTTCCTTCCCTTTATTTGGATTTGAAGCTAATCTTCTATCAATAATGCTTGTAGCCCTGAGTTAGCTTCACCCCAATACTTAGGGCTTTGTAAAGGCTTTCAAGATCATCCGTGAGCATCTCAGCCTGACCCCCACACCCCGTATGTTCATATATTTTTATCAGATGTAACACAGGGATAAAGTTTGCTGGGTCTCCTTCAATGGCGCTCCCGGCCACGGATCGTTATTCACCGTGTACTCTTAATAGTTCAAGAACTTCAAAGACAAGTTCTTCAATTTGAAACTTGCTTCCACTGAGTCTGCGGTGCAGTACTTCCTGCATCCAGGGACTCACAAGCCCTCAGTGTTGAAGGGTGTCCTGAGTGCCGAGGAGGTAAGAGGGTTTAGCTCATTAGGCAGCTTCCTCGACTAATAAAATGCAGGGAGTTTTTGTGTGTCCTTCAGGATGAGGACCATGTCGCATACTGGATAAGGGTGATAGTTTTATTGTCTTGTAGTTTTGATTCTCGATGCTGAGCTTATTCGATTTTTATGCACAGGTTATGTCGTTCGGAGGTTTCGACTACCAGTCCTGGAAAGCTCTGCACTTGAAGAAATAGAAGGGAAAGATTGTCCAGTCTCCTAGTGCTACTTCTCATGCCGCAAAGAAACAGAAGATTGGTCTGCCTGCACCTACATGGGACCGCCAATTAGCCAAGGTGGTTCCTGCCTCTCCCTCAAAGATATCCACGAGCGGGCCAGTCGTGGAGACCGAGGTGGTGGACTTATCATCCGGCGACGCCTTTGGAAAACGTGTGGAGGGTGGTTGTGGGCCGATTGTCCAAGTTAGAACGTCGTCTGTTGGTCCCTTTACCATGCCGACCTTTTGCACGAGGTTCATCCCTGGCTTCGCTGGCAAGGGACCCATCTTTCGCTTAGAGCATGCCTCCGCCACAACACCAAATGTGGAATTGTTGTGACATCTGGGTATGCAGGGGAGCGATATGGAGAGCGAGCACCTGTCGAGCCCCTACTATCGATAGATGTTTAGGACCCTGGAACATACGGCAAGGTGATGTTGGAGTGGGTTCTATACATCGTGCGCGTAGCGAGGATTACATGGAAGAGCGACAAAGGTGGATGGGCCAACTAGAGGAAAAGGAGAAGGATAGGCTTGGGTAGGAGGTAGCTTTGAATGTTGCCAACCAAAAGCTGAAAGAGATGGATGCGGAGCTTGGCAAGCTGAAGGCATAGGCAACCTGATCTGCAGAGAGTCTGCAAAGCGCTACGAGCTGAGGCGGGTGTGCTGAAAGCTACCAACGAGGTCCTTGCTAAGCAGGTGTTGGACAAGGACGAAAAGTTGACTAAGCACGCCAATCGCCTTGTTGGGCTGGCAATGGAGAAGTGTAGCCTGGAATAGGGTCTGGACAAGGCTAAGGCTGCCTCCAAGCTGCTAACCAGGGGAATCGCCGACCTTGAAGCCGACGTCTATCGGTTGAAGGAGGAGACTACGACACTTACGGCGGGAGGACTGGAGGCCTATGCAACAAGTTTTTAGAAGGCTAAGAGGCATACCGCCCTCCTTTTCCTTGGTCTTGACTTGAGGAAAATTGATATGGACAAAGAGATTGTGGATGGAGCCCATGTCGGAGAAGAGGCCGTTCAGGATCTCTCCCCAGTCCAGGTGCGCCTTGTTGAGGTCGATAGCGAGATTTGTAGTGTAGGGTAATTGATGTAAATGTTTGAATGCTTGTAATGTACTTGGGACTTGCGGCTTTGCTTTTGTGAATATAATATTTGTTTTTTCTGCTAATGGTTTTACCGCGTTATTTTTGTACACCTGAGACTTGGCGCTGTGTCTTTGATTTTGGTTGTTCAGCGGGTATTGCTGTGTTGCGAGTGTTGTCGTTAAACGTTTTTAGTGTTCCGACTATAGGGTGCCTCGCTGGGAGGGCTTAGTGTGCCTCGTTGGGAGGGCTTAAAGTGCCTCACAGGGAGGTCTTCATGCTGCCTCGCTGGGAAGGCTTAGGGTGCCTCGCGGAAAGGGCTTAAGTTGCCTTGCGGAGAGGTCTTCGTGGTGCCTTGTTGAAGAGGCTTGGTGCCTCACTAGAAGGCTTAGTTTGCCTCGTTGGGAGGGCCTAAAGTGCCTCGCGCGGAGGTCTTCGTGATGCCTTGTAGGGAGGGTTTAGGGTGTCTTATAGGGAGGGCTTAGGTGCCTTGCGGGGAGGTTTTCGTGGTGTTTCGCTGGGAGGATTTAGGGTGTGTTTGATTTTAAGGATAGATTTGAGGGAGAGTGAGTAAATTGATATGAGAGTATAAAGTGAAGAAATTGAAAGTAAAATTTCTGAAAGTTTGTGAATGATATAATGAATGTGATAGATATAAAATAACGTTTAATATATAAAAGTGTGATATTATAGATTTACCCTTTAGTTAAAATTAATATAAAATATAATAATTATTATTAATTTCAATAGTATTATTATTATTAGTTTAATTATTATTATTATTAATATTATTAGTTTTAATATTACTATTATATTAGTAATGTTATTATTATTATTATTATTAAAATTAGTATTACTATTATTGTTATTAATTATCCACAAGGTAAGGAAACACTTATTTAAAGGTTTTCAATTTGTGTATTTAATAAAATACAAAATTTTAATTGAAGTTTCAAAACAAGTATTTGTTTATTTTCTATCTTTATTTTAATATTGTTTTGTGAGTTGGTGTATGACATATTATTACATTTTTTATTAATTTTTCAACTTGAATTTTTATCATAATAATTAATATATCTTTTATTATTAGAAAAAAAATTACATATTACTCTTCAATAATTTATATTATATAATCACGGTTTCAAATTAATAAAAAAATTAAATATTTTATTATATGTTATTGTCTGTACTAAGTCCTGGTTGGATTCTAAACTCGTTCCTCACCCTATGTATCTGGCCACCTCAGCTCGGCTCCTCGGTTGGAGTAAAAACGAAATATGAATTAATGAGCCCGTTTATATAGGAAGTCCACCTTTGAGTGAAAAAGAAAGTCCGGCCCAGTTCAAAATGTGGCATAAGTAGACGTTAAAAATATCTAATAATAACTTAAAATATCTGAAATCCCTATCTTTAAGGGAACCTGAATTTTGTTAGTGGTCAGTTCTGAGTCCCTAAAAAAAAAGGGATCAGTTGACAAGTGAAAATACCTATATATGTAGAGGTAAAATTGATAGAAAGGCATCAATTTTTCTCCGGGAATTTCTGAACAATTAAAGTTTGGGAATTTTAGAATCAAAAGTGAAAACTTTCTTAAAGAATTGTTGTTTACTAGAGAGAAGAGAGTGATTTCGTTTTGGATCGAAATCTGTGAAAGTTCCGGGCCAAAACATTGGCGCCCACCGTAGGGCCATGGTAAAATCAGAAGCCTACCCCACCAAATATTAAGAGCACGTCTGTGAAATATGTTTGGAGATTCACTGACCATGGAGTAGGTCATGCAACATATAGAAAGTTTGAGGAAAGAAAATGAGGCAATACGAGAACAAGCATAGTGTGATCGGACTCGATGGTAGGAAGAGGAACAACGGCGCTGAGCTGAGATGGAAGCTGAGGGTGAAAGATTGCGAAAAGAGTCGGAGGAGTCGCGCTAGCGATTGGAAGAATCATTGAGCCAACAAGAGCTGCTACGAAAGAATAATGAAGAGTTTCACACTTGGATGAGAGACCAGGGTAATCCTCATGGTCAGAGGGAGATCAGAAGATGAAATTCGGACGAAGAGGAAGGACATCCCCTCGCAAGGGAAATCATGGAGGTGGTCATACCCCCGCACTTCATAATAGCTAAAGTTTCACCCTTCACTAGAGAAGGTGACCCGGAGGCTTATCTCAAGGCTTTCCACGCACAAATGTTGATCTCAAGAGGAAGTGACACAATTCGTTGCAAGATGTTCGTGGGGATACTTGCCAGGACCGCTCTGAAGTGGTTCAGCAAGATTTCTTGTTCATCCATCACGTCATTCACCATTTTTTCCCAAATCTTCTTAGAACGTTTTGCGGTCAATCGCCCAAAACAGCTACAGATCGTGGATATGTTCGACGACGTCAAACAACAACAAAATGAAACGTTGAAACACTTTCTTAATCGATTCAGTGACGTAAGTATGGGACTAACTAATCTCAGTGAAGAGATGTTGGTGGGGGCATTCGTCAAAGGCTTGCGACCACATTTGTTCAGCGAATCTCTAATCAGAACCCCTGCCACCACATTAGCTAAAGTGAGGAGCCGAGTTGCTATCCATATTGAAACCGAGGAGGCCATGCAACGGAAAAGGTCTGAAGAAAAATGACTGACTTCTGAGTACAAAGGCTGAGAAATCCGACGTCAGATACTAGAAATTTCATCACCTCACAAACGAGCAGGCCATAAGTTTGCTCCCTACATCACACTAAAAGAATCTGACAAGAAGACAATCAAACCCGTTTGTCCACCTCTTTCCGAATCCAAGGCCCGTATAATAAAAAAAATGATGAAATAGCAAGGTATCTCCGTTTTCCATTGGAAATTAATAGACCGCTAGGGAAGGACACCTCGGCTTGGTGCGAATTCCAAAGAACTCACGGTCATGACACGGAGAATTGTTTTCCCTTAAATGGACAACTGTCAAGCCTAGCACGCAGAGGCCTACTTAGTACGTATGTCAAATCAAACATTCGACAAGATGTTGTTCGATCATCCTCAATTGAAAGACCCCACGAAATTCCGATCCTGGGTGATTTCAATACCATAGTAGGAGGCTTTGCAGGAGGGGGCACAACTAGGTCAGCTCAGAAACATTATGCGAGGAACATTATGACAACAACCACTAGAAAGGTTGTAGGGACAATACCAAACCTAACCTTCTCGGGTGAAGACTTGAAAGATGTATACCCACATGAAGATGATCCAGTGGTTCTATCCGTCATCATGATGGGAAGAAACGTGCATCAGGTTCTGATAGACCAGGGAAGCTCAGCAGACGTAATGTTTTGGGATGCGTTCACAGGCATGCTAATTCCCAAAGATCAACTCCAACCATTTGATGGCGTACTTGTAGGATTTTCAGGGGAGCAAGTAGAGGTTCGTGGATACGTAGACCTTTAGACAACCTTCGTTGACGATAAAGCTGCAAAAACGATCGTGATTCGATACATCGTAGTAAATGCTCCATCCTCCTACAACCTTTTGCTAGGTAGGCCCTCACTCAACAAATTGGGAGCAGTCGTTTCCACAGTCCATATGAAAATAAAGTTCCCAGTAGAAGGCGGAGTTGTCACCATGAAAGTAGATAAGGAGGTCGCCCGCAAATGCTATGAGAATAGCCTCTGTACGCAGCGAAGAACCTATAATATTGCTAAAGTACAAGCCCCCACAAATGAATCACCAGAAACTAAGTTAGACCCTAGGATTCTCGAAGATAATCGCGGACCGAAACCTGTAGGAGAGGTAAAGGAAGTAGAAATCTACCCAGGAAAGAAGGTAAAAATCAGAGCCGACCTCGATGCTCGGATGGAGGCCGATCTCTATCAAGTACTTCGATCTAATCTGATATCTTTTGCATGGACTGCAAGCGACATGCCAGGAATAGATCCCAATCTCATTTGTCACCGCCTGAATCTTAATCCAAGAATTAAAGCAAAGGTTCAAAGGCGAAAAAGCAGAAGTAGCTACAATGAAAGTACGAAAACTACAAGAAGCAGGTCATATCAGGAAAATTCAATACCCCGAGTGGCTTGCTAATGTAGTAATGGTAAAGAAGGCTCACGGAAAATGGAGAATGTGTGTAGACTTCACAAATTTAAATATAGCCTGCTCGAAAGACTCATACCCTCTCCCAAACATAGATTCACTTGTAGACCAAGTTTCTAGATGTGGTTTGTTGAGCTTCATGGACGCCTATTCTGGATATAATCAGATTCGGATGCACCCTGAAGATAAAGATAAAACTGCCTTCATGGGAGTCAAGGCCAATTACTGCTATCAGGTAATGACATTTGGACTTAAAAATGCAGGAGCAACATACCAGAGAATGATGGAAAGAATCCTACAACTGATGTTAGGTAGGAACGTGGAGGCTTATGTGGACGGTATGATAGTTACATCGGCCAATGAAGTCGGTCATGCTGAAGATCTCAAAGAGTTGTTTGACACCATCAACAAGTATAAGTTAAGACTAAACCCGGAAAAATGTGCCTTTGGTGTTAAAGCTGGAAAATTCTTAGGCTTCATGTTGACCGAGAGAGGAATCGAGGCTAACCCAGACAAATGTGCAGCCATAATAAACATGAAAAGTCCTAGTTGCATACGAGAGGTACAACAACTAACAAGGAGAATGGCGTCTCTAGCGAGGTTCTTAGCAAAAAGCAGAGACAGAGGTCACCTCTACTTTCAGTGTTTAATGAAAAATGAGAAATTCCAATGGACTCCAGAATGCGAACAAGCCTTACTTGAATTAAAGGAGTACCTGGGCCGTCCGCCGGTGTTGAGCCGACCAAAAGCAGGTTTTCCTTTACAATTATATATAGTTGTTACACAATATGCAATAAGCTCGGTCCTAGTACAAGAAAGAGAAGAGATTCAACGACAAATTTACTTTGTCAGTAGATTGCTACACGGAGCAGAAGCCATAGTGGTCTCAGCCAGAAAGCTTAGGCCTTATTTCCACCGTTTCAGCGTCATTGTGAAGACGGACCTCCCAATAAAACAAGTTTTAAAGAAGATGGACATGACATGTCATCTTGTCAAATAGTCCATGGAATTAGCAGAAAATGAGATCGTCTGTGAACCTAGGGGTCCCATCAAAGCTCAAGCTTTGGCTGATTTTGTAGCTGAGTTAACCGTTCCCCAAGTGACGGATGAATCCGAGAGAATCGAGAAAAAACTTGACTCAACATGGCTTTTGTCAGTAGATGGGGCTTCGAATCTTAAAGGAAGTGGAGTAGGGGTTGTTTTAGAAGGACCTGGTGGTGTCCTCATCGAACAATCATTGAAATTCTCTTTTAAAGCCAGCAATAACCAGGCTGAATACGAGGCTTTAATAGCGGGCATGTTATTAGCTAAGGAAATGGGAGTTGCGCATCTATCAACAGGAAGTGACTCGTTATTGATTATAGGCCAAGTAAATGGCGAGTTCGCCACAAAAGATCCCCAACTAGCGCGCTACCTGGATTATGTAAAAGTATTATCCAAAGCTTTTATTACTTTCGATCTAATCCATGTACCACGGCAGGACAATAACCTAGCAGATTTATTATCAAAACTTTCCAGTTGTACAAAGCCTGGCCAACAAAGGTCTGTCATAAAAGAAACGTTAACTACTCCCATAGTAGATATACTAGGTCGGTCTAAGGTAATGGTTATAGGCAAAGCTCAAAGAGCGACAACATGGATGACTCCATTAAAGACCTACTTAGCTGATGGAACACTACCCGAAGATCCAATCCAAGCCTCCCAAATCAAGAGAAGCTCCTATGACTATACCCTTTTAGACGATCATCTATTCCGATTCAGTTTTTCACGACCTATATTAACCTGCATAGACCTGGATGAATCCAAACGAGTAATGTTCGAGCTTGATGAAGGTATATGTGGAAGTCATATCGAAGGACGAGCTCTGATGCTTAGGACACTTCGAGTTGGCTACTTTTGGCCCTCCATAAAAAAAATGTTTTGAACATGTCTAGAAGTGTGACCAATGTTAGAGGCATGCGAACCTGCACCTTGCCCTTCCTGAGGTCCTACATTCGATCAATACTCCCTGTCCATTCCACACCTGGGGAATAGATATCCCAGGACCATTTCCTTTGGCAGCTCGCCAGGTGAAGTTTCTCATAGTGGTTGTAGAATATATGACAAAATGGATAGAAGTAGAGCCTGTTGCATCCATTACGACAACAAGAGTCACTAGATTCGTAGGGCAAAATATAGTTTACCGTTTTGGTGTACCTAAACGACTGATCTCAAACAATGGAACCCAGTTTGCGAGCTCACAATTGAAAGGGTTATGCAATGAGCTCGGAATCAAGCAAAAATTCTCGTCGGTAGAACACCCCCAAACAAATGGATAAGCGGAGGCCGCAAATAAGGTTATTCTTAAAGCTCTCAAGCAAAGGATATTAAATGTCTATACATCTTGGACAGAAGAACTTCCCCGAATCATTGGGGCGTATCATACTACTCCACAATCAACGACACATGAAACCCCTTTTAGTTTGGTGTATGGAACCGACACACTCCTCCCAATTGAAATAAATCATTCCACGGATCGATCAGAAAACTACTCACCAGAAGATAATGAGCAGAGTATCAGAGCTAACTGGCGAGAATAACAAGTAAAGAAGCAAAGAGGGTGGAGCAACAATATAAGACCAAAGTCTGACCTCGGAATTTCAAAGAGCATGACATGATTTTGAGGAGAGATCACGCAGCGGAAATGGAGAATAAACTTTCACCAAAATGGGTTGGCCCCTTTAGAATTACAAAGGTGTTAGCAAGAGGATCGTATAAGCTGGAAACTCTACATGGAACAACCATTCCGAGAACATGGAACGCCGCCAATCTCTGCTTTTATTTTAGTTAGTATTTTTTTTACACTTCTTTACAAATTTCAGTATTTCCTTTCTTTTGTAAATAAGTACAAATACAAAGGTTTTATAAACCCCCACACTTTTTTTACCTTCGAACGTATCAGAGGGTTTTTTTTAATGAGGTGGGTTGTCTAAATTATCGCATTAGTTGTCTATTATATCGCATTTACGTTTGTATCGTGTATGGTCTCGCCTCTGAAAACCCAAAACGGTCTGACCTGCCTACGAGCTAAGCAAAAACCTCAGTACGTAGAGGGCTAAAACCAGTCTGACCTAGTTAGAAGCTAGGCAAAAACCTCAGTACGTTGAGGGCTGAAACCAGTCCGACCTACCTGTGAGCTAGGCAAAAACCTTAGTACGCTGAGGGCTAAAACTAGTCCGACCTGGCTACGAGCTAGGAGAAAACCTCAGTACGCTGAGGGCTCGATCAGACCGACTTGGCTACGAGCTAGGCAAAAACCTCAGTACGTTGAGGGCCAAAACCGGTCTGACCTGGCTACGAGCTAGGAAAAAACCTCAGTACGCTGAGGGCTCGATCGGACCGACCTGGCTACGAGCTAGGCAAAAAACCTCAGAACGCTGAGGGCTCAAACCGGTCTGACCTCGCTATGAGCTAGGAAAAAACCTCAGTATGCTGAGGGCTCGATCAGACCGACCTGGCTACGAGCTAGGCAAAAAACCTTAGTACGCTGAGGGCTCAAACCGGTCTGACCTAGCTACAAGCTAGGCAAAAAACCTCAGTACGCTGAGGGCTCGATCGGACCGACCTAGCTACGAGCTAGGCAAAAACCTCAGTACACTGAGGACTTAAACCGGTCCGACCTGGCTACGAGCTAGGAAAAATCTCAGCATGTTGAGAACTCACTCGAACCGAACTGGCTACGAGCTAAGTATAATCCTCAGTATGCTAAGAGCTTCGGTGCTACGATCTTTTTACATTTTTAACAAAAGATCTTAGTATATCGAAGTTTTCGTCAATCCGACAAAAACCTAAATACTATTTTATCGATCGTAATATGTGATCAAACCTTTTTGCTATTACACGATTTAACGCTTAAGCTAATTCAATAGGTTCTCCAGAATTTAATAAATCAAACTTTAGTGTACCACATACATGCGAGAATAAGAGAAATATTCAAATCTTTGGTTAAATCGAAGTACAAAACGAAAAACAAAAGTCCTATTCTTCATTAGCCACTTCCACCAATCTCTCGTTTACCACCTCCTTAGTAACACCCACCTCAGTAATATTCGCTTCAGCTTAAAGAACTTTCACTTGGTCCAAAGCTAGTTGGAAGCCTTGCTTTAGCATAGAGCACACCTGGTCTGCTAGTTCTTCCTTGTCATCTTCCAGGGTCTTACATTTTGCAGTCAAATCACTCACCTGAACCTCGAGAGTCTTCACCTGTGGCCTCAGCTCGTCGAACTTGGTATGAAGATCAATCAACTTGGAGTCTTTATCTTTCAAAGCATGTTTGAATTTTAAGAGTTCGGCTCGAAGATCCTCATTTTCCTTCTTAGCAGGATGAAGGTTAGTTGTAAGTTTAGATTCTTTTACTTCTGAGGTTCGCAGACGACCAATTACAAAGAGCGAAGAAGCTTCCGCCGGGTGCAAAAAGCGAAGCAAATCCTCTTGTGCCAGAGTCGGATCTCTCTTGGAAAGTATCTCTTCATCAATAGTAGAGTAATTGTTCACTTAGGCATGGGCTTCGTGTTTAAAATCGTTATCCCAAAAACTCCCTTTTAATCCGAGGGTAGCCCCCTCATCCATCTTATTGAAAGGTCGTTCGTTCGAAGCTGAAGCTTCTAGAGTAATCAGGTTGTCCTCTTTACTACTCATCTTTCTCTTCTTCAATTTTGAGTTACTTTGTGTAGTTTCGTTCTCACTACCAAGACCGACTTTCGAGGGAGAACCTCTAACTCTCGCGCTCTCCCCAGCCTTCGAGTTACCTTGTTGTTTGATACGATGAAGTAGATCTTTTTGAGACAAAGCCATGTGGTGCTCTGCCAAAGAAAATACAGGTCAACATAGTATAATAAAAGAATAATATTAAAATGAGCCAAGTTCAGGTAGATATCGATGAAGAGTTTTAAATCTACTTCACGATACTCAAGTTCTAAAACTTTACGTATGTTAAAGATGACCTCTAGACCCTTCAGTCTTTCACAACCCTTTTTTTCTATCGGAGTTAACTCTTCCATTTGCCGAGCTCCTTGTGGAGTATGGTGTTTAGTTCATTATAAAGGAAATCCCTCAAGTAAGGTCGGGTTGTGGACAGGTGCTAAGATTTTCAAGAAAGCCCCTTTGAACCCTTTATAAGATGACTGAAACAAGGTAAAAAGACCCAGACCATTAACTCCGCTCAGAGAATCCCACACCTGTTTAGACGAGCCGCTTTTTAGTTCAAAAAAATAAAGGAACATGGCAGGAGTTGCTTGGATTCCTAGGCCTCCACATAAGATATAGAATGCCCGTATGAAAGCCCAACTATTGGGATGCAGTTGAGCGGGAGCCACATTTAGGATGGTCAGTAAGCTTTTCTCGAAATCATTGAAAGGAAGTCAGAAATGGAGCCTCTTGAAAAGCATGGAATAAATAAAGGTGAAAGTCTGCAATGGTGGGAGAGTACCATCTCTACATACATGCTCGTCTAGCTCACAGATTCCGACAAGCACGTCTTTCTCATCGTCCTTACACAATGCCTGCTTACTTCTAAAAGTTCTTATCCTCTTCTCGGAACAAAAACCAGTACACTCCCTTTTTAGATTTAAAGAAGCCCAAGGATATTGTGAGTCATGAGAAGTCATGTCGATCCTAGTTTCTGTTTTTTCTACAAGAGCCCCAACACTCAAATACTGATAGCCTATCTGAAACAAAAAAAAAAGGGAAAAAACTAGAGAGAGAAAACATTCTGTCAAACCAAAATCAACTCCAGAGTTTACACTCATTCACAAGCATATCAAGACATCAACGTCACGATCACTAAAAAATCCAAATCCAACCCTAAAGAGGGAAATTCTAATATCTTTTGATAAAGAACTTAGTGAAACCCTAGTAAACATTCTTTCTTCTTTTTTACTAGAAGCGTCAAAATCTGAACCCAGGGATGATCAATCATGGTGTAGTATCTCCATTAGAATCATACGATAAGACTGTTATGTGAGATATCCTAACAACAAATAATCACACACAAATCTCAAACAAATAAATAAACATACCTGGAAAGGGATTGTGGGACGTCTTTGCGAAGCCTTCTCAGCGATTTTGAGAGCCAACAGTTACTAAGAAGTTCAAACAGTAGTTTTTTATATTTAGGCAATGCTCAAAGGGAACATAACGGTTACAACACTTTGAATCATGGCTATAGGATAATATAGGATGAAGGGTCCGATAGGGTACACGTGGAGCTAAGTAGGTAGGGTAATAAATAGGAAATCCAGGTGCGTCTGGTTACACACGTCAAATCACTTGGGAAATGTGCAAACCTTAGTCCATAACTGTAAGGCCCACTTTTCATTCTGCCCTTTTTTTTAAGGCTGCCCCAAACTGTTGGGCCTAAGGGCTAGCCCAAAGGGGGCAACAAACCCTAAGTTTGCCCTAATGCTCCATCCCCTTTCACTTTGCAGAAACTATCCCTCCATTCCTTCATAGAGCAACCACAAGACCTTTGCTAGGGTTTTGAAGTTCAGTCAGATCTGAGTTAGATTGGCCTCGTTTTACCACGTAAGTCGTTCACGAACCCTTAACCTTCATCCCTGGTTTAGTTCTTCGCGTTTCCTATTAGGGCTCTCTGTAATTAATCTTGTGCCTCATATATGTTAGGGTTCCACAGATCTTAAATTTGCTCTGGGTGTGCTCGTACTCTTTCGCTTCAATGTCGGAATTGTTTGGCTAACCCTTTCCAGGTAAGGAAAGCTAGATCCTTTTGAATGTTCCATGAAATCTGCCTATTTTACGTCTATTTCGTGATTGAATGGATTGCATGTGAATATGTGTTGTTGGGATTGCATGTTTGAACTGTTTGGATCCTGTTGTGGGACTCTTGCACGAGAGACCAGTGGCAAGCACTAGTTTTCTCGCCCAAGCGAGCATGTCTCGCCTAGGCGAGATCAACAGAGGCTCGCCCAAGCTGCTTCACGCGAGCGGTCGCTCAGGCGACCCATGTTGCTCCTGAGCAAGAGAGCATCTCACCCAAGCGAGAGGGGTCTCGCCTAAGCGAGATCGCGCGTGAGGCTACTGTTCCCCTTTTCGAGCCCTCGCCTAGGCGAAGGAGGCTCGCCTAAGCAAGACCCTTCAGCCTTAGCGAGGAGCTAGGCGAGGCAGTGGGATGTCTGATTGTTTTCCTTGAATCTTGAATGGTTAATGCTTGCTTGGATATGAGTGTTGTGTTAAAAGCATAAAACAAATAAGTATGCTTGAATGATGTGATTTATGAATTGTGAATAATGGGTTTGGCATGAACTTAACATGTGATCTAAATGAAAAGGTTGGTATTAAAGTGACATGGTAACAAGATCAGTTGGAATGGGATATTCATGGTTGGAATATGTGGAATTGGTATGGATTGGATCTGAAAAATGAAAGGGATTGGTAGTAAAGGTTTATGTAATATATGTATATGTATGATAAGTTCTTTTTGATTTATGGAGTATGATTGGTCCGTGTTTGTGCGTAATTCCTTGGGATCTCTAGGTAAGACTCTCAGGGTCGCTCTTCAGTGGTCGAGACGTAATTCCATGGCCCCTGTTAGTGGGTGCCCATGGTGGTGCCTCATCTATATGACTTGGTAAGGATTCAAGGTAAGGATTGCATTCTGACACTCTAAAGAGTCAGTTAGTCTCACTTAGAGCGAACTGACTCTTGTGGTGAGAGTAGCAGAAGGCTTGAAACTCATTAAGGGCTAACCTTGTGTGTGAGGGAATTGATTCATTATAACACTTGTAACACATATATCGGGAGTGAGCCGCTCGAGGGTGAGCAGAGGTATCCACCACAAGTGCAAGCATCCGCCGAATCCGACCAAATCATATGTATCTGGATGAGTCGAATCGAGTCCTAGTGTATTGATTGAAAGGTCATAACATGCTTGAATGATATATGTATTTTGGGGCTGTGAAGGTATCTTTGATTGCATGATAAAAATCTTGTTGGCTCTAGCTTACCCTACTATTTATTGTTTTATGTTCCATGGTGTGGTCTTTTCTTTTGCAATGATCATCAACTTGTTGATGGGAGCAGAGGTGAGAACTCCCCGACATAATTAGGGTGATGGAGGTTCCACTCCATAGTCTGCTTGGATTGGATTCGTATCTTCATGGGTTTTCTTTCTAGGCTATGACCCATGTATTAGTTTACAAATTCTATTTTCCTTTGGGGTTTTCAGTTGAATGTTGTAATTGGTTACTGTTGGCATCGTAGTGTGCCTAGGATTGTAAGGGTTGTGTTTAAGACCCCAGGACTGCACTGTTACACTATTTGTGCGTGACGTGTCTTTAATTACGCTTATTAATTAAATGGGACGTTACATTTATGGTATCAGAGCGGTCATTCCTTAGGTCTGTGGACTTGGATTGTTCGCTTAGCTTTCTCTATGTTTCTCTGAGTGTTTAGTTAAAACCCTATCTTATGAAGCCTAACCAAGTGATTTTCTGTGTGCCAATGAACAATGGCACCATCTCGTAGGACTCCACAATCCTCCCAGGGCGATGTGCCAGATATCGTTAGAACAATCGAGGCAATGGTAGCTGCTATGACACAGCAAAGTACGGCTATGATGCAATAGCATGAGGCATCAATGCAGTGACAAGCGGTGTCGCTTGAGCAACAGCAGTTAGTGATGCAGCAATTGGAGGCTGCACGAGTGGCTGCCGAGGATGCACATGGGCAGCATATGGAGGCACTCCGCCAGCTGGAGGAGACCAGGACAGCTGCACCTACTTTTGGTCCTGAGCCACGACCTGCAGCCAGGGAGTGGAGTTTAAAAGATTTCCTGAAGCACCACCTAGCGAAGTTTGATGGGAAGACTAGTCCTGATGCCGCAGATCAATGACTGAAGGACCTAGAGTGTATCTTTGATACGAAGATGTGCCTTGCAGAGAACAGGCTAGCATTCTCAGTGTATATGCTCACGGGGGAGGCAGAGCATTGGTGGATCAGCACCAAATCCATCATAGAGGAGAGAGATGAGCCGGTGACGTGGGAGGCATTCCTGGAGAAATTCCTCTCTGAGTATTTTCCATATAGTATCCGGTACGCCAAGGAGGTGGAATTCCTCCAGTTGACTCAAGGGAGAAGACCGTGACGGAGTATGCTGAGAGATTCAAGCACCTCAGCCGTTTCTACACTCTGCCACTTGATGAAGAGCGGCGATGCAGAAAGTTCGAGAATGGTCTCCGCGGTGATATCCGCTTGATGGTGGTTCCCTTGTCCATCAAGGATTTCGCTACTCTGGTGGAGAAGGCCAGAGTTATGGAGAAGATGAAGCGTGAAGTGGAAGGTCAGCGCCCACAGCAACCACAACAATCACAAAGAGTACGTGGACCATCTAGGTAAAAGCCCATACATGAGGAGCGGAGGAGACCATATGATAGACCTCACTTTCAACCTCAGGGGTCTAGGAGCTTCCCACCTCAGCAGGGTCGGGTGCAGTGCTATATATGTGGAGGCCCTCACCTGAGGAGCGCCTGCCCGCGTATGGAGGGTTACCGCCGGTGCAACAACTGTGGCAAGCAAGGCCACTTTGGGAAGGACTGTCCCACCATTGCCAGGACAGCGACACGCCCTCCAGTTCAGACTTCCCACCACCATCAGCAGAGGGACAGAGGCAACAAGCTTTAGGCGACGGGCATAGTCTATGCTATGACAGGTGTGAGATCCAGGAAATTCATAAAAATTAATAATTAATAGAATATAAGAGATGAGGGGTTGAGACTACCTTAGGAGAGTTCTTTGATAAATCCTAGACAAGAAACAATGTGAACCTAAGTGGTTTAGAGCACTTAATTATGTTGGAAGGACTTGGGTTCAAGTCCCGAGCATGTCATTAGTAGATTTATTTAATTTTGTTTTATTTTGCTACTATATTGTGAATGTGAAAGCATGATTTAAGTTCATACGAATGGGTAAATTGACATGAATAATGTGATTGGTTTGTTGGTTTGCATGTGGTTGAGGAGTTGGAAGCATGTGGGTTCGAACCTTGGGTTGAAGGAAATGGACCCTCTATATTTTTATGTTTTGTTATGTGATGAAAAACCTAGAAATTGTAGAAATTTCCTGGGAAATCAGAGGGGCGTCAGTTAGGTGCAGTAACCAAGAGTAATGGCCATTAAACTTAAAAATATAAATTAATTTTGTTTTCCTTTTTATTTTTATTTAATTCGAGCTGAATGGGTGAGAGGGAAAGGAGTGTGTGAGAAAACAAAGGGTTAGAGAGTGTGACAGCCAGGAGAAACAAAGAGGGGACTGGAAATTTACGTGGTTCAGAGGGAGAGAGTGAGGGTGAAGGGAGTTGAAGAAGATACCCTTTAAGGAGGCTTTGGATAGCAAGCACAAATCATTTAATTGCAATTGGAGCAAGGAAATCAGGTAAGGGGACCTGCACTATTTGTCTTAATTTTGAGATAATTATTTCTGTGCATGTATGAGATTGGTATGTGTTTTATTCCCTTTGCGAGCACAATTTCAGCAAGTTCTTACGTCGACCATATGCCGATGGTTTTAATCTTTTTTGGTAGGACTTTCAGGCTTGCGAAATAAAAAAAATTTACATATTCTTTCTTTATACAGATCATGCTTCAATAATAGAAAGTTGTTGTTTTGATTGTTTTATAAAAGGTTATTACTGGTGTCTTTGTGGTAGTATATATTTATTTATATACTCTATAATTTTTGTGTGCATTGATGCTATATGATATTAAGTACTATTACTTTATCTAGATCAAAAGAAAAAAATATACATGAACAATGGCAAAACTATAAAATATATAAATGGAGGTTGGGTCATTCAGAACTTTGGTAATGTCCGTGAATTATTTTGGTGGTGGCATTCAAACTATGGCCTTGACATTATTATTGTAATTGTGTTTTAGTTCTTATGATAGTATGAAGAATAATAGCATTTGCGGGTTAGTGATTTTTGTATCATGTCTTGGTTTTGGGAATAAAGCAGAAGGTTATGGTTCAAAATTGTTTACTTGAAATTTTTTTTTCTTTTTTTTTTTCTTCTGTGGTATAACGACTGTATTATTCATAGAAGATTATATGATTATAATTTCTTTTAATTAATTTATAGTGAGAGGTGTGTAGTCATGATATGATTAGTTACTCATGATGTATTAGGAAAGTGTAAATATATAATCTTCCGTCTGAGACAATTTCTTTCGTATGGATTATAGAAAAAGCATGAAATGTGGAATCAAAATCTTGGATGATAAAGATTGTTTAAATTTTTTTTTAGGTGCAATTTAAGGAGAAATTTGTGGAGTGAATTAGAGCATATTTTGATAAAGACTCATTACCTTGCTTTTAGCGATCAACAATAATCAAATATATTAAAAGCTAGTGGAAGTATTTCGTTGGGATAGATAATATGATAATAATTATATTTGATGCAGTTTTATAGAGTTAAGAGCACGGGAAAATTTTAGTGGGTAAGCACATGTGTTTGGAGTTTAGGGTTGCATAAATTTTGTAGAGATGTATCAAATTTAAATGGTGCAATTCTTTTTTTTGGGTTGAATCATGAATTCTTTTGTTGACGGTTGGTTTGCATAAGTGTGATTAAATTGTAAAACATGAATGAGATATACGGTGAAGTGTGTAGGAAGTGGTGCAAGTTTATTTAAAAATAAATAAATAAATAAAATTAAAATTAAAAGGGATTTTTTTAATTATATAATTTGTTCTTAATAGGGATGAATTGATTACTAAAAATAGTGAGTGAAAATGTGTTGGCATGAGTTGTATGCAACTTTATTAGGCGAATGGAAAATGCTAAACTAGGAGTATTAAAAATAAAGATTCAGGTGGGAGTGTCCATTTATTTGGAAAATCTCGTTAAAGTTGAGGTTAGTTATGTATTGTGATGCGAACCCTTTTTTTTCCTTAACGGGGATTTTTGTTAAAGGTGGGATATGGTGGATTAGTTACGAGCGGGGAGGTTCGTAACGGAGATTTGAGATGCGTGATTGATGCAGGCGGGGAGGTCTGTATCTGTTGTACTCTTGTGTGGAGATACGAGCGGGGAGGTTCGTATGTTCCGTGCTCACAGTTGAGGCTACTATGAGCGGGGAGGTTCATAGTAGGTGTTCACGCATGTTGGACTACGAGCGGGCAAGTTCGTAGAGTTGGACTACGGGCGGGGAGGTCCGTAGAGTTGGACCACGAGCGGGTAGGTTTGTGGGAGCATGATAATCCCTAAGGACCAAGGCTGTGAATGAATCTTTCTCATATAGGTTATGAGATTGGGGGTATAATGTTATAAAAGATCACTAAACTAAAATTAACTAAGTTAGATTGGGTGAGGGTCAATTCTTATTATCTCATTGTTTATATTATTTTTCTTTTTCAGCTCACCCTTTCTTATTTGTGTGTTTGTGTTTGGCGATGATCACTTGTTACGTGGGAGCAGATGTGACTTCAGGTGAGAATGCTGAAGCATAGCGACGGAGCGGGGGCCTATGATGGGAGATTTTTCCTATATTTTCATTTCATGCATTTTGTAATAGATTTTATGACGTTTTTCTCTATTATGAACTTGTAATAAAGATGAAGTACTATGATTGGATTATCGCGATAAAAGTTTTTAACTTTCCTGCGCTTGGGAACTTTATATAATGTTTGGATTTCCAAAAGAAAATTCATGATTTATGTTGTATCTAGTAATATCCATCTGGGGTGTTACAACAAGAGCAGAGGCTGTAGGCTCATGTAACCTTGTTATGGGTTATTGTGTAATTTTTGGGATGAGGTGTTGTGTGTTGTATGATTCTGGAGCGACACCCTCCTTTGTGTCAAATGCTTGTGTGGAACGTCTGGGTTTGCCGGTGTGCGAGCTGCAGTGTGAGCTTGTGGTGTCTACTTCGGCGTCGGGTTTAGTCAAGACGTCTTCCTTGTGCGCTAGGTGTCCAATGGAGGTAGACGAACGCAGGTACAAAGTAAATTTGATCTGCCTACTTCTGCAGGAGTTAGAGGTGATCTTGGGGATGGATTGACTCTCTACCAATCGCATTCTTATACATTTTGGGGATGTATTTCCGGAGGAAGTGCCAGGGTTGCCTCCCAATAGAGAGGTGGAGTTCTGTATTTATGTAGTATCAGGGACAGGTCCGGTATCGATGGCCCCTTATCGCATGGCTCCGGCAGAGTTAGTGGAACTCAAGAAACAAATAGAGGAGCTGATGGAGAAGCAGTTTATTCGACCCAACACTTCGCCTTGGGGAGCACCAGTGCTGCTAGTGAAGAAGAAGGATGGGAGTTCACACTTGTGTGTGGACTACAGGCAGTTAAACAAGATGACAATCAAGAACAAATATATACTCCCAAGAATTGACGACTTGATGGATAACCTGCATGGGTCATTAGTGTTCTCGAAGAAAGATCTACGGTCTGGATACCATCAGATTTTGGTGAAGGCGGATGACGTACAGAAGACTGCCTTCCGGTCATGGTATGGACATTATGAGTACGTGGTTATGCCGTTTGGTGTGACTAACGCTCCAGCAGTGTTCATTGACTATATGAACAGGATCTTCAGACCTTTCCTAGATAAGTTTGTCGTGGTCTTCAATGATGACATCCTTATCTATTCCAAGACTCAAGAGGAACATGCAGAACACCTGAGGTTGGTGCTTGGTGTTTTGAGGGAGAAGCAGTTGTATGCCAAGTTGTCCAAGTGTGAATTCTGGATGGGAGAGGTTCAGTTTTTTGGGCACGTGATATCTGCACGAGGTATAGCGGTGGATCTGGCCAAAGTTGAGGCCGTGGTAAAATGGGAAAGTCCCAAGTCCGCAACAGAGATAAGAAGTTTTGTGGGTCTAGCTGGCTACTATAGGAGGTTTATAGAGGGATTCTCCAAAATAGTGGCGCCTCTGACACAACTCACACGAAAGGATTAGCCCTTCACATGGACGGACAAGTGTGAGGAGAGTTTTCAGGAGCTTAAATGGAGGTTGACTAGTGCTCCCATATTGGTAATTCTGGATGTTGGGAAACCATTTGAGGTCTACTATGACGCATCTCATCTTGGACTCGGCTGTGTTCTAATGCAAGAGAAAAAGGTAGTGACGTGTGCTTCTAGACAACTTAAGGTGCATGAGCGTAACTATCCCACTCATGACCTAGAGTTAGCAGCCATAGTGTTCGCTTTGAAGATCTGAAGGCATTATCTTTGTGGTGCTCAGTTCCGTGTGTTCAGCGATCATAAGAGTCTCAAGTATCTATTTGATCAGAAGGAGTTGAACATGTGACAGTGAAGATGGATGGAATTCTTGAAGGATTATGACTTCGAGCTCCTATATCACCCAGGGAAGGCAAATGTAGTGGCGGATGCATTGAGTAGGAAGACTGTACATGCTGCACACCTTATGATTAAGGAGGTGGAACTACTGGAGAAGTTCAGAGACCTGAGGCTACAGGTGGAGTTGGGGTTCGAGTCCATTAGGTGTAGTACTCTTACTATATCAAGTGATTTCTTGGACTCAATCAGAGTTAGAGAACAACTTGGGTCAGATGAGGCAAAGGATTTTGTTTTGGGTAAGGATGGCATACTGTGCTTCTAGAGTAGAGTATGTATACCTGATAATGCTGAGGTAAAACGGTTAATCCTTGAGGAAGGTCACAAGAGTCGTCTTAGTCCGCATCCTGGCATGACTAAGATGTATCAGGATCTTAAGGAATCCTTCTGGTGGCAAGGAATGAAGAAGGATGTTGAACAATTTGTATCCGCTTGTCTAACCTGTCAGAAGCCAAAGGTGGAGCATCAAAGACCTGGTGGGATTCTACAGCCTTTGGAGATACCAGTATGGAAATGGGACAACATCTCGATGGACTTTGTGACCCATTTGCCACGAACCTTTAGAGGGCATGACACCATCTAGGTGATAGTGGATCGATTGACCAAGAGTGCCCATTTCTTGGCGATGAATTTGAGGATGTCCATGGCCAAGATTTCCCAGCTGTACATTAAGGAGATCGTGAGGTTGCATGGAGTACCTTCGAGCACAGTTTCTGACAGAGACCCACGGTTTACATCCCGGTTTTGGCAAACTTTACAAGAGGCTTTGGGGACCAAGTTGACTATGAGCTCAACCTACCATCCCCAGATCGATGGCCAGTCCGAAAGGACCATCCAGTCACTTGAGGACTTCTTACAGACATGTATATTGGATCACCTGGGAGCTTGGGATGACGTGTTACCCTTGATTGAGTTTACCTACAATAACAGCTTTAATGCGAGCATTGGCATGGCGCCATACGAGGCTCTTTACGGTAGGAAGTGTAGGACTCCTCTATGTTGGTATCAGGATGGGGAAACAGTGCTAGTCAGAATGGTGAGAGATAGGATGCAAGCCTCTTAAAGTAGGCAGAAGGCTTATGCAAACCGTAGGAGGAGACCCTTGGAGTTTGCGGTGGGTGATCATGTGTTCTTGAGGGTGACCTGAACCAATGGTGTAGGAAGGGCTCTCCGCTCAAGGAAGCTCTCTCCTAAGTTCCTTGGCCCCTATCAGATCACGAGGAGGATTGGACCAGTAGCTAACGAGATAGCTTTACCCCTCAGTTGGCGAATCTTCATCCGGTATTTCATGTATCACAGCTGAGGAAATATGTTTTTGACCCGTCTCATGTACTGGAGGCTGAGGATATATAGATTAGAGAGGACCTCACCGTGGAAGTAGCACCCATCGCTTTGGAGGAGAGTCGAGTTGAGGAACATAGAGGAAAATCGGTCAATCTTGTCAAATTCATTTGGGATCGGAGTAGTGGTGACTCTACTTGGGAGTTGGAGGAGGACATGAGAAAATCACATCCGCATCTATTTGTCTGGTGAGTCTTTATTTTTGAGGTCGAAAATTTTCTTGTTGGGGAGAATATAAGGCCCACTTTTCATTCTCCCCCTTTTTTTTAAGGTTGCCCCAAACTGTTGGGCCTAAGGGCTGGCCCAAAGGGGGCAACATACCCTAAGTTTGCCCTAATGCTCCATTCCCTTTCACTTTGCAGAAACTATCCCTCCATTCCTTCATAGAGCAACCGCAAGACCTCTGCTAGGGTTCTGAAGTTCAATCAGATTTGAGTCGGTTTGGCCTCGTTTTACCACGTAAGTTGTTCACGAACCCTTAACCTTCATCCCTGGTTTAGTTCTTCGCATTTCCTATTAGGGCTCTATGTAATTAATCTTGTGCCTCATATATGTTAGGGTTCCTCAGATCTTAAATCTTCTCTAGGGGTACTCGTACTCTTTCGCTTTAGTGTCAGAGTTGTTTCGCTAACCCTTTCCAGGTAAGGGGAGCTAGATCCTTCTCAATGTTCCATGAAATCTGCCTATTTTACGTCTATTTCGTGATTGAATGGATTGTGTGTGAATATGTGTTGTTATGATTGCATGTTTGAACTGTTTGGATCCTGTTGTGGGACTCTTGCACGAGAGACCAGTGGCAAGCACTGGTTTTCTCGCCCAAGCGAGCATGTCTCGCCTAGGCGAGATAAACAGAGGCTCGCCCAAGCTGCTTCACGCGAGCGGTCGCTCAGGCGACCCACGTTGCTCCTGAGCGAGAGAGAATCTCGCCCAAGCGAGAGGGGTCTCGCCTAAGCGAGATCCTGCGTGAGGCTACTGTTCCCCTTTCCGAGCCCTCGCCTAAGCGAAGGGGGCTCGCCTGAGCGAGAGCTTCTCGCCTGAGCTAGACCCTTCAGCCTGAGCGAGGAGTTGGGCGAAGCAGTGGGATGTGTGATTGTTTTCCTTGAATCTTGAATGGTTAATGCTTGCTTGGATTTGAGTGTTGTGTTAAAAGCATGAAACAAATAAGTATGCCTGAATGATGTGATTTATTAATTGTGAATAATGGGTTTGGCATGAACTTAACATGTGATCTAAATGAGGAGGTTAGTATTAAAGTGGCATGGTAACGAGATGAGTTGGAATGGGATATTCATGGCTGGAATATGTGGAATTGGTATGGATTGGATCTGAAACATGAAAGGGATTGGTAGTAAAGGTTGACGTAATATATGTATATGTATGATAAGTTCTTTTTGATTTATTGAGTATGATTGGTCCGTGTCTGTGCGTAATTCTTTGGGATCTCTAGGTGAGAGTCTCAAAGTCACGCTTTAGTGGTCGGGACGTAATTCCATGGCCCCTGTTAGTGGGTGCCCATGGTGGTGCCCCATCTATATGACTTGGTAAGGATTCAAGGTAAGGATTGCATCCTGACACTCTAAGGAGTCAGTTAGTCTCACTTAGAGCGGACTGACTCTTGTGGTGAGAGTAGTAGGAGGCCTGAAACTCATTAAGGGCTAACCTTGTGTGTGAGGGAAATGATTCATTGTAACACTTGTAACACATATCTTGGGGGTGAGCCGCTCGGGGGTGAGCAAAGGTATCCACCACAAGTGCAAGCATCCGTTGAATCCGACCAGGTCATATGTATCCAGATGAGTCGAGTCGAGTCCTAGTATATTGATTGAAAGGTTATAACATGCTTGGATGATATATGTATTTTGGGGTTGTGAAGGTATCTTTAATGCATGATAAAAATCATGTTGGCTCTAGTTTACCCTACTATTTGTTGTTGTAGGTTCCGTGGTGTGGTCTTTTCTTTTTCAATGATCATTAACTTGTTGATAGGAGCAGAGGTGAGAACTCCCCGGCATAATCAGGGTGATGGAGGTTCCACTGCATAGTCCGCTTGGACTGGATCCGTATCTTCATGGGTTTTCTTTCTAGGCTATGGCCCATGTATTAGTTTACAAATTCTATTTTCCTTTGGGGTTTTCAGTTGAATGTTGTAATTGGTTACTATCGGCATCGTGGTGTGCATAGGATTGTAGGGGTTGTCTTTAAGACCTCAGGATTGCGCTGTTATACTATTTGTGTGTGACGTGTCTTTAATTACACTTATTAATTAAATGGGAAGTTACAATAAACAAAGTAGTCAATTTCGGGAAGAAACAAGGAATAGCAACTCTTAGTCATTGTTAACCCATGACGAAGAGTTGGAGGGCTTTGTACTGTACTGGGGTCCTGGTCGGATTCCGAACTCATTCCTCACCCTATGTATCTAGCCACCTCAGCTCAGCTCCTCGGTCGGAGTAAAGACCAAATATGAATTAATGGGCTCGTTTATATAGGAAGCCCACCTTTGAGTAAAAACGAAAGTCCGACCCAGTTCAAGATGCGGCATAGGTAGACGTTAAAAATATCTTATAATAACTTAAAATATTTAAAATCCCTATCTTTAAGGGAACCTGAATTTTGTTAGCGGTCAGTTCCAAGTCCCTGAAAAAAAGGGATCAGTTAACAAGTGAAAATACCTATATATGTAGAGGTAAAACTGATAGAAAGGCATCGCTTTTTCTCTGGGATTTTTTGAACAATTAAAGTTTGGGAATTTTAGAATCAAAAGTGAAAACTTTCTTAAAGAATTGTTTTTTACTAGAGAGAAGAGAGTGATTTCGTTTTGGATCAAAATCTGTGAAAGTTTCGGGCCAAAACAGTTATACATAACAAAAAGAGAATATATATATATATATATATATATAGTGTAACAGGTATTTTAATTTTTTTTAATTAACAAAAACTACTGTTAATAAAAAATCTTTTTGAAGTCTGATAATGGTGTTGTGAAACGATTAAATTAATACTACTTACCTATAATAACTTCAATATTATTAAGAAAGTAGTCAACAAAATAGAAAGAGTAAAGTAACCCAAAGTCGTCTCCTAACGAACATAGAATTGGTTATTAACGAATTAGTTCTTATAAAAAATATATACAAGAGTTAGTCAAATTATAAGAGGATTAAGATAAATGAAAGAAATAAAATTGAAAAGATAAAAACATAAAAACAATATAGAGAAAACAAGTTGATTCCGCTACTTTTTCAAAATAAGATTCATCATTAGTTTTCTAAAGATTATTGTTACTGATTTCTTGTGTAAAATTTCAAATTAATCAATGTAACTTCTCAATTAATATGTTGTCATCCTCACTTTTAACCAAAGTAACATCTCGATCAAAAACAAGAACTTTATAGATTATCCGTAGTAAATTTAACCAAAGTAACTTCTCAATTAAATATCACTATATCAAATCATGTCTATTCTTTTACCTCTTATATCTACTAAAAAGGTAATTAACCAAAGTAACTTCTTGATTAATTCTAATCAAAGTTTTCACCTCTAATCAAAGTAACTTCTCAAATATTAGCAAAACCTCATTCAATCATATGAAAGTTTCTAGATTTAACCAAAGTAACTTTTCAATTAAAATTTAAAAACCCTTAGACTCATGATTGTTATGTTATGTAGATTAAACATCGTGCTCACTTGCTACAATGTAAAAATCATTGCTTTTACTAAATTAAGAACCAAAAGACATAAATGAAAATAAATCACAACAAGAATCAAAAGAACAAACAAGTTTATTGATCTAACCTCAGAATCCAATTAAGAAATTACAATGGAACTAACCCTTGAAGCTTAGTCCTCCATGGAATGCGAAAGGAGAGAGAGAGAGAGAGAAAAAAAACGAAATTAGGCCCCCTTAAGGGTTCCTAAACTTCAAAGGGTCAAGCTTATCCGTTCTGTTTCCTCCTTGGTCTCTTTATATAGCACTTAGATTGGGCTTTTCTGTTGCTAAAATCTCTCAAATATCTTTTTAAAATAAAGATCAAGATAAATATTATTTATCTTTATAGTCATTTTATCTGTTGGTGCAATATCTTCCAAATAATTAACAGATTTATCAATTTTAAAAATATTTAGAAGATATTCTTGGTTGATATTATCTGATTAATTATCTAAAAATTTCTAAATAATTAGCAACAACTAAATCTTGCCCAAAATTCCAATTTAGTCGTTACGCTCTTGCAATCCAAATTTGTAGGGAAATTCTAATATATCAATAATTGCATCTTAACTCCAGTTTATTTGACCAACATTGACTAGCTTTGACCAAACTTTGACCATCTTTGACTGTCCATTGAAAAGTTGACACGTGGTAGCATATGTTTGGCCAGATTTGAATGTGGTGGATTGATGACATGGTGTGATTTTGACTTGATTTTGTAACTTTGAACAACTCAATTTCGCACCTTTAATGAACCAAATTTAACTTCAGCTACATCAACAAACGTTAGAATATGGTTTAATGATTGGGATGGTACCCACTTTGGTAGAAATGTGTCAATCTGGTACCCGCTTTTAAAAAAGTGTCAATTGCAACCCAACTTTTAAAAAAGTGCTTGAATTAGGTCCCTTTCAGCCTGCGGTTTTTTTAATTTTTTTTAATTTTTTGAAAAAAAAATGCCACATGTCAGGTCCCTGTGTGACACGTGGCATTGTCAGTGTCAAATGGCATTGTAATGCCACCTGTCAGTGTCACTATCAGATGTCATTGTGTTGATTTCGATTTAGTCACCGTATATGTCTTTTGGTTTCAATTTAGTACCTACTTATGTGTATCTGATTCAATCTTGACCTAATTTTTTTTAATAATTAAAATCCATTTTTTATAAAATTAAAAGTAATTAAGTATAAAATTTTTATAAAAATTAAGTATTTGATATTTATATTAAAATTTAGTGGTAAAAGTAATTTTATTAGGTCATTTTTAATAAAAAAAAGTAGTATAACATTTAGAGAAATAGAAATTTTGGTTTAAAATTAGTAAGAGACAATATTATTGTATTTTGAAAAAAATAATAATAATTAACAAAACATGAGTACTTAATAAAAAGGTAATTAATAAAGTAATATGTTAAAAAGTCATTTTTAATAAAAAATATTAGTAAAACATTTATACAAATAACAAATTTGGTCTGAAATTGAGAGAAATAATATAAATATTAGTACTTAATTTTGTAAAAATATTTATACTTAATTAGTTTTAATCTTATAAAAAATGGATTACAAAAATATTTTACTTATTAAAAAAATTGGGACAAAATTGAATCAGATACACATAAGTAGATACTAAATTGAAACAAAAAGACATATATAGGGAACAAATCGAAATCAACACAATGGCATCTGATAGTGACATTAGCACGTGGCATTGCAATGCCACGTGGCCCTGACAATGCCACGTGTCACACACAAGGACCTGACACACGGCATTTATTTTTTTTTTCAAAAAATTTAAAAAAATTAAAAAACCACAGACTGACACGTGGCACGTTGACTAACGACATTATTCAACTCGTCGGAAAGGGACCTAATTGAAGCACTTTTTCAAAAGTTGGTTTGCAATTGATACTTTTTTAAAAACAGGTACCAGATTGACACACTTGTACCAAAGTGGGTATCATCTGAGTAATTAAACCTTAGAATATCAAAGAATATTTTAGCAACTAAAATCAATTTTTAAGACATTTTTATCGCACAAGTTCAATAAAACCAATTATTAGAATTGTCAATTAAGACATTCTTTTAAGTACAAAAATTCAATTAAATATCCAGAATTAAACATTAAATGAGGGCAAAAATTTGAACTCATCACAGTCATATGTAAATGTTATGGGCAAAAACGTCAAAGCTCATGTGATGACATGTCTTTCCTTCCTAATCTCTTCAAAATGAGAGGATGGGAATCTTGAGGCCTCCTTCAAATCCATCTTCCCAAATTAGCGCAGATCATATGAAGTAAAGAATAAGGTCACTCTCAAATCCATCCTTACAAACAGTACATCCCTTAAAGCACAGCCTTAGAGTGCCTTGCGAGAAGGTCTTAAAGTGCCTCACTAGGAGGTCTTTGTAGTTTCTTGCCAGGAGGGCTTAGTGTAACATCCCTAAGGAATATTACTTAAAAATAAATAATAAAAGTATTAAATTATATCAAAAGTCGCATTAATAATAATCCCAACGTGGGAAAATTTAAATTTATTAAAAAGCGCGCCAGAACCCATAACTAAAACAATAAAGTGTTACAAGTTCTCAAAATACATGTTCATAAATAAAAGCATAAATAATACATGTGAGAAAAAAATCCTAGCTCTAATCCCAAAGCTAGCCCTCACTCCGTCGCCTGGACATCCTCAGCACCACCTGTATCAACATCTGCTCCCGTGTAACGAATCACACGATCATCGCCATACACAAACAGAAAGGGTGAGCTGAGAAAAATAAAATAACAGGTATATAAAACACAAGATAAATCATATACCCATCTTATTCATCTACATAGTTCTTGGCCAAGACCTTAACCTCAAGGCTTTGTAGCCTTCAAATCACACAACAGGTTAGCCTTGGACTCGGGAATACGATGCTCACACGAACATGCCCGCTCGTGGTCCTGCCTCTACGAACCTCCCCGCTCGTGGTCCTGCTCTACGGACCTGCCTGCCCGTAGTCCAACACATGTGATCCACCAGCCCCGTACCTCCCCGCACATGGCATCTCTCAATGTGAGCACGGAACATACGAACCTACTTCGCTCGTATCCCCACGTGAGAGCAACTGGATATGAACCTCCCCGCTCATATCATCACATGTTAAACACCATCCATGAACCTACCCGCTCATGGCACAACATCTCCCGATCCAAGTGTAGTATCAGTGCTCAAACAACACACAAGACCAACCAAAGACAGCAGCAATTTCCGCCTGGCCCGGCCCACACGCCGCTAGGCGAAATTGTCCCAAATCGCCTGGCGGTATCCACTCACCGCCAAGCGCCAACGTCCTGCCAGCGCCACTACTCTCTCGTCAACGCCTGGCGGAGCACATCGTGCCGCCAGGCGCCACTCAAGGCACAACTCTCTCATACTAAGGTTATTGCCTGGCATGATTCAGTGGACCGCCAGGCGCCATACCAGTAACTCCCTGCTACTGGATTTGGCACCCAAAATGGTTAATTCTGCAATTCCAGAATGCTTAGAATGTACTGCACACTTGGTTTATCAGAGTTATTAATTTCCAGCCTTATACCTTCCCACCTATAGCTCCTGTACCTAAACTAAAGACATTTAGGCACTCTATCTCATTCCTCTATCACTGTTAATCACCACTACAGGAACAAGACACTCCATTCTCTATCAAAATCCCACAATTCTGAAACATTATCAAACCTCCTCTCATCATACTTATCTCGCGTTGTACTGCCATGCTTCTTGTTCCACACAATATTGCATAATCACATGACTTACATTTAAGCTTACAAGTCTCCAAAACACCTAAAGCCCATAATTAATAATCAAGGATATTTAACAACAATTATGTAGAATTCTAAGCTTTCAAATCTTGATCCATTAACTAATGTTATTCAATCTCTTCCTTTAGTTAACACAACAATCAATAACCCATCGCATAAACATACCATCAACCTCTTTCCATTCCCATGCTCACTTACCTAAGTATATTATTTATTACTGTGTCCTCCTTTAATTTCCAATATCCCTCTTAGCCTCTCCCCTCACGACCACTTGAAAACAACGTGCATTACACCACTGCCCCCGTCATCGCCTGGCGGTATATCAGAACCCAGAAAATCTCCAGGTTGTTGTACCCGCAATGAGCCAAGATGTCCAGAATTTAATCTATACTCCACAGACAATATCACACAATAAATCACACCTAATCTACTGACCCAATTTCCTTTGACATAATATCCTCAAATTCATACACACCATGAACCCTAGTAACTCAATTCGGATTTCTACCCATTCCAATAATCCAACTCTATCCAAGTTAGATTATAAAGGGTATTCTCAAGCACCACCAGACCCCAATTCTAACCAGTTCATACTATCAATACATAAAATCACAATCAGAAGTCCCAATGCCCCTGCACAAAACGCAAGCCAACAGAAAAACGCAACACTGTCGCGCCACCTGGTGGATATTCATCCTTGCCAGGCGGTTTAAGCAACCAGAAACCCAAAACTATGCACAGACAGATGAACCCCCTGGCGGCACATGCATGCCCGTCAGGAGGTTTCTGGGCAGAACCCATAAAACGCGAAAAACAGCACATACCAGTCAGAGAATTCATGCAGTTATGATCATACAAGGCACAATATGGTGAATACGATCAATAGCACGCAAAAACAACTCCCCTTACCTGGATTCCGTGCTAAATTCGGATTGGTATGCTTATCCCTTCAACAAAAACCTTCCTAGCTTTTGCCTTCCACTCATACCTTTGTGATTTTAGCCTCACCACTTCTCTCTATCAGCCCCAATACTCTAGAAAACCCTTGCTTATGATGAACACGAACCCACAATGCTCTTTTTTCTCCTCTTAGGACCTTCTCTCTCACAATCACTCTCACTTAATTACTCTTTTAGTGCCTTACACAAATTTTAATAAAAAATTACACTAAGGCTAGCCCAATGTTTAATTATCCCTCTGTTTTCCAACCCTTAGGTTACCTCTCCATTGGCTGCTAGGTTTCTAACTCTTTCACATTCATGCACAAATGAAAAATTGGCAAAAAGAAATTATTTAGTTCTCAACAAGGTTTGAACCCACACTCATGCACATACCAAACCAATGCCAAACCATTCAACCAATCCAGATTTCATGATAACTCCTACAATTCTAGGAATTTATCATCACACCACGCATTCAATATATAAATACACAAAAACGCATAATTTAAATAACATCCAAGTGGCACACATAAGACTCGAACCTAAGTCCTCTCATACAATCAAAGTACTCTCAACCACTTGAGCTAGTACTTTTCCACGTCATAGTTCCTCACATTAATTGCTTTAAATGTTTCTATTACCCGCCATAATTAAATAATTATTTAAATAACTATTTAATTTTCTCGAGTCTTACACTTAGGGTGCCTCGCGGGAAGGTCTTAAGGTGCCTCGCAGGGAGCTCTTCGTGGTGCCTCGCTGGGAGGGCTTGGTCAGTTAATTTTAAATAAAGGAAAAATTGACAAGTTAATAAAAAGAAAGAGGACTTTTATTTATAAGTTCAAAGTGTGCCTCATTAAAACCATGCCTGGCAAAACCCAACTTTGGGAAAAAATCTAAGCTAAGGAAAAATAGTGCACACATCCTTGAATGTCTCAACTATAATACATATTTAAGCGGGTAGCAGTCCATGTTCTGGGGATGAGCTTCCCACTAAGCTCTTCTAGCTTGTAGGCTCCGTTCTGGAGGGAGTTGGTCACACAGAAAGGCCCTTCCCAATTGGGGGTGAGCTTAGCTCAGTTTTGTCTTTGCAGGCACAGTTGAGAATTCTCCAGACCAGGTTGCCTTACTTGAAAGATCTTCTCGAACGTGAGTAATGAAGCGTCGAGTTGCTCTCTATTTTGTTGTTGCTTCTCTTACGCGAGCTTCTTCTCTAACCTTGTAGATAAGATCCAAATCAACCTAGAGGTTATCATCGTTGTTCTCCTCGTCAAAGTGTTGTCGATCCTAGGAAGTTTCGTCGAGCTTGACACCATACGCCAACCGGAATGATGTCTCTTGAGTCAACGATTAAGGGTGTAATGGTAGCCCCAAAGTATTGCTGGGATTTCCTCGACCTAGAGGCCCTTCGCTTTTCCTAGCTTTTTCTTTAGCTCGTTTAGAATAACCTTGTTTGCTACCTCAGCTTGTTCATTCGCCTAGGGGTGCTCAACTGATGAGAGCTTATGTTTGACGTTGATGAGTTCATATTTTTGCCCTCATTTAATGTTTAATTCTGGATTTTTAATTGAATTTTGTTCTTAAAAGATTGATTTAATTGGGATTTCTTATAATTAGGTTTATTGAGCATGAGATACAAAAGACGTTAAAAATAACTTTTTAGTTCCATAATGTTCTTTGGATATTTTGAGGTGTGTTAATGCATCTACAACTTAGTTGAACTCATGAAAATGAATTGCTTAAAGCTTCATGACACCTTAAAGATAAATCAAAGAATAGGAAATTATCAAAATCACAAAAATCCAAGTCAAGCATTACATGAAGATGACAAGAAAAGCTTGAAAAAGTGAAGAAGTTTGGCTAAGCCAAGAAGAGGTAACGAGCAACAAAAATTGGACCTTGCGGTTTTCTTTATCTTTTTCCAGAAGAAGGGCTTTGATAATTCATAAATATCTATGATAAAAGATAATTTGGGAAAATATATCTTTAGATATTTTATTTGATATTTTTAAATAATTATCTTTTTTAATTATATCATAAAATATCAAGAGATAATAACTACCAAATCTTTTTAAATATGGAAAAATCTTCTTGAATCTTTTTAGATCTCCACAACAAACAAATATATCTTGAAGATATTGGACTATTTAGAAGATAATTGGAGGAGATTACAAGAGGAGCAAAATTGGAAATTGGACAGGAATTAAGTTGTTGAATAATTATGTGATTAGTGATCAAGGAGTGTGACAACCCATGCCTATAGATGATGTTTTTCTAGTAGAATTTCTGGACTTGTTGGGCCGAGATGGTGGCCAATGGTTATGCCTCTATCCACTTAGTCAAGTAGTCAATGGCCACAATGAGGAACTTTACTTGTCCTTTTGCTAAGGGGAAAAGGTCGAGTATATATGTCCATTCCCATTTGGTGAACGGTCAAGGAGTCATGATGGTGCACCGTTTTTTTGGGTGGACCTGATGTTAGGTCCTGTAACGTCCCTACTGGAAATTACTTAATTAAAATAAATAAATAATAAATGAAGATCAAACGACAAAATTTATTATTTCCAAACGCGGGAAAATTTAAATCATTATTCAATGCGCCAAAATTCGATTAAAGTTAAAGTAATAATCTTATTACAATTTCCAAAATCCGATAAAACAAAAGAAAACATAATTTATTTCCTAGCTCAAGTCCCTAAGCTAGCTCTCTCTGTGTCCATATGCATCGCCAGCATCACCTATAATATCATCTGCTCCCGTGTAACGAATCACACGATCATCGCTAAACACAAACAAAAAGGGTGAGCTCATAATGAAATAACACATACCTTAAAAATATCAATTACCCAACTAATTTAGTCTAGTTAGTTCTTGGCCATGACCTTAACCCCCAAGGCTTTTCATCCTTCGATCACACAAATAGTTAATCTTGGTATCAGGATTTATGATGCTCACACGAACCTGCCTGCTCGTGGTTCTGCCTCTATGAACCTTCCCGCTCGTAGTCCTACTCTACGAACCTCCCTGCTCGTAGTCCTGCTCTACGGACCTGCCTGCCTCTAGTCCAACACACGTGATCCACCAGCTACGTACCTACCCGCAGCATCTCTCAAGTGTGAGCATGAAACATAAGAACCTACCTCGCTCGTATCCCCACACGAGAGTAACAGGATATAAACCTCCCCGCTCATATCATCACGTGTTCACCACCATCTATGAACCTACCCGTTTATGGCACAACATCTCCTGAACCAAGTCTGCATTATTGCATATAACAACTCACGCAAGTCAGATACCTGCAGCATTATCGCCTAGCGCAACCTAAGCGCCGCTAGGCGAAACCTGTGCAGACCGCCTAGCGGTTCACCCATGCCGCTAGGCGCTAGTCTCTCACAGACCCACTATTGCAGGGTCTATCGCCTAGCGGATCACACCTTGCCGCCAGGCGCCACGCAGTGCAGGGACCTTTCACGTTGGTCCCATCGCCTGGCGCACACACCCGTGCCGCCAAGCGCTATACCAATAGCGAAAGCTTTACTAGACTTTAGCACCCAAAACAGATTGTCCTGTATTCTCCAAAATACCTCCTAAGGTATTATCACACTCTCATTCCCTACCGTTGAACCCTTGGTAACCTCTCACGCTCACATAAATCAAGTACCTGAAACTCCAATGGCCAATTCCTCTATTTAAGGACTCTAATTCACCCAGTGTTCCTTCATTATATAATGCTCAATCAAGTATAAGCCAATCACCATCAATCTAGTACCTTAAAATAGGCAACCTACTATTACTGCACTGTAGTAGCACCTGAACTTTTCCTTCAATTAACTCCCACGTGATAGATACAAATTGACACAATCTGCACATTAAAGCACCTAATTCTTCAGCTCTCTCTCTCACTCACTTTCAATATACCCTTATCATCTTGTCTCCAATGCCTTACACCACCAAGACAGTTCCTATTTTACGAGCAACCTCGTTTCCCTCATCATTCGCACACCAATCAATTCCATTCATTAACTTTGTCACAATTTACTCTCGCGCCCTTTTCATTCCAATACTAAAATTATGTCCTGACTCCAATTCAGTTCTAAAAACCGCATCCACAAACGTCCAATTAAACCCCAAAATAGTACTGACCCACTGTTATCGCCTGGCGGCCAATGAGATGTCGCCAGGCGACACATCAGTTCCTGGAATTCCAGGTTCTTCTACGCCTTTGGTCACCATCCTACTTTAACCTTCAAAGTCTAGGAATTCACGCAATAACCCATGGTTCACAATCATTTTATTTCTAGCTGCATACTCAACCCACCACATCATATTAAACCAACCAATTCGCAATTAACCCCTATTTCTCTAATTCTAACTTATCCATCAATTCAATATGGCTCAGCAAGCACTACCAAAACATACTCATCAATCACACATCTATATATTATATGTATATATTCACCAATCAAGGCTATGCCAGCACTTAAGCACACTTAATCCTCCATTAATAATCATACTATTAGGGAATTAAAACAACCAATCGTGAGTGATGTATAAATCTAGCTGCAGACATCCAATGCCAATCTCCGCCATTCAAAGTGAATAACAACATGTTATGAATCGTCTGTAAAAATTTCACCTAAATCATACGGTTAACGAATCGGGAAACGCAGTTTTACGAAAACTGCGCAAACCAAAAAAATTTGTGGTGCCTAGCGCCCATAAATCAAAGTATTCGCGTCGCCTGGCGGTGTCACTCTTGTCGTCAGGCGGTTCATCACAAAAAATCCATAATTGGGTTAACTCTCATGCGTCGCCTGATGGTATATTCGAAGCCAACAGGCAATTTCTAGAAATTTTCCAGAAACGCAAAAACAACAGGCTTTTGATCATGCAAACCTTCATATTCAAACATTACAATACGATAATAATCACAGATAATTCATACACATAAAGGAACTCCCCTAACCTGTTAATCCTTGCTCAATTTGAAGAATCAAGGCTTCTCTTGTGTCACCAATAGTCCCACCTTGGCCTTCTCCCAATGCACTTGATGCTCTTATCAATTCCACAGGAAAACTCACCTTTAGACTCTCTTTTCCATTATCAAATTCGTTTGTCCATTACCCTTTCACGTTTCCTCTCTTTTTTCTCCAAAACTACACTAATTAGACCATTAACTAAGCCTTAATGCTTGTTAATGTTAGGGAAAACGAAAATGCTTTCAGTTAGGTGTTAATGATCATTGAAAAACTATTATTGGCTGCCTTCCCAGCCCACTAGGTTTCCCTTCTTGCAGCTAGGGTTTTCTTTGCCCTTTCATTTTCATGCCAAAAGAAACTTTGGCAAAAAGAAAGTTAAATTCGTTCTTAACAAGGTTTGAACCCACAACCCCTCAATTACCAAGTCAATGCACAACCAATTCAACCAATTCATGTTTCATGATAATTCCTATAATTTTAGGATTACATTATCACTAAGCACATTCACACATAGCATTAAAATAATACACTTATTAAAATAGCATTCAAATAGCATACATAAGACTCGAACCCAAGTTCTTTCAACATAACTAAGTACTCTCAACCATTTGAGCTAGTACTTTTCCACATCATAAAAACCACATTAAATGCCATAAAGGCTCCCACGACCCGCATTTATTAAGTACTTATTTATTTAATTATTTAAATTTTTCGGGTCTTACAAGGCCCAAACTGTTGGCATTCTTGACACTTCATTATGTAGTCATGGGCATCCTTTCACTTCGTGGGCTAATAGTACCACTCTAGCAGCCATGCTTCGGGCCCCGGAGCATATTTCGCATATGCCACGGTGCATTTCGACAAGCACATATTGGGCTTGCTCCGGGTTTAGGCACTTGAGAAGAAGCACGACAAAGCCGCTCCTAAAAAGTTCTCCATTCTGTACAGTGTAGAAGGAGGTTTGTCGCCTTATCCTCTTAGCCTCTATGGGGTTAATGGGGATCTTGTCCATGCTCAGATAAGTGAAAATCGGCGTCATCTAGCTTGGTGATCCGGTGGAGATCTCTAGGACGTCTTCCCCATCCCAGCTTGGGCTAGAAAGGGTTTGTGGATGAGTGTTTGGTGTTGATCAGGATTCTTGGTTCTGACTAGTTTGGACAGTATGTCCGCTTTGTCATTTGCTTCCTTTGGCACGTGATTGATCTCAAACTCGTCGTAGTGATCGACAAGGTTTCGTATCATGTGGTAGTATTTAAGCAGTGAGGGATCCTTTGCTTGGTATCTCCTTTTTACTTGGTTCGTGACTAATTAGGAGTCACTATGGTAGTGAAGTTTCTTTACTCCCAATTCCCAAGCCAGTTATAACCCAACAACAGGGCCTCATACTCGGCTTAGTTGTTTAAGGCATTGAAATTGAAGCAGGTGGCCTACTTTGGGATTAGGTCGTCGAGCCATTCGAGAATGATGCTTGCTACATTGCCGCTTCGGGTTATCATGAAACTAAGAACTTGCCTCCTCCAACACCAAAGAAATATTTATCGGGGTTAAGGCCCATGTTATGGAGATGTACCCTATCGAAGAAGGCTAAGAGGTGTGTTGGGTGGTCCCCAAACCTGGGGGATTTGAGGACCATGTCGTCGACATAGACTTCCATGATACTACTATAAGGTTCATGAAGAACTTATGCATCAGGTGTTGGTAGGATGCCCTTGCATTTTTTAAGCCGAGGGCATAACCTTGTCGTAGAAGTTGGATCTCTTTGTCATTAAGGTCATCTTTTCCTCATCAGGTGGGTACATCCGGATCTGGTTGTAGCCTGAATAGACATTTAGGAAACTCAGCAATTTGTATTTAGATGTGTTGCCTACCAACCGGTCTATACTTCGGAGTAGATAGATTTCCTAGGGATAGACTTTTTTAGGTCAATATAGTTAACTCACATGCGCCATTCATTGTTGGCCTTCTTGACCATTACCATGTTGGCAAGCCAAGTGGTGTAGGTAAGCTCTCTGATGAATTTAGCATCGAGGAGGGTTGTGACCTCTTTGTAGGCCACAACTCAGCATTCCTCTCCTAGCTTCCACTACTTTGTGCCACTAGTTTGGCCTATGGTGAGGTGGACATGTGGTGGCATAAGAAACTGGGTCAACTATCCTTTGAAAACTTGGTCCTGGGGTTGAGGTCAATGGTTTGGTCCTCTAAGGTCTCCTGTGAAATCTGGAGGCATTTTTCTACATAGAGATATTACTTCCCTTTGGGTGGCTCCAATGAGGGAGGTTGTTCAATGACAGTCACCCGGGTGGTATTAGTGCCCTCTTGGCTGGTGGGAGGCACATAAGGCACCGTCTTTAAACTTAGGGCATAACACACTTTGGCTTCCTTGGGGTCTGCCTTTATAGTGATTACGGTTGACCAATCCTCAGCCGGGAACTTTATGGCCATGTAAGGCATGGATACCACGACCCCAAGTGCGTTAAGTGCCTTCCACCCAATCAGTATATTGTAAGACATCCCAACCTCGACAATGAGATATCAAACAATCACGGTACCAAGGGCCTCTGGGTTGCCAAAGGTTGTCAGTTGGTCAATGTAACCCTTGGTGTGGACCCTTTCTCTCGCGAAGCCAAGCGGTGGCTCTAAGTATGGCTGAATGAGGTTAGCATGCTAGAATAGAACGTAACTGAGCTTCCTTGGTCTATAAGGACTTTGTAGGCCCTCCAATTGGCAATGGTTGCGGTGACAACAACAGGATCGTCTTGATCCGAGTCATTTACGCAGAAAACCTCATTAGAGAAAGTGATAAGGAGCGAGTTTAATGGCAAAAACTGGTTGATCGAGTTGATGCTACTTAGGTAGCACTTCTAGGCCGCCTGTGAGCTTCCTTTACCAACGAAACCTCCTACTATAGTGTAGTCTCTTCCCCTGGTCTGAGTTAGGTTGGACTAAGGTTGGATGACTTGGCTACGAACGACTGGTTTTAGTTGACGTTACGGGTGAGGTTGTTGTGCCTTGTTTGCTACAACAACAAGGTTTTACGTAACAACGTTGGGTTGTTCTGGTTGTCCTCTACCCCGACCCCCACAGCCACATTGGCCAAGTCCATGACCTCGTGCTACAAAATCGCCACGCCCTCCACCACGACCACCACTTACCTGTAGCGCAAAATGGGCTAAGGTGTTGGACCGCACGAGACTCTCGATGAGGTCGCGCAAATAGTTGCATTCTTCAGTGGTATGCCCCAAAGCTTGATGGAAAACGCATTGCTTCATTGGGTTGGCTCCTAACAGGGAGGGTCGAGGCTTAGAGAGTCGTGTGAGCTCTAGGTTGCAAGCTTCATTGAGGATGGTTTCCCTGTTGGCATTAAGGGGTGTGTATTGACTATATTGGCCTTGTCCCCTGCTCAGCCTCGTTGTTCTTTATACTTTTCGCTCTAATGTGAATTGCGAGCTTCCCTCCCCTCTTCAATCTATTTTCTTCTATGGCCATGTATTTGTTTGTGTAACATCCCGACCGAATATTACTAATTTTAAATAAAACAAAACTTAAAGAAAATTAAGACTGCATTTATTATAAAGTCTTTCCAAAAAACGTGGGAAATTGAAATCATTTATTACATCGTTAGTAAGCCAAAATCCATAAATTATAAGGATCAATTACAACTTTTAAGTCCAATAAGATAAAGGTTTACAAATGTTTAAAAAATCCATAAAACAATAAAACTTCATAAAGGCTTTTCCCAAACTAGCCCCTCTCCGGATCTATGCCTCACTAGCACCACCTACAACATCATTTGTTCTCATGTAACGAATTACACGATCATCGCCAAACACAAGCAGAAAGGGTAAGCTAAAAGAATAAATATACATACAATTCATATATATATATATATATATGTGTGTGTGTGTGTGTGTGTATGTATGTATGTGTGTGTGTGCATACACTCATCAAAGGAACATTATCTTTTGATTCCATACCACACGACCACCACCATGTTATCCACGTTATACGTCTTTAGATGATAACCTTCAAATACCCTTTGATGCCTCTACCTACAAGCCACAACTTGTAGAACACGTGTGGGAAACTTGCTACGGACCACACTCTGTAACGCCAGGTGGAGTTCCCAATACGAACCATAGTTCATAATTGTCCCAAAACTACCAAACTCGCCGACTAACGCCGAAGAGGGAAATCTTCTTGGACCCATCCGTACGAGCCACAACTCGCACACTCAGACCGACAACACTCGCCAATCTGAGCCACGACTTAAGGAATGCTCGTATCCATCCGCCATCTCGAACCATAACTCAAGGGATGTCATTTTGAGTCACAACTCAAGGAATGCCACGTGCTTACCCTATATCCCGAGCCACAACTCAAGGGATACCATTCTAAGCCATAACTCAAGGACTACTACAACGAAGTTCATCCTTAAGGTATCATCCAAAGCCTTGTAAACCACGCACCTCCAAATCACACAATCAATTACTTGACCATGGACTTGGAATATATGATGCTTCCACGAACCTGCACGTTCATGGTCCTGCCTCTACGAACCTCCCCACTCATGATCCTGCCTCTACGAACCTCCCCGCTTGTAGTCCAACTCTACAAACCTCCCCGCCCGTAGTCCAACACACGTGATCCACCAGCTAAGAACCTCCTCGTTCGTAGCATCTCTCAAGTGTGAGCACGGAACATACGAACCTCCCCAATCGTATCCCCACACGAGAGCATCATGATATGAACTTCCTCGCTCATATCATCACATGATCACCACCAGCCATGAACCTACCCGCTCATGACACAATCAAGCATCTCCTGGTCCAAGCCCAATATCACAAACACGCAAAACGCAATCCAAAAGAGCCCACTGCCCTTTACGTTATCGCCTGGGGCTGCCTAAGCGTCGCCAAGCAAAATCACAATGCAGACCGCCTGGCATTTTGTTTCTCCTAGAGCTTACCTACACCCACTATCACCTGGCAGCTTACCCCATGCTGTCAAGCACCACACAAGTAGCGTCAATGCTACTGGTTTTTGGCACTCCAAAACAGGTTCTAATGAACCTACTCACCCCACACGCAATCCAGAACACTAACAACATGTTGATTAATACATATACCAAAACTCAACACACATTCCAAGTGTCATAAGAATCAAGCACATATATTTTTACATAAGGATTCATGCATTTATACCCTGTGAATACTTAGTTTAATACAAATCATTCATGTTATAAGGAACTCAAAATTAAAACCCAATATGTACCCAACTCATGAACTTTACAAAATAACTCAAACATTAGTTCTAACATTTTCTTGAATCCCGCATAGAAACCCAAATTTAACCTTGTCGCATGTCAATAATTTCATATATATCAATCTTACAATAGCAATCTATTCATTTTACAATAATTTTCAATGCATTATGCCAAGCCCACAATTTATCATCCTTACGTGATCATGCACTTTAAAGACTTCCAAACTAGCAATCATGCATAACATATATCTCTAGCTACAGACTTCCAAATAAAATATCCACCGTTCAAAGTAAAGAACATCATGTTATAGATCACCTACCACAATTTTACCTAAATCGGACGGTTAACGAATCGAGAAACGCAGTTTTACCAAAATTGCGCAGACCAGAAAAATTTGTAGCACCCAGCGCCCATATGTCAGGCACCTGGCGCCTAGCGGTACAAAACCAGCACCCTTCGATATCTGCTCCATGAAAACACAAGAAACAGCATTTTTCATGAACAAAACACCAACACGCATCGCCTGACGGCAACTCTTCACCGCTAGGCGGTTCTTAACATAAACCTAGAAATTAGGTTGTTTTAAAATTAGTCGCCTGGTGGCTTTGAAGGCCCGCTAGGTGGTTTTTGGAAAATTTCCATAAACTTATCACAATCCAGAAAATTACGTGCACAATACATTCATGCTTTCAATTCAACCCCCAACCCTCATTGACCCTTATGCTCATGTAATTATCAGGTACCCCATTACTATCAAACAATAACATATCAATTCAATTTATATCAAGACCCACTCAACAAAACGAAGAAACAAATAGATCCCGGGTCATGCGAACATTGCATCTCATAACAACTTCAAAGAGCCCCAAAACCTCGCGTGTCGCCTGGCGGCCCAAAGCCACCACCAGGTGATTTGTGAAAAATTCCTAGAAATGTTCATCTCACCCATGTGTCACCTGGCGACCCCAAGAACACTGCCAGGCAGTTTCTAGGCAGAAACCCAGAAAACGCAAGTAACCAAAATTTTTGAGTAGAATTTGGCATCCCTAGTTCAGACATACATGAAAAACATACAACTCACATGATAAACAAATAAGTACAACTCCCCTAACCTGGATTTCGTGCTTCCAATTGCCACTATTGTAAACCTTGATGATAGTAAAACCCACTTCTCGTCTCCTTCCCCTTTTCCACACATCAATAGGCTTCTAAAACAACTCGTAACTCTCCTTTTTAGTACACAAAATTGGTGTATGACTAAAAGTCCTTTTCCTCTCCTTGCTTCCACTCTTATACTCACCTCACACCCAACTTTTAAGTGCCTTAATGACTAAAACGAAAATACCATTAAAAGGTTTTCCAACCTTTTCCAGCTGCTCCCTAGAAGACTAGGGTTTCTACCCTTCACATTCAAGCCAAAAAGAATTTTGGCAAAAAGAAAGTTAAATTCATGCTCAACAAGGTTTGAACACATGATCACATAATTATAATTAAAGTGCACAGCCAATTCAACCAATCCATGTTTCATGATAATTCTTATGATTCTAGGATTGTATTGTCACTCATCATGTTCAAGCGTTTATTGTTAAAATAATAAACAATTAAAATAATACACAAATGGCATACACCAGACTCGAACCCAAGTCCTTTCGAGTACTTTTAACCACTTGATCTAATACTTTTCCACATCATAAAAGCCAGTATTAAATGCCACAAAGACTCTCACTACCCGCATTTATTAAATAATTATTTATTTAATTATTTAAATTCCTCGGGTCTTACAGGTTGCGCGTTCTCTCAACTTATTCATGTCAATCGGCCTCTCTGTGAAAAGAGAGTTTGAGAATGGTCTCGGTCAGAGACCGCAAATTAGGGAGTGCATGACCACGAATGAGGTGATATCCGGGATAGTGGCAGTTGCGGTTGTGAACCTCTCTATGAAAGGCCAAAGTGTTTCACTCTCTCTTTACTCTATGTGCTTTAGGGCAGGCAAGGTGTCTGCAAATTGGGCTCGGAACATGGAGCTCAGGTCTTCGAAATAGTCCATTGAGTATGAGGGTAGCATATAGTACCAGTCCAGAGCTTGCCCATCCAAGGTGGTGGTGAACAACCTGCAAAAAACCCTCTTATCTTAAGTATGTATACTGACCTGGATCAGATAAGCCTTTAGATGTGTGACTGAGTTAGTGGTTCTATCATATTTTTTTTGGTTTAATTAGTCGGATGGTACCCACTTTTGTTTAGATGTGTCAGTTTGGTACCCTCTTTTAAAAATGTGTCAGTCTAGTCCCAAATTTTTAAAAAAATGACTTAATCAAGTCCCTTTTAGACAAAAATTACTAAAACTGTTAACTTAATTCATGACTTTTACCACTAAATTTTGATATAAATATCAATACTTAATTTTATAAGTCATTTTAAATATCAATACCGTTACGGTGTTAACGGTGTTGATATTTTTTTGCTAAAAATGATCTAATTGAAGCATCTTTTTAAAAGTTAAGACTCAATTAACATCTTTTTAAAAGTAGGTACTAATCTAACACATAAATGAAAGTGAATATCATCCGATTAATTTAACCTATTTTTTTATGTTGATTGTTATGCCTTTAGGAATGTTGGCCTCTGTCACTGTCTCAATGTCTCAATGCCTAAGTGGGATGAGGACGAAGTGACCTGTCGGCTCAACGGTCTCTACTCCTACTACTTAACTCACATATCATTATTTTCCATAAAAACATAAATGATTTGTTGTTTTTTTATCTTATACGACCATTTAACTACTCAATGAAAAACATAATAAAAATTACAAAAAGAAAATATTATATCAAAAACATCTCTAAGAAAATTTAGTAGATATAATGTGTCACTTAAGAGAAAGAGAAAATAAAAAATATGTACAAAAAAATCTTCAAATAAAAAAAAAAATACCAAAATAATAGTTATACAAGTATTTCTTTTACTTGTTAAACTAAAAATGTTTTAATAATTTACGACTTTTCCATATTAATTCTCAAAAAAAATCCATCAAAGTTGAAATGAATTTAAACTACAAATTTAATTGCCCGTATTTTGAAAACGCTATTTTTTTCAATTGAGTTTATATGTTCTACATTTTAATTAATTAAATGTTTCTCTAGTATACTTAAATAAATTGGATTTGAAGATGAACTAAAACAGAATAAATAATATAACAAAATAAAATTGTAGTTAAAAAATGTAGGTCTTCTAAAATATAAAGACCAAATATCTATTTTAAAATAAAAACTAAAATTACAAATCAAACAAAAAAAAAGAACTTATATTTAAATCTAATATTTTGATAAAAATCATTGCCCCACTGAATTAAATTACATATTCAAAGACTAACATGTACATTGGTTCTAACTTTACATTTTCATATTTAGATTTTATTCTCCTTCAAATTCTCTCCACATTTAATTTAACATTTTCCTTATTTATTCCATCCTACATCAAAGAGTGTATAGTTTGAAAATTTTTATTTATATTCTAGGATTATTTTAGTTTTAATTACAAAGAAAAACATAATCATAATTGGTAAGAAACTAAAAGATCAGGTTAACCTTTAACTAAGGGATGTGAATGTAATAGACAATAGAGCAAAATAGGAACATCTGTAGTTTTCCCTATGCTTTACAATCATCACCAACCACATACAACACCTTTTCCTTCAGTTTCTCTATTACCTGCAGAAAAGAAAAAAGTGTCATTGTATTGTAGAAACATGTTTGGATATGGTAGGGTTCCACGAATCATACCAAACTAGAATTGTCTGCCCATCTTCTGATGGAGCTGGCAGCATTTCTGAGGTGATAACAGTTTGAGGAATCAAAATTCAAATAATAAGTAGAATTTTCGTTAGCATCAGCAACCCAGATGTTGTTTGTATGGTCCTTTTCCTTTTTTATAAGATTACAAAACCCAACCTGCATATAATCAACATACAACTTCATCCAACATAACACGTTTTGCAAACTAGACAACTTGAACATGTGACGTTGGCACTCTATTTGTGGTAAAAGTTGGTTCAGTCAAACCTTATCTGAACCTATATGTTAAAATGCAACAATATGCCCGGAATAATGAGCTAACATATTTCTGTTGTTATAAAAGCTAAAGTGATATTAGTAACGACTTTAAAGAGAATTGGTGGAAATAAATACTAACCATATGCATAAAGATAAAATCAAAAACGGCAATAATAAGATAACGCATTTTAAATACCGTAGATCCTGCAAGGTTGTAGCTGATTAGTGGAAATGATGAATCATGATCAATCAATGGAGAGCAAAAGCAGATAGCAAGCAAGGAGTTGATTAAATTTTCTGACTGTAAACCATTCATGATGGATCCATCAGTCACAAAAACCCATTGCTTCTGATGCTGATTTGATGTATAAACTCCTCCCACATGCACAATATGTGCAGCAATGTCAAACTCGCTGTGTAAATTAATTACAAGACAATATCAAATACTAGCGTGCTATATGTTCTTTATCAGATAACAGAAAGATTCATGTAACGTAAATAGACTAGAGCATCAACATACTTGGAAAGAGGGATGTCACCCAAACTTGATAACGGGGTCGATTTTCTACTGCGAAAAAATGGCCTACACATAACAAAAATAAGGATTCAGAACGTGTCCTACCCAGAATATAGCCATGCAAAAATTCTTTTTTTTTCTCCTTGTTATGATTGTTAGATACCTAAACTGTTCTCTTGCATTAGAAGATAAAGGCAACCACTTGGTACTAGATCCTCCACCATGCAAGTGAAGGATATCAAAATCAGAACATGATGGCATGAGTCCTGCAATGGAATATGCTCCTCCTTCCACCAACTCCAGACGCTGAAATAAGTTACACAGAAATTGTGTGAAATCAATTAACCTCCACAACATAGTAGTTACAATAAGGTAATAAAATAATAGAAAGGAAAAGCATCAAAAATAGCTAGGCATGCAAAGCTAAAACCAAAAAATTGACTAATTATTAAGACAAGGAAAATACGGCTAATCCTTGCAATTGGCTCACCAACCTCACCTGCTTCTCAGTGGGATTCCAGATCGTTACTATGCCTTCTTTAGGTTTGTCTTGTCGAGTTTTATAAGTTAATCCAACTACTCGTAACTTCATAAATGGTGTGACTTCTCTATGTCCCAAGCCAGCATCTTTCAAAGCTTTTTCTATTGATTTTTCCTTTTCTGACTGTCTGATTGCCTGAAGACAGATATGAAATCCTAAATATCTTTCTTCGTAGACTTCTAGGAAGATAGGAAAAATAACCTTACATTTAGTTTGGCCTTATACGCAGCAAAAGAAGTAAGCTGCTCTGCACTCATATCTGCCATTAGGAATTCAGGTTCTTCCGCTGTCTCGAGCATGTTATAAATCTTAGCACCTTCACTATCACTGTCATAATTAATGTACGAACTTTCCTTCTGATACTCAGAAATGATGCCATCTACAACAGCAGAGCGCCTGTGTCCACATAGGTAGTCAGAGCACAAAAATAAAATTCACATTATGGCTGTAAAAATAACAATTGCATTAATATGGTAAGCACCTTATATCTTTTATGGCATTCCAATTCACACAACTTTCAGATCATACGATATAAACTTCCTGCTTTATTTTATTCTTATCCACTCCATTGTGAAGCTAAACAAATTGAAATTTACTGAGGCAACAAAATATTTATTTCTTTGATGGTGGTTCAAATCTACTTCGTTGATTGAATGATGGTTGCATATGATGTATGTGCAAGATAGTGGGAAAGACTATGTTCGTTGTGTGTTGAAAGAGTATGGGATGGAGACGGAGTGGAGGCTATTATGACTCTGCTAGTTATCTAGCATCAAGTAGAGAAAGATAGTTGAGTTGTGAAAGTCGAAGGAGGTCTCCACATAGGTTGGAGAGGAGGCAATTGTATTTATACATATGTCATGTCTCCAATTGGATTATAGAGATTTACCTTGTCATATGACAATGGGTGGGGAGACACCCGCGGGGAAGTCATTACCCACAAAGTCTAATCCGAGATGTCATTTTTGACAAGTACATAATCTCTGGATCAATATTCGTACTCTTAATTTTTCGGCAATGAGTCATAGATGCATGGAGTAAATGAATGATATAAGGGTTTACATGTATGCGTGGTAATGTGTGCTTGCTAGATGATATGAGTATCTAATTTTTTATGATCTGATATACATATACATATTACTTTTAAAGTTAGCTTAGCGTTTTATTGGTGTTTCTATTGATGTTTTTGTTTTTGTGGTGTTTTTTGCTATGACACACGAGCAAATGATGCAGTAAGTGGCAAAGATGTGTAGCAATAGGCCAGAGCAGTGGTTACCCTACTATTGGGAAATTTTTGTATGCATATGTAATTGATGTTTTAATTCTCTAAGGAAAACCTTTGTATAGTTTGTAAGTGTTTCTCTTTTGTAAAAATCTTAATATGATTAGAGTAAAGAAAAAGTATTATGTGTATGTTAAATTTTCTACGTGTGATGATCTAAAATACAATTGTTAGACGATACATAGTAACTCGCCTAATTAGACAATTTGTTGAACAACGTTTTAGTAGACGATTAACTGGTTACGTTTTAAGGGAGATGTGACACTGGTTTTGGGTGTTACAACTACAACAGCTAAAAATTAGGGACATCCATGGAAAGAATCTTATTTTTTTGTGACAATCAAGTTGTACTTCACATTGCATAAACCCAGTCTTCTATGAAAGAACCAAACAAATAGAGATAGATTGTCATTTTGTGGGAGAAAATGTGCTCTCGGGAGTGACCAGTTGGAACCAAGTCCCTCAGGTTACGCACATTAGCGACAATATTGGTGCATATAACATCTGCTCTAGTTTGAGGGGAGTTTACAATGTAATTAGTAATTAACTATTATAGATTTGTTAGTTATTACCTGTTACATTATAGATTCTAGGAAATAAGGATCATTGATTCTTGATTGTTATGTAAGAATTTATAGTGTTTGATTTTGTAAATTGGTATAAATACAAACTATGGGGTCTGCATTTGACACAACATCTATATAACTTTTTTCCTTTTATAGAATTTATAAGAGAAAACCCATAACTACATAATATTCAATTACCCTTTTTTAGGAAATTAACATAAATAGGACCAACCTAATAGTCTTAATATCCAACGCTACTATATTTACAGGATTCTAACAGGATGAATATTAAGAATGTAAGATATTGACCAGACGCACAAGGCCAATTAACAGTAGGCTAAAGGAACTGCAATGTTGTGAGGAGGAAGAAAAAGAACACATTAGAAAAAAGAGTAATTGCAGTCTGCAGGCATGTTCAGCGAGTTAGTTGCTGAGAAGGGATTTTACATGAAAGGGGTTTTTCCTGTTAGTAACTTTGGCAGTATAAGAATAATTTCTGTTATTGGGATTGTGAGTATTCTCCCTCTGAGGAGCTGCTACTGTGTTTCTTACAAATAAAAATTGATATACATGGATAGTCTAAGAAGTTACCTCTGATTGTACAACTCTGACATTTTATTCTCCATCTTCTCTGACATGACAACAGACCGTCCACTGCTTAACCTAATGAGTAAAACGATTATCACCATTTTTCATTATAATATTAGAGTACATATCTCAATAAGCAATTTAGTGCACATATTTCAAGTGATATTGTAGGAAATGCTTCCTAATAATACATTTTACATTGCATAATTAGAGTACATTTTTGAAAAGTAATTTTTCTGTGAATATTTCAAGGGAAATTTTAGGACATAGATGTTACCTTTCCTTGTAAAGAATGGGATATATGCGAGTAATTCCAGCCAACGTTTGCGGTATTAGACCACCATTTCTTTTTATGCATCTAAAAGCCAAAGGAGGACCGGCAACCTTACCTGCCAATCAGCTTAAAATAATAAACTCAAGGATGATATTTTTCTGCAAAATTGACAACATTAACATAACATAATAAAGGATGCTTACAGAATCCTAACCGTTCTGCCCAGTGGGCTCTATACGTTCCATTTATGTGCAGCAATAAACTAACTGATGATGACACCTGAAATTAGAATAGATTCTTCATAAAACATCTGACAGGATACACATTTATTACTCAATTATATTCCTAAGCTGTAAGAAACCTCAAGGGGTGAAACTGGCCCATTCCAGCCGCATAATCCTGCTCCTGAGAGCTGCATATATGTAAACGGAATTCAACATTATCAAAGTGGCATAATCAAGGAAGGTAAGATAAACAACAAATACAGACAACACATTACTCGGAGCTTCTGTCCCACAAACAATCTTCCAGCAGCATGTTGCTTTGACAATGGAACATCTAAAATAGCATTCATTGAATACCTGAAAGGGAAAATCACTATGTATCTCAGGGACCCTCACACACACACACACACACACACACACACACATATATATATATATATATATATATATATATATATATATATATATATATATATATATATATATATATATATATATATATATATATTGCAATCAGACACTGAGGTAGCTGAAATTCACACCATCCATCAGTTAGTTCAATTTTCACCGCTTCTGTTATCTGAGCTCCAGGTCTTGTCTCAAAACAAGTCCCACTTTCTACTATATCACTACAGTGAATATTTGAAATGCATAGAATCATCATTGAGGAAGGCACTGCATCCCCTTCGAGAATTTTCTTGATGGTAGACCGGTGGCCATGATTCACTTCTCTTTCGTATCTACAAACCAAATGTCATCATAAGTTCTATCGTTTTTATATAGACACAAAGTATGTTGCTTTAGAGCAGTCACGTGCCTGTACTTCAGTTCCTCAAGCACATTCGATACAGTCAAAAAATTTCCAGCTGAACTAGCTGGATAGTATCTCTCATAGCATGCCAACTTCCAGACAATCCACTTGTAATGATTTGTGACCCACCTAGCAATGTGCAATGAAAGTGTAAAACTAAGATGAGAAGATTGTGAGTAACAATACATAAACAGAAATAGAACCTTATGTACCAAACTCCCCTACGTTATAAATTTAACCACGAAAGAACTTTAACTGGATAATGTATTTCCATGCCATAAAGATAACAATTGAATATACTAAGTTGCAGTAACCTTCTGGCACAATTCAATACAACTAGCTATCTGACCTAACCTTAGTTGCGAAAAGTTCAGGGTAGAAGCAATTTACTCTTTAGTTGCAAAATGCATGGAAGCTCCATGGAGAGCCAATAGATGAACAAAAGCTTCTGCTCCTATGCCATTATGACCAGATCCTTTATGAAACACATACTTTTCTGCATTAAGTGATGTCACCTGTCTACTCAGATTGGGAAAACACTGAAACAAAATTCATTCAGTGCATAAAGTGTTCCAAGTGCCGAGATCATTAAGTCCTAGCAGAAATATAAAGATTACACTCACCGCTCTCTTTTCCATTGGACGCCCAAAAAAATAATCCTTGATGTACACCCTTGGATAGTGAAATGGATATCGGGTAGAAACCTCTCCTTTGCATTCAGAGATATCAGAGGACAATTGAGACAAATCTGAAGATCAAATACCAGAAATAGCTATAGCAACTCACAAAAATTGAAGAAATTCACTAAACATTATTAGCCTATGTTTACCATGAGGAGATTTTTCAACATCCTGCTCTAAAGGAGCAGGAGAGTTGGAACTGCGTGGCTTTTTAAAGGGAGAAACAGTTACAGACAACCCTAGTCTCCGTTTGCCACTACCAGCTTGCCTATTGTTTGTTGTATCGGTGTTAATGGTATTGGAAACATCAGCCAATGCTCTGCGTATTGCCACACCCCGTGTATCTACTTTTGAAGAAAAACAATTCAATGAAGAATCATATACTAGTGAATTTTGTGTCTGGCTCCTGCCATACGGAGGCTTCTGTCCACAAGCACCGGTACTTTTCCTGCCACAATCACTCTCTTCCCCAACGGCATCAAACTTCTTGGTCAAGTTAATCCCATCACCTTCACAAGGAAACTTGGTTGACAATCCTCTTTGCCTAGAAGACTTCATGGGGAAAGTAAAACTCTTCGTCTTAAAATTGCTATCTGATGTCACCCGGTGAACGACAGGAGCACTATAATCACTAGGGGCAGCAGTGTCAATTTGTCGCTCCAAAGGAAATGAGAAGACTGAATCACCGGTATCCCCTCCTTCAAACAAATCCCCCACATCCGGATCACCGAGAAGGCTCCGAGCTCGCTGCAGCGCGCCACTCGAAATGGATATAGATCTTCCACCTGCAGTGCGAAATTTAATCGGAGGTTCCTTGAATGCATTCCTTTCCTCCAAACCATTATTCAATGCATGAAGACCCCCAACAGAAGGACTGTTGATAACTGTATGCAGCTTCAGTGCAGGTGATTCTTCATATTCTTGTAGTTGTTGCTTTCCGGCTGTTTCGCCAAATGCACGCAATTTACTTGTACTTTGGATATTAATATCAATGGTGTTCAGCAATGTCTTTGCTCTAACCAGACCTCTAGAAGATATGGTCACTTTTTTCCCAGAGCCTGTCGTAAAAAGCGAATTCGAGAAGCTGAGAGTTTCATCCATTGCACGCTCTTCACCTGCATTTTAGCAATCAGGCTTTAATATTCTAAAAACAAGTTACATAACCATTATGATGCTTGAATGTGTTGCACTTTTAATACATTCAGAGAAAAAAATCAGAACTTTCGTTGTTTGAATGATTAAATCATTAATACCAGTCTAAACATTCACAACCAAGACTCATCTACCCGCTAAAACTAAAAAGAACATGTTTTGTTGAATAATTAATATATTCACTGGTTTAGATTGTACAGGCATAGCAAATACCTCGCGCACCGGCGTCGTGGGAGGGAAGAAGAGCCGGTGAGCCTGCGAAAAAAAGTATCAATGGAAGAAAATTATTAATGTCAAAAAGAAAAGGGAAAAGAAAATTGAAAATGTTGGATTGAATTGAGAATTGGAACCTTGGAGAAGAAGATCGGCCATGGAAGGGAGGGGAATGGGAGAGGGGAGAGGAGTGGGAGAAGCATGGGAAACTTGTTGGGTGATTTGCCAGTGGAAATTGTTTGGAGAGTGAGAGAGGATTTGCCATGAACACATTGTTTAGGTTTCTGCTTTGGTTCGAATTTTGGGTAAAGGAAAATTCGTTGTTAGGGATTTTGTCTGTTCGAGAGAAATTTAGGAGTGGCGGGAATGGTTGCGTTACAGGCCGAAGCAATGGAGGGAAATACAAAATGTTTAAAAACAATTTCACTTTGACAGCCATAATGGATCAATTATTAAATTTTGGATATAAATAATTGGCTTAAACAGTTGTTTGTTCCTAGTTTTCGTTTGATTTTTTTAAACGTGGTCCTATTTTTTTTTTTTTTAATTTGGTCATAATATTCGTTAATTTTATTCAATTTGATCTTTTTCGTTAACACTGTTAAAGTAGTTAACTGAATGTGAACGGTAACCGTCACGTGTCATTTTGTCATTTTTTAATTTTTTAATTTTTTTTATTTTTTTTAATTTTTTTTTTAATTTTTTTATTTAAAAAAATGTACACATGTCAAGTTCATATTATGCCACGTGTCATTTTGTGATTTTTTATTTTTTTTTATTTTTTCTAATTTAACAAAAATCCACATGTCAAATCATGCAAGTGTCAGAATCAGATTTTTATATTCAATTTTGTCATAATATTCGTTATTTGTTTTCAATTTGGTCATAGTTTTTTTTTTTAATTTAGCATTTTATTTCTTCTCCAAAGACAAAATATAATTTGTATATAAATGTTATATGGATATTCTTATTAAAATACATATTTTTATTAAATATTTTTAATTTAAAATTAGAGTTGGTTTAAAATTAAATATTTTTAACCTCTTAAAATTTTAAATTACTGGTGTTATCGCTTTTTTTCATTTTAATTTTAAACTAACTCTAATTCTAAATTAAAAATATTTAACAAAAATAGGCATTTTAATATATACAAATTAAATTTTGTCTCAATTTGGAGAGGAACATAAATGTTAAATTTAAAAAAGAAATTAGGACCAAATTGAAAACAATTAACGAATATTGGAACCAAATTGAATATAAAAAACTGACTCTGACACGTGGCATGATATTAGCTTGACATGTAGATTTTTTTTAAATTAAAAAAAATTACATTTAAAGAAATTAAAAAATCACAAAGTGACACGTGGCATGATATGAGCTTGACACGTATACATTTTTTTAAATAAAAAAATTAAAAAAAAAATTAAAAAATCAAAAAAAAATCAAAAAAAATCAAAATGACACGTGGCGGTTACTGTTCACATTCGTTAATTATTTTAACAGTGTTAGCGAAAAGGATCAAATTGAATAAAATTGACAAATATTATGACCATATTGAAAAAAAAAAGTAGAACCACATTGAAAAAACCGAACGAAAACTAGGACCAAACTATTATTTAAGCCTAAATAATTTTTCTTTTTAAGTTTTTCCCTAAATGGACCTCTGGACATTAGCTTCCCAAATAGACATTTTTCTTGTTCATTGTCCAATGTGGTGCAATTCAACTCTGAATTTACTAAAATGGTTTAAAAATTTTAAAAAATTATCACTTTGTACCAATGTGGCACAATATCAATACGAGAAATTACAACGACTTGAAATTACAACGACTTCATTTTGATTAAGTTGATGTTGTGTTAAATAGACAAGACTTTGGTGTTTTAGCAAAACAGTAGTGGCGGAGCCACGAAGGAGTGGGCGGGGCCACGACCCTCCCCCAATTTTTAAAATTTTTTTTAACTTTTATGTGTTTTAAATTATTTAAATTATATATATTTTTAATTTTTTTAAATTATGTGTACCATTTTAAATTAGATAATAATCCATAAAAAATTAATAAAAATCAAATTAATTATTTTTTTATTTCTTTTATAAAGTACAATATTTAATATTAATAAATAGTACAATATAAAATTGTTAAGATAATTTTTTATTTTTCTTTACATTATTTTTTGTGTTTTTTCACATGTTGTATTTATTTTTTATTCTTATCTAATTTCTTTTGTCACTGAAAAAGAAAAAAGAAGTTAAACATAAATTCATTATTTTTGTCCTCATCTTTTTCATATCTTTTCTTATTCTTAAAGGAAAAAAAATCACTTGGTAATACAATACTTGTTTAATATTTAGTTCTGTTTTTTTTATCTCATTATCCTTTTGTATATTTATTTTTTATGAATATAAAAGAGAAAATAATGTATTATGTGATTTTTTTATAGAGGGTTTTTAATTGTAACTTGATTATCATAATTTTTTGAGTAATTATGTCTCGCAATTTTTGATTAGATTATAAAAAAATTATTTTTTAGTCTTAAACTCGTTTTATAAATAGGTATATTGATAAAAAAATAAAAGAATAAATTTATGTTTTAGAATTAATAAAAAAGAAGTGAATATGAGAACAAGACAATAAGGTTGCTCATCGCATAAGCATAACAATGATGAAATGAAAGCTTGTGATGATTTTTGAATCGATATGTGCATATTAGCAAAATGGAAAATGAATATTTTGCAGATAATATGATTATTTACATTGAACAAAAAATAGCTAAAAGATATAGTTATGATTCAATTATTTGATAAGTTCAAGAATATGAAAAAACTAATGACAATATTATATAAATTGAGTATATTATTTTAGCTCCCTTAGAAATTTTGGTCAAGATCCGCCGCTATAGCAAAAGTTGTTGCCAAATCACATGACTTTGACTAAGGTTAATAGGTTGTTTTTTATCCAAAGCAAAGTCATGTCATCTTGGATACCAAAAGCCGTCTAGCGGCGTCGAACACCCCCTTTAGGCGACGCCTGCGTTCTGAACCCAATTTTTTGGGTTTGCTATAAACCGCCTGGCCGCTGTGTTTTATCCGTCAGGCGACGCGAACTGGATTGCCCAATTTTTGGTTTCTTGTGCTTGATGTGATGTTTGAGAGGACTGAATGGAATCTGTGTATAATTCTATGATTGGCGAGGTGATTGAATTTCTGGGATTGCATTATTTGATGAATAGTGACTCTAATTTCAGTTTAAGAGTGGTGAGTGATTGGATGAAATTGCATGTAAATTGATTAAATATGCACTTATAATGATGATTGAGCACGAATTGGGGGATGTTGCATCACTAGAATTGCGTTTTGGGAAATTAGGGTTCGTACTGGTGCAGGAAAAAATTGGGATCTGCCCAAATTGTATGCACCGCCCAGCGGTACTTAAAATGTCGCTAGGCGACAGACCAGTGCAGATGTGCAATCTAGTTTTTTTTTTTGTTTAGGTGTGTTGGGGGTTTTAATTACACTTAGTAGAGGATAATGATATAAATGGAATAGGGGGCAATGGAAAGGGAAAATGCATGGAAGGTAATTTTATTAAAGTGGATGGACAACGTGTTATTATAGGGTAATAAGAACTGTTGGGATTAATCAATGGCAAGGTATAGTTCTGTTTGGGAATGTCCTTTATGTGAAATTGTAACTTTGGTTGAAAATCAATATGATATGTAGTGTAACATCCCTAAGGAATATTACTTGTAAATAAAAAAAATGGAATCAATAAAATAAATAAAACATAATAATAACTATCAAACCTCATTTATAACCATACTTTCCCAAAAATGCGGGATAATTAAAACCATGAAATAGTATACTTTGCTAAAATTCGAGGTTAACATTTATTACAACCCATAAAATAACTCAAATATAAACAGTTTGAAAACATGAAATATCCAATTATTAAAAGTCTTCAAAGTCCCTATAATGTCCCACTCTCTCAACTCAAGTATCTCCTGACTGACCTGTCAAATCATCTGCTCCCAAATAACAAGTTATTCGATCATCGCCACACACAAACAGATAAGGTGAGCTATGCATATATATATATATATATATATATATATATATATATATATATATATATATATATATATATATATATAATATGACACCCATCCCAAAGAAAAATAAATCTTGCATAAACATTGCATTATTACAAATTACCCATCCATGGTCTCATAGTCCTTCATGAGTCATATGCATGAATCTATGTCTTGAGACTTTACTGTGCTCCCACGAAACTAACCCTTTCATGGTCTAACTCTGCGAGCCTATCTCACTCATAGTCCTGCCCCGCAAACTCCTCGCTTGTAGCAAACATCCAAGCCTTCCTCGCTCGGACCCTGACACGCACGCAATCACCATATTATGGACTCTTCGCCCAATTGTAGCCAACGGGAACATATTGTTCCTTGCCCATCATGCGTCTGACGCATGTAATCACCATACTATGGACTCCTCGCCCATTAGTAGCCGACGAGAACTTAACCAGTTCCATGCCCATCATGCATCCCTCCACCAAGCACATCCCAGGCCCTTATTGGACTTAGTCCTTCAAGCCCAAACACAAATGTATGTGAACTTAGTCCTTCAAGTTCACGGATCACCACAACAACAAAAGAAATCAAAACAGTGGATTCGCCCAGTGCAGCCCAAACACCGCCAAGCGAAACTGGTTCCAGACCGCCTGGCGACATCGTCCACCGCCAGGCGCCAAGCACCAAACAGGAACTGTGCTGCTCCGTCACCGCCTAGCGGGACACCCCCTGCCGCCAGGCGCCATGTGCGTCCAGTGGCTACTACCTCTATTTTAGGTACCTATCGCCTAACGGCTCGCCCCGCGCCGCCAGGAGCTATACCAGTAACGCAATGCTACTGGTTTTTGGCATTTTTATCAAGTCTTAAGAGACCCCAAACATGCAAGGCATCTTTCACACATCAATCATAGTATTCAAGACATAACACCATAACCAAAACTCAATATGTACAAATAGCTCATGCCTAAATCGATTATTATCAAGCATTAACATGCCTTACTTTATTCACTAATGGAACAAGCCACAAAATTGTCAATATGGTACCCACCATTTGCAACAACACAGTTATACAGTTTACATTACCATATCCAAATTACAACTACACGCCCAAATCATGCCAATTTGGGTTTATCATGCACACATACTCTTCATCAAGTATTACCTTAAACCTGCCACATACACACCATATACTCCAAGCCTTAAAATCATATCGTTTAATATTCATATACTCATGCCACCATGATTAAAATTGTGCTGCACCTATACTTAATAACAAAACTACCACTACAATAACCCATATGTATGAAACACCTAATCCATCCATCTCACATATATAAATCTCATATTTATTACTAAAGGACATACATACTAAATCATTGTCTATCACACACCAAAACACATTTTAATGACAACCCAATTAACTGCCCCATGACCAGATCACAAACCAAGTCCAACTTTCCGTAGCACTAATGGGTCACCTGGCGGCAACCTCAACGCTGCCAGGCGGTGCGTTAAAAATCTGGGTTTTGCCAGATTTCTCCCGCATCCAGTGTGACTCGTAAACCCCACAGTTTCAATGTTCACCTTCAAAGTGGCGTAATTTTGCAGGCACACCACATCCAGGATTCATGATATAATCATGTTATCATCAATTCCACGCAATAATGTACCATTCATAAACGTCATCTATGTTAATCATCTACAATCCCAACATGAACCCTAAATCCCAAATTCATATGCATATTCATACACTCTTCCACCAATTAAGCAATTACAAATAATCACACAACATACCAATCATACACACATCGCTGGAACACCAAAAACCCGAGAGAACTTGGCAAGCCAGCTCGTATCGCCTAGCGGATAACACCTAGCCGTCAGGCGGTGCATAGAAGAAAACCCAAAAATGGATTCTAAAGCATGAGTCGCCTAGCGGGCCTTCAACACCGCCAGGCAGTTTCTGGAATTTTCCAAAAACGCGATGATATTCAACAAAAATGCATAAATCACCCCTCATTCATCAAGTATAACATGAAATCATATATTAGACATACAACCACAGAATAAAACTCCCCTAACCTGGTTTCTTTACTTAAAGCTTTGAGTATCCCTTGATTGTCCCTTGCTTCACCAATAGCCTTGGCTTCTCTCAATTCAGCCTCAAAGGTCCACTCACTCTCTCAATTCCATTTATTTTCGCACTTCTCTGCTTATCCAACACTAACAAGTGCATAAACCTTTCTTTCCTCCCTCAATTTGCTTTTTAATGGTCTTTTAATGGTGGTTTAAAGTCCTAAAACGAAAATGTCTTATTGATGGTGTTAATTATCATTCAAGCACACTTAATTAGATTGTTTTCCAGCCCCCCTTGGCTGCTAGGTCTGCTAGGGTTTCCCTTAACCCTTCAACTTCAAGCCAAAACTAAAAAAACAAAAATAAAGATTAATTTAGGTTCTCCAAATCTTGAACCCACAACAATGCCAATGCCAAATCAACGCTCAACCATTCATCCAATTGATATTTCATGCTAACACATATAATTCAAGGATTATATCATTCCACAACATGATCGCATATATAAAAATATAATAACAAATAAATAACACCTAATTGGCATACATAGGACTCGAACCCAAGTCCTTTCACACAACCAAAGTACTCTCAACCATTTGAGCTAGTACTTTTCCACGTCATATAAGTTAGAATTTAATGCCCTAAGGCTTCCACTACTCGCATTTTTTAATTAATTAAATTTCGCGGGTCTTACATTCCTCCCACCTTAAAATTTTTCGTCCTCGAAAAAGAGAACTTACCAGGGAATAGGTGAGGATAGGATTTCCTCATGAGATCCTCCATTTCCCAGGTCATCTCCTGAGTAGCCTCGTCCTAGAGCACCTTTACTGTCTTTATTTCCTTACCCCTTAGTTGTTTGACTTGAAAGTCAAGAATGCGAACTGGTTCGACTGGCATTGTCAAGTCCTCCCACACCTGAACATCATCAGCCTCTAGTACGTGGTCTAGACTTGCAACGTATTTTGTCAGTTGGGAAACATGAAATACATTGTGCAAGTTTGCCAGATGAGGTGGCAAAGCAACTTCATATGTTGCCGGTCCAATCCTCCGCGTGATCTGATAGGGTCCTATAAACCCGAGGGTCAACTTCCTCGACTTAAGAACCCTTCCAATGGTCGCCGTCTCTTATCAGCATAGGACTTCTGCTGACTTTGTGTGGCTCGCATCCGATCCTGGATTAGTTTAACTTTTCCAGTCGTTTGCTGCAGAAACTCAGGACCAAGCACGTAGGCTTCACCATCCTGATACCAACACAATGGAGTTCTACATCTCCTTCCATATAGTGCCTCATACGGTGCCATTCCAATACTAGCATTATAACTATTATTGTATGTGAATTCTACCAAGGGTAACACATCATTCCAATTTCCTAGACGGTCCAACACACAAGATCTCAACAAATCTTCTAATGATTGGATAGTCCACTTGGATTGACCATTCGTCTGAGGATGATAAGCTGAACTCATTCTCAGCTGAGTACCCAAAGCTGTTTGCAAGGATTGCCAAAACCGTGAAGTGAATCTCAGATCTCAGTCTGACACTATGATTTCTGGCACCCCGTGTAGTCTCACAACTTCCCGTACATATATTTCTGCTAACTTATCCATCGTCCATTTTTGATTTATAGGTAGGAAGTGTGCACACTTAGTCAATCTGTATACTATTACCCAGACTAAATCATGCCCTCTTGTCGGTTTCGGCAAGTGTGTCACAAAATCCATAGAGATATTGTCCCACTTCCACTAAGGTACGTCCAATGGTTGCAATGTACCTCCCAACCTTTGATGTTCAATTTTGTCCTTTTGACATACCAAGCATTGAGCAACAAAGTCTGCTACATGTAAGTTCATCCCATTCCACTAGAATGACTCCTTCAAATCCTTGTACATCTTAGTCATACATGGGTGTATGCTAAGACGACTCTGATGACCTTCTTTCAGAATCTGCCTCCTGAATAAAGGTCCTCCATGCAGGCACACTCTACCTTTAAAGCGTAGAATGTCGTCCGCTCCCATCTGGTAGTCTTTCCCCTTATCTGTACCCAACCATCCTATAAATTGTTACAACTCCATATCATGTCCCTAAGCCACACGTATTTCATTTAAGAACTCATTAGTGACTTTCAACAAGTTGCATTATATGAACCCTTGCCCAAATTGCATTCCCAGATTCATATCTCGGAGTTTCTCAATCAACTCCAACTCTTTTACCATCATGCAAGACATATGCATCTTCTTACGACTTAAAGCGTCGTCTACGACATTTGCCTTGCTTGGGTGATAAAGCAATTCAAAGTCGTAGTCCTTCAAGTACTCCATCCACCTATGCTACCTCATATTTAACTCCTTCTGATCAAACAAGTATTTCAGGCTTTTGTGATCACTAGAAATTTGAAATTGAGACCTATACAGGTAGTGCCTCCAACAATAGCTGCTAGCTCCAAATCGTGAGTCGGGTAATTTTTCTCATGCACCTTCAGCTGACGAGAAGCATATGTTACTGGCCTGCTTTCTTGCATCAATACACACCCCAACCCTTGATATGAAGCATCACAATACACTTCAAACATTTTCTCAATATTAGGAATTACTAGCACTAGGGCGGTAGTCAAACACCTCTTCATGTCCTCAAAGCATTCCTCACACTTTTCAGTCTAAGAGAATGACTGATATTTTCTTGTAAGTTGTGTCAATGGATTAACCTTCTTTGAGAACCCTTCCACAAATCTTTTGTAATAACCTGCTAAGCCCAAAAAACTCCTCACCTCTGTCATTGTCTTAGGCCTTTCCCACTTAAGTACTGTTTCAATCTTAGCCGGGTCCACTGCAATACCCTTGGTTGAGATAACATGTCCAAGAAATTGTACCTCTTCCAGCCAAAATTCACACTTGGACAACTTCCCATACAACTAGTGATCTCTGAGTATCTTCAATACAACCCTCAAGTGATCAACATGCTCTTCTCTCATCTTTGAGTAAATAAGAATGTCATCTATGAAGACAACGACAAACTTATCTAACCAATGTTGATAGATTCTATTCATGTAATCCATGAATAGTGCCGGTGCATTCGTTACTCCAAATGGCATCACTACATATTCATAATGCCCATATCTCGACCTGAACACCGTCTTCTATACATCTTCCGGTTTGACTAAGATTTGATGATATCCAGATCGTAAGTCAATTTTGGAGAATACTCCTGCTCCCTTCAATTGATCTAGTAGATCGTCAATCTTCAGCAGTGGGTACTTATTCTTGATGGTTAATTTGTTCAGCTGCTGGTAATTAATGCAAAGTCTTGAGCTCCCATCCTTCTTCTTCACTAATAACACCAGAGCTTTCCACGGTGACGCACTGGGCTGGATGAACTTCTTCTCTAGCAGATTTTCAATTTGCCTTTTGAGTTCTGCCAATTCTGTAGGTGCCATTCTGTATGGAGTCATGGACACAGGACCCGTACCAAGAATTAAGTTAATGGTGAAGTCAATGTCTCGACTCGGCAGCAATCCTGGTACTTCGTCCAGAAACACATCTGCGTACTCATTGACAACAGAAATATTCTAAATCAACTCTGTTGCACCTTTCTTTTCTGGTTTAGCCATCACCATAAAACATGTGGCCCCTTCTTGCAATGCTTTCACAGCTTCTCGAGTTGAGATCAACTCCAACCCTTCATGTTCTGGGAACACCAAACTAGTCCATCCCCAATATCACATCCAGTCCCTCCAAAGGCAAGCACACCAAGTTCACCTTGAATCTGCAACCTACCACTTCCATTAAACACCCAACGCAGATTGAACTGGTAGCTACCTGACCTAAGGAAGGAGTCGAAACAAGCAACTCACACCCCAAGTCACGTTTCTCTAGACTCAATCTCCCCACACATGCATTAGAGATGAAAGAATGTGTTGCTCCAAAGTTCAACAACACTAATACTGATTGACCTAACAATAAATAAGGCTCGAGAATAAGGTTATCTGATTGAGTAGCCTCTATTGTGGTCAGGGCAAAGACTCTACCAGCCGCTCTAGCTCTTTCTGCTGGTGATGCTGCTGGTTTCTTCACACCAAGACTCTTCTTTTCTGGACAATTATTGGCTAAGTGACCCCGTTTATCGCATATGAAACACTTGCGACGGTCACCTGATCCTCCCATGCCACCTGTTAGCTTAGGGCAATTTCTCTTTAGATGGGGTCCGCCACACTGGTAGCAAGTGGGATCTTGAGAAGTCTGCGATCGACTGTAAGGCTTCTTCATCTGCCTAGCCTCTACGACACTCTTCTGATGTTGACTTATGGGATTTGGCCCTCTTTCTAGAAATTTTGCACTCTTGGCTTGTTCCACCAAGACTGAAAATCTTCTTTCTCTCAGAGGTGTAATCACCTTCTTTAGTTCATGTTTGAGTCCCCGCTCAAACTTAAGGCACCTCCATTCTTCAGTGATTTTTGAGAATAGTACCTTGCCAGATGTTCGAATTTATTAACATATTTTTGCACCGACATATTTCCCAGTTGCAGGGCCAATAACTCAGCCTCCTTGTCCTGCTTAACTGTATCTGGAAAGTATTTCTCTAGAAAGCGAGTCCTGAAGTTGGCCCAAGTCACTAGCTCTTCCCTCGTCTGTATTTGTTGTTGCATGCTTGCCCACCAGTATTTAGCATCATTGTTCAATAGGTATACAACAAATGCCAACTTCTGCTCGTCAGCACAATTCATCACTCCAAATATCTTTTCGCACTTGCGAAGCCAAGCATCAGCTTCGTCGGGAGTGGCCCCACCTGTGAATTCTGCGGGTTTATGTCGCACAAAATCCTCCACCGTCGCCACTCTCACTAGTGCAATTGTCACTCTTGGCAGGGCTGGAATAGGGTTTTGCATCGCATCCACCATCCGATGAATGGCTTCCGCAATCTCATCAGCACCATTCGTATTTCTCCTCCTCCTATGAGCTGTCATTGCCTGGATACGCCACATATTCAACTGTTAAACATCACTTCATCAGTCTAATAAACCACCACCTCCTTAGATTTAAACACACACAACCACATGTACAACATAGCAAGCTCACTCCCCAAAAAGGCCCAAAATATTTTTCAAAAACATTTTCAAAACTTATGCTTTGATAAGGAATATTACTTTTAAATAAAAAAATGGATTCCATAAAATAAATAAAACATAATTATAACTATTGTTCCTGCGGAGAACAAATAAGAGATGTCAGACACAAGTGTTACCTTACCTCAATTCGCAATCTCCTTAGCAGGCTTCCTTCCAGTTGGTCTATGGTATTTGCTGGTGTCTCAACTGGGACCGGTTTGAACCCAAGAGGGGTTACCTGCGGAGAAGGCTTCGACACTCAAGTCAGCTAAGAATTCTTAGAAAGTCAAATCTCGTGATTAAGGGATTAATGAATGCATACCTTTAATTTGTGGGGTTCATGTGTACACAATCAGCTAGGCTTTTGATTGGGCCGCAGTTGGGCCTGGGCTAAGCCCAGGTCCCACATTTTGGTTATTGAGGGCCCTAGGGTCCTGGTTGGTAGTGTTTTAGGTTTATCAAGTTCTCGTTCAATTTGCTTAAGTTAGCGGCTTAGGCCGCTTACTATTGATTGTTCGACATACATTATTATAGTTTGTGTCTTTAAGGGGCTATGTAGGCGGATCTCATGGTTGTAATCAAGTTAGGCTGCCTAGGTGTAGTACACCAGTCCCCCAGCTTATGCCGGTGCATCTATAGCGGCAAAGGATGATAAGTGTTGGTGTGTTTTGTTGGGTCGGCTAGGTGTAGTACACCAGTCCCCCAGCCTTTAAGTGTGATGAACAATGTTAAGGCTTGGAATCTGAATAGGTTCGTGGGAGGTGAAGGGGTGGCAAGCCGTAGAGGTCTTGTCAGAAGGGTTTGCGCCGTTGAAACGTTTGAAATGATGATTATAAATACAAATGCATGAGAACGGAAGAATTTCACTTTGTTTCATTTGCAAGAATTTTGGGGGAAGCTATGAGATCGTGTCCAATATCTTCGTTATTTCTACCGTCTTCCTAAAAAAGAACAGGTGTGTCTAGTAGTAGTGATAGCTTTTCCTTATTGAGTCCGAGTAGTGAGCGGTCAAAGGAGAGTGTGTAAGATCCGCGGAAATTAATTAATTAAATAAATAATTAATTAATAAATGCGGGTGAGTTGTGCATTTATGACATTAATTTCTGTTATGTGTGACGTTGAAAAGTACTAGCTCAAGTGGTTGAGAGTAGTTTGATTGTGTGAGAGGACTTGGGTTCCAGTCCTATGTATGCCAACTATGTGTATTTTGTTATTAATGTTTTAATAATATGTTGAGCCACACTCAGTATGAGATATTGCTTGAATTGTATGTGTTAGCAAGAAACATGGGTTGGTCTGATGGTTTAGAGTTGATTTAGCTTTGGCATGGTGTAGGGTTCGAACCTTGGTGGACTCAAATTTAACTTTCTTTTTGCTAAAAAGTTAGTGTGGCTTGAATATGAAAGGGGTAGAGACAACCCTAGCAGAAGGGGCAGCCAAAGGGCTGAAAAATAACCAAAATAATAGGCCTTGATTAACAATGAATCTCACACTTAAACCAAATTTCGTTTTTGCCACCAACCACATTAAGGGACTCTTTAAAAGGTAAAATTTGAGAAGGAAAGAGGGTTTTTGGAGGCTGTTTTCTGAGAAGCTTAGTAGGAGTGCGAAAATTGAGAGTGAATAGTGAGGTCTGAAGCGATCGAGAGCCATTTGGGAGAGAAGCTAAGAGAGGGCATTGGTGTTCCGGGAAAAGTTCCCAAAATCAAGTTTTAAGCAAAGGATTTTTCAGGTTAGGGGAGCTGAACCTGTAAATTGTATGTTTGGTAAATTGTGCATGATTGTGATGATACTATGCCATGAATTTTCGTGCCCCTTACGTGGCGAATTAGGGGTTTGGGTGTTTGGGTGCTATTTTATTGGGATTTTACCTAATTACATGAATAGGAGGGGTATTCTATATTTGAGGGGCTGCTGTTGTGCAAGTTTGGGATTTTGGGTTTCTAATGTGTATAAAGAATGTTGTTCTGATGGTGCAATGTGATCAAATTGGATTGGTATATTTTGGGAGGGTAATTGGGTTCTGTTGCAATGTGTATGTGCGCGAATTAGTGCCAGAACCTGCAATTCTCGCTCAGGCGAGCTAGGCTCGCCTAGGCGAGACATGCAGGGGCGTGTGTTCTCTATTTTGCTCGTGTATCTCGCCCAGGCGATGTGGTTTGGTCTTGGGAGACAGGTCATCTCGCTTAGGCGAGTATACCTCGCCCAAGCGAGAATTCGTGGGTGTTTTAGGTGGTTGATTGGACATCTCGCGTAGGCGAGATCGAATGTTGTTCTGAGCGGAATGGCGTCTCGCTCAGGCGAGCACCTCTCGCCTAAGCGAGATCTCGAGGGAAGATTGGTGGTTATTGTTGAACTCGTCACCTAGACGAGGTATATTAATTTTGGGCGAGTGGGAGTCTCGCCCAGGCGAGAATGATTTCGCTTAGGTGAGATAGGCTGGACAAGTTACACAATGGAGTTTATTTTAAGGAAGTGAGGGTGATGGGAAACTCCCAAGGCAGGTGTTATTGCTATCTTATTGGGATGAAGTGGAAATTGTAAAGCATGGTCTATAAGGCTCCTAAGAATATCTCGTTAGTGGGCTTGCTGGTGTTCCAAGGGTTGTAGCCGGAACGTATCCTTGAGTTGTGGCTCAGGATAGGGGTTAAGCACGTGGCATTCTATGGGTTGTGGCCCGTAATGACTTTCCTTGAGTTGTGGGCTCGGGATAGCGGATGAACACGAGGGACCTTGAGTTGTGGCTCGGGTTGGCGTGTGTGCCGGTGTGAGTGTGCTGGTTGTGGCTAGTACGGATGGGTCCATATGGATGGCCCTCCTCAGTGGTTGCTGACGAGTTTGGTAGTCCTGGGACGTTACGGACTATGTTCGTATTTGGGAACTCCACCTGGCGTTACGGTGTGTGATCCGTAGCATGGTTTCCGCACGTGCTCTATCGGTTGTGGCCGATAGGTGTGGCAGCAAGGCACCTGGAGATACTCAATAGAAGATAGAGAACACTGCTCGCATGGTTGTGGCCATGAGAAGAACTCGAACGAGGTTTCCTGATGTACTTATTATGCATGGTGGTGGCCATGTGGAGGGAAGGTAACGTGACTTCCATTAGGTGCATCGGGGTACATGGTGGTGGCCATGTGAGGGAATTAGAGCAAGATTCTGTGGGAAAGGAAATGATACTTGATATGGTTGTGGCCATGCATTATAAAGAAAGAATTTGTGTTGTTGTTATGTATTTGTACTGGTTAAACATGTATATGTATATTTGATATATATTTTTGTATGTTTGAACTGTTAGCTCACCCTATCTGCTTGTGTTTGGCAATGATCGTGTACGCGGTACACGTGAGCAGGTGATGATGCAGGTGGAGCTGGTGAGGCTTAGCTGCGGAGAGGGGATGTTGATGGGAATTTTTTTATGCTCATGTTTTTATCACTCTATTTAAATATATGATGTAAAGGCTCATGGCCTACTGGACTAAACTAATTATTTTGTATTTATGGACTCGTTGGGAATTTAATGAACTTTTACATTTCCCGTGTTCTGGGAAACGAGACATTATTATTACCTGAGATTTTAAATAAATGATGCTGATGTATTATTTCTATTTTATTTTATTAAATCCGTAATATCCAGACGGGATGTTACAGAGTGGAGGTAGTCATTCAAATAGTAATGATAGGGAACAAACAGGAGATTTAGGGAGGATTCCGATGGAGACAATAGTCGAAGTTAGGGAAGATCCGCCAGAAGAGTTAGTGGAGAGCAATTGGCCTGTGAAGGCGGGATACGAATGGGTCGCGACAGATGTGCGAACACAATACTCCATATTCCGGTGGTGAGGACTGCTAAAGTCATGGCTAAATTGTACACCTATTTTTGAGAAGGGCGCTCGAAGGAACATTGTGATGCCGGAGAGGGTTAGTGCTATCGAATATGTCTGCCATGACCAAGAGGGGGCTTTAGAGGAGTTCTTTTACATGTATATGTGTCATTTTTCACAGCTGCATATCAGGTTGCCTTTTGATGAGTTTACTATGGGGTTATTGCGGTTCCTGAACGTCGCTCCCACTCAACTGCATCCAAACAGCTGGGGGTATTTGTAGGCGTTTCGGGTGTTATGTATGGCGTTGTATTTGCAACCTTCTCCGAGGGCGTTTCTCTACTTCTTTGATACAAGGCCGAGAAGTCCAACTACATGGTTATCGCTTGTCAGTCGACCTAGAATAAATAGATTGGATGCTTTTACCCAATCTTTCAAACATTTTAAAGATGGGTTCTTTAAAGTGGTGGTGAAGTAAGTTGGACGTTCACATTTTTACACCAACGATGGGAGTACTAAGTTTCCTTTCTATTGGACCGGTAATCCTTGAAAGTATAAGGGAATGGAGAGGGAGGAGTTGTCGGTGGCAGACAAGGAGGTGGTTGACGCAGTGATGCTCTTTAGCGATAAAATGCTGATAAGTGTGATAATTACCTATTGTTTACACTTCTTAGAACCTCTTAATTGTCTTTTATTCATGTATTTTTGTGTTAATCTCATGAAAGAATTTAGGATTTTGTTATTTATTTCAAAAACATGTTTACTTTGATGTTTGTGGACTTTTGTAGAAAAGAATGGAAGATTGGAAAAAAATTCACTAGTTGCTGCCTGGAGCCATTAGCCCAGCTAGCTGGATGTACTCGCCCAGCTAACCAGACTCACTAGCCCAGCGAACCAGACTCACTAGCCCAGCGAGGAAGGCTCTCTAGCCCAGCGAGAATGAATGTTGGCCCAGCGAGTTTATCTTTTTGCTCAAACATTAAAAGTGTCGAGACTCGAACAGAAAGACAGTTTTTGGTGGGAGGAACACTGCTGGAACTCAAAACGAAGGCAGAGACATTTCTGGAGCTTAAAGGATCAATCTTTCTTCATCCATTCTACCATTTCAACTCCATTTGTACTCTAGATGTATAGGAGTAGCTAAACTCCATCTCATTGGGGTTGGATGTAATGTACCTAAACTCGTTATAGTTTCATCTATGCAATAGAATCTCTTTCACTGTTTTTGTGTTCTATCTAAATTATTTTCGTGCATGATGGAATATCTATGCGTTTTGGGTGGTATCTAGTCATTGGAAAGTGTTTTGGAACCCTAGACATGGATAGAACAACCTAAAGATTTGGTTCTAGACATAGACCAAAGCTTTTGGTCATTCTAGACATCGTTTTTAATGTGTCTTTTGTGTTTAAACCTCTAAGGGATTAGTAATTTTTACATAAAAGTTCAAAACATACCCCTAAGGGATTAGGGATTGAATACCTTTGATGTCAATGCTTGAGTAGATGAGAGATTTATATTGTGAGGTGCTTGCTTAGAGTTTTGGTCATGAATTCCAACCCCAATGAGTCTTTGCCTTGGTATTTTATCACTTTAAAGTTTAGAAATCCTTATGTTTTCACTTGTTTCGAATTAATCAATGGTTACATTCAACGCTTAAATTAGTAAGTACACCTAGTTAACTAAACAAACGCAATTTCCGTGGGAAAACGATACTTGGACTTACCATTTTTATTACTTGCACGACTTGGTACACTTGCCAAAGTCATAACAAGTTTTTGGCGCCGTTGCCGGGGAATTGTTTGTTGTTTAGGCAAATTGTGTGCTATTTACCGATTTAGGCTTATTCATTTCATTCATTAATTTATTGCCTTTTACACTTTTGATTGTATATAGTCCAATTGTATATACTTACCCTTTTGCGTAACTTCTCTTTTCTAGTGTTTCTTGTTTTGCATGAGAAGTAGAACTAGAGCTGATAATTTGCTCTTTGATCCTGAAATTGAAAGAACGGCTCGAAGAAACAATAGTAGAAGAAGAAGGCAAAGCAGGGAAGCTAGAGAAGCAACTGTTATTTCTGATCCAACTCTCATTTCTTCATCTGATCAAGAAGAGGAAGACATGGCAGAAAATCCGCATGATGATGCTAGAGGTGAAAGAAGACGCACGTTGGAAGATTATGCTGCATTCACAGGGACCATTAATTTCAACAGTATTGCTCGACCAACGGTGAATGCTACAAATATGGAGATGAAGCCAGCTCTAATCCACTTGGTGCAAAGTAATCAGTTTAATGGATTGGCTAATGAGAATCCATACACGCATTTGGCCACCTTCTTAGAGATATGTAATACAGTAAAAATCTATCAAGTGCCTGATGAAGCCATTCGCTTGAGTTTATTCCCTTTCTCGTTGGCGGGAAATGCCAAGGTTTGGCTAAATTCTTTCCCCGAAAACAGTCTCACTAGCTGGGAGGATGTGGTTTCCAAATTCTTGGGCAAGTATTTCCCTCAATCCAAGATTAACAAAGGCAAACAAGAAATCTCTGCTTTCCAGCAAGACGTGGATGAGTCCTTGGGGCAAGCATGGGACAGGTTCAAGGGATTGCTCAGAAAAACTCCCATTCATGGGTTTGATGAGCCCACACAACTTACACTTTTCTTGGCAGGGCTGAAATCTCACTCAAAGTTAATGTTGGATGCATCAGCGGGAGGAAGTATTAAGTGGAAGACACCTACTGAAGCACGAGAATTGATTGAAAATATGGCCTCCAATGACAATGAAGTGCACAATGAGAGAGCTCAATCTCAACAGAAGGGTGTTCTACAACTTCAGTCTCATGACGCTCTACTGGCACAAAACAAAATCATGACACAACAGCTTGAAGCTCTCATGAAGAAGCTCTCTCAACTTCCGCAAGATCTCCGAAATGTTTCTCAAGCTCAACACCAACAACAGTTGCAAAATTGTGAGTTGTGTGGTGGGGATCATCCCAATGGGCAGTGTGCCATGCAAAACACATCTCAAGAAGAGGTTAATTACATGGGTAATACAAGTCGCCAAGGTAATTACAACCAAGGTTGGAGGCCTCACCCAAACATGGGACAAGCAGGACCCTCGAATAGACCACCACCTCAACAATTTCAGCAACATCCCTCTTTGGCAGATAGAACTTCAAAGATTGAGGACACACTCAATCAATTTATGCAAGTGTCAATATCCAACCACAAGAGCACCGAAGCTGCTATCCGTAACTTGGAGGTGCAAATGGGGCAAATAGCTAAGAGGATGGAGGAGAAATCCGATACAAATTTTGCGGCTAACACTGAAGTTAACCCAAAAGAGCATGTTAAAGCTATTACTACAAGGAGTGGAAAGGTGTTAGAAGAGAGAAAAGTAAATAGAGATGATGAAAAAGGAGAAGAGAGTGGAGAGTTACATGAGAGAAAAGAAGAGAGCATTGAAGAAGATGATGAGAATGTTGAAGGAGGACATAAAGAAATGGGTGAGAGAGAGAAGAATAAAGGAAAAAGTGTTGAAAAGCCCCTACCTTACCCTAAAATCCATTCTAGAAAAGAGAAGGAGAAGCAATTTGGGCGATTTTTAGACATATTCAAGAGGCTTGAGATTAATATCCCCTTCTCTGAGGCCCTCCAACAAATGCCTTCATATGCTCGATTCATGAAGGAGTTGCTCACAAAGAAAAGAAAGTACATTGAAGAAGAGACCATCGAAGTCCAGGGAAATTGTAGTGCCATCATCCAAAAGTTGCTTCCACCAAAGTTTAAAGATCCCGGTAGTTTCACTATTCCTTGCACTATTGGCGAGTTGGCTATTGGGAAAGCACTAATCGATCTGGGAGCAAGCATAAACTTGATGCCTCTTTCTGTGATGAGGAGGATTGGAGATTTGGAATTGAAGCCCACAAGAATGACACTCCAGTTAGCAGATAGGTCTATCAAATGCCCCTATGGAGTCATTGAGGACGTGCTAGTGAAGGTGGACAAATTCACTTTCCCAGTGGATTTTGTCATTCTAGACATGGAAGAAGACACTGAAGTTCCGCTTATATTGGGCAGGCCATTCATGAAAACTGCAAGGGTGCTCATTGATGTGGATAATGGTCATCTCAAGGTGCGTGTGGAAGATGAGACTGTCACCTTCAATGTTTTGGAAGCTATGCAACACCCTGGTGATAATAGCAACTGCTTTAGAGTGGATGTTCTAGAAGAAGTGATTGAGACTACCAAGAGCCAATTGCATGTGAAGTCCCCACTTGAGAGGGTTTTGATTGAGGCATGTGATGAGTTGACCCTTGATGAGGAAGCGGAAGTGGAGGAAGTGACCAGACAACTAGAAAAGCTCAAGGAGATATTTCCTAATGATGTGAAAGTGGAAAAATTGGAGAAGGAAAAATTTGATGATCAAAACAAGATTGAGCTTAAATTGTTGCCTGATCACCTCAAGTATGTGTTCCTGGAAGGGGAAGCAAGGAAGCCTGTGATAATTAGTAGCTCTCTATCTAAAGCTGAAGAAGAGAAACTGATTGAAGTTCTTAAGGCAAATCAAGGAGCTATAGGGTGGCACATTTCTGATTTGAAGGGGTTAAGCCCAACTTATTGTATGCACAAGATTATGTTAGAGAAAGATTACAAGCCCATAGCACAACCACAAAGAAGATTGAATCCCACTATGAAGGAGGTGGTGAGAAAGGAGGTGCTAAAACTCCTTGAAGCTGGAATGATATACCCGATCTCTGATAGTGCATGGGTTAGTCCTGTGCATGTGGTGCCAAAGAAAGGAGGTATGACAGTCATTCAGAACGAGAAAAATGAGTTGATTCCAACTAGGACGGTCACCGGGTGGAGGATGTGTATTGACTACAGGAAACTTAATCAAGCCACTCGAAAGGATCATTTCCCCCTTCCCTTCATGGATCAGATGTTGGAACGTTTAGCAGGACAAGCGTACTATTGCTTCTTAGATGGTTATTCTGGATATAATCAGATTGTGGTAAATCCGGAAGATCAAGAAAAGACTGCGTTCACTTGTCCATTCGGTGTGTTTGCTTATAGAAGAATGCCGTTTGGTCTGTGCAATGCTCCTGCTACATTTCAAAGATGCATGTTAGCCATCTTTGATGACTTGGTTGAGAAGTGCATTGAAGTATTTATGGACGACTTCTCTGTGTTTGGCAAATCCTTTGATCTCTGCTTGAAGAACTTAGATATGGTGATGAAGAGGTGCATAGACACAAACCTTGTGCTCAATTGGGAGAAATGCCATTTTATGGTGCGTGAAGGAATTGTGTTGGGACATAAAATTTCATCTCGGGGGATAGCAGTGGATAATGCCAAGGTTGATGTAATTGAGAAATTGCCGCCTCCTACTAATGTGAAGGGGGTTAGAAGTTTTCTTGGGCACGCCGGGTTTTATAGAAGATTTATAAAAGATTTCTCCAAGATTGCCAAACCCTTGTGCAACCTCCTTGTTAAAGACACTCCGTTTGAATTTGATGAAGAGTGTTTGAAAGCTTTCAATATATTGAAGAACAAATTGATTTCTTCCCCTGTGATCATTGCTCCAAATTGGAAACAAGACTTTGAGATAATGTGTGATGCCAGCGACTATGCTATAGGAGCTGTTCTTGGCCAGAGGCGAGAAAAATTGTTTCATGCCATTTATTATGCAAGCAAGGTCTTGAATGGAGCTCAATTGAATTATGCCACAACTGAAAAGGAGTTTCTGGCTATTGTGTATGCGCTTGAGAAGTTTAGACCTTATCTCATTGGGTCTAAAGTTACCATTTACACTGACCACGCTGCCATTAAATATTTGTTGACCAAACCTGACTCCAAACCTCGGTTGATTAGATGGGTTCTCTTGCTTCAAGAGTTTGATTTGGAGATTAGGGATAAGAAGGGGAGTGAAAATGTTATTGCTGATCATCTCTCTCGGTTAGTGAATGAGGAAGTGACATGCAAAGAGAAGGAGATCCAAGAAGCTTTTTCAGATGAAAAGCTTATGCTAATTCAGGAGAGGCCATGGTTCGCTGACATGGCTAATTTCAAAGCTGCTGGAGTTCTCCCCGATGATTTTACATGGCAGCAAAAGAAGAAATTCTTGCATGATGCAAAGCAGTTCATTTGGGATGATCCCTTCTTGTTTAAGCTTGGCGCTGATAATCTCTTGAGGAGGTGTGTTACTGCAGAGGAAGCTGCAGGGATCCTGTGGCATTGCCACAACTCGCCATATGGTGGTCACTTCAATGGTGATAGGACAGCTGCTAAAGTGCTTCAATCCGGGTTCTATTGGCCCACCTTGTTTAAGGATGCTCATGCTCATGCTAAGAGCTGTGATAAATGCCAAAGGATTGGAAGCATCTCGAGAAGGCATGAAATGCCACTGCAAGCTATCTTAGAAGTGGAGGTCTTTGATTGTTGGGGAATTGATTTCGTTGGTCCCCTCCCTTCTTCATTCAACAATGAGTATATTCTAGTGGCAGTTGATTACGTCAGTAAGTGGGTGGAGGCAACAGCTTGTCAGAAAAATGATGCCAAGACTGTCATCAAGTTTCTAAAGAGACAAATCTTCTCTCGGTTTGGAGTCCCCAGGGTTCTCATCAGTGATGGAGGATCCCATTTCTGCAATGCCCAATTGGCCAAAGTCTTGAAACACTATGAAGTGAAGCACAAGGTTGCTTCACCTTATCATCCACAGACTAATGGTCAAGCCGAGGTGTCTAATCGGGAGATTAAGAGGATTTTAGAGAAGACCGTGGCTTCATCTAGAAAAGACTGGTCCTTAAAACTTGATGATGCCCTCTGGGCATATAGGACTGCCATGAAGACTCCTCTTGGATTATCACCTTACCAGTTGGTCTATGGCAAATCATGTCACTTGCCTGTGGAAATGGAGCACAAGGCATACTGGGCCTTGAAGTTTTTGAATTTTGAGCCCTCTTTATCTGCTGAGAAGAGGAGGATCCAATTGCTGGAGCTTGAAGAGATGAGGTTAAATGCGTATGAGAACTCTAAAAGCTACAAGGAGAGAGTTAAAATGTATCATGATAGAAAGCTACTTAAGAAAGAATTTCAACCCGGCCAACAAGTGTTGTTGTTCAATTCAAGGCTCAAATTATTTCCGGGTAAGTTGAAGTCTAAATGGTCTGGACCCTTCACCATCAAGGAAGTCAAACCCTATGGAGCAATAGAGCTGATGGATCCCTCCTCGGAAGATCCACAAAGGAGTTGGGTTGTGAACGGACAGCGACTTAAGCACTATTTGGGGGGTGAGGTTGAACGCCTCACCACTGTCATTCATCTAGATGACGCATGAGCCTACAGGCGTCGAGCTAATGACGTTAAACAAGCGCTGACTGGGAGGCAACCCAGTGTTTTGAGTTTTTCTTAGTTAGTAGATTCAATTTCACCAATTTTTGGGTGCATCAGGTCTGTGACTGCTCGCCCAGCGAGTGACCACTAGCTTCGCGAGTCTGGTTTTTCACAGAAAAACAGTTCCAAAATTATGCAGACTCGCCCAGCTAGCCCCCACTCGCCCAGCGAGCATGACCCCTGCACCAACAAAATCTTTTGTCCAATAAAATCGCTGGGCGAGTACTACTCGCCCAGCCCTTTTTGAACGAATTTTTGCCCCTGGAGCTACTCGCTGGGCGCATAAACTCGCCCAGCGACTCTCTTTCACTAAAAAAAAAAAATTGAAATTCGAATTTTTGGGGGGAAAACCTGACCACTCGCCCAGCGAGCGGTGCCACTCGCCCAGCGACTGCGCAGCATTTAATGCTGTCAGCGGGTAGTTTGGTCAAGCCTGCTTTTTAAATTTCCGAAGCAGCTCGCCCAGCGAGTGGTATCAGTCGCCCAGCGAGCAACTACGGTTATTCCCCATTATTACTTTTCATTTTTAATCTTTTTTTCCCCCTTCTTTTTACCCTAGCCGTTCCCCTTCCCTCTTCCTCGCTCACTTGCGCCTCCACCTTCACCTAAGCTCACACTTTGCACTTTTGCTTCCATCTTTCACGTTTTCTCTTTGTCTCTTCCATCAAGTAAGTGATTTTTGCTTCCATTCTCATTTTGTTGTTGTTTTGCTGCTGTTTTGATGTTTAAGATTAGTGTTAGGGTTCTGTTTTGGTTGATTTCATGTTCATGCTTCTTGAATTTGTGTGTATTAGATATTTGGTCCATTTTGTGTGCCTTTTTCGTCAGTTGTAGTTGGTTTAGCTTTGCGTTCGCCTAGCGGGTGCGTGCTTGTATGTTTTGGGTTGTTTTGATTCATAGTGAGTCGTCCAGCGAGCATTCCCTGTACAACGAGATCCTCTCGCCCAGCGGGCCTGTTCGCCTAGCGAGTGACGATCCTTGTCACTGTTTTCCAGTTTTTAGACCTCTCGTCCAGCGAGCCTGTTCGCCCAGCGAGCGAATCCACCTGGTTTTGCTGTTTCTCTGGTTTTGCTTGCTCACCCCTGTAATCTTGTGTTTTTATTCAGCAACCTTGTTTGTTCTTATTGTGTTGTTTTGTTTTACTTCTAGTTGTAATCCTAGTTTTGTGTAGTGTAATGCTTTGTGTTCTTCTTTTTGCAGATGGCTCCTCCTAAGACTTCCCATGTTGCTAAAAAGAAGAGAATTACCCGAGGCTCTTCTTCTCAGAATCCCCAACCAGACTTCATGGAATCAGACATGGTGCAGAATTTTGATCAACATAAATTCTCTTCAGAGACGGCTGCCAACCGCTTTGCCGAGATAATGCCCAGGAGCTTGATACCAGAGAGGAAGGTCAAATTAAATCCTGGGGAGTATGATGAGTTTCGTTTGGAGCTTGAGAGGCGAAACTGGCATAAGGTGTTAGCAGACCTTCCTAATGAAATTGATGAAGTGTTGGTAAAAGAGTTCTATGCAAACGCATACCAGCAGGTGAGGGATGGTCCCCGTCAATGTAGGGTGCGGGGGAAGCTGATAAAATATGACAGGAAGACAATCAATACCTTTTTGAGGACGACATCACCTCCTGCGGGCCACGTAACTCCATTTAGTGAATTCTCAAGTGCTCACAAGGATCATGATGCAATTGCCTCAGCTTTGTGCACCCCGGGTCATACTTACATGTTGGGCGTCAATGGCAATCCCATCCGCATTCTCCGGAAGCATCTAACCTCATTGGCACAAATGTGGAGTGCCTTCTCCTACACCAACCTAAGCCCCAACACTCATACTTCAGATCTTAACTTAATGAGATCTTATCTCATTTATGGGCTTGTAACAGGTATGGACATGGACGTGGGGGCCCACATTTCTCAGGATATCGCCTACACTGCGGACATGGAGAATGTAAAGTTGGGTTTTCCTGCACTTATCACAGCTCTTTGTAGGGAAAAGGGAATCATTGCTGACACTCCTGTACTCCTCTCCCTCCAGCCACCCATAGACAAAAAGTTCATAAGGAAGAATTGCATTAGTAGGGTGGAACTCAATGAACCTGCACCACCACCCCGAGTACCCCGTCCACCCCGAGCTTCCTCTTCCTCTCAGTCCACACATGATCCTTCCTCCACTTTCGAGGCATCCTTCCAAGCAGCCATGACCAAAATGTTTGCAAGACAGGAGGACATGTGGCTGGGTCATCAAGCACTTCGGCAAGGCCAAGTCAACATCATAGATAGCATGCACCATTTGTCTCTAGGTGTTCCAGATTTTCCAGATGATCTTATCATGACAGGAGCACAGTTTGAGGCACGCATTCCTTGGCCTGTGGGCAGGCCTGAGTCTCAGTGGGGGGGAGGTACTATTGCTGCTGATGATGATCCTGATGCAGAAGAAGGAGGTCAGGAGGACCCTGATGCTGAAGAAGAAGAGCAGGGAGGACCCTGATGCAGTCTGGAGTACTTTGATTGGTGTTTTTGTTGGTTTTGTTTTTTTTTAGTGTTTTAGTTTGTGTTATTAGCCAGCTGTTTATTTAGTTTTTGCTTTCAGTACCTTGTTTTAGGGTGAAACACTTGCTTGATAGTTGAACTAATTCTCTTTTTCTCATAATTTTGTTGGCCAGCCTTGTTTTGGATGCCTTATTTTGTTGTTGGCATTGGGAGCTTTGATGTCTTTTCATGTTATCCTTGCATGATCTTGAGCATTTTGCTTGCAAATCCAAGAGTGAGAATGTGGACGTGGTTGCAATTTGATTAATTCCTTAACCTTGTGTGATTATGACCAGGGGATTGAATGGTGAGAATTGTGAGAATGTGTTTGGGAGTGTATGTGAGAAAGTTGTTGTTGCTATGGATTTGAGTTTTGCATGATTCTTGTAAATGCACATACACACTTGATTAGATATGAGAAAGGCACTTCTTTGTTTTTTTATGTTACATAGCTACTTGGCCAAATAGCCACCCTTGATGCTTGACTTTGATCTTTTGTAAACCTTTTGAGCTTTGTTATTTTTGTGACCCCTAAGCCTATAAAGAGAAATACATCTTTACCCACACCCTAGAAGAAGAGAACAAATAGTATGTTATGAGGGTATAAGTTGGGATTAAGTTTGGGGGAAGATTGTGTGAAAAAGTAAGGGGTGAATTGGTTAAGAATGCCTCTTAGTAATGTTTGAATATCTCTATAAAAGAAAAAAGAGAGAAAAAGAAAAAGAAAAAGAAAATGAATGAACAAAAGAAAAAGGCAAGCAAAGAGGTTGCTACAGATAAAAATGAGGTTAGAAGGATATGGGAGCCTATTTTTTTATATGAAGGTAGAGGATGTTGATGAATGATTTATGCATATTTTTGTTCTCTTCTTCTCATTTGGTGTCTTTGAATCCAAGAAAAACCATGTTTCTTCTAGCCAAGCCAAGCTACAACCCTTAAAGACCTTTTGATCTAAATCAAGTTGTGTGAAGTGTTTTTGAGAAGAAGTGCAAAGGTTGATGAAGTAGTTTTCTGACATGCTGAGTTCGAGTTGTTTAAACACTTGTTAGTTGAGTGAAACACTACCATGGAGAAAGCTGTGATGATTCTCTTTCCTGTGTGCCATATATCATTCTGGTTTAAGGATTTGTGTTGATAAAAGCACCATTCCATGTTCACTCTTTGAAATGCAAAAGAATTTTCTCTATTTTGTGATAAGGATAGTGTGAGTTGATATCATATGCTTCTCTTTTTGTTGATCAGGCTAGCCTTGCTTCTCTTTGCTGTTTTGATAGTTTTTCTTTCCATGAGGACATGAAAAAATTCAAGTTTGGGAGAGTTGATAAGTGTGATAATTACCTATTGTTTACACTTCTTAGAACCTCTTAATTGTCTTTTATTCATGTATTTTTGTGTTAATCTCATGAAAGAATTTAGGATTTTGTTATTTATTTCAAAAACATGTTTACTTTGATGTTTGTGGACTTTTGTAGAAAAGAATGGAAGATTGGAAAAAAATTCACTAGTTGCTGCCTGGAGCCATTAGCCCAGCTAGCTGGATGTACTCGCCCAGCTAACCAGACTCACTAGCCCAGCGAACCAGACTCACTAGCCCAGCGAGGAAGGCTCTCTAGCCCAGCGAGAATGAATGTTGGCCCAGCGAGTTTATCTTTTTGCTCAAACATTAAAAGTGTCGAGACTCGAACAGAAAGACAGTTTTTGGTGGGAGGAACACTGCTGGAACTCAAAACGAAGGCAGAGACATTTCTGGAGCTTAAAGGATCAATCTTTCTTCATCCATTCTACCATTTCAACTCCATTTGTGCTCTAGATGTATAGGAGTAGCTAAACTCCATCTCATTGGGGTTGGATGTAATGTACCTAAACTCGTTATAGTTTCATCTATGCAATAGAATCTCTTTCACTGTTTTTGTGTTCTATCTAAATTATTTTCGTGCATGATGGAATATCTATGCGTTTTGGGTGGTATCTAGTCATTGGAAAGTGTTTTGGAACCCTAGACATGGATAGAACAACCTAAAGATTTGGTTCTAGACATAGACCAAAGCTTTTGGTCATTCTAGACATCGTTTTTAATGTGTCTTTTGTGTTTAAACCTCTAAGGGATTAGTAATTTTTACATAAAAGTTCAAAACATACCCCTAAGGGATTAGGGATTGAATACCTTTGATGTCAATGCTTGAGTAGATGAGAGATTTATATTGTGAGGTGCTTGCTTAGAGTTTTGGTCATGAATTCCAACCCCAATGAGTCTTTGCCTTGGTATTTTATCACTTTAAAGTTTAGAAATCCTTATGTTTTCACTTGTTTCGAATTAATCAATGGTTACATTCAACGCTTAAATTAGTAAGTACACCTAGTTAACTAAACAAACGCAATTTCCGTGGGAAAACGATACTTGGACTTACCATTTTTATTACTTGCACGACTTGGTACACTTGCCAAAGTCATAACAAATGCCCATTAAGGGTTTAGTTAGGGTTTATAATTTGGTTCATCCGATTATTGATATTGAAGGTATATTTTTGTATTTCTGAGTATTGTATTGTGTTTGAGTTGACTAATGGATGTGCGTTCTTGTTTGCAGGTCATATGGCGCAGATGGGAAAAAAGAATCTAACGCTTTTTCAGACATTGTAGAAAGACAAAGCGGCCAGAGCCAAAGCTGTTGGGAACATAGAGGTTCCTAATTTGCAAGAGTCGTTGGTGGATGTACATGTGCACGGTGGGACGAAGAGAAAGGCCGTGTTGCCGGCTAGGCCTGACAAAGGCAAAGACATGAAGAAAGTGTGAGTCGCTCTATTAGGGCCGGGGTCGTCTAGTGGCGCAAAAGGACCGGAGGCTGGCCTGATCGAGCTGCTGAAGATGGTTGTGCAACGAGATATCGAAATCAATGTGCCGGAGACGTTGATCAACTCAATTGATAACATGGAACCTAATCATCTGGTGAGGACTATGGTGGAATTTAGTAGCAAGGTGCTAATACTGGGGTGTCGGGTGGGGTCTTTGTATCAAAGAGAGTTGAAGGAAGGAAATCGGGCAAAACTTGAGGAGTTGCAAGGGTAGGAGGATAAGCACGCCGAGGAGAAAGAAGCTCTGGAAAAGGAAAATGAGGAATGGCAAAAGGAAAGGAAAAGACTAGCAACTTGGAGAGTGCGCTGCCTAAACTCGGAAGAGAAGTTGAAGGGCCGAATTGCAGATCTGGAGGCCGATTATGATGAGTTGAAGGAGTAACATGACGGCTTGGAGGTGGAGCTAGAAGATTTGAAGAGTTGTGTTATCCAAGAGCATATAAACGGATTCCAGAAGGGGTTGCGACAAACGACCTTCTTTTACAAGGATGTTGATGTTGCTGATGTTAGATTTGATGTAAATAAGGATGTGGTTGATGGTATGTTTGTGATGAGGTGGAGTCTAGTCTCGAGGAAGATGCGGGAAAGATGGCGGAGGCGGAGAAAGTAGATGCAAATCCTGATGATGTTGTGGATGCGAAAGATGCCGAATAGGGGGCAGCTCAGGATTGATGTTTAAATACTTTGATTTGATTTTGATTCTAAGTCTGTATTAATCCGTACATTTTCTATTTTTTCGTTAATCTGTACATTATCTACTTTACCGTTAATGTGATGGTTGTTCTTGGTATGTTTGTTGTTGTGTGATGCCGATAGGATGTGTTATAGGAGCGTGTGGAATGATGTTACCGTGAATGTGTTTTGACGTAGGCCGTAATTGGTTATAGTCCGTTTTAAATTGGGAAGTAGTTTAAGGTTTTGGAGTGCGATTGTTGTAACAATTGTAAGTTAAGGGTATTCGACCTATGCCGATTACTTATGATAAGGGTGGGGAACTTCAACGATTTCAAATTAAGTTAAGAGTGTTCGACCCATGCCACTTACTTGTCGTACGAGTGGGGAACTTAAACAATTTTAAATTAAGTTAAGGGTGTTCGACCCAGGTTGCTTACTTGTGGTAAGGGTGGGGAAATTAAACGATTTGAAATTAAGTTAAAGGTGTTCGACCCAGGCCGCTTACTTGTGGTAAGGGTGGGGAACTTAAACGATTTGAAATTAAGTTAAAGGTGTTCGACCCAGGCCGCTTACTTGTGGTAAGGGTGGGGAACTTAAACGATTTGAATTTAAGTTAAGGGTGGTCGACTCAGGCCGCTTACTTGTGGTAAGGGTGGGGAATTTAAACGATTTGAAATTAAGTTAAGGGTGTTCGACCTAGGCCGCTTACTTGTGGTAAAGGTGGGGAACTTAAACGATTTAAAATTAAGTTAAAGGTGTTTGACCCAGGCTGCTTACTTGTGGTAAGGGTGGAGAACTTAAACGATTTGAATTTAAGTTAAAGGTGGTCGACCCAGGCCACTTACTTGTGGTAAGGGTGGGGAACTTAAACGATTTGAAATTAAGTTAAAGGTGTTCGACCCAGGCCACTTACTTGTGGAAAGGGTGCGAAACTTAAACGATTTGAAATTAAGTTAAGGGTGTTCGACCCAGGCCGCTTACTTGTGGTAATGGTGGGGAACTTAATAACAATGTAAAGGATGGAAGAAGAGATGAGCACGTAATCAAGAACCCTTTGCTTTATTCATAATTTTTGGGGTGCCTCGTTAAAAACTCCCTGGCAAAAAGTCTCCTTAGGGAAAAATGCCAGGTGAGGAAAAAGACTACACCCAGGGTTACAAGTATTCGGTACAGTAAGTATTCTAGCTGAAGTAGAATTTGAGATGGGACATGTTCCATGTGTTTGGTATTTCTTCGCCTGTTAGTTGTTCAAGTTTGTAAGCGCCACCCCCGGCATCCTCGCGTATTCGATACGGACCGTCCTAGTTGGCAGAGAATTTGCCATCCTTCTTTCTCGCGCTGCTGGCCATTCTCTAAAGTAGGTCTCCTCTGGCGAATGATCGCTGGCATAAATTTGCGTTATATTTTCTGGTCGCTCTCTATTTAGCTAGTAAGTTGCGTATTTAGGCTTTCTCTCTTAATTCAGATAGGAGGTTGAAGTGGGTGTACATGTTTTGATGGTTTTGATCCGGGTCGTATAGTTCTCGACGCAAAGATGGTTCGCCAATTTCTACCGGTATCATAGCCTCTGCGCCGTATACTAGGCTGAAAGGAGATTTGTTTGTTGCTGACTGGGGGGGTACACCTATAGGCCCACAATACTTCCACTAACTCTTCTGGCCATCGTCCTTTGGCGCTATCCAACCGTTTGCGCAACTAGTATGACTTTGTTGGCTGCTTCGGCCTGCCCATTGGTCTGCGGATGTTCGATAAAGCTGGTTACATGTTTAATGTCGAGGTCGGTGTAGAACTTAGCGAGTTCTTTGTCTATGAATTGCCGACCATTGTCAGTTATGATCGTGTGTGGGACGCCATATCGACATATGATATCTTTCCAGACGAACTGCTGAACTTGTTGGGCTGTAATGGTGGCTAGTGGTTTGGCTTCTATCCACTTGGGGAAGTAGTCGATGGCTACTATGAGGAATTTTACTTGGCCTTTGCCTGGGGAAAAAGGGCCGAGGATGTCCATTCCCCATTTTGCGAAGGGCCATGGGGAGAGTATGGAGTGAAGTTGTTCTTGCTTTTGGTGGATGAGGTTGCCATGCTTTTGGCAAGGTATGCACTTTTTGACAAAGGTGTGACAATCTGCCTCCATGGTTGGCCAAAAGTAACCAGCGCAGAGGATTCTGGTGGTCATGGTTCGTGTGCCGGAATGATATCCGCATATGCCTTCGTGTAATTCTTTTACTATGTACTGGACTTGTTCGGCTGTGACACATTTGAGGAGTGGTTGGTCGTATCCCCGCTTGTATAAGTCATCTCCTATCATTGTATACCTGGCGGCTTTAGCTAGCCAACTCTTGTTAGCATCAGGTGGGGGGTTACTGATTCAGAGGTATTGGATGTAGGGAGTTGTCCAATTGCCGGCTTGGTTTTGGGTTAGGTTAAGGCAAGTGTTTGTTGTGGATGGTGCGGATAATGTTTCTTGTAAGAGGGATCTGTGCCGGCTCTTTAGCTTAGTTCTGGCTAGTTTAGATAATAAGTCGACCCTGACATTTTCAGTTTTGGGGATGTGTTGGATGCATACTCGTTCAAAAGCAGATTGAATGACGTTCCGGACTAGGTGATAATATTGCAAGAGGGTAGGGTCTTTGATCTGGAGTTCGTCATTTAGATGGCCCACTGTGAGTTTAAAATCAGTTTTGCACGTAAGTGTTTTGACGCTAACTCGCGGGCAAGGGATAACCCGACAAGGATGGCTTCGTATTCGGCTTGATTGTTGGATGTCCTGAAGGCGAAATGGAGAGATTTTTCAATGAGGATGTCGTTGGGGCCCTCTAGGACAATATCGATACCTGCCCCCTTCGGGTTCGAAGAACCATCAACGTAAAGTGTCCACTGGTCTTCTTCGGGAGTGTGTTGCAGGTCATTGACGAAGTCGAGGAGGTATTGAGCTTTGATGGGGCCGTGGGGTTCATAGCAGATGTTGAACTCGGATAGTTCTACGGCCCAAGACGACATGCGACCGACAAGGTCTGACTTTTAGAGTATCTTTTGGATGGGGTAATCGGTTTTGACGATGATGTTGTGGTTTTGGAAATAGGGGCGTAGGCGTCGCGCTGTGTGTACTAGGGATATGGCCAATTTCTCCACCATTTGGTATCTGGTTTCTAGATCCTGCAAGGTTCGACTGACGAAGTATATAGGGTGCTGAGTGCCATCGACATCCTGAACTAGTGCGGCGCTTACGGTGTGATCTATGGCGGTGATGTAGACAAGGAGGGGTTGATGAGTGTTCGACTTATGGAGGATGGGTGGTGAAGTTAGAGTGTTTTTGAGGTTTTGAAAAACTTGCTCACATTAGTCGTTCCAAGAGAACCTCACAGATTTCTTGAGTAGTTGAATGATGGGCTGGGTTTGCTTGGCTAGTTTGGGTAGGAAGAGGGATATGGCGGTTAGACGGCCGATGAGGTGTTGTACCTCTTTAACAGTGTTGGGACTTCGCATCTCAATGATGGCATTGCATTTTTCAGGGTTAGCTTCTATGCCGCGTTGTGTCAGCATGAAGCAAGGGAATTTACCACGATCGGCACCGAAGACGCAATTTTCGGGGTTGAGGCGGAGGTTGTACTGCCGTAACGCGGAAAACACTATGGATAAGTCTTGAGCGTGTTGGTGATGACTCGGGGATTTGACAACCATGTTGTCGACGTATACTTCGACACATTTGCCTATTATATGGTTGAAAACTTTATCCATCAATCGTTGGTAAGTTGCTCTTGTGTTTTTGAGACCGAACGACATAACTTTATAAAAGTAGTTGGCATCGTCTGTGATAAAAGTGGTCTTGTTCATATCAGTTGTGGCCATTGGGATCTGATTGTATCCGAAATATGCATATAGGAAACTGAGGACCTTGTTGTCGGCGGCACCGTCAACTAGCCGGTCAATATTGGGCAAGGGGTAGGCGTCCCTTGGGCAGGCCTTATTGAGATCTGTGTAATCAACACACATTCACCATTTACCGTTAGCTTTTTTGTCTAGAACCACATTGGAGAGCCAGGTGGTGTAGTGGGCTTCTTCGATGAAACCTGTGTTAAGTAACTTGTCGGCTTCGATCTTGGCTGCTAGTCGACGTTCTTCACCAAGCTTTCGTTTCTTCAGAGAGACATATCTGGCTTCTTTATAAATGGAAAGTTTGTGGACTGCGACTTGAGGGTCAACGTCGGGTAAGTCAGCGGCGGACCAAGCAAAGAGGTCGGTGTTGCTGATGAGGGTAGGTGTGAGTATTTCACGCCGTTCGTGTTGAAGACCGGTGGCCATTTTAAGGGTGCGTCCATTAGGGAGTTCCAGGGGTAAAGTTTCATCAACAGGCTCGAGGCGTGCATCGCGACCTACCCTAGGGTGCAAATCATCGCCAGATAAGGCTGTTAGAGCCAAATGGACGTTCAATGTTGTGTGTTTGAAGGATGGGTAGTTGTGTGTTTGAAGGATGGGTAGTTGTGGTCGTAGACTGGTCATGTAACATTGTCGCGTGAGCCATTGGTCGCCGTGGATGGTAAGGATGTCTCCAGATGGGGAGGGAAATTTCATGGCCAGATGAGGTGTAGATACGATTACGCCGAGAATGTTAAGGGATAGGCGACCGAGAAGTACATTGTATGATGTAGGCGCGTCTACGACAAGGAAACGAATAGGGATTGTTTTGGTTTGAGTGCCATCACGAAAGATGGTATGGAGGTCGATGTAGTCGCAAGTGGAGACCTTCTCCCCAGAGAAGCCATATATAGGTTCACCGTAGGGAACCATGGCAGTGGTTGGGAGCTGTAGTTTCTGGTATGTCGTCCAGTAGAGGATGTCGACTGAATTGCCTTGGTCGATAAGAACTTTCTTGACTGCGTAGTTCTCCAATTCAACCGTGATGACCATTGGGTCATCCTGCTGGTGATCAACACCATGGAAGTCATCGTCTATGAAGGTGATGAGAGGCATGCAATGTCTGTGGTAGGAGTGGGTTATGTGGTTGATGGACTGAAGGTCGCGAAGATGTTTCTTTTTAGCTGAGGAGGTGGATCCTCCATTAGCAAAGCCGCCAGAGATGGTGTTAATAGTGTCGCGTAGTGGGGGATCGGTCGGGGAAACATCAGTGCGGACAGGTTGGGGGCCACGACTGGTGGGATGGTTAGGACGTCTATCGTGATGGGAATCGTGGGGAGGATGTCGGTGGTCGGAACGTGGAGGGTCGGGGTTGTCGTCTCTACGGATGAAGCAGCGGAAATGGCCAACACGAACCAATTCTTCAATCTTATCCTAGAGTGCGTTGCATTCATCTGTGGTATGGCCATTGTTACGGTGATAGCAGCCGTATTTGGTCATGTCGACGTTGGGAGGATTGAACGGTTTGCGAGGTGGTGAGATGAGGTTGGCTTGAAGAGCTTCATCAAGAAGGCGGGATCTAAGAACACTTGGGGGTGCGTATCTGGTGAAGCGAGGTTGGCGAGGTTCCCTGAGTCTAGGATCAGGTCGTGAAGGTGGTTTAGGGGGCGGTGGCCGCGGAGGGTGTGTAGTCGTTGCATAATTTTGTGTGGAGAGTTTGCATCTCTTCCATAAGGATGTAGTATGCGACGCAGAGCTTCAGTTCATGTATAGAGGCAGGTGGGTGTAGGTAGACGTTGTTGGTGAAGGGGTCGAGTTTGAGAGTGAGTGCCATACACTGAAGTATCATCTCTTGGTTAAGGTGTGGTGTTCGGAGGGCGGCCTTGCTGAAGCGGTCGATGAAGGTTCGCAGCGTCTCGTCTTGTTCTTGTCTGACGCCGAGAAGAGAAATGGTTGTGGTTTGATGTGGGCGGCTGCCAGCAAAGTGAATAGTGAACATGTGGGAGAGGGTGTCGAAGCAGTCGATGGAGTATGGGGGTAGGGTGGTAAACCATTCGAGGGAGGGGCCTTTAAGGGTGGTTAGAAAGGCTTTGCAGAAAACGGCATCGTGAGAAGTGTAGAGGGCGACATGTGTTATGTATACTTTAAGGTGCTTGTCTAGATCGATTTCGCCTGTGTAACGGTCCAATGTGAAAGGTTCCCACTAGGCAGGGAGAGGGGTGTTGGCGATGAAATCAGTAAAAGGGTGACGGTGCGTGGGTTGTTGTGATGGTAGCGGGTGAGATGGAAAGGGATGGTGGATGAGGGTAGGAAAGGTGGAGGTATAGTTGTGAGGTGGGATGTGGGCAGTGGGGAGGGTGGCAGCGGGGGTACGTGCTGCAGGGTGTCCTGGGAGGGTGGGATGGAAGTGTGTATGATGGGTTAAGATGATGTTAGTCTGTTGAGTGGTGGTGAAGGTGTGCGAGGTAGGATTGTACTCACTTTCTTCCTCACTAGGCTGGAAAGCTGGGGACTTTGTGGCTTCGAATGTTTCCTTGGCTTTTCCCTTTTGGGTGGGGTCAGCCTCAATCTTCCTCCTTAGATGAGAGTTTTCCTATCTGAGTGCCTTCATTTCATCAACACTGAGTTTCTTCAAATCAGCTAGCTCTTGTTGCATTTTGGCTTGGCCTTCCAGGATAGCGGCCAAGTCCGGGGTGGTACCAACAGGTGCTACATGACCTGCTTCAGTTTGCTTGTTAACTCCTGCTCTACTGTAGGTAGACACCATCTTCGAGTAAATGCTGGTTGATCCGTGAAGTATTACTTCGTTCCCCACAGTGGGCACCAATTGTGCCTGTGGAGAACAAATAAGAGATGTCAGACACAAATGTTACCTTACCTCAATCTGCAATCTCTTCAGTAGGCTTCCTTCCAGTTGGCCTATGAGGGGTTACCTATGGAGAAGGCTCCGACGCTCAAGTCAGCTAAGAATTCTCAGAAAGTCAAATCTCGTGATTAAGGGATTAATGAATGCGTACCTTTAATTCGTAGGGTCCATGCGTATTTATAGATTATTAATTATGTCTGGCCACGTCATGGGCTGGGCTTTTGATTGGGCTGCAGCTGGGCCTGGGCCAAGCCCAGGTCCCACAGTTTGGTTATTGAAGGCCCTAGGATCCTGGTTGGTAGTGTTTTAGGTTTATCAAGTTCTCGTTCAATTTGCTTAAGTTAGCGGCTTAGGCCGCTTACTATTGATTGTTCGACATACATTATTATAGTTTGCGTCCTTAAGGGGCTATGTAGGCGGATCTCATGGTTGTAGTCAGGTTAGGCCGCCTAGGTGTAGTACAACTATCAAACCTCATTTATAACCACACTTTCCCAAAAACGTGGGAAAATTAAAACCATGAAATAGTATACTTTGCTAAAATTCGAGGTTAACATTTACTACAACTCACAAAATAACTCAAATATAAACTGTTTGAAAACATGAAATATCCAATTATTAAAAGTCTTCAAAGTCCCCATAATGTCCCACTCTCTCAACTCAAGTATCTCCTGGCTCAACTGTCAAATCATTTGCTCCCGGATAACTAATTATCTAATCATCGCCACACACAAGTAGATAGGGTGAGCTATGCATATATATATATATATATATATATATATATATATATATATATATATATATATATAAAATATGACACACATCCCAAAGAAAAATAAATCTTGCATAAAAATTGCATTATTACAAATTATCCATCCCTGATCTCATAGTCCTTCATGAGTCATATGCATGAATCTATGTCTTGAAACTTTACTGTGCTCCCACGAAACTAACCTTTTCGTGGTTCAACTCTATGTAGCAAACATCCAAGCCTTCCCGCTCGGACCCTAGCATGCACGCAATCACCATACTATAGACTCCTTGCCCAATAGTAGCTAACAGGAACATACTGTTCCTTGCCCATCATGCATCTGACGCATGTAATCACCATACTATGGACTCTTCGCCCATTACTAGCCGACGGGAACTTAACCAGTTCCATGCCCATCATGCGTCCCTCCACCAAGCACATCCCATACCCTTATTGGACTTAGTCCTTCAAGCCCAAACACAAATGTATGTGAACTTAATCCTTCAAGTTCATAGATCACCACAACAATAAAAGAAATCACAGCAGCGGATTCGCCTGGCACAGCCCAAACACCACTAGACAAAACTGGTTCTAGACCGCCTGACGGACATCGCCCACCGCCAGGCGCCAAGCTCTAAACAAGAGCTGCGCTGCTCTGTCATCGCTTGACGGGACACCCCCTACTGCCAGGCGCCATGCGCGTCTAGTGGCTACTGCCTCTATTTTAGGTACCTATCGCCATGCGCCATACCAGTAGCGCAATGCTACTGGTTTTTTGCATTTTCATCAGGTCTTAAGAGACCCCAAATATGCAAGGCATCTTTCACACATCAATCATAGTATTCAAGACATAACACCATAACCAAAACTCAATATGTACAAATAGCTCTTGCCCAAATCTATTATTATCAAGCATTAACATGCCTTACTTTATTCACTAATGGAATAAGTCACAAAATTGTCAATATGGTACCCACCATTTGCAACAACACAATTATACAGTTTACAGTACCCTATCCAAATTACAACTACACGCCCAAATCATGCCAATTCGAGTTTATCATGCACACATACTCTTCATCAAGTATTACCTTAAACCTGCCACATACACACCATATACTCCAAGCCTAAAAATCATATCGTTTAATATTCATATACTCATGCCACCATGATTAAAACTGTGTTGCACCTATACTTAATAACAAAGCTACCGCTGTAGTAACCCATATGTATGAAACACCTAATCCATCCATCTCACATATATAAATCTCATATTTATTACTAAAGGACATACATACTAAATCATTGTCTATCACACACCACAACACATTTTAATGACAACCCAATTAACCGCCCCATGACCAGATCACAAACCAAGTCCAATTTTCCGTAGCACTGATGGGTCACCTGGCGGCAGCCTCAATGCCGCCAGGCGGTGCGTTAAAAATCTGGGTTTTGCCAGATTTCTCCCGCATCCAGCGTGACTCGTAAACCCCACAGTTTCAATGTTCACCTTCAAAGTGGCGTAATTTCACAGGCACAACACATCCAGGATTCATAATATAACCATGTTATCATCATTCCACGCAACAGTGTACCATTCATAAACATCATCTATGTTAATCATCTACAATCCCAGCATGCACCCTAAATCCCAAATTCATATGCATGTTCATACACTGTTCCACCAATTAAGCAATTACAGATAATCACACAACATACCAATCATACACACATCATAGGAATCCTTTCTAAACGTCCCAACATCGTTGGAACACCAAAAACCCGAGAAAACTGGGCAAGCTAGCTCGTATTGCCTGGCGGACAACACCTAACTGCCAGGCGGTCCATAGAAGAGAACCCAAAAATGGGTTCTAGAGGCATGAGTCGCCTGGCGGGCCTTCAATAACGCCAGGCAGTTTCTGGAATTTTCCAGAAACGTGACAATATTCAACAAAAACACATAAATCACCCCTCATTCATCAAGTATAGCACGAAATCATATATTACACATACAACCACAAAATAGAACTCCCCTAACCTGGTTTCCTTTGCTTAAAGCTTTGAGTATCCCTTGATTCTCCTTTGCTTCACCAATAGCCTTCCTTGGCTTCTCTCAATTCAGCCTCAAAGGTCCACTCACTCTCTCAATTCCACTGATTTTCACACTTCTCTGCCTATCCAACACTAACAACTGCAGAAACCATTCATTTCTCCCTCAATTTGCTTTTTAATGGTCTTTTAATGGTGGTTTAAAGTCCTAAAATGAAAATGTCTTATTGTTGTTGTTAATTATCATTCAAGCACACTTAATTAGATTGTTTTCCAGCCCCCTTTGGCTGCTAGGTCTGCTAGGGTTTCCCTCAACCCTTCAACTTCAAGCCAAAACTAGAAAAACAAAAATAAAGATTAATTTGGGTTCTCCAAGGCTTGAACCCACAACCATGCCAATGCCAAATCAATGCTCAACTATTCATCGAATTCATATTTCATGCTAACACATATAATTCAAGGATTATATCATCCCACAACATGATCACATATATAAAAATAATAACAAATAAATAACATATAATTGGCATACATAGGACTTGTACCCAAGTCCTTTCACACAACCAAAGTACTCAAAACCATTTGAGCTAGTACTTTTCCATGTCATATAAGTTAGAATTTAATGCACTAAGGCTTCCACTATCCGCATTTATTAATTAATTATTTATTTAATTAATTAAATTTCATGGGTCTTACATGTAATAAATTGGTAAAATTATGTGGAATATGGTGTCTTGGTAAAGTGTGTGTGATGGCATGATTTTAGTTTATGAGTTCATGGTGTGAATGTTGTGTGAAATATAATTGGATCCTGCCGTTATAGTTTTATAAATTGATTTTTTATGTTCTAAATGCATGTGGGGTGACATGGTATCTTATAACCTGTCCAAAGTACCAAAAACCAGTAGCACTAACGATACTAGTATAGCGCCTAGCGGCTCACCCTGTGTCGTCAAGTGATAGCGGCCAAAACAATGGCCACTGGAATGCGTGACGCTTGGCAGAAGGAGGAGGTCCCGCCAAGCGAAAACAATCTGATAGAGGCTTTCGAAAGCGTGTGGCACTTGGCAGCGTGAGGTGCCCGCTAGGCGGTCTGGAGTGTGATTTCGCCTAGCGACGTGGGTGTTGCGCCAGGCAGGTTCATGTGTAGAGTTGGCCTGCCATGGAAGATTCTACCAACTTTGGAAGTAGGCCTTGAGGAGATCACTTGTTGAGGGGCCTTTATGAGTTGTAGCTTGTCATAGGGGTTAAACACGTGACTATTTTTGTAACATCCCTGTGGAATATTACTTAATTAAATAAATAAATAAAGAAAAATAAAATTAAAACGTCGCAATATTATTATTCCCAAACGCGGGAACATTTAAAATGTTCAAACAACGCGCCAACATTTATAAAGTGATAGTAATAAAAATGTACAACTTCCAAAATTCTTTAACATAAATGAAATCATAGTAAAATCTCCTAGCTCTAATCCCAGCTAGCCCTCACTCTGTCGTCTACGCATCCACAACATCACCTGTATCATCATCTGCTCCCGTGTAACGAATCACACGATCATTACCAATCACAAACAGAAAGGGTGAGCTGATAAAATTTGAAATAAAGTATAAATTAATAGAATATATAATTAAGACACCAATCTTATTCATTCTACTTAGTTCTTGGCCAAGACCTTACTCCCCAAGGCTTTTCAACCTTTAATCACACAAATAGTTAGCCTTGGACTCAGGAATCTGACGCTCACACGAACCTGCCCGCTCATGGTCATGCCTCTACGAACCTCCCCGCTCGTATTCCTACCATACGAACCTCCCCGCTCATAGTCCTGCTCTACGAACCTACCCGTCCGTAGTCCAACATATGTGATCCACTAGCCACGTACCTCCCAGCACGCAGCATCTCTCAAGTGTGAACACGGAACATACGAACCTACCTCGATCATATCCCCACACAAGAGTAACTGGATATGAACCTCCCCACTCATATCATCACATGTTCACCACCATCCATGAACCTACCCACTCAAGGCACAACATTTCCTGATCCAAGTATAGCATCATTGCGTAAAACCACACACACAAACAAGCCAAGAACAACAACATTCTCGCCTGGCGCAACATAAGTGTTGCCAGGCGAAATCTGCCTAGACCGCCTGACGGTTCACTCCTTGCCGCCAGGCGCCAGGTCAGTTCAACCCCTCCTGTAGAACGTCTTTCGCATGGTAGATCACACCCTTCCGCCAGGCGCTGCACGGTTCAGGGACCTCCCTGGAGGTTCTATCGCTTGGCGGGCATTCCCACTTTCGCCAAGCGCCATACCTGATTCACATCTCTACTAGTTTTGGCACCTGAACCTGACCACACTGTCTTAGGAAATGACATTACACCTTCACTCTTGACGCCAAGACTAGTACTTACTCCATATACAGTATTTCCTTGCAATCCTTTCGTTCCTTAGATTTATTACTCCATTCCTTATGGAACCTCTACCACTCGTTAGTCACTATAACTTACACAATACCTTAGTCAAGTTTAAGGTTATCTCATCCATTCTAATATTTCTCCATTCTATACTATTGATATCAATTTATCTCGTTCTACCCTTATCCCAATCATAGCATTCCCTAATGATAGCCTATTGGTACTTCCCAAACATTCAATCTATCCCTTAAGGTGAATATACTCTAGTTGAAAAGTAGCGTGCAGTCATAAATTTGACTATTTAAAGACTCTCATCAAAGCTTTTCTTACTTCAGTTACCATTAAAACCTAATCATTCCCAACTCTTATACCTAACCAATCAATGTATTATTCAGCGGCCAATCATTATCAATTGACCTTACCGAAACCCCCATATTCACAGAATGTACCAATACCATTTCGTTCTCACTGTTCCATTATGAAGATTACTAATCGTCACTAGAGTCCATTAATTTCTTGACTTTAATTCATTCCAAGTTCATCCTTAGGTCTATTATATTGTCTATAGTCCACTACACTTCCTCTTCCTATAATAATATCATCTTTTCATGCCGATTTCGTCATCACTCATCTCCCTGTCAGTTCCCCCCAAGGCTGATTAACCAATTCTCCCAAAATAACCCTGTAACGTCGCTATCGCTTGGCGGCCAATGAGATGTCGCCAGGCGGCATGCCAGATTATGGGTAAGGACCCAAGTTCTCTACACTCGCGTAAATCCATCCCTCTTCTTATGGTCCTGATGTCTCGGTCAATACAAACCAAATTTGTCAATGCAATACTTCTATAGTCAAGCCCTTCCAATTACAACTTGGAGGATCACTCATTCTACTCATTAAAAGGATTACAATTTTTCAACATGAACCCTTCATGTTCCCTATTCCATGGTTAATCACAGTCACCCCATACTAACAATAGCACAACATAAATCAATCAAACAATTGAAACAAAGACGAACTAGAATATTAGTATATCACAAATTCACCAAAGCAACAAAAACAACATTAGAATTCAGGCTCCGCCTAGCAGATTTTAACCCACTGCTAGGCAACACGTGACAGAACCCAGAATTTGGGTAAACACTTATGTGCCGCTTGGCGGCACCTTCATGCCCGCCAGGCGGTTTCTGGGCTAAAACCCAGAATTTGCAAAAACAACATAATTTAACAAGGGTTTAATGCAATTCAGTTCATCCAATTCACAGTACATTATTCACCAATCAAAACAGTTAAAAACAACTCCCTTACCTGGATTCCTTGCTCCAAATTCGGATTTGATGTCTCTAACCCAAAAGCACCCTATCCTTTGCTTTCTCTCCAACAATGGCTTCCACTTCCTATTTTCTCTACAGTCCATGCTAATGTGCCAGAACTTCTTTGCTCAAACTCTCGTACCACGATTCCAGGCCTCTCTCTCTAATTCCTCTCCCTCTCTCAAGATTAATCCTCTCTTAATTACCCTTTAACACCCTAAAACGAAAATTAAACTAGAATGTGACTTAATGGTTATTCAATACCTATTAACAGAATGCTTTTTAGCCCTCTAAGTTGCCTTTCTTGGCTGCTAGGGTTCCTCAACCCTTTCATATCCATGCCAAATGGAAATTTGGCAAAAAGAAAGTTAATTTGTTCTCAGCAAGGGTTGAACCCACAACCACTCAAACACAAAGCAATTGCACAACCAATTCAACCCATTCATATTTATGATAATTCCTATAATTTTAGGCTTTCATTATCACTACTCACATTTAAGTATATTAATAAAATAATGCACAAATTAAAATAACACACAAATAGCATACATAGGACTTGAACCCAAGTCCTCTTACATAATAAAGTACTCTCAATCACTTGAGCTAGTACTTTTCCACGTCATAGCATTTTGTATTAAATGCCTTAAAGGCTTCTATTACCCGCATTTATTAAATAATTATTTAATTTTTCTCGGGTCTTACAATTTTAGGTTGGAGCCTGATGATATTGGAATTACGGTGTGAGAATGCCAGCGATGGCTAGTATAGATGGTTCACTTGATTGCCCTTCACAGTCAAAACCAATGAGGATGGTAGTCTTAGGATGAATACGAATTGTGGTCCGTATTGGTGAGCTCCAATCGGTGTTACAGATTGTAGTCCATAACTGGATAATTTCCACGTGTGATCTATCGGTGGTGGTCGGTTGATGGATGGGCCATGAGTTGGAGCTTGTGGCGGCAAGAGTCGTCTTAAGGATATCATTAAAGGGTGTAGAATCACGAGGCATCCAGTAGAAGATGTGAATATTCGGGTTTGAGGATTGTAGTTCTCAAAAGGGTTGTGGGTTTAAGTTTCGATTTATTGTTATATTTTATTATATTTTATTTTGAGCTCACCCTATCTGCTTGTGTTTGGCGATGATCGTGTAACGTGTTACACGGGGGCAGTGTTGTTGCAGGTGAACATGTCGATGCTTAGAGCCATAAAGGGGCTAGCATGGGGGACTTTTATGGATTTTCTTGACTATTTTGTAATCATTTACTTATAATTGGTTTTAGTATTTGTAATCATTGAACACATTTAGGGATTTTATATTTTGGCGCTTATAATAGAGTTTAAATTTTCTCGCGATTTGGGAATTCTTATTATTTTATTCTATTTTAAACTAGTAATATTCGACTAGGATGTTACATTTGGTATCAAAGCCTTGATTTTAAAAAGATTTTGGGGTCTTCTTGGTCGTAAGTGGGGTAATTCTTCTCATGCACCTTTAATTGTCGGGATGCATATGCCACCGACCTTTTCTCTTACATCCACACACAACCCAGACCTTGGTACGACGCATCACAATATACTTCAAATGTCTTGGTCATATCTGGAATTGCCAATATTGGAGTCATGGTCAACCTTCTTTTCATCTCTTCAAAGCACACCTCACAACTTTGTCCATCAGAAAGGTTTATCCTTCTGGGTGAGTTGTGTCATGGGACTTACCATCTTAGAAAACCCTTCTAGGTGAGTCTGTAATCTCCTTCAAGATAGTGAATATTTATTCTTAATCGTCAACTTTTTCAGTTGACGATAGTCCACACAAAGCCTCGAGCTTCCATCCTTTTTCTTGACCAATAGCATTTGAGCTCCCCACAATAATGCACTAGGCCGAATAAACCTTTTCTCTAGAAAATCTTGTGCTTCTTCCACTCTGCTAATTTTCTCGATGCCATCCTAAATGGTGTGACAGATATTGACTTGGCTCTAGGGATTAGATTAATAGTGAAATCTATATCCTTGCTCGACGGTAATTTGGGGACTTCATTTGGGAATACATCAGCATATTCCTCAACTACTGGTATACTCTGGATCTGGTCAACTGTACTCTTCTTCTCTACTTGAACCACTATCATGAAGCAAGTAGCTCCTTTTGTCATCTCCTTTAGGGCCTCTCGGGTAAATATCAGTGCCAACCATTCAACTTCCGGGAATACCACATTGTGCCGCTCACATTCAATTACAACGTGATTGTTTGACAGCCACTCCATCCTTAGTATCACATCTAGTCCCTCAAACGACAAGCAAATGAGGTTCACCTTGAACTTGCGTCCTACCACTTCAATAAGGCATCCAACACAAACCGAATTGGTCGAGCTTTTCCACGTCATACCAATAACATTTAATGTCATAAAAGTCCCTTTCTCCCTCATCTATTAATTAATTAATTATTTAATTAATTTTTTTTCCACGGGTCTTACACCCTTTACAAGTTGTAGCTTATAATGGGGGTTAAACACGTGACCATTTTAGGGATGAGCCTGTTGGTATTGGAATTCTGGGTGTGACTGTACTAGTGGTGGCTAGTATAGATGGTTCACTTGGTTGCCCTTCACGGTCGAAGTCGGTGAGGATGGTAGTCTTTTGATGAATATGGATTGTGGTCCGTATTGGGGAGCTCCACTCGGTGTTACGAATTGTAGTCTGTAACTGGATAATTCCCACATGTGATCTATTGGTGGTGACCAGTAGATGGTGGGGCTATGTGTTGGAGTTTGTGGCGGCAATAGTCGTCTTAAGCTTATCATCAAAGGTTGTAGAATTAAGTGGCGTACACTGGAAGATGTTAATGTTTGGGTTTGAGGATTATAGTTCTGAGAAGGGTCGTGGGTTTAAGTTTCAATTTATTGTTATCTTTTATTTTGAGCTGCTTGTGTTTGGCGATGATCATGTAACGTGTTACACGAGAGCAGATGTAACATCTCGTCAGGATATTACAGATTTAAATAAATAAAATAGATAAAACAATAATTACATCGCAATTAATAATACCTCATCTCCCATAAAGCGCGAGAAATTTAAAACTTTATTACTTCCAAATAAAATTCATAAGAGTTTACAATTTATTTCCAAAAACATAAAATATATCTATAGCTCCCATGCTATCCCCGCTCCGTGGCTAAGTCTCACCAGAACCACCTGCATCAACATCATCTGCTCACGTGTACCGCATACACGATCATCGCCAAACACAAGCACATAGGGTGAGCTTAACAGATCAAACATATACAAATATATATACACATATACAACATATCAATATAAACAATACAATCATTCCAAAGGACTTCCATTCCTTTGATTCATACCACCTGGCCACAACCAGGCTATTCATGTTCTACATTTTCTAGTGATTACTTCAAGATGACTTGTTGCCATACCTATCGGCCACAATCGATAGAGCACATGCTGGAAACCATGTTACATCATACACTATAACGCCAGGTGGAGTTCCTAAATACGAATCTAATTCGCAACGTCCCAAGACTACCAAACTCGTCAGTTAACAATTCAGGGGGGCAATCTATCTGGATCCATCCATACTGGCCACAACCAACACACTTACACCGGCAACACTCGCCAACCCGAGCCACAACTCAAGAGTTCTTCGTGTTCATCTGCCATTCTGAGCCATAACTCAAGAGATGCTATTCCAAGCCACAACTCAAGGAGTACCACGTGCTTTAACCCCTATCTCGAGCCACAACTCAAGGGATACGTTCTGAGCCATAACTCAAGGAACCCAATAATTCCACCTTGAAGCATCACGAAAAGCCTTGTAGATCACGCATTCAGTTTCAATAGACCAATGTTGCAGCAGCAAAATCGCCTGGCGGGGGACACTTGCCGCCAGGCGCTGCTAGCTTCCAAACAGCCTGGCGGGTGACACGTACCGCTAGGCGCCAAGGGCCTTATAAATCACAACGTTGCAGATACCGCCTGACAGGACCACCCCCACTACCAGGCACACGAACTCCAGATGTCACTGTTGTAGCAACTATCGCTGGGCGGAAAGCCCTCTGCCGCCAGGCATCCCAAGTCCAGGGACCCCACTGTGTCACCGTTATCGCCTGACAGTTCGCATATCACCGCTAGGCGCCATGACAGTGTTTCGCATTACTAGTTTTTGCTCCATTTTGGCACAATTTCTCACATCATTTTCATCTAGTCATTATCCCAGTATCCTAAAACTTAGATGGTTACTAACAACCGTGAGATTTAATCATCACTCTCCTAATTTGATAGCATTTCATATTCTACTACTACCATCACAATTACCAAATCAAGCTTTCTCATTTCCATACTATTGTTAATCACGAATTCCTTATCCTTAAGTTAATGCCAAGCTAGTTACTACTGTTATAGGGTCCTCTTCACAATCCAGTGCCAATACTACTGATATCACATTTCTTATTACATGATTTCATGAGTCTTTATACCTTATTCTATTCCATAACTACCAAACCCAAAATTACCCTATGAACTTTCACCTATACCTGTGCTGAAGTACATACTACTTGTCTCACCAATCCTTTACACTTTTACTTCTGTTACAGTATCCTCTTTGCACTTCTATTCATACCATTAGCCTCAATTGAGTCCGGATTATTCTATTGCATCACCCTAAACCATTTAAGTTTGTACCTCAATTTTCCCGTTAGATCATTCCCAACCCCCAAACTTATATCATTCATGAGCTAAAATGGTTTCTTCCGACCAAAATGCACCGAGAACCCCCAAATCCTGCTCTCTGGTACGACACCTGGCTTCAAACTGAGAGCCACTAGGCGGTTCCTGCATTTTTTTCCAGGATCACTAATTCCTCCAATTTTGGTGAACCCTAGGACTTGCGACAACCATGATTTCAGTCCATTTCTCACACTTATTGCATACGATTCTCGTCCCAATTGCATTCTTTCAATCATTGCCTACAGATTTTCCCTTAAAATTACAGCCCTAATTTGTCTAGCAACAAAAATCCTCAGTCTTTTCAACCTTAACACTGTTTCATTCGAATTAACTTATCCATAACATGAAATTCGATGTCAGTTCAACATCAAACCACTTTTCAACGAATAACTCTGGTTTCCCCATGATCAAAATCGCCCTAGAACCCCAAAATCGTCACAATCGAACCCAAAATGGTTCGTGTCGCCTGGCGGAAATTTATCACCGCCAGGCAGTTCAAACAAAAATCTAGAATTGGCGTACATATCCCACGTCGCCAGGCGGTTTTTGGAGAAATTCCAAAAATGTAAAATTTCATACAATTTGGACAGTCTAAATACACCTATTCAACATATAGTTCATGCAATTATATAATATACAATAAAGCACGATTTTCCATCTCCCCTAACCTAGTTTCCTTAGCTTAAGCTTTGACACTAGAAGAGTTCTCCCTTAATCACTAAAGACCCCCCTTGGTTCTTCTCAATTCGGTTCCAAAAACCTCATTCAAACCTCACCACTCTAACAAAATTCGTGCCCTATTTTCTGAGTGCAATTTTAGCCTTGCAAAACCCTTCTCCTAACCTAATTTTTGCCTTTTAAAGGTGCCTTAGAACTAGGTAATTACCAAAAACGAATTTAAGTTTTAATGGTAATGTTTATTATCATTCATTACTCCTTTATGGTCCATTTTTTAGCTAACCTTGGCTGCCCATGCATCTAGGTTTTCCTTCAACTCTTCACATTCAAGCCAAAACTAAGTTTGGCAAAAATAAAGTTTAATTCAGGTCCTCCAAGGTTTGAACCCACCACCTTGCCAATGCCAAATCAATGCTAAACCACCAAGCCAATTCATGTTTCTTGTTAACTAATATAATTCAAGAATTATATTATTCCACTACATGATTAACATATATTTAAAACAATAACAAATAAATATACATAATTGGCATATGTAACGTCCTAGCCGGAAATTACTTATTAAAATAAATAAGAAAATAAATAGAATAATCACCTCATTTATTAATCATCAAATTCCCAAAAACGCGGGAAGATTTAAACATTAAAGTCCAACGCGCCAATATAGATAAAATAAATCGCATCTGTACGTGTTTACAATTAAAATTGTCTATAAAATTATTACATATATAATCATAGTTCATCATAATGACAAGTGATAAAACCCTGAGATATCCCCACTCTGTCTTTAGGCATCTGTCTGCTCACCTACATCAACATCTGCTCCCATGTAAAAAGTTACATGATCATCGCCACACACACACATATAGGGTGAGCTCATTTAAATAAAACCAAACAATATAATATGAAAATACAACATCAACAAATTTAAACCCTGGTTAGTACACTTTCCCCATTTTCTTTTACTTCTTCACTCCCAACACTTGCCTTTAGACGTCTATCATCTCTATATCCTTTAGGTGAGATCAATGATCGATCTTTGGTGTACGAGTGTCTACTCGCCCCTCCGACTACAGGCCACCAGTTGATAGTCCACACGTGGGAATAACTTTGCCACAACATCTCACCGTGACACCAAGTGGAGTTCCCCAAAACTAACCTAAGTTTGTAGTTGTTTCCAAACTACCAAATCTCTATCATAATCCACTGAAGAGGGCAATCATCTGAAACCTCGTCGTACGAGCCACAACCCGCACACTCCATTGGACTTCCTAAACCACCAGGCTACAACCTAGAGTGGTCACGTGTTACCCTAATACAAGTTGCACTCATTGATTAAAACATAGATACCACACATGCAATATCATTCGTATCAATCATACCTTTCTTCCCACTGTTCTCCCTCAATATATACCCTCTATTTATCCCTCATACTTCTCATGGCATACAATCATAGTTTGGAACTCAACAAGAACATCAACCGAACCCATGACACACCATTTCACAGATTCATACACATCAACAAATAGTTGTAGATCATATAATAATCTGATTTTGTAACACCGTGGCTAATCACGAATTTATGTCATGCATAATTGTTTCCAACCCTCAACATAAACCCTAACCTCCCAATTTCATATAAAAAATGACCAAAAACAGTGAAATTGGGTTCGTGTCGCCTGGAAGTTCATCCTCTGCCGCTAGGCGGTTCATCGCTGATACCTAGAAACTGGGTCTAGTACTTGTGTCGCCTGGATGTAACGCGCGACCCGCCAGGCAATTTCTGGAAAAATTCCAGGAACCCGATTTCACCTCTGATTTTCACATAAATTGCAATCCCAACCCCGCATACATCACGATTCAGTCAATAATGAATAAAAGAAAACATCAGACAATCAACAGGAACTCCCCTAACCTGGATTCCTTGCTCAATTTGCTAAATGTGCTACTTCTTCCTTGTTTGCCAATCTCCCTCTTGCTCTTCTACCAATTCAGACCCAAAACCTCACCCAACACCCACAATTACTCTCCTTCCGCACTCTCTTTCTTGTATAGTCTCAACCTTGGGAAAACCCTTCCTAATACTCAACTTTCACCTTTTAAACAGTGCTTAAATTTAGGTTAATAAGGCAAAAGCGGGTTTCTCACTTAATTAATGGTTAATGGCCATTCATGGTCCCTTTATGGCTGTTTTTTAGCCTCCCTTGGCTGGCTAGTTCAGTTAGGGTTTTCCCCTAACCCTTCCCATTCCACCCAAATCTAGCATTAGCAAAAAAATATAAAGTTTAATTTAGGTTTTCTCTAAGGCTAGAACCCATAACCATGCAATTACTAAGTTAATACCAAACCATCATGCCAATTCATATTTCATGCCAATTAGTATAACCCAATTGCTATCTTTTTACTTACAAGCACATACATATTAGAAAAAGAAATAAATAAAATTAAATCCTACACAAATGGAATACATAAGACTCGAACCCAAGTCCTCTCACACAATCAAAGTACTCTCAACCATTTGAGCTAATACTTTTCCACGTCATGAAGGTTAGCATTTAATGCCATAAAGGCTTCTCTCACTTGCATTAATTAAATAATTAATTATTTAATTATTTAAATTTAGCGGGTCTTACATTCCCCCCATCTTATAAAAATTTTCGTCCTAAAAAATTAGAACTTACCAGGAAATAGATGTGGGTAGGAGCGTCTCATCAAGTCCTCCATCTCCCAGGTCATCTCCTGTGTAGCCTCATCCCAGAGGACTTTCACAGTTCTAATCTCCTTACCCCTCACCTGTTTGGTATGGAAATCCAAGATTCATACAGGTCCAGCCTCCATCGTCAAATCCTCCCGAACTTGGATGTCGTCCGCTTCCAACACATGTGAAGGATCTGCAATGTACTTTCTTAATTGTGACACATGGAATACATTATGCAGATTCGCCAAATGGGGCGGTAACGCAATCTCATACGCCACTGGACCTATCCTCCGAGTGATCTGATACAGCCTAATGAATCTGGGAGTCAACTTCCTTGACTTGAGAACCCTTCCAACACCAGTGGTTGGAGTCACGCGAAGGAACACATGATCTCCAGCCTCAAACTCTAATGGTCGTCGTCTTTTATCAGCATAAGACTTTTGTCAACTCTAGGTAGCTCGCATCCTCTCCTGGATTATCTTCACTTTCTCTGTGGTCATCTGTAAGAATTCATGACCCAACACTACTGTTTCGCCATCCTGATTCCAGCACAATGGAGTCCGACATCTCCGCCCATACAATGCCTCATAAGGAGCCATTCCTATACTTGAGTGGTAACTGTTGTTATAAGTAAACTTTACCAGAGGGAGTACCTCACTCCAACTCCCCAAATGATGCAACACACAAGCTCGCAAGAGGTCCTTCAAGGACTGAATGGTCCTTTCTGACTATCCATCAGTCTGGGGATGATAGGCTGAACTCATCCTTAATATCGTACCCAGTGCTGCTTGCAGCGACTACCAAAACCTCGATGTACACCTCAGATCCCGATCTGATACTATGCTGGCTGGCACCCCATGCAGTCTGACCACCTCCCTCACATATAATTCTGCCAATTTATCCATTGACAATTTCTGATTTATCGGCAAAAAGTGAGCACATTTCATCAATCGATCCACAATCACCCAGGTCGCATCATAGCCCCTGGTAGACTTAGGTAAATGGGTTACGAAATCCATCGCTATGTTGTCCCACTTCCACTGAGGAATCTCTAATGGTTCCAGGGTACCCCCCGGCCTCTGGTGTTCTATCTTTGCTTTTTGCCACACCAGACATGATGCTACAAAATCAGCCACATCCGTCTTCATGCCCGTCCACCAGAATGTTGCTTTCAAGTCTTTATACATCTTAGTCATACCTGGATGTATGCTAAGACGACTCTTATGCTCTTCCTCTAAAAGCATCTTCCTCAGTACTCGACTCCTGGGTACACAGACCCTCTCCTTAAACTGTAGGATGTTGTCATTACTCATTCTGAAATCTTTCCTCTTCTCGGTGCCTAACTCACTTATTATCTGCTGCAGCTCTAAATCCTTCCCCTGTTCCACCCTAACCTCATCCAGAAACTCGTTAGTGATTCGCAGCATACTACACCGTATATAATCCACCCCGGTGCGTAACCCCAAGTTCATGTCTCGCAACTGCTCAATAAGTTCTAGCTCTTTTATCATCATAGCAGATACATGCACCCTCTTTCTGCTCAAAGTGTCTGCAACAACATTTGATTTGCCAGGGTGATACAACAACTCAAAGTCATAATCTTTTAGGTATTCCATCCACCTACGTTGCCTCATGTTCAATTCTTTCTAATCGAACAAGTACTTCAAGCTCTTGTGGTCGCTGAACACCTGAAACTAGGAACCATACAAATAATGTCGCCAAGTTTTCAGAGCGAACACTGCTGCAGCTAGCTCCAAATCATGCGTCGGGTAATTCTTCTCATGCACTTTCAACTACCGAGACGCATAAGCCACAGGGCGCTTCTCTTGCATCAATACACAACCCAACCCCTAATATGATGCATCACAGTATACCTCGAAAGTCTTAGCTGTATCAGGAATGGCTAAGACAGGAGTCGTGGTCAATCTTATCTTCATCTCTTCAAAACACTTCTCACAACCGTCCGTCCAGGCAAAGGGTTGATCTTTACGGGTGAGTTGCGTCATAGGACTCACCAATTTCGAGAATCCCTCCATGAACCTTCGATAATAACCCGCCAATCCTAGAAAGTTCCTCACCTCTGATACTGTTTTAGGTCTCTCCCAATTCATCACTGTTTCAACCTTGGCCAGGTCAACTCAATACCCTGCGTCGAGATCACATGACCAAGGAACTGAACCTCTTCCAGCCAGAACTCACATTTGGACAATTTCCCACACAGCTGATGCTCCTTGAGCACTTCTAACACCACACACAGATGCTGTGCATGTTCCTCCCGGTTCTTGGAGTAAATAAGAATGTCGTCTATGAATACAACGACAAACTTATCTAACCAAGGTCTGAAAATCCTATTCATTTAATCCATGAATATTGCTGGGGCGTTGGTCACTCCAAAGGGCATCACTACATATTCATAGTGACCATAACGCGACCGGAATGCAGTCTTCTGAACATCTTCCAGTTTAACCAGGATTTGATGGTACCTAGATCGCATATCAATCTTTGAAAATACCCCTGCTCCTCTCAACTGGTTCAACAAGTCATCTATTCTAGGCAGCGGATATTTATTTTTGATCGTCAATTTATTCAGTTGACGATAGTCCACACAAAGTCGGGAGCTCCCATCTTTTTTCTTGACTAGTAGCACTGGGCCCCCCCACAGTGACGCGCTCGGTCGTATGAACTTCTTTTCTAGTAAATCTCCAATCTGCCTCTTCAATTTAGCCAACTCTGTCGGGGCCATTCTATATGGATCCATCGATGCTGGCCCAGCTCTAGGGACGAGATCTATAGTGAAATCTACATCCATGCTGGGTGGTAATCCAGGCACTTCATCTGGAAACACATCGGCGTATTCTCCCACTACCGGTATGCTTCTAACCAGATCAACTACACTTCTCTTCCCCGGCTGCACCATTATCACATAACATGAACCTCCACCAACCGCTTCCTGTACCACCTCACGAGTGGAGATAAAGAGTAACCCATCAGTCTTAGGAAATACTATAATGCGCCGTCCACAATCAATCAAGACGTGATTGTCCGACAACTAGTCCATCCCAAGTATCACGTCCAATCCCTCTAATGGCAAGCAAATGAGGTTCACTTTGAACTTGTGTCCTGCCACTTCAATAACACAACCGAAACATGTCAGATTGGTAGATACTTGCCCTGATGCAGGTGTCGAGACTGCCAGCTCACACCCCAAATCACGAGCTACAAGTCCAAGCCTACTCACACATTCTTGGGAGATGAACGAATGAGTAGCACCTGAATCAAACAGAACCAAAACACTGTTATTAAGCAATATACATCGATCCAGGATGAGGTTACCTGACTGAGTGGCCTCAGTACTGGTCAATGCAAACACTCTCCCCGCAGCTCGGGGTCGATCGGCTAACGCCTTCTGGGGTTTCTGCTGTGGTGTTACCCCTCCAGCTGTCTTCTTAGTGGGACACTGACTGGCATAGTGGCCCATCTTCTCACATTTATAACATTTCACGTGCTCCGTACCAGCACCTGAACTGCCCGCCGCCTTCGTACAGTTCCTACGAAGGTGTGGGCCACCACAATTATAACATCGCAGTTCTAAGGAGGAAGACTGTGGCCTGTTGTATGGTGTCTTCTATTGTCTGGCCTTAAGAGTATTTTTTTGTGCTCTCGCGACCCGACTGGGTCCAATCTCCAGCTTCTCTACGGTCCTGGCCTGCTCCACCAGAACTGGAAACTCCCGGATCCCCAATGGCACCAGAACTCTGCGCAGCTCGTGCCTCAAGCCTCCCTCAAACTTATGACAGCGCCATTCCTCTATGATCGCCTGCGAGTAAAACCTCGCTAAGTACTTAAAGCGATCAATATAGGTCTGCACAGGTTGATTTCCATGCTGGAATGTGAGGAACTCCGCCTCTAGTACATGTTTAGCTGAATCTGGAAAATACTTTTCTAGAAATCTGGTTCTGAAATTCGTCCAGCTCACCTCCTCCTGACGGGTCTGCATCTGCTGCATTCCCGTCCACCAGTACTCCGCATCGCCCACCAGCAGGAACGTGGCAAAGCTCAACTGTTGTGCTTTAGTACACGCCAGCACTCTGAATATTTTCTCGCACTTCCTGAGCCAAGCATCAGCTTCATCAGGAGTAGCTTTGCCATTGAACTTTGACGGCTTATGCTTCAGCACATCCTCCATAGTCACTGGTATCGCTGGTGGTACTATGGCCTTGGGTTGTGCCGCCACAGGCTGCATAGCGTCCACCATCCAATTGATCGCCTGTGCAATCTCGTCAACGCCAGCCTTGTTCCTTCTTCTCATATTTGCCATAGCGTGGATGCGCCACATTTTAACTAGTAAATCAAGCAATTCATATTTCAATTTCATAACAAGGCATACAACACATACACACATTAACACGATAGGCTCACTCCCCAAAGACCCCATGGAATCATTCATTACTCCTTTATGGTCCGTTTTTCAGCCAACCTTGGCTGCCCATGCATCTAGGTTTTCCTTCAACTTTTCACATTCAAGCCAAAACTAAGTTTGGCAAAAATAAAGTTTAATTCAGGTTCTCCAAGGTTTGAACCCACCACCTTGCCAATGCCAAATCAATGCTAAACCACCAAGCCAATTCATGTTTCTTGTTAACTAATATAATTCAAGTATTATATTATTCCACTACATGATTAACATATATTTAAAACAATAACAAATAAATACACATAATTGGCATATGTAACGTCCTAGCCGGAAATTACTTATTAAAATAAATAAGAAAATAAATAAAATAATCACCTCATTTATTAATCATCAAATTCCCAAAAACGCGGGAAGATTTAAACATTAAAGTCCATCGCGCCAATATAGATAAAATAAATCGCATCAGTATGTGTTTACAATTAAAATCGTCTATAAAATTATTACATATATAATCATAGTTCATCATAATGACTAGTGATAAAACCCTGAGATATCTCCACTCTGTCTCTAGGCATCTGTCTGCTCACCTGCATCAACATCTACTCCCATGTAACAAGTTACATGATCATCGCCAGACACACACATATAGGGTGAGCTCATTTAAATAAAACCAAACAATATAATATGAAAATACAACATCAACAAATTTAAACCCAAGTTAGTACACTTTCCCCATTTTCTTTTACTTCTTCACTCCCAACACTTGCCTTTAGACGTCTATCATCTCTATACCCTTTAGGTAAGATCAATGATCGATCTTTGGTGTACGAGTGTCTACTCGCCCCTTCGACTACAGGCCACCACTTGATAGTCCACACGTGGGAATAACTTTGCCATAGCATCTCACCGTGACACCAAGTGGAGTTCCCCAAAACAAACCTAAGTTTGTAGTTGTTTCCAGACTACCAAATCTCTATCAGAATCCACTGAAGAGGGCAATCATCCGAAACCTCGTTGTACGAGCCACAATCTGCACACTCCACTGGACTTCCTAAACCACCAGGCTACAACCTAGAGTGGTCACATGTTACCCCAATACAAGTTGCACTTGTAACTGGCCCCCCAACCAAAGCATCGCATCATGAACATCCCCCAAAGCGGTGTAGAAAATTTTCTTCGCGCACCATGACTGGACCAAAACTGCCTGGCGCGCATCTCACGCCGCTAGGCAAAATTCAGCTCCAGACCGCCTGGCGGGCATAACATACTGCTAGGCGCCACGCACCTATAGTACCGTCTCTGTACCGCCACCACTTGGTGGCCAGCACCACGCCGCCAGGCGCCTTGCTCCGTCGTCACCGCCTGGCGCGACCTTCACCCGCCGCCAGACGCCCTACTTACGCTGTGACCACTGTCACTGATTTATTTCCCGTTCGCCTGGCGGCTCGCTCACGCCGCCAGGCGCTATACCAATAGCACAATGATACTGGTTTTTGGCACTAAAACTGGTCCTATAGGATCCCAAAACATTCAGCACATGGAATTACAGCACAGTAAGCTTTTCCAGACATAAACCTTTAACTAGAATACATCACATCTATTCACAACACCACCAATTTGCTCATCATCATGGACACATGCTCACAGTCTTTTGGTCATACCATTTAATGACTATAAAAATTCATACCACAGCAGTTTTACCAAACATAGTTCAACATAATATCACAAAACTGCTTTCAACTCATTGATTAAAACATAGATACCACACATGCAATATCATTCATATCAATCCTACCTTTATTGGCAATTAACACATGGTCATAAACTTCCTATAATTTTCAGTGCATACCAACATACACTCATTTAGCTAACTCACTCTTCTTTTTCTCCTTTACTACCCCTCATGCACACTCAACCTATAACCTGTGATGAAAGTTCCTTTCTTGCCACTGTTCTCCCTCAATATATACCCTCTATTTATCCCTCACACTTCTCATGGCATACAATCATAGTTTGGAACTCAACAAAAACATCAACCAAACCCATGACACACCATTTCACAGATTCATACACATCAACAAATATATGTAGATCATATAATAATTTGATTTCGTAACACCGTGGCTAATCACGAATTTATGTCATGCATAATTGTTTCCAACCCTCACCCAACACTCACAATTACTCTCCTTTTGCACTCTCTTTCTGGTATAGTCTCAACCTTGGCAAAACCCTTCCTAATACTCAAATTTCACCTTTTAAACAATGCTTAAATTTAGGTTAATAAGGCAAAAACGGGTTTCTCACTTAATTAATGGTTAATGGCCATTCATGGTCCCTTTATGGCTGTTTTTCAGCCTCCCTTGGCTACTAGTTCAGTTAGGGTTTTCCCCTAACCCTTCCCATTCCACCCAAATCTAGCATTAGCAAAAAAAGGGTTAAGTATGTTTTTAGTCCCTGAACTTTGGCCCAAAATTGGAATTCGCCCCTAGTTAATACTTTGATAAATTTTGGTTCCTAAGGCTAGAACCCATAACCATGCAATTACTAAGTTAATACCAAACCATCATGCCAATTCATATTTCATGCCAACTAGTATAACCCAATTGCTATCTTTTTACTTACACGCACATACATATTAGAAAAAGAAATAAATAAAATTAAATCCTACACAAATGGCATACATAAGACTCGAACCCAAGTCCTCTCACACAATCAAAGTAATCTCAACCATTTGAACTAGTACTTTTCCACGTCATGAAGGTTAGCATTTAATGCTATAAAGGCTTCTCTCACTCGCATTAATTAAATAATTAATTATTTAATTATTTAAATTTAGCGGGTCTTACAACATACATAGGACTTGAACCCAAGTCTTCTCACATAATTAAGTACTCTTAACCACTTGAGCTAGTACTTTTCCACATCATACAAATTAGAATTAAATACCATAAATGTTCTTCCTACCCGCATTTATTAATTAATTAATTAAGTTATGCGGCTCTTACAGCAGATGTTGTTGCAAGTGAGCATGTGGATGCTTAGAGGCGGAAATAGGCTAGCATGAGGGACTTTTATGGATTTTCATGACTATTTTGTAATCAGTTACTTATAATTCATTTTGGTATTTTAAAATGTTAGATATTGTTTGATATTATTAAGATATTGTTAGATATTGTTAATCACAATATCAAATAATATCTTTTATTTACTCTTTTTATTTTCAATTACTCTTTTTAATTGTACCTCTCTCTATTATAAATAGATTACCTTATGTGTGGTTTATACATAAGGGAGATTAATCTCAATCCCTATTTTCTTTATTCTCAACAATAAACGTTGAACGCATTTAGGGATTTTATATTTTGGTGCTTATAATAGAGTTTAAATTTTCCTACATTTTGGGAAATTGTTTTAAATAAACGTGATTTGGTATTTCTTATTATTTTATTCTATTTTAAACTAGTAATATCCGGTTAGGATGTTACATGTAAGATGTAGAAATCAAGTGCTAGATGTAGATTGGATTTTTAAAGTTTCAATCCAAATCCATTTTATATCCAAATATTGGAGCATATTTTGGATCCAAATTTATTTTTGCTACAAAACTAGTTACGATTTATTTTTAAAATCCAGATCCAAATATTTGGATCAAGTTTAAAATCAAAAATCCATTTTTTAAACAAGAAACTTGAATTGAATTTTTTAAAACTTGTGCCATCAGGGCTGACTCGGTCGAATTAAGCCCAATTTTGGTTGGAGTCAACTTGGTCGAATTTTGATAGGGACCGACTCTACTCAATTTTAATTAGACCAACTAGGCCGAATTTAGGTCGGGGTTGACTTAGCTTAATTCGACTGAATTTTGGTCAAGGCCGATTTAAGGCAAATTTGACCAAATTTTAGACATACCAGACTCGGCCAAATTTCAGACGGGCCGACTAGGACGAATTTCAGCTGGACCAACTGGTTCGAATTTAGCCGAATTTCAGTCAGGGATGACTCGATCGAATACGATCGTATTTCGTTTGGGGCCGAATCGACAAACTCAATTAAATTTTGGTCGGGGCCGACTCGACTGAAGTCGGCCGAATTTCGTTTGGGACCGACTCGACCGAATTCGGCCAAATTTCAGTTGAGGCCTTCTCCATAGAAATTTGGTCAAGGCTGAATGAGCCAAATTTCTATCGGGCCTGACTTGTCCAAATTTGAGTTAGGGTTAATTTCAGTCGACCTTCAGCCAAGGTCGACCAGACTCGACCTTCGTCCTGAGCTGACCCAATTTGACCTTGCATCAAGGTCGATCATGTCAACTTTCGACCTGTACCGGTCTGTTTCGACCTTCAGTCTAGGTCAAACCATCTCGTCCTTCAATCCAACCCAACTAAAAATTTAGATTAAAAATTTGCATTGGATATTTTGGATTTTCCATGTTTGAAAATTTGGATTCAAAGAATGGATATCGAGTCCAAAAAATTATAAGATATAAATCATATTGAAATCCAAATTTAATAAAATGGATTTTAAATGGATTAGATTGGAGAAAAAGTAGATCGAATCAAGAAAATTGGATTTTTGCCAATCCCTAGCTAGATGTGTTTTATACTAGGCAAACATCGTTGGTGTGAAAGACACATGGCAAACGATGAGGGCATTTACATTGGTTAGATGAGTCGAGGTTTAGAGCGTTAGAAGTTATGTATGTGTTGACCAGTTTAGTTGCATGTTGACTGCGTGGTGAAGGTGTTTCACTCACGCGTGAGTGTGATAGCATAGTGGTGAGGAAAAATCAAGAGGACAAATGTGCGAGAGAGGGCTAAAGAGCTTTTAACTTTGTGCTTGGCTTGGTTTTAGAAAACACGCATAAGTAAAAAATCTTCTTCATTGAGTTGTGTTATTAGAAAAATTATACTTCTCACTAGAATTCTATTCTTCGCATTTCTTTCTCACTTCTCTCTAAAGTTTGTGGTGACCTACTCGTTTGATTTAAGATAAAAGAGTGGTTTTGAGCTCATGGTGAGTAAGGCTTTTTGCAAAGATAGTTAGAAGCTGACTTGAGGTAAGTATTTTATAACTTTCTCCATTTGGTTGGTTTGGGTGATGCTTACATGTGGTTGGGTCATGATTGCATCTATTACTCATGAGGTGAGAGTGAGTCTCTAGTGTCAGAGGTCCCGTGGTTGTGCTCAAATTTCCAAATATGAGGTGTTTCTTTGTGTAGAGTGAGTTATGATGGGCTAGGATTTTGAGAGTTTTGTAGTGTGCACAAGGAAATAATACTTTATTTAGTGATGAGTGCAAATTTGAGCCTTCATTTAGCCTTTAATCTTGGCTTCTTAATTGGTTTTATGCTTAATAAATTGTTTAAATTAAGATTTGTTATACTTGGATTTATTGTGCATGAGTTACAAAAATGTGTTAAAATATCTTTTTAGTTGCATAAATGTACTTTGGATGTTTTGAGGTGTGCTGGTGTGATAAGTCCCTTATCTTTAGAGTTTTTCTTAGCTATTTGTGGTGTTTTGGGTAAGTTTAAGTTGTTAACTAGGAGTAATTAGCTCAAATTTAGTTTAATAAGGTTTTTAGTCTAATTTTACTAAAATAGCTTAATTAGGCCTTTTTAAGTACATTTTTAGTGCAAGTCCTAAAAGTACTCTTAGGATGGTCTAGTGAATGTGGTTTATAATAGATGGTAGATTAATATATAGGTTCATAGCATCTTAGTTTAGATAAATAGACTTAGGAGTAGAGTTTGTGGTCTAGCTTAAGTGTCATTAGGAAGAGTTTTAATGTGACTAACATTAATTTTTAGCTTTGTGAGTATAATGCAGATAAAAGGTTTAAGGTTTTAAAGTCAACCCTAACACCAAAGAAAGTTGTTGAGATGGAGGGTTGTGATGGACCAAAGCTACCATTGGAAGATGCACGTGATAGAGTTAAATTCGAAGGAATTGGTGAGCTATCATACAGCTGGTTGCAACACCTACTATGAGAGGTTGCAAAGCATGCATGGACACAATCACAAATGATGATGATTTTCTCCAGTCAGTAGCTCCTATGGGAAACCTGCTACCTAGGTTGCTAGTGTAGAGCACTTTAGTTAGTTGTTTCAGCAAGGAGTTAGTTAGTTTGGAAATGGATTTGTGGTAGTTACATGACTTGTAATAGACAATTTCAATTTTGAAAAAAACTGATAAAACATGGGTCCATCATTTTGCAAGAAATACATATACACACACACCACGTTCTCAAACCACAATCATTCACGCTATCACCAACACACCACATCACTGACTCCAGTACATTTTTGTGTTTGTTTCTCGTTCCTAATATAGTTATGATGCAATACATTACTCATTTGAACCATTTCCATAGCAATTTCATGATTCATTGTGTTCATTTTTTCATATGTGGATTTGACCGTTAATTACGTTATATCAAGGTTCAAAAATTGGGAAATTATGTTCTACTCGATCATTTTGCATGATTTCAGTTTCCATGTTCAATAGAGATCACTTCACGTATTTTGTACCATTACATCATTGTTTCATCCATGCTATATTGATTTGTGACATTGCCCTGCACTTTGCATTCACGTATATTCATATTTCTTCATTTAGATTTTCATTTCGTGCTTATCATATTCTAATCTTGTTTCTAGTAAGTGCATTTAGTTAATTTGTGTATTAGGAGCATGTTAGGATTATATTGCATATAGATTAAGAGTTTTGAGTGATTGTTGCACATTGACATTTTCACAAACAACTTACATGTATTTTAGTTTTCTTAGTAATTTCATCAAACACCTTACACACATAAATTTACATACGAATTTCGTTAGTTTTAGTAATTGTTATAATATATTTTAAACAAATTTCCTCCATTTCACAAACTTGTTCAAGAATCATTTAAAGTCCAATTGCCTATCCTAGGATTGATCCTTGATTGATCACTACATTACATTAGTTAGTGAGGAAATCAAGTTTTAACTAAATTGAAGCAACTAAAGGTTTATCAAATGACATCTTGTCGGGGATAAGCAAAGTTTGAATGATTTTTGAGTTTGATTTGTGATAATTAGTTTAGGTAAATTCATTCTAGTAGTATATGCATGGTAGATAGTTGGATAGCTCATATGTGTTCTGTATGTTTATTAGGAAATTTTTAATTCAGTTACAGTATCCATTAGTATGGTAGTTTTTTTAGATAATAGTTTTTATGATAATTGTTGGTTACACAGTTACATGGTTACAATGGTGTTCACAAAAAGAAATAAATCATAATATATATGAATGATTCTTGCAAGCTAACCATTATTTTTTAAGAAAAGAAGTGCATGACAAGGTTAACTACAAATTCAATCACCAGTTTTGATCTAGAGCTTGACAAAACCTTGAGGTTGAAGAAGAAGAATAGGTTGAATTCCAAGCGAATAGAGTAACATCAGGTTGTTGAAGGAACAAGGAACTTTAGTTGTGAGGAAATGGCTTAACAGTAGGAGAGGACCTTGAAGGAGTCAACTGATCAAGACATTAGCTATCAACACTTATGCGTCCATATTCCTCAAGATGCAGAAGTTAACTTTGAGCTAAAAGTTGGATTAATTCAAGCTTTACCCAAGTTTCATGGCATGATCGGAGAAGATCCGCATAACCACTTGATGGATTTCATAATTGTATTTTAAACCATGAAGCCAATCAATGTTGCAGATGAAGTGGTGCAGATGAAGGCATTTCCCTTCTCTTTATGTGATGCGACCAAGGCTTGGTTGTTTTCTCAAACGAAACCCATTACTGGGTGGGAGGAAATGAAAAGAAAGTTTTTGGGGGAATTTCTTTCATGCATCCAGGACAACCTCCATCAAGAAGGAAATCAGTGGAATTAGGAATTCCTAGGGTGAAAGTATTTCAGAATATCAGGAGCAGTTCAACAAGTTATGTGCATCATGTCCCAATCAACAAATTAGTGAGCAACTCCTTTTGCAGTATTTCCATGAAGGGCTTACTTTTATTTTCTTAAACAACACTTTCATATGTGTTGACTTGCCTAAAGCGAGAAATGGTGTAGTGACTAAATCTGAAGTGACTAAAGGTTTATCATGGTGCAGTTGTGGCTAAGTTAAACTAATGGAAGTGTGGAAACAAATCAATTAAAGTTTAATGACACCTTAAAGATAAAGGCAAGAATAACAAATAATCAAAACCAAAAATAGTCAAGGCAAGTGTTACATGAAGAAGGCAAGAAAAGCATGAAAAAGTGAAGAGATGATAATTATTGAAAAACCAGTTTGGTTGAACCAGACTGAAGTTGGCTAATTCAAAAAGAGGGAACATGCAACAAAAATTAGACCAAGCATTTTTTTTTCTTATCTTTTTCCAAAAAAAAACATTGATAATTCAATAATCTTTATGATAAAAGTTAATTTGGGGCAAATATATATTGAAATATTTTATTTGATATTTTAAAATAATTATCTTATTTAATTATATTAGAAAATATCAAAAGGTAATAATTGCCAAATCTTTTTAAATTTGTCAAGATTTTCTTAAATATTTTTAAATCTCTAAATATATTATGAAGGCATTAGATTCATTTAAAAGATAATAGAAATAATACAACAACAAAAAAGCCGAAAAAAGGGCCTAACAAGAAAGGCATTATTGATAATTTGACATATTTTTATTTATTCTACTTTGGTATGATTGATCAAACGTATGCTATGAAATTTAATGATCTGAATTACACTTGTGTGGTTTTGTCATCATAAAAGGGGGAGAGATTGTTAAAGTAGATGAGCCTCATTATCGAATAAGGTTTTCATAATAACAAAACATTCACTCTACCAGAAAAGTAAGTCTCTCGTTAAAAGTGAAACATTAGACAACTAAGTGAGAACGTCTTATAGATGTAATGAGGATGAGTAATTAATCAATGTGGTTTGAAGATCAAAATATGTGATATGTACTTATGCTTTCATATGTTTATTGGTTAACATAAAATCTTATAAATGTAGGTAGAAGTAGGAAGTCTAGCGAACGCAAGCCAAGTCTTAGGATTAGATGAGTCTATGTGTAACATCCCGTCCGGATATTACGAATTTTACATAAAATAAACGAAATAAAAGATCAATAACATTTATTATAACTTCATTTCTCAAAAAACGTGGGAAATTTAGACATTTATTAACTCATAAATTATCCTAAAATCCATACTTATAAAGTTGAATTATAATATCAAAGTCTTATAATATAAAAGTTTGCAATTTATTCAAAAACTTAATAAAACTCTGGTACCGCGTACACGATCATCGCCAAACATAAGTAGATAGGGTGAGCCAACAATATATAAAACATATACAAATCAGATATACCAACACACAAACACCAAAGGAACTCCATCCTTTGATTCCAACACCCATGGCCACCACTATGTTATCCATGATTTATGTCTTTAGATGAATACCTCAAGATGTCTTGCTGCCATACCTACAAGCCACAACTTGTAGAACATGTGCGGGAAACCAGCTATAGACCATACTCTATAATGCCAGGTGGAGTTCCCAATACGAACATAGTTGGTAACATCCCAAGACTTCCAAACTCGTCAGCCACATACTGAGGAGGGCAATCTATCTAGACCCGTTCGTACGAGCCACAACTCGCACGCTCACACCGACAACATTCGCCAACCTGAGCCACAACTCAAGAGTTTCTCGTGTTCATCCACTAGCCCGAGTCACAACTAAAGGGATATGTTTCGAGCCACAACTCAAGGAATACCAACAAGACATCCTTTAAGGTATCATCAAAGGCTTATGGACCATGCACATCAAAGCAAATAGTCGCTCAACATCTGCATTATCGCCTGGCGCTGCTCTTGAGCCGCCAGGCAAAATTTGCTTCTAGGTCGTTTGTTGGGGGACACATGCCGCCAGGCGCTAAGCGCCTTTGATGCCTTTGACTTCTAGGTATCGCCTGGTGGGATGACCCTTACCGCCAGGTACCACGCGCCCTTATGACCTTTTGGAATTATTGCTTCTGCCTGGCGGTTCAAACACCACTACCAGGCGCCACACCAATACTTGGTTTTCCAGGCACCTGGAACAAATTTTCACTAAGTAATTTACATTCATTCTCACCTATATAATGTACTATCGCAATTCCTATTTCCAGCTCCGATCACCATTATCTTATAATCAAAGCATTACCAATTTTTAGGCCATATGCTACTCTATACTCCCATAAGATCATTCTGCTTACCAGATAAGATTATGAACATAATCATTCTGCCTTTAATTTACCTTGGCCAACCATTGCACCATTTCAAGACTCTAGCCACGACACCTACTAACACACATGTACTATACATAGGCGGTCAGGACCGATATGGCTAACTACCCGGTCCAAACCGCGAACAAATAGTCCCATCATAAAAAGGAATAGTTAGTTAGCTACGCGAAGTAATGACACATAAATAACGACTAACGCCGCCTACTTCTAGAATAACGCAGGAATAAAAGCTGCTAACTCCAAACTTACGAAATAGCAATGCGGCTTCTGGTATCATATCACAAACTTGGAACTTGGACTTGGCCTAGGCCCATTCAAAGCTTGAACATTGGCCCATCGTAATAAAGAAGAGCCCAACCCATAAAAAGGGTAAAACATAGTTAATGAGCTCTATAAATACATGTGGACCCCAACGAATTAAAGCTACACTTTCATTAATCCACTAATATGTGATTTGACTTTTGAGAGCCTTTATTGACTTGATCGTCAGAGTCCTTTCCGCAGGTAGCCCCCTAAGGGTCCAATCCACCAACATTAAAAGAAGACGCATCCAAACCAAGGAGTAACCTGTCCAAGAAGTCAGTGATTGGGGTAAGATATGATTTTTTCTCCCTAATATTATGTTATTGTTTCCACAAGAACAACACCAACTTACACTAACTTTTTAATCCTCCTCCCATTTCTTCCCTTGTGCTTTCTTTCCAAGTCTAAGGTATTCATGATTCGTATATTTTCCTAATTTTTCATAACTATATGTTAGACACAAATATTGATTTCAACGATTAATCACAAATATTATCCCATACCCATAAACATGCTGTAAATTGAATGCGAAAGCGTACCTGAATTCGACATAATGATAATATTGTTAGCGCACTATTGATCCTCTGATCTTCCTTCTGTAGAGCACTTGTATTTCCTTATAGGTTTTCTCTCCTAATGGGGATAGAGAGAAAGGAACAGGAATAGAAACTTATGTTCTGTGTGTGTGCTCTCAGAAGAAGACCATGACCCTTTAAATAACCTAATTAGGTTAATTACTTTAAGATTTTGTATTTCTAATTTGGCCCCTCATCAAATTTGAAATTACTTTTTGGTCTCTATAGAGTTTTTATTTTCATGACATATGCCTTTAGCCAAAACATTAATTTAGTCAGATCACTTTATTATTTGGCTTAATAAATAATGGCTCTAACACATTTAAATATGTATCATATATATGTATGACCCAAAATTACCAACATTATATCCTCCAAAACCTACAACAAATTCTAGCCCGCATCCAATCCATCCAGAACGCCAATTTGCATTGCGTTTTGCGCTATCACCTGGCGGTAGATTACATCCCGCCAAGCGATACCTTAGTTTCGAAAAAAAAAACCAGATTATTATCACTGTTCCTACGCGAATCAACTTTCCTATCGTTCATACCAATCAAATTTCCAATCGATACACTCACATCATGCGCTTACATTCACACTGATCACCTATGGATAATAATGCACATAATTCAACAACTATTGTCCACAAAAGTTATAACAAATCCTAAGTTCTCCAAAGTTCAAACCTTAATATTCATGTAGACCCATGTGCATCCAAATTTTCCCCAATCACCTCTGAATTTCATAATTTCTCCCCACCCCAATCAACCCGCACTTAGGGCACTTAGGGACATACATTTCTCCGATCAAAATTACCCAGAACCCCAACTAACATCAAAATCGAGTCATTATGCTCGAGTCGCCTGGCGGGTATTCATCACCGCCAGGCCCTTGATCCAAAAAAAACCTAGAAAATTGGGTGGCCGACATGCGTCGCCTGGCAGGCAATTCTTACCGCTAGGCAGTACCTCGTAGGAACCCAAAAATACATAGAAAAGGATGAGTCGCCTAGCAGCAATTCATCACCCGCCAGGCAGTTTTTGGAAAATTTCCAGAAACTCAGAAATTTAACGATTGCGGGGAGTAATCATTCATTAATAGTCTATACATCATGCAATTATATCCAAAACATAAAAATCAACGAGTTTCAACTCCCCTAACCTAGATATCCTTGCTCAAGAGACAAATGCTAGAGTTCTTTGTGAACTCCAATTGCCTCCCTTTGCCTCTCCAATCAGTAGCTCTCAATCTCTTCTACAATTCAGCTCTAGTGCTTTGAAACTTTTCAGCCCAAGACCCCCACAACAATACAATGTTTTACTTTCCTCTCCTTCCGTTCTCTCTCACCATCACTGCCCTTTAATTTCCTCTTTACTACCAAAACGAAAATTAATTTGCAAGGGTGCTTAACGAGTATTCTATGACCATAATTCAATGGTTTTGCAGCCCTCCTAGCTGCCCATCTAAGGTGGCTAGGGTTTTTGGCCTTTCCTATTAATGCCAAAACGAAATTTGGCAAAAAAAAAGAAGAAGTTTAGTTTGTGTTTACCAAGGTTCGAACCCATAATCATGCCAATGACAAATCAATGCACAACCATTCAACCAATTCATGTTTCATGATAATTCCTAAAATTCTAGGATTATATTATCACTCATCATGATCAAGCATATTATTAAAATAATAATAAATTAAATAACACATAAATGGCATGCATAGGACTTGATCCCAAATCCCCTCACACAATCAAGTACTCTTGACCATTTGAGCTAGTACTTTTCCACGTCACAAAACTAAGCATTTAATGTCATAAAGGCTCCCACTAACCGCATTTATTAATTAATTATTTATTGATTAATTAAATTTCGCGGGTCTTACATTCCTCCCACCTTATAAAATTTTTGTCCTCGAAAATTGGACTTACCGGGAAATAGGTGTGGATTCGACTTCCTCATGAGGTCTTCCATTTCCCACATTATTGCTTTATTAATTCAAATGAAAAAGCATATTGCACAAAGTTTCCTTAACAGGATAGTTGTGAACGTTGAAACAATAGAAAAATTCAAATAGTTTGAGTTCATTCTTAAAAGGAAATAAAATGCCCTAAAGAGCATTAGTATATTCATAATAGAAATCTTGAAGAATGACATTGAAGATTCAAGTTGAATAATTCAAATGGTTGATGAACGAACTGTTTGATTGAGTGTGAAATGTTATTGCTCTATTAATTTAAATGAAAAAGCATATAGCACAAAGTTTCCTTAACAGAACAATTGTGAATGCTAAAAGAATAGAAAAATTCAAATAAAGTATGAGTTCATTCTTAAAAGGAAATAAGATGCCCTAAAGAGCATCGATATATTCATAATAAAAGTATTGAAGAATGACGTTGAAGATTCAAGTTGAATAATCAAATTAAAGATTTGATAAAGTCATTCCATATCAAGAAGATTATCATGAAGCACTATAATTTGAATTCTCGACAACTAGCTAATGCAACAACTATATAAAGGATGCAAAGCTATACGAGAAGATCAACGAAAGAATGAAAGAAACTGGAAATGATAAAAGTGCTAAGAAATTGACATATCATTAGTGATTAATGTAACACCCCTTTCGAAATGCTACGTGTAAAAAAATTTCTCTAAAACATAAAACATATCCTATGATACCTTCCTATTAAATAGGAACTTCACAATCATTTATTCTCAAAATGACATATGTCAAAATAGTTATCTGAAAGAACTTTACTTATTAAGATGAAATATGGTTCATCCAACCAACTAAATTAAGTTGTCAAAATAAAACTTAATATTCATTATTTCGAGTGCAAAAGCAAAGCCACCACACTATTACATTTTATTTATAAAAAAAAACTTTTAAAAGGTCAAAACAAAACTTCCCAAAGATTTCCCCACGAGCTCCTCACAGCTAAGCTTCTCCAATTGTATATGCATCAACATCTACTCCCGTATAACAAAAGTCATACGATTACCGCAGGTGAAAACCACAACCACAAACATGCAAGGGTGAGCAAACGATGTATCTCATCACATAATCATGCATATCCACATACAACTCACCTAAAATTGTCGTAATATACATAAACTCACCCATAATATCCTCAAATACATGTTCTCAACACCATGTCATGAATCCATCAGCATATTACCACAAAGTAATATCAAACAATATGGTATTCTCTCATAACCAATCACTATACCTCTCATGTGCACCAACGCCTCTTGGAAAAGTCCCTTTTCCTGCTTTCCATAGACTTACAAGCAACAACTCCACCGGCTCGACAAAGCCTTGGGTAGCAACACTCTTGCTAAGCTCATGCTAAAGACTTACGGAGGAACGAAACCCTTTTACCCTAACTCGGCAAAGCCCTTTGGGTAAGAGAATCATCCTGGCTTTACGATTATCAGAAAATTCGTATTGTCCCACCACATATGTATACTCATTCATGCAAAATCTCATTACATCATGCCACATAATACCATTCCATACATATGCACACATAATTCTCATCATGACACACATAAATCAACAATCACATGATTATACGCATTCATGACCGATAACACACAAGCACATCAAGGCCTCATCATCATCTGTATCACAACACATTGACATCATACAATCTTCATCATTGTATTTAACATACATCAATCATCATGCCCAACATCCAATATACTGCAAATAGAGCCTATCACAATCTACCACAACAAAATATCAACACAATGCGACCATGAAAAAATAACAAAATTTCAGCTAAATCGAATCTCAATTTTACGAAAAATGGCAACAAAACTTTACTTTAACCGATACTTTTTTCAGCTCTGTCATTTTCCTCTCCCACTTTTTTCTCAAGCCAAGATTCGAACACGAAACCCCCAATACTCAAGCAACACTCCAAACCATACCAACCATCACATTTTCTTGTCATTCAATACACACAACAACATTATAATAACATCCACACATTCAATGCATTCAAGAACAAAACCAAATAAATTCTAAAAATACCAAATAAAATATAAGTCACCCCCAACATATAAGTCACACTCAAAACGAACATAAGCATCTCCACACAATAATAAAACAATATTAAAAAAACACAATTACTTCAAATGTACACATTAGGAATCCCTTGACCACCAACTCATGACTAAGGCTTTAACCAATTGTGTCACTCTCCACTTCTATTTATGAATTTTTTCGTATTAATTCAATTTGTATTCCTCAAGGCCAATTATCACCTTAAAAATATAATTATTTTTCTTGCGCCTTACAATTAATGAATTTGGTTGCGAGTTTATATATTGTAAATCCTTCACCAAGTGAAGTTGTAACTTGTGAGCTGAATTCTACACTTATGTGCACATATTGTTTAAATTTGTTTCTAGGATCTATTCATACCCTGTTAGAGCCACATTATACCAACACATTCCCACTATTTGTGTTAGCACTCCTTTTTTCAATATTTTTCCTTTCTAAAACTTTCTTTTTAGTTTAAATAAATATTTGTTTGTCTATAATTAATTAGTTTTTATTGTTAGTGTAGAAAAATAGAGTTTTCAGAAAAATGTGATAAAAATGTTTATTTTAGTAGTCTTTTATTGTATTTTAGTTCTCTTTTTAATAAGACTCCCTTTTTAATAAAACTAGTTTGCCGCGATACCTCTTAATTGTGTTAAATTGAATTTGACCCTTGATCTAAATTTTCTTTATTGCAAGGATGCCCTTGGTCAATTAAAATGCTGGTGGTAAAAACGGATAGCTCAATTTAAGTCTCACATCCCAAACACGATGCTTGATCCATTGGCTGATTGAGAATCAAGGGATGCATAAGAGAAGCGAATCCATCACGGAGAGAACCTGATGCGTGAGATGTTGATTTGATTCGAGAGAAAGAGATCGAAGCTAATGCGGATTGGAGGGAGGTGACTGAGGCTGATTCAAGATGGAGAACGAGGAGAAGATTGAAGCAAATCAAAGGCGCCACGTAGAAGGTTCATTATCACGATTCTAGTTTGGAGCAAAGAAGATCAGGGTAATGTTATTTTCGTTTTCTTATTTTTTTTTGTTGGGGGTTTTTAAAGGGAGAGATTAGGTTTTCGAAAGGGAGCCTCGGTTGTGCGCGAGAGAGAAATGTTTGGGGGCTAGGGTTCTCGTGTTCTGACGTTTGATTTTCTTGGTGTGAGCGAGGGATTAAGAGTCATTGTATAGGGTTACTCATATTCTGACGAGCACAAAGTGGATGGGGATGATCTGAGTTAGATTCCTTGCACAATTTAAATTTCTAACACTCTCTTTATCTCTTGTACACCTTTGATTCCGATTCTGCAATGAAATCCATTTACACTTTGTTATTTAGTTCCATACAATGTTCCAATTCCCGATTTAGATTTCAGCTTGTGCTTTTTGCTTGTTTATGATTCAATTACAATTTACGTTTTTAGCATTTAAATTCTGCAACAGTTTAAATTCTCTTTACTGCTTCCCAATTTTCATTTCAGTTTTGCACTCTTTAGCCAGTGAGTTGAGCTTGGGTTCAATATCTTCTCATAGTTAGGTTTTCTCTTGGGAACTAGGTGACCCCAAAGTGGGCACAAATCACTGAGATGTTTTCTCGAGTGTAGATGAGCTCATGAGCAAATCATTGTTCCTGCTTTTAGTTAATTGCTCTATTGATTAAATTTTATTAAAGCTTTTACTTTGTTTACATTCCTGCATGGTTCCTTGTTTTAGTTTTAGTTTTCCTACAATAGCTTGTTTTTAATCCTTGAAGTCTATTTTCTTTTTTTATTTTGTTTTGATAGATGAATCAATGTTAGCTTCATTGTTTGTAGTGTGATACACTGTGATGAAATCTTATGAGCTATTTCTGTGTTCACCGCTGCAGCCGTAGGCTATCTCATTTGGTTATTCAATTGATGTTGTTGTTTGTTTAATTAGTTGCTTTAAGATTCTATCATTGTTCCAACATATACATTGCATTCATGTTCTAGGTTTCTGTTGTTGCATATTACCTTGAATTTCTAGTCTACATGCATATAGTAAGCACTCATTTAGGATTCATGCATCCTTTGTGGTTTCTACATCATTTAGCTTTTCTTAGAAATATTTTTCATGCATATAGACTGTTTGCATAGTAGTAAAGCATCAAAGTGCATAGAAGAACCTTGTCTAGCTTTTCAGCTCTGAATTACATGCATACACATGGCTATCTTCATGATCTGATTTCACTGTTTGATTTTGCTGATGTAAATTGAATCCCCAAATTTGTCCATGCTTACTAAGTTACATTCAAGTTCTGCCTCATATTTGCATTTAAAGCATTTTATGCACTATTATGTCATGTTTCAGTAGTTGATAGAGATTCTGGTTTTGGGGGTTTTGCTTACTGTTGCAGGCTTTGTGAACTTTGCCTTGGTATGACAAGTGTTGGCTCTCTGCTATTTTGCTGATTTCTTTGTTGTCATTTGTGTGCTTTGTTCTATCACTATTTTACACTGATATTGTTGCCACAAATGGGTTAATGTTGCAATATGATTTTATGCATAATTGAACTGTCTCACTGTTGCCACAAGTCCAGAAACGTTGTAGTAATCTCTATTGTCACAGACCCAAAACTGCTGCCATATGAAATTTGTTTGTGATGTAAAGTTGGTCTGCAACAACACATGTTCATGCTACTTATGCATCCACATGCTTCATTCATCTAGACTCATTTTCATTCCTTTTTCAATTCAATTTCGCATCCTCATTCCATTTTAATTTAGTTTCTCAAATTCACCATTCACCATTCTCATTCAGATTCCATATCACATCTTGCATATCATGCATAACATCAGTGGCGGAACTTGGAGAAAATATCTAGGGGTGCCAAATTAGATTTTTTTATATATAATTTTCTTAATTAAAAAATTATTTCTTTTACTCAAATCATACAATTCAAACTTTTCAATTTTTAATCTTCCTAATTTATTGAATTCACATAAATGAGTATTCTAATTTTTATTTCAATTGAATACTATTTAACTAATTCATTGTATGCAGTTAAAAATACAAAATATCAACATTTTGTAATGTTGGGTTATATTTATTTGAGAAAATATAATTAGGGTTCATGCCAATTTTATACAAAAAAATTCCTAAAATCATAGTTATGATTCATACTAATTTGGGAAAACTTAATTTGGAAAAAATATCATAATGGAAGAATTATAAATTTAACATACATAAATCATACTAGGATACTTATTCATGAGATTGTGTGAGTATGCATTATTTGTTCTCTATGTTCTCCAATTTCTTTTTTCTAATATGCCTTTTTTTTAATCTCTTTAATCCAATTATTAATTTATCAAATTAATTTTTATTTTACTTTTTAAACACTAAAAATATAATATATATATATATATATATATATATATATATAATTAATAAAAATAATATAATAATATAAATTTTAAATATATATATATATATATATATATATATATATATATATATATATATATATATATATATATATAATTAAAAGCTTGGGGGAGCCATGGCTCCCCTTAGTCCCAAAGAAGTTCCGCCAATGCATAACATAGTTTAGTGTCAATCATGCATTTTGGTAGTTTAGTCTTCAAGTGAATAAAATCAATTTGCTTTTAGTTTCTTTTCTTTGTTTTATTTCTTTTCCCCCTTTCTTTTAGTTTATTATCTTTTTAGCAAGATTTAATTGCGCAAATTAAACTTAACACACATCATTTTCTTGAATTCGATCCTGTGTCAATTTCCTTATACTTTATTAAGGGGATTATTTGGGTTTTGTTTAACTCTAAAAACAACTGAGAAAAAGTGAGTTAACACACCTATATTTTACCCATACACCCATATTTTTAATTTTCTCATTTTTAAAAGTTTTGGGCTCTTTTTATATTTCTTTATAATTTTTTTACTATTCATACTTGCTCTTTTGATTAGTTAGCACCCTAATTTTCAAATACAAACCAACTTTTGAATAAAAATAAAAAATGTTTTTAAAATAATAATGAAAATAATATTTTTTGGAATAAAAGATAATAAAAAATCAAAAAACATACATACAAATTAAAAAATGAAGAATTCTTTTTCTTTTTCTTGCAGGACTTTTGTATGGCCATCCACGCTGTTTAATATCCTAAAATAAAGGTACGAGTACTCGTGTAACTAAGCGTGTCGTTTTAGTATTTGATACATTTATTTATCTTTTTCAAAATATTTCAAAAATACGTTATTTTGTTCCTCTTATTTTGATGTTTGTATGGTCACCCGTGTCATTTGACATCCTCAAAATAAAGGTAAGAGTACTCGTGTGATCACCTTTGTCGTCCTATTTCTTGATACCTTTCTTTTTCTTAAGATAATTAGAAAATACGTTTTTTTTTTATTTCTTTCTTTGGATGTCTGTATGGGCATCTACATTGTCTAACATCCCCAAAATAAAAGTGTGAGTACTCGTGTGACTGCATTGTCCTAGGACTCATGCTTTCCTTTTTTCCAACAACACAAATTCCAAAACAGAAAAATGGCCTAATTTTGTAGGTGTTTGGTGGCATGCTTGGTTAAGGGCCTTCCTATAGGGCTCGCTTCTTCTTATTGTGACCACAATTGGAACTTGTAGCACTTAAGGCAAGTGTTATTAAAGCAAAGGAAAAAATTTCTTTTAACACAGATTATCTACAAAATTTGAATAAAATTTTATATTATAATAAAATATTTAATTTAAAAAAGATATAGAGTATCAAGATTGCACTCCTCTAAGGTATTGAAAAGTTTTGATTATGATATCACACTAATATATTCGTCAATAGTAACAAATTATCTTTCTACAAGACAATGATAGTATAAAATATGGAGGTAGGATAAGGTTTTACTTAGGCCCTACATTGGGCTTCTAATGTTCTTACCAGGATCCAAAGTGTGGACCTTTGGACAGGTAGCAAGGTCCAAGTGGTGACTTGAGTGCTCTTGATGGCTGGAATTGAATCCCTTATTGTCCAGAGGGGGAAGATCCACTTGCAAAAGACTCTTTGATGCTTAAGTTAGTAAGATAGTTTAAGGATCTATGAGAGTAGAATAGTGAATATGAATTCTGATTGTATTATCGGAGAAATACCACATGTATTTACAAGGTTTATGGGCCTTTATGAAATCTGTTATAAAATAAAGATAATAAAAACTTACCAAATTTATGATAAAACAACTTGATAATAACATTAATATATTATTTAACTAGATTAACCATATATTGGTTGATATATGTTATAGAATGATATTTATGATTTCAATATATTATATAATCAAACTTTCGATATTAGACTATATATTTTGTTAATATACTAAACCAATAAATATGTTTACTAATATTATTTACCAATTAAGGCCAATAATGTTGAATGAGTCTTGTTGTGTTGTTTAGCATATTTATTGTGCTAGGTATGTACACAAACCATTTACAAATGTTTCCCCTTAAGGACCACCTTCAAAAATATACTCTTCCTCAATCATTATCGCCCATGGTGCATTAACATTACAAAGAACTACGAATATTGGACACTCCAGATCATACAAACAGTTACCTACAGATGTTATTATACCTTTACCTAAAGAGGTTTTGTAACTTAGAAAGGTTGATACTTGTTGTAACTTGGGGATGTTGATACTCATGTTAGTCAAGGGACATGATTAGTGGAATTTATTAAGTAGGTTACTTAAGGGACTACATGTAGCCTTAACGTTTAGGATGTGTTAGTTTTGAAATGGTGATTTAAGCCAAGAAGAGGGGGGGGGGGGTTGAATTGGCTGTTTAAAACTTTTTCAAAAACATAAAACCCTTTTCAATTAAATCAAATAGACTGGAGAATTAGAATGTAAAAGCTGCAGAACAATACACTTTCAGTCGGTCAATTAAACTTTCAAATCAGTCAGTTAAAATCCTTGGAATTTATGCAGAATGCAAAATTCACATATTTAACTCAAACAATAAACTTTTACATACAAGACTTGTTCCAAATGATATTTCTAACAAGTATACAACCTTAGATTACACAAGAACACATTAAAGCACAACAAAGAGTGGATTCCTTGGTTTTCTTGAGGTTTTAGAGTGATTCAAAGTGAGTGAGATGAAGGAAAGGGAATTACACAGTTGTTTTTATACTGGGTCACTCAATCACAGAGCTACATCTAATTTACCAATATAACCCAAGTATGGATTCCACTATATTCAAAAATTTTACAAATCACACATCAATATTACACTTTTGAACAAAGAAACTCACAAGATTTTTGACTCACAAAAATCTAGACTAACACCCTGCAAGAATCACACTTACATACTTGAAATCACATCAGGCAAAACAACCAGAGGCACAAGAATTATTTTACTTTATAAGTACTTACAAGTTTTTGGTATTATTAGAATACATAAAGCATGTAAAAGTTGAAGTTGGATTATTTGAAATTTACGGTGCAATTTGGTGCTATCAAAGTTTAGGTACATTAAATCTTGTGAAGCTAAATATATTATATGTATAAAACTTAAAAGTTGGATGATATATTATAATAAGGATATTATTGGGTGTCTTAAAGTTTTGGAATCCAAGTATTTAGTTGATTTGATGTTGGATAAGTTTGGTTGCATATCTTGGATGTTTGCATGAGATGAAAATGGGAAGAACAAGCAACAACACTTACATGTTCACCAAAATCTGGTAAGAGCATTACTTTCCTTAAGACTTACAAGCAACCACCCTTGCTTGCTCACCAAAACCCGGCAAGAGCATAACCCTTACCTGTTCACCAAAACTTGGTAAGATCGTTGCTTTTCCTAAGACTCACAAACCATAATTCTTAATCATCGACTTCCAAATCTTTCATTGGACGCCTCTTGATTCTACACCCTTTGATGATTACATTGATCGATCCTTGCTGTCATGAGTGTCTAGTCGCCCCTCCGACTATAGGCCACCATCTAATAGTCCACACACAGAATAAATTTACCACGACCACGATCCGCGACACCAAGTGTAGTTCCCCAATACGAACCGTAGTCCGTATTTGTCTCAAGACTACAAAACTCGTCAGATAACACCAAGGAGGGAAATCTTTCGGAACCCATCCCTACGAGCCACAATCTCGTACACTCCACTGGACTTCCAAAACCACCAGGTTACAACCTCGAGTGGCCACGTGTTACCCCAATATAAGTTGCACTCGTATCTGGGGCCCCAACAAAGCATCGCATCAAGACCTCCATCTAAAGTTGTGTAGAATCCCTCACGTAATCCATCACTACATCCAAAACCGCTTAGCACAACATCCATGTCGCTAGGTTAACTCGCATTACAGACCACCCAGCACAACACTTGGCGCTGTTGGGCACCAACCCACTGGATTTTGGTCCAAGCCTAGCACAACATCCATGTCGCTAGGTTAACTCGCGTTCCAGACCACCTGGCAGAACACTTGGCATTGTCGGGCGCCAACCCACTGGATTTTGGTCCAAGCCTAGCTCTACAACACACCGCCTGGCGGGACCACTTTCGTCGCCAAGCGACAACTCTTGGATTTTACTCTAGAGTTCACTTTGTGGCCTAACTCCTGGTAGTTTACACCATTCTACCAGACGCCACACCAGTAACTAGTAATTTACTGGTATTTGACACTCTAGAATAGGTTCCAATGAACCTATTTACACAAGACACTCAGTTCACGCAAAACATGCGTCCATGACAAGTAAATACACTTTCATATCATTAAGTTGAACTCAACTACACAATATCACATGGTCATACATCAAACACAATCATATTCTTGCTTTTATACATCCTAGAGAATCACAATAAATCCACATAAAACCATCAAAACAAAGTGTTATACCCAACAAACAATCCTAGATAACTAAACAATATACAAACCAGGAAGAACAGATAATCATTGCCCCAAAATATTGCATAGGCAATAAAATAGTAATAATGATAATAATAAAAAAACAACAATGTTCCTGCAGAAACAAATAAGGAATGTCAGAGAACACAAATCACATCTTACCCCAATCATTGACCTCTCCAACTAGTTTCTCCTTGACTTGTACGCGTCGTCTCTTAATGTTGACGGTCGGGACCCTTAAGGGGTTACCTGGAGAAAGGGCTCCGACGATCAAGTCAACAAGGGCTTTCAAAAGTCAAATCTCAGATTAGCGAATTAATGAAAGCGTACCTTTAATTTCTGGGGTCCACGTGTATTTATAGAGCCATTAATTGTGTATGCCCCTTTTGTGGGTTAGGCCCCCTTTTAGCCATTTTGGGACAATATTCAGATTTTTGATGGGCCTGGGCTGACCCCAAGTTCTAAGCATCTACGAGGGGCCTAAGTTTGGAGTTAACAAC